>NC_046346.1:3808674-5050512 GCF_000738735.6 Corvus cornix cornix
GCAAGGTCACCGAAGGTCATCCCACAAGCAAATGACCTCCTGGTCTTAGGAAACACCAAAAAACGTTATTTTTTAACACTTCCTAGAACTAATTCCACAGGACCCAAAATCTTTTCGAGAATCCTGCAAGAACAAGATCAGCTAGCAGAGGGGATACACCAGAGGATGTGTTAGTACCTGTGCTCCATGGGCATTTCTCATCCTCCCATCCCACAGGGACAGGTGTCAGTGTCCCCACATTGCAGGGGAAACTGAGGCACTGGGGTGGGATGATCTGTTCATGGTCACACTTGCAAACAGCTGGAGAGGAGCAATGGCAAGCAGGATTCCTGGGAGCTGGAAAAGCAATGGCAAGCAGGATTCCTGGGAGCTGTGGGCACAACACGGGGGGTTCCAATTCCCTGTGACCACCAAACCCTTGGATGCTGATGGAAGAGGAGCTTGGGGGAAGCATTTGTTGTCCCCCAGGAAAGGACACCCCTGACAATAATGCTGAGTGACTTTCTGGCACTTTATAATCAGCAGAACAGCAAAGCCACTCAGCTATCCCCACAACACAGCCAGGGCTGGGGCAGGACCCTGCCTTGCTGAGCAGCACAGCAGAGCACAGAGGTCTGGGCAGTTCCCAGCAGGTCTCCACCACACAACAAACCAAGGGAAGCAGAATGTTCTTTTCCAAGCAAGTTTTTTTTCCTAATCAAACCAACCAGGGGTTGTTTTGCCACAGTTCTGGTTTGGTTTTGTCCTCAAACACTCCAAAACAACCCTGCAGCAGTCCTGGCTCAGCAACCACCCCGCTTGCCAGAGGACTAATGACCCAGGAAGCAGAGCTGAGCAAGCCCCACGTCAGCAGGAAAGGAGTCAAAGGTTTGGGATCACAGGAGCACTGCCCCCAGAGCTGCTGCCAACAGCCAGAGAGACACAGAACAACTCGGTGACCTCGGGTCTCCTTTGCAGAGCTGCTCATCCCACAGCAGCCTGGAACATCCTTGTCCCGCCGGGGCAGGATCAGCTCCTGAGGCAGGAACCTGATCCCACCCCTGCCAAGCCAGAGGCTTCTTTTTGAAAGATTTTCTTTTTGAACGCAGGCCTCACAACAGGCTTAAAATGCAGATAATGCTCAGTGGCACGTAAGCTATGGGAGACAGACAGTTCTGCCATTTGTTTAACTGCTGTCCCATCCCAAATCCCTGAGGAAGCACAAATAACTGGGAGCTAAAATGAGGGGGGAAGGACACCCTTCCCTACAAAGGCTCTATTCATTTCCAGCAGCTGGTCACTGTCCTCAACACAAACTTATTTTTGCTCCTAGAGCGTTTTACAAAAGCCACAGGCTCTCCTCGTCCCATTACAAACAGGAACACAAGGGAGAGAAGGGACTTGGCCAAGGTCACCAAGCCAGAGCGTGCAAGAGCCAGAAGCGGATCCTGAACCTTGTCTGTCTGGTTCTTGCTCCAGCCCTCGGATTTTTCTGGCTGAAGCAAGTTGTGGCTGCAGGTGTTTGCATGTGGCAGATGTTGTCTGCTGGTCTCACCTCCGCTAACGATGTTTCTCTTCCTTTCTGAGGGAATTTTTCCTTCTGTAAGAAATAATCCAGCACCACAATCCAGTTGCTCACAATCCTTATAAATTAGTTCTGTTCTTTCACAGCGAGCTGTGAGAACAGCAGCAAACCTTAGCCATACTGGATTATTCATCACCTCTTCTCCAAACCATCCACCTTCAACAAGGTGATGCTGAACAAGCAGCATTTTGAAGAGGAATGTTGGTAGCATGGGGCACTGGTTGTTTTTTCCACAATCTCCCTTTTCCCTGCTCATAAGGGGAGTTTGTGCCTCGTTCTCTGCCTGATAAAGAGACAGTCAGGGCTCCAGAGCAAGCTGTCACTCCCCAGATCTTTGGCAAACCCTCTTAAGAACCTGGCTCTTCTTCCAAAAGCTTCTCCCAGACTCACCCAAATACATAAAACTCTCATCTTTCCTGTAAAAACAAGCCACGAGTTCGCAGAGCCGTGAACAAAAGGTTGGGAAAATAATCCAAGTATAATTCAGCTGCTTTGAAACATAAAGACAGAGAGGGGGAAGAAAATAAACTTGCACTTTGAAGGCACTCAGGAGCAGCTCTAGCACGAGGCTGGCAGTGCCACCAGCGTGACCCATCAGCTCCTCACCCTCCATCCACGTCACCTTGAGCTCTGCACGGGACAGAAGCGCAGGAAAAGCGCCGAGGCTCCAGCTACAGCCACAGCCCGTGGGAAAGATGCTGCTGCTCTGAACCCCCATCTGGGACTGCTCCACAGACACTTCCCAGCTGGTTCTCCTGGCTGCCGGCCGGGCCAGGAGCGCGGGGGCCTCCGGCAGGGCACGGCGAGGCCGCGGCGTTTGGCCCCATCAGAGCAGTCCCACCAAATCCTGTCACACCTCCAGAATTTCAGCACCTAGGACATGAAACGGTGAGAGCAGCACATGTTTTACCAGCCCGGCCAAAAAGGGCTGTCAGGAGCCTGCCCAGCGATAGCACAGGGTGCAAATGTCAGCTCCAAAAACACCGTGGGGTTGTGCAGCCCAGACCCGAGGCAAAAGGCAGGCATGGGAAGGGGCAGGGGGAGAGGGGAATCAGACACAAAGCTCCAGCTGATGGAATAAATCAGGGCTGACTACACTGGCTGAGAAATCCTCTTGTTTAACTTGAAGTCGTGGACCTGAAGCAGAAGAAATTCTCCATCCTGTGCTCTGCAGGAGATCAGACTAAGCAGTCATAACAGTCCCTCCCGCTTTTAAGAGCTATTAATCTCTCCACAGAATGTAGCAAAACAGCACTCCAGGACAGGCTGATTCCTGGCAAAGTTGCTGAGACTCTTTCCCTGGGAAAATTTTTTTCAGCAGCAGGTAATTCCGAGCTCAGCCAACTCACTCTGCGTCTGCAGCTCCATTCTCTGTGTCCTACCCAACCCCTTAAAAACACACAGCACAAACCAAAAGCATTCTTCGCCTTCAGTAAAACCCACGGGCAGGCCTTCTGCAATCAGCAACAGGAGTAACAGGAAACACGCTCTGACAGTCAGGATGGGGGGGGAAAAAAAACAAGTTGCAGGAACATATAAACACCCAAAAGTCAAATAGGATGAACCAAACCCTGTGGCCGCTCTTCTAGCCCTCACCTGACCCCTCTGGGCCTGGTGCTCACAGTAAAATCATCTAATTTGCCTGCCCACAGCCCTCCTGCAGCAGCAGGGGCCCAGCTGCCGCTCCCATCGCTGCCAGGAGTGCCGTGCCCAAGGAGAAGCTCGGGGATTTGCCCCGGGTGCCAAAGCTCAGCAGGTCCGGTGAGCACAGAGCACATCCCCCGTGGGCAGCTGAAGCCACCCCGCTCCAGGCACGGCCCCCGCTCTCCCTTCGGCCCCAAACACAGCAAAGCGGCGGCCAGAGCCGGCACCAACCCACGAGCCCCAAAGCCCTTCGCGGCACAGCCGCCCTGCACCGAAGGCGGCAGGAGCCCCAGACGAGCTCTGTCATGCAGGAGGGGGAGCTTTTGGCTGCGAGGGAAGGGGATACTCACACATGCCCCCGATGACCCCGGCAATCCTGCAGAGCCACCTGTACCACCAGGTCATGCCCTCCTCGGCGGAGGCAGCCGCTGGCTCGGGGGCTGCTGCTGGGAACTGCTCATCCTGCGAGCTCATCTCCCCCCGGCTGCCGGCGGCTCAGCGCCCTGCTGCCCACCCGAGCGCCAGGCGACACCCCCTCCTCCAGCCAGCCCAGGGGACAGCCCCTAAAGCCAGGCCTGTCCCCGTGTCCCCATGCAGGGCCCGGCCCCCCAGGGCTGACAATGGAGGGGCTCTGGCTGCGGAGCGATGCCAGCGGCCCTGGAGCTGCTCCAGTGCGTCCCGAGCTGCATTGTGGGTCCCCCCCGGCAGCAGGCAGGGCTTTGCCTTTGATGTCACTCGCATTAAAGGGCTGTGGGCAGAGCTCTGCTGCACGGATTCATCGGCACAGACACCGCCACGCACCCCGCGCCTGGGGCTGCGGGCACGGCAGCTCTGGATGCCGCCTGTTATCCAGGCAAGCCGGTGTTTGCTTTTCCAGGATGGGAAACAGGAATCCTCGCAGTGATGGGAATTGAACGCTGTTACAAAATTGTGCCCTCCAGGTTAAGAGGGTCGCGCTCCCCGGATCTGACTGGAATCAGGTTTTCTCCCTAGAAAATGGGAGCAGAAGTAGCACTTTGTAAGTAGATACCCCAGCTGGCAGCCCGTTGGTGTCCAAACAAATGGGACAGGGGAACACCCTGAATTCTCCTAAACTATGAAGGCAACAGCTGCATTTTGTGCAGATGAACATGGAGCACAACCAGAGCCCGATCTGGAACAATAAATAGCAGTGAGACTTGGGATCCAGAGCAGAGTGGGAAGACAGATCCCATCTGCTAAAAGGTTACAGAAAAAGGATTAAGGAAAGGATGTCTTTTCATTACCATCTCCTGTCAGACAGGAAATGAAGGCCCAGGGCCTGCATCACCCACGCACTGCAGTGGGATAGCTGATGTCTCCAGCTCCTCGAGGATCTCACTTCAGGATTCTACTTTCTGGCTCTTCCAGGAATGGAACGTAAATCTGGAGGCTGGCAAGCAGAAAACTCCAGGTTTAACCAGCAAAAAAAAAAAAAACCAACTGTTAATTAAGAAGAATATTTGTGGTTGTAGAAGGATGTCAGAATCCAACTGAGAGAAAGCAGGAGCAGGGTTAAAACTGCCCAGGCAGAACCATTTATTGCATTCAGCATGAAGAGCAAGTGCAGATGTGTTCAGCCAGGCTCCAGGTGCAGAAAAGACCCCTTAAGCAGTATATTGTGATTTTGAGGAGGATGACAGATTTGGACCAAAGCACAGTCCAATGTCCAAGATATTAAAAAAAAAACCCCAACTAAAAAATACATTTAAATGAAGCTCATGTGAATATTTGCCACTGCTCTAAAATCCCTTTTTCTGCCAGAGCTTGTCCATGCAGCCCCAACCACAGTTCTGTCAAGTGAAGATACAGATTAATAGCACAGCTACTGTTCTTATCTGAGGAAGTCAGACCTGGCATCAAACCTGGCATTAAGAGACAGAATTCTTTTATTTTCTCATAGAAAAGAAGTACTGGTATCACTGTCAGATAGGCAATAGTACAGCCACAGAAAGGGTGGCTGGGGAGGCACTTCAGGATGTCATTTAGTCCTCCCATATAAAGCCAGCTGTCACCAGGGCTTGCCCAGGCCAGCAGTGCCTCAGCTCAGCCAACTCCTGAACACATTCAAGCTTTGAGTGACCTGTCCTAGGGTGGCACTGCCCTCCCCACACATCTCCTTGTGCTGGCAGCTCATCTTTGCCTTCTTCATTCCATTCCACAGTTTCACTGTGCCTCAATTTTGAGGGGAATTTACACTGCAAGAGAGTGAATTTAAGGGCTAAAACGTAACTGGTGGTGTACAGAGGTTTATACTGGGCCACCAAGAAATTAAATTACTCTCCTAAAAGGTCCCACCACATTACAGAGGCAGGACCCACCCTGACACTCCAGTGCCCAAGTCACCCCCTGCAGACATGTCAACTGCATTAATGCCAACCAAATCAGACAGAAACTCCGTATGAGAAAGATTTGCTAAATATTTGGGGGTTACACATCTTTTGTATGATCTTTATCAATGCAGAGATCCCAAAGGAGTCAGCAGATATTGTTCCTACTCAACAGATGAGGAAGAAGTTGCAAGAAGATTAAATGTGTGCAGTGAGCAGGCAGCAGTGACTAACTGGACAGTGCAGTGGCTCTGGCCCCTTTTATTTGGGCTCAATAGCGTGATATTCAGCCCAGAAATGGGTTCTATGATCCTTAACGTTTTCATGGAATTCAATTTCAGCTTGGCTTCCTGTTGACTGCCACAGGAATTGCTGCTTCCCATGGAACACCACGGTCTTCATGGTGCTGACATCTCGGACCTGCAAGGGGAAAAACCAAACCATTTTATCTCAGCAGGCTACAGATGAAATAAATACCAAAAAAAAAAAAAAATACTGGAGACTTGTAGATTGATCACTCAGGGAAAAGCTGTGCTACAAAGGTTAGAAGAAATACAGTAGGTATCAGAAATTCTCATTCCCATCTACATTTACACAACAGAGATCGGAGTCCCTGATTTGTGACTGAACTGTGCATCTGGGTGGAAATCTCTAAAGGGGATGGGTTTGTTCCCATCCAAATCATTCCAGTGAGGTTCCTGCCTCCTCACCAGGATATAGTTGAAGTGTGTCTGGTTGCCTTCAGGGCCCAGGTCAGTGTTCAGGGCACGGATGGAGATGCGCTGCCGCGGAGCCACCGTGATGAAGGTCCGACACACGACCTCTTGCCTCTGATCAGGCAACTGCACAGGATTCACTACTTCACCCTGGGGGCCAAACAGCTGCTGGTCACAGTCTGACAGGGCAAAGGGAGAAGAGAAGATGGTTTAGAGAAGTATCCAGCATCTCCAAGAAGGAAATCATTTAAATTAAACACAGGCAGAAGAGTTTCTCTAGGGATTTTTATCTGGGAACCTCCAAGCATCAGCAAACACCTGTCTGGGGTTTGCCTTTAAAACAAAGGGGTAGCCCACAATTAATACCAATTCCAACACTCCTCAAGAAGGGGTTTGTGAGTTGCTAAAAATGAAGCAAGGTTTCCATAGATTTCCATAGGCAACCACCATTCATGGAACTCTGTGGGCCTTAATCTACAGCAAGAGCAAAGCTCTCAGTACAGTACCTTGGTAATACTTTTTGGCTGCAGTTCTGCTGCTGTACTGCAGAATGACCCCGTTTCCTGGCAGCACAACACGCTGTTTCACAATCAGTGTGTTGGTTCTGGAATTTATCAGTGACAGAGGGAGCTTCCTGCAGCCTGTCCGCCACATCATTCGCCCAGAAAACAGCAGGACCTCACCTGGAACGGATGAGCACAGGGCCTAGAAACACTTTTATTTGAAGTAAAAGCCAGTCTCTCTTATGCAGGTCTGGAATCAAGTAATTTCTGCATCTTGTTTCTATCTTATCAAAATCTGTCATGAGAACAGGCCAGTTAATTAATCTAACTGTGCTGATTCCAGCTAGAGGGTACATTGGTTTTATAACAGGCCAAAACAAGCTTATTTAACCCCATAAGTTCCTTTCATCTCATATCTATCAACAGAACAGGTAAGAAGCCACTGTGTGAGGGGAGGACAAGCAGCATCTTCATTTTGTTCCATCTGGCAACAACTTGGTGGAACAGAAAAAATCAGTGAAATGGTTTCAGAGATTACACAGGCTCTGAGGCAACCAGAATTTTTCAGGGCACCAGAAGAGGTGCAGATTTGCCAGAGGGCCAGGCTGGATCCCAGAGCTCCAGGCAGTACCTGCAGTGCAGTTGAGGGAGCTCTCCAGGATGGTCACTGAGATCTCCTCCCTCAGGGGACGCCCGATGGCCACCGTGCAGTCCCTGCTCTCCATGCCTGTCATGTTGATGATCCCAGTGGCATTGAGAAAGAGGTTTCCACACACTCCTGGACAGCAGAGACAGGTGAGAAATACACCCAGAAGGAACTACAGGAAGGCAATTCCCTCCGTGGCACAATGAACAGACAAAGTCACATCTTCTGGGTAAAGCACTGGAAGAGTCATAGAATCCCAGAATCCCAGAACCACAGAACATCCTGAGTTGGAAGGGATCCACAAGGATCATGGAGTCCAACTCCTGGCCCTGCACAGGACTACCCCAGGAATAACACCATGTGCCTGAGAGTGTTGTCTAAACACTCCCTGAAGCCTTGAGCTGCTGTCCCACAGGCTCCCAAGTCAGAAGAGGTTTGGGAAGCACAGGGAAGCAAGGCATTGCTCCTAGCTCAGGTACCATGGACATGCTGGAACAGCAGGGTTTCCCTCCCAGCCACATGTATTCCCTCCCATGCTGCTGTCCCTGGCTGGCAGCAGGATCACCACAGCCCAGCTGCACACAGGAAGCACCTTTTGGCCGTGTCCTCCTCACCTCCACCAGGCTTTGTCGGCTCCCGGGGCCCAGCAGACAGAGGGACATCCAGGTCCTTGTGTCTGTGGTCTGTGCCAGCTGCAGCTCCTGTCAGGTGTGTGGCTGGTGTCACTGGCTGCAGCTCTGCCCCAGGGGACACGGGTCCCTCCTGCTCAGGACAGGGCCCTGCGGAGCAGCCACGCACCACGATGGCCTTGGGGAAGCGCCGGCAGAAAAGGGGGTTCACGGGCTTGTGGGTCAGAGAGCTGAGGCAGAAATCCTGCCTGGTCTGAATGCCATTCCCACAGGATGTTGAACACTGCAGAGGAACAAACCCACAGAACTGCTTTTATCCCTGCATTCCAGCTGGTATTTGGAAATAAATGCATTGATAGGCTCAGGCACGATCTGGAGGGATTCACTGATGTTCTTCTGCCACTTGCCCTGTCAGTGCTCTTGTTCCATCAGCTCTAAGATGCCCCACCTTCCAGGGGATCTTCCAAACTATATATTTAAATTGCAGAACCACTTCCTAAAAAAGTCCCAAAATATCTGCATTCCAGGAGAAAACATGCCAAAACCATTTCTAGGCTGCAGCCAAAACTTTAGCTGAGGAAGGTGGGAAGCAAACCTACGGCTGCTAAACACAGGGCAGTGGAAAGGATGGAAAACATCCTTGGAAACAGTTTAGCATTTCTGTGGGAAGCCAACAGACAAGGCAGAAGTTGTACTTCTCCCCTGTAGCCTCCAGGGAAGGGAAGAGCTGGAAAACTGAAGGGGAGCAGGTACCTCTGACCACTCGCTGAAGCTCCACTCGTAAGAGCACGTTCGGATGACACAGGGGACACTGGTGAGGGGCTTCTCTGCCACAGGACACAAATGTTCCTCCTGCAAGACCTCCTGGCCGTGGAGGATCTGCACACAGGTGACCAGCTGCACTGCTAAGCCCAGCCCACAGCTGGAGGAGCAGGGCCCAGCTGGGGTTACCTTCCACCTGGCAGGGCAGGGAGGAGAAAAAGTGAGTTAGTGATGAATCCCCACCCTGTCTCTCACTGCAGAAAATGCAATGCAGCTCCCTCACTCTTCAATCCTTCTTCACTCTCTGCCTCACACTCTCTGTGGTACTTGGAATGCAGCCTGGAGCAGGTTTGGAGTTGGATATAGAGGGCATTCCTGTTTTGCCAGGAGCCCACAGATTTCAAATCCACACTGAGTCTTCCTCTGTGTCCATCACCGCCCTCCCCAGGGTGACACACAGAGGCTTAACTGCAGAAAGAATCTTATCTCCCTCCAAAACACACACACCACTGAACCCTCAGATCAGGATCAGACCCAGAGGCCCTGGGAGTGGCATCCTGTAAAAAAAGTTCCAGTAGCTTTCCAGTCCCACAGCAAATAGGGCAGGGCAAGCTCACCACAAATCCTAAGGAAAGTGCAATCCATTTCCTTCAGTTTTCAGAGCAGCTATTCCAGATTCTGAGAGTATTTAATTCTTGCTACTTTCCTTGATGCTCTGTGGAAACTGTACAGCTGGCAAATGTGTCACCACCTTTTGCAGCTATGGATTTGTTCCTGCTTCCCAGAGTAATAAGGGATCGAGAGGTTTTTGGTTTTTCTCTGGAGTCAGACTCTGAGGACTACACTTAATTTCTGTCTGAGATGTACCAGCCCAGGAAAAACTCTGAGTTTGCTGATATGGAGCAGTGCTACAGTTTTTGCAGCTGGCTTTGCTTCCAAAGAAGGGGAGAGCAGCTTGACCCTTCCTTCACCATGTCCCTGGAGACAGAGAGAGGAAGGAAGACCCCTCACTGGCTCGTTGTCTCCTGGTAACTGCTTTACCTTGGTGGGCAGGGGTTGAGATCACAGACTTCCACCCTGCTCTCTGGCTTTGGCACTGGCTGACAGTTTTCCTCCTGGGTTTCTTCTTTGGTGTCAAAAGCCACACAAACATAGTGCAGCTGAGCCTTACCTAGGAAGGGAAGCAATCTGACTGCGTGGTTTGGATGTACAAGGGTTGAAAGTAAGTCAGAAGTGTCACATCTGTGTGTACAAACCAAGCAAACTCTGCCCAAGCCATGGCACTCTTACTGCACTCATCACCCCAGCTCTGAAGCACAGCAGCAGCCAGACCACCCTCTAAATTGTTCTGTCTGAGCCAGGCCTCCTTGCCCCTTCCAAAATAACTGTGAACACAGCTACACTTAGAACTGTAGAGGGGGAAAGATCAGGTCCCCGAGGCTCCCAGGCACTGAAATCACACCTAGAGCCAAGCAACATTTCCCTGCAGCACAGAAAGGCCTCACCTCTACCACAGGAGACAGAACACTCCCCAGCTACAGGGCTCCAGACATACACAGTCCGATTTTCCAGCTGGATGTGCCCAGGTGACTCCAGAGGCTGAAGTAAGTGTGCATCTTCCTCCTCAGAACAGAGCAAAAAACAGCTGCCCTAAACAAACCACCATGATGAACTGAGGCATCCAGCAGCTTAATTAAAGAGGGATGGAGCTGCCTAAAGTGACAGGATGAAGCTTTAACTGGGCAGAGCAGTGGTGCAAACCACCCTCCGGGCTCCAGGAGTAAGCTGGTGGTTCTTAACTGGTGGATAAAAGCGCAAAGCTCACAGTGAGGTTCCTGAAAAGCCAAGCCAGCAAACTCACTTTGTCCCAGCCCAAAGGGCACACATTGACCACACATGGCACAAGGGAGAGGGGTTTTTCTTCTGCTGGGCACAAGCTGTCATCCACCACAGTCTCCAGGCCATCATGGAACTGCACACAGGTCAGGTTCTGCTGGGCAACTCCAGTCCCACAGACAGCAGAGCATTCATCTCTCTGAGACATCTTCCACCTAAATGGGAGGCAATGGCATCGCTCTGTTTCCCACCTGGATCAGGGAGGTTCATTACTCAGGACACTGGTTACAGAAATGGGTCATGCAGAGGATTCAGCTTCTCTGTTTCAAGAGCTTTGTCTGGATGTGACTGAGAGGACAGTTTAAGTCCTTTCACTGACAGCTTTCAAGGACTAAAAGCACCTAAGCTAAGGAGCTATAGTTCACAGTGTGATCACTTTTGATTGAACACTAAAATGTCTGTGAGGGCAGTGTCTGGGCAGGCTTGGCCCTTGGTCCTCCTTCCAGAATAAACAACACAAGGGTCAACCCTCTTTGTTGGAACCATCTTGGAGAGGATGTGAGAGCCATCTCCTTCTGGCCATGCCCTCAGAGTATCTCCATTTAGCAGATTACTGTAAAACATTGGAAGGACTATTTCCCAATCCTTCAGCTGACATCTCAATTACCTCATGGGACCAGGAAAGACAGAACATGGCTTGGGATCTGCTACCCCATTGTAATTATGAGGAAACCACTTCATACTTCTCTCTTTTTTCCACCTTGCACAACACCAGTGCAGAGCCTGGGTTAAGTGGCAGAGAAAAGCAGGAATTCAGTTGAGCTCCCAAGAACACCGACCTGTACAGGCACGGCTCCATGGCACAGGGCTTGTGCTCTGGGAGGGGCTGGGGCAGCTCCAGACACCACTGATCCTCTGCTACTTCATTCCTGGTCTGATCAAAGCACACATGAAACACTGGGAGCACCCCTGGGATACAAAAGGAAAAGGAAATGAAGTTATAACCAGAGTGAACAGCTCCCCTCTGCTCTGGTAGGAAGATGCAGAGATTTTGCTTCGCTCAGTCACCTGTGTAAGAAAATGGGGTGTATGGGAATACAGACTTCTGTAAACACACAAACCCCTTCTTTGTGACATAACCTCCCTCAAGAGTTTTAAAGTGATTTTCCAAGGTGAGCACCCCACCAGAGGAGAAGTTTGATTGATAATCCCCAAAATGGAAGGGTTGCGCTAAACTGGCTGTTTGAAAGAACAAGGATATCAATCATAATTTGGAACAAATTATTTCTAATGATCTGACTGATGAGGGACAGAAAATAAGCTCTAGGAGGAGATGGTTTTAAATGCCATAGTGTAGAAGTGACCAGGTAATATCATCACACAGCCTTTGTGCTCAGACAGCACCAACCTCCTCAAAGGCATCATCAACAGCCAAAACCAGGCTAGAGGTGCTGGCAGAGAAACTGGAGAATTCCAGTGCCTGCAGCAGGCAAGGAATGAAATATTCATAAGCTACAGCTCTAAAGAAGATTTGTAACGATAACGAACCTAAAAAGCAAAGCAGATGAAAAGTCAGACTCAAAGAAATTACAAGCAAAGCTAAAAGGAGTCTCCTTTCAAGGACTGGGCTACAGGAGAGCCAGGCATTCCTGAATCTCAGGCAGCATGAGAGCCCTGAGCACCAAATGTCCAGAATCAATCAGCAACCTTCTCTTTGCTCCACCCTCCTTGTTTTCAAATAATGACCATTGCTAAGGAGGGCCTGTGCACCACTTACAGCTCTCAAGGTGCAATTCCAGCCCAGATTCTCAACTTTCTGTTATTTTAAGTCCTGACTTTCTCTTTTTTTTTTTTTTCCTGTTTGTGATTGCATTAGCTGGAGGCTCTGGAGCATTCTGAGCTCTTTACTTCAGTTCACCTGGGGGATTTGCTGGAGAAAAGCTCTCCAGGCATAACTAGTTGTATAGATTGACTTCCATAAATATTCATTAATGCATTTTCTAAATCCTCGTCACAGAAGTCTTGAGAGGCCTGACAGTGTCATCTGAATTATCTGGTAAACGAGATGTCAGGCCATCTATCAGAGTGAACTGTTACAATCTGCATTATGATTCCTTTAGGGAGACAGAAAGGATTAGCCATGGCACAGGAATAGAATTCTAAGAAGGAAGTTTCATAATTAGCTCTGAGGCTTTAGTTAGATACCAGATACCCCTTTGGTCTCAGACTTCTGATGTTTAGCCAACTTCAGATTACAGTCTTCAAGAACTTTGAAAAATCTGAGAAAATTATTTAGTCTTAAAACCAAGAGTTCAGTTAAAACCTGTCTAAAAATCCTCTCCATGATCAAACATTTTCAGTATCATTCTGAGGATTCAGCCCATTTGCTGATTTGTTCATTTAATTCAAAAGCTCCACCACGTTTTTCTTTGGTTCAGTTTAACACCGGCAACTGCAGCAATCATTTCCAGCACTCTGCTTTTCAATTCAGTTCAGACCAAACCAGAAGTCTCCATAAAAAGGGAAGACTGAGTCCTGCTGCCTCACCTTCCCCACAGGTCACTGAACATGGGCCCTGCTGAGGAATCCACACATAGGTCAGGTTCTCCCTGGGGACGAAGTAGCTGAAGGTGATGTCTGGGTTGGTGACATTGCCATATTCTTTTGTGTACCTCCTGTAGACCTGGACAAGGAAAAACTGTGGTCAATGCACAAGAAAACTTGGATTTATTCCTTAGGATGGAGGAAGGAGCAGCCAATCCCCCTCCTTTCCATCCAACCCTGAGCCTCACTGCAATGCCTCAGCCCCGGGCAGATGCAGTCAGAGCACTCACCCTGTGAATTCTGGGCACTGAAAATGATTAAACCAAGCAGAAGGTTTAACTTGGTGTGGGTTTCCCCCACACAATCACCCCCAGACCTGCAGGAAGCCTGCAGGAAGCCCCAGCCATTCCCCAGAAAAGCAATACTATCGCTCTCCAGTGAACACCATCTCCCCCAGCCTTGGACACAAAGTCACCTGAATCCACCACACCTGGGTTCTGCAGCAAAGCCACCCAAACCTGCCCACTTCTGCCTGGCCCCCTTCCAGCTCTGCTGCTTTAATGTACCTGTATTTCAATTTCTTCCTGCGTTGGCCCATCCACATGGATCTCCTCCAGGCTTGGCAGGTTGTCCTTGGTGAGAAACACTTGGTATTTGATCTGGTTGTCCTCCAGAACTGACGGGTAGGTGACATTCTGTGAGATTTTTCCTTTTCCAGCCACCACGTACTCGCCTTTAACCTTCACAGCTGGAGGAGCAGTGATGTTAAGAGACAAGGTGTGGTCACCAGGATCCCCTGGTGCTGGCAGCTACTGGCTCCCCACTTGGTAGGAACCACTTTGGCCCAAGTTGGGCATCCCAAGGAGCGTGTCTTCTGCAGCTTCCCACTGGAGAGCATCCCACGAGCAACACGCAGCACCAAGAATTCCATTTCTTTGTTGGCACAAGCTCCTTTCAGCCCTGCCTGCATCCCCTCCTCTCCTTTTCATTCCACTCACCCAGGTGTGTGAAGAGAGGCCTCCTGTTGGCAACATGGACCGAGGTGGTGTTGTAGGGCAGGGACAGAAATGTCACGTACTCTGGAAGGGTGGAAAGGAGGAAGATGTGGTCACCTTCCAGCACTGAACCTCTGTTGGGAAAGCTAGAGATTGCAGCTCAACTCCTGAATTCACACTGACCCTGCTCCTCAGCTTGAACACGGTGACGGTGACACAGCAAACACAACTGAGCTGGATTCTGTGTCCTGTTCTCACCTTTCTACGGTTCTTTTTAGGTTTTCTGCTAATATCTCAAGGTGAGACTGCAAGAGCCAGACCAGTTCCCAAATGGACATTGAACATCTCAGGAAGCACAAACAACACCCTCAGGGATGTGGTGGGATTGTTGGGCTGTCCTGTGCAGGGCCAGGAGTTGGACCCAATGATCCTTGTGGATCCCTTCCAGCTCAGGATATTTATGATTCTGTGATCTGATATCACCCCCAGCTCCCAACAATTTGCTGGGCTTCCCAAACAGTTAACATTTCTGATCCACATCCAGAGAATTCTGACCAAAAAAGCACTCTGCCTACACGAGAGCTACCTCACTCCATTGGACCACCCAAAATCCATCTCCATACCCTCCATAAAATAAAATCAAGCAGAAGCAGAAGGGAGAAGTCACATACAGAAGATTGTGAACACTGACTCTGCACACAAACAGCAGCACAATGCAGAGCCTGAGGGGGAGGGCTACACACCTTGAGCTTTTCCTTCTGTGTAGGATCCACTCACTTGGGTGCAAGTGGAGTTATCACCCCCACAGACCTTGCAGGGATCCATGACCTTCCTGGAGCCCATCTGGCCGTCACACCCGAATGCCTGAGCAGAGGAGAGAGTCTGTCAGCCCGGCCTGCTCTGAGAAAACAAGTGAGCAAAAGCAACATTGCCTGAATTCCTGAAACTGCCCTTTCCCTTTGCAATTTGGGTTTAGGAAGACATTGAAGAAAAAGATGCAGTTTGTACCTAGACCTACCACTGGGCAGCAGCGTGCAAAGCCAGGGACTGGGAGGTCTTAGCTGAGAGCACAGCTCTCAGTAACTGTGACATTTTCTTTCCCATAAGAAGCAGCCCAAAAAGATCTCTCCTGTGACCTAAACCCAAAGCTCTGTGCTCTCTTCTATGAACTCTTTCTGGAGGGAGGGAGGGAGGGAGGAAAAAAACAAAAGCCCAGGGGGACAGTAAACATGAATGGCAGGTTCTGAAGGAATCTTTAGCTCCCCAAACTCCCAAAGCCAAACCTAGCTCACATCCTTCAGTCCCATGGAACTCAGAAGAGAGATTCTATCCCCATTCCCACGAACAAGACTAATTTACACAAAGCTACAGGAGGATCTCAGCAGGCTTAACAGCAAAACATATGCAACTGCTGAATTTATGCTGGAGGCACTGATCCCAGGCTTTGGAAGCTGCCATAACATGCATATTTATCACTGCTGCCAATAAAACAGCCAAAATCAGAACAGGTTGTGCCTACACCCTCTGCTGTTCATGGGGGGAAACACTTCACAAAACACGGTGAGCACGAGGATAATGAGAAAAACATAAAATTTACAAAGAGTATTCTGGGAATGTAAAGAAACAACAGAAAACATCCAGCCGGGTCAGCTCCGAGCAGTTCCTAAAATGCAGACGGCGCGGGGGAGTTGTATCCAAGGTCATCGGGAAAGAATGCCTTCCTCAGGTCCAACCCAGGAAAAAAACTCCAGTTTTGATCAGTGATATTCCAAAAATCAATCTGTCGACTTGTGATCCCCAGGTTTTGCTCCTTATCTTGCCACTGGCCCAGTAATTCAAGTCATGGAACTTGCCTCCAAGACATTTTGTGGGGCTAATTACAGCAGGCAAACTGAGCAGCTCATGACGTCTCCTCCACCAACACATAAACCAATTTGCTTCTTGGCTTAGGGGTGAATAGCCCTGTGTGTTTACTGCATAATTAGCAGAATGTCTTATCTAGAGGGCATTGGATGCACAGACAGATCAGTAGATTTTTGGACTCCATCCAACACACCAAGAACAAAACTCTCTTCTGAGAAGAGCTCGCTCTGTTGTTTGGGGCACTGTGTTTTTTCCTAGCACGATTTCCCCTGACTCCTTTGGTGCAGATCACCAGTCAGGGGTTCACCTGGACTCCCCAGTCACTTACTCTGCATCTCCCCATCACACACAGATGGAGATCCCCGTGGTGCTCCGTGTCATCCTGCTCACACCTGGTTCCATCCAGGAAATTGTCCCCGCGGCTCACCATGAACTCCTTCCCCACGGCCCTGCACATGTGCTTGCAGAGCAGGTCCCCTGGAGCAGCAGGCACAAGGAAGGAGTTACTCTTTCAGGAAGGCACGTGGCTGCTCATCAGCAATGGGAAAAAGCCCAGAGAAGTTGTGGACTCCCATCCCTGGCAGTGTCCAAGGCCAGGTTGGACAGGGCTTGGAGCAACCTGGGATAGTGGAAGGTGTCCCTGCCATGGTGGGATGAGATGAGTTTTAAGGTCCCTTCCAACCCAAACCAATCTGGGATTCTATGATCTGTCAGAGAGTACCCAGGTTTCATGTGAAAACTAAAACAGTGGAACAGCCTTTCAACTCCAAAGTACAGACAGGTGCATGAGCACTCCCTGCACAAACTGAGGTTTCAGACACTCCTTACCTTTGGCAAAGCCAAGAGCAGACGTCCAGGTATAAAAGGAGGGTGTTTCTACATCAAGGTACAGTGGCTTTAAATTTGTTGCTGCACACTGTTCAGCCATGAAGTCCTGCTGGGTCATCAGACAGGCCTGGATCCCAGAGAGATTGTTGTGTAAGGAAAAGAAGTGACTGAGCACAGGGTCCCAAGCAGCATTTAACCCTCTAGCTAAAGGCAAAACACAGTGGCTGCTAAGTAAAACACCCACACAATGCCAAGAAAGAAAACCACTTTAAAGGGAGGCTGCAGGATATGCAGAGAATTGTGCTTGGAAGCTGATATCTTTGCTATTTATACAAAATAAATAGATAAGGAAAACAGGAACCATACAAGAAAGTCCCTCTGAAGAAAACCATCATTGTGAGTCACTGTTTTCTCAGCATCTGTCCTGCTATGGGGGCATAGAGAAAATGCTTCATTACATGTGAACAATGCTATCCAATAATCCTGCTGCCTTCAGTGGCACAAATACCTCTCGTGCTGTCAGACAGATGGAGGCTGTACACCAGATCTTTAGTCCTCTTTCCCAGAACAGCCAGCTGTGGGAAGGACAGTCACAAAACACACAGCCCTCAAAAGGTTCAAAGAGAAGCTCAGATGATGTCAAGCTCCATTACCTGTGTATTGCACATCTCTGCTTGCACGCTGGCACCGTGGCACTCCTGCCCCCCAAAAGCAGGCCTGGAAATGACAGAATTCCTCAACAGAGGCAGGATTGTCCCAAGCAAAGAGGAAGACTCAGCCCCGAGGCCCTGAGGACAGCCAGGTCCCCACTCTCACCTGGGGTTGTTACAGAAGCGCTGCCTCACCACGACCCCCCCGCCGCAGCTGCGGGAGCATGGGGAGAGGGGGCTCCAGGCAGACCAGTGCCCATGGACCACAGCCATGGGGTTCAGCTCCTCCAGAGAGCTGCACTGACCCTTGGAGCACCACTAGGACCAAGAACACACAAGAACACAGAGAACTGGCAGCAGTGAACCCAGCAGGGCCAACCTTTTGGTTGGCACAAGTCCCCATCTTTGGCAGCCCAGTAACGGAGAATCCCAAGGTGAATGAGGCAGCTTCTCGCTAGAGGCTGAAAAGTCCCATGCCTAATTAGGGTCTAACATGAGGCTGGGGTTAAAAAACAGAGCAGGCAGGTCATTTCAAGTTGAAGGAGAGCTCAGATATCAGGCTATAGAACTGCGAAGCAACTCCAGAGATAAAGACAAGGTGGAAACAGCACGATCAGGACATAATGGTACCAGGTTGTGACTGGTTTTAGCTCCCTGGCCAAGGGGCAGCGAGTGCCAGGTACCCTCCAGACACTGACAAAGCTTCGCTGTCTGAGCTCCACAGCACCACACCCACTGCTGGTGGGAGCCTCCTTACCTTGTTGATCCCACACTCAGTTCCATCCAGGAGGGGAACCAGAAGCCGAGTACAGCTGGATTTTTCTGCCGGTTGTACATGGCATGAGAGAACTTTACAGATGTCCTGGTGTGACAAGAAAATCAGGGAGTCAGGCTCAACAACACAGCAGCCCCAAAAGTCTAAATTGTGCATGTCCCAGCTTTTCTCACAGACACCCAACAGTGCAAGTTCCCTCATTTTTCCTGCTATTGGGCAAAAGCTGTGGGCAAGTCAAAAGACCATCACTGTAGTGATCACCAGCTGTAATGCTGGAAGATGATCAACTGAAGCAATTAAAGTTTCACCCACCTTAGTGTTTCCTCATTAACAAAACATGTCCAGATGGCAGCTATTAAACACGCTGTGTTTCCCAGACAAAGGGATTTGAGCTGTGGCGGGGAAGCTGGAGGAATCCAGTGAACAAGAACTCCCCAAGGCAGGACCCTGGGTGGGTGCACCCAGCACTGCCAGGCCAGCTGTGCACAACAGCACCCAACTGTGCAAACCTTACAGGAGATTTATGTGGAGGAAGGAAGTGATGGAAAGAAGGGAAACATTTTTAAAGCCTTGCCAAGAAATCTGTGGCAGAAAAGCACCTTCAATCCTGTCAGAATAAAAATGCTGCCAGCCCCCTTTCCCCGAATTTTGGCTCCTGACTGTTTCCCTGCTGCCCTTAGCAAGACAGACAAACTTTCTACCTACAACATTGCTGTCAGCAAAGGTGCAAGCTGTGGCCACACTCCCAAAGGCTATTTTACATTGCTCATCTGCTCCGTAGTACAAGCCAGGCTTCCACCCCGGGATGCTGCCGTCCATGTCCGGCAGGTCATTCAAGCAGCTTGTTTGGCCTGTACTGATAGAAACATGAGGAATATCACTTTCCCAGCTGTGGGTAGTGAGGACAATGACATGTTTGCAAACTTGTGCTGAGTTTCACTCTGGGAGTTGGCTGCTGCTTTCCCAGACAACACATGCTCGCTGTGGGCTGGGATGGATTTAGTTGCAGCAGCTGCCTGGAGATGCTCAGAGTTCCCTGCTGCTGGAGTTCTATCCCATTCCTGTCCTGCACCCAGCCAGCACACAGCCTGCAGTGCCTGTCTGAGCCTGGATGCTCTGATGGTGTAAATAAAATGTGCAGGCTGAGCCAGTGTCTGAGAAATCCACCCCAGCCCAGGCACGTCAGGCACCAACCAAAGCCACTTCCAGCTACGCGAAGCAAAAACTGGGTTTAACCTCAGCAACAAGTGCTAAGAGATAAACAACCCCCAAGCTTTTCACTGTTCCTCATTTTTCAGTATTTTTTTTTTTTATTCTTTGAGGTTTTCTCTCCTAAGCTCCCAGCACAGGGAACTGAAGAACTCAACCATTCCCTTACCTGACAAGGGCCAGGAACTGCTCCCGACTGCACGGAGACCAGGTGAGGTCGATGCTGTTGTGGTTTCCTGCTGAGCCCATGATGTAACCACTGCTGCTGCACAGATTCCCCTCGCCATCGTGGGCAATTCCAAGGCTGTAACAGAAGCAGCACAGAGCCCTGAGGAGAAGAAACCCAGAGGCTGCATTCCCTCAGAGCCTCTCTTCTCTAAGCAAGGACTGAGCTCCCTCTGCAGCCCTTCCTTCTACTGTTGTCACAAAGGGCTTCTCTCCTCTTTGCAGCTTCTACTTGTCACAGAGCTTGCAGGAATGCAAGAAATGCAAGGAACTCTTTCCAAAATAATCCATGACCATGACCAAAAGGTTTAGAATAATCTATGGGGAATTCCCTTTTATGTCAAGGGGTCCTTTTGCTTTTTTCCTTGAACTGGAGGATGTGTTTACCTGAATAAAACCTCCTGAGCTGCTCTGGCAGTTTCCTACTGACCTGTGCCCAATCTCATGGGCTATGGTGACTCCAAGGTCAAAGCCAGTGTCCTGGGTAATCACACAGCTCCAGAAGGAGGAGCACGCTCCCCCTAACTGAGTCACTCCACGAAGCTCCTTGTTCCCATCAGGCAGCTCCAGGTCAAACCTAAAGTAAGGGAGACACAGAGAGGAAAGAGCAAAGAACCCCCACAGCAAGGAAAGTCAGGTTTAGGCATTCAGCTGAATTGATCTGAGCTTTCCTGGTCTGGAATCCAGCTACCTTTCTTTTGACACATGGAGTTCCCTGGGGCAAGATGGCAGCAATAGGGTCCCACAAGTGCCCACTGCTCAAAATTTATGACGATTCCCCATTAAAAAATCCAGATGTCCTCAGACAAGCAGAACTGAATGAAATGACCTAATCCTATTTCCCAGTCCCTCCCAGGGCAGGGAGCTCAGCACCTGGTGATGTAGAGGACAATGTCAGCATGCTGGGGGTCAGAGTCGTTCTGGGGGTTCACCCTCTTGCTCCACTCACAGACGCTGATGAGGGAGGAGGTGATGTTGGTTGTGATGTTCAGCTCTGCCTGGAGGGAAGGCACACGTTGGCACATTCCAAACAGCTTTGAGCTTGGACAACACTCAAACACAGCCCTCTCCTTACCTCTGGCTCTCTCAAAACCAGCATTTGCATGAGGTGAACCCTGAAATGAGCCCCCAGTGAGGCATCTCTGAGCAGCTCTGCTCCCTGAGAAGAGACAGAAAGGAGTCAGTAAAGAAGGGGTTTGGGGATTCCCACTCGCTGTTCCCCAAGAACTGGGCTGCACTCACTACAAAGGTAACTACAACATTAACATATGCAAATGTTAACACATACAAATGTGAATAAACCTGTCGAGAGATGAGGTTGGATTTGTCAGACACTCTGAAGCAGAGAGAAGAATCTGCATGAAAAATTTCATAGGGGAGCGAACGCCAGAGACTTTTTCTGCAGTACACACATTGAAAATGCCAAGCCAAGTTCTTAATAATAGCAAAGGGAGACATGAAAATTATGCAATAGAAATAAAACACTGAAATGTAAAATATGAGATTGATTCAGTGGATTTAGCTCAATCCCCCTGAAAGCAACAGGGTGAGAAAACTCTTTATGTGAGTTGCAACGTTAGTCATGAAACTCAGAGCTACATTTTCTATGTGGGTTTTAAATCCTCTAAGATCTTCTTTTACTCATGCAGCTCCTTGTGCAAGGGAATTCGGGGAATTTTGTGCCTAGGGAAGCACAGAGCAATGCCCTGCACATGAGCTCTGCACCAGGGACAGGTGACCCCAACCACCCTGAGAGTGCCCTCCCAGAGGTGCTGCCTGGGACACAGCCTGGAGCCCACTCTGGGGCAGCACCACAGAGCCACTCACAATGTTCAGGTTGGCCAGGACGTATCGCTCTGTGTCCTCTTTGTGGTACAAGTAAACATCTGGCCCTGCCACCACCATCAGCTCCAGATGTTTGACAGCTGCCTCAGCCCTCTTCTGCAGGCGAGGAGGAGCCCGCCCTGCTGAACAGCACAAAAGGGCACGGGGAGGTTCAAAAGCACCATAAAAGATCCTACAGATCCACTCCTTTTCCCCAAAGGCTGCAATAACACAGCTGTGAGTCCCCTTCTTCAGGGGCCAGCTCGGGTTTCCCACTTCTGTTGGTGTCTTCCACCTGTCAGCAGCTTTAACAACACACCTGTGCTATCAAAATAACAACCACCCACATCAAACACACTGGGCACACCTCAGCAAGGTGAAAAATGTTTTTGAGTCTACTCATGTATTTGTGAACACCAATTTTTCCTCTGAGCTCATGGAAGCAATCCCCCTGGAGACAGCTCTTCCAGCAGGGCTCCCTCCCCATGTCTGTTACCTCTCGCTGGCTTTGCCTCTCTTGCAGCACTTTTGAACAGGATGTGAGGGTTGGAGAAGCCAAGGTCCCTCAGCAGAGCCACATCTTTGCTCCTGACTGGCCTGATGTGAATCTTCTCCTCACCCACGGTGACGAGTCCTTGCTAAAGGAGATTAAATTCCACCTCTGAGTTTTTCCAAAGACATTTGCTATCCATGGAGATGGCAAAGATTCATTCAGTGGATGCTTCACACATGTTTGGGGCATGAAGCTGCCACCCTCCAAAGGCTCTTTCAGCTCATACTCACCAGGTGCCCTTCACAGAAGGTGACCCTGCACGTGGCCCCAGGAGGCTGCAGGGGCTTTCCACCTGCAAAGCAGTTCCCTGGGAATCTCTTCAGTAAAATAAAGGAAGAGTTCACCACCTGGCTGCTCACAAAGGAGGAGGAAAGGAGGGCGTGGTCCTCTAGAAATTCGAAGGCATAGAGCTGGCCCCAGGCCTGGATGGAGCAATGCTGGACCCGACAGGGCCTCAGCCCAAAATGTTCTTCTTTACAAGGGCAAGTTGGCTCAGCCACAATGAACTCAGGTACTGAAAGAAATGAAACAAGATCAGAACAAGGGGAGCAGTTATGAGAAATGATGATACACAAAACCCCAGTGTAAGGTCTATCTCCCCAGGAAAAATACCCTACAAACGCCAACCGTGGCCTCTTGGGGTCATGGTGTCAACAGTCAGAGAATTCCTGTGCTTTTGGGTATTCCAAAGTGAGGATAATCTGACTGGGAACACACAGCACTGCATTTATTGCTGCTTTTGCTCTCTCACTAAGGAGAACAGTTCATCTAAAAAAGGCTGAGACAGTTTCATTCCTGCAGATTTTACCTATTACTGAGTGGGAATTACAATCCAGAAAAAGACACTGGGATGAGCACTAGGTGAATTCAAAAGGAGACAATACCCTTCCTTTAGGGATTTGAGACTCCAAAACATATCCTTATTCTGAACTATCATCAATCCAGACCTAGAATTCAAATTTCTTTGTGCATTTATCTTAAAAAAAAATTAACAAGTATTTAAAGTTACCCTTAGTCTAAAGCTTTTGTCAGAAGATCATAGAAAAACACCAATGCAGAGAGTGGGGACTGCAGCAGAAATATGCAAAGAGATTGAACACATCTCCTTCAGCAGATTTTACACTCTGACCCAGCTCTTCAGCCACTCTCACACTGAAACCCAGATTGTCTCACTTGCACTGGGACTCAAGAACAGCAAATGCTTGTCAGACCAGGGGCTGTTAATCAGTGTTCTCAGCACTGTCAAACACCCAGGACTGGAAATCAACTGACAGATGTGCTCTAAACCAAAGAAGGACTTGAGCCCTGCATACCATCAGGCACTGAGCTGGTTCCAAAGTAAGAGAGAACATCTTCCACATCCAAAGCGCTGAGGAATTTCTGCAAGAAGAAGAAGAGCTTTACATTTTTTTCACGAAAAACAAATGGATACAAGACTATCCCTTCTCTGGACCTAACCTGGAAGGAACGCCAGCTAACAGCTCAGCAAGTCCCAGAGCCAAGTTCTCGTGGCTTTACTCCGCGCTAAGCACGGGCTGCACAACAGCCACCCAGAGGAAACAGCTTTATCTTCGTGATTAGTGAGCTCGGACGCAGTTTGGCTTAGAATCCTGTCGTCTCCTCTTCTTCTTTTTTAAAATTTTTTTTAACTTTTCTTAGAAACACCGAAGCGTTCCTGGAAGGGCTGTTCTGGAGGTCACACTCACCTCTGGGAGCGGCGGCCAGCACAGCCCCAGCGGGAGCATCACGAGCGCCCGCAGCGCCAAGCTGACGGTCATGCTGGAGGAGCCGCGGTCTCCGCGCCGAGCAGGGCGAGTTTTGGGCCCAAGGCATCACGTGGAGCGGAAGGGAAGAGCAAAAACAGCCTCTGAGCAAACAGGCTTTGAGCAAACAAAACAGCCTCGGAGCGGGGGGCCGCGGCCGCACCGGCAGCTGGAGCGCGGCCGCCTTGCGCAATGCCCGCGGCTTCTCCGCAGCGTGCGCCAGCCCCGGCGGCCAAGGGGCGGCTCTGGGGGGGATGGGGGCCATGTGGCCCTGGGGACACACCCGTGTGTGGCGGGGGTCACCCCGCGACCCCCCAGCCCCGGAACTCCGGAGCCATCCCCCCCCGCCCCCCCCGCTCCGGAACCCAAGCGCGGGTCGGCGTTCCCCGCCGGGGCGGTGCGGTGCTGTGCCGGTCCCCCTGCGGTAGCGCCGGCGCGGTTGGGACTCGCTGCCCCCTGATCCCGGTCCCGGTCCCACCCCGCTGAGCCCCGCATGGCGAAGCAGAGTCCTGCGGTGGCCCAGGCGGCGGGGCCGAGCACCGCGGCCCGCGGGAAGAGCAAGAAGAGGAGGAAGAAGAAGAAGAAGGCCCTCGGGGAAGCGGCGGCCGTGTCGAAAAGCGCCGCCATGGCGGCCGTGGGTCCCCCCCGCAGCCCCCAGGAGTTCTCCTCCAACTGGAAGGCGCTGCAGGAGGTGAGGGGCACCGGGGGATGCGGTGTGGGGAGCGGGAGACAGCCCCGGGGGGACGGAACGGGGAAGCACCGGGGCCAGGCTGGCATTCCCTGAATGCGGCTCCACGGTGGGGTTGACACGGAGCGATGGCACGGACATTCCACTGTCCCAGGCTGCTCCAAGCCCCGTCCAACCTGGCCTTGGACCCTTCCAGGAATGGGGCAGCCACAGCTGCTCTGGGCACCCTGTGCCAGGGCCTCAGCACCCTCACAGGGAAGGATTTCTTCCCCATATCCCATCTAGTCCTGCTCTCTGGCAGCTTGAGGTCATTGCCCTTGTTGCCCTGTCACTCCAGGCTCTTGTGAGTAGTCGCTCTTCCTCTTTCTTGAAGGCTCCTTTTAGGTACTGGAAGGCCACAATTAGGTCACCCTAAAGTCTTCTCTTCTCTGGGCTCTTTTCCTTTATATTTTTTCCTTTTTTTTTTTTTTTTTACTTTAATGTCATTTTAGCTACTGAAACAAAAGGCAAATAACTCCAGCAAACCCCTCTCCACGGGTCAAACAGACACCAAAAAGAAGCAGCCACTCAAAGCAACCAAAAGTCCACAAGTCCCAGCAATCAATGGGAATGGGACTGTGGTAAAGACCAAATCCACAAATAAAATGGTCACTGGTTCTGCTAAAGACAGTCCTCCTGCAGGCAAGCCAGAATCCAAGGGGGTTACAGTGAATAAGAACTTAAATGGCACCAAAAGCAACGGGAAAGGCTGCAAAGAAAAGAAGAAAAATGGCATTGTTGTGAAGGAGAAGGATGAGCTAAAACATAAGAGGAGGAAAGCTGAGGAACACGTGGAGCAGCAGCCCAAAGAGTGAGTACTTCAAGGCAGCAGCTCTGGATGTGAATATTCATTTTGGGGGGAGCACAGAGAGGTACATTCAAAACAGCTGCACTCTCCCAGACCAAATTCTGGAAGAAATAAGACACACATTGCCCCTACTCCTCAGACACAGCAAGAAACCTGCAGAGGTGACAGTCATAGACTTAATTTTCACAGGGCTTAGCTCTTGATTTAAAAAGTAAACATACTTTTTATACAACAGACACCAGATTGCTTTGAGACTGTTAAATGTAATTACATCTTTTCTTCCCAGGGCTGACATCTGGTTTGATGATGTTGATCCAAAAGATATTGAAGCAGCAATAGGACCTGAAGCAGCAAAAATTGCCAGAAGGAACCTGGGACTTGAAACGGAGCAATCCCAGTCTGTGGAGCAGGTGCTGGTGAAGGAAAAGGCTTTTGATGGGTGAGTGACATTCCAGGGGGAAGGATGGCAGCAGAGGCTTCTGAGAACTGATGTGCAGGTGCACACTGAGCTGACATCTCCCCTCATCTGCTGACAGGCTTTGCCCTGTTCAGATCCATGTGTGAACCTCGTGAGCTCCACCTGGGCCCTGCAGAGGTGTCCCCAAGCTGTCCCTTTGCCTTTCAGGCTGACCCGAGCTGTGGCCATGGACTGTGAGATGGTGGGGGTGGGCCCCAAGGGCGAGGACAGCATCGTGGCTCGGGTGTCCATCGTCAACCAGTTTGGGAAGTGCATTTATGACAAGTATGTCAAGCCTACAGAGAAGGTGACAGACTACAGGACAGCTGTCAGTGGCATACGGCCTCAGAATATAAACACAGGTACGAGGGGTTTCCCCCCAGAATGTTTTTTCATTCAATGGGGGTTGTCACAGAAGCCTCACTGGCTGAGCTTGGAACAGTTTGAGACCTAATTTGGGGAAACAAAATGCTGAGATTTATGTTAAACTTAATGCAAAGAAAAACTGTGGGAAGAAGTGCTTTTATGCAGTGATGACAAATGCCCTTGAAGGAATTAACTGGTGGAGTATGGTATTAAAAAAGTCATTTCCTATTCATGCTGTGCTCTATATGGAATCCTCTATGTTCTAGCAAGCAGGGATTCAGTGTACTGTGCAGTTTGCCTAACTACTGTCCCAAGGATACAGTTACTTCCCAGAAAAGATGCAGTGTTTGCTCATGGAAAATGTTTCCTTGTGTGGCATTTTTAGGTGAAGACTTTAAAACGGTTCAGAAGGAGGTTGCTGAGATCCTGAAGGGAAGGATTTTAGTTGGACACGCCTTAAAGAATGATCTAAAGGTACATTGAAAATTAAATTTCTAATGCATCATTCTGGATCAAGGGAACACACCTGAACTCCTGGAAAGCGTGGTCCTGAATCCAGCCTGTGTCTGTATGATCTGGGTCTTGTCCTTTCGTGGTTTTAAAGAGTCTCTTATAATGGATGGAAGGAAAAACCAGGCAGCTGCACATTCAGCTCTGTAAAGTTTCATCCAATAGCACATTTAGTCTGAAAATGTGATTTCTTCTAGGTCCTATTTCTTGATCATCCTCAGAAGAAGATCAGGGACACACAGAGATACAAACCTTTCAAAGAGAGAGTCAAGGTAAGAGACTGCTGGGAAGGAGCTCAATTAACAGACTCCAGAGTTGCTGACTGGCTCCTGTGCTTGCTGTTACCTGACCCTGTTCCTTCTTTCCTACCTATGCACACAGGTCTCATAATGCATTCATTATTCCTGATATTTCACCAGCAGAGGCTAAGATGTGCTATTCTTTGTGGAGCATAATGTTTTTATATATACACCCCTCTCTGTTGTTTCAAGTCCTGTGAGACAGCATGGTTTATGATCTTACTCTGTTTCTAGAGTTCCAGGCCATCCCTGAAGCTGCTCTGTGAGAAGCTGCTCAATGTTCAGGTGCAGACAGCAGAGCACTGCTCGGTAGGTACCTCCTCAGAACATCCAGCTCTGCGTTCTGGATTCAGTCCAGAATGCTGTGCCTTCATTCCAGTGAAGCTCAGCAAGCTCTGCTTGGACACCAGTAGCAGTGACATTGTCATCTAGGCTTGCTCACTGTTTCCTTATTTCATAAACAGCTTTTGCACAAGTCAGCTCTTAACTCTGAATTCTTGTTATTTTAAAATCCCCAGGGGAAAAGGTAATGGTCAAGATCTGCTTACCTTGAAAGCAGCATTCTGCCCTGCTGTACTGTGGCAGGATGCATAAACAGTGTGAGAGCCTTTCTTTCAGCGGGCAGGAGGATGGAAAAGAGGAATGAACTGGGGAAGCAAAATTGGGAGGGGAGCTCATAGATACTGTATCAAGAGAATTTTTTCATTATGACTTTCCCAGTGACAATCAGAAGTGCAGAGCCTTGTGGTGGGCCCTGGACTCTAAATACACCATTTATCCCTTTCACTAGGCACAGAGCCTAAATGTAAAGGGAGATCATAAAATGCTAATTGGAAGGATGTATTAAAATGATGGAAGATTTAGCTGCTTATTATCTCACATCTTTATCTGGTCTGTTCTCTTCCAGATCCAGGATGCACAAGCAGCTATGAGACTTTACACCTTGGAGAAAAAGAAATGGGAAGCTGCTGTTAAGAACAAAGCTAACAACAAAAATTGTAAAACTTAAAAACACAGGGTAGAATCTTCCATCTGCAGCATTTGCTGGTTTCATGTCACATTCCAAATTTAGAGATAAGTCAGAACTGACAGCAGCTACTTCATAAAATCAATCCAAAGACAATTCTACAATAACCTGGAAGTACAGGAATGCTGCTGTCCAAGAAAGCTGCTGGTATCCCTGCTGGATGGCCCCTGTGCCTGATGCCTGCTACTGTGTTCAAACCACCTTTGTGACAAATGCCTGCAGTTGGGAAGAAACTTCAGTTAAATTTCTTCAAGGGAAACAGACACTGACTAAGTTAAAAGAAATTTAATTATGGTAGATGAAAGAAGAAACTGCCATTGCTTTATCAAAACTGCCCGGACTAAAATCTTTATTTCAAGTATGGTGAGGTGCACAAAGTGAGGTCAACCACAAGGTGAATTCTTAATTATTGCTGTTAGTCACACAGTTCGGTACCTAAACCAACAATAATACCTGTTTTTATATTATTAATAGCCCAATATTCATCTTCCTGGTGAGAAGAATCTTCTAATGGAGGATCCAGGCTTTGGTATCCTGCAGTGCCCAAGTCTTGTTCTCAGACAAAGCATTTTTCCTTCCTCAGTTTTGAGAGTGTGGCATCCACCAGGGTCAGAATCTCCTGCAGGGAAATGGGAAGATTATTTGTGTGTCAAATAGAAGATTACCTTGTTGCTCCACTTATTTTTGTAGTTGTTTATTAATAAAAACAATGTGTCTAACATGGGTCTTTAAAGTGGCTGCTGTTGTTACAACAGGAGAGGGAGCTTTCTCCTCATCTGTGATTATTTTTTTCTGCACTACCCTGTGGCTGCAGTGTTGCTTAAAGTGGTGCAGGCAATGCCTGCAGGAGACCCTGGAGAACAGTTTGTAACTGTCTTTGAAACCAATTCTATAAACACATAACTAAAATCAGCAAAATTAAGACTAACCAGTTTTACTGGCTTGATGAACAAACCTAATCATTGGTTTCTTGCCAGCAAGCCATTGCAAAAGAATCATTAGTGTAACACATTAAATAGCTCTGATAACTTGGCTGTTTTTTTCCTTTTTTCAATGTGACTACTTGGTGAAATTTAATGTATGTTAAATCTTCCCACAAACTGTCAGAAAGTTTTTGTTGGTTTTTTGTTTATTTTGTTAATGATGCCACTTCCAAACCAAAAATAAATTGGATGTAATGTACTTATGGCTTTATTCCTGTAAACTTTAGCCTGGTTTAGCATGAAGACTGTAGTAAATTAATGTTGCAAGGACATTAGGTTTTTTTTTTAAATTTCAGCATAAACAACAAGAAAAAAGAACTTTCAACCACTAGTTCTCAGTTAGAACTATGCTTACAAACTCACTCTTCACTCCACATGCAGCTAATTCTCTAAATTTCTGCACTATGATCAAAATCCATCACCAGAAATAATATACTAAGCACCCCCTCTTTATTATCAGAGACACTTCTCCATACCGTGCTAAATGGAAACTGGAGTTTTATTTCAGACAGCAGCTTTTCCATTTTCTGGGACTTCATATCCAGCATAACCTCGTCTGCAGTGTCAATGAACAGGATAATTTATGGTTAAAGCACAACTGCCAATGGAGCAGGAGCTAAAGGAGCACAGGGAGAGGGCAGAGCTACACAAGGAGAAGGCAAGGTAAGATGAAGTTAAAATGTTTTACCACCAGAGTGGCATTTATTGGGAACAAGTGGAGTGAATTCTCAGGAGGATGAATTGGAACTTCCTCAGACACAAAGGAAGTCTTTTGTTAGAACAACTAACATGTCCCTGAGCAGCTGCTGTTGTGGTTTTACTGATTTTGGGGTTGGGATAGAGGAGGAGATTCAGCAAGTAACAGCACCAGCCATCTCACCATACTGAACCATCTCGCTGATCAGCAGGCACAGAGCTTCTGCCACCCCTGGCTCATCGAAGTGAAGATGATATTCATCTTTGATCAGCTCTATTCCACTGCCTTTTGAGTCCAGGAGAATTGCCAAAGCTGCAGTTTCTGCAAGGAGGACAAACACTGCTGGGCTCATTGTAGCTGCAGACTGCGTGATCTGCTTCCCATCCCCTCCCCAGCTGGCACGTGTCATGTTTTCAGGAAGTTGTGCCCATTATTTTCAGTCTTCCTAAAAGCTATTCTGAAGCATTTGGGAACAAGAAGAAGACCAGATATGCAGCTGACACTGTCATGCAGGGCAGAAGTGATTTTAATGATTGTTTTCATATTGATTGAGCTGATTTGTAATTAATAAAACCAGAATTGCAGGATGTTACCTGACAGCCTCACAAGGCTGGCTAATGCCAGGCAGCCATTCTTCACCAGCACTGCTCTTTCTGGGTTCATCCTGAGTGCATCCAACAGAAGTGCTGCTGTGGGTTCACAGTCACTCTCTGTTACACAGTCTTTAAATAAAATAAACAAAACACACAGAAAACCCCAAAATTTCAATGTCCTCCAAGCCAAAAGAATAAAGAGTCCCGAATACTCAACTTATTCTGCTGATGGGGAATAGAAATGAGATTGCTGAGGGTGTTTTGCTCAGCTTTTCCCAGTGGATCAATGCCACAAGGGCAGGCAGAAGGTAAATGTGACAATATTCTGGTGTAAGACAGGACTACTGCAATGACGGGTTCCTAAGTGCACATGATAATGAAAGAGATGATTTCTTTTTTAACATGAAATATTGTTCCAAATCAACCAAGCAAATTGCCTGCCCACCAATGCAGTCCCCATTAGCAGTATCTGGTGATTTAATTGCTGCAGTTCATCACAAATGGCTCCATTAGGGAGTCACACAGCGAGTGCAGGGAAGAGTGACCAAGAGAGGATGCAAATTCCTAACTCTGCTGCCATCTGCAGAGCCTCCTCCAGCCGAGCAGCCTGGACTGCAGGGCTCACCACTGACACACAGACCTTTTCCATGCCCAAGGGACAAGGAGACTGGGAACACCCACCTTGGAGTGACAGTGCCCACAGAGCCGAGCAGGCAGACTCTGCAACGACTCCGTTCTGGAGGTGTTTCTGAAGGACTGCAGAGGTGACGGGGACAGCACTTTCCAGCACTGCTTGGTCTCCATTATTCTCTGAATTACCTTAACAGAAAGGAAATGCATCAGGCAGAGTTATTTAATCAAGTGATAATATCATTGTATGTCAAATTTTATCAGTGAAACCTTAATGGGTGTTGGCATTGGAATAATACAACATTGCTTTAGTCTGGAGGGCAGCAGAGGGAAGGAATCAAAAATGTACAGAACCAGACCAAATGCTACAGGACTAATAAATAATTCTGTTTCTTGGGGAAAGCTGAACTTCTGCAGGAACCTGTGTTCTTTGCCATTTAAATTATGCAGAGGGATCACAGCAAGAAACCTCCAGAAATAACCACAGTTTTGACAGAATCTGGGCTGCAGGATGGAGATTCCCATAAATCCAACAGGTGATTTTTTGTACAGAGGGAATAAAACACACCAAGTGCAACTGTGCACAGTCTGTGCTTGCAGCCTTCCTTGATGATCAGAACACCACACACCTCTACAAGAACACGTCACAGAAACAAATCAGTAAATATAAAATCAGGTCACGTCTTGGCCTGAATGGCAAAAATTTGGCTTTGACACCTTATCACATAAAGGGCTGCTAAAAAAAATCTGCATTAATTTTTATTTTTATCTAATCTAATCACTTTGTGATTTAATGGATCACAAAGTGATTCTAGCAGTGCTGTGGAAATAACTCTCCAGAATCACAAAATCACAGACTGGTTTGGGTTGGAAGGAACCTTAAAGATCATCTCATTCCAGTTCCCTGCCAACAAGAATGGGAGAAAACTCCAATCCCAGCGACAGGAATGTCTGAACTCAGTTAGGCACAATACCTGCTGCCCTTCAGTCACATGAGAGCAGGCACAATACTGGCTGTGTTCTACTTACCACTCACAGCCAAGCTCCAGAGAACGGCACAGCAAGAGAAGCAGATCTGGTCATTATGAAGAAAACGTCTTAAAATTGACAGAAGGTCTGGAATGATTCCAACTTTCCTGAGATTCTCCGCAGCTACTTCTGAAAACCACAGAAATTCTATAGAACCCGGTATTTTTGTCTCACTCACTGGCCTCGAAACAGGCAGCGCTAAACGTATTTAAACTGAGAGAACAAACCGGCAACATGAGCCCATCAGCTGGACAAAAGAAAGCAAGAGCACACACCGAATTCTTTAACAAGATGCACTTAACACAGCTGATCCTTTCAAATGGATGTCTGCCCATCCTTTTTCCTCACAGACTTTAAACTCACCGAGCAGGAAAGGAACCGAGGGGGTGTAAATTACAATTTTTCACCTGTTTCCATTTTAACGATTCAAACCAAGCTTCAGAATTAGGAAACGCTGGATAAAAATAGCTTGGTCTCACACATGACTTTTTGTAATAATTTTTTTTAAGGTTACACCCTTGCTGCTAAATCCTTCTGTAACCATTTCTAAAAACAGTCTTTGATGACTGTTGAACTGACACTGAAAACAACTAAAAATACTACAAATATTTAGCAATTACAAGTTCAGAAGGAAACAAAGCAGAAGAACTAGGTACAATGGTTTCCATTCATCATGGCACAGTCCAAAATAGAATTCAGGTTCTATGCCCTCGTTATCTCAAGCACTACTATTTGCAGAGTTTGTACTTGCTTCCAAACCAAGAGGAAATACAGAATTGTATCTATTAGAGGGGTCCTGTAAGTCCCTGAAGCCTCAGCATTGTATATTATACTTTCAGGGGTGTTCTCTTATCAATATCTGGTCAATCTTACCAATATTACCACTATTAAACTAATACATGCCCACAGATATCTACAACTCTCAGTGAAGCCACCATTTCTGCATTGTATCTTGGATTTGTTTCAGAAAACAAAAATAAATTAATATTCCCCAAAGAATGAGCAAGGTGACCCACCACTGGCTGAAACCATCATCAATAATGTGCAGAGTGATGACAGGAACTCTTCATTCTCAGAGTGTTTTCTCACTGTGTCTAACAGGCAGCTGGCCACGCACTCATCCAGGGCCATCATCACCCCGTGTTCCAGAGCTGTCACCACAAACATTGGAATAGAACAAAGATTTCAGTGGGTTTGAATGAAATCTGAACCCTCCTGCCCTGCTGTCAGCATAGCAAAACATTCAATTAACAGCACTACTTCACATAAAATAAGCAAAAGTTACTTTAAACTTTCATTTTCTGCAAGTCAATTCTCAGTATTTTTAAGCTTGTGTCATTATCAGGTTGTTTTGGGGTAAATTGCCGTGAAAGTGACAGCAGGGACCACACAGGAGACCCAAAACCACTTTTATGGTTTCAAATGTAAATACCAAAACAATGAGAGTCTTTTATTTATGCACTCTGGTAACACCCTACACAACATGAAAACAAACTTGGTTGGACAAGATCAGTATCTATATTTAAAATTAAGTCTTAACACACAATTCCTGTATGCCAGTCCTGAAGGAAGGCCACAAGAATCCAGAAAGCTGCTTAACTTCCTTTAGTTCTTTACATTCATCCCCAAAATCATTACTGAACCCATTATCTGCTCCATTAATCTTTACACGACCCAGCAGAAGGAGGAAGTCTTGTAATCGTACCTTGACTAAGAATTTCAAGCAGTAAAGTGCAGCCTTCTACTTGTAAGTCCAGAGAATCTATGTGAGTCTTCATGGCACCAGTGATCACTTCTGTGCATTTTAGCAGACAGGGGAATGCTGTGGGGAAAAGAAATTGTTTGAGACGAGGTTCTTGAATCAAAGAGAACAAAACAGAGTGAATTTTTTTAATCTGTGTGGAAAATATCTCCTATTAAAGACAGCTGAAGGCTGTGCCAGCCAAGTGTAGCCAACACTGGAATGCAGCAAGTGCTGGGGTGCAGGGAATGCCAAGCCATGCAGTTCAGAATCTGCAGAGCAAAGTGTTTCACCCCAACTCCTATTTCCAGGAACACTTGGAGCTTTCAGAATACCCCATACAGCTACTCAGTGTACCCACAAATATGTGATAAAATGATGAGGAAAACTGGATGGTTTTTAGGGGTCCATTTTGAGCACTTGTGAAGCTGAGAGCATCACTCAGTCATGGTGCAGAAGTGCCAAACAAGCCAGATGTGAGCACAGCCTCGTGTTGCTGTCACCAGGACTGGATGAGAATCCCACAGATTCATTTTGTTATTTACAACCAAAGCCCACTGGATTACCAAGTAAAGCTTTCTTAAGTTGAAGATAAAGGTAAGTCTAATGAAAAACCAAATTATTCTTTTTCTTTATCAATTAAAGCTATAAATAACCCTAAGTTTTAACATCATAAGCCAATCCCAGCACTAAAGTGCTGTCAAAGGACAGAGCATTTTACAACTGATTTAACACAGTGCTTTGAACTATTAACCTTGATCTGAAAGTTTCATTTGAAAAATGTGCAGTTTCTGGGAGAAAGTAGACAGCTTTCACCCTCACAGCTTTGCAAGACACACGGGAATTAGCCAGGTGTAGCTTCCTTTTGCTCTGCCAGCCTTGCAGCCCCAGGAATTACCCCCAAGTCATTCCAGGACTTGTGGAAATCACCTTCCTCAAATGTCAGTCTGTTGCCAATTCAAATATCACTTTTTTTTTTTTTTTCCAGTGCCCATTTTTCTTATCCAGTAAAACACCTCTGCTGGTTAACAAAAGCATGTACAGAACAAGAACCAACACAATCCTATCAGCTACTGGCCTGGAGAAATAGGAAGAGAGGAATTTCATTTTCATTTATTGACATTAGAAATTTTTTCCTCTTCCTATTATCTCAAAGTGTAAGGAAGGAGCAGAATAAATAAATAAATTGATCAAATAGTGCCTTACCACTTTTATCCTTTACAAAGCTGGCAAGGTGCTGAATGCCTCTAGCCTGGACTTCTTCAATATCCCAGGAAGCCTGCATGAAGTCTAAGAAACCAAGGAAATTCTTCTAACCATTCCACACAAACACAAAGCACTCCAATTGTCTGTGTTTTGTGCTAGATGTGAATTCATATGAATGAAAATAGTGAAATTTGGGATTGTTGAAAAGGGACTGTTGATTGTTTTCCCTCAACTCATCAAACATTTCACTATTACAAAGTGTGATGATTCACAATGTATTTGGCATTATATATATATATATATATATATATATATATATATTTGGGGACCTGTTGGAATATTAAATCACAGCAGGAACAGGAGCTTTAAATGCATTATTCCAATAGACTTTTCAGATTAAAAGAACATCTTCCTTTACTTAGAAGGAAAATGATGGAGCAGATCCTTTGTAGCATAAATTGGCAAATACGTTACAATGCAAACAAAGTAAGTGGAGCTCCCAAATCTTCTGAGGAATGACCTGTGACCCTGCTTAACTTTTGCAGTAGGAATGGCTGAGAATCTTAGGAGTTTAGAGAAAAGGCTCTGTAGTGATCCTTGCTCCAAAGAGGATTCCATTTTATTTCAGGTAAAATGAGTGTCCAAGAATTTATTTCCAGGTAGAATCCATCCTGACTGGAAGGGTCTATTTCCTATGAAAATCACCTTGACATTAATCTTATTCTCCTTATTACCTAGAACACTTTCAACTCCTCCCTGAAAGAGCACATCTGTTACTATGGGAGACACAGACTTCTTCAGTTTTATTGAGGTGTCACCAGCAAAAGCCAGGCATTTCCCAATAAATGGAACAGTGACCAGATCCCTAGAATTTTGAGAGACAAAGGCAGCACCAGTAAGTTAGAACTGGTAAGGTAAAAAAGAATATCTACTGGCATTGTTTAATTTTTATATTAAAAAAATCTAATATTACTTCTAGACTAGATTTTTTTTGACAGAACTTAAAACAATTTACTTCAAAACAACTAATGAAAGAGCTCACACTGTACAAGCCACACTTAGGTGTCAAGTTCAGGCTCATAAAATTGTGTATAACATGAATTTATAATATAACTGCAAAAAGGGACACCTGTGCATATCAGTGTCCACTCTGAATGAACATCAAGTCTTTAATAACTCAATTTGTTGAGGCAGGAGGATAAGCAATGTTAACTCAACCCTTTCCAACAGCAGCTAACATTCCCAATTTGTGTGTGTAGGAGGGGTTTAGGACAAAATCAATAAAGGGAATGCAGCCAGAACTCACCTTGCTGTGGGTCTCATGCCGGGCTCAATCTGTAGCATCATCAGTAAAATTGGAAAGAAAGGCAAATAGCTGCTTTCTCCATCCTGCATCAGTGTCAGGACTCCCTCAAGGCAGCTGCTGTCCCCTCTGATATCCTGCAGTAAGGAAGTTATCTCTTCTGCCTGGGAAGAGCACAGTGTCAGACAGCTCTCACAAATTCATTTACAGATATCCTGGTGAGCCCAGGACCCTTTAAATCCCTTATAAATCACTCTTACACACATTCAGAACAAGGCAGCTCATCATATCAAGGAGGACACAGCCCAGAGACCAGATGTCAGATTTCTCAGTAAAAGAAAACCCAAATGTTTCTGGAGCCATCCAAGACTTGCTGTCTGTAGAAACAAGAATCACAGGGTGACATTGCTGGCATTGTGCTTCCAAAGACCACAAAACACACTGTAAACTAAAGAACAATTTTCTAAGATGTTTCTGAGTATAAAGCTAAAAGGGATTCCAACTGTTTTGGTTGCAGAGCTCAGGGTCACAGACATATCTGTAATTTTCACTTGCAAACACAATGCTGCAGACAACTGCCTGTGAAAATCCTATTTAGAAGACAAATAGTCTCATGCAGAGAAAGGAGAGGGAAGATAACTTTTTCCTCTTTCCTAATTTTTCTCTGAGGACTAAAAACATCCACCACAACCAAATCTTTTAAAAATACAATAGAAAAAAACAAATGCCTACCTTTTTCCACTCTTATTCTCCACTTCAGCTCATCTTTCATAAGTGTTTCAGTACTGAAGTCACTAAGCATGAAGGATGCTCCACCAGTCACAAGGATGTTTGATGGCTTGAGATTTCTGCAACACAAATATTTTCTGTCAGCCTGTGAAATTAGAGTCTAATTACATATAATTACAAATCCCCTGCATCTTTAGCCCTCAGAAGGGTTGGGTTGATATTTGTGGTGGGTTTTCTGGGGGGGGGAGGGGGGTGGGGGATTGGTTTGGACATTTTTTGTTTGTGTTTTGTTGGGGTTTTTTTAATATACAAATGATAATCAACCAAAATACAATTATTTTCTTCTTTAAATGCTTTAAAATTTGTGCTTGTGACACAAATTGATCTGAGCATGGAATGCAAGGGTTGTCTCTTATTCAGATACACAAAGTAAACTTTGTCCATCACAGCCACCAAAATGTGAGCATTTACAGAGATAGGCAATTTTTAACATTCAAAAAAACAAGAGCTAATACCTCAGTCAAATGAATATTCCAGACAAAACTCAGGAAGTAGGTAACTCCAGAAGTAAAAGAAAACTAATCTAAAGTCTGGAATTTCTACTCCCTACTTCTCCTCTTGGAAGAGTAAAAATCCCTGCCTCTGAGCACTGTGCTGAACCAACACTGCAAAGAACAAGGGCCTGTCAGACAAAGAGAATGAGAATTCTGCTCACCTGTGCCAAATATTTTGTTTGTGTATGTAAAACAAAGCATCCACCATCTGTCCCAGGAACTTCTGAACCACCTGTGGAGAGGAATAGACATGAAAGTGTCACACAAAGACAGTAACTTTCAAATATCTTTCAGAAGAGTTTCCAAAACCACCCTCCTGTGCTTTGAAGACTTTAGGGAGGATTTTCAGAAAGAAGAAATACCACAAAAGCAACAAGTCTTTCAGTTCAAACAGGTGCCTCTTCTGTACTTTTTACCATGTCTGTTATCTTTTCTGACTTCTGCCTCTTTTCCTCGATTAGAGCTGAAAGATCTCCTTGCCCTGAGTGCTGCATTACCAGGCAGAGGAACGGAGATGAGACCTGTAATAAAACATTACACCAAAATTGCTTAATTGTTTGCAGGTAAGAAAGACAAAACCAAACTGGTGGGTGTGATGTTCACAGTACAAAAGGGTTCTGAGATGATTATTCCCTCACAGAAGAGATAATATTTAATTTCTTTCATTAAAAATACAGCATGCTCATTGTTTTAGCAAATGAAACAAACCACCACTATCAAGCATCTTATCTGAAGCTGTATGGGATGATTCAAATCAATTATACATCCACGAAATCATCAAAGATTCTGTTCAAGCACTGAAGAAAACCTGCAAATAAATAAGTCAGGGCTTTCAGCTTCTTATGATCCCCTATAGAAAGGTTTTCATGCAGGCATGAAAATCTGAATTGCACACTAATTCCCATCAGAATCTGGGAGTCTGCCATGTGATGGATTCCAACAAATACATATTCACATCTTTTTAGTGTGTTCATTCAGGAGTCAAAAAAAAACCAGGCTTGTTTGAAACCAAATAACCTTCTTTATTAGCATCTCACCCCAATGACCCCAAGTTTAAATCTGTGAATATGCTTATGTGCCTAGAACATAAGCCACACATTCCAGTTTAACCAATCCTGTTCCATTCTTACCTCGTTATTCCAAGTCACAAACAATTCCTTGTAAGTACAGATGTGTGAATGGCGGAGTTTTAGCAAATCCATTGCCTGCATAGAATAAAAAAAAAAGATAAAATAGAGAGCTTTCTATAGCAGTCCTTCCCTTTAACAGGACCTTAAATAACACCCTAAGCCAGTTCCTGACTTGTTCATGTCACATTTCTCATCAAACTTCTCCAAAGCGCCAGCTCTGTTAAATATTTGCATCCACAAGTGTGGAAAGAAGGAAAATATTTCACTCAGACTCTACTCAGTGCTGCAACAGCCTTGACAGATCCAAGGATATAAACTGATCCACAGGGGGATGATGTGTGAACAACCCCCTTCTTCAGTTCCTAACATCCAAACCTGAAAACACATCTTAGAATACAAGTCAGGACGATTTTTCAAGTGCAGCCATTATTTCCTGTAACCTCCATGCAAGCTCAAGCCTCAGCAAATACAATGACACGAGGTTTTTACCTCCTTGAAGGTGGTTTCCGTGTAGGGCTCTAACAAATCCTAATCACTTCAGCAAATTTGCTGATTATGTGGAAGATAAAAAGAACTCAAGTTACTCTTCTGTAGTTGTGTTTGTGGCTGTGCAGACACAACAGAAAAACTAAAAAGAGCCACGCTCCCAGATAGCACAACCGCATTTATTTCAATAGATGGATTTCAATATTTATTTCAACTGAAAAATTGGATCAAGTTTTACTGGTAATGCCACGTTTGGTACAGAAAGAGGTCACCTCTCTGACCAGGATAAAACATCTGCAGAGACATCTCTTGTCACTCTTTTCCAACTCCAGATGTTGTGTGTAGTGGGCACTGTGAGACTCATCCATCATGTGCTATTCCACATATTTCATTGCAACCATTTTTGGTATTTTAAGAGTATTTCTGATGCTTCTTACTCGAGGCATTGCAACAAATTTGCACCAAAAAAAAAAAAAAGTGCAACAAAGAGAGAAAACCAGTCAAATCATTCACATTAAAAAAGTCCAACTCTGAGAAATGAGCATATCATTAAATATGTTCTCTAGACATTGAGTTATTAATAATAAACTAAAACAGACCAAGGTTCTCCTTCAGCTTAAAGGCCAAAAGCATGAGTTTTGCCTTGGCTTCACAAAACAAATAAAAACTCTAAGAAAGGACTATTCTCCAAGAAGAATTGTCCATTTGAATTTACATATCCAAAAATAACAACAATTAATACAAAATCCTGGCCTGAGCCCAAGCAGAGGGCAGAGAGCACACCCCACAAACAGTCCTACCTGATTTACTTATTATTTACTCAGCTAATCCTTGTAGATAAAAGACTTGTTTCTATTAAGACTTTGGTCTTTGTAAGTGAAGTAGTAAAGAAAAGACTGCACCAATACCTCCTTCAAGGCCACATTTGCTTGGTGTTGGTCAATGCATTCAACCTGCACCAAACAAAAGACAAGGATGAGACTGTAAAAGAAACACAGGGGAACTTCAAGCCAGAACACTGTTGTCACGGTGACTGGACTGGAAATTCTGTGTGAGGTGACACAAATTTTCAATGCCAGCTCAAATCTGTAATGTTTGGGGCAGTTTTGGCGTCAGGAGATAGGTAAAACAGAGTTGTAAATGAGTGTGTGGTAGCCAGGGCTTCTCCTGTCAGGGCTGCAGGGAGCTGAGGTGAGAACACTGAGGGGACCTACCTAGGCTGCTGCCCTTTCCCCACTTTGAGCCTCAGCATTCCAGTAAACTGATCTGAATCTCCCATTTTCCCAAAAAGCAGCACAATAACGAGCAAGCCTACTCTTTCACAGCAGCTGAGCTACCCAGCCTGTGTCTCCTGTTACGATCATGGTGCCCCTGGAGAAAACAAACATGCCAAACTCTTGTTTTCCTAGCAACCACCTCCTCACCTGCTTTATTGCATATTTCTTCTGGACACCCTCATCTGTTTTCAGCCGAGCTGCCAGCATCGTGCCCAGTGCCCCGGGCTGGAGCTGCTCCAGCACCTGCAGGCACAGGAGACCCCCAGAGCACCTGCTCAGCTAGGGCAGAACATCTGAGGCAAAAACCCCTTCCGCTCGCTTCCCCATGGAAAGCTTCCACACAGGGAAGGCCTCCAGCTCCCCATGGCAGGACTAGGGGCACACCCACCTTCACCCCAACTCCTGACTGGGACACAGGCCTTCCCCTCCCTCCCCTTCAGGGCATCCCCTGTGCTGAGAGCACCCCCAGGGCGATCCACAGCCCCTCCAGGACCATGTAACCCCCCCAGGCCCACTCAACTCCCCCTCCCACGGTTGTGTGCTGCTCCCAGGGGTACCCACACCCCTTCCCCAGGGCCATGTCCCCTCATAAACCCCTCCAGCACCACTAAACCCGCTCAGAGCCACTTACAGCATGTCCCTAAAGGGACCTGTACCCACAGTCCCTGCCCAGGGAACATGCCCCTCCTCAGGGCCATGCACCCCACATTGACACCTCCAGCACCATCTACACCCCCACAACGCTGCAGCCACGCGCTTATTGCCGAGCAGAGCCTAAGCCTGGCAGCAGCACCTCATATTTCTCCATGGCGGGGGCACAGCCTGGCCTCCCACCGGGGACTGCGGGGCGCCAGCCCCGAGGGAATGAGAGACCCCCCCCCCAACGCAGGAGCGGGGCCGGGGGTGCGGCCCCTTTAAGAGCGCTGAGGGGCGTGTCGGGGGCGTGTCCCGGCGGGGAGGCCCCGCCCCCCGCGCGCCGGCGCGGCGGCGCCTTCAAGGCCCGGCCCGTCCGACGTGGCAGCGCCTGCACCGAGCGCGGCCCGGCCCCGCCACCGCCCCGCCCGCCCAGAGCCAGCCCGGGCCCCGCCATGGGCCACAACGACATTATGAACACCGCCGAGGACTTCGCCGACCAGGTGGGTGTCCGCTCGCCTTCCTCCCCACGCCTGCCCGGCAGCCTTTGTGCGCCGGGGCCACGCTGAGGGGCCCGGCCGAGCCAGGCCGGGATGGCGGCGGGGTCGCTGCCGCCTCGGGGCCGCGCTGTGGCGGGGCGGGGGGTTTATGGAATTATAGAGTCATGGAGTGGTTTCGGCTGGAAGGGATCCTAAGGATTGTCTCCTTCCAACCCGTGCCATGAGCGGGGACACCTTCCACTATCCCAGGGTGCTTCAAGCCCTGTCCAAGTGGCCTTGGGCACTTTCAGGGATGGGGCAGCCACAGCTTCTCTGGGCAACCTGTGCCAGGGCCTCACCACCCCCACAGGGAGGAATTTCTTTCCAATATCCACCCTAGATTTCCCCTCTTTCGATTTGTGCCCATTCTACTTTGCCTTCTCACTACATGTTCTTGGAAGTAGTCCGTCTGTGTCTTTCCTGTAAGTTTCCTGTAAGTTACCTCCGAGGGGACCCCGGGCCCGGCTCCCACCGCCGCAGGCCCAGCGGCCGCCCGTGCCCTCGAGTGAGCGCCCGAGCCTCTCGTACAGCGAGTTCTCCTTGGGGACAGGGCTTCTCCCAGGAGGGATTAAGTGGAAGGAGAGCAGGAGCCGTCACGGCTGGTGAGTAGGGCACGGAGGGGTGTGGGGAGCCAGTGTGAGCTGGCAGGGATGGGACAGTGACCGGGATATCCAACCTGGTAGGGTTAGATGGGATATTAGGAAGAAATTCTTCCCTGTGAGGGGGGTGAGGCCTCGGTACAGGGTGCCCAGAGAAGCTGTGGCTGCCCCTGGATCCCTGGCAGTGTCCAAGGCCAGGCTGGATGGAGCTGGGAGCAACCTGGGACAGGGAAAGGTTTCTTTGCCCATGGCAGGGGGTTGGAACGAGATGAGCTTTAGGGTCTTTCCAACCCAAACCATTCTGTGATTTCGTGAAATCCTGACCCGTGTCTGGAAGCCCAAACTGGAAAAGGTTGGTCAGCACTGTGGTGCTGTGCTCAGGATTGGGGCAAAAGGAAAGCAAACAAGCTGATGTTGTTTTGTAAACCTTCTTACGTTTATTTCAGTGGAGGCCCGAGTGATTTCTCTCTTAAATAGAAGTTTGTGATCTCTAACAATGTGTGACAACAGGAATATTTTGAGTGTAAGTAGTTGCTCTGCTGGGGATGGTGTTGCAAAGATCTTCACAGTCATGGTGATTCATCTAATCGACAATAAGAGGCAGCGAGTAATCATATTCAGCAAATTGGCTGGAAAATCTGATTCTGCCTGGTTCTACAACTGCTGTGATTTAGTGTGAGTTGTGTGGTGCACGATAAAACGTCACAGCTCTGAGGGGGCTGTGCTGCCTCTGTCTTTCACTGATTTCACTGGGAAAACCTGTTCTGCACTTCCTCCCCACCCCCAGATGGAAGAAGGAAGACTTGATTTAGAGACAGAGCTTCCTGTGGTGTGTGGAATACTCAGTTTAAGGGATGTCTGGATTATCTTGATCATTCTCTGTTTACCTTGTCCTCTTGCTCCTTTTAGAGGAGAAAGTAAACCATCACTGCAGTGTTCACATTACTTGCCAAAATTTGCAACGCTCGTCCTGACCTTTTTATAACACCTCTCTATTTATTCCTGTGGGGTTATTTCTAGATGTCTTTAACACCCCTTTTTTCACTCTGCTGAAAGCTCTTTTGTCCAGCTTAAATGTAGTTTGCCTCCTCCTGAAGTGAGTTTTAAATGGGACAAATCTACTTGTGCTTGGCCACATCCTGTTTAAAGATGAGTCTTGCCGTTAGCTGCAGAATTTGGAGTTTTGCTACTCTTACCATCAGGTTGCAAAACAACTCTTACGGTGTTCTGAGTAATAACTCCTGTGTTAATTCTGCCTTGTAGCTCAGTCAGAACCTTCGAGTACTGTCTGTGCTGCTAAAGCTCAGTGTCACACCAATGTAGGAGTGACTTGCTAAACACTAACCTTTGGTATATATTGTGAAGTTAACACTTGGCATTACATGAGCTGTTAGTTCATCTTGGATTTAAAAAAGTGCTTGGAACATTTGGACTGAAATTGTGTTGAAACTCCCCTGGTGGAGGCTGGACAATGGCTGTTCTGGGAGCTGAATGCATTCTCAGTGATGTTCTTGCTTTTTCCACTCTCTGTACTAGTGCTCAACACATAATGAGTCTTAATTTCTGTAGTATAAAAACCCTGTGGGAGATTGTTATAGCTAATTCCACGGCTTATCAGGAAATCCTGAATGTCTCTTACAAAAGCAAGAATAATCTGTTCCTTAAATTCAAACAGTAACGCTTAGCTTTTCTCAGATACTGTAATTTCCCTTTGAATTAGCAAATTATGCCCTAGATGCCAAGATACTCAGCAGTAATAAGTGGTTCTTAATCCAGAGGTGAACTAGTGCACTGTCTTACAGGCAGCTAAGCTTGCCAGACAGCCAGTTGTCAGTGAAAGGGCTTGTCCTACTTCTCCCAAGGCTACATTCCCCTTTTCTCTCTCACCATTGAACTGGGGAGCTGAACTGGCAGGGAAAAAAATTGAGGATTTCTGGTTTTTTCACTTGGTTCAGTTATCTCTGTGTTTAGGTCGAGTGAGGAGCAGTACTGGGGATGGGATTGCTGGTAATAGGCTGCTCTGAGCTGTAAGGAATTCCCAAGGACTGCAGTGGAGGAGACATTGTAACACCAGCCCAATGTTGTTAATTAAATAATTTACATACTCGGAAATTAAGCCCATTTTTAGTGATTTTTGTTAAAATATTACATGGTAACCCCTTCAGTGCAGCCATCATGTACTGAAAATAGCTGTATCTGGGGCCTGCATGGAGTGTTTAGGACTGTCTTTCCTTTGTAATCCCTTCCTAAGAGGGAGCAGATCTCAGGCAACTTTCCTAATGTCTGTAATAATCTTTAGGAATAAATCCTTAGGAATGTGGGTGCTTGGTATTTCTGCTGTTCAAAAAAAAAAAAAAGATTCACGGACAAAAATGCAAGGAGACTATTGAGTCATTGTACAGCAGTGAGAGGGCTGCAAGGGAGAGCCAGACTGGGGGGGTTTATTTAATTTTCCAAGATAAATGCTGATGTATCTTGTCCAGATAAATCTGATATAGAATCACAGAACCATTTGGGTTGGGAGGGACCTTAAAAGCCCATCTTGTTCCAGCCGCTGCTGTGAGCAGGGACACCTTTCACTGTCCCAGGTGGCTCCAAGCCCTGTCCAGCCTGGCCTCGGACACTTCCAGGGATGAGTCAGCCACAGCTTCTCTGGGCACCCTGTGCCAGGGCCTCAGCACCCTCACAGGGAAGAATTTCTCCCTAATATTTAGCTTACGTTTCCCCTCTTTCAGTTTGAACCCCTATTTCTTGTCCTTAATATCCTATTTTGCAACAAATGGAAGGGAGAAGAAAACATTTCATTGTTAATCTGAACTTTGTCTGTTATATTAAAATAACTGAATTTAGAAATGTTCTCTAGAGCTTCGCGGTGACAGTGCACTGATTGTTTATCATTATCAGCCAAATAGCCTGTTCTGGTTAGGCTGGGGAAAAATCTTCCCATGAACAGTGATAATAAAATGCAATAAGTTACTAAAAGTACCACTGAAAAGGTTTCATTAATAAATAGCCTTTTGGGAAAGGGAATTGGTATAAAGCACACTTCAGAAGGGAAAAGCTTTGAGAAATCTTCCTGCAATTAAAAACTTGATTAATATTGCTGGCAATGCTCTAGTGGGTCAGAGCCCTCATCCTGCCTTTGGAAATAAACGGGAAAGCCTGTTCCCAGTTTTTACAGCACTTTGTAGGCATTGGGCTAATGAATGTAATGGCTGTTGCTGTCCCTGTGATTTTTGGGTGGGATCTCTTTGAGTGAATATATCCAGGTTGGTGAAAGGAAGTGATTTTTCTCTCTGCCATTGGATTGAGCATCCTCTTCCAGGTAAGATCAGTGGTGTCCCAGGCTGCTGGAGGTATTTGTTCTCCCAGAACCAAGCAATCCCTTAAAAGTATACAAGATATTTTGGATATGCTTTATCAGAAGCTCTAGACTAATAATGCTGTGCAGCTCAGGAGGGTTTCTGTGTAGATGAGCAATGTGCTGTTCCTCACCATGGTCACAACTTCCCTGATCCAAGAATACACAGGAAAAGGCTTCTGTGCTTGGACAGGACATACCTGCAAAAATTCCCAACTCATGTCCATTTATTGGACTTTAAATGCCTGTAATTGTACCATTGTATATATACGTTTATCAGAGTGGACTTCTGGCAAATTTGAAACTATTGGAGGTGGGGTCAAAATGAATCACTTTATTGCCTCTTTCTTGGTCAGTTTTTATGGGTTTGAATATTTCAGTCTTCCTTTAGAAAAATGGGGGGTTGAGCAGAGCTTTAATTATGGGATCCCTGGATCTTCTTGTACATCCTTGGTTGTTAAACTTAAAGGAGCCTTTAAATCTATCTTTGCCTTTCTAATCCCATTAGAGGGGGAAGTGGCAACACAAAGCCCCTCTGGCATATGTCAGTAACGTGGCTGCCAACACAGAACCAGCTGTTCTTCTTTAAAATAGTTTTATTTAGCATTCTCTTGTCTTTTCTCACAATGTTTCACCTCTTCCAAGGATGTGTGGAGAGCAGTTGATGCAAAGCCCAGAGCAGAAAAAGCCATGCAGTTATTTGATGTCGTGAGTTTAATGCTGCTACCTCCATCAGTGCAAACAGTTTGGATTAGGATGTGTTGTGCTCAGTGCAGGGTGTCTTTCAGGTCCCCTTCCTTAGCTGCAGATACTGAACTGCAGCCACCAAGTTTCCCATTATCTGTCTGTGTGAATCTTAAAGGAAGTGGGCTCAGGATGCAGCTTTTGAGCCACATGGTGCTTGTGCAGGGCTCTCATGTTTCTTGTAATTTATTCCATCTTTAGTTAAATTACTTGAGTGATTTACACCCAGATCCTCTAATTGTAAAATCACTTGATGCCTGTTACATTCTCTTCCTGTAGTTGTGGTGTAGCTGTTTTCCTTTCTCTCTGGATCTCCTGGTTCCTTTGGCTTGGGTTTTTGTTCCCACAGGCTGTTTCTGAAGCTTATTTGAGCTTGCTGTGTACAGGAGGCTCAACTTGAGTGCAGCTCCAGGAGCTGTGGGTGTCCAGGGATGATGTGTGTGCCATGAGGTTGCTTAGTGCTGGAGCTGCCGTAGGCTGCAGCCTCTCTGACTTGTCTGGAGCCCATTGGATGTGTGCACTCGTGTTTAATGGCCAGTGTTAAATTTCCTCTGTATGCCAAGAGAACAGGTAAATGTTAAGTGTCTTCTTGGATACTTCACCTGGGCTGTTCACGGTTGTTTGGTTCCAGGGGAGAGGAAAATGAGGTCAGCACCCGTGACCCACTTCAAAACAGCAAAGATGGGGCTTGGAGGAAGATATTCTCTATTATTTGTTGCTTTTTTCAGCCTTTCCACAGCACTGTTTTTATCCTTTCCTTATGGATTCCCAGCACTTGTCTTCTTTCATTTCTTTCTAGACCAAAGTTGCTTGTTCTGTATCTTACAAATGACTTCTGTCTTGTAAGAACTTCATTCTTAGTATTCCTCAGCAAGTTTCCTGAACCTCACAGTGAAACCCAGGAGGGAGGAAAGCTGTAAACCGAGATGTGTGTCTCATTCAGTGAGTGACAAAGATCAGAAATTCTCTTCTGACTCATTCATCCAACTGTTGACATGGCTGAAAAAAGCCTGAAGCGGCAGCCTGGAGGCAGAGTACAGCTGCACTTAAAATGCACTTGATTAGGTGAATTTTGACCCTTAGACTCTGGATACAGGCAGTACAACAGCGCAGTTTGTTCCAATATTAACTATTTAATTGACTATTAAGCATGTTTGCTGACTTTTTTCTTGTGATAATCTATAGTTGCACAGTGAGTTAGGCTTGTCATTTGCGTAGTCTTTAGTATTGACCGACTGCTGCTGGCAGGAATAAACTGTCAGAAATGGCTTTTATCTCCTTCCTGGTGGAAGTCCCAATTAAGTAGTAACCACTGCTGCCCAGACAAGTAAACACTTGTCCTAACCCAGTGGCAGTAAGTTTTCCTGTGCACCCCACAGCCCTATAGAACATGACCCTCTAGAATCTGTTTGGCAGTTCTGTATTTGTTTCTTTAATTATTGCAATTGCAGAGCAGACTGCCCCAGGAGCCTGCAGGATGAAGGGGGCCCAGATACATCTTCCATTCCCCAAAACTAAAGCTCAGCATCTGTTGCATGATGATATCATTTCCTTTTAACCACTGCGCTGAACTGTGGCTGTAAATGTCTGTTTCCTTTCTGCAGAGGATGCTCCTTTTTTTGGAAGTAAGAACCTGCCTGGAGGATAGAGGGTGTAATTCCATGCAGTGGTCATGTAGATCTAAGATCTGCTGCTGCTGTTTTTCTGAGCTGTTGGAGGGAAGAAGCTTGGCAAAAAATTGTGTAATGTTTTCTAATTTGTACAGAACTTGTTTTCTATGAGCCTGGCTCCCTGAATCTGGGTTGTTCCAGGGTGGTGAGTGCTGGAGTATGTGGGTGGGAGCAGGATTGCCCTTTCAGCTCCTGGCTATCTGATAGTTGAGCTGTAACATGAAACCCTGAGATAGAGAAACTAAAACCAAGGTCAGCCTTCATTAGCAAGAGCTCCATCAAAGTACAGTTCCTGTTACACAGAAATGTGCTGCTGGATTCTGCTTGTTTCCAAGCTCTAGTCCAATGGAGAATGACAGGTTTCCCCTGCTGCTCCCAGTGGGTGAAGAAGCATTTCCTTAAATCCAAGTCCCAGTTTCTCTCGAAATGTTGGTGACCGTGAGTGCATGAGAACTGCTGACCTCAGTCTGTGGAGAGCAGGGCTCTGTTATCCCTGCAGTATCCCTTTTGCTGCCTTCCCTGCTAATGCCGTGTGTGCCCGTGCAGTTCCTGAGGGTGACGAAGCAGTACCTGCCCCACGTGGCCCGGCTGTGCCTGATCAGCACCTTCCTGGAGGATGGCATCCGCATGTGGTTCCAGTGGAGTGAACAGAGGGACTACATCGATGGCACGTGGAACTGTGGCTACTTCCTGGCCTCTATCTTTGTGTTCCTAAACCTCTTCGGGCAGCTGAGTAAGTGGCTCTGGGGCTGTTCAGGTGCATGGCAGAGCACTCCAGCGTGGCTGCAGCCCTGGCTCATGCAGGCACTGTGAATCGTGGCAGTGTGGGATGCCTCACTGATTTCCTAATAGCCCCTGACAGCTCAGAACTGATAGTACTACATGGGCTGAATGAAAAGAACTGTGAATTGACTTGCTCCAGCCTTTCCTGGAAGCAGTCGAGGAGAGTTTCTTGTGACACACTGCCTCTGAGTCAGAGATGCCAAGAATCCATCAGGACAATCTGGTTTCAGTTCTGTACATGCATCCATAAATACAAACCACACCCAGAGTTCTCTAAATTAAATACTCATGTTTTCTTAAATGGGGCAATGTTGAGACTTTCTAAGCCTCCTGTTTTTATGGGCATTCATCTCCCTGGCAAAGTCTTACCCTGGGGTGGGTGCACTTAAGCCTGAGTGAGGTGCTTGTGTCAGAAATTTTTCCAAAGCCTAGGAATCAAAATAATCCCAGAAGGGAGTGCTCTGCTATATGTGTGCTGGGTGGGCTCAGGCTATCAGAAATGGAGAGAGTTAAAATCCTTTTCTGTTTATATTATGTCCCTGATTTACTGTTCCTGATAGCCAATTTTTAAACTTGTGTCTGGATTTAGATTTTTTGCCCTCACTATTTTGTGTAGAGGGTCACCTTAATTTAATGCAGTTGCCAGTCCTCCTGTCAAAGTGATGAAGGTTGTCAGTGCTTTTTGATGGAAGACTTGAGAAAGGTTTTGGGTTTTATCCTCTCAGGGAAAAACAATACAACATGATGGCCCTAACAGTTACTTCATGAAAGAGGAAAAAAAAGGGAAAATCTAAGTTAGCATTCCTGCAGCAGCTTTTCCAAGTGTAACTGTGTTCAATTTCCCCACCTCAGGTGGCTGTATCCTGGTGCTGAGTAGGAACTTTGTGCAATATGCCTGCTTTGGACTGTTTGGAATTATAGCATTACAGGTAGGAGGCTTAAATCTTCATCCCTTTGAAACTGTACCTTTCAAATCCCTCTTAGCCCCAGTATTCCCAACATGTTTAAATATAACTTGGAACCCTGGAATTTTTCTCCACCTTGGCCTAGTGCCAGTCCTTGATGGCATTGAACTATTTTGCTGCTTCTGTTCTTCTGATGTGCCCAATAGATGTAATTGCAATTAGTCAGCTTGGAGACATTCATTCAATACTTGACCTTGACCAATTTAGCAGAAGTAACTGGCAATTTACCTGGATGTCAGTTAATGAGCCAAATGTGGAACTTGCAGTTGCTTTGGCCTTCAGCTGTGTTCCCACCACAAAGGATCCTAGCTAGTAGCATCCTTCCCCTACCAAACCAGGGCATTTTGGGGCCCTAAAGCACAAATCAAATTCTGGCTTCCATTCCCTGTTTTACACAGACTCACTGGAGCATGCTGATGTAACCTACCTTGGTTCCCTCCCTGTGTTGTGTTTATAATTGAATTCTGCTATGGCTGATACAGACTTGAGATTATAACAGAAATTCAGAACTTCAGTGTCATTTCTATGGTGTTTTAACCTGTTTTATTCTTTGCCTAGACTATTGCATACAGCATTCTGTGGGACCTGAAGTTCTTGATGAGGTATGCCTGCTTCTGGAAGTTTTTATGGAAACAGAATGAAAACTGACACTTGGTGGCAGAGGAAATGATAGTTGTACATAGTATTTACTAGAAAGATTTTTACAAACGATGCATTTACATTAAACAAGAAATGACAGCACTTGAAAAATCAGGAGAGTCTGTGTTGAACTGTAGACAGCAGGCTCAGGAAGGCAAAGACTAATCCTAACCCACTAGGATCCAAGTGCTTTTGCTGCTAACCTGGCTGAGAGCTCATCCAACTGTCTACACTGGATCAGAGTTGCTTTTATTCCCTACGTGCCTAAGTAGCAACTCTGCTTCTGCATGACTGAAGCCATTTTCTGAGAAAACTACAGCATGCAGTCTCTGGAGTGGTTTCTGGGATTTTAAACCTCTTAACACCTTCCCTAAGGACAAGACAAGATTATAAACATGAGCTTTCCTGTCAGGCCCTGAGTGATGGTTTGCTGTTGCCTTTGCACCCCTCTGAGGGGAGGACAGCACAACAACTACACTCTGGGCTTACTACAGCCCTGTCAATGTGTAACTTTTTAGCAGTGCTGCTGCTGCTGTTTTCTCAAAGCAACCTCTGAACTACTTTGGCATATATGGCTAAACCTGAGGTACAGAATAACTTTAACACAACTAAATCTGTGTTGTAACAGCCACTGGAGCAACTCTGCCTGAGTGGTGGGTGCTGGACTTCCCTGGAAGGCTGTGTTCCCACAGATCCTTGGTGTGCTCAGTGCTGCTGGGGCTGGGAAGTCTAACACAGATGAACACATCCCACAGTGCAGAGCAAGTCACTCCTCACTCTCACTCAGATCCTTATTAAAATTGTCAGATAAGATTTTACAGATATAGAAGAGTGCAAGCTGTACTAAACTGCTTTTCCTTTTTTTTTTTTTTTTTTCTCCTCCTTTTTCCCCATTTCTGTAGGAATCTTGCCCTTGGGGGAGGCTTGCTGCTGCTTCTGGCCGAGTCCCGCTCGGAGGGGAAGAGCATGTTTGCTGGTGTCCCCACCATGAGGGAGAGCTCCCCAAAGCAGTACATGCAGCTTGGGGGGCGTGTGCTGCTCGTCCTCATGTTCATGACCCTGCTACACTTTGATATGAACTTCTTTTCTGTAAGTATCCCAGCATTAAAGTATGAGTTGAGCATCTAGAATGTAGTAGCAGTGCCTAGATGGCCTGTAGGATCTGCTCAATGCTTATTGAAATCTATAAATAAAATGAATACTTTAAAAAATGTTATTAGGTTGTCTGTGCCGTGACAGCTGAACTTATCCAAGCTCTGCTCTGATGTTGGTGTATGTGTTTAAGAACTGTGTAAGTAAATGGCTTTTTTCATGGCTTTTCCCCTTGCAGATTCTGCAGAACATTGTGGGCACAGCCCTGATTATCTTGGTGGCAATCGGCTTCAAGACTAAGCTGGCTGCCTTGACTCTGGTCATCTGGCTGTTTGGCATCAACATCTACTTCAATGCCTTCTGGACCATCCCAGTCTACAAGCCCATGCACGACTTCCTCAAATACGATTTCTTCCAGACCATGTCTGTCATTGGAGGGCTCCTCCTCGTGGTTGCACTGGGTCCCGGCGGAGTCTCCATGGATGAGAAGAAAAAAGAGTGGTAACAGGAATAGCAACACTTCTTGGGACATACTGTACTAAGTCCAGAACTGATTCTCTATGGATTCAACAAAAACTGCCAGCATTTTACACGTACATGCCCCCTTCCTATAAAAGGCACAGATGTTTTGAATTTTATTTACTGTGGCACCAGTAATACAATAGATAAAACCCTATTTCTTCAAGGAATGTTGCCTAGGCTTATTCTAACTTCCTAGATTTGGAACTAACCCAAGGAGCCTGCATTTTGCTGATGCTTCAGTGAATTGCAGTAGAAAGTTGCTGTCTGGAATGTCAGCAATGTCTTAAAATTTGCAGAAAGGTGAGCAGATACAGCTGGATCATTCAGTGTGCTGTTGGGTTGTAGCTATAACTAAAAAAGTGGATCCCCTTTCTTGCCCTCATCAAAACTGTCTTGTGCATAACGAGTTCCATTGCTGGTTATAGCATTGCTTATCGAGGTGGAAAGCAGCATCTAAGAAAATCACTGTTATTTTGCTGCTCAGAGGCCTGTTATTCCCTTTTGTTTAGCAGGGAGAGGTCTTTCCTGCTCCTGAACAGAAGGCAGAAAAAAACCCTGAAAGTAGTTGTACCCCTTTCTGGGTAAGAAAAGGGGGGGGAGGGTTTTCTAACATGTCCCAGTTCTGCCCTTGAGGGAACAAGAGAGAACCCTGTATTAAGCATGAATCCTGTACTGCTAATCAGATTTAAAGGAAGTGGGGGAGATAATCCTGAAGAGACAGAATGGTAGATTCTGTGGAAATTCTGTGCCAAAAGAATTCTTTATTCTACATTCTTTCCCCAAAGTTGCCCCTCCTGAACTCCCAAGAAGGGAGCCAAGTTGTGCTGCAGATTCCATAATAAAAGCTCCTTTCTGCTATTAACCAGCTTCCATCCATATATGCCCCAAATTCATATTTGAATTGCAGGTTATTGGTGAAAATGTCTTGAGAATTACAGAAATTCCCCTTTTCTGTGCACTCAGTACTTGCCAGATGAGAGCAGTCAATCTCCTGATCTGTAGTCTTTGCTTCTTAGATTCACTTCTGTCAGTCTCTTGGCTGTAAAAGTCCCAGCTGACTGAAGAGCTGGGGTGCTGAGCTCTCCAGGACAGCCCCTTCTCTGCCATCTCAGACCACCCAGAGCTGTGCAGGGAGGAAATGTGGAAGTGGCCCCCATTCCCAACTCTGCACACGGTTATAGCTGAGGAATGTGAGTGCAAAGCCTGGGCAGTGAAGAAGCAGCCAGGGATGGACCTTCCACGGGAGGGACTCGTGAGGGTGAGGAGAGGAAGGCCCTGTTTGGCCTCTCAGTGCCACGACCTCTGTGCCACGACCATGCTTAGTGCTGCTCAGAGGAGACGTTTTGTCCTCTCTTAGCTAGGTGTGAACCTGTTCCACTAGATTGTGGAGGAATTCTAGACAGCATGAGCCCTACCAACTTCCTACCATTACACTGATTCCTTGCACTGTTCTCTCCCCTGAGGAAGATGCTCAGCTCTTTGTTCAAGGAGGAATGCAGGTGAACATCTCCAGTGGGAGCTGTTCAGGGTCTCCTGATAAGGACACTCACCTGGACAGTTCAGTTAAACAGTTGCTTTTTAGCAGAGAAAACTGGGCTGAAAGAACTAATGAAAAATAGAAGAGCACTGTTGAAAGTTAAACCAGTGATTTCATCACCTTAAGGGGATAATAGCCTCTGTAAGGGCTGCTGCTGGAGGAAGCCAGTTGCTGTCCCAGAATAGTTAGGGTTGGAAGGGACCTCTGGAGATCATCTAGTCTAACTCCCATGTCCAGATTGATGGGAGGCAAATTCAGCATTAAGGTCAGGTCACTGATGGCTTGCTTTCCAAGGAAGTTTTGCAAGAGAAGGGTTCCCTGTGCCTGACTCTTCCAGGCTGGACAAACTGGTCCTTTCAGTCACAGATCTGCAGCACAGGAGCCTTTCACTGTTTCACTGCAGGTCTTACAACGGTTCTAGACTGATCAGGCAGCCATTCCCAGATACCTGAACTGCTGTTGATGTTCATAGTATTTATAAATTACAGAAACTACTCCTGCAAGTAGCCCCTTGTCTTTCTCAACTTCCTTGTGTCCTAACTAAGGAGCTGGATGACTAGTCTGAAGAAAACTGACCAGTTTCCTCCGTGAAAATCAAGTCCCCTTTCCAACACAAGACCCTAGAAAAGGAACTGATGCTGTCCCCTGCAGCAGGACTACTTCAGTATTCCAGGGGCACAGTTAGGTGGAGGGCATTATCAGATACTTCTAGGCAGCACAATGTGCAGACTTACTGACTGTGAGTCCTGATGCAGAAGATTCTGGTTTCCTACCTACACTGCTGTACTTGTGCATCTCCCAGAAATCCAGTGACCTCTCCCCGTGGCTGAGAAGCTCTCACAAGCAGGATGTCAGCTACCAATTGGCTCTGCAAAGTGTTCTGGAATTCATTCTGAATATATTTTTGCTTTCTATGTGGGGAAAAAAAAAAAGAAAGAAGTATAAATTCTCATTTTATGCTGTATTTTGTACCTTAGTTGTGTTTGAAAATGTTTTGATTTTTGAAAACAATCAAAATAAAACAATGGCATCTTTGTATCCACTTGGCGTGTGTGGCTGGTGATGCTCCACTGCAGAGCTGCTGTGCTTTCCTGCCTATCAAAAACCAGCTTTCTGTAAAAACCTGAGCTGCCTGGACTTGACTGCAGCAAACATCCTTCCCTTGCTGTGAGGCTGGCTTGAAGCTCTTGGAATACAACTTAATTCCACCTTATTATTCCCCTCCACACCTGTAACAGTTAACTGGAACGGGCAAACACTTCATCCTGTGCTCCCACTGGAATTGTTACACAAAAGGCTTCAGGCCAGGTATTTATCATAAAATTTATTTCCCATTGGTTGCCTTCTTGAAGTTTTTGGGTTTTCGATGATGGCTCTTGAATTTCTTCTTTAAAGGGCCTGTCTGTTTCTGTAGGGAAGAAAGTTAATCAGCTTATTTCCAACATCCTGCCTGAGACAGCTTAAAGATAAACTGAGTGTGATCTTCTTCAACAGCTAGAATGAGTCCAGCCCTGCTCATGGAGCCAGGATCCTGCAGCTCAGCAGCCCTTTCTGATGATTTCATTAGGTACAAACTGGCAGGCTCCCTGCAGCAATGAATCCAAACTTTATCCAGCCCTAACTTTCTAGTTTGACATAATTATAAAGGATCCAGCCCATTCCACAGTGCCTGCCTCAAAGGTTTATCCCTTTTTATGTATCTAACTCAGCAGGATCAGCGATGTCATGTAAGGCAGTGCATCAGAAGGGGCAGGAAAAGGGTCTAGAGGGACTCTATGACTGCAAAAGGGCTGAATTTGTGTTTGTGTATAGGGAGGACAATTACAGAACCCACGTGACAAACATCAGCTTTCCTTCTGAGACAGTGTGGGGCAGGATCCCACCAAAGATGAGCTGTTTGTACAGGCAGGAACATCCCTCAGTACCGCAGCCAGGATAAATACTGCCTGGCAGGAATTTACACCTCGGGATGCAAGTCACTGTCTGGCACACAAGGAAAGTCTATTCTGAACAGCTTTGCACCTTCTGCTGGTTCCCAGACAGGAATAGCTGGAACTCCTACGGGATGGGATCCCAGCTCCACACCCCCTGCTGCTGCAGGCAGCGGCTTGACTCCCACCTTTCCTCTCTTGTTGCCAACTGCTCTGCTGCCATCCCTCCTTGCCCTGTGCTCTCCATTCACGTCTCCGTTCTGCTTGGCCTCGTCGTCCTCGCTGTCTGTCACGAAGTCATCCGTGCCCTTTGTGGCCTGTGGAGCTGATGGGTTCTTTTCGGGGAAGAGCGCAGCTAAAATACAAAGATTTAGCTCAAAATCAGTTCCCTGTGCACACAGGCTCTGCATCCCCTAACTTTAAAGATGATGTGCCAAGCTGCTTCCAGTCACCAGGCATGTATGTGTCACTACTGAAATACCTGGGAAATAAACACATGGGTGTTTTATTGGAAATGTGCCTTGGTGCTCTTTCTATTCCCATTCCGGGAGCTTCAGCACAGGTGCTGCCATGTGTTACACCTCTGCTGCTGCAGCAAGGTGGATTTGCACCTCCAGATCTAAGGCAGCAGAACGGCCTGACCACCTTCTGTCAAGCACTTGCTGAGAAACAAACTGGAGATTTCTAAAGCAGCAAATCCCAGTGGATCTCGTATCCCCTTCCCTTACACCTTGCATGATCCAACTCATTCTTACTTAGCATTAACTATTTCTTATTTAGTGGTGGTAAGCTTTTCCAAAACCCAAGGATCCCCAGCTGGATGAAGTCAGGTGCCTCTGGCACAGCAGCATCAGGCAGCAATTGTAAAGAAACCAGGAGAAAATTAACCAACCAACTCCCTGCAGGACATGGATGACACCAAGGTTCTCACTCACGTGGGTACAGGTCACTCATGCTGTCGTCTGTCTCCTCTCCATCCTCCTCGCTGGACTTCGGCTCCCAGAACTCCTCTTTCCTGTGAGGCTGCCTGCTCCCATTTGTTTGGTCATCAGGGTGCTGTCCCCGCTGCTTCTTCTGTCTCAGGCAGGCAGGGACGTACTCCACTCCTTCCCTCTGGCATTCCTCATCTAAGAGCGAGGGTCAGGCAGCACTGGTCAGCTGCCCAGGCCCTGAGTCCTCCCATTCCCAGCTCAAGCTTGTAGGAAATGCAACTCAAAAGTACAGCATGCTTCAATCCAAATATACATCCATATAATCAACAGCATCACGGATCAGGGAAGATGTTAACACAGATTGTGCTGGACACATGAATCACACTGCATGGGGGAGTTTAAGAGCTGATCCTCTCAAGGAAGGATTTTCCAAGGTATTTGCCTGAGGCCAACTGCTCCCTGCATCTGAGACCTTCCCTCCTAGCTGAGGAGGACACATAGTAACACACTGCTGACAATTTAAACAAAACTGCCCCTTCAGAGAGATCCACTGGAATCTCAACAGCTCAGGAAAGAAATGTTATCTGGTTACAGCTTCAGAAAAGCTACTTACAAGTTTTCAGGGCCTTCTGGTAGCGCTTCCCTTGGACGTGGCGCAGGACATGCTCTGGAAGCTTGTTGATGTGTCTGAGGGTGAGCTTGCAGAACAGCTGGTGTCTGACAAACAGAGAAAGGGCCAGCAACAGAGTTAAAGTGTGCTTTGACTTCACAACTTTTCACTTACAAGCACTGTAAGTTGCTCAAAGTTGATAAGACTTTGTGAAGACTTTCCCAGTCTCCCCAAACCCATAACAAAGTTTGTAAAGCCCAACCACTTTATGTCTGAGATTGAGCAAAGTGTAAAGCATAACACACAGAAGGAAGAATACGTACAAATTCTTTGTGCTGGGCACTATGTGGGGCTCAAACGTGCCATAGTCAAACTCTCTGGCTGCCTTTATGAGCCGCTGGTACTTCTTGCCGCTGGTGTAAGCCTGCAGCTCTGACAGGCGACACGGCAGCTCATGTCCTGTCAGCCTGCACCTCACCTGAAAAAAACATTAATGGTCAGGAAACCCAGGGGATTATCCCACTGAACCTCAGAATCGATTCGGCTGGAAAAGACCCCTGAGATCATCAAGTATAACCTATGACCGATCCCCACCTTGTCAACCAAACCATGGCACTCACGTCCAGTCGTTCCCCAGGGATGGGGACTCCATCACCTCCCTGGGCAGCCCCTTCCAAAGTCTAATCATAATCACCCTTCCTGTAGCCATCGCAGGACAGACCAGCGCCCTGCTCCCCGCCTTTCCTCCGCCTGACAAACACCTGGGGCAGGAGCTCGCTGGGGCCGAGCCCATCGGGTGCCACGAGGTCCCGGCCCCATCACGGACGCTCAGGGAGGCCGCTCCATCCCCTCGGGACCCTCAGGGTGCCCCCCAGCCCTCACACGGGCGCACCTTGCCCGGCCCCGCGGGGCTGAGCAGCGGGTGCTGCCTCAGGAAGAGCCGCTCCGCCTCGGGCACCTCCGGCACGGCCGCGCCGCCACCCGGGGCCGGCGCCGCCATCGCGAGGGGCCGGGCCCGGGCGCGTTTCCCGTTCCGGGCCGCGGGCAGGGCGGGGGCGGTGCGGGGACAGCGGGGCCGGGCCGAGCTGGGCCGGGCCGGGCCGGGCCGGGGCTGCCATGGCCGCGTTGGTGCTGCGAGCAGGGCCCAAGCTGCTGAGGGAACGGCGGGGCCGGGGGAGGCTCGGGGCAGCGGGGCCGGGACGGGTAAGCCGCTGATCCTGTCCTCTGATGCTGTCCCCTGATCCAGTCCCTTGATCCAGTTCCCTGATCCAGTTCCCTGATCCTGTCTCCTCATCTGTTCCTTGATCTTGTCCCCTGATCCTGTCCTCTGATCCTGTCCCCTGATCCAGTCTCCTCATCTGTTCCTTGATCTTGTCCCCTCATCCTGTCCCCTGATCATGTCCCTTGATCGTGTCTCCTGATCCCGTCCCTTCGTCCTGTCCCCTCATCCCCTCCCCTCATCCCATCCCTTCGTCCTGTCCCCTCATCCCCTCCCCTCATCCCGTCCCTGCGTCCTGTCCCCTCATCCTGTCCCCTGTAGGCCCTTGTTTCTGTCAAGAGTAGATTAAGCTGGTGTGTCTTTGTTGCTAGTGTGGATGGAAGTTCATTGCTGTGCTATAGGCAGCTCTGTAACGGATATTTTATTTCATTTAAATTATAACCAAACCCATAGTATTTCAGAGGCGGTTGCTCATTTGAGACTTAAATCAACAGATAAACAATATTTCATGCAATCATCAAGTTAACTGATATCACCTAAATACAAGTTTTATAAAGCAGCGACATTACAAAGGATCGTTCTTATTCTGTGTAGGCATCGCCGTGCTTGATCAGAAGAACATTGTTTGGATATCCCCTAACTAAAACAGGTTCTGGTCTGGTTCAAAAGACTAGAGGTAAGAAAATATGTCTGGGCTTCTGCCCTGTTTCATCCTAGTACCAAGACGTAATATTTCGTGCAAGAATTTGGCATCTCTTCTCTATAAATCCTGTTCCTCTTTCTGGTTTTCTGTAGATGTTTGTTTGAGGTTCTGCAAACCACAAAGTTCTACAGCAGCTGCTGACACATCTGGAGAGGATACCTTGCTGAAATGGGGCCTTCTCCTGATCCCTCTGACCACCTTTGGTCTTGGCACATGGCAGGTACAAATAAATGTTTCATTTTTTCTAGAAGTGATCACTTGAAGGCTGCCAAGTTTTCCCATCTGTTTGATCTAGTTCACACCACAAGCAGGGTAAACATTTGCTGTTATTTTACATTTCTGTTTTCCAAGTGTCCACTTGTAAGTCTTTAAAGGAAGTCTTTTTCTTTTACACTTTTTAGTATAAATATTTCCTCAGATTAAATTCAGTAGCCTCTCTTTTAACTTCTCCAATTACCCTGATTTAGGCCAGGTCTGATGAGAAAATTATGGCCAAGGTTTTAAGGCTTGCTGGGGTTGTTATATTGCTCTGTTCAGCCCTAAGGTGTTACTTTTGTGTTTGTTTGCTCCCAGGTTCAGCGGCGCAAGTGGAAATTAGATTTGATTGCACAACTGGCATCAAGAATCACAGCAGATCCCATTCCTCTGACATTAGAGTATGGAAACAGGGATGGTTTGTTGTCTACAGAGCACTGACGGTTTCCTGGGAATATTAGATATGGACCATGCACTACTGAGCTTGTGCTGAACTAACCTGCATGAAAATGAAGGGATGCAACGGGGATTGGGATGTGCCAAGCAAATTAGAAAGAGACACTGATAATTTTTTAATTTTTAGTAAAAGGATAAGTCAGTGATTTCCTATGGGATACTCTAAATGCATGGGGAAGGATGAATCTCTGTTCAGGAGAATGTGGGATGTAGCTCATACTATTTGTAAACCTCCTGGGGAAAGGAGTTGGTAGCTGGTGTCTGTGATATCCCAAAGAAATTGCTACTACAACAGGGTCTTGGATCAACAGCAGGCCCTGCCCCACATGTGGAGCAGTTGTGTCAGATGTGAGAGAGATTTTTAAGGTCACTTGGTCACCTGGCACAACTCTCAGAAGGGCTCAGTTGGATTTCATGGTCTGGGATGGGAAAGAAACACTTCCCATAGCTGGATGAACAGGCAGTGAGTCCACCTGCTCTGTGATACCTGGGTTGAAAAGAACTACTTCCCTGGGTACTCCTGATAATGTCTATTTGATTCACTGTGATAGTAGAAAAATATTAACTCAGCTGCATATTCCATGAGGTGTTTGTCTTCTGCCTCTGCCAACAGGCTCCAGAGTGAACCATTAGGGAAAAGGAGAATCCCATGATAAAACCTCCTGGCTGAACTCGCCTCTCACAGCCATGATTTTGTTTTGCTCTTGTTCCCCATGCAGCCCCATGGAACTGAAGGAGTTGGAGTACAGACCTGTGAAGGTCCGAGGGCGTTTTGACCACTCCAAGGAGCTCTACATCCTGCCCCGCTCCCTGGTGGACCCCGAGCGCGAAGCCCGGGAAGCCGGGAGGATCACATCCCACCCGGAGAACGGAGCCAACGTCGTCACCCCCTTCTACTGCACGGAGCTCGGGTGAGTTCAGGAGAGTCCTGCTCCATGGGAGCACTTGCTTCTCCTTGGAAAAGCTGAATCCTGGTGGTTGGGTTTGCATCAATCAATCCCTGCCTTAAAAGGCATCTCTCAGTCTGTGACATCACTGAGGCTCGATTTGAAATTGTATTTAAATTCCTTTATAATGTGCACTCAGGTGACAGCAAAAGTGGCAGCAAACACGTGGGCTGCTTCTTTCTTTGGTCTTTAATTCTAGGCAGCAGCAGGAATAAATTCCCTTTCATTTCTTTATGTAACTCTAGGGTCATGATTTTGGTCAACCGAGGATTTGTGCCCAGGAAGAAATTGAAACCGGAGACCAGGCTGAAGGGACAGGTACGGGGGATCCAGGGAATTGGGGGTGTTACTTTGTGCCCCTTGGTTACCCAGAGGTACCACTGACCAATCCAGAAAGGCTGGAGCCACATTCAGTAGCATGAGAGGTGACTTAAATAGCCACTGAACTTTTCAAAGACAACAAATCTTTGTTTCCCACCTTTTTGTTAAGTAAATAATGTGTTTTACAAGCAAGGGGCTGTTCTTGTTCTATTTTTTTCCCTGCTGTGTTACAGCACTGCCCCACTACAGGGAACAACCACTTCATTTATGCTGACCCTTTAAGTGTCACATTTTCATGACAGGACTCGAAGTGTCAGAATATGAAATCAATCTTGAAAAGATTCCTTTTCTCTCTCTGCACTTCTCAGATTGAAGATGAAATTGATCTCACTGGGGTGGTAAGGTTAACAGAAAAAAGGAAACCCTTTGTGCCTGAAAATAACATTGAAAAAAACCGCTGGCACTACCGGGACCTGGAGGCCATGGCCAAGGTGACCGGTGCTGAGCCCATCTTCATCGATGCAGATTTCAGTAAGTCACAGAGGAACTCAGCCCCACATCCAATTTACATCACCCTCCCTCCCTTTCCTCTCAGTTCTCTTCCTGTGCTCTGCCAGCCCACTGTTTTGAAGGTGACAGGGAGCCTACAAGAGAGCTGGAGAAAGACTTTTGTCAGGAGCATCGAAGATAGGACAAGGGGGAATGGCTTCAAACTGCCAGAGGGCAAGGTTAGATGGGATATTGGGAAGAAATTCTTCCCTGTGAGGGTGGGGAGGCCCTAGCACAGGGTGCCCAGAGCAGCTGTGGCTGCCCCATCCCTGCGAGTGTCCAAGGCCAGGTTGGACAGGGCTTGGAGCAACCTGGGATCAGTGGAAGGTGTCCCTGCCCATGGCAGGGGGGTGGAACGAGATGATTTTTAAGGTCCCTTCCAACCCAAACCATTCTGGGATTCTATGAACTTGGGAACACCACTGCCTGAGGAAGTGCAGGGTATCCACCAGACTTGCCACACCTTCTTCCCCTCTTACTCACAGTGCAGCTCCACGCTGTGCAGACCAAAGATTTACCTTGGCTGTTGTCCCTGCAGGAAGCACAGTCCCGGGGGGGCCCATCGGGGGCCAGACCAGGGTGAGCCTGCGGAACGAGCACATGCAGTACATCGTCACCTGGTAAGAGGAACCTGCCCCGGGCTGCTTTGGAATGCCTGCGTGAGCTCGAGTTACAAAAGCCCAGTTTTAACCTAAATAGCTTGTGCTAGGTGATTTGACTTGGTTATTGCAGCTGTCCTTAGTAGGGAGGTCCAGTCCAGCCTGGAAAAGTGCCAATGTGTGATTTTCTGTCATAGGTACAGCTTGTGTGCTGCAACTGCCTTCTTGTGGTACAAGAAATTTATACAGAAGCTACCTTTGTGAGGGCTGGGAAGTAACTTTGTGCTACAGTCAAGAGCAGACTTTTACAGATGACAGGAGCCTGATCAGTCCTAAATAACTGAAGCACCTGGAATTTCAGAGCAGTTTCAGCAAACACGTGCAGCTATCAAGCTGCAAAAAGACTTTAAGCAACCCCTGCAAACTGAGCTCCCACCAGTGTGATTTGGCTGCAGCTTGGGAGCACTGAACTTCAACATGAATCACAAGGATACGTTTTTCTGTCATGGTTGGTTGGAAGCTACATTTTAACATCTGCACTGTTATTTTCTTTAAGAAAAATCCAAAGGATTTTGTGAATCAGCCTTTTTGCAGCAAGTAGTCATTCCTGAAGTCAGGAACAGCTCACAGCAGTTGCAGCAGAATAAATAAAGGCCTGCAGGTCTTTGCCTTGTGACTTGCACTGTGCATCTTACACAGAACAGCAGCAGACCTGAATTAGAGGTTATTGTGGACACTCAGGTCTAGCTGGGGAAGGCCTGTGGCTTTGCAAAAGGATGAGGGCTGGCGAAAACAAGCACCTACCACAGCTGGAACCTGGGTAACCTCCACACTGCCACCACACCAAGTCAGCACTCAGAAAAGAACAGAACTGCAGGAAGGTCTTGATTCTTCCCCCCTCAGCCTGCCTTCACTGGAGGAGGCACTGCAGCCCTGGAAGGTTTTAACACTGTGCATAACCCACACTGTAACCCAGCCCTAAGTACTAGTGGAGAAATCAAGTACCATTCCCAATTTAGATTTGCAAAACCAAGCCAGGCTTAAAGCCAGAACTAGCCCAGCCCAACTTCATGATCCCAGAGCATGCTGGGCTGTGTGTTCAAGAGAGAGGAGTTACTATACAGGACTAGTAATTAAGGGAAGTTGTACCAAGTAAATAACCAGCTCTGTGCAGCTGTTTTTGCACAGCAGTGTTCTGTCACTGGGTGGAAGGCACATAGTACAGCAATGCCACTGTGCTACTCCCTGCCCAGAACACTCCCACAAACAGAGACACTGGAACAGCTGGGGTTTATTATGTACAGAAAACACGATGCAATGCAGTACATCTTCAGCCCAGCTTCGTGGCCAGTTCTTTAGCCTTTGCTTTCTCAAGCTTTGCAATGCGAGCCACCGATTTTGGACCCAGGACATTCCCGCCCCAGTGACGACGGATCTGCAAGGAAGGGAGAACAGGTTAGAGGCCTCATTCCATCTCTTACTGTATCACTCAATTCTGCACAAGGGGAAGAGCTCCCTCAACTAGAAAGTCCTACACATTTCAAGCACTGCACTACATTTTGGGGTAGCAAAGAGAAAAGCTTAAGATCTTTCCCAGTGAGGGATACTGGATTCAGCTATCCCGTAACTCCTGGATTTGAGGGATGGAGTTTAGCTTAGCAAAAGCTGCTGCCCTCTCTACAATCCTTGCCCTGGGGTTGCTGTTTACTTCTAACCTGGTGACAGCTTTCACATTTTACCCCATCTTCAGGTAAAGAATTTGAGTACACTGTAAGAAAACCCAGGTATAACACGCCCAAGAACTATAAACTGATGTCACTATGTCCCATTTCTCTGGGAAGCTTTTGGGAATGTTCACAGTATAAAGACAAGGCCAAGAGCACAGAGAAACTTACCTCATCATATCTGTCATTGTAGTTGGTCTTGACAGCCTCCACCAGCTTGGCAAGGGCTCCCTTATCCTCCCTGTTGGTGACAGTTTTAGTTCCTTTAGTGTCTCGATTTAACATTTTCTGTTAATATTTTGCCACAGAATTTGAGAGCTTCTAGTGGCAACCCAATTTTTCAGGTTAAGCAAAAGCATCGCTTGCAAAGCATAAACACTCAGAATCTTGCACTGCTCAGGTTAAGACTAACAGTTCTACATAGATTTTAGAGTAACCACCCTTTTGGTAAACCAAAATAATCTGCACCTTCAAGACCTGATAGAGGCATTTTTATCAGACATTACAGAGGTGGTATTTTAATTTTACTACTTTAGAGAGACCCAAGCTGGCCACCCACCTGCTCTAGAGCCTGTGCTTAGGGCAGTTTGCTTTCTCCACAACAGAATCAAGTGAGCTCCCAGAACACTTACGGGTTAACCTGGGTGAAGGCCACGGAGGTGCAGGTCTTCCTGTGGACCAGTCTGCCCAGCCTGGCTTTGCCCTTGATGATGCAGTAGGGAACCCCCATCTTGCGGCACAGGGCTGGCAGGAAAACCACCAGCTGAAAGGGAAGGGAGTGCTGAGGAACTGAGAGAGAACATCCCTTTGTGCTGGGTGCCAGCCTCGGCTGTGGCAATTGCTCAGTGTTAAAAAGCTCGTTTTGCTCTTCACTGCTGGGTTCAGGTGAAGAAATTCAAAACATCATTGCAAGGGCCCAGCCTCGCTGTCAAACCAGGACAACTACAAACATGCATACACATCCCAGTTCTGGTAAATGTGTGGGGTTTTTTAAATGGATTCTCTCTCATGCAATAAGTTTGTCCTAAAATGCATTTTTGCCTTAAAAGCACTTCTGACCCCACCCTAAGTTACACAGGTAGGCTGTAACATGCTCACCTCAATAGGGTCTACATCGTGGGCAATAACAACAAGCTGAGCTTTCTTGTTCTCCACCAGAGTTGTGACAGTATTAATACCTGAAAAACAAGTTCTAGATAAGCTTTGTTTCCTCTCAGTTCATTTTTAAAGCTCTGATTCCACACCACAGCATCACTATGGAAGTTACAAAAACTTTTCACATCAGGGCACAAAGACACTTCGTGGACAATTTGCTAAAGCTCAGGGTTAAAAAGCTCGTCTGTTTTGCTCTTCACTTTGAGCTCAGGTGAAGAAATTCATACATCATTGCCATAGCTTGTCCAAGCCTGTCTGGTTGAACTCTTCCATCAGTTTTCTCTCTCACCAAGTGCCACACTCCCATATTCCATCAGCTCAGGTACAAAGTTACCTGCTCGGAGGACCGGTGGCCGCTTGGTTGGAGCATCTCCCTTTCCTGCAGCTTTCTGCTCAGCACGAGCCAGTAGCCTCTGCTTCTTCTCTTGCTTATTTTCAGGCCTGTATTTGTGTGCCAGCTTCAGAAGCTGTGTAGCTGGAAGAGAACACCTACTAATTAGTTGCATGACCTGAAAATCTAAGCATTACTTTTTAAAAATACTGCAGTGCATCAGCGATCTTGGTGGTTGTCATCACATTTCTTTACACAGCAAAAAGTGATCATCATCTGCACAGTCCAAGAGAAGAACACTCAGAGGTGCATCCGCATGCACCTCTGATGGCACTGAGAGCTCCTTGACTGTCTGCATGAGGAAATGCCTGTGGACCCCCACAGCAATTATGGTTACAGGTGGTGCACTGGCTCCTTTAAAGCAAGGAATCTACAAGGAGGAAATTATTATACCAAGTCCAAAGTTTTTTGCCTAGACTCATTCACAGAAGACCCCTAAATCCCTTCTTCCTTCAGTGCCAGCCAGTAGGATGCTGGTTTTCCCCCAAAACCTCCCCTTCTATAGATTTCTCAATCTGTTTACACCACCCTGGGCAGTTTCTACATCAAGCTGGAAGAATGGAATCACAGTTAAGATTTAACACAGCGTCTGAATCAGTAAATAGAGCTTTGCTATTTTCTAAATCCCTTTCCAGGGTACACAGCAGCAATCCAAAATTTAAGCCAGCAAATTGATTTTGACACCACCCTGGTCACTATTAAAGCCTCCCTAAAATGCTTCCACAGCTACACCCCAGCTTACCTTTGTTAAGGCTTATTTTGGTTTGTTTCCCCTTCCCTGAAGCACATCCCATTTACAATCCAAGCCAAGAGAACCTTGTGGGGCACATCCTCACCTGTCTGGCGATCCAGGGCCTGGGTGAACTGGTTGATGGCAGGAGGCACCTTCAGGCGCTTGTAGAGGATGGACCTCTGGCGCTGCAGCCGGATGTAGCGTGGCCATTTCACAAACCGGGTGAGGTCACGCTTGGGCTGGATATCCTGTCCTAAAAAACACAGCCTTTAGCTCAGGACTGCCCCAAATCCAGAGCAGCAGCACGGGAACAGCACAGGAGCATCAGTGATCTTGGTGGTGATGTGTCAGCACGACCACTCAGATAGCAAATATTCTTTCACATCATCTGCGCCCCGTACAAGAATGGCACTGCACAAGTCTGGAGCGATTTCCCACAGAACATGAAAAAGGGAAACACTCATCCCAGTAGGATCATATAACGAATCCGTGTAATAAGGGAAATTGGGCAAATTGTCCAATATCACCTTCATATGGACAGTTATTAACTGCAGGCAGCAAAACAACTGCCTTCATCACCCTCTCCACTCTGCAGCAGTTATTTGTTTATAATTCAGATATCCTTTCATTGAACAAGAAAAAAACATGGAGAAAATATCCCAAATATCCACATACTCACCAATGCCAAAATTCTTGGGCCTCTTCTCGAAGAGGGGATTGACAACCTTCTTGGCCTCCTGCTTCTTGACTACAGCAGGGGCCGGGGCCACCTTCTTGCCCTTGGCCTTCTTTCCTTTCGGCTGCAAGCAAGAAACACACTCTGTCTTCTTTCGCCTCCAAAACTTGCGTGCTTGGACAAGTTACCAGCCCACCCTGGAAATGCATTTATTTTCCTAAGCATTTCACCAGCCTGGCGGCCTCGCATGCTCATCCTGCTCTTCTAGAGAGAGCAAATCCTTCGCTTTGCCTTTACGAGGTTTATGAACCTCCCCGCGAGGGAAAGGATTAAACCGAGCGTGCTGATCGCTTCTCTCGGCCCGGCGCTCCCCGACAGCAGCCGAGACGCCCTCACCGCGCGTCACTGACCACCGCAATCCCACCTACCCCGGGAACCCGCTGCGGCCTGCCCGGGCTGCCCAAGCCGGCAGCAGCCGCAGTTCCCCAGCGCGAGCGGGCAGGCCCATATGCGGCCTTCCCCCATCACCGCAAACCGGGCACGAGACACCGCTCCACCGCCTCCCCCGGCTGCCGAGCACCCGCGCGGTGCGGATGACGGCGGGCAGCCCCGGATGGCGGCGGATGGCCCCGGCCCCCCCCCCCGCGCCGCCGCCATCACTCACCATCTTGGGCGGCGGGAGAGAAAGGCGGAGCGGTGCATGCTGGGAAATATCTACGGGGCGCGAGATCTCGCGAGAGCGCGGGAGGGGCGGGGCCGGAGGGGCTGGTGAGGGGCGGGCGCGGCAATGGCGCAGCCCCGGGTGCTGCCCCAGAGCAAGGAGACCCTGCTGCAGTCCTACAACAAGCGCCTCAAGGACGATGTCAAGTCCATCATGGACAACTTCACCGAGATCATCAAGACGGCCAAGGTGGGCCTGAGCGGGATCTCCCCCGCGGGAGCACCCCGGCTGCTAAGTGGAAAAGGGCGGGGGCACTGAGGAGGAAGGGGCTGTGAGGGGAGAGCGAAGCCCGTGAGCGGGGAGGGGAGGACCCTTCATAGAATCTCTGAATGTTAAGGGCTTAAAAGGGACCTTAAAAATCGTCTCGTTCCACCCCCTGCCATGGGCAGGGACACCTTCCACCAGACCAGGTTGCTCCAAGCCCCGTTCAACCTGGCCTTGAACACTCTGTGTGAATTGAACTGTAATTCACATACAGATGCGAATTTCGCAAATGTAATGTGCGATCTCATTTCGTATCTATAGGAAATTCACACACATATGCACATATATGTATTCCCATATATAATACCTTATAGCGTAGTAATTGTCTGTTTGGATTTTAAATACATTGAGGCGGATTTGTGTACTTATTTTTTTAGATCGAGGATGAAACTCAAGTCTCTCGAGCAACCCAGGGTGAACAAGATAACTACGAGATGCATGTCAGAGCTGCAAATATTGTGAGTGGCACTGTCCTGTTCAGATCTGTGGGCAGCACATCCTGCAAGGGCTTTTGGGTTCATTACTGGATCTTTATAACATTCCCAAGGACTGCTGCCAGGAGAGTAACCTGATGTTTGGGGTGACTGGGGAAGGCTAGGTCAGAATTTTGTCAGAATCCTCATGTAATGTGGGAGTTTTTATCCAAAGTTTGGGCTGAAGGAGCAGCTGGGGAGAGCTCTGTTCTGATGTGTGATTTTTCTCGCTGCTGCAAGGTCCGAGCTGGCGAGTCCCTGATGAAACTTGTGTCTGACCTGAAGCAGTTCTTGATCCTCAATGATTTCCCCTCTGTGAACGAGGCCATCAACCAGCGCAACCAGCAGCTGAGGAGTCTGCAGGAGGAGTGTGACAAGAAGCTGATTGCGCTGCGGGATGAGATCTCCATTGACCTGTACGAGCTAGAAGAAGAATATTACTCTTCCAGGTACAAATAGGGCAGTGGACTCTGCCTTACAACTATAGGCCTTTTTGGGGTAGTTAGTCCAGACCATCAAGTAGCCCTTAAAGTATAGGTGTTGAGAATGTTCCCAAAATTTTTTAGTCCTACTTTTAATTAGGTCAAACTCTTTTTCTGCAACTAAAGCAACTGCCTTTTCCTTGTAGATATTCTACAGGGTATAAATGTCCTGGTGAAGGAGTTGTTCACAGCATCCCAGGTTTGATAGGTAATTTCCTTAGGTTTCTGTTGTAATCTTTAGAAAAGGAGATGAATTCCCTTGGGGGAAATCCCTCTGAAGGAGCCTCTGGCTCTCTCCCTAGAGACCAGCTTTCTGAGCTGGGTCCTGATGTCACCACACCTTCGTGGTGAGTCCTTTCACAAGTGACCTGGTCACACATTGTGCCTTTTCCTTCACGGTCCACTGCCTCCAGTCCTCCTGGGGTCAACATTTGCAAGGAGCAAACAAACTTGCTCAGTTTCACTGCATTATGAAGTATTGTGATAGGATTTTCTAAGGAATGACTTATTACTGATTTGTTTGTGGGATTTTTAGTATTTTTACTAAAAAAATAAGCCTCTTACCTAGCAAACAGACTTTAGAGAATTCAGACACTTTATTTTTTATTTTTTTCATCATGCACTCCAGCACTTCTAGTTAATGATGCAGTAAATGAAAGCAGAAGAAAACAAATGCAAACGTGGTTATTTTGGCTGCACTTTCCAAGCTAAGTGAAGTCAGTGCAATAATACTAGGACTTTTAAACAAAACTTTAAAACAATCTTATTTAAAATTTCAATGACCAGGTTTTCTACATTTCACTTTTCCTTTTTTTCTAAAAATGCTGAATGCCTATAATAACCCCAGCTAAGTCAACTAAATTGCTCAGTATCTTTGAATGTAAGGCCATTGTTTATGAGTAATATATATTTTAAGAGTAAAAAGATAATAATATGACACAGCTTAGAGGTAAAAGTGAAGAGCTGTTTTTCAAACTTTATTCAGTTTTTTGCGGAAGTTGTGATGATCACAAACCCAAGCACCTGTGCAGGTGCTGATAGGTCCATGACATAGCAGTGAGCTTATCCAAAGGGATGTGGTGTGGGATGAGAGTGCCCCACATGTGCCAGGCATGCTTCACTCACCCTGTCCCCAGACTGCCACCACTGTGTGCTGGTCACTCACTTTTGGACTGAGGGGTTCTGACCGTGCTGGCATGGTCTGTTCACCTGCCTGGCCCCAGATGCCACATAAAGCAACCCTTGCTGACAGAACTGACATGGAAGCACAAATGTTGGTGTACATCAGATGGATTTGCCTTCCTGCTCTTTCTTATTGGTCCTGAGGTGAGGAAACCTGGCAACTCTGCAGAGCTGTGGTCTGACACTTGTGATCATGTAGCACTTGGTCGTTTGCTTTTAGCACTTCCTCCCTTCCTGTGCTCTTTCCTGTCTTTTTCTGCACCAAAGAAATTGTGTCTGTGTAAATACAGAAACAGTGATTTATTCAAAGTCCTTTTATAATTAGAATACTACAATATTTTTAATGAAATCTTATTGTCTAATGTGGGGGAAGGGTTTCTGTTATGTCACAGCCATGTTTCAGTGGCAGTAAACACAACAGCCTGTTTGCCCCCGAAGGGGAGTTTCTTGCTGTCCTGGCAGCCCTGGGATACCTCTCAGTTGTAGGGTCGGGTGTTTGCCAGGCTTTTTATGTGCACATGGGGCTTTTGATGAGACCCAAAACCAGATCCTTGAAACTGGACCCAAGAAGATTGTCCTGAAGGAATCTTTGCTTTCCTGCCCTGTGTTAAAGTAGTTTCCTAGAGCTGTCCCTCTGCACTCAGACTGGCTGGGTGCCTCAGGGGAGTAGTGAAGTCCCTTCCATGCCCTGAGGAGCCCTCCTAGGACAGAGCAGCAGGCTGGCCACTGCTCCTGGGGCTGTGCAGAGCTGCTCACTGACCCTGACTTCTGAGGAGTGTTACCTGAGAGGTGGAGCTTAGACTCTGAACTGTTCTAACTGGGGCAGCAGGAGAAACAGTCATGCTTCTGACACAGCTGAAATGTGGTTAGTAACTCCCCTGCCATGATGTGTGGATGCTGTGGTCAGGTTCTCCTGGGAAATCGTGGCCTGAGGTCCATGACAGAACAGGAGTTATAGTTCTGGTTCAGTCTTGAAGGTCTTTGTTAACTGAACCCAGCTCCACTGTGTTGGGGGCTCATCTTCCAGAGGATTTTACAGAGGCCCAGATATAAAACATGTATCCACTGCCTTCTCACTTCTCCTGCAAAGCCAGCTGGGTGATGCTGCCAGAAAAGAGTTCAGCTTGCAACTAGTGCTTTGTGTGCTTGTTCCCCAAAGTGGTAACTGCAAGTCCAGCTTGCCTTCTCTCATCCTAACCCCCAGACCTGCATTTGTGTTCCATTGCTCCCTCCTCTGAGATCACAGGAGCTGTCTTGAGTGTGGGGTTAAATCTCACGTTTCATGTTTGTGCAATATGAACTGTCTCATATTTCTATACTTAAAATATTTCCCTAAGCATCAATCCATACATTACAAATGTAAATAAAGCTGCAACAACAAAATCACTTGACCCATTGGGTTTGTTTTTCTCTGAATGCAAGCTGCTTTCTGCTCCAGCACTCACTTTGTCTTGGGTGTCTCTTGTGTGTGCAGCTCCCTCTTCTCTTTGGGATTTGTGTTGGTTTTGTTCCAGTTCCTTCCATGTTTCTTTTTAGTTTTGGCCCTTCCACATTATGTTTTCCTCAGAGCACGGGGAAGAATTAGCCAGTTGTTTAAAAACCTTATTTTCCCACACTGCTGGTTCATCCAGTGTTGGAATCCAGCCAGCTGCTTTTAGAAGCACTGTTAGCTCAGGCTCTTTGGAAAAAGGCAGGAGCTGTCAGTACTTTATAATCAAACTGGGAAGCTTCAATGGAAGACCCAAACCTCTGGAGCACTTTTTGGAAGGGCAAGGGTGCAAATAAGTTTCTTCTTTATTGTGACAGGGACAGACCCCAAAACAATTGTGGCAGGTTTTTTTCTGAAGTGAAATTAGAGCAGGATTTCTATTTTTTTCCTCACATAGGTTGCAGTCTAGTTCCAAGTAAAAAAATTGTGGGTAAGGTCCATGTCTCACTCACCAGTAGCAGAACTGCCATATTTGGCGGTGCCAGGACTTCAGCTCAGATCTTTTCAGAGACTTGGAGTGTCTGGACTAGAATTGAGCCTCTGTTTCATTTTGTAGCCACAGTTTTGTCTCTGAAATTGCCCCAGTCTTCATCAGGCCCTTAGAGGGGGGTGTCTTAGGAAAGGCCAGTGTCACACGACTTGGGATGATTTCATGAACACAGACCTTACATCCAGCATTTTTTTTGCCATTTTCTTAATGTTTTGCTTCTGTCTTGCTCCCTCCACCCTTTCCATCCCTCCCCTCCTCTGTCACCACACCTGCTCTCTCCTCACTGGGGTTGTTTATTCTGGAAAGCTACAGTCTGTGTGACAGCAATGATCTCCCACTGTGCGAAGCCTACTGGAGACAAGACTTTGCCACGCTGTCCCCCGAGAGCCTCTCGATGCCTCTGGCAGCTGCCACAGCAGAGCAGAGCGTTGCCACCTCGCAGAGTTCCACCCCGTCGCACCCGCACGTGAACGGGCACGGGGCGGGCCCCGCCGAGCATTCCTGAAGAGGATCCGCTGCTGCCGGGTGCGGCTCATCCAGTGATGACCCTGCCCCTGCCGCAGCGCCGCGCTGCTGGAAGTCTTCCTCCTGCTGTGCTGAGCAAGCGGCTCCTGCTGTCGAGAGGAGGCACTGGAGCTGTGCTGGCAGATTTCTGCTCCCTGCGTGTGCTTCCTCCACCCCAGGACCTTGCCAGGAGTGTTCCTGTCCCTTAAGAGATAGAGATAAGTAGACACAAAGTGTATCTCGTTATAACAAATTAGAGTCAGGTTTGCTTTAGCGTGATAGTTATGTGTAGAGTTCATTAGAAGTCCAGTTTGTTTCCGTGTGAGTGTTGGGAGTTGAATTTCTTTGGGATAAACTTGAGCCAAATGTGGGCACAGTGAGTGTGTTGGGGTTTTTACTCTGCTTCCCAAGGTTATTGACATTCTGGCTGCTTTAAAGCTCTCTCAGGATGGCATCCGACAACCTCTGGTCTACTGTAAAGAGTCTTATAGTATTTTTACACAACAGTCTTCACTGTCAAAATGCTTTACAAACTTGAACTCTTGCTTTGGGAGGAGGCTCCCAGGAGACCCTTATGGAACAGCAGTGTTCCCCCCTTGGAAGACGAACAGGCAGACAGGGATCAGACTGAGGGATCAACGATGCCACGTGCTCAAAACCACAAAGAGAAGCAGTGTCATGCTTTAGTCAGTCGATTCCTTCTTCAGTGTTTACACAGAAATTCCTATTAACAGTCTGAGCTAACACGGAGCCACTGTTTATGTTGGCTTTTAGTTTTGTCTAATGAAAACATCTTGAGAGCAGTGAGGGATACTCGGTAACTCTCCGTTTCCTTCCAAAGAAACACATTTGGTGCTTGGTCTGCAGCTGTTCAGCAGCTCAGCATGCCTTGGCTCGAGCTGTGCAGCTGAAAGGGAGATGCCACTGAACTGGAACACTGTCAGCACAGCTCGGTGTCACGGGCACCACAGAGCCACCAGGGCATTCCAACAACTGAGCTGAGCTTCCCCAGCTTTCTGCTGTAATGTTTCATTTCTTAGGATGTGGATTTTGCTATTATCTTTTTGTTGTTGTTTCTTTTTCTTCTATTCCATTTATTTTTGTAATTAGGTGATTTAATAAAACTGTTTTGTATAATTTTTAAGGCGTGTGTTTTCAGCCACGAGGCTTTGTGGAAGTGTCCCAATATGAGCGTGCACATGCAATGGGATTAAGCGTTCCCTTGCAGGCTGTGAAAAAAACACTGCTCTGCGCAGCTGTTCCCGTACAGGGGCTGCAGAAATCATCACGAATTTCGCCCGTGCTCCGGGGACCTCACCCCCGTGCAGGGGGAAGCTCGGTTTTGCCCTACAATATAGGGGCAAGGAAAGGTTTGGGAGGTGCGGCGGAGGCGAGCCGGAGGCTGCCTGCGGGGCTCCGGGGTGGTGGCTGGAAAGAACGGGGGTCGCGGGGTGACCCGCAGCCCCCCAGGAGAGCCCAGAGCACCCCGGTGTGGCTGAGGGAGCCTTGGTGGCCGTACGGACCCCGCGGCAGCCCAGGCGGGGCGGCTCCGGGCCCGGCGGCTGCGGCCGCTCCGTGCGCCCCGCGCTGCCGTCACTTCCCGGCCGGCGCGCTTCATCCATCACTTCCTGCCGGGGACTCCACGAGGAGGGGACGCGGTCCCCACGCTGCCCCGGGGAGGGGACGGTGCCTCTGGAACCCGGGCCCGGGGCAGCAATGGCCAGCTTGGCCGCCCAGGACTCCTACCTGCAGGGCTTGGCCAGGAGGGTCGGCGTGCAGCACGCCCCGGAGTCGCGGAAGAGGAAATTTGGTATTGGAGCAGTAACGCTTCGGTTCTGCCCTCTCCGGCCGGTTTGTGGGAGGCTGGGCGCGACAGCCGTGCCCCCGCGGGGTGCTTGGCCCGGAGTTGTGCCGTTTTATAACAAAATACCAGTCTGCTGAAACACGGAGTTCCCGAGCACGTTGTGCACCTTGTGCTGGGAGCCCTGGAAATCAGTGGTCTCCATTCACTGTGGTGATGAATGTGGGAGAGCTGGGATTTTACGAAAGTGTGCGAGGGTGTTTGGTCTATTTAAATAAATCCTCAAACGTACAATTTTTGAACATTAAGATATGTCTTTGCAATGCTGGAACTTTAGCGTTCAGTAATAACTGGATGTTAAGAGTGGGAATGTAGCATTGTCCTCTTTTGTTTAATTTGGTTTTGCCTTCTAGTGTCTAAGCCAGGCCAGCCCGATGATGCTGGCAGACAGGTCAAGAAACAGAAGAAAAAGAAACCCAGGAAGCAAGCTGAGAAGAAGAATACTCCTTCAGCCAAACAGGTGGTTTCTAACACCAGTAAACCCACTCCAGGACAGAAAGCAGCCCCTCAAGCCAGCAAATCATCTCCACAGGGTGGTACACAGAACAGAAATGAGAGTGTGGCTGCAGGTAAGAATTCCAGCTTTACCGTGAAAGTGACCTGGGCTGAACTGGCTGCTTTTCACTTGCTTCCCACAAGTGTGGTTTGGAAAGCCTGAATTGAGAACACCTTTGCTTATCCCCGTGTGCCCCAGAAGATTTTGCCTATGGACATGAATTTGCGCCATCACCACTGGGTGGCTCTCTGGAAACGGTGTTTGACTGAACTGCAGAGGTTTTGTGCATGTCCCATGTAACTTTGGGAATTACGGGTGGATGCAACCCCTGTCCTGCCAGCTCAGCTTTCCTTTATGACAATGAAAAGCCAGATCACAGAGAAAAGATGTCCTGAGCCTCTCTGTTCCACAGACTTGGTATTTGTCTTTGGCTTGCCAGGCAGCCCCAGGGCATGCCAGGCCACTGCTGGCAGTGTTGAATGATAAAAGAGGAAATTCTAAAGAAACCGAGGAAATTCTAAAGAAACCAATGAAATAGAAACTATGGGTTTGTTTGGATTTTCCATTCCATTCACAGCATCTAAAGAGTTCCCAGAGTTTTTCCCATAGCCAGAGAAAGTGCTTCTGTTTAGCTGGTGCTGCTTTTGAAGTATTTTTATTTTCTCTCTCTCAGGAAGTAACAGTGAACTGAGTTCCCCTTCTGTTTCTGCAATCAATCTGTTGCGTCAGAGACTCCACGAAAAGATTAAAAAGGCTTCTGGACAGGTATGGGAACTCTGAATGTGTGTGCATATGTGTGTTTATGCACTTGAAATTCTCCCCAGCCTCCCAGGGGGTGTGGGGACAGGATCTCACAGGCTCAGGGTTTGAGCTGACTCCATCTCATACGGAATTGCCTGTAGCTATTGCCAGGTGACCTGTGTGTGTTCTTTGGAAAAACCTGTGAGAAAAGGTGGGGTCAGTATGGAGAATTATAAGAGAGAATTGGGTTGTGAGCTGTAAAACCTGCCTGCAGAGGCACCTGGCAGCACAAAGGAGCACATGGCAGCACACAGACACTTGTCTCCACCAGACCCTGGGGAGAGGAGGTGTCACACGGCAGAGCCCTACGGAGAGGAACCTGCCAGGAGCTGACAGACGGGTGAACAGTGAGTGATCACCCCATAGAAAGACATGGAAAAAGCGTGTTGCTGATGTGGCAACACGGGATAGGTCACACCACAGAAGGAAATACTGTGCCTTGGAAAGGTGTGTAAAACCAACTCACTCCTTTGAATAAACAATTCAGATTCCCTGAATCACGGTGTGGGTCCATGATTCAATCGCCGACAGGTCAGCTGGGATGAGAACATGCCTTTGGTGATTTTTAGGAGAAAGCAAAATAGTGAGAGCCTGAAAGGGGACAGCTATGGACTGCTGAGGGAAAGCAAAGGGTGTGAAGTGTTACTACTGTGTTTAGTGTCTCTAGCAGCTGAGACATCACAGCTTCACATCACAGGTAGTGCTTCTTAGGAGAAGTTTGAAATCAGGAACTTGGGGACAGCCCACTTTTAATTCTGCTTTATCCCTTTTAAGGCTGCTCATTCATGTCCATCCTTTTCCTTAGGATAATGCCAAAGAATTAACTCCTGCAGTCCTGGAGAAGAGGCAGCGAAGGAAGTACGAGAGAGAGAGAAAGAAGCGCCGGCAAAAGGAGTTGAAGATGAAGGCAAAAATGGAGAAGAAAGAAACTGAGGAGGTACCAGCAGAGCCAGAAAACAAAAAGGAGGAGAGCAGAGCTGATATTGTCTTCAACAGGGTTGAAGTTCATGAAGAGAATGAGTTGAACAAGATGCAGAAGAAGAAAGAGAAGAGGAAAGCAGTGAAAGGCAATATCACTCCTCTGACAGGAAAAAACTACAAGCAGCTGCTGAGCAGGCTGGAGACCAGGAAGAATAAGCTGGAGGAGCTCAAGGAGAAGGACGAGAAGAAAGCTCAGGAGCTGGAGACCAAGATAAAATGGACAAATGCTCTCTATAAGGCGGAAGGGGTGAAGATCCGTGATGATGAGGAGCGTCTGAAGGAGGCCCTGAAGCGCAAGGAGAAGCGGAAAGCCCAGCGCAAGAGGCAGTGGGAGGAACGGACTGTGAGGGTGGTGGAAAAGATGCAGCAGCGGCAGGACAAGCGCCAGAAGAACATTAAGAAGAAGAAGAAGGAGAGGATAGAGAAGAAGAAAGCCAGGGCCCGGAAGAAAGGCCGAGTTCTGCCAGAGGACTTGAAAAAAGCTGGGTTAAAGTGAGAGCGAGGCAGTCACGCCTGGCCTTGGGGTTCCACGGTGGGGTGTCCATCTGTCACATGGGGCTGTGTGTCACTGTCCCAGGCTGTGGGGCAGGCGCTGCCACAGTTTCCCAGCCTCATCATATTAAAAAAAACAGTTGTATGTTTGTTAATAAAGTTTTCTATCCCAAAGAAACCCCCTCTGGCTGATTTCTAGTAGGAATTCTTATTTTTCTAAAGGGGGAATGTCAGTTGCTGTCACTTCCTCTGATGGGCAGCGCAGTGTGTTCTTTGCATCCCCTGGGAATTCGGAGGAGGAAACAAAAAGGCAAAAGGATCGAACATGGGATTCATCTCAACACAAAGACACTGCAGGTGTTGTAAAACCATTGCTTAATACGAACTTAGATGATGCCTTTGGAAAGGAAAATGCATCTTGGATACATTTGTCCTCCCCATCACAAGGAAACTGGAAATAATTGTCAATTTTAGGCAATGCTATTAGTGTATCTTTCGAGTTAGTTTTTATCATCATTAGGTCAGTATAGACATAAACACACACATGTAAACGTGCATGGGTTTATTGTGGATCTAACTGATCTTTTTGGATCATCTGTAGGACACTGACTGATTTCGATGGTAGAAGGATTTGCTCCCAATCTATTTTTGGCAGTAATAAAAAAATTGGCAAAAAAACCCCAGATTTCTGGCAACCACAGGTGCCTGCAAGGGTTTCTTCTCTGTGCAGTTCATCAGTGCAAAATTGCATTTGGTTGCTACCAATTTTGTCCTTTATTGTCGTTAATACAGAAATACAAATGGAAATTTGAGCAGCTGTTTGCCCAGCTCAGGAGAGAAAGTACAGCTTGGCTGCTGGCAGTTCAGCCTGGGGAAGATTGGTGGGGATAATCCATCCAGAATATTTTCTGCCCCTGAGATCAGTCAAATCTTGCTGATGTCCTCCTGATCTTGGTTGGTGTGAACTGATGATTTGTACTGCGGTCAGAGACGTTATAAATTGAGTCCAATTGAATTCTCGATTCTCTCCATCTGGCACATTGGAAGAAGCTCTTTTTTGCCCTGTCAGTAAAGCTGATGAATGTGCTGTGAGCGAGATGCAGGCTGGGCAGTGCTTCCCAGCTGGATCCCTGCCAGAGCCCAGGTATCTCCGTGGTGCAGCTGTAATCTGAGACTCTGCAAAGCCAGGAGCCCGAGCAGTGGGTTTGTGCAGAAGTTCGTGTTCAAGCCTCAGGTGTGACTGAACATGTTTGTGTCACAGGAGCCAAAGGCAGCCTGTTCCACACTGGAGTCCTGCAAGGAAACCTCTGCTTGGGCACAGATGGAGCCCTCCCCACAGATACCTTCTCTTTCTCCACGTTCTGAGCAACCCTGCAGTCACAGCTCACCACTTCAGTTGTAGAAATCTGAAATGCACGTTTGGAAATCTGAAATAGTTGCTCTGCAAAGAATATTTTCCATGGAACGGTCTACAAGTGAGGTATTTATCAGCTGTCCAGAATGCTTTCCAAGCAGGGCTTGAAGATAAAGTAGTGCTTTGTTCTGGGAGGTCAAGCAAGTTCATTTGGGAGTAACAGAGCTACTTTCAGCCATATCCCTTTGAAAAAACTCTCTGAACAAATTCGAGGAACCTGAGTAACTATTAAAAATGCTTTAGCTGTGATTTCTATTGGGTTGGAGATTCTTTCATTGGCTGCAACCTCATTGATTTCATTTTTGTTTTCATGGTAAGCTGTAAATCAGTTGAGCTAAATCTCAGTGAGATGGTTTTAGATGCAAAAGATGTTCCAATCTCAGCTGGCTCCAGTGCTCTGGCAGGTTTGTACCACAGAAACTGAAGCAAAGGGTGAATGCATCAGCTGTGCTCCTAATGATGTAATAGTTCAAAATATGTGTATTTCTCTTCCTGAGGGATTAGATGTTTACTCTGTAAAAGACACATGGAAGTACTCTGTGCCCATTACAACAGCTGAAACTGCACCAAAATAACCAGAACAACTTTTTTTATTCTCTGTTAATTTTACTGTCCTATTTGAGGGTAACTGTTAGTCCCCTTTCTTCTCTCTGTTTTTATCCTCTGTCCTTCCCCATCACCCACGTTCTGTGCTATCAGCCTCTGTATGCCATGGAGATAAGAGCATGGGTCAGGTGCAGAAAATGGGAACCCCCAGGAGACTCTGCTCCCAGGTGGGACTGTTTGTGTGTTCCCTTATGCTTTGGGTGGAAATGTTGAGAGGATATTTATGCAATTGGAAAGTGGCATCAAGCTGGGAGGGGCTGCAAGCCCCAGGGAAAACAGGATTCAGTCAGGGCTTGATGTTTTAGAAAAACAAATAGCCTGAAAACTGAGTTTGTTTTCATGAAGTACAAGGGTTTATATGCCACAGACCTGGCTGGGAGAGGTTCCATAGAAAACATGTGGATTCCATTTGGCCACAGGCTGAATGTCATCCCAGTGCTGGTCCTTGCAAAGTAGGCAAATGTCCTGTGGGAATGTATGAATTGTAACAACATTTCAGTTTGGGGAGTAATCCAGCTTTACTTCATGCTGCTGAGGGCTCAGCAGGAGAATTTGGGTTGCTTTGACACCAATTTCACGAGGATGGGCTGATTAGAGAGAGTCCAGTCAGAACTGACAGAAATAATCCCATATCTTGAAGTTAGGGAATTACAAAGAAAGATGGAAGGAGGTCACAGAACAGAAAGAGGGAAGGAAACATCAGAGCCTTCAGGTATGGAAAGAGAGACTGCCCAGACCTGAACTGCAGCGAGTGAGATCCTGGTTGGAAATTTGGAAGCCTGCTGATGAGAAGGGCTTCCCTACCTGCCCTGTGTGCAGCCTGCTCTCAAAGAAGGACTGGAAACAACTGTTTGAACTCCCCTCTGCACATTTGTCTGCTTTGCATGTGCTGGAAGCATCAAGCACAAGGTAAGAAACGTGGCACTGACAAATCCTGGCATCAGCGTAGCAGCTCTCATGACACAACTGGCACAGGAATGAGATAAAACTGGTCAAAACACAGAATAACAGCTTGAGGGGGAAGGCTGTTTGCACTTCCTTCTGTGTTTGAGGATCTGCAGCATTTTTAGGCAAGAATCCAGAACTGCTCAGCATGAATCTACGAAGGCTTTAAGTGGTGGAAGGCCTTAAGACATATATATTTATATATATGCACACACCTACATATATATATGTATATAAAGTCAGTCATTATTTTAAAGTAGGATTCTGTGATGCTTCCTGGTGAAAGCTAATTAGATTGTCTCACAGGGAGGTGAGGGAGAAGCACCAGTGAGGATTTCTGTGTGAAACAGTAAAGCAAATTAAAGAACTTTTGCCACTTGTCTTTTTCCAGCCGAAGAAATTAAAGGAGGAAAATCACCCCTTCCTGTTGAGATCCACTGTCCTGTGCCTCACCAAGAGCCAGTAATGATCTCTGGGATTACCTCAGCACTCTCCAAGAGGCACCATGCACCAGTTCCTCCCACTAATAGAAATGCTACCAACTCTATAAACAGAATTGCTAAACAGCCTCTTTCTTCTTATTTTTTCCTGCAGGCTCCAATCACATTCTAGAAAGCAGAAAGTTCTAACTGGAAATGCATCTGGTCCTTCCAGCCGGCCTGGAAGAGCACTTGGTGTGGAGGGTTGGGTCCTGAGACAGCAGCAGTGAAACAAAACCACATGAGCCTGATCCACAGCTCCCTGCTCGTGTCCTCACTGAAGGTAATAACCAAAGTAATAACAATTAATGTGCTCCTAACGCCTTTGGAGGCCTCATGCAAATGCTCTGTGTGTTCGTCACAGGAACCAAAGTTCACTCTGTGGGCACTTTTCCTTCCTTGTGAACAGAAAAAGAGGTTGATTTCATGTTTTAAGGTGAGGCTGCTGGGCTTGGGAAAGTTGATTTTCATGGCTGTTGTAGAGGAAATTATTTCTTTGGCTCAATGTCTACCCAACATGCATTAGGATTGTGAGATGTTTCTTTGCCAGTGTCACACCTCAGTTTACCTTTCCTACCGGCACCTTTGCAGGGAGTGCCTCTGGCAGTTACTGGACTGTGAAAGGTGGAGTTTATCAGCTCAGGTGATAACGGTGTTAGCTCTCTGATAGAATTGAGGTGGGTGATTTGATTCCATTGCCAAGGGTGGCTGCTTGAGATGAAAAAATGGAATCCACAGAAAGTGGAATCAGATCAGAAAGGCTCCTCACACACTACACCCAGGGTTAAAGCTCCCTGAAACGGAGAACTTGCTCAGACATTTTACAGGTGCTGCCTCAGTGCCCTGGCTCTTACAGTCTGGCACTTTCCATGTTCATCACGTCAGAACTGGAAGAGAAGCTGCTGAGAAGCTTCATCCTCCGCTGAGGAAGTAACCAGTTTCTCCCAGAGCGAGATACCTACAGCTCACTTCCCTTTCTTTTTGTTCTTTACAGAGTGAAAGCTGCTGGAATTCAGAATTTGCCCTTCCTTCTACTCTAGAAGATATGATTTCCAGGAGAGTGGTGGTGGGATCTCTTGTCTGCCTGGGTGTTGTTGCTGCAGTTATCTGGTAAGCATTTGCTGGCCAGCTCAGCCGTATCTAAAACATCCTGTGGATACCCTGTGGTAGAACTCATAGGAGGGGGAAAATAAAGGCTGTGAGTTTTATGGGAAGTCCCTGTTCAAGCTGCAAGAATGAACAGCAATTTGTGTAATAGATAAAGGAGCACTGGTAGAGGGAGAAGGCCCTAAGGGAGTGAGGAAAAAAGAACAATTGTGTCCAAATCAGGCTGCTAACACCATAGTGACTCGCAAACTGAAACATAGATTTAGAAGAAACATAAAGGTTTTAATTATAGGCTAGCTGTGTTGAAATTAGTTAGAATAAGAAGGAATATGGGCCCAGCTAGAGTTAATTAAAATAGTTAAGAGAGCTGGACCTGAAAGGGGTTTTAAGATGTTAGTAACTGATTACCAAATAACTGATGATCTGTCATTTGCATGTTTGCTTAGCTGTGCTAAGAACGAGGAATAGAAACATTGATGAGTTGGTGTAGGGAACAAGGACAATTACCAATTTCCTCCCTTGGTGGGAACCCCTTCAAAAGTCACCCAAGAGGAAACGTAGAGGTCACTAAAGTAATTCGGATTGTTAAAGTTCAGAAAGGCAAAAATGTCAAAATGAGGAAGATGAGTTACTTCATCTTTCTTGGGACCACTGACCCAATTCGAGACCACTGACTCCATTCAGGACACACACTACACATGCTTAATGACATTTAAGCTCATTTCCATATGAAGCAGAGAATGGGAGGTGTTAATGTTATGAATATGCATTTGTATTTTGGATATTCATAGTTTTTGTAAATAAAAAGCTTTGTGTTTGCTTGTATCGGGGCCCTGCGTCTTAGGGAACTATCCCACACTGAGCCTGGCACCAAATAAAACATTCACTTTCTGACTCTAAACTGTTAGAGAGTTTTTGTCTGTCTCAGCTGTATATTGATATTAGATCGATATTCGTATTTTGGTAAATCAAACAAATGCTTAAGTATAGAATATTCCAATTACATTTCAGCTCAGGCCTTAACAGAGGTGAGTATGTGTCTCTTCAAACAGTCCAAACTCACTCCAGTGTCACCAGGGACAGGTTTGTAGCTGTCAGACATCGCAGCTTTCAAATTCTGTAACTGAATATTCTGATGACTGAGTGTGGCTTATAGATTCTCTGGAGCAAACTCAAACATTGCTGGAAGGGAATCTGAGATAAGGCATTCCATTAATTATTAAAATACTGATTATTAAATTATTATGAATTATCCCCTATTTATGATGTTGCAATTTGCTGTACTTTCACCTTGTGGGTAGTTTTGCCTCAGCAGCAGGACATCATGTTAAAATGTGAACCCAGGAGATCCTACACTAATTAGCAAAGTTGACATGGAGTTAGCCAGTTACCTCTCAAAAATCTGTGCCAGATCCTTAGGTGATCTTGGAAAATCCTAGGAAGGTTTCCTTCAACATTACTTACCTTCAGATGTTTCTTTGCTCCCACAGGGCTACATCTGGGAGTGGAAAAGTGCAGTACCTGCCCTACTACCTTCCGTGCCCTGAAATCTTGTACGTATTTTGTTTTATGTCTAATGAGTAACACAGATCATTGTTACTCACACTGACAACACAAACAGTGATTAACAAGTCGCTTGTTCTTTCTTTATGAAGCTGTAATTAGTCGCTCTCTTAAAACAAAAAGCTAACAATGCTGTTTGGGCCTGCCTGCCCTGCAGGACAGCTCTGGGGCTGCACAGGTGGGGGAGGCTGTGTTTGTTGTGGGTCACAGAGCCCAGGACTAAAGGTTAAAGCTGGATTCCTTATCAGGGTGTAATCACACACCTGCACATGCACAACTGTGCTTTAAGTATCCACTCACTAGACAGAGACACCTAAAGCAGAGAGGTGAGATGAACAGGCCCAGGAGTGCTGGCACAGTTAGGAATAACCCCCAGTTCTAATCATGCTCTGCTTCTTCCCTCTGCCATCTGTGCTCTCCCTGCACTCTGTGAATGTGTTTGTGCCATGGCATTTGGCCTCTGGACCTGAACAGCTGAAGGGGAGCTGCTTCTGAGCTTCCTTGCATGCTGCAAACTGATGTGCCTGACCTGGCCTGGGTGCCACGAGCTCTCCCAGAGAGAATTTACAGGGACAGGGACAGGGACAGGGACAGGGACTGGGACCAAGCCCCAGTGACCTCCTCACTGCCACATCGCACCAGAGCTGGGACCAGAGCCACGGCTTCTCCCATCCCTTACCATGACCTACTGTCCTTGTAAAAACAAAACAGAATTATGCAAATAGAAAAGAATTCATGTTTCATTGAGGTATTTCTCATGATTTCAGCCCATTTTGAACCACTGTGTCTGGTCAGGTGCTTATTTCTCTGAATGCTGTTGGAAATGTGGTGTATTTCAGGTAGTTCAGCCCTCCAGGTGACCAGGAACATTTACATCAGGCATGAAGCACATCCATGACCCCTGCTGACAGTCCCATGTGCATTTTGACCCCTAAACCCTGATTTCCCCACAGACTGGGATGGCTGCAGCATCTCTCTGTCCCTATCATGTTGTGTGTCCTGTGCCAAAGCTGTCCCTTGCTTGGCAGCCCCAGGTGATGCCTAATCCTGGGCCAGGCAGGGCAGCATCCACAGCAGCTGGAGCTGGATTTGGACAGCTGTCAGTGCAGCAGCAGGTCCTGAAGCCAAACTTGGTTGATATTTTAGGAAAAGCATAACAATCCCTTTCTTTTCCCACCCCTTCATGCAGCTCCATAAAACTCCAATATACAGAAGAGAAGCTAATCCAGCTTTTCCCCCAGTAAGTACTGGCTTTTTATCTCCTGACCTTTAAACTGCTGTTCCTCTCTTCCAGGCATATTCATGCATTATTCAATGGATATTTCTTCCTTTTTACAGATTATTTTATCAGCAGCCAAGAGTGCTGGCGCCAAAGTAAGTTTCTTTGTTTGAACTTTGTTTCTGCTGAGTTTGGTTCGGGCACTTTGCAGCACTCACAGTTCCAGGGTCCTGGGGCACACTGGGCAGGACCTTGTTCCCTGAGAATCCCAACCACAGGGGTGTGTCAGCAGCTGCCTGTGCTGCTCTAAGGTTGGGTTTGGTTACTGCACACTTATTAGCACACTTACTGTTAATTCCTAAATATTACATTAGCACACACACTCTGTCATGGGCAGGAACTCTTTTTGAGATGGGAAATCTGTAATATCTGTAAGATGGTGGGAAATACCTTCTGGAGCTGTGCTGTAGCTGCAACCAGCTGTGGGAGAGCTTTGAGCTCATTTCAGGGCAAAATAAAGCAGGTGCTCTGTGTGACCTTCAGCAGCGGTTTCAGCAAACACAGACAAATCTCTGAGACCCAGCCAAAGCAGGGAGTTTAAGGGAAGATTTGGGACAGCAGCACCAGGAAGTGGTTTGGACACACTCTCTGTGCAGCTCGGGTTGTTACAGCCTCCTTTGGCTCTGCTAGTGTGAGTTGACTTTTATCTGGAGCAGTTCACCTTCAACAGCCACGTCCTTTTGCATGTTAACAAACACACCCTGTGGGTACACACACTTACTGTTATCTGTTATTTCCTCCCTGACCTTTCAACAGGATGTACTCAGCTTGAATATTTCATTCTTCCATGTTGGAATCAATTTCTGGGCTAGATTAGCTGGTATGTACTGGGCTAAATGGGGAGAATCTTGAACCTGTTTGTGCTCTGTGTCTTCTGGAGAGAGTTCACTGGCACTGAGAGGGTGACCATGACCATGACTCCCAGGGCAGCCCTTGAAAATGAAATTTTAAAAGCTTAGAGAAGGGAACATGCGTGTTTCCTTCCCTCACCCCCCTCATCCAAAAAAAGGATAACCAACCCAGAAACAGATCAAGTCAGTACATTTTCTCCAACCCAAATTCTTCTTCCTGTATAATTTAATCCTTCAATCACATGCATTGCTGTAGGAAGGAGTCAAACTGTTATTCTTGTATCCTCTCAGACTGAAAGTATTATATCTGGGTTGGAGGATCTAATTGGATCTGCTGCCTGAAGCACCAGGCTGCTCCCCACAGCTCCCCCAGTTTGGTTCTGGTGCTTTTTTTGCCTTGGGACTGTGTCAGGTGGGAGCCTGGCAGCCCCCAAGTGTGGCCACGTGCTGTGTGTGCCAAATTCCATTAGCAGAGGGCTCCAGCTCCTGGTCTGGAGCAGATGTGAGCAGGCTGGGGTGAATCGCACCATAAATGACATCTCCTTTTAAAATCAAAAAGGTAAGAATGAAACACTGAAAACAAAGCAGCAAATTGAAACAGCGTTGCAGAGCTGTAATAGGGCATAATCAGATTCTGCTGCATTTATATTCAGTATTTCCACTTTCCTCACAGGAGATTAAGGATTTTTTCCTAACTTTGTTACACATTTGAATGCTGGCTCACATACAGCATTTTAAATTGTATCTGAATGTGTTGGAGCTATATATAAATACTGGAAAAATAAGCTGTCATGCTGCAAGCTGTGTTTTAATAACACAGCAATGGGGTATATTTTTATAGTAATTTTCATGTTATTACTTGTGCTTTAATCTGCTTGTAGCAATCTGCATCAGGCTGATAGCAAATAGGCACAGCTTCCCATTCTGAGAGTTCAGTGGTCATTAAACTCTCCTCAGCAGGAAAGTCCTTAAATGAGATTTTAGCAGATCCTCAGGTTTTTGCTGATGTTTTAAAGTGCTTAATTTCAGCCCAGGAGTTGAAATATCTGTGTCTGTAACCTCAAATCAGAGTGCAGGGAGAAAATACCTGAGGCTAATACCCTCCATGGTGAATTAATGCTGATTCACACACTCTTCTTGCTGCCTTTTTAGTGCTTCTTTCACATTTACTGGCCTCAACACCAAAACGAGAAGTTACATTTCATCAGCATTTCTTTTCTATTCCCCCTTCAGCCACCAGGATGTGCTGACAGTCACACCATGGCTGGTCCCCATCATCTGGGAAGGGACCTTCAATCCTGAGATCCTGGACAGTGCCTACAGACCCTGAACCTGAGCATGGGGGTGACAGCCTTTGCTGTTGGAAAGTAAGGGAAGCACTCAGTGGACACAGTTCTCAGGGTGATGCCTTTCCTCTGTGGAAAGATGATTTTGGCTTTTCTTTTCCTGGAATTTGTCCCAGTTTAAAGGGGGCTTTTGTGCCCGTGTAGTGCGTCCATAATCACACAAGCCCACGGGATGACAACAATTAAGGAACCTGAAGTGTGGGCAGTATTTTTTAAGAATTAGCAGGTGGCTTGGGAATTAGAGCTGGTCAAAATGGGGATAATCCCCTTATTCCTCATCCTCCACTACACCTGTTGCTTGTGTAGTGTGTGGATTCTTGCAGTGATAATCAGTGAACTCTCTTCACTCCTTGTCCTGCATTCACTAACATGCCCTTTGCAATCCACCACTCCTCCCCTTGGAATCCTGGGATAGTTTGGGTTGGAAGAGACTTTAAAATTCATCTCCTTCCACCCCCTGCCATGGGCAGAGACACCTTCCACTATCCCAGGTTGCACCAACCTGGCCTTGGACACTTGCAGGGATCCAGAGGCAGCCACAGCTTCTCTGGGCACCCTGTGCCAGGGCCTCCCCACCCTCACAGGGAACGATTCCTTCCTAATATCTGATCTAACCCTGCCCTCCTTCAGCTGAAGGCCATTCCCCCTTTGCTCTACCACTCCATGCCCTTGCAAAAAGTCCCTCTCCACAGAAAGCCCCTCGTTGTCCCTGCAGTGCTCTCCATGGGCTGTGTCTGTGCAGGTACACGAGGTCTGTGCGGCGCTTCCTGGAGTCGGCAGAGCGGCAACTCCTGCGGGGCTCCCAGGTGAACTATTACACCTTCACAGACAGCCCCGAGGCCATTCCCCACGTCCAGCTGCAGCCAGGGTGCAGGCTTGTCACCATCCCCATCCAGAACTACTCCAGCTGGCAGGAGATGTCCATGTGCAGGATGGAGACCATCAACCAGCACGTGGCCGAGGTGAGCCATCGGTGCCTCTTCTGCCTGGACATCAGCATGGTGTCCCACAGCCCCTGGGGCCCCGAGATCCTGGGGGATGTGGTGGCAGCCATCCACCCTGGCTACTCCCAAGACCCCTGAGAGCAGTTCCCTGGTGAGAGGAGAAGCTCCTCGGCAGCCTTCATCCCTGAGGGAGGAGGGGATTTCTACTGTGGAGGAGCCGTGTTTGGAGGCTTGGTCAGGAAGGTCTATGAGCTCACCAAGACCTGCCACATGACCATCCTGGAGACAAAAGCCAAAGGGATTGTGGCAGCCTGGCAGGAGGAGAGTCACCTCAACAGGCACTTCCTGTGCCACAAACCTTCCAAGGTGCTTTCTCCAGAGTATATATGGGATGACAGGAAGCCAAAGACCCCCGAAATCCACCTCATCCGTGTTTCCACAGTGGATAAGAACTACAGAGAGGTCCGAGACCGTCTGATCCCTGCAGAGAGATCATCCACACAATCAAAGCCACCAAAATTAGCTCCCACAGAATGTGCCCCACCATGAATTTTTGTTCCTTGTAGGAACAAACTGGGAAGGGAACATGTTGATAGTTCCTCTGGAGAACAGAGTCAAAATGCATTTCAGAAGCAGCAGTCACAGTGCAGGTGAGACTGAAAAGGTTTCTGGATTCCTACTCTTTGTAAATACATCCTGCTTGAGGCTGTAGCACACAAAAAAACATCCAAAAGGCCAGTTATCCAATGCGTGGCTGCAGTTGCCTTTGCCTGAGTGTTTTCCTGAGGCCTGGCGGAAACTTAACAAGATCAAAATGATATTTGACATTCCTGTGGAGAAGACCTTGAGTTCTGGTAGAGACCTTTTCACTTAAAAAAAAGGACATTGCAGGGCAATAAATTTTCCAAATTGTGATTTAAACTAACACCCTTTGTCAGAATCAGGAGTAAGCTTGCACTTGGAGTATGTTACCCCTGACTAGTGTGCAGCAGGATTTCTTGGACCTTCTCAGCAGAGAGCTGGTGCCAGGCATTGCCAGTAAGAGCCCTGGTCTGACAGGACAAACAGTGTGAACTCATCTAGCAGTTATCTCCCAAATTCCCATCTGTGCTTTGGAGACCCAAGTTTAGACAGAACTGGCACAGCTCAGAGCAGACTGAACTTCTTCGGGTTTATTTCAATCACAGATGTGCTCTGAACCTTTTCCCTGGGTCACATGTCTCTGTGGATCATGTAATCTTTTCCAACACAAAAAATCTGGTTTTGAGATGTTCGTGTTCCTCTCCATTGCTTCAGCCCCTTCCAATTTTTCTGAGCTCTGTGAAACAAATTGGCGAGAAGCTGCTGGAGCTGACAGCAAACAGGATGATTTCATTCCGTAATGAAATGCTCTGGTGAAGCTGGGAGCTCAGTGCAGAGCTGGAAGTAGGCTGGGGTTAACATTTTCTCTCCTTGGATGTGATGAGGAGCTGAACCAGGCGTTTAGAGCCTGACAGCTCCCTTGGGGAGCCGCCACGGCTGTGGCTGTCAGCTGAGGTCACAGCGTGCCACCTCCCCTGTCACAGCAGGGCTGCCAGAAACATCACCTCCCTTTGCTACCAAAGGGCTGAGCACGTCAGTCCCTGTTCACTCAGAGGGAGCAGGAGAGAGGCCACAGGAGCTGCAGGGAACGGCAGGGAGGGGAGGAGCAGGGTGAAAGGGTGAACAGGCTGTTTCTAAGGGAACAGTTTATGGGGAAAAAAAAAAAAGGAAAAAGAAAGAAAAGGAAAAAAAAAAAAAAGAAAAGCTCATTTGGCAGAGAGAGGGAAAATGGGGAAGAGGTGCCTGACTGCTCCTGCTTCTCCTCACATGAGAAAATTGCTGTATGGCAGCGAATCAAGTATTCAAAGCTTTAGGGCCCCACCACTGATTGCAGATGACTTAACGAGCCATTTCAGTCCTGTGTGAGCAGGCTGGAAATGGCACTTGCCACTGTCATTGCAGGCATTTCATCTTCCAGAAGACTAATTAGTAAAGCTCTCACGGTACCTGTAATATAGATAAGGTACCCAAAATACCTCCAGCCCCAAAGCCCCACTGGCAGCTGGGTCGGCTGATTTGTGCTTAATCCAGCAAAGGGTCTTTATTACATTTTTTCCAGACTGTTCTTAGGGATGTGGTGCAGGAGGAAGATGCCCCTTTACATAACTAAACCAGAACTCAAACCCCTGCCATTTATGTTGGGTAACCAGGCACCTCATGTAAGCCAAAATGGTGAGGAAAAATACTTACCCAAATATTTCCAGAAAGATACATTTCTAACCAGCCCAGGATTATTACTGTCTGTTTCTTATTTGTTAAAGAGTTAGTGCCTCGAGGCTATGCTGAAACTGGGTTCTCATTATGCCAGTTACACATATATGCATATGGATTCTTTACCAGCCAGAAGGAGCTGTCCAGTCTGCTCTGCACAGGACAAGCCAGATAATTTTATCTCCTGGTGTCAGAACATGGCTGGGCTGGGCTAGGTCTCGTAGAAAAGTATTCAGATTCCAAGAAAAACGTGAAGTTCCATAGCAGCCACAAATCCATAGATCAGCTGTGGCAATGGCCAATTCCCCTTGTGCCTTAATTCTGCTGGAAATTGTTCTGGGTTTGCAGCCATAGGGCTTCATTCTGCCACATTAATTATTGAATTCCTGTGCAGATACTCATAAATCCTCTGTGAGAGGAGTTCTGCAGCAGAGATGATGGGTGATGGAGGGTGGTCTGTGTGTTCTGGGGTACCTGTTTCGAAAAAATTGTGAAGGGCTTGGTCTGAGCTCTGCATCCGAGCTGCCTGTTGGCCAGATCCTCAGCCCTCTGATTGACAGGGTAATGGCCTGGTTTGTGCTGTGCCAAACATGTTTATTTTCCTGGCAGGCCTGCAGCTTCTCCCCAGGGGAATGGCTTGTGTTGTGTGACACAGTTCTGCTCCACAGGGCTGTGGTTTCAAGCAGTACCCACAAACTCCCAGTGCCTCCAGGGAGCAGGAGAATGGCTGCAGAAAAACACCCCCCCGGTGCTGTGTGGGAGATGTTCCCTGAATCAGCTTGTGCCCTCCTCTAATTAATGAAAGGCTGGACTTCTGTTGTCATCTCCTGCTGATTAATCCCCTTCCCCCACCAGCAGCAGCGAGCTTTCCTTCTCCCAGTTTGGATTGTGCAGCCTGGGGCTTGTGTGCAGTGTGGGAGCTTCACCAGGACCTGCTTTCTGATGTGCATTCCCCACCCACACCCAGTGCACAGCAGGGAAACTGAGGCACTCGGCAGGAAGGCAGCAGAGTGTCACTCTTGTCTTCCTCCACTCACCACAGGGGACAATGTAGTCTTAAGCGTTCTTGTGCCAAAGGAATTTGGATTTGGAAATGCAGGGAACTGCATGAGAAGTGAATCACCACATGTAAGTAAACCCCACTGCCTGGGGATGTCATTGTGCTCTCAAGGTATTTGCCAGTCAAGCTCTTAACCCAGCCTCAGATCATCGGCTTGTTGCCTTCCCAAGGGCCCCTTGTTCCTTCCATCCCTTTCTGCTCGGCTGCAACAGACTCATCATTCATTGTCCCTCTGATTTAAGCACCCATCTGACAGGCTGTTTCTTTCCTTCTCCCTGCTGCTGCCTTGCCCAGGGCACCCACCCCCAAAGGGCAAATTTCTCTGCCTGGTGTGAAACAGAAACTTCCAGCACTGAGTATGACTTGAGGTGGGGCCAGACTGTGATCCTCTCCTTCTCCCCACTGATGGCACAAGAATCATTTCCACTAAGCCAAATTAGGACTCTTTTCCACTCCTGTTTGGGTTTCCCCTCCCACAGCTGATGTTCCCTGACATTTTTGACCAGAAATGTCGTTTTGTACCACACAGCACCAGTTACAAAGGGACTGGCTTAGTCAAACTTTCTGTGGGTGAGATGTGTGGCTTTGGGGCACGGAAATGAGATGTTCACTGAGCAGAGGGAGATGAGGAGGGGCAAGAACATCAGTTACACGTTCCCTGCACAACACCAGCTTGTGGAAAAGCCACGTGCATCTGGCTGGCTTCATGCAGCTGAGGCAGCGCGGTGGTGGAAAGGAGCTGGAAGGCCGGGAGCTCCCTGCCAGAGCTGCTGGGTTCACTCCCCTGCCCTTTGTCCCACCTGTTCAGCCTGTGGCTCTCTGAGGGAGGAACTGTCTCTGTCTCTTGTTCTGTGTTCACACAGGGCCCAGTCTGGGTCACTCCATGGGGGTTTGCTCCTATCTCAAAGGGCAGCTCTTAGCACCAAGGTTATTATTTTCTCACTTGAGTCCCACCTGCTCCGCTTCACCTCCTGCCCCAGCAAGTCCCCGTGGGACCCCAGGGCTGACACACACAGAGCAACAGCTGCTCTCCAGGTGGAGTGACAGTGACAGTGACAGGCCGTTCTGGGGACAGCAGGAACTGGAGAAGGAGTTACAGGAGTGGGTTGGGTTGTACTTTACTCACGGTAAATCCCCAACCCTGCGGTTCTGCTCCACACAATCAAATAATTTAGGGAATCATCACTAGAAAAACACATCTGAAGAGTGACATTTAAATGTCTGCCTGCCCACCAGACTCCCTCCTTTCTCCACGAGTGTTGCTGTACTGACTTGACTTTCCCGTGCTATATTTAGGTTAAACATAGATCCACCAAATGTTGCTGTTTTGTGTAAAACTAGTGTAAAGCCCTAGGAGTAGAAACGCAGTTTTAGCCACGAATCTCTACTGCTCCTATGCCCACCTCATCCCCCTGCTCCCCTGCTGAGCCTTTAGCCAATTTAAAGCGAGCCAGATGAGTACAAATCACATTTAAAAACGGTTTTCGTTCTGGCGTGGTTTTCAGTGAGTTTTGCCAGCAGCAAATCACACAGTTCTAGACCTTTTGAAGTACGTGTTTTTCTCACTGCTGAGCACTGACACCGTTTCTATAATTAGAACGATGTTGCTCTGTAGCAGCATCTAGTGCCAGAGCCAGAGCCCTGGCAGCACCTTTTCCTTTCCTGGCTGCGCTCCCCAGCCAGAGCTGCTGGTTCAGCTGGCCCGGAGCCCCGGAGGAGCGGGACGGTCAGGTGCGATGGGCTGCGCCTTGTGGCTCATTCCCGCTGTGACCCCGGAGAAAGGGGGGTGGCTGCGGGGTGTAGGTGCCCAGGACCAGCATTGCAGCGCCCGGGAGCACTCGGCCATGGAGTGACGCAGCTTCTCCCGGCTCCTTCTTCTCCTGCCATGGCTGTAATGGCTCATGTCACCGGCCTCACGATGACAAACGCTGCGGACCGGAGCCGCTCTGTTTCCAGGGCAACCCCGCTGGCTCCCCAGCTCCCGCTCCAGCGCTCCGGCCGTGCGCCCGCAGCTCCAGCAGCGCTTCCCGGGGGTGCCCCCGTGCCCCGTTCCGGTGCGGGGCTGAGCGGAGATGAGCAGCCGGGTGTCGGTGTCGTGCCCTGGCTCCCTGCCCCGGCCTCTCCTCCTGGAGGGGTCCGGCTGGGGACAGCCCGGAGGGTCCCGGGGGTCTCTAAGCCACGGCCCCAAGCTCTTCTCCTGTTGGTACCGCACGGCAGCGCCGCTCCCCACCCACACCACCTGCTCCCTGGCGGGGTCTGCACGGTGCCTTCCCGCAGGTCCTGCCAGCCCCGCGGCGTCCGCAGCTCCCACTCCCGGGGGAAAACACACGCGAAGTGCGGAGGGGTGCCCCGGGTGCCCCTGGAGCGGTGCCCGTGCGTGCGCCCACGGGCGCGGGTGGCACCAGAGAGGTGCCCACGAGTGCCCCCGCTGCAGCCGCGCACCCACCCTCCCGGGAACGGGGCCGGGCAGAGCCGGGAGCCGCCCCCGCCCTCCCGGTAGCGGCGCCCGCCCCGGTCCCGCCCCGCGCTCGGCTCTCCCGGCCGCGCTCGGCGCTCCGCGCTGGCGGCTCCGCGGGAGCGGCGGGGGCCCATGGCCGGCGCGGAGCATCGCCCCCGGCCGCCGGGCAGCGCGGCGGGGCCGTGAGTGCGGCCCCGGCACCCGCAGCGGGGCCAGCGGCTCTCGGCGCGGCGCTGGGGCTATGAGCGGGGCACGATGATGATCGACACCCAGGTGAGTGCGCGGGGCGCCCGCCGGCTTTGTCCCCCCGAATTGCCCCGACCCGGTGCGCTGTTGCCGGGCTCGGTCCCCTCCAGAACCCTCGTTAGAGGGGGCTCAGGGAGGCCCACGCGTGTCCGCGGCGAGTGACTGATGCGTGCGCCGTGCCAGGGAGCCGGGGGGCTCTGGCGGGGCTTGCTGGGGGTCTGTAGCTGCAGATGTTCGTCCCTTGCTGCCTGTTGGGGTCGGGGGACGCTGTACGTGCCAGCAGCCCGCGCCCCTGGTCTGCAGCGGGGGCTTCAGCGGAGGAGAAGCAGCAGCTTTGCCGAGGGACTGGGGGAAGTCTGTTTTTCAATGTTTTTTCTTATTTTTCTTATATTCTGTTTGCTTAATGGGTAAATGCGGCTGGTGGGAGAGGAGGTGGAGGATTGGGAACGACAGGGAGACAGTTTGGGACGGGGTCTGAAGGCGCTGCGATGCTGCAGCAGCCGCTGTGCTGCGATGCTGCTGGCAGGCTGGCGCTGCTACGTGCTGTGCCAAGCCGGGGCCAGCTCTCCTGGCACCGCTCAGGCCAAGTGGCATCAGCAGGTCCCTTGTCTCTTCCTGGTGTGTTTATGAGGCCACAGAAGCTAAATCGAGCCGAGGTGGGCTAAAGCTCTGCACTCCCAAACCCACTGGTGCTTTTGGGGCAGGGGAGGATGGAGCAAAGGCATGAAATTTGGGGGTGGCACCAGAACGTGACTCTCGGTTTGGTCCTGATGCTCCTCTGACTTTTTACTTTCTATTCCTCTTCTGATGTTCCCCTCCTGATCCCAGCCCTGGGAAGGGGGGTCTGTGCTGCTGCCGTTGTGGGGGTGGTGGGAAGGTAAGTGGGCAGCAATGGCTCCTTGGAGACCAGGGATGAATAAAGGGAAGGGCTGATGCTGTGCTGGAGAAGTGGGCTGGGATCCATTTTTGGACTGGAAAATGTGCATTCCAGAGCTGCCTCCTGCACCCTGTGGGTCTGTTTGGTCTGGGCCTCCCTCACCTTGGCCCAGCCTAATAAACAAAAGCTGAATTAGCTCTCTTGGGGGCACGTGTATGAGGCAGGCCCTAGTGCCAGCACCAGCACGTGCTGGATGGATGGTGGCATGTCCCTTTGGCAAAGGGCAACCAAAATACTGGAGTTTGGCTCCTGACCCTGCCACGGGACAAGAACAAGAGTTCTCTATCATTATGGAGTGGAAAGATTGATCTTGCTGGAAGATCTAGAAAATTAAAGGTGTAAGGTTGTCTAGAAACAGATGTCCAGAACTCAGCCTCCCAGGCTGGGGGATGCACGTTGCATCCTACGGAATGTTTTGCATTAAGGTCTCAGCTTTAGTCTTCCTGTCGCTTTTTTATGCTTACCCCATTTTATATATTTATTTATAGATATATTTTATGTGGGTAAACTGAGGCACGTAGAGATACTTGTTCCAAGCCCAGGATCCTGCGTGGGTGGAAAGCAGAGGTTGAAAGCCCTGATTCTGCCTGCTGAAGAGGATGAGCCACTCTGCCTTTTAAGGGGTGCAATTCATTGAGGTCCTGTTGTTTGTGGCTACCAGTTAAGAGGAATTTCCAGCTGCACCCGCAGCTGCACCCTGCCAGTTCTGAGGGCTGTACAGCTACGTTTTTCATGCCTTGTAAATGTTTCTCTCCCTGGTTGCTACGGGAAAGACCCACAAAAACAACTGGTAAAACTGAGTGTTACAAAGTAAATAAGCTGAGCAAACAAGGAGATTTTTTTTTCATCTTTAAGTGCTGCAGGTGTGTTGTTCCAGGTGTCCTGACATGTGAAAGCAAAGGTTCATGTGCAAGGGTGAATTTTAGCCTTTAAAGCGGAAACCTGCCCTTGAGCTGGGTCAGAAAGTGGCTTCCACCCTGAACCAAGCTCCCAGAGCAGCAGGCTCATCCCCTCTCTCCCTTTCTGGCCATTTGGGCAGGAGAAGGGAGCAGATGGTGGATGAGCGGTCTTGGGGCTGGCTGGGGGCAGGACTCAGAGAGCACGAGTGCAGGCAAGCAAGGCTGGAGCTGGATTTGGTTTTGTCTTTCCTTTCATCTGCTCCCAGCATCTGAAGTGGCTCCAGTGGCTCGGAATTAACTCTTGGTGTTGCTCTGCAGGGGCAGGGGGGCGAGCTGGCAACAAGTGACAGCAAGCGAGGGTCCAGCTGGCAGCAGGGGCTGGGAGGCAGCAGGTGGAGAGATGCAAAGTCCCTCCTCGGCATGGCTCAGCCACTCCATCTGGAGCTCCCACTCACGCCTGTGTCTGTGTGCCTGGGCTGATCAGACATGAGCAGAGGATGCAGCGACTGCTGCAGGCTCCAGAATAAATCTCTGGGACGTTGTAATGATGGATCTGACATCCCCGAGCTCAGTGCACTGTATTATCTTCGGGGCCAGTTTGCTCAGAGATGACTCTTTCAGTGAAGAAATGAGGAGCTTTTCAGGGCTTTGGTTATTCAGGGGTTGTGTTTTGCATCTCCTCACAGTGTTTTCACTCTGTCATTCCTTAAACGGTGCCTGGTTGCTGGACCTGATCAGGGCAGTCAGGGCTGCTGATCTCAGGTGGTGATCACCAAAGCAATCTGCACTATCCATCACCATGGATTTTGCTTCTGATACCTTTCCCATTGCTATAGCAACCCATCTGACGAGGATGCCAGCGCGCTTTCCAGGCAGTGTGTGCAGGGAAACTGCTTCACCTGCCACCAAGCTGCCACCACTTGTGGGGCAGGGCTGGTTAACTGGCAACTGCACATGGGTGCTGAGCCTGGAGAGGCAGAGGAGCTGCTATCAGCTCCCTCAGGCTGACCTTGCTCTCCCAGGTGCCTCCACCACCTGCAGTTTCCCTGGGATATCAGGGTGATTCAGTACAGGTGGGGGGAGTGCACGGTGCCTAGTGCCAGGATCTGGGATTTCTCTCCGAAGGAGATGCTCAGGATGGTGTGAAGGAGCTTGTCAAGGCCCAGTGAGTGTTCGGGGCTGCTTCCCTCTTCCCCCTCCCCCTGCGTGTGGAGAGGCTGGAAGATGGGCCTCAGCTCCAGGGTGCTGATGGAGGAGGGTGAATGTTTGCCTGCTTTTGCCAAGTGAGCCTGTTCCCTCCTCCGTATCCTTCACACTCTGCAGTCACTAGATGGGCACCAGGACGTTCTCTGTTCTGCTCTGCCTCCTCATCCTGCTGTCCTGTGCTTTCCGTGCAAACCAGAGGCCGTCCAGCTGTGAGTGGGCATCAGGACAGTTGGGGGGCTGCCTTCCCTTTGCAGTGATGCTGCTGGCTCGGCGCTGGCTGGGGATATGTTGTGCCCGGTGTGGCCTTCGGGCTGTGTGAGCCCTGCGAGGGCCGGCCAGGGCTGCCCCGAGCCCAGCGGGGCTGTGCAGCAGATGGCACTGTTGTTTTCCCTATGAGTTGTTGCCGTGGCTTCGCTTCCTCAGCGCTGGGAAGGGTCAGCGGTGATGGGAGCGTGGACAGGGCCGGCGTCCAGCTCCCTGGGAAAGCCCAGCACGCCAAGCTGGGCTCCGCTGTGGGGAGCAGAGCTCGGTGTTTGGGCACCGCTCACCCAGGAGAAGCCGTGCTTGTCTTCATGGTGATGAGTAACATGAGCCAGCTCCATCCTTGGACACCTCTGGTCCAGCCCCCAAATCCTCTGTGGGTCCGCTGGGAGAGGCCGTGTCAGTCACCGCGTCCCTCCTATGAAAAGAAACCCCTGATCCACCGCTTCCTTTTGCGCTTGTCCCCAGTGTCACCAGCCAAGCCCTCCCCCAGCTCTCCCCCAGCGCTCCGTAAACAGCAGGGAACGCGTGACCTTTCCATCAGCCGGGGCCCGGAGCGAGAGGTGCCGGTGCCGCTTTCCAGGCTGCCGCATCCGCGCCTCCAGTGTCACGACGGGAGCATTTTCCACGTGCTGTGGCTGGACTGTCACAGCCCTGGCGTTCAGGGGTGGCAGTGGCAGCTGCTGGCAGCTGTTTGGGTGCTCCCAAACAAAATCCATCCCTCTCTGCCCGGCGCCGGCTGCCGCGGGATGCGCTGGCGGAGCCTCCAGATGTTGACAGGTTTTCCTGCTGGGATCGCCCGAGTCCAGCCCGCGTGACCTGCGGTGGGGTTCACCCATCTGTTTTCCTTGAGGATTTGCATTTTTAAGTGGCTGGGTTTCCTGGGGACCTTTTGGCTCCCAAGGCACCGCGGGTGCGCCCGGGGCGGGTCTGTGCGGGTGTCTCCGCGGATATTCGCTGTCTCCGCTGATATTCCTCTGCGCTGCACGCCTTGGCCGCGGGTCAAAGGCAATGTTTGTAGACATGAGCTGACGTCAGAGGCGGCTCGGTGCTGGCGTGCTGGGGGATCACAGAGTTTCCGCTCCCTCGAGGCCCTACAGTGCAGCGGGAGTTCATCCTCTGCAAGGATTTACAGCCCCCTCCGTGCTCCCAGGTTTGCTGTGGCTCCTGTGCTTGGAGCTGCTGAAGCTCACATGCTCCCTGGAATAGGTGTAGCTGCAATTCAGGGTCCTTCACCACCCTGCCTAGAGAGACGTTTCAAAGATGGGAGAAAGGGAGAAGGAGAATGAAGGGGCTGGGGGAGAAGGAAGGGGTGCAGCAGTGCCCCGATGGGTCAGAGGGTGGAGAAGCCCTTCCTTGGTCTGTCCTGCCCTGTGTGGCATCTGGAGAAAACCAGAAACTTTAGAGGTGGTGGCAGAGCTCTGGGATATCAAAACATGTGGGATGTCAAGGCATCCCAGATCAGGCCCTGCACTTCCCTGTAGGGTCTAGAAGAGAAAGGGAGGAGGAGAGGAGTGAGGTGTGGTGCAGCCATTGCTGTGGGCTGGCCAGCGCTGTCAGGAGGGATCACTGGAGAAGCGCTCCTGGCATCCTGGAGGAGATGTGCGGGTTGCTGGCACGGCCAGAGGTGATGCTGTGCCCGGGATTCAGGATGTGGCCGTGTGAGCCTGGTCTCGTGAGGGCAGATAACACCCTGCAAGCCGAGTCTGGCTCATGGGTTCTCGGGACATCTGCTGTCTGTTTTTATCTTCCCTCTCCCATGCAGTCCCACTCTGTTTCCCACTCCCTGCCTGGGCTGGCGGCAGGAATCAAACCCTGCAAAGTCCTGAAGGAGCCCGGCCGGCTCCGTGCGAGCCCTCAGCACGGAATGGGGAGGTCGAGGTCATCCCTCAGTGCAGCCAGGAGGTCCCTTTGAAATCTTCAGCAGCCGCCCTGCCCCTCGGCCTCGCTGGCTCCATCCCCCAGCGGATTTCCCACCGAGTGTTTCCTGCCTGTCCCTCTCGGCCGTGTCCCACACAAACACAGCTCTTCACCTCCCCGGGGAGGTGACATCCCCGGCGTCAAAAACAACAAAGGGCAGCCAGGGTGGCGTGGCAAAGTCCAGGGCAGGCAGGAACACCCTGCTCATGGGGACTGAATTACAGGGAACAGGAGCACAGCCATGTTCCTGAATTACAGGGAACAGGAGCACCGCCAGCCCTTGGCTGCTCCCAGCCCCTCTCCAAGGAGGTTGGGCAGCCCCGGCTGCAGAGCCAGTGGTGGAATCTGCTGGGAGGGGATGGAGGAGGCTTCCCACGGTGGTGACGGTGGTCGAGGTGTGCAAAAGCATTGGCTGTGCAGGCCCAGAAAGGCGCTGCTGCCCCAGCTGTGGGGTATCTGTGGGTGCACACTGGGAGAGGGCAGCTGGTCCAGGGCAGGAGCAGCTGAGGGATGGGGCTGAGCCCTGCCTGTGTGGAGGCTGGAGCAGCAGGGCTGGGTGCCCTTTCTTTTTCATCATCATCATCATCATCATTATCATCATTATTTTTCTTTTTTTTTTTTTTTCACTAATTAAACTGTTCTTATCTGAGCCCATGAGGTTTTTACCCTGGGAGAAGTCCCACGTTTTCTGCCCCACGCCCAGCAGGCCAAAGGGAGCACAAATCTCCCCCTCGTTTAAGGGCCCTGTTTTTCTTGGCAGAGGTTGAAAGTCCCAGCAGGCTTCAAACCCTCCCGTTCAGCATTTCCATGGCGACAGGAAGGCTCTTCTGGTGGCTGTGCCGTCCTCGGTGGCACCAAAATAACGAGGCTGGTGCAAGCACTGTGCCTTGGTGGGGGGTTTGGAAGGCAGAGCCTGTGTCGGTGTGGGAGGACTGGACACTCTCCTTCCCCAGAGCTTGTGGAGGGCAGCTGATTTTGCCCCACTGGGGTGAGCCCAAAAGGAGGAAGGGGTTGTTCAGGAGACCATGCCCAGCCTCCTGTGCTGTCAGTGCGTGTGTGGCACTGCTGGCGGTGCTGTGACACCGTGTCCCCGGACAAAGAGCCCATCCTGTGCCTCTGCATCCATAACCCATCCTGGGAAATACCAGCCCTGGCACTTTGCAGTGCTGTGTGAATAACTAATTAAAGGCAGAGGAAGGGGAGATGGCTGCTAAACGCTCCCGCAGCCCGGGGAAGGTGCATTTCTGCTGCTGGCAAGGCGTTTGCGTCCCTCCTGCTGCAGCACAGACCCTCCTCCCCAGGCTGCGGATATCCCCACCTGCCGTTTGGAGGGATCCCTCAGGGATTTCAGCCGGACGAGGCATCGGCCGGGCATCCAGCCCTGTTGTGCGCGGTGGCGCAGCCCCTCATGTGGCACTTGGAGGGAGGTGTGGCCGCAGGACCGCGGCTGCTCCAATCCCTGTCCCTGCGTGCGGCTCAGCAGCGTTTCCCTGGAGCTCAGCGGAGCCTGGCGGCTTCTCCCGCTCGCATGGAAATGCAGCATGGCTCTGGCTGCCTGGGACTGGCTCGGAAATTGGGATTTTACATCCCCTGCAAGCTCGATTTATGGCTTTTTCCCCCTCCTCTGCCTGCCGATGCTAACTGGGGGAGAGGGCTGCGCTCTTGTGATGAAATGTATCCCTTCTCCTTAGAAAGCAGCGAGGAAATTCCCATTCTCCCACGGAATGTTTATATATTTTGGCCCAAGCTGTGTATCTTTTGCAGTCAAACACCCACAAGTAGGGCCAGGTGCAGTGATATTTGTCAGTAGTTCAGGGGCCAGCTCCTGTGAGTTTGCCTGTGTGGGCACCCTGTGCAAAGTCTCCTGGCTCAGTGACCGCAGCCAGAGCCTGTGTTTTGTGGTGGCATCCAACTTTTCCCTGTGGTGGCCACCACTGACCCCTCCCTGGCCACTGTGGGTGTCACAGCGCTGCTTTTGGGGCATTTATCCAGTATTTACTGGAGCTGGGTGCTGCACAGGGTGGCTGTGACTGCTTATACAAGTCCCCTTTGCACTCTTCCCAGTGCTGCTTGAACGGGTGTTTAGTTAATAGGATTATAAAGCTTTCCTGTCGTCAGGCAACGGAAATCAATGGAGGGCCCCTGGGAATGAGCTTCATCCGATTTCCAGCACAGCCCCCGCCCGGGTGTGTGCCCAGAGGCTGCAGCACTGCCCAAGGGGGGATGTGCTGCTCCTCTGTGGTGTTCCCCGCGCTGGTGGGGCCCCCTGGAAATAAGGAAAAAAGGATGTAAAGCTATTGGAAGGTATCCAAAGAAAATGGTGAGAGGGGACTGCACATGGTGGAGACTTCTTTAGTCCCTGGAGGCTGCAAAACAGGCACGAAGAGGGAGGATTGGGAGAGCCTTTGGCTCAGGGTGTACGGGTGGAAACCTCCAGGCTGCCAAAGCCACATCTCTTATCTCTGGAGCCTGGGGTTTGCTGTCTGCCAAGTGACGGGGAGCAGTGGTGTGGATCTGCAGATAACCTCTTGGCCATGGGTAATGCGGGTTAAAGCACGTGTGAGGAGCTGGGGCTGTTTTAAACAGCACGAGGAGAGCAAGCTCCAGGGCTGGGGAGACTGGAACCTCCTCCACTGGGTTTGTTTAAGCTCCAGCTAAGCCCTGGAAAATGTGCTGAAGGGAACAGCCCTGCCCAGCGCTGGGGGCTCGGCCAAGTGGGTGAATTAGGGGATGCTCCATCTCTGGCGAATGCTCCAGACTGTGCTGTGCTGAGCACCAGCTCTGATTGCCTGCAGACATGTGCCCAGAGAGATGCCCTGGCCTTGCTGCAGTCTCACCACAGATGGCTGCTGCTCTGGCCTGTTGGCAGGTGGAATAAATCCCTGTGGAAAAATCGTGATTAGTAACAGTGGGGATTGTCATGGCTTGCTAATACCCTCAGCTCTCCGTTCCCCTGGCTCTTTCTCTTCTCCAGCAAAGATATTTGCAGTGGGAAGCACCTGGTCCTGCTGCTGGGCTGGTGTGGGGACAGCTGAGCCTGCTGGTCCCTGCAAGGTCAGTGTCCAGAGCTGGCCCTGGAGGGGACAGGATGTGCTGACATTTGGGAGCTTATTCTTGGCCCCAATCTGCCGGTGCTGCAGGCTCCCCTGTCAGGCAGGTGTTCTGGGAAATGATGAGGCTTTTCCTTAGGTTTGGAGCTGCAGGGGACAGCGATGGGCACGTGGCAGTTTGTGGCATCGTCCCACATCTGTGCAGCGCCAGCTCCAAAGCCTGGCGTGTGTGCCCAGCCTGGGCAGGGGGGCAGCCGTGCAGGGACACAGACAGCCCAGCAATCCAGGCACAAACACGTGTGGGCCCTATGCCAGGGATTTCCCGGCAGTACAGCCACGCCCGGGTCTCCCTCTCGTGGTGCACGTGGGGTGGGGACGCCGCGGAGGTGTCATCGAAAGGGTTTCATCTGGTGGGAAACAGTTTTGGGGTGAACCAAGAAGGGGTGGTGGGACCAGCCACGGACTGCAGGGAGTCGTGTGGTCCTGTCCTCCTCCTTCCCTCCGGCAGTGGGGTGGAACGGGGGGCAGGAGGGAGCGGGGATCTGCCCGGGGACGCGAGGTCCTTCCCCACCCCACGTGTGAGCGGTTCTGGAATGGCTGTGTCGTGGTGGAAGGGCAGGAATCCCCTCCTGGAGCAGCTCTGCCCACCCGGGGGCTGCTGCAGCGGTGTTCCCATCCCGGGCTCTGTCCCCACCTCCGCAGGAAGGGAGGTTATGGAAACTCAATAAACTGTTGCCATGACAGCCCCGAGCACGGCCCCCTCCCGGTGCCGTACCCACCGTGACAGCTCGATATTCCCAGCTCCCCTGGGACTGATCTCAGGCAGGGGCTGAGGCTGCTGGATCGCAGGCAGGATTCCCTGCCGGTGCAGGGGAACGGTCTGGGAAGCAGGAAGGAGCCGTGTGGGTAGCCGGTGTTCCCTTTCCTAGGTGGGAGCGGTACTCCTGGTCCCCTGTGCTTCCTCCCCAGCCCCAGGAGCACGGCAGGTCCCCGTTGCTGCGGTGACAGTCTCCATGGAGACCGGTCCAGCACAGCTGCATCCCGGGGACCACGACAGAGGAGGCCGTGGGGATGCATCCCCCTCCCCACGGGGACACGCTGGCTCCCGGGGTGCACTGTCAGCCCCCAGGCGAGCGTGGAAATGGAAATCCCTCAAGTGGCAAATGTGTGGAGGAATCCCAAGGAAACTAATTGGTTTCCCCCCACCCCTCCTTTAATGCTTGTTGGCTTTCACTCCATGCTGGTAATTGCTGCTCTGCACCTATTAAAAGGCCGTCTCATGCTTCGCACGGGCTTGATTGTGAATTAATTTTGCATACGTGTCTATTCTGGGGAGCATGGGAATTTATTCAGGATGCCGAATGCCAGACGGGCTTTCCAGAGGCGTGAGGTGCGGCACAGGCTGTGCCTGCTCTCAGGAGCGACTTCGAGGGAATGACAGTGGCTTCTCCAAATAAATGCCTGAAAACAAGGGTGCAGATTCAAATCAATGGGATTTATTCCCACAACTAGTTTGGGACAAGACATCGTGGGTGCTTCTGTCTATCCCATTTGAGATTCCTCTTAGGTGCCGAGGTGCCTTTGATTTTCCCTGGGAAATAGGTATCCTACCTGCTCATGGTCTCCTGGAAGTCCCACCAGGTTCCATCTCCATATCTGTGCCCATACCTGCCTCTCTAAATCTACCCACAGGCCTTCTGTAAATGCCACAATTCTCCAGAGAAACGCTGTTGGGTTGGGATTTCCGTGGTTTTGAAACCAGGTTCCCTCTTTCTGTTACCGAGAAGTGTCAAAGGGGAAGAGCTATTGGGATTTTCCATTTGCCATTTACTCGTCATGCTGCTTTCTTTCCCCTTTGCCTTTCTGTCAGCCTCGCACAGTGAAAATAAACCAGCTGGTTTCGTGTTATTTCTCTCGAGTACCGCGCTCTGGCGCAGGATGCTGTGATGTTTGGGCATGGAGTTGCAATTTCCTTCGAAAAACAAACTCGCCATTGTTACTCCTGGGGAATTTCTTTCATTTTGTGGAGGTCTTTGATGCTTGAAATCAAGCACTGGAGTCAGTCTTCCTTAGGGGGGCTTTTGTGAGTCACTGGGTGCAAGGAATTCCCAGCATCATGGGAGAGGTTGGCCGCTGGTTTTTGGAGCATCCCAAATGTTCACACCATTGCAGCAATCCTCCTGTGCATGAGTTTGTCCCTGAAAGCTGCATTCACCTGTGCAGAGGTTCAGTCGTGGTGTGCTCAAAATGATGTTTTTGCAAGGTGACAGAGGCTGTTTGAACCTTAAGGAGGGGATGCACTTCCCAGTGCAGGAGCTGGTCTCTCCCTGAGGCAGCAGCGGAGCAGTTGGGGGCAGGATGCACCCAGCACAGGAATTACAATGAATTTGCCCTGCAGTTGCTCTGTTCCTGCCAAGACTCTTACTGGAAAACAGCATTTTCCCAGTAATGGTTGCTAAGCACTGAGGTCTCATGATGGGCTTTATCTGCTCAGCTGGAGCTGCAACAATAAAGCTCCAGTGCAAAATGAAGCAGGGAAACATCACTGGCTGTGCTGGGGCTTCCCTGTCCTCCAGAGGCAATACCAGGAGGAGATTCCTCCTTCACCCAGGCAAGGCTGGCCCACGCTGCTGTGGGGCTCCAGCAGCAGCTCAGTCCTGTGCCAGTGGGGATGGCTCCGTGCACAGGGATGGTTTCGGTGCTCGGCTGCTGTTGCCGGCAGAGCTGGGATCGTAGCACGGTTTCCACTCACGTCAGCCAGACTGGAGGAGCAGGAGGATGAAGCTGTCATTTAGAAATCTGCGTAGGATCATCCTGTCTGGGCTGGTTTGACGGTGGGGGATTCTTTGCTTTGTATTTCTGCTGCAGATCTCCCAGTGGGAAAGGGTTCAAAGCCACCCTGGCGGTTTCTGCTGAGGGACCGTTACCTTCCCCGGTGGCTGAGGCAGGTGGCCAGGCACACTGGTGGGTGGACATGCATGAGCTGGCCCCAGAAGAGGAGGGGAAGGTTTCACACCATGTCTGGGGCTAGGTGAATGCCCACAATATCTGGCTGGCTACCTTTGACCGAAGCAGTCCATGCACAGCAGCTCCCATGTCCCGTCAATCCACCGTGTCCCATTCCTGTTGGTTTGAGATGGTTCTCTGGAGCATCTCTTCTTTTGTCCAACCTCTGCTGCTGCTGCTTTGCCTAGTGTCCCTCCTTGCACTTGGAGTTTTGCTTTGTTTCACAGTCTGCCCATGTGGTTTGTGACTTTTCCAGAAGGATTGTCCCTTTTGGCATCTTTATGGCTGCCAGGTGGGATGTCACTGGGCTCTGGGGACCAGCAGAGCAGACTGAGCCCCTGCCAGAGTTGTGTGCTCTGGGGTGGCAACCTCTGAGTCTGTCCCTAGCCCTTGAAGTCCAGGGAAGCCCCGGAAACCAGGGCACCAGCAGGTGATGAGACTCCCACACCTGCACACCTCCTCTGCAGAGATTCCAATTCCTGTGGTACAGATCAGCTGCTGAACAGGTTGATGAGTTCCTGGGAATGGTAGCCCTTGGAAATTTTGGCACTTGAGTGTGAAATCTGTGTCCTTCTCAGGATGTTTGGAAGCTGCAATCTCAGCTGAACAAGCCCAGCTTGTTACTGGAAAGTTGTTGTTGGAAAGCCGAGCTCTGCTGACCGGTTGTTGCAGGCAGGTGAGTAACCTGAGCTGGGGCTGAAGCACAGGTTTGAATCACCTTTCCTGGAGCCAGAGCTGTGGGCACTGCCTGTGCTGAGGGCAGGGTTTGGTGCTGGTGAAATATGGGACAGTCCTCCATGGGAATGCGCTTTGCATTGAGTCACCAGGGAATCATGAAGGAGCAGGACAGACTGCCTGTGCCAGGGAGTTTCCAGGGCTGTGGCACTGCCTCTGTGGCATGAAAAGAGTTGCCAAAATTCTATCAGTCAGCAGCTGGGGCATGGCCCTGGAAATTTTGCCTTGTCCACGTGCTCCAGCTGTGATCTCCCCTCTCTCCTCCCCTGCAAATCCGTTCCTGGGGCTGCTGCAGTGCTGCTCATCTCAGCCATATGGTGGATAAAAAAATCTGCCTAATTTCCAGTTAAAACTTAATTTATGGTGGGTTTATCCCTATTTGGTCCCGTTCCAGGCTTGCCCATTAGCTCCCATTCCTGCAGCATGTACGGGCTGGTGTTCTCATCCTTGCATTTCTCCCGGGAATGATGGGCCAGACCCCGCTCCAGTCCCACACTCTGCCCCGGCTGGGAAGTGGCACGGAGGGTCCGTGTGTGTGTGTGAGACCCCTCTAACCCCGGCGTCTTGGCTCTGGCTCCTCCGCGGATGAGTCAGCCCGGCGCTGGCTTGGCGCTGAGCGGGGCTCGCCAAGCCCAGCTTACCTAACGCCGCAGGAATGCCTGGCTCAGCGGGGCTCCTCGGCTCTGCTCCGACACCCGGGCGTGCTGCGAGCTGCGCTTGTGGCCTCGGGCAGCGGCTGCGTTTGGGAAAACCGGGAAAAGTCTGCACGGTCCCAGACCTTTGCCCTGCAAGAGACTCCTCAAAGTAGCACCCACAAAACCACCCAAAAGCGCCTGCCTGGAGCAGGGTCTGTTCTCCCTATTTATGTCGCTCCTGCCGGGCCCAGCTAGAAGGGCAGCTGTAAGGACATAAACTCCTGTTTGTTTGAGGGCAGTGGGGATTTCCATTGGCCTTTCGCCCCGGCCCCTCTGTTGGGTACATAGCTGGCCCCAGGGGCCCCCCTGGTTGGGTGTGAAGAGATGAACCCACCAAAGTGCTTCTCTAATGCTGCCCCCGCTGGGAAGAGACACCCCTGGGTGTCACCCCTGTCACTGAGCCTGGGCTCTGCAGCTGCTGAGGGTGAGGTGATGGCTCATGGACTTGGCCCCAGGTTCACTCTTGTTTGTGAGAGCAGTAACCTCCGTGTGATCCATGTCTGCAGGTGATACATGAGTTGCTCCACGTCGAGACTCCCATTTCACTGCTACTGTTGGTGAAAATTCTGTAGGAAGGTGCTTTTGATAGCAAACCCACCCCATTTTGTGCCATACTTCCTTTAGCAGAGCTCCGGTTTGGATTCGCAGGTGCTCTGGTGGGAAAGGCAGCCGGGAATGCTCACCTGGGCAAAACTTTCCATGCACAATTGTCCTACAAACGAGGTGGTCGTCAGTGCCATGCTGCATTCCCAGCGCCATAAGGTCCCCGAGCACTCTGTGGATGTGAATTATTTAAGCCTCACTGTGGTCCTTGGAGTACAGGAAGGCGTTGAGCTGAAACTGCCTCTGACAATGGAAAACAGGGATGGGAGAAGAGATGGGAAGAAAAGCGGAGGCTCCAGCTCCGACCATTCATGCTCCCCCTGTTTCACACCCCCTCATCCTTCCAGCTCTGCCTGTTTGCCTGTCACAACAGCCAGAGGGAAATGCTGTAAGTGCTGCAGACGCGGTCTGATCATAATCAGAAACCAACAGCAGGCAGGACCTGTTGTGTGTCTCCAAGACAATGCGCGGGCTTGGCGAGTGCCACGCATGTCGATGAGGCTGGGGAGCTCCCGGCGGGGCCGGAGCAGCAGCCGGAGCCAGCACCGAGGTTATCCCGAGAAAAAGGAGAAGCTGGGGGCCGGCAGGGAGCCGGGGCAGGCTGGCCAGAGGCTGCTTCCCCAGCCTCGGGAGCGGCGGCGGCTGCACACACGCACGCACACAGGCGCACTCGCTCACACGCGCGCACGCTCAGCTCCCGGTGCAGCTCCTCGCCGCTCTTTGATTCGCGAGGGAGGAAACAAGACCTCGTAGGAGCGGCAGAAGCAGCAGCTGTTGGCAAGATGCGCTGACAAAATTGGACGGGGAGAGAGATCTCCAATCGGTTTCGCCGCCTGGGCTGGACCTGCTCCTGGGAGAGGAGCGGCGGAGGAGAGAGAGGAGGATGAGCAGCCCCTCCATCCCCGGGAAGATGGAGGCAAAACCTTTGTTCAACGTGCAGAAGGCTCTGGTGCAGCCTGTGCAGATGTGCATGTTGGATATCCCCCTGAGCGTGCAGGATGACGATGTAAGTACAAGGCAAGGGAGCTGCCAGCCCGGGGCCGGCTCGGGGACACGGTGGGTGTGTGAGGGGCAGAGAGGTGCTGTGACCCCACCCCGGCACCATCCGGGGGTGGTGAACTTCTGGCAAAGTTGACGATGCCAAGAGCTGGCACCGCCTCCAGATGTGACTGTTTCCTCTCTGGTGTATTTTGAGGCAGACAGTGGCGCTTGCCAAATCCAGGGCACCAAAACGAAAGCAGGGGTTTGGGAGGGAGGGGAAGCCTTTCTGTGTGCAGTAAGAGTCGTGTTGTAGCTCGATGCGAAAGGGAGTGTTTGCTGTGCGTGTCCTGGCTCTGCTGCCCTGGAGTGGCTGGCGGGTGTGAAAGCCTGGGAGGCAGCTCTGCCTTCACACACCTTGGTGGCTGCCCTGCCTGGTGTCACCGTCCGTGGGCATCGGTCCTGCCCTCTCGCTCTGCTGCGGCTGCAGGGTTTGGTTCACGATGCAAAAACTGGTGTCGATTGCAGCATTGAGGCAGAGCTTTCCCAATGTGGGTCAGGGGATTCCTGCTGAGGGCTCCCCTTGCTGCCGTAACTCTGCCCCCCACAGAAAGACCCCCCGAATGTGACTGTGCATGAGGGACCGTGGGATAAAGCTACTGGAGAACCCAAAAATCAAGGGCAATGCTTTTTAGGGCTGGTGGGCGGTGAGCGGTCGGTGTTGCACCTGTGTAAGGGTTTTGGGTGTGATCCAGGTGCTGTTAAAATTTGAGGCAAAACTTGCTTTGATTTTTGGAGCAGGGAAAGCCCAGCTCTTGCTGTGTGTGCTCAGGGTGTGTAGTGTCACTGCAGGAGCCTTAAATCTGGATTTTCTCGATGGCCACCAACTGATCTGTCACAATCACTGTTACCTTCTCCTCAGCATTATGTGTGTGTTTAAAGAGGTGAAATGACAGCACAGAAACGAGCCCAGTTCCCTTAGAGGAGGCAGTACTTTCCTGCAGGGCGGTGTGTTGGATCCTGGCAGGGTGGGGAGCCCCAGCCCAGCATCCTGAGTGTCCCTGCAGGCACAGGGGACTTGCAGGGAGCCTCCTACATTTAGAAACACCCCGGGGGGCTTTGCCAGGATCGGCGGTGTTGCTGCACTAATGAGGATAATGAGGATACCTATGACGGCCACTGCGGAGCTGCCGGGGTGTGCCGGGGGTGGGCAGCGCGCCCCGAAAGCGCAGGTGCCTCCTGCAGCATTCCTGGGAGGAGGGAGGAGGGCAGCCGGGCGGGGAGGTGGCTGGAGCCCGGGATGCAGCGGGTGAAGCAGCGCCTGGGTGCTTTATTCTCCTTCAGCTCGATTCCTAAGCAGCAGATTTCTCCGGGCTTGCGGCAGGAGATCTCCATTCCTGCTCAGCAGTGCGATCTGGTGCTGGATTTCCCTGCGGCCCCTGGTGCAGCGCGGGGGATCCTCGGGGTTTGCCCGACACAGGTGGAGGTTTCCCTGCTTCCCTCCCTGCTCTGGGCATCGGCTGGGAGCGGGCACGGGGAATGCCCTGGCCTGGGTCGCTCAGGGACCTCTGCTTGCTTGTCATATTCCTGTTTTTTGCAGAAAAGGGAAATAATTTTTAAGAGGGCTGTGCAATGTGTTAGTGCTGGGGGTTTTTATTTGGTTGGTTGGGTTTTTAACAACTTCTACGAGCTCTCTGGAGGCTGCTGGGTGACAGCAAGTCCTGGCAGTTGTGTCACGGTGAGGTACCAGTTGGTAACTGGCACATCAGGGTGTCCCCAGCCCTCAGGTCATGGCTGGGGCATTAGTGCAGGACAGGAGACGTTAGTGCTTCCCTGTGGGAACTCAAACTGCCAGGAGTCACATTGGGAATTGGTCTCCAGCATCCCCATTTTCACATTTCCCAGCCATGCTCACATATCCCAGCTCTGGGCCCACGGATGCTTTCACCCCTTGCCCTCTCCTGCACTGGGCAGAGTGGGATGAAACCCCCAGGGGCAAGCACTGGCTGGCAGCAGCCATGAGCAGGAGGTGGATCAGGGGCTGCTCTGCCTCTCCATGCTCAGGCACCGTTCCTGGAAAGCGGGGGCACAGCAGGCCCCATCGCTGGCAGCTCCGTCTGCTGCAAAACACAGCCCGGTGGGGAAACGCCAGCAGGGAAATCCTGAGTGGCATTTTTGTCTGTGGGGTGATGGGGAAACTCCTCTTTCAGAGCTGAAATATTCCCTCAGCCAGGCAGGGTTTGGTGTCTCACACCCACCCGCAGGTCCCTGCTCATCTCCTGCCGTCGCTTCCCCGGTCTGCGTGGGCAGCGGGGAGGGAGCAGTGTTGGCATTTCCCCCTCTATTTCAGGACTTTAATTTCTATTTCAGGCTCATTAATTTCCTTTCTTCTTGGAGATGGCACAGGCAGGTTGGGAAAAGTTATGGGGCTGCGTTACCTGGGGCTCTTCTGCAGGATCCTGTCTGTCGGTGTCCATCACGTCTGGGACATCCCTGTGGGAAGGCCTGGCTTGAGAAACGGGCTTTCCTCCTGCTGCAAATCCATTCACTGAACACACAACTAACCTTTACAGGCTGGATTCCCAGAGACTTTTGACTTCAAAGCCCAGGTTGGGACACCCCACAAAAACATGAACCTCTGGCTCAGGTCTCTTCTCCCAGGGCTGCAACTCTGTTGGGTCAACATCTCAGATTCCTGTTTTTCAGGGAAACTTCTCTGCCCCTGCAACGGACTGCGTCTCCTTCGGGGACATTTCCCCAGCTGGCAGGGGAGCCCTGGAGGTGCTCATGCCTGTGTTCAGTGGGTGGCCAGCTGGAAGGGGAACATCCCCCCCAGGTTCCCCTCAATGTGGTGCTGTGTATCAGGCAGAGAAGGCTCTTGTTTCTGCCTCCCTTGACAGCTTTCAGTGGGGTTGTCAATCCCCCCTTTCATAATTCAGCCGCAGCAGTTGCAAAATTGCCCGGGCTGCCTCTTTTGCTATGATGGGGAGGGATTTCCAAAGCTTTGCTAATAAAAGAGCAACAGTTTCTATGTCTGGGAGATGGGGAAATCAATGAGCAGGCTGTTGCAAGTGACATAACGGCTTTTTGTGGCATCTCAGGCAGTTCCCTGACATGATGGAGCTTTATGGCTCGCTGTTTGTCAGCTTAATTGGCGACATCCACTCCCTGCCAGTGCGAGCCCGCGGGGCTGGGAGGGAGCGGTGAGCCGATGCCCCGCGGGGGTGGGATGCTGCTGCCCGGTCCCAGTGCATCCCTCCTGCCTGGTGGGTCGGTCCACCCACGGCTGGGCATCCCAGGGCATCCCAGGCTGGTGCCATGCAGCGGTCACGGCCCTGTGTCGTGATGGAAACCACTGGGAAAGCCCCCCTTGCTGCAGTGCCCGGTAAATGCGGGTCAGGGAAGAGCAGCACAGCCGGGGGCTCTCCCAGCACTGCTCTCTCCGAGCTGGACATTTGGTGACGCTCTACAGAGTGAGAAGAAATCGGGAAAATCTCATTGTCCCGCTTAGGTACTTGCATCCTCCGGAGCCTGTCCTGCCGGCCTCCCCATCTTTGCCTTCTCCCTTTCTCCTCTGTGATGTCCTAGTAAGTGCAGTCGGTTTGACTTCAAAGTGGTTAGCAAGTATTTTCCACTCCAGTGAGCTAATTAGTTAAATTACATTTCACATGCTAATTTATTCCTCTAATATTATTTTTTTCCCCTCAGCATACTGAAATACAGGCGAAGATAAAAGCTTGGTTTGACCTTAGAGCCAGGCTCAGAGGAGCTGGAGATGGGAACAAATTATTAGTTCCCAGGTTTGCCGTAGCACAGGCTTATTCCCTGCCGCATTTGAGACCTCATTCCGTGGAGTTTTAAAGAGTTTTAGCTGCCTGCAACTCAGGTATCCTGGGTGAAATGTTGTCCTCTGGCACAGAGAAGGAAAACTTTCAGATCAGCAGTAACGAGCTACCGATTTCCGGCTTCATTGTTCCTGTCTGCAGCACCGGTATCACCTTGGAGCGCTCCATAAATAGCTAATTAATCCTTGCGGGAGTGGGTGGGAATGGTGTTACTTCCCCCATCGGGGCTGGACAGGCTTTAACTGGGAGTCAAGCAGGGACAGGGAATTGCTGCTGGTGTCAATCCCAGGTTGAAGCCGGGGTGAAGCGATAGCTGCCAACGGCCCCGCGATGAATCAAAGTCTGCTGTGCCTGTATCAAAGGCTGTTTCTTTTCCACTGCCTGCGTATGGTAGATGTTATCGAGAGGGAGGAGCTGAAAATGAGCTCTAGGACCATTTCCTGACCACAGTTACAGTCAAAAACAGCAAATCCCTCCATCCCTGCCCTTGGCCAAACTTTCCTTTTCCTTCAGGCAAATCATCGCTCGGTTTCTTTGCAGATAATGAGAAACTATGGGAAAAGACTCCCAGGTTTAATTCTCATCCGTGAGGGCAGAGATTTAGCAGCATGCTGTAAAGTCTCGGGATTTCTGGGAGGGCTGAGCCCATCGCTCACCTTGTGTACACGTGCAGCTCCAAGCCTGTGCATGCCGTGCTGCGGGGTGGCCCTGCAGCCCCCGGCGCTGTGTGGAACCCCTCTGCTGATCTGTGCCTCTGGGCTGGTTGTCTCAGTGCTGGGGGAGGGTGCCAAAGCGCTGCCCCACGAGCCAGCTGCACGTGTGAATGTGCGAGGCCATGAACACTCTGGTTTGTGCCTCTGCTGATGCCACCCCAGGAGCTTTTGGGGTGGTGGCAATCCCGGTTTTCAGCCCTTGGCGAGCCTTCAGAGAGGGAAGAATTGATGTGATGGCTGAGTCTTTACACTGATTTAAAAGGGATGGGGAAAAAAGTCCCTGATTGCTGCTCTTTGGGTCACCGGTGCTAAAACATCGAGTCTTCACCTGTGCCTGTGTTCACACACTGAATAAACATGTGAAACACAGCCCTGGGAGTGCCAGGCCAGTAATACCAGGGTTACTACAAATAAGCAGGTAGCAGGATGGTGTTGATGCAGACAAGAGTTGCTGAAGTGGAATGAAAACACAGACCTCTGGAGCCTCAGCCAGCGTCCGACGCAGCTCCCTGGGGTACAGCCTGTCTTGGGGCTCATTCTGGCCGAGGGCTTGTCATTATTGCCTGAACTCTGTCACCTCTGGGACATCCCATTTGCAGGTTTTGAGATGCCCAGTGCTCACTAAACGTCTGTGCCTGGCCCGTGTGTGGTCACACCAGTGGGTCTGTGGTGGATACCTCACGTGTGCCACAGCTCCCCGTGCTCACCAGCACTGCAGGGGCTGGAATTGCCTGACCAGCTCTCACTGCTGCCCTGGTGGAGTTGCTGGTGCAATTAAAGCTGTGCTAATTCTCTGTGTATTGCGAGGCAGAAGGAGCCGACATTTCCAGTAATTGTTCAGTCAATCTATTTTCAATATATTTTTATAAGTGACCTGGCTGGGTCTGTGCTTGTGAGAAAACGAGGTAAGATACCCTGTGCCACATCCTCGACTGGTGCACATCGAGGTAAACCCACTGAATTTGGTGGCACCACAGCCTGTCTCTAGCTAAGAACACGATGTTCAAGGTGACCTCCTAGAGCATTTCTCTGCTTCTTTGCTCTTCCTCCCCATCCTTCAGCACCAACTTCTCTGTCTGAAGCTTGAGAGCAATGTGAGAATTTGCTCCTCGTGCAGCTTTTACTCCGTAGATGTGGATCTCCCAGAGGTACACACTCTGCCTCCTGCACTTTCCCTTTCTTCGGTGAAATGGGATCTCTTCCCTGCGCTTTCAGCTTTCTCTCTCTCTGCTCTCAATTTCCATCCCGAGGATCCCGTGGGGACCCTGGAACTCGGCAGAGCCTTTCTCGTGGCTCCAGGCTCTGCCGAGGCAGCTGCACAGCCAGGTCCCGGTGCCCATGTGCTGCTGGCAGGAGCTGGCTCCATCCCTGCGCCCGGGGCTGGGCACCCTGACTCACGGCAGATCGGCCACGGAGCAGCTGCCTCCTGACAGTTTGATTCAATAAGGGCCCGTCAGTGCAATTTGCTGTCATCTGTCACCGTGCATCGGGCTCAGGGCAGCGCCTGCAGAAGCAGCTGTTGCAGGAGTGTGCCGTGAGCGCTGCCAGCGCTGCCCGGTGCCCACGTGTGCTCAAATAAGGCAAATCCAGTTTGCTGACTGGTTTGGCACAGCGCAGGCCGTCAAAGGCAGGTTCTTCGCTGCCTGCTTTGGGTCTTTGCCAGAGCACGGGGACAATTTGCCCCTGGCTATCCTGCCGTCCCTAAGTGGAGGTGGTGAGTTGGAGGTGTGGGTGTTCCCTGCCCGTGGCTCCATCCTTCCTCTGCACAGCCTCCCATTCTGGATCCTGCAGCGGGGCTGGAGCAGGGACAAGGCTGTCATCGCTACAGCCATTGGTTTGGAGTGTGCCAGCTGCAAACACAGGGGAAATGGAGGTTCTGCCCCATTCACAACCCTTAACATAACAGCAGAGCATGGGTGTAACCCCGGGCATCTCCCATCCAGGGACTCCAGCCGAGATGGCCCTATTTAATTGCCCCGTGTTTCAAGGAGCCCTGGGGCTGTGCAGCAGCTGAGACAGCTGAGAGTGGCAATGCTGAGTGCGCCTGACACGCAGTTAAACGCCGTGAGCTGGACCCTGCCTGGCCTCGGATGTGGCTGCCGCCACAGAGGCGGTGGCACCGCTCCCTGCTGACGCGAGCTCTGCTCTTGTGGTCCGTGGTGTTGCTGAAACGCCCTCCCATCACACACAGTCGCTGCTCCTTGGGCAGTGCCGACCAGCCCCGGGGCTCCCGGCACCGCTCCTAAGCCAAGCCCTGGCTCTGGTGGATCCCCGGCCCCTCGCTGCTCACTGGTGTCCCTGTGCAGGAGAGAGCAGCTTGCTTTCGTTAAGCATTGCCAAGCACAGGTAGGCACTGCTGCTGTGTCCGGATAGGGCTGGATTTAGCCATGGGAGCTTCAAATACTGCTAAGAAACGACCCCGCCAGGAGCCTTGTCTGGTAACAACTCGATTTGGCCACTGCTGGCTGTTAAATGCTGTCGAGGTGCAAGGAACATCTTTGATTTCAGTGCAATAGCAATTGAAACCTCAGCACAGTCGGGGGGACAGCCAGCTGCAGCTCGGTGATGGCTCTTTTATGGACCTGGAGTGTTTTGGTGGCGTTGTTTTGGTATCAACACTGCTGGAAGGATTGGCTCCACTGCCCCACGAGATGGTTCTCCCCAGATCCTCCTGCCTGCCCCATCATATGACAGTGGTGTAACTGAACTGGTGGTTCAGCTGGGGCAGAACTTGTGATATTTGGTATTTTTAACTCCTGGCTCCTGGAGTCATGTGCGTGGCATCACTCATGGTGTCTGGAGAGGGCAGCACACGGTGCACCCCAGTATTGTGGTCCAGAGCTCAGGCTTTGGGGCATCACTTCCATGCAAATGCTGGTGAAGGCCTGACTTTAAGAACCTCAAAGGTTGTCTGCATCCAAAGTCTGATTTGTTGATTTTCTTGTGTCATCTCTGTGCAGGCATCTCCTCAGCGCTGTGTCCTCACTCCTCTCCTGATTTCTCTGGGCTTGTGCCAGGGTTGTCCCTGGTTGTGTTGGGGCTGCAGCAGCTTTTGGCAGCAGGACATCGGGTCTTTGCTCCCTCTTGACAGCCCAGGAGTGGGGAATCCCCAATCCCATCCTGCTGACAGCTTCCTTTGTAATTTGGGTGCTGTGAGCTCCCAGAGGACAGCTGGCAGCATCAGACCTTTCACCTGGGGATATTGAGGAGCTGTTTGGGATGACAAGGCTGGTCTGGGCATGACAATCTTGGTAGTGTCTGGCTGTGATGTTGGTGACAGGGCAATGCAGTGCTGAACCGAGATGAGAGGGCTTCCTCTCCTCTCCTGCCTGCCAGGAAAGCAGCACCCAAAACTCCCCCTTAATAACCCCTTTCTGCTCATCCTTCTCCCTTTAGGCTCCCGTGTGCACTGCTCTGAGAGTCAGGGGTTTTTCTTTCACCACAGTGCACCCCCAGCACTTCTCCTTCCCATACTGGAAACTGAGCGCAAGTTAGAGACTGCAACCAAGCGGGGAAGGAGGGGCAATGTGGTTTGTGGCGCCAGAGCCTGGGCTGGCCCAGCAGAGCAGCTGGGAGGCACTTCTGCGGGCTCTGGGGAGAAGAGCTGAGGGCAGGGGAAGCAGGATGGAAGAGCCGTTCCAGCCCTGTGAGGTCTGGCAGTGTCGTGGTCGTGGGTCGGGGAGCCCCTGACCAGGGGGGTCCCGCCTGGGCAGCCCTGGAGCTGTCTGGAGGCAGGAAATGGAGACTAATCCCTCCCCACCCTGCTGTGTGCAGAGCAAGAGGGAATCAAAAGCAACTGAAAATCCCGGATTTCCCTTTCTGTTTGGCAGGGAGAGATTCGGGAAGCACAAGGGAGGAGAAGGACGAGTTAAGTGTGTGCAGCTCCACCTTTCCCAGATTTGTCTGCACCCACAGCCCCTGGGGGGGAACTGTCCCTCCCAGCCCTCCCCAGTTATTTTGGGGTCAGTGGAAGACTTGGCTGCTGCTGACAGTCCAGCTGCTCACAGAATGGCCCCAGACTCCACCTGAGACCTGCAACACGCTTCATTCCCAGGGGCCCTCGAGTGCCAGCGGTGCCCGGCACTCCTGCCCTGGGAAGGAGCTTTGTAGGAGGTGACTCTCAGCCAGGGTTGGGGCAAGGAGGGGGAAAGGGAAGCTCCCCAGGGGTTTGGCTGTTGTGAAAGATGACTCAGTGCATGCCCTGGCTGGGTGGCACCGTCTGTGCCGCCATGTGTTACACGCCCACATGTCATGGAAACCCTGACACTGCTCCGTGTGGCACGAGTGGCATTGGGTAATGAACCATCAATATGGGTGCAGTGTTCACTGCTGAGGCTGAAAAAGTCACCCTGCAGTGGTGCTGGCAGCTCAGGAAGGGATGGATCAGGCCATGCTCTCTGTGCCATGGGAGGCAAAGACGGGAAAAGCTCCTCAGGGCCTCGCTGCTGCAGAAAGTCTGGATGAGACCCTCGCGGAGCAGCTTGTTCCACTCGCTGTCTGCTCCCTGACCCTCCTGCAAGAGCTCGGGTCGTGTTTTCTTGCTGTTTTCCCTGAAGTTAGGGGAGCCAGAAAGAACTTAAAGTCTAATTTCTTACCAAAATAAGGCTAATGCTGCACAGTGTCCCTCTGCCCGTGCCCTCTCTCCCCAGACAACTTCTGAACCTGCTGACCTGCATCACGCAGATCTGGCTGAGGGCTCGCGGATAATTAAGTCTATGCAGAGATGATGAAATGAGATGGTTGAGAGGAGGAAAAGAATCTTGTAAATGCCCCAAAACATCTGTAGCATGAGTTCATATATTATTAGACACCAGCAAATCCACGTGGGAGATGCTTCTTGCAAACACTTAACCACAAAAACATTTTCATTCTCGATTTGTACATTTTTAGGCACCAAAAACAGTCTCGAGACACAAAACCATAAGAAGTTTCAGTGCTCATGGGATAACCTTTTCATTTTAATAAAACCTGAAATTCTTCAGCACTCAATGTGATTCCCAGAGCCAAGGCTTGAAGGAAAAACAACATAAATCATGGACTTGAAGGTAAAACATTGGGAGGGTCAGCAGCAGTGTGGCCGGACTCAGCCATGGTGTGACTTGGTGGCACTGCATGAGTTTGTTGATATTTGTGCCACTGTAACTGAGGGACAAACCTGGCCCTCGGCCACTGGCATACAATATTGTTTGGAAGAGCACTGCTCCTCCACGCCAAAACCCCCACAACAAAAAGAGTTCTGCTGGCCACGGAGAGAGGCCCTGGAATAACTTCCCCCTCTCAAACAATGTGGAGCGGAAACCTTTTAAAGTGGTAATTACCACAGGGAAAATAATTTTTTTTAAACATCCTTTGTCTGAGCACCTAACAATACCTGGGAATACTAAAAGACTTTTCCAATTCTTAATTGACTTTTCAGCCACATCACTGTTTGTTTCATCTCTGCAACAGCTGGCTCAGAGCTGGGCAGTGAAACTTTCCCTTTCCAGCTCTTGCCAGCCCCTTTTCCTGACTCTCACGTGGCCAACACCAGTAAGTGTGTGCTCAGGCTGCTACAGCAGAATGTTTTCATGTCCACTCACTGCGTCCCTGCCCAGCCCGTGGTGAATTTGGCCCAAATGACTTGGCAGGGGCCGCGCAGTGTCAGCACCGGGGTGCGCTGGCTGCTGGTCCAGCTGCCAGACGTCTCTCCTGCTGCTGCTCCTCCTGCAGCTCCTCTCCCTTATCCCTGCGGCTGTTCTGGGCCCTCTGGCTCCTCTTTTGGCTGCTCGCTTTCAATCACATCAGCTCTTCACTCTGCTGGAGCCTGGCTCCAAGGTTTCACTCCTCACTTCAGATCAAGTCAGCTTTCCTGCAGCTTCCCGACGCGTCTGGGTTTTGATTTATGCTTTCCCTGACGTTTGTGCGGTCAAAGGAGATACAGGACCTTTGCTGGAACATCCTCTTCACATCCCCTCTTAAGGAGCTTTGTTCCTGTTTAACTGGGTTTCTTATTTTCAGTAACCTCAGTTCTTTATTGGTGTTACTAACGCTCTGTGTGTGGAACACCTTGCTGTTGCTTCGCGTATTCCCATGATCTGGCATGTAAATTGTTCCACTTTATTCCTGCACTGGGGTAACTCTTTGTACTACGTGTAAATCTGTTTTATTTGCCTACCTGTAGCTCTTCAGATGAGTTCAGCACCTTGCAGCCTGTTTGGCTCCATTTTTAAGCTGGCCTTTGGATATAATTTAATCTTGTGCAAGGTATCAACTCCATGTGCTTCTTCCCTGTGCCTGTGCTGTGGCATCACTTTTCTCTTGGACTTCTCAGCAGCTCCATGGCATCATTCCCTCCCCTCTACGTGTGTCCAGGCACGTCCTTCCAGCAACAGGGGAATGAATGGTGCTGTTCAGGTTCAAGGAGCTGAGTCTGAGCGTGCCGGGGTGGTGACACAGACGCCAACCTGCATTGCTGTCCCCAGGGAGAACGAGCAGTGTGGGGTCAGAGCACGTCCCCAGGTGCTCGGTGATGCCCTGCATGTGCTGTCACCTGGGCAGAGGGCAGGGGGGAGCCTCTCCTGGCCTTCCCTAGCCCAGGAGAGAGTCAGTGGGAATAAAGCTGGAATAAAGCTGCCCTCCTGCTCTCCTGGCTGGAGCGTGGGATGTGCAGGCTGGTCCCAGTTCCCTGTCCGTGTGTCTGGCACGGGTGAGGTGGGTGTACCTGTCCCTGCAGCAGCACAGCCCACCTGCACCAGCCAGGAGATTGGGCTGGGATGGGAGCTGAGGAGGAGGAAAAGCCTCTCTGCCAAGCAAAGTTTCTCTGTTATCCACTGGGATTTCTCCATGGATCGGTTGCCAGAGCCTCTCATTTCTGGGATTCTCCTTTTACACGATTCAGCTGAACGTGTCATTCTGGCTGGTTGTTGTCAGTGGAAAATTGTACTGCCTGCCCTTGGACGTGTTTTTGAAAGGTGAGCAGAGCCAGAGCTTTGCTCTGTTCTGGATCCACCCAGGTGGTGGATGTGTGTTTTCAATATAAAATGAAATCTCACTCTTTCATTTAACTTTTCTGGTAGATGAGAAGGGCCAGCTTGATTTCAGAAATGAGTTTCCCTGATCTTCAGGGGCTACACCTATTCCCACCTTTCCTGGAAATTTTTGTGGCTCCATAACCTTTCCCCTCTTTTCCACCAGTGGTTTTCCTTTCCCTGGCTGTTCCGCAGAGAACCAATGCAAGCAAGGATGGAAATTACAATAACGGAGCACCTGGGAGGCTTGAACTCGCCACACACTGATTGCTAAGCAACACGGAGAAATGTTTTTCCTGTTTTCCTTTTGGTTGCAAGCACCTTAGGTGGTATTTGTTAAAAGAGCTGACTGAAACATTCTGGCAGAAAAGGTGATAGGGAGATAAAAGCTGCCTCTAAAGACAAACAGCTCGAGAAATAATAGTCCTTACCAGAGGAGCTCTGGTGTGTCTGCAGCGTGTCAGGCTGCAGCAGCTTAATGCCTGCTGAACTCTGCGCTCCGGGGAGCGCCTGGCTGGCGTGGAGAGCCACGTGGGAGAAGGGAAAACGCTGCAGCTCGGAGCTTTCTCCCGGTGTGGGGATGGTCCCTAACAAAACTCACTGGTGTCTTGTGATCCTCCCGAAACAGCGAGCTCTGGGTGGGCCTTGGTCCCTGCCTCCCCCTGCCAGCAGTGCCCTGCAAAACGCTGTGAGGTCTCTTGGTGCTTTTCACACCTTGGGCCCTGCTGTCTTCGGCTTTCTGGGCACATTTTAATATTACCAGCTGTATCTTGCCTCTTATTTTACTGAGTATTTTCTTCTTTGCTGAGAAGGAATCCAGGTGCCTGCCCAAAGTGTGCTGTGGTCACTTCTTTCTGAGAAAATGGCTTCATGTCCCCCCACCCCACGTGTTGTTCTTGTTCTGATGGGCTTTCAGAGGTCAGAAAGCTTGGAAAACACAGATTTGTGTTGCCACTTGCTTTGGACAAGGGCCTGGAGTGACAGAAAAGGGGGAGTGGCTTTAAAACGACAGAGGGTAGATTTAGATTAGAGATTTGGAAGAATTCCCTGTGAGGGTGGGGAGGCCCTGGCACAGGGTGCCCAGAGAAGCTGTGGCTGCCCCATCCCTGGCAGTGTCCAAGGCCAGGCTGGACAGGGCTTGGAGCCACCTGGGACAGTGGAAGGTGTCCCTGCCCGTGGCAGGGGGGTGGAACAGGATGATCTTTAAGGTCCCTTTGAACCCAAACCTGCTGGAATCCAAAAAACCTGTTGGAACCCAACCCAAAAAAGTTCTGTGATTCTACTATGGCCAAGGGGATGGTGTAAGGAGTAGGATGGAGGAGAAATATTCCTGCAAACTCTTGAGTCTCCAAGGCCTGTGGAATAATTGCGTTGCCATTGCTGAGCTCCAGGAGCTGCAGCCTCCACAGGAGATGCCGTAGCCCAGCTGTGCACAGGGGCTGCAGGAAATGAAACACAGAATAGCTGGATGGAGACTTTTAGATCCTGATTGCCCAGGGATTTGCTGTGCTTCCTCTACTAGGAACTGACAGAAATTAGGGGCTTGCCTGGCTGTGTTAATGCTCGGTGTGGAGGAGAGCTGTGCTCCCGAATTAACCTGGCTCCAGATCGGTGGCTGCTCATGGGGAGCTGTGGGGAGCAGAGGTTGCTGGAGAGCCCGAGCCAGCCTTCCTCCGTGCGAGCACCAAGAGTTCACAGTGCCTGATCTGTCAGGAAATGGCCCCGAAAAAGGCCCAAAACCTGGAGGCAGAGTGATCCAGCTGCCCTGGATCTGAAATACTCAGCAGAGAATCTCCTAAAATCCATGCCTGCTGTAAGCTGTGGCAAGTGGTGGGTGGCTCTCACCTAAAATCTGGTTAAATCAGGGCATTGATCATGCTGCAAGAGAGAGCTGGGTCTGTGAGGGCTGGCTGAGATCAGTTGGCCCCCAAATTTGGGGAGCAGTTGCTGCAATCTGACATCTCTGTCCAGATTGTATGAACGGAGCAGTGACATCGTTTTCCCTTCTTGCACAAGCTTTTCCCCTCGTCCTGAAGTGGAAGAGATAGTACTGGTTGGTTATCATTGTATTATTATTATTATTATTATTATTATTATTATTATTATTATTATTTAGTATAAAATTCCAGCTGAGCCTGGGCAGTGAAAATGGAAGTCTTTTCCAATTAAAATTAGAATGTCCAAAGAGTTTTGATCTAGCTCGTAATGCCTAACCTTTAGTTATTAATTCTTGTAAATACAGAGCACTTTTCCTCTAAAACACCTTAAAAACAGCAAGAAAAAGGGCTTCCCCAGCTGCACAATAGAAGGAAGTGCTATGGGCTCCATGTTAGAGCCCGACACGGACGCGCCTTGTGAGCTGGTGCCAGAGCTTGGGACAGAGGCCGGATAATGTTGCAACTCCCACATAAAGCAGGCCAGTTCCCCTCAGAGGCTGCTGGTTTGGCTCCTTGGTTCCCTCGCTGGTCCAACAGCGAAAGCTGGAGGTGTGTGATGCTCCAGAGGGGCTCAGCTAGAGGTGGTGAGGGTGATTCCTGGCTTCTCTGCTCCGGGCTGAGATCAGCTGCTTGCAGCTCTTGGCATCGGTCCTGCTGTAGTTTCACTGAGGCTCAAAGGGAATACGGGTTTGTCCGGGCGGTGGCAGTGCCCTGGGGGCGGTGGCAGGAGCGCTGGGGTGTTCGCAGGCAGCTGATGCCACGCAGGAGCAGCCCCTGTGGAAGTGTTTGTGAGCCATGCTTTGGGGTGGGCAGCCCTGCTTGATAGAAAAAAACCCCACAGCAGCACTGAGCACAGGAACTGGGTCACTGTGAGTTTTGCCCTGTAGGAAACACACTGGAAAGCCCTGCTCAGCAGCAGAGCAGGGAGATGAAAGCAAAGGAGGGCTGGAGGATGGAGCTGAGGGAATTCTCAGACACCACAAGCCTGGATGTGCCAGGGAGAGACAACTCAGGGTCCAGGCTGAGCCCAGTTATTAACTGAGGTCTGAATCTGCAGGTCCTGAAGGTCCTGACCATAACAGATGGACCCAAATTGATTCCAAAACCAGAAACTGGCTTAGAGTTTCCAAAAGCCTCTCTGTGTTACCCTCTCCACGTTATTGACCATGCAGGAGACTGCGGCAGAGGAGCAGAGCTGCTCCGCTGTTGGCCATGCGGGTTTGTATTTATCCAGCCAAGAGCTGATTTCAGAGTGGTGGAAGGACACAAACTGATGGATTTCTCGCAGCACCCAATTCCTGGGCCTGCCAGAGTCGATGGGACATTTACAGATGACATCAAAAAGCTCAGTGTGTTGTGAAAAGTTTTTCGCTGGGTTTGCCAAGTGCAAATTGATAGTGTATTTTTTTAATGAGTCACTCAAGCATTGATCGTTTTCTTAAATCCCTGAAGTCACGTGCATGTCAATTAATTGCATTTTGCAACAATTTCTAGACCTTCAAGTGTGCCGGGGGGAACCTGAGGGTATGATCCTGCCTATTCCCGTTCAGCTGTGGGCTTAGAGGCAAATAAGAAGCCCTGAGAAGTTATTTGTTTTGAATCTCATGATTTTGAAGAGCCTTGCCCCTGACGGCTGAGTGTTTGGGGTTAGCTACACAGAGCAAACATCCTGAACTTGGGCTCCTGACCCTGCTTTGAGTGTTTTGCTTTTCAGACCCAGAAGGTTCCCAAGAGAGGAGAAAGGAAACTGACTGGCTATTTTTAAACCCTTGCAGTTGCCTTCCTGCCTTATATTATTTATTATCCATTATCAGAAGTGTTTTTCCCCTGAAACCATTTTTAGTGGTCAACCGAGGGATGGTGAAAATTGCCCATCAAACAGAGCTGCATCTTTCTACAGAGGTCAGACGAAGCTGGAGGCTCTGGGAGGGCTTTGCCAGCTGAAAATGAGTGGTGCCGTTGTTTGTTGTGTGCACTCGAGCGGTGCCAAGCGATTCCAGGGGTGGGCTGTGATTACTCTGCCCTAAGACTCAAACATGAAGCAAAGCAGAGCCTCCCTCCCAAAGACTTCACAGCACAGAGAGGCAACACTGATTTCTGCTGGAAAACCTGTCCCTGGCTCTGATTTTGGCATGTCCTGAGCCAAGTGATGCACGCCACTGAGTTTCACAGCACATCTTGCAGTGTCATGTGGTTCCTTCATGACTTGTCAGTGGGGCTGGTGACACCTCTGCACGGAGCATCACCGCATCCTTCTGCAGTGGAGAGAGCTCCTGGTGCTGCAGGGTGACCTGGGCAGGGGTCAGGGCTGGATCCCTGTGCCTGGGCAGGCTCAAAATGTGTATTGCCCCCAGAGGTGTGGGGCTGCCCTGGGCAGTGCAAGGCCATGCTGCTGGGCTGGGTCCCCTTTCCCAGGGTGTCCAGGAAGTCCCCTTTGACCTCTTTGGCTCCAGATAAAGCAGGACAATAGCCCACATTGTCCTGGCTCATCCTTCTGCCTGGTAAACTTTCCAGTTTGAAGCCTATCACAGCCTGGCAGCTTTGTTAATCCCTTCCTGCCTGGGCAGGAGCTGCTGGTGCCCTGGGCAGAGCTGGACGTGTGAGCCTTGGTTCCACGTCCTCACTGGAAATAAAGCTGTGGGGCTGGAAGGCCCTGGGAGGATGGTGTTATTTCAGCTGCAGAGGGAGCTGAGGCATGAAAGTCCAGGTTTTGGTGGTGTCAGCAGCAACTGCCCGGAGCCTGTGATGCAGTTTCTCAGCAGCGTGTGAGGAGGGAAGGGGAAGAGCAGGGGAGGGCTGGAGCATGCTGTGCTCAGCGCAGGGGGCTGATGAATGGCAAACAGTTTTGCCCGTTTCTCTCTGCCTCTGAAAACAAAATTATCTTGCAGGGGTTCTCTAAAGTGGGATCTGCAGCCCCGCTATCCCCCAGGCTCATTTTGCTTTCCAGAGTCCCTGCTGGGCCGAGAGCTGATGCCCTGGTCGCCAATCCCCCCTTTGCCTATGCACGGGGGGCCTGGCACTGACTCACTGTGGGTCACATCACCTCCCAGGGGACACTGCCTGCTGCCCCCGCAGCGCCGTGACCGTGTCACGCCATAAAGCCCAGCTGCGGCCAGCGAGGGGCTGGGCAGTGTCCTGAGCACTGCTGGTGGGGGCTGAGCTCATGGGCTGAGATAATGCTCAGATGAAAACAAGTGCTGATGATACTCGCAGTTAACACTTTTTGGCTAGCGATGTGTGAGCCCCAGGTGCTTCGTGAGCACCTGGTGACACAAAGATCCTCTCCCAGAGCCCTTGTCACCGGTGTGACTTTGCTCCCTCCCACCAACGGTGACACCCCGGAGTTTCCCCCGCCCAGCTGGGGCTCCGGCCACCCCCGCCCGCCCCACCCCGCAGCCCCCCGAGCATCCTCCTCCTGCCCGCCGCCCCTTTTTGTGGCCTCGGGGCTTTTCACGCCTCCCGTGTCCCCGTCCCCCCCTCCCCGAGGGGGCCGAGCCGCGCCGGGCCGGCCCCCGGGGGCGGGCGGAGGCTGCGGGAGGAAATCCAGTGCCTGGTTTACAGCCTCGCCGGCTCCGTCCCGGCCCCGCCGTGACATCAGGCCGCTCTTTCTGCGCGGGGGCGGCTGCGGGCTCCCAGTGCCTGCCCCGCTGCTGCGGGCGCTCCCTCACCGCTCCGCACCGCTCCGCACCGCTCCGCCGCGGCTCTCCCGGCGCGCTGCCCCCGGGCATCCCCTCCACGTCCCCGCTGCGGCTCCCCGGGCAGCCGGGGGGGCTGGCGGGGCCGGCGGCGGGTTGCGGGGCCGGGGATGCGGCGGCCCCGCCGATGGTGAGCCGCCGCCGGGCCCCGCCGCACCATGTCCCCGCCGGCCCCGAGAGGATGTTCGAGGGCTGCCGGCGGGCGCGGAGCCTCTGGGGCGGCGTCAGGCTGGAGGTGGCCGGCGAGAGCAGCCCCGTGGTGCTGCACAGCTTCACGCAGCTCGACCCCGACCTGCCGCCGCTGGAGGTGAGTGCGCGGTGCGGGGGATGCGGCGCCGCTGCTGCGCGGGGTTTGGGGGCGGCTGAGCGCGGGGCGGGCCCCGGTGCGCGCCCCTGGCTGGTTTGGGGGGCTCTGCCTTGCTGGCAGCGTGGGTAGGGCTGGCCCGGAGTTTGTGGGCAGGTTGCTAACCCGCGGAGCGTTTCGCGGAATTCTGGTACGTAGAATCACAGAGTGGTTTCGGTTCGAAGGGACCGTAGAGCTCATCTTTCCGCACCCTGTGCCACGAGCCTTCCACTGTCCCAGGTTGCTCCAAGCACCGTCCAGCCTGGCCTGGAACGCTTCCAGGGATGGGGCAGACACAGCTTCTCTGGGCAACCTGTGGCAGGGCCTCACCACCCTCACAGAGAAGAATTTCTTCCAAATATCTAATCTAAATCTACCCTCCTTCAGCTTAAAGCCGTTTCCCATTGTCCTATCACTCCATGCCCTTGCAAAAGTCCCTCTCCAGCCTTCTTGTAGGCCCCCTTTGGTACTTTAGGTGTTTCATTTTATTGAATAAATGGGTACCCCTGCTTGGCTTTTTTTGCTGGGAGTTCCTGTACCCCGGGGACTGGCAGGCAGCTGCCAGGCTCTGTTAGGAGAAACCAGATGCTCTCCCTCCAGGCACCCAGGGAAAGGGGCAGGTTGTTAAAACTTCAGGCTTTTAATATTTCATTTGAGACTTTGGCTGCAGGAGGCTGGAGTCTGCTCAGATCTGAGCTGCTCGCAAAGGCTTCAGGCTTGTCCAAACCACAAAAGTGTCCTCTGGGAAGGTTACGGGCATTGGGAGGACTTTCCTGGAGGATACAAAATATTTGTGCTTGTTTGGATTCCACCTCGGGTGGTTCGAAGTCAGGCTGGTCCCAGCGAGGCCCGAGCGCTTTGTTGATGGCAGTTGCATGTGGAGGCACCCGAAATAATCTGAGTCAGAGCTGGGCCTTTTATCTTAGTAATGGGTGATCGTCATCGGTGTGGTGGGAGTGTCACTGATTGGGAGCAAACGGTGTGTCAGGAGAAGCTTAGCGGGAGGAAGGTTTTGCTGTTCAGAAGTCGCAGCCCTGGCGGTGCAGGGGTTAACACCAGCGAGGGTCAGCAAGTCTGGCTTTGCTGGGATTTAGAGCCAGCTGCAGATGTGCTGCTCTGGATGCTTCCCGCTGGAACGGGGGCGGTGGAGGGGGGGAATCACCACTAAAGCCTCTTTAGTTACTGTGCAGATATCCGCTGAGGGCAGCCAGTGCTTCGGGGAGGGCAATGGCTCCTTCTCCCAGTGCCGAACGATCAGCCCCACAACCTGTGATGGAAAGTCTTGGTCAGCCACGGACAGGAAGGGATGAGCTCAGGCTCCGGCTGTACCGGTCCACCTCTGGCCTGGTGGCAGCGGCTCATCAGCTCTGCAGAGTTCATGAAAGCTCCATCCAGCTTGTTTTCCCCCTTCTCCCCTCCCTGCTCCTCTCTCCTGGGGGTGGGCGTACTGACAGGGTTTGGAGTACATCATCTGGTTCGTGTTATGCCTGGCAGGAAGTCCAGCCTCGCCGGCCCGCGGCACTCCAGGAGGCTGAGGGGCCGCGCTTTTGGCAGGGAGAGCAAGAGCAGGGGGAGGAGAAGAGGGGGTGATGCAGCGTGTGCGCCTCTCATCCCAGGGGAGAGCCTGCCTGGCACGTGTGAGCCCCGATGTACCCCGGCTGGAGGCGGCTCCGGAGTTCAGGAGAGGCTTTGCAGCATCTGGGGCGATGCGGCTGCGAGGGAAAAGTGGCGGGGCTGAGGGAGGCTTTGCGTGGCCCCCGCTGGCACTGAGCAAAGCTCTGCTCACCTGAGCGTGGCACGGGCACAGCTGCCAGCCAGAGCTCCTCTCGAGCTGTCTTTGCCCACGTTTCTGTGCTGGGCTGTACGTGGGTCTGTGCTGTGGAACAGTCAGAGCACTGCCCCAAGCATCCGCTCGCTTGAGCTTTCCTCCCAGTCTTGAACAGATAAATTCCTCTTTTTTTTTTCCCATTTGCAAGTGATGGTGAGAAAATGGGCATCCCAGAGGGGTGCATGGTGACCCATGGCCTCCCGAGCAGCACGGGGTGTTCAGTGCACGACTGGGGAAAGGAAAAAATGTGTCGCTGTTGTGACAACTGTGGTGGCCTGGTGGGGTTGTAATCCCCAGGCAGAGTTGTAGATGCACACTGAGAGGAGAAGGCAGATTATTTGAATAAGAACCCCTAGAGACCATCAGTGTTTTGCTGAGCCTCAGTGACAGTCCCCAGGTCCATGGTGGGACCTCTGTCACCTCTGCCAAAGGGAGCTGTGCTGGGTTTTGGCAGAGCTGTGGCAGCTCGTGGGAGGATAGTCTGGTCCCACAGGGAATAGAGGAGCCCTGGAAAGCTGCTGGGCAGGCTGCAGGGAATGTGGCTCGCTCTCTGGTCCTCACTCAGCCCCCAGGGATGGCAGCAGGGAAGACTTTGCCTGTATCCCACAGCAACCGTATCGATCACCAGGCATCACTCGGAGGCCTCCTGGCCGTGTGAGCCAAGTGTTCTCACCGTGATTTTAACCACAGGGGATGGAAAATTTAAACTGACTGTCTCAAGTGGGGGATTGACAGAGCAGCTTTGCAGACCTTTTGCTTTGACCTTTTCGGTTCCAATCCATTCCATATCAGCAGTGAGTGTCAATCCTTCCAGTCCAGCAGGAGCCACAGAGTGAATTTCGTGGCCCTCCTGGTCCTGCTGGCCAGGAATGGCCTAAAACACCACTGCAGATGACACAGACTGAAACTTTCATGAGGCTGATGTTGCTGAACCTCTGACAAGGCTGGGCCGACGCTTATAAAAAAAGCCAATGTCCTTGCTATTCTGGCTCTGTTTGTTTTCTGAACAATTAGGAGATTTTCAGTTGCTAAATGCATCCTTGAAAACTTGAATTGCTCAGTCCAGACGCCGTGGAGGTCAGTGCTTGTTCTTTACAGCTGGGAGGGAGGGGCAAAGACATCTCTTAAAAGCCATTTTCTTTTCACTTCCCATGGTGCCTTTGGAATAAGATCCTTTTCTCCCAGCCTGTTCTCCTCCCCCAGGCACAACCTGATATGTCCCTTGCAATTTGCCAGATGAACATCATCTGTTGGTATTTCTTGGATGAGGACCTACCTTCTGGCTCCCTTCCAGAGAGGTTTGGAGCCGCTGGTGAGGCCTGGAGCAGACTGGGATGCTGATTGCTGGTGGCTGATGCAGGGTGGGAATAACAGAGATGGGAGGGATTTTTTTAATTATCATTTGATATGGTTAGAGAGCAGTTGGGGAGAAGCTTCTAAATGTGCTTGTGTAATAATTGTTTTACTCAGAGGCTGCTGTGCCATGTTTCCATAGGGGTGGGGATCCCCATACCGGGATCTTGCTGAGGTTTTAGTGGATTTAGTACCAGACTGGCAGCCCTGGAAACTGAAATCTTTGTTTGTTCACAGGCTGAACAGACAAACCACCCCCCAGGCCACCCCTGTGCTTCAGCATGGCTCAGCTTCACCCCCACCCGCTGCCCCAGATCACACTAATGCTCCACTGCAGCCTCTTTTTTTATGGCTCTCAGGGTGGCATCACCAGGCAGGGGCAAGGAAATGCAGTCTTGGAGTATTTCCCCACTTCCCTGTGCCTGGGTTTGGAGTGTGATGAGCAAAAGGAGCATCAGCCAGCTGAGCCTGCAGGGATGGGTCTCGTTTAGCTGGCACCCACCACTCTTTGGGATCTGGGGGGGCTGGCTGTGCCCATCCCACACTTAGGGCTAGAGCACAACCTGTTTTTAGAGCCACCTGAGTTGGTCTGGCCATAGGAAGGGCTTCACCACCAGCAGCTCCTCCATCTCCCTTCCCAGCTCTCCAATCAGCCACTGCGTCCCCTGAGGGGAGTGTAATTGAAGGAGGAAAGAGCTTATTTAGGTCGCTCTAGACCATGTTTAAAGGCTGAGTATGCCCTGCTCACACTTTCTCTAACGCCTTATCTCCAGAGCTGCCTAATGACTGGCTTTCAAACGGACATGCTCCTTTTATTTAAATAAATCCTTGCAGCAGGGCGGTCTCAGTTCTCAAATATTTCTTCATCTCCCACGGACTCAGCAAGAGGGGGGAAAAAAATGTGGTTGCTAAGGAGCAGGATTTGGATACAAAGCTGGCTGAGCTGCTGGCGGGGGGCCCGGGGGGCTCCAGCACGGCTCATGGCGAGTCAGGGTTTGTGCATTGCTGTGGTGGGATGGCACCTGCGGGGTCTGGGTGAGGAGGATCAGGGTTTGAAACATTCCTTGGGCCTTGGGAGAAAGAGTTGAGTTGTGGGACTCACTCCTTTTACAGGTTAAAGTGTTCATCCCGTGCTGTTTGTGTGGGTTAGATCCCACAGCAGCATCCATGGCTGGTCCCAAATGTGTGTCTGTTGTTCCAGAGGTCTGTGGGACCTTCGATTTGCAGAGAGAAGCATGTGTATGCTGAAAGGTGATGCTGGCAGTGGGGTTTGGTGCCCAGGAAGATCTGTTAAGCACCATGCTGAAGCTGTGTGGCAGCCTCTGGCCGGAGCATTCCTGGGAGCACCAGCAGCAGGGGAAGGACTGGGGTGTTTGGATACTCCAGTTACCAGTTTGTGTCATTGCCCAGGTGGGGACTCACCTGCACGTCACAGCAGCCCCAGCCCTCAAACACAGCCCCAATAACGATGCATTTGGACTTTGCTCCTGAGTCATTAGGGAAAGGGAGCGCTGAGCTCGGGCACGGAGCACTAATCCCAGTAATCCCAGTAATCGCAGCCGCTCCTCGGGCTGGCAGGTTGGCTGCCTGGAGAGAGTCACGGGGAGGGGGTCGGAGCAGGGGCAGAGCTGCAAGGGCTGCTCTGGGCACTCGGGTTAGCACAGGGGGTTTGCAGAAGGCCTTTTGTGGATGGGCCTTTTGTTCCTTAACACCTGGGAACAGCTCTGCCAGAGGTGTCAGGAAAGTCCTTCCCTCATTCTCAGCATGCGGTGGCGTGGGCTGTGTTGGGCAAACGCCGCTCTCCTCCGGTGCATTGAAGTGATGACTCTGCAGCTCCTCCAGCCTCCGTCCCTCTCACCTGGTTTTGGTTTGTTTTTGTGATGTTATGCAAATCACCTCTCCGGTTTTCGGTTACGTACCCGCGGCTGTGTTGGCGCGGGTTCTCCTGGGGCAGCACTTTTACGTTAGATAACGCGAGTTCCCTCTACCTGAGGGTCAGGAGTTATGTGACAGCGAAGTGTCAGTGGAGATTAAGCACACACAGAGGCTCCTGGCGTGGCCTGTTTGTCTGGGCTGGCTCCACAGCGGTTTGTTTTCATTACACCGTTGGTATTTGGATGAGCTCTGCTGTCAGAAACATGCTGGGACGGGAAAGGGCGGCTTCCCTCTGCACGTGGGGCGCTGGGGGCCGGTGGGAGCAGCTGCCTGGGGAGCCCCGGGCTCAGCAGAGGCAGGATGGGGATGGCTCTGGCTGCAAGGCACCAGCCAAGTCCTCAGAGCTGATGGGAGCAAAAAAAAAGTTGGTCGAACTTGCAAACAGAGCAGATTGGAGAGGAAAGTCATCGGAGGCAACTTCATCTGGAATGCTGAGGCATTATTTTTAGAGCGGCTTTGCTTTCTGCTAACCACACTCCAGCAGCTGAGCTAAGGGCTTGTGTGGAAACCTGGTTTGCCAAGGGCTCGCTACCCGTCTTACCAGAACTTCTTTTCATGTGATGGAGCAAAACCATGCACCCTTTCCCTGCTCTTTGCAGTGGTTGGGTCTCCATGGAGACTCTCAAGCTGAGAGCCAGCCCCATGCTCCTGCCCCAGCCAGAGTGTGTTTGTGAAATGATGTGTTTGGGTGCACCTCTAGGAGTTGGAACTAACTTCAGGAAACCAGGGTTTAGCCAAGCTGGGCAAAGCAAAGCACCTTGCTGTGGGAAATCAGTAAGGATGCTGGAGCACCACCTTCATGTGGCTGGGGGGTTCAGGACCTTACCTTCCAGTTTAGGCTGAAACCCCAGGGATTTTGTTCAGACACCTGCCTAAAAGGCTCAGTTGGTGGCCTGCTGCTGGCAAGGTCTGGCTCTGTGCACCAGAGCAACAGCAGAGCCCGGGAGCTGAGGGATGTGTGCTGGGGCTGCTGGTGTCACCCCCAACCCTCCCCTGCCGTGACCCCAACAATCACTGTAGACTGTCCAGAGCAAGGCTGATGCTCGGGTTGGTTTATCACCTTAAAGCAGCCCAGCTTTCCTCCAAATGCTGCTATTTGTTTGCTTCTGATGATATTTTTAATGGCTATTTGGTCCCAGCTGCAGTTCTGCTGATCAGGAGCCCCGTGCTGAGCAATGCGTTGCTGGTGCCCGTTGCTGGTGACAGTCACTGGGATTACTGGATTTCTAGACAATGTGGTTTACTCGATTCAGTCCCGGTTGCAACAGTGAGAACTGGCAGGAAGATGGGACAGGCCTGGCTGGTTCTTCCCTCGCAGTGCTGGGGGTGACTCAGAGCGTAGCTATGGCTCACACCAGAGTCATAACAAACACTTATTCCCTGAGGTGCTTCTTGGAGGGGGGGGGTATTCCACAAACTCCATCTCTCCCAGTCCTCATTCCCATGGATTTTGGCGTGTTCCTCAGCAAAACTCAGCTCTGGGAGGATGGGGCTCTTTGAGGCTTGACCTGTCTTAGTCCAGGCAATGTCAAAGGAAAGGAGTCGGGGAAGGAAGGTGGGCACCTCTGCCCTCTCCACACTGATGCTGCCCCATGGTCATTGTGCACCTCAGCTTTTTGGGTATCCCAGGGTGTGTCCCCCAAAGCAATTTTATTAAATGGGAGGGCGAGCTGCAGGAATGCTCACCTGTGGCTGTAATCCCAGGGGATGAACGGGGCAGGGTGGCAGGAACACATGAGTTGGGGTGGGAACATGCCTGTACTGGCTCACCAAGGTGCCATGGCCAGGAGGAACAGGCACCTGCGTGGTGTTTTAGCTGCTCTGACATGGCCCGTGGCCAAACCCGCGCCTACAGTGCAGGGCTGAGGGTCTGGGGAGGGAATTCGTGCCCCCAGCCTGGGCACCCACATTCCTTTGTGCCACAGGCTCTGGCACACCCAGCGCTTAGGGCAGGACCCGGGGCCAAACCTCACTGCTGAGGCTCCCAGTGTGTGTGTTCAGACACTTGACAACAGCGGGATTTTTATCCTTTTCCAGTTGTTTTCTCCCCAGAGGTGCCAGTTAATCGTAAAATCTCACTTGCTTCAGCTGTGGAAATCACCCGGAACAGGCAGAGCATCCCAATCGCAGCCCCCCCGGGTGTCTGCTTGTTGACACCTGCTCAGGTAGCACCTCCTGCCTTGTTGACACCTATTTAAGTAATGCTCCCAAGGTGAGATTTTGTTGATTGCAAAGCAGAAGTGCTCACTCCTGCCTCTTCCACCTTCCCACGGGCGCCGCGGGGAGGGGAACAAGTAGCGGGATATCCTGCAAGGGGAGAATCTCTGCGGAGCGAAGGGCACGGCCTGAGACCCGCAGCTGGGATGTGCTGGGACACGCTGGGGCTGCGGGTGTCAGGAGGAGGCTGGGACGAGCCAGGCTGATCCCGGGAAGCACATGGCAGCAGCAAATGGAGGAGCCGCGCGTCATCCCAGCCGGGGTGGGAGCTGGGCGCGGGGGGCACGACCGGAGAACAAAGCCTCGCATTTATTCCTGCCGTCCTTTCACCGTCAGCCCCTCTCTGCCTCCCTGCACTGGATTGTTCCTGCATTTTCTCTGCTTCAGCTGTTTACTGGGTCACCCTGGTGCAGACACGCACACAAAGAGCGAGCCATCGCCGAGCCTGTCCCTGTGCCACCGGCACTGCGAGCCCCTCTGCGGCCCCAGGAGCACAGTGGTGCCATTGATCCGGCTGGCAGAGCGTGCCCGGGGCCAGGCCGGGCTGGGGGCGTGCGGAGCCCCCTGGGCATCCTCCTCTGAGTAGGCTGTGGCGATGGGATTTGAAGGAGGGGGCCCCAAAAGGTCTGGGCTTGTCAGCTTTGCCCACGTTCATTCCCCCACCAGGTTTGGTGGAGGGAATGTCAGCTGACGTAAGGCAGAGTAAACACATGGGTGGACACATTTATTTCACGAGGGCTTATTTTGGTTTAGCTTATCTAAGCTAAGGATGTGTCTCAGCTAAATCAAAATTAACCTTGTTCAAATGGAAACGGAGGGGAGAGGTGCAGTTTCTGTCAGCCAGAGTGTGGCCAGGCAAGGCCGTGGCTTTTGGACAGCCCCCAGCCTGGCCACCCCAATATGTGCACCTTCAAAATTCCAGGGAGATGGGACGTTGCCATCTTCTCCCCTCTGCAAGCTGCAGCAGCGGGTTACTGCACAGACATTTACAGCTTAACCAGGCTGCTTGGGAATGGTGTGTGGTGAAACTCACTGGGAATGTCTGTGTGGGGCCAGTGGGATGGTTCAGCATGGTATGGGGGGCTGCAAGCCTCCTCCTGGGGCTGGTCTGGTGTTTTACACCTGGCAGTTACTGCAGTTGTGATCTTTGCTTTGCCCTTTCTGCACATCCCACCTTGCTTGTGCCGCAGGTGTGTGCCCAGGTGAGCATTCATTCATGCAGGACATGGACATGCCAGGGCAAGGGGCAGGTTTGACAAAAGGAGCTGATTTTATTGCAGCTCATACTTCCTAAAATTAATTTTTTTGCTGTCTGAGAGCTGGAGAATATGCAAGGTTTTGTGTCTCTGGGAATGTAGAGACTTCTGTGAAGATGAAGTCACTTGCAGGTGCTGATCCATGCAAGGTCTGTGTGTCCTGGTGAACACGTGTGAAGACAGAATTGACATTTTAGGTGTGACCATTCCAATCAGTTTCAAGGAACGTCAGCTCCAAGTGCCAACTTCATCTCCATCCCTTTCCCAATACACCTGGCAGCTCTTGCTGCAGCAGCAGTAACACATGTGGTGCACCAGGGCCCTGTTTCAGAGGTGGAATCCATAGAGTAGCATTAGGTCAGGTAGGCTGGAGCTCTTCAGGACGACCCCTCATGTTTTAATTCACATTTGAACAAGCCACTGGGGAGCTGTCATGTTGCATGTGACTTCCAGGTGCTACTGTACACTCAGAAAAAAATCAATCAGTTTTTGAACTTGTTCCCATTATGGTTTTTTGCAGATTTTTCTGTTCCATCTCGGTAAAACGCAAACCTTTTGTTCTGAGCTGAAATGACTTGGGATGAGACGCTCGATCTTTATTTAACCTCGCAGAGCAGTATCTATATTAATTTTTTATACACCGTTTTTCGCCAGCCGTGTCGTTCTGGTTTCACTTCCAGTAACGCCCCGGGGCTGTGGGTGAGTCGTGGTGGAGCAGTTGCTCTGTGAGCGAGGGCTGCGTCCCTCTGCTCCGAGCCTGCCCTGCGGAGGTGTCGGCTCTGGGCTGGGATGCTGCCGGGGCCATCGTGAGCACAGGGCTCAGGGCTGTGGAGCAAGAGCTAGATCTGCTGTGTCGGCGGGATCTTTTTTTCCATCGACTTAGAGAGGAAGCAAAACCTGCTGCACTCAGTTTTCTTGGAACAGCCTGCAAGGGGAGCCATCCCAGCACGTCCCCTGGCAGGGGCAGGGGACACAAGGGTGTCCTGCTCCGGTGGTGTTTTCAGATGGGATGCAAATGGCTGGTGGTCATCTCTGCTCCTGGGGGTGGGAAACACGGGGTTTGCAGTTAATCAGTCATCCCTGTTGTGGCTGGCGTTTGCTTTTCCCTGGGGAGTCCCCTGTCAGGCTGATCCCCCAGCATCTGCATCCCCCTCTGGGGTCTGATCCTGCCCCTTGAAGGCTGGGGATGGAGTGGACGTGCAGAGTTTTTGAGTTCTAAACCCTAAAAAGAGCAAAAAAAGTCTCTCCAGGTGGGAAGGCTCTTAGTTTTCTTTAAAAGCAAACCAGGAGCAAATGGGGGAGGAATCCTGTGAATCTGCTCTGTCTCATTCCTGGACCCGAGTGCTGAGCTCCTAATCCTTGCTCCAGCCACTGACTCACTGCATTCGAGTCACAAGATGCCTTTGTAAGCGATCTGCCAGCTTCCCTTCTCCCTGAGCTGCCAGGGTGGAGAAGGCTGCCTTTGGATACCCTCTGCAACCCCTCTGGCTCACAGACACAGGATCAGACTGGCTGTCAGTCTCGGGACCCAGAGAGCCTGAGGGAGGAGGTGTAAGATCCCCACAAGAGGCAGGTATGGGGTGATGTGGCTTCTCTCTCTGCCCCATCCTGGTGCTGGGTGATGCTCTGGCCCCAGGGCTGTTGCCCTGAGACACAGCTTTCCATGCTGAAGCACCTGGAGCAGAGTGTCAGGAAAACCCAGCTGTAGAGCCCAGCAACTGATGAGGAGAGAACAGACCCTCAGCTGTTGCCACTGGCCTGGTGTCCTGGCAAAACCACCCCTTTTTCATGGTGGGTTTAAGTTTAGCTTCTGGCCCTTTTTCTGTTCCTTTCCTGTTTCCCCTTTGGTTGTTGTGTTTTAATGGGCTGTTGGAATCAGTCCTGGTTTGAGGCAGCTCAGAGCAGGCAGGAAGGCAGGCAGAGAGTGTTGAAAACCCAAAGGAATCGTGTCTCTCTGCTGAACATCTCTGCATGAGGAGCAGGGGCCAGGTACAGTCAGGCTGTGGCAGGGGACTGAGCTCCATCAGCAGCGACAGGAGCACTCAGGGAGAAAGGAGACAGTGGGAGATCAACTTGCCCAGCTGGAGAGAACCACCCCAGTGCCATCAGGGCCATCATTGGGATGATGTTTGGAAGCAGAAGTGCTCCTGCCCTCAGTGGAGCTGCTGTTCCAAAGGACATGCCATGAGTCACCAGCGTGGGCACCTTTCCTTCCCCTGCAAACGGGATGTTTGTCAGCTGCCTCACCAGTTTGGGGTAGTCCTTGTGGTCTTCCTGAGCACAGCCAGGGGAAGGAAACTGCCTGTGAGTGCCAGGAGTGGGCAATCCCTTGAGGCAGAGCCGTGGGGGAACAGCCACCGCAGGGCTTTTTGCCTGGAAGTCCCCACGGGGAAGAGCGTTGTGCTGCGTGTGCTTATTTGGGATGTGTAGGACAGAGGGTGCTTCTGCTTTTGCGGTCTTTATCTTCGGTTCACAGAGCTGCGCTTGTTTTCCTTTCACTACCCGGGGGTGACTTTTTTTCCTATTTCCTTTTACATAACGTCGTACACTCGGGTTTGCACAAGAGGTCCCGAAGTCGCTGCTGTTTGTTGCAGGGGTTCAGGGCTTGCTCCTGAGGGTGAAATGAAAGTGAACTCGGGGTTGGTGTCAGCCGTGGGGGACACGGGCCGTGGTGGAGCCGGTTTCTTTAGTTCCCGGAAAGGCCCATTTCCCGTTGCTAGTGGGAAGGGATTATTCTGAGAAGGGGCTGGGGATTGCAAAGACCAAACCCCTACTTGCTGTTTTCTGGCTTTTACCACCTTTCATCGAGTTCTTTTGAGCTTATGCAAGCGCGGAGCTTCAATGGGAAACTCCTGGTGATGTCTCCGAGGTTCAGCTCCGCCTTTTCTTGTCTCGTTAGCCAGTGGGACTGTTAATTCCCAACAGGCACACATTCCTGGCTTCCCATGGGCAGGGTTAATGTCTGCTAAAAGCAGCCCCTTTGAAATCACGGTGCAGAGATACTCTCGGTGCTGTGCTGTACCTGTCTATAGAACAGGCATTTTGTGTAGCTCGACTGAAAGCGAGCAGAGTAACACGAATATCTCGATTGTTAAACCAGCTGTGGTCCAGAGAGCATCAGCAAAAGCACTTTAAGCAGTGGTGCCTCTTCCATGTGTGCTGAAATTAATACCTTTTTCCACTAACAGTTCATTATTTTTGTGCCTTTGGAGGCCAGCGCTCTAACCCGGGGCACGCAGGACCAGAGCTCTTAAGACCTGGTAATTGTTGGGTAATTGTCTGTGTGTAACGTGTGGGGATGCTGTGTGCTCACACTTAATCCTGCACTTTGCTCCTGTCTTACCAAAACCACCTTTGTGACTGATCTCAAACACTTTCCAAAATGCAGAGCCCGAGCCAATGTTTTACTTTGCTGTTTGGCCTTTGCGTTTTCCCCTCCTTTCATCTGTCAGGAAGAGCCGAAGGCAGAGTCCCTGCTGCTTCTGCTGCTCTCTCCCTAGCTCTGAGGGTCCCTCACACCCTTCCTCTAGGCTCACGAACCTTGGCTGCATCTTAGAGCTCCTTATTAATCCTCTGTGTGAAGACGTGGGGTTTGACACCACGCCGAGTACAAGAACATTCACCAGAGAGCAGAAGAGTTTATTGCACGGAGCAGGAATTCCTCCCTGGTGTAGTCACAAAAGCTTTGAACCATCAGTGGGAGCTCCAGGGCTGGCTGCAGTTGGAAGAGGCAGTCCCCAGGCCCAGGGCAGCCATCTGGTGCAGACCTCCCGTTTCATATTTCAGGGGATGAACTCCTGCAGAGTTCACTCACGGCTGCTTCTGCAAAAGCCTCTGCTCTGCACAACTGGGCAGAGTTAAACATGTGGCTTTTCCTTGTGCCCCTCCAGCCAGAGGCCTTTTTCCCGCTGTGTAGAGCAGACCAGGATTGCACACTGAGCTGGGGAAATCAAATCAAACGTTCATTTTCCTGTGTCTTCCTTTTTCTTGGTGCCCATCTTGAAATGTGTTGGATCTCACTTTCTCTGGGCTTCCAGGTCCCGCTCGTATGAGTTTGGTGGAAGGTGCAGATGCCATGACCATCAAATCTTGTTGCAGATGTTTAAAGCACGGCCTGGGCCTGTTGGATTCATCCCTTGTGCCAACAGAAGGGACTATTCACCTGTGTCTCACCTTCAGGCTGAGGTGAAGGAGGGTTTGTGTGTTGGCTGAGCCTGACTCACATTCCCTCCTTCTGTGGGGCAGAAAATTCCAGCAGCTGTGTAGGGCAGGCAGTGGGGAGCAGTGACTGTTGCAATATTTACCAGCACTCCTCTGTCTCTTCAGAGACCATTTTGAAGGCGTTCAGCTTTGGTTGACTTGCTGGAAATCCTGGTGTGGCTGCAGGATTCGGGGTGGCCGGCACAAACATAAGCCACGGGTCAAGGTTTTGTGTCTCTCCCACCTCATCTCCTCACCTGCCAGGGGAGAAACGTGTGCTTGGTGCAGGTGTTGGAGCGAGACTCCTCTGGCTCTGTCCTGCCGCTGCTTTTTTGCTTGGTTGGTTTTGAACCATCGTGTGCAGAATGCACAATCAGCATCTCGGAGGAGCAGCCGTAGGAAAGAGGAAGCTCACACGGAATATAAATAGCCAAATTTTAGAATGTCCCAGTGTAGCAGCTCTCCTGGCTCTTGGCAGGAGCCTGCAGAGCGCTGGGAAGCCGCGGCCTTCGTGTGTGGTTTGCAAAGGGGGAACTTTGGGGGATATCACACAAGTCAGCAAGACGAAAAATGAATGAATCTGACAGTCTTGGATATGGGAAGGAAATGAAATTTGCTTTTACGCACATCAAAATGGGGAGTATCCCCTGCACGTGACCTGAAATGCAGAGTGAAAACCCTGCACAGTTGTGGCAATACTTTCCACTGTAGTTGCACAGCAGCTGCCAATGATTCATGGGTTGATCCTGAGATGGTTTTTTCCTCCCATATGATTTAATTTATGAATTTAATTGCATGTCAGCAAGCATCTGATTTTTCTTGATATTTTGGGGTTTGCAACTGCCCAGCCAAATCTCTTTTCTGAGTTAGACTGTACAGGGCTCTGGTCCTGCTGGACCCAGAGCTTTCCTCCAGCCTGAAGGCTCAGCTTAAATGGGAGGTACACGGGGTAGGGCTGATGTGCATTTTGGGTGATGAAGATTGGGAAAGATCCCAGGACAAATTGGGAAGCGTTTCCATGGCTTTTCTTTCTTTTTGTTGGAAAGGGCAAAGTGGAAGAAAGAAAAGTGGAAGAAAGACTACTTGGCCAACTTGGTTAGGTGCTGTCACTGTAGATGGGTGATCCAGAGTGGACACAAAGCTTTGGCTGTGCTGGCAGCCCTCTCCCAAAGTTGTGCCAGTCCCCTGGGCAGTGTACTTGAACACAAATTTGTGCCATAATTTATCCCAGAGCACGGAACAAGAGCGGGCCAGACGCAGGTGCCAGGAAGGATGTCTGGTGTCTGCTGCCTCGTGTGGGTGCTGTCAGGGCTGGTCTGGAAGCCAGTGAATCCTGGGAGAGGCTCCTGATGCTCACAGCAGAGCTTCACAACTCCTCAAACCCGTCAACAAGCCAAACCTCTCCATAGTCTGGCATGAAGTGAGAAAAGCAGGTTCAGCCGAAAGTGAAAAAGTCAGTAACCCTGCCCAGGGGGATTCTCTGCCCTCATTCATTACAGCCATGAATGAGAGGCTTTTTCCAGCTTCCCCTCAGAGCTGGCTGTGCTTCCCTGCCTTGATTCCCTGTGATTAACCAAGCCGTGGCTTGAGCAGGCTGTGATAACAGAGCAGTGACCGCTGCTGTGGTGGTGCTGCTGATAAAGGATGGTGGTTAAAGAGCATTTGGGTGCACGTTCAATCCGTCGGCTCGGGGTCGTGTTCTGCTCCTGTCTGCTGAGATGTGCAGCCTCTTCTGAGCCTGGGGCCCGGGGTGTGGCTGTCCCTGTGCTCACAGGGGGCAGTTTGGAGGAGGATTTTTTGCAGGGAGCAGCATCACTTCTGGGGCTCCATCCTAAGTCCTTCCATGGCAGTTTCTTCCTCAGCGAGCCCTTGTGTTGTTGTCAATGCTCAGGGCTCTTTGAGGGGCAGTTGCAGGGAAAGCTGTGGGCTGGCTCTGGCAGGAGAGCTTTGTCCCCACAACCCTGTGTCCCAGTGATGGTCACCTCCCCCTCTAACCAGCTTACTGCTTTCAGGCGTTTTCTCCCTCTGCTGAGCTGTGGGTTTTGGTGTGTGTTTGTCCATGTCCTGCCATTTGGCGAGAGGGATGGAGGGCGGGGGAGATCCCCGCAGTGTTTAAAAGGATCTGGATAAATCTTCTTAAGGGAGGCACTGACTCAGCAGAGCGTGGTTAGGGAGGAGGAGGAGGAGGAGGGAACCAGATTGTCCTTGTGGGGCTGCAGCTGCTGCTGAGCCTGTGCTGGCATGTGGTGCTGGGGGAGGCGTGTGCCCTGAGAAGCATCACCCCTTTCCTCACCAACTTTTTGGTGTTCTCCATCCTCCAGAGCAGAAATGGGAGCCTCATAGCTGGGTGCCTGTCACCTAGAGGTGCCTGTCCCCTGTACCCAGACCTGTCCTGGCTGTGGCTGACCCAACCCTGGTGCAGATCCCTGGGATTTCCCCCCAGCTTTGAGCTTTCCCCTGGGATTTCTGCCTCATGCAGTGGCCAGTGCTGCCAGAGCTGGTGGGCAGCTTGGTTTGAGTTATTATTTATTAGGGAAATGCACCGAGGTGCTTGGTTCCTGCAGGGACAGATCACTGAGACCCTGCTCAGACCAGGAGGCAGTGTCACCTCATGGGAGGGGCAGAGGCTTGGGGAGGGGAGCAGCCATGGCTGGGCACTGGGCTGTGCTGTCACTGTCCCTTTCGCTGGCTTGTGAGCGGTCCCACCTTGCACTGGCATAGCCTGGCTTTGCTGAAGGGCTGAGATGTGGGGCCAAGGGACATGGGACACACCAAGAGCAGCTTCCCAAACTCCTGGCTCCACTGTGGGCAGGCTCAGCTGGCCAGACACACTGGTGTCACCTCGCTTGCATTTCTGAGCAGGTGAGGGAGACTCTCACTGCCAGCCAGGCAGCTGCTGCCTTTGGCTCGCTGGGATCCCTTGTAGGAGCCACAAAACAACTCTGCCACACTTTGCTCTTCTTATCTCATGGTGTATCTTGTCTTTCCATGCAGAGCTCCACACAGGAGATCGGAGAAGAGCTGGAGGATGGTGTGATCTACAGCATATCCCTCCGGAAAGTGCAGCTCCATCACACGGCAAACAAAGGGCAGCGCTGGCTGGGGGTAAGCTGGGGGCTCCTCCTGCCACAGGGGAGGTTTCAGATGTTTCCCTGCCATGGGAATCATGTATTTATTTGGGAGCAGGGAGTGGGAGCACCTGCTGTCCTCTGCCACATGGGAAGGGGCACAGGTGACAAAATCCGCAGCCCCATTTTGAAAAATAGGGCAACTCTGATTTGTATCTGGATTTTGGCAACCTTGAGGCCTTTCCTGGGATTTCCCAAGTGCTCAGGTCTTCTCAGCTGGGTTGCTGGTGTTTGCCGTCTGAGGAGACTCAGCTTTTCTTTCCCAGTTAGGAGAGCCCCAGGCACTGTAGGGGTCCCAGCCCAGACCTGAGCTTGTGAAGCTGGTGGGAACACTTTGCAGTGGATGGTGCCTTTCTTCACCCAGCCCACTGACTTCTGCTCCTGTCCTGGCAGTTTGAGAATGAGTCAGCCCTAAACCTCTACGAGACGTGTAAGGTGCGGACGATAAAAGCCGGGACCTTGGAGAAGCTGGTGGAGTACCTGGTCTCAGCCTTCAAGGGCAATGATTCCACCTATGTCACCATCTTCCTGTGCACTTACCGGGCCTTCGCCACCACCAAGCAAGTGCTGGACCTGCTGCTTAACAGGTGAGGCTGCCCTGAGCCCCACAACACAGCTGGGGGTGGCCAGGAAAGCCCCAGTATCTTCTGCTGCAATGCCTTGGAGGTCTGCTGGCTTTTCCCAGCTCCATCCACTTGAAGGTTTTGGGACAGGGCAGGGAGGACACAACTTCCCAGAAAGCTGGAGCTCTTCCAGTGAGGTGGTCAGTGCTGGCTGCTTCCCTGTTCCTGTAAGAGGGAGGTTGTGGCAGAGGGAGGGGAGCAGGACACTGCGTAGCAGGTTCATCCTGACCCCTTGGCAGAGCTGGGGGTGGTGTGGAGCGGGAGGAGGCTGCTCTGAGAGGCAGCTGAGTGCAGGGTGCTTACTGCCTGCTCTCTGTGCCCCACCAGGTATGGCAAACTCCACGTGCAGGCGAATGGGGACCATGCCAGGCACACTGTGGACGAGAGGATGGAGCTGAAGAAGTAAGTCTGACTGTGCTGTGGTGGCTCTGGTGGCAGCTCTTTGGGAGGGATGTGTTGTCCCAGCAGTGCTCCTGGGCTTGTGGGGGTGCAGACAGGTTTCTCCTGGCACCTGATCCTCTTTGTCTGTGTTTTCCCCCTTGCTGCAGCACCATCTCCTCCATCCTGGGGGCCTGGCTGGATCAGTACTCAGAGGATTTCCGCAAGCCCCCCGACTTCGCCTGCCTCAAGCAGCTCATCTCCTACGTGCGCCACAACATCCCCGGCTCCGACCTGGAGCGCCGAGCCCGCATCCTGCTGGCCCAGTTCCAGCAGCAAGAGCAGAGCGAGGCCGAGGCAGAAGGTGGAGTCCTCACCCTGCTTGTGGGGTTATTTGGGGCTGCAGGTGGAGGGAATGCTGCTGGTTGGCATCAAGGTCTCCAGAACTTGAGCCACGTGGCTGAACAGCCATAAACCCTGTTTACATGGAGGGACACTGGGAAGCTAATTCAGTTGCAGCAGAAGTGGGATTTTTAAGTGGATTAGCTAATCTGCCTTTAATCCTCTGTAGACACTTGCACCCAGGTTTAAAACGACTGTCCTTTTATCTGAGCCTCGTTGCTGGAGGTGTGAAGCCAGATGGGAATTAAGAGCCTGGGAGGTGGGGGGTGGGTGTCTGCAGGGGGCTGGCGTGGGTCGGTGTGGGCACTGTGGTGCTCAGCTTCACCCTGTCTCCTGCAGCTGTGGACCATGGCAGCTGCACCTTCCAGCTGGTGGAGGAGAACGGGGTCGGGGATGGGAAGCCAGATTTCCTTTCCTTCTCCCCAGAGATGGTGGCAGAACAGTTCACACTGATGGATGCTGTGAGTAGTCACCCACCAGGCAGCTCAGTGGTGCTCTGGGCACAGGCCTGGCTATTCCCATCCCTTTTTCCTCCCGGCCTGTTCTCTCCCCAGAGAACCCAAAGAGACCCTTCTCCCTCCCTTTATCCTCCAGGAGCTGTTCAAGAAAGTGGTGCCTTACCACTGCCTGGGCTGCATCTGGTCCCAGCGGGACAAGAAGGGCAAAGAGCACCTGGCCCCCACCATCCGTGCCACGGTCTCGCAGTTCAACAGTGTGGCCAACTGTGTCATTGCCACCTGTCTCGGGGACAGGTCCCTGAAGCCACAGCAGAGGGCCAAGGTGGTGGAGCGGTGGATCGAAGTGGCTCGGGTAGGACAGCTCACCTCCCACTTCACCCAAGGGATGAGGTTTTGCCATGCTGGAATCCCAGCAGATCCTCCAGCTTTTTTTAACCCGAGTCCTGTCACCTCCTTGTCTGTCCCCAGGAGTGCCGCATCCTGAAGAACTTCTCCTCCCTCCGAGCCATCCTCTCAGCCCTGCAGTGCAACGCCGTGCACCGGCTGAAGAAGACCTGGGATGAGGTCCTGCGGTAAGGAGCTCCTGCGGGGCTGGTTCCAAGGGGAAGGACATGCTGTGGGCCTTGAATGTGTAAATGGGATCACCTCAACTCCAGCATTGCCTCTTGGAGTGTGCCCAAAACCCAGGGACCAATGTCAGGTGTCAGGGACCTAAGGAGGGTGAGGAAATAAAAGCATCATCACCTCACCCTTCTGTGTGAAACATCTTGGAATAGCTCCCAAACAGCGAGGCCCAGCTGGAGCTGAACATAACTGGGGTCATTTGGGTGAGCAGAAGAGAGCCCAAGGAGGAAAGCCCACTGTGGCAGCGTTGCTGACTTTTCCCCTTGTTTCCCCCTGAGCAGGGAGAGCTTCCGCACATTCCATGAGCTCTCAGAGATCTTCTCCGATGAGAACAACCACTCGCTGAGCCGGGAGCTTCTCATCAAGGTAGGGGGAAGGAGAACCCGCATTGCCCTGCTCCTGGCAGGCAGCTCAGGTTTCCATGGTGTTCCAGCCAAAGGATAAAGCCCAGAGCTTCTGGAGTTGCAGGCATGGATGCAGGCAGGGCGTGCTGAGTCTGGGGAGCAGGCAGGGGTTTCAGCAAGGCTGGGATTTCTGTTTCTCCACCCAAAACTCATTACCTGGAGCTGGCAAAACAATCCAAGGAACAGATAAGCAATGGGATGGGATCCAGAGCACCAAGCGACAGCTTCTGCCCAGAGGCAGCTGCATGTTAACAGTCCAGTGCAAAATTCTCTTGATTCTGGGTGGGGTGGTGGAGTTGGTGAAAGGTGGTGGCAAAAATGTCTTTATTCTGTGTGGAGCTTCTCCACAGATCCCAGCCTAGCTCTGGTTTAGGGACTGACAGGAAACAAAATGCAAAAGAGAACAAAATGTCCCGTTGAGGAGACATTTATACAGAAATGAGAGCAGCAGTTCCTATTCACTAAGGCTCTCCTCTCTGTGAGCCATGAAAAAGCTTTGGTTTCCTCCTCTTTCCTACAAGGAAAGTTATATAAAAAAAAGCGGGTGTGAATTTTAGCTAAAAGGTATTAGAGCTGTTTCCCACCTGTGCTGATCCACCTCTCCCCACCATCCAGGAGGGCACATCCAAATTTGCCACCTTGGAGATCAACCCAAAGAGGGCTCAGAAGCGGCAGCAGCAGCAGCGAGAGATGGTGAGTCTGGCAGGGCTGTCCCTGTGCCCTGTCCCCAGCAGCTGCCCGGGCTGGTCCCAGCTCTGCTGACCCCACTGTCCCTTCTGTCCCCACAGGGAGTGATGCAGGGCACCATTCCCTACCTTGGCACCTTCCTCACGGACCTGGTGATGCTCGACACGGCCATGAAGGATTTCCTGGATGTATGTACCTCCTCCCTATGCTCCCTTTCCTCCCAGAGCCTGGGCTGATAAAAGGCAGGCTGGTCCCCCATGTGTCCTGTATTCCCACACTGCACATCCTGTATCCCACACTGCACATCCTGTATCCCACACTGCACATCCTGTATCCCACACTGCATCCTGCACATCCTGTATCTCACACCACATCCCATATCCCACCCTGCACATCCACCTCTGTCCCAAGGAAATGGGCTACTTTTTCTCAGCACTGTTACCCACACTGCAGTGGCAGCAAGACAGAGATAGGGAAGGGTGGGAGCAATATTCTTCTGCCTGTTCCAATCTGACCTTCATCTCTTTCTTTTCCAGGGTGGGCTGATCAACTTTGAGAAGAGAAGGAAGGTGAGAGCTTTTCCCTGGCAGCTGCACAGGCTGACCTGGTGCAATCACAGGCTGTGCCAGTCACTTTGGGGTTGATTCCTCTCTTTTTTTTTACTTCATGTTCTTTAGTTTTGGGGGAGGGGATTCTGGTCTCATGGCTTCCATTTGCTGCAGGAGTTCGAAGTCATCGCGCAGATCAAGCTGCTCCAGTCGGCCTGCAACAACTACAGCTTCACACAGGAGGATCAGTTCGTGGAGTGGTTCCACAGCCTGGAGCGGCTCAGCGAGGCCGAGAGGTGAGTGAGAGGGGTCTGGGGTCGTGCTGGTGCCTCGGGAAGTCCCACCACTCATTTCCTCTGACAGCAGCAGCTGTCCCGTGCTCCCCTCTCTGCTCTGCCTCCCTCACACTTGGTGGCAGCACAGGGAGCTCAAACCCTCCTCTCTCCCCTCCCAGCTATGGGCTGTCGTGTGAAATCGAGCCACTGTCAGAGTCAGCCAGCAACACGTTGAAGGCCAAGAAAAACACCGGCATCATCAAGAGATGGAGCGAGTGAGTCCCTGGTGGGAGGTGGGGGCCAGCGTGGGGCATCCTTGGCTGGGCACTGCAGGGGACCAGGTGGGAATGGCCGCTATCCTGCCAGCCCAATGCACCCTCACCCTGCTCCCTTCTCACCTGCCCCACCTCTCTCCTGGCAGCCGGCAGCCACCAAGCACTGAGCCCTGTGCCAGCGGCAGCTCCCACTCGAAATCCTTCGACCAGCTCAAGTGTGGGCAGTACCTGTGCAGTGGGGATGCCACCGACTCAGTGAGCGTCACCTCCGCCGGCTCCAGCAGCTCCGACGTGGAGGAGATCAACATCAGCTTCATCCCCGAGTCCCCCGACTGCCAGGAGAAGAAGGTACGTGGCAGCTCGCAGGGTCCAGGCCTCCCAGGGCTGGTGTGGCCATTGTATGGGGACTGTCCCACCTCTGCCCTGGCGCTGGGGCTGGGGGGAGCAGGTGGGGGGCCCGGGGGCTGCTCGGGAGGCCCCCTGCCCTTTGCTGCTCTGGCAGCACGGCAAGGCTCTCGTGCCTCCGGTGGCTGTAGTTGTGTCGGTCCCCCGTTGTCACAGGTCAGTGAGATCCCTCTGGCCTCCCTCCCCCAGCGCTGGTACGCCCCGTCTGTGGCCGATGGAGAAGCTAAACCCACTGTGTCCTCCGCATCCCCTCTCCTCCCTGCCCTCCAGTTCTGGGAATCCACCTCCCTCTCTTCCCTGGACACGTCAGGCATCGGCTCAGGCTCCAGCAGTGCCTCCTCCTCTTCTGTCTCCTCCACGCCGGTGACGGCCTCCCGCACACACAAGCGCTCGGTCTCCGGCATCTCCAGCTACTCCTCACTCTCGCTGCCCCTCTACAACCAGCAGGTCGACGACTGTTGCATCATCCGTGTCAGCCTGGCTGTGGACAACGGCAACATGTACAAGAGCATCCTGGTTAGTAACATCCCTGTGGAAACACCAGAGAGGGGTGGCTTGTCCTGCTTGGATACGGGCACAGCCCATTTTGGGAGGAGACTCCAGTGGGAGGCTCTCTGGGCTCACAGCACTCTGTGCTCACAGGTGACGAGCCAGGACAAGACCCCCGTGGTTATTCGCAAGGCCATGGCCAAACACAACCTGGATGGGGACCGGCCTGAAGACTATGAGCTTGTCCAGATCATCTCGGAGGAGAGAGGTGTGTGCTGGGGCGTGGGGGCTTCCCTGGGGCCATGCAGCCCGGCAGCCTGGGCAGCACCAGGCTGGAGCTGGGATGAGAGGTGACAGTAAGAGGGGTCCCAGCACCTGGGGACAAACCTCGGCCCCACTCTGGTCCCCTTTCAAGGAAAGGGCACCTGACTGACCCTCACACTTGTTCACTTCCAGAGCTGAAGATCCCCGACAACGCCAACGTCTTCTACGCCATGAACTCCGCTGCCAACTATGACTTTGTGCTCAAGAAGCGGGGCTTCTCCAAGGGGGTGAAGATCAAGCACGGCTCCAGCTCCACCCTGCCCAGGATGAAGCAGAAAGGCCTGAAGATCGCCAAGGGCATCTTCTAGCCTCAGCCCCACTGCCACCCATCACCGTCGGGGCCTTGGGGGCAGCTGCTCCGGGCTTGGCTGTGGCCGGTCCTTGTGCCGCCTTGCACGGCAGAGGAGTGACCCTCACCCATGGGGGACGGCCGTGCACCTCCCTTCCGCACCCAGAGCTGAGAGCTGGGCAACTGGTGTGGGCCTCTGCCTCTCTCTGCACAAGCCCCAGTTCCAATCAGGTCTTTTTTTTCTACACAGGAAGGCAGCAGTGGGGGGGATTTGTCTATTGTTTTGTTTTGTTTTTTAACCTTCTACGGTGCGACACGAGTCCAGCCCGGCCAGCCCAGAGCTGGAGCCCGCCTCTGCCGTAGGTGCCTTGTGTCCGAGCGAGCCGGGGAGCGGTGACTCGCAGAGGGGCTGTTTGACGGGAGCAGAGCAGGAGCCCCCACCACCCTGGGGCTGCCAAGCCTCCTTCCCCGCTTTCCCAGTGTTACCTCCATGTCTGTCCTCCCTGGGATCACTGGCGTTGCCACCACCGCACAGCTCTGCCCGTCCTTCCCTTGAGAGAAGCCACGGATGCCCTGGCTGGGAGGTGAGCTGGAAGGATGCAGCCCTGCCCCAGTGCTGAGCCAGTGCAGGAGGCTGTGGCCATGCCATGATGGAGTGGGTGCCTCGTGCTCTCCCCAGCTGGAAGCCTGCGTGGTCTCGCTCCTCTCCCGATCCAGCGCATCCTCCAGCTGGACTGGGCCGGCCCACGTTCAAACTTGCACCAAAGATCAAATGCCAGTGTCTCTTCTGCTGAGGGGAGAGCTTCGGGCCGTGCCCCCAGCGCTGCCAGCCTGAGGAGGAGGAGAGCAAAGTTCTGTCTGAAACTGTGTATATAGAGACTTCGGGTCTGTGTGGGCACGCGAGGGGCCAGAGAGCTCAGGGTGCTCCAGGTGCCCCAGCTGCCACTGCCTGACCCACAGAAAGTGCCACTCACCTTGGGCTTTAACCGGACTTTTTCAAACACTGACCAGGGGAGAAGCAGCAATGAGACTTTTTTTTGTATAAAACAAAAAAGTTTACTGATTTTTTTTTTTCAGTATTTATTGGTTGTAAATAGAAGAGGCAAACTTGTACATTTTACTAATCCAGCCTCCCCCTGCCCTGCAGCCCAGTCCCTCTCCTGTGCCCCCCTGCTATTTAAGGCTGCTGGGAGGGACGCTGGTAGCAGCAGCAGCACTGCTCTGCTGTGCTCATGGGGTGCACACCCTGCCAGCCACCCCCTCCCAAATTCTCTACCACTAATTGCTCGAGCAGGGGCAGAGATGCTTGTTTTAATCACTGTAGGAAACACTAACCAAAGGGGGACCTTTTGTTGATCCTGGCTCCATCTCTGTTTTTTTAAGCGTTTCATTCCTGCAGATCTTTTCCATTTCCCATCCGCCGGAGTCCCCGGGTGGTTGCGGTGCCTTCCCCGGCTCCAGGACAGGGACCATGCCCCAGGGGCCGGGGCTGGTGGCAGGGGTTGGGCCTGGTGGGGAAGAGGCTGCTTGGGTGTGAGCGTGGCTGGCATTGAGCTCCTCCAGCCCCGTGTCCCCTCAGGTGGCACTGCCCATGATGCACATGATGGGAGCTCCTGGCTCCCTGACGCAGGGGCAGCCTCCTGCCTCCTCCGTGCCCAAAGCCCCTGCCCCTGGGCACCAGCACTCCCGGGAGGGTCTCCCCTCTGCTCCATGCCTGCCCACCCTGGGACTGTCCCCTCCCTTCCCGCCGGTGCCACTGGGGGGACTGGCTGTACCGTATGTATTTTGTACCACTTCAATGAAGGAGCACACTGCCCGGTGTGACTTGTACACAGCAATGTAATTAGTCTTTGCAATAAAATACTGATGCTCAAATGTCTCTGCCCCAAGGCAGGAGCTGTTCTGTTCTCCTTCCCCAAAATGCCAGCACCTTCCTGGAGAAAGAGGGATGCATCTGACTGTGGGGGAGTTCATACTTTATGTTCACCCTGGTGGGTTGAACTTTCTTTTTTTCTGGCTGAGGGACCAGGGCTCACTTTTCAAATGAACCTCATTCATTTGAACCTATGAGTTGAAACTGTTGCATTTTCCGAGTGTCATTTGTTGGGTTTACTCCTTTTGTTACAAGTAAAGGCTTTAAAAGCAACAGTTCATAGGACCTCCTCAGTGGAGAAGAGGAGGTCTTAACTGCTTTTAAAAAAGCAAGCTTGGCTCCAGGTGTGGTCGTAACACACTGGGGAATACACAAGACCCAGAAAATGCCAGCAGATCTTTAATTTCTGTGACTTTCTTCTGGTGGGAATAATCCAGCTGGCAGTGGTCAACTTCTGTGAACCTGAAGCTCTGCCCCTTTTCCAGCTGCCTTCAGTCCTTGTTAACTGCTAACTGGGGAAGTCAAAACAGACCTGAGAAGTGCATCAGGTAGTGAGGACAGCAAACATTCACACCCCAGGAAGGGAATTATTCACTGACAGAAAGTGTATTTTCCTGCTGGCTTTATTTCCAAGATGACCAGCGAGGGTCAGTGCTGAAGGCATGGCACAGTAATTTCATTCCCTCTGGACAAGCAGAAGGGCAGAACCTGCCTTAGGGACTCCAGGAGCTCTGGAGTGCTTCTTTTCCCAGCATCTCCTTGGGCACCTTTTCTATTATCCACACGGCCACCAACCTGGAGAGAGTGCACGCCCACACACGGAGAGATTTGGGAACGCAGCTTCTCCCCATGTCTGCTGTGTTACCAGCTGGTTTGGATTCTGGGCTCACTCTTGGGAGTTTGCTGAGTCTGAACTTGCTGGAGGGTTTCTCAGCCAGCAATGCAGGCACTGGCTCCCAAACATCCAGAATGATGCCCACCAGCAGTCACTGCATAGAGATCATCATCAGCTTCGTACAAGCTCTGCTTCCCCAGACCCTGGGCAGGGATGCCAAACCCTTGGCTCTCAAGGAGCAAGAGCAGAGACAGTTCTGTCCACAGCAGCCAGACTGCTCACTGAGTTCACACATAGTCCAGAATTTCTGTCTCCATTTCATTTTCACTCCCATCAGAAGGCTTGAAGTCCTCTTCCTCCTCCTCTTCATCATCCTCATCCTCTCCAGACTCGTATGCCAGCTGTTCTTTGCCATCTTCACTGCTTGTTGTATTTGAGAAAAGAGCTTAAATTGGGAAGAAAGAAAGACACTGTGATGCCTCTTTCAGTGCAACCTGGGGGCATTTGCAGTTGAATTCATACATGTGAGACGGAAGGCAGCAGCCTCAGGGACTCATCTAATGTTGCACATCTTAACAGAATCTGATCGAGCCAGAGCAATCCGTCTCCACACTCCAGGAAGGAGAACATCAGCAGAGCTGCAGTGCTCCTCTCCTGCCTCATTCTGACCCAATTCACTGGGATATTATTGCTTTGGCCCAGCATCATGAAGAAATAATTTCCTCACTTCTTGTTCAATCAATAACATCAATAAAAAGTAAAATGCCAGCAACAGATACATCAGTCAGAATAAAGTCTTGATTATTACTGTGCAAAGACATTTAAAAGCTGAAGGGTTGCTACTGGGAAGATGAACTAGAAAACCTTAACTCCCAGCCATCCCTAATGCCAACCCACATTCCCATTGCAGGCCAGCAGCCTCAGCTCCCACACTGGAATGAGCTACATCCCAAAGAACACACAAAGGAGGGGGCAGACGCAGGAACACTTCTGCCTCAGTGCCAATTACAACATCCTCATGTTCAAAGCATCCTTACCAGGCCTGGTGGATCTGATGATCTGCTTTATCATCAGGGACATGCTGTCCCTCAGGTCATCACTTGTCTTGGCAAGGCACCATCCGTCCCGCTCCGTGCATTCCGACTCCGTGCCGTCATTCCGATGGATGATCTTCTGCAGGCTAAAGAGCAGCAAAAGGGAAGGAAACGTTCATCTTCTGCACTCGGATGTGAGTTTCAGATGAGACAGACTGATTTATTTCCATTTCACTTCACTGAGCTGGAATAGCACAGTTGGTTATGCAGGTAATTGTCAGATGGGAAAGGAAGTTCATGGGTAAAAAGGCTGTTCTGTTTTTATTGAGAAACTGAACACCTCTGATGTTCCTGCTCAAGGGGAGAGGGGTGAATGACAGGGTATAAACAACAAGCTTTGAAATCTGTCTCTGTCAGTGTGCAGTACCTTTCCACATTTAAGTCACAGAGCTGGTAGAACATCTGTCGGTAAGGGGGTAAGGCTCCTTCTCGGAAAACGTAGACAGATTCCTAAGAGGAGGAAAGAAGGAAAGGATTCATGTGCATTTTATGGTGTAACAGGACAACTCTGGCATAACTGAAAGTACTTCCAATGGGCTGATTCAAGAAGAAGGTACTTTCAAGAGAAACAAGCTCTAAGGCATGGATCTGTACATGGCAGAAGATAAAGCTGAATGAGGAATGCGCCAGAATGTCCCTGCAGCCACAGTCACACCAGTACTGCTGTGCAGAGAAAACACTTCACCTCTCCAACTTGCAGCTCTGTCTGCAGCCTGTCACTGCCTAGCAGTGCAGCATGGGCTTCATTCTAGCAAAAAGGGAAGAGCAAGACTCATTTATTTATTCCACCCTGTTGGATTTTGCAGCATGACCTGATAAAGACATGGTGATTTTTTTGCACTTCGCTGCCCATGAAGTTCCAATTTTATCAACTGAAGCAAAATGCTCGTCACATCTAAGACTAGGCTGGAGAGCACCAATCCCACTTGCAGCATGTAAGAAATACACTCAGATTATGTCCCATAGTGCCATGTCCAACTAGGAACTTCCCAGATAAACCTGAGCACATCAGCTCACTCACAGCTGATCCCTTGAGGACTGATAAACAAGGAAACATCCCTATTTCACTGAGATATTTCAAGATTTCAGTATAAAAGGTCATGCTTACCTTCAACTTGTACCTGCTGGAGGGGGACTTTTTTGCCCCAGATGTACCAGCTGTACTCAGCCCCTGTTTCAGGCCATGGACACTGACTGTGTGACTTCCTGAAAGGAAAACAGAGAGTCCTAATTAGGGACATCTTTCATATTGTACTGTCACTTCTCTGTTGATTCAACAAAACCAGACCAACCAGCAACAGAGCATGTGCTCTGTTCATCCTTCAGAGATGTTACTGGACAGTCCCAGGAAGGGTGCTGAGTTGGGCAGCTTTTTCCAGAGTCCATTTGTTCGTAACTTTAACCTTTTCCACTCTCCGTTGACAGAGAAAAGAGAACTCCCCCATTCTCTGCACCTCAGTGAATGCTGAATGCCCAGTGTGGCTTGCAGAACTCCCTCCTGCCTGCTAACAGATATTGTGGCTCAGCCAGACTCCCACAACACTTCCCAGCAGGAGATTTTTCTACTGGCTTAACAGCAGCAATATTATAACCAGAAAACAAGCTCCAGTTTTGTCTCTGCTAGGACACAGGAAGACCCTTCACCATCTGTGACTAGGCTGGGGCAAACAGAGAAACAGAAGAGCCAGGCAGCCCTTCCAGCCCAGCATACCTTGTTTCTTGACAGTGATGGGCAGGCTGTAGTTGTATGTGCTGCGTTTTGCTTTCACAGGCATGTCAGTAGCAGCATAACCTAGAGGGGAAAACCAAAAACCAGTAATGAACTGAGAGCACCCTGCAGAATATCCCCAGCTCAGGAACACAAGGGCTGGACTGGTGTAAGAAGGGCAGGCTGGTCTTTGGGATATGCAGATTTTAGCAGGGTGGGGAGAAGAGATCAATAAAACCCTTTAACTTGGAAATGCGACCTGATGTCAATGAGTGGATGCCAGCTCTGTCATAGATTTATTAGAGGACATCAGAAACTCCTTTTCCTCAACTTGTCCTCTGCAAAATCAGAGCAGGGAACCCCACATCCAAGGTCTGAGACCCAGCACCCTGCAGGAGATGCTGAGACCCTTGAGGAAAAGCTGCTATATGAGCACCAGAATTCCTGCTTGGTGCCTCCCCTGGGTGAGGAGGAGGATGCTCTGCTACACCCACTTGGGCTTGGAACACATGGAGGAGGAAGGTCAGAGTTTATAATGTGCCAAATGAGGAAAGACATACTGCACACTATGAAAGAAAGTATTACAGGAGTTTGGAAAGAACTACAGTAAGCAAGGAGCTCAGGAGGTGACATGTTCATCAGAGCAGAACTATGGCAAAAGAGTTTGAAAAACACATAAAAAGAAAAGTACTACCAGGATTAACCAGAAAGCAGAGAGAGCAGCTCTGTGGGTTGGGCCCTTTTACCATATTTCATTCCACAGCGAATTCGGAAGTCCAGTACTTGATAAATCTTTGCTTCAGGGTGTTTTCTGGGGTCATACCCAAACCTAACCCATAAGCTTCTCCAAGGACCTGTTAACTGCACAAACACAGGAGGGAAGATGGTTACAAAAAAGCACCATGGTGTTGCACTTTCCTTCATTACAGAGTTACAGAGTTCTTGGAAAGTTCTAGTATTTCCCCTCATTGCCCAAAGATACTTGTTTTACCAGCTCTTTGTTCACTTGCCATGGCACTATTTATACACTGAAACTTGGCAATCAAAGCATCAAAGCACAAATATTTGTGTGCTTTTACAAACCAACCTGCAAGGTCAGTCTTGTTTGTGTGGAAAAATTCTACCACTGCCAGGTGAACAGTCACTCAGAGTGTCTGACTGACCTGCAAAGGTGATTAGAACCTATGGAGCAAATAGTGACCCAATCCTCCTTGGCTTCAACTTTAGTTCCAAAGCATTTCCTTCCCTCTGTCTCATTACCTAAAATTAAGCTCAGGTACTCGGTGGTAGGACCTCAGAAGTGGTAAAGGACCAGGAACAGCCAGGGGATGCTCCCTTGCTCACAGATGCAGCACTCACCATGTAATAGGCCAAATATGGCAGCAGCAGCTTCAGCTTGTCTGGATGGACACTGATATTGGCCTTCACTGCGTTCCGAGACCACACGGGACGGACTTCAAAGAGCTAAAGAAACACACAAACAACCACAGAACAGTGGGAGGGGGGTTACCAAAGGCAGAGCAGCTTTCCAAGTGGACCTAGTTCTGTATCAGGGCCTTCGGCCCTCAGTTTGAGCTACTGGGTGGTAATGTAAGAACTCGTGGCACAAAAAGGGGCTTAATGTGAGCTGGCCAGAGATTCAAACCTTGACTTGCAGAATTGAACTGAACACAGCAGTGTCAGTAGCATCTGCTCATCCTCACTTACAATCACCAAGAATTTCTGGGGAAAAAAATGCACTTTTTCCTCCCCAACTTGCTGCAGGACAGTGCTCAGGTGAGGAGTAAGGCACACACCTTTCTCAGCTCTTCCTCCACCTTTTTATCCACAGGATTGGTGCACACTTTCTTCCAGTTCTGGACAGCAGCATCCAGGGGTTTAGTCGGGATCTCTTCATCATCAAAGTTCACAAAGATGGCATTATGTGGGCGCCGGGCCCTGCTGAGGCCAATCAGGTTCTCACCAGATACCTGGGGATTGTTGTATCCCTCCCTAAGGAACAGGGAAAGACAAAAGGGACTCAGCTGGGTGAGCAGTAGGTTGGTTTAACTTTGGTCCAACCTCCCTTGATCACACACTGGTACCATAAAACCACTCATGGCACCACTGAAGAAAAGAAAATTTAAGTTTGAAAGAAACCTAAAACCTCAAAGCTACATCCATTTGCACACTGATAGAGCTCTGCCCTGGCTGGCAGAAAACCCTCCAGCACTTGGGACTGATCAGTATGAAATGTGTTGGAGCACTAAAGGCTTCACCCTCTGCATTTGCTCTCCGGGAGCTACTGCAGCTACTCAGTGCGACAGGGGCAAAGCAAGAGAGAACTGCAGGTACCAACTCAATCTGGAAATCTTCCTTTAAAAAGTGCTGGTGAAGGCCAACAGTGAGAACATGAAAGATGTTTCTTGTGGGAGATCTCCCAGATTGTTCTTCTGGCAAAGCCAGTTGGGACCAGGACTGCACAGGAACACATGGCACTGACCCTTGCAAGCCCTGCCCTTGGCTCCAGCCCACTGGAAGCAGGCAGAAGGCTGTATCCTGCATCCCACACTGTGTGAGGTGTGCTGGGAGAGGCATCATCTTCACCACATCCCCAGCTCCCCTCACCTGGCAAATCCTCAAGTGGAATTTTGCTGAGGTTGCCACTGCCAGGCAGTTTCTGGGCATTTTTTTTTGCCTCTGTTGTGCCAAATCAAGAGGGATAAAACAGCACAAGGGAGCAGATTCAACAGGTGAAATACATGGAAGATGTATCATCAGAAAAGGCACTGACCTGTGCTGTATATCTGGGCGATAAAAATAGTCAATGGGAGTGTCCAGACGTGAGAAAATGGGTGGTGGGATGTAAAGAGGTAAGTCCCTATTGAAAAATTCTTCCTTCTCTGGTTTGAGCATCAGGACTTTGTCATACATGGAGGTTTGTTTGCCATCAGGGCCAGAGTGCATTGCCAGGTACTGGAAATCAGACATTCCTGTAAGAAACAAGGGTTAAAACATTGTGAACTTTGCTGTGAATTCAACAATATTTCTCACACTCAACTTTAAGGAGCAGGAATCTGATAAGTTTATACAAAGGTTTATCCTGCAAGGAGGCCGTAACAACAGGACACTTGATTTTCCTTCCAGTCCTCAACTGGTTAAAGGGAAACACTTCCCTTTCCCACCAAACATCCTCATCTCCAAGCCATGTGCACACAAGCCCAAGGGTTACCTTGAAATTTGTAAACAGTGGTGACAATCCCAAGAATCTCCATCTCAAACTGGACTTCTGGCTGGATTTGTTCCTCGGTGTCCAACTGCTGCTTCCTCTTGGTCCTCCTCCTCACCCTGAGCAGCATGGTGGAGGTGGGGAAGCGGTTGGCACACACAGGGTGGCAGTAGGGGTCCTTGGGGCGGAAATACAACTCCAGCCTTTTGGCAGGGTCGGCGTAGATCTGTCAGCAAGGGCAGGCAGAGCCCCTGTCAGCATCCCACCCACACAGCCCCACACTCCTGTGCCAGCCTCCAGCCCCACACGCTGCCATGGGCACCGCTGTTCCCCTCACACAGTCTCAGGGGGATCATTGCTGCCCCACCAACACCTGCAGCACATCACAGGGGTGTGCAGCCTCTCCCATCCTGGGTATTGGGAAGAAATAAATAAATGAGAAACATAATATCCTGGATGTGAGGAAGAAATTCTTCCCTGTGAGGGTGGTGAGGCCCTGGCACAGGCTGACCAGAGAAGCTGTGGCTGCCCCATCCCTGGCAGTGTCCAAGGCCAGGTTGGAGCAAGCTGGTCTAGTGGAAGGTGTTCCTGCCCATGGCAAGAGGGTGGAATTCAATGACATTTATGGTCCCTTCCAACCCAAACCATACTATGATTTTACCAGACACCGCCTGAATCCCTGCTCAGGGAAGCAGCATCACCCCCAAACCACACGTGGGCCCTGCGTAGGGACATGCTGGCTTGGAACGACTCCCACGTAGGGGCTCGCCCCGGCCCCCTCTCGCCCCCAGCCCCCGCCCAGGCACAGGCCCGGTCTCGCCGCCCCTCACCCTCTGCCCAGCGAGTCGCCACCCGCCCCACAGCCCCCGCGCCCCCTCACCCGCGACACCCCCTGCTCTCCTCCCAGCGTCCGCAGCATGGCCCCGACGTCCCGGACGAGCCCCGGGTACTCCACGCACACCAAGCGCGGGGCGCGGGGCAGCTCCAGCACGGCCGAGCCCCGCGGGCCCCGCTGCCGCCCCGCCGCCATCGCTGCCCCGCCGCTCTCGCCCGGCGCCGCCCCGCGGGCCGCGGCGCGAAGGTTCCGCCGCACGGCGGTTCCGAGGCGGCAGCGGCGCGCTCGGCGTGTGGGGAGGGCGAGGCCTGAGGGCGGCCTGAGCTCGTCCTGTCCTGCTCGGACCTGCGGCTCCTCAGCCCAGCTTGTGACCATAAACAGATGCAGAATCACCTCCCCCGTGTGTTATTTTGTCCTCGTCCTGCCTGGACAACGAAGGAAAACAGCCCTGACTGAGCACACGCTCACATGCATCCGTACGCCGCTTCTCTGATCGTGCAAGGAATCTGGTGTAAATTCTCATTAAAACAAGCTTTTGCTTCCTAAGAACTTCAGTCTTCATCCCAGCAATGTTTGATGCCACAGAAGGTGGCAGATGAAGGAGATACAGGTGAGGGTGAGAATAAAATTTGCCACAAGGACAGCTTGTCCAGCACTGGCTGTCACAGCCAGGGGAGCACACACTGCCCACAGGATGTTCCATCCTGCCTGACCTTGACATCAGCGAGAAACTCCTGTCATGGCAAACACACAGAGAACCAGAGTCACTCAGATTACAAGCAAGCCTTTAATGATCTCTAAACTATATTTCTTTCTTAGCTTTAGAACATTAACTCCGACTGGGAGATGTTGGCGACCTGCGGCAGCTGCCGATAGACCGAGTTCCAGAAGGTCACAAACCGGGATCTCAGGTCCTGCTTCACAGAGTTTTTGTTCATCTCGTTGTTGATATCCAGGTAGTACTTGCCCTTGTTGCTGTAGGCTGGCCAGGAAACGGGCACGTCCGAATGGCCTTTGTTGGGATCACTGGGGCAAAAGGAGACACAGAAACACAGTTTTGAGGTTTTTGGCAGGAACCTTGTCTGCTCAAGTGAGACTTTAAGTGAGAAAAAAGAGAGAGTTGACCCTGGCACAAGCAATAGAATTCTGCCTGCCAGGAGTGAGTTGATGACCTGCAATCTCCTCCCTCAGTCCCCACTGGCATCATCCCAGCTTCACATAGGGACTTAAATTTTGTATGAACATTAGGATTCAGGAATAAGAAATACAGACATGGAACACCCTGCTTCTGGGAATGATCCTGAAAACTTACTGGACAAAACCAGCAGCCTGAAATTCTGCATCAAGCCCCAAATGTGGAATAGGAATCACTCACCCGCTCCTGGCAAAATTGGTCCAGTAAGCAATCATGGCCTTTGAGACGGTCCTGTGCTTGGGCAGGTAGCCCAGGGGGGTGGCAAAGGGCTTCCCAAACACGTACTGCAGGTCATCAGCATGGTCTGCCCCGACCCAGCTGGGGTAGACAGGCATGCGGGACGGCTGGGAGAACACGTAGCTGTAGGTCTTGCCACTCCTGGGAAATAAAAGGGACTGGATAAGCAGCTGTGAGGGGACAGCAGAGCCCTCTTAAGCCACTCCTCATCCCCCCAGGTCGGCTTTGGGTCCCTGCCAGGGCTGAGCTGCTCACTGGGCATTCTGCAGGTGCAGGTTCAGTGCCCACTGTGTGGGAATCAGGAAGATGTAGTCAGTGACCAGGTCCACCACTGTCTTCTTCATGACCTCCTGACTGGGTTTGTCACCCCAGCTCTGTGTGTAGATGTTGTAGGTGGCGTTGGCTCCGGCCTCGCCCCTGTCCACGGTGAGGCCTTTGATCAAATCATACACCTGCTCCCTGAAAAGACAAGTGACATTAATTAATTACAGACCAGCAGCTTCAGGTCAGGCAGGGGTCTTGCCTGGTCCTTTCTCTTGAGGGCTCTGGACTTGGCAACACAAGGCCTGGGCACCCAGGCTTGGAGCGACATCCCGTTATGAAGGCTGTGCCCTGTCCGCTCAAGCCTGAGTCGTTGGGGCTTGGGAGCTACACTGGAGAGAAGATGGCTCCTGTTGAGGGCTCCAAGGGCATCTGTCACTCACGCAGTGATTTTCACCAGCGGGCGGTTGATGGCGGGTAAATCCACGCCGGCAAAGATGTGCCCATCCATGTTATTGACCCCGGCCAGGTAGTCGATGTCGGCAGCGTTGGCAAAGAGCTTCTCTGGCATGTCTGGGAGGAAATCCCCATCGACGACAGGAGTGAGGGCAAGGGTGTGCACCAGGGGCACTGCAGCAGGAGACAAGAGCAGAGTCTGTTAGGAGCTGAGGAAACACAGATGAGTGGTCTGGCATAGCCCATGACTCAAATAGCTCGGGAGAAAACAGGCTGAGGTGAATGACAGCTTGAGCAGTGGCTTCAGTATGTGCAGGATGTCACCCAGATGCAGTGTAAACCTCATGTCTATGGCTGAAGGAGAAAAGCAAGAGATCTGCCAGGCAAGCACCACCTGGTAACATCCATAAATCCTCTCCTCCTGCAAATCCCTTCCCCAAAAAGATAGGAAAGAGCTGAACTTTGCATCCCACCTGGCCATGCTGTCTGATTGTCAGGACAGCCAGCCCCGACTGTGCAGTTGCACAGCAGTGGTTTAGACACTCTCTGTTCTGAGCCAGGCTAAACGCTGTGGTTTGTGACCAGGAGCACCAGGAGGAGAATCTTCTTGGCAAAGGAGTCCCCACAGGCAGCAAAAGCAGCAGCGATCCTACACTCCACCCAGCGACTCAAATAGAAATAGCAGGGACGTGAACTTTTTTTTTTAATTTACAAACTGTATTCTGGGATTGCTCTTGCTGCTTTCACAGAACAGGAAGCCCAAACAGTTGCTCTGAGGCCAAGGCAGAGCCCTTGGATAATCCCTCTGCGACTGCTGCCATTGCATGGTGGGCAGCATTCATCTGCTGCAATGTGCACCTGCCTGCAGAAAGGTGACTGCAAGAGCTGTCATTATTATCCCTTTTCTGAAGGGCACAAGCTCTGCTTCAACACTCCTGGCAGTCAACCCAGTGTCCTGCCAAGAGCTTGGGGAGCCCAGGGTGGGTGATTGACCAGAGCACAGGCTGGGGGACTTACTGGGCAGGTTGGTCAGCTGCAGGTGGTAGGCCAGTGTCAAAGTTTTGGGATCAGAGCTGCGCAGGCAGTTGGCCAAGATGGTGGTGTTGTCTGTGGAGCAGCCCACCTTTCCTCCAAGCTGCAGGAGAAGAGACAGAAAAACATCCTAGCGTTATCTCCCAAATCTGGGGGTAATTGTTATAGAGACAGATTATATTTGGTTTTAATCTCAAAGCAGTGACTTTCCACAGCTTTGTCTGGCACAGCTCCTGCCCAATCCCTTCCTAGCCATGCTCTCCTCTAGGGAATTGCTTTTTTGGTTTCTATAGTCCTTCAGGCAAGACTTGCACGTTACCTTTTTAGCCCAGAAGAGCGGGTCCCTCTGGATGGCCCAGCTGCACACCCCAACCCCACTCTGGCTGATGGCTCTCTTGAACAGGCCCTTGTTCTTCGGAGACAGCGTCTGGGGGGCAAAATGGGGACAAGAGGGTTTTGGGTACAAACTCCTGAGGAGACCACAGCCTGCCAAACCAGGCAGATGGCCTTGCGGGTCGTGCACGTGTCCCAGGGAAACTGCCAGGTCTTGAGGTGTTCAGCAGTCTTGGGATTTGAAGTTCAAAGGTGAGATGCTGAGAAGAGGAGCAGAGGAGGGGGACATGGAAGGTAGAGGCTGTTTCTTCCCAGGACACGTGGCTGCAGTGGTGGGACTGATGAAGCTGAAGAAGGAGGAGCTGCTACAAAGCACTGAGGCTGAGCATTGCTGTCCTGGCCAGGGCAGGACGTTCATGAGACAGCAGGTGGGGAGGAAAGCAGATGAGTACCAAGGGGCACTCTCAGTGATTGACAGAGAAGGGGCTCTGCTATGGTCTGACAAGGACAACTGACCTGCAGGGAGACGCTGACGGCACCGGCCGATTCCCCCAAAGATGGTGATGTTGTCTGGGTCACCCCCAAAGGCCTTGATGTTCCTCCTTCACCCAGGCAATGGCCATGTGCTGGTCCTTGAGCCCGTAGTTCCCTGAAGGACAGAGAGATCATCCACCAGTGAGCAGGGGCACAGCAAAAATCACAGAGTGGGCATCCAGGACAGAGCGAGCAGCAGAGGTACCTGGCAGGTTTTCATCGCCGGTGCTCAGGAAGCCCAGCGGCCCCAGGCGGTAGTTGACGGTCACCACGATGACGTTGCCCCGCACTGCGATCTCCTCCCATCGTACAGGTAGTTGTCCAGGAAATTGGCTTCCCTGGCTGCCTCCGACTAGGAAGGCGCCACCGTAGATAAAAACCATCACGGGCAGCTTGGTAGAGACTGGGAGGAGCGGAACAGGAGCAGAGTGAGCCCCGACAGAGCTGGAAGGTGCTGCCCCTCCATCCCCTCACCCCCTCCCTGAGCATCATTCCACCTGGGCAGGAGCAGACGTGATGCTCTGTAAGAGCCCGTGGCCAAAAAAGGCCTTGCTCTGCACAAGAGACTGAGCCTCCCAACAGGGTGAAGGTGAGGGACGTTGTCTGACACAGTTGCCACCTTTCCCCCTGAAAATCACTGCCCAGCACCTGCCCACTATGGACCATAACTGCTGAGAGATGCTCCAGAAAAATTTGCCCAGGAAAGGCAGGTGGGGATCTCCTGCCCAGGTCCCTGCCAAGCACATACTCTCTCTCCTCCTTGAGGGATCCAGATGTTCAGGTACAGACAGTCCTCACTCCCGCGGACATCAGTCTGTGTCAGCTTCATTTGCATACAGCGCTTTTTGAATGTTTTTGCTTCCAACGTTCCTGAGAGGAGAAAGGGAAGACAGCATGTCCCAGTCAAGGGCATCAGCTCCATTCTCTGGTTGCAACATGTCTGTCCACCCATCCTTTCCTCTCTGAGTCCAGAGCAGAGGCAGCAAAGCCGCCCCAGCCTTTGTGACCAGTCTGAGTAATGTGCTGTACTGTTTCCCATATGTACCAGATTAAAGAGAGGGGAGCAAAAATAAAACCCCAAACCAAAGGCATTCAAAAGCTGCATCTTACCATCCCAGCCTGGATGTGGTTGGGGATCTTCCAGTCTCTTTGGAGGGGCAGCAAAGGGAATCCCTCTGAAGATGTCGACGTAGCTCCCAAAGAGTCCCAGTTTCTTACTCTCGCCTTCCACAAATCCTCCCTCGGTGAGCACCACCCCCAGCTACAGGTGGTACCATGGAGAAGAGAAAATCCAGTGCTTTGTCCTTCATAACTCTGGCTTCCTGTGTCTCCAGCACCCACACCTTGCCCTGGCCAGGCCCCCGTACAGACCCACTCACATCCCACCCTCCCCATCCACACCCTTGGTCCCTTATGGAAAGCCCCCAGGTGCCACTGGAGCTGTGCAGGTGTCCTGCAGGTGCCCTTTGGAGCAGACAGGCAGCAGCAATTCCCCCACAGTCCCAAAGACAAATGGCAGAAGGAGAAAACCTTCAGCCTTTGGGTGCAAACACAGCCTTTGTACTTACAGTCGCAGCCCAGGCTACCCCAAGGTAGGAGCACAGGGCCAAGGCCAGGATATGCCAGCGAGCCATGGCGAGAGCAGCCCTGAGGACACAGCCCCAGCTGGAGGCCTGTATTTATATAGCCAGGAGTGCAGGTGTGTGCCAATGCCATGGGCCAGGCTTGGCTTGGAGCTGGACCAGGGCAGCCTCCACACCCTTGTCCTTCAGTAGCCTGAGGCCAGTCCATGGCTGAGGTAGATGGCCATGGCTGTGTGAGAGCCCTGCAGGTGCTGTTTGTGTGGGCTGGAGGCCAAACCAAAGGAAGTGCTCAGTCCGACAAAATTCCTGAGAAATTAAACCTGATGGATTCTTGAGAAGCCTCACCCAAGCACAGGTGGCTGAAATCATATTAAGGTATGCAGTAGAACATATTATTGGCAACCTAGGAGAAGCCTTGCACTCGTAACACACTGGGGAATGTACAAGACTCAAACTGACAGCAAGCCTCAAAGCTGCTTCTATCCAACAGCAGCCAGACTGCTCATGAAGTTCACACACAGGCCAGAATTTCTGTTTCCATTTCATTGTCACATCCATCTGAAGGCTTCAAGTCTCCTTCCTCCTCATACCTCTGCAGGCTCATGCCAGCTGCTCTTTATCATCTCCACTGCTTGTTGTGTTTGTCAGAGAGAGAGGGGAATGGGCAGGATGCAAACAATAGCTTTGAAATTTATCTCTAACAGAAAACTCATCTGTCAGTGTGCAATTCCTTTCCACATTCAATCACAGGGCTGGTAGAACATCTGTTGATAAGAGATGGAAAGAAGGAAAGGATTCCTGTGTGTTTTATGGTGTAATGAGAATCTTCATGGGAACACGCAAAAATGGAGTTTGTGTTCCAGACTTCTAAAAAGAGACTCAGCCAGGTGAGCAATGGGTTGGTTTAACTTTGGCCCAATGTCCCTTAATCACACACTGGTACCATAAAACCACTCATGGCACCACTGAGGAAAGAAAATTTTTTTAAAATCCCTTCAAAGCTACATCCATTTGCACACTGACAGAGGAGCTCTGCCCTGGCTGGCAGAAAACCCTCCAGCACTTGGGACTGATCGGTATGAAATGTGTTGGAGCACTAAAGGCTTCACCCTCTGCATTTGCTTTCCTGGAGCTATCACAGCTACTCATGGGACAGGGGCAAAGCAAGAGAGAACTGTAGGTACAACTCAATCTGGAAATCTTCCTTTAAAAAGTGCTGGTGAAGGCCAACAGTGAGAACATGAAAGATGTTTCTTGTGGGAGATCTCCCCGATTGCTCTTCTGGCAAAGCAAATCAGAGCCAGGACTGCACAGGAACACAGGGCATTGATTTCTGGAAGCCCTGCCCTTGGCTCCATCCCACTGGAAGCAGGCAGGAGGCTGGTTCCACTGCAGGGGCTCCCTTACCCTGGCTCACCCCAGGGCTGGGCTCCCCACCCTACAGCTCCTCTGCATGGAGAACCTCAACACACACACACAGGGGTCCCATCACCTGTGACACCCCGTGCTCTCCTCCCAGCAGCCACAGCATGGCCCCGATGTCCCCCACCAGCCCTGGGTTCTCCACATCAGCCATGGCCTGTGGGGCAGCTCCAGCACGGCTGAGCCCACCTGCTCCCACCACAGGGTACCAGAGCCTGGACAGGTCAGGTCCAGCACTTGTGTGTGGATGGCGACATGTGGTAAACAAGGTTTGTGGAAAGTTGTGCTCCTTGTCCTGCCCTGGTCAGAGCTGCAGCTCCTCAGCCCAATTCAGCCCAGCCTCTGCCCTAAAACCAGTGGGGAATCACATCCCCCATGGGTTTATTCTGCCCCATCAGTTCCTGAGCAATGTCAGTGCAAGATCAACAACAGGTCAGGACTGGTTTCCATTCACTTGTTGCACCTTTAGCTCTCTAAGATCTGGTTGATAGCAGCAGGGACCTTGATGGTAACACAGGGAAATCCAGAGGACAGGTCAGGATTGGGGCTGTCCTGCCTGGGCTCACAGGGGCAAAGAGGAAAAACAGCCTCAGGGCCAACAGCCAGCTGGGCAGGGAGAGACTGGACCCCAGCTGACAGCAGCTTCCCTGGGACATCAGGGGGTCACAGCCAGGGAACACACACTGCCTACAGAATGGATGTCCTTTCCTGCCTGACCTTAATGTTGGCAAGAAAATCCTGTCATGGCAAACACAGAGAACCAGAGTCACTCAGTTACAAGCAAGCCTTTAATGAACTATCTTTTAAGTGTTCAGAACATTAACTCCGACTGGGAGATGTTGGCGACCTGCGGCAGCTGCCGATAGACCGAGTTCCAGAAGGAAACATACTCAGATCTCAGGTCCTGCTTCACAGAGTTTTTGTTCATCTCGTTGTTGATATCCAGGTAGTACTTGCCCTTGTTGCTGTAGGCTGGCCAGGAAACGGGCACGTCCGAATGGCCTTTGTTGGGATCACTGGGGCAAAAGGAGACACAGAGGTTCAGTTTTATATCAGGGCAGCTTGGGGATGCAGTTCAGGTGCATGCACACACAGCGTTTGACACTGACACAAGCAATAGGAATTCTGCCTGCCAGGAGTGAGTTGATGACCTGCAATCTCCTCCCTCAGTCCCCACTGGCATCATCCCTGGCTCCACACAGGGACTTACATCCTGCCTGAACACCAGGATTCAGGAGTAAACCTCATCAAGTGGAGGCAGAGATCACGAGTCATGAAAATGCCTCTCCCCTCCCCAAGTGTGCTATGGATGAGGAGAACCCAGAGCAAACTCCAGCACTGTGAGACACAGACCCCTGCTCACAACACCAAGACAGAGAACTTCTGGGAATGATCCTGAAAAGTTACTGGGTGAAAGCAGCACCTTGAAGTGCTGCATCACAGCACAAATCACTCACCCGCTCCTGGCAAAATTGGTCCAGTAAGCAATCATGGCCTTTGAGACGGTCCTGTGCTTGGGCAGGTAGCCCAGGGGGGTGGCAAAGGGCTTCCCAAACACGTACTGCAGGTCATCAGCATGGTCTGCCCCGACCCAGCTGGGGTAGACAGGCATGCGGGACGGCTGGGAGAACACGTAGCTGTAGGTCTTGCCACTCCTGGGAAATAAAAGGGACTGGATAAGCAGCTGTGAGGGGACAGCAGAGCCCTCTTAAGCCACTCCTCATCCCCCAGGTCGGCTTTGGGTCCCTGCCAGGGCTGAGCTGCTCACTGGGCATTCTGCAGGTGCAGGTTCAGTGCCCACTGTGTGGGAATCAGGAAGATGTAGTCAGTGACCAGGTCCACCACTGTCTTCTTCATGACCTCCTGACTGGGTTTGTCACCCCAGCTCTGTGTGTAGATGTTGTAGGTGGCGTTGGCTCCGGCCTCGCCCCTGTCCACGGTGAGGCCTTTGATCAAATCATACACCTGCTCCCTGAAAAGACAAGTGACATTAATTAATTACAGACCAGCAGCTTCAGGTCAGGCAGGGGTCTTGCCTGGTCCTTTCTCTTGAGGGCTCTGGACTTGGCAACACAAGGCCTGGGCACCCAGGCTTGGAGCGACATCCCGTTATGAAGGCTGTGCCCTGTCCGCTCAAGCCTGAGTCGTTGGGGCTTGGGAGCTACACTGGAGAGAAGATGGCTCCTGTTGAGGGCTCCAAGGGCATCTGTCACTCACGCAGTGATTTTCACCAGCGGGCGGTTGATGGCGGGTAAATCCACGCCGGCAAAGATGTGCCCATCCATGTTATTGACCCCGGCCAGGTAGTCGATGTCGGCAGCGTTGGCAAAGAGCTTCTCTGGCATGTCTGGGAGGAAATCCCCATCGACAACAGGAGTGAGGGCAAGGGTGTGCACCAGGGGCACTGCAGCAGGAGACAAGAGCAGAGTCTGTTAGGAGCTGAGGAAACACAGATGAGTGGTCTGGCATAGCCCAAGAACAGGCTGAGGTGGGCAGCATTCATCTGCTGCAATGTGCACCTGCCTGCAGAAAGGTGACTGCAAGAGCTGTCATTATTGTCCCTTTTCTGAAGGGCACAAGCATCACCTCAACACTCCTGGCAGTCAACCCAGTGTCCTGCCAAGAGCTTGGGGAGCCCAGGGTGGGTGATTGACCAGAGCACAGGCTGGGGGACTTACTGGGCAGGTTGGTCAGCTGCAGGTGGTAGGCCAGTGTCAAAGTTTTGGGATCAGAGCTGCGCAGGCAGTTGGCCAAGATGGCTGTGTTGTCTGTGGAGCAGCCCACCTTTTCTCCAAGCTGCAGGAGAAGAGACAGAAAAACATCCTAGCGTTACCTCCCAAATCTGGGGGTAATTGTTATAGAGACAGATTATATTTGGTTTTAATCTCAAAGCAGTGACTTTCCACAGCTTTGTCTGGCACAGCTCCTGCCCAATCCCTTCCTAGCCATGCTCTCCTCTAGGGAATTGCTTTTTTGGTTTCTATAGTCCTTCAGGCAAGACTTGCACGTTACCTTTTTAGCCCAGAAGAGCGGGTCCCTCTGGATGGCCCAGCTGCACACCCCAACCCCACTCTGGCTGATGGCTCTCTTGAACAGGCCCTTGTTCTTCGGAGACAGCGTCTGGGGGGCAAAATGGGGACAAGAGGGTTTTGGGTACAAACTCCTGAGGAGACCACAGCCTGCCAAACCAGGCAGATGGCCTTGCGCGTCGTGCACGTGTCCCAGGGAAACTGCCAGGTCTTGAGGTGTTCAGCAGTCTTGGGATTTGAAGTTCAAAGGTGAGATGCTGAGAAGAGGAGCAGAGGAGGGGGACATGGAAGGTAGAGGCTGTTTCTTCCCAGGACACATGGCTGCAGTGGTGGGACTGATGAAGCTGAAGAAGGAGGAGCTGCTACAAAGCACTGAGGCTGAGCATTGCTGTCCTGGCCAGGGCAGGACGTTCATGAGACAGCAGGTGGGGAGGAAAGCAGATGAGTACCAAGGGGCACTCTCAGTGATTGACAGAGAAGGGGCTCTGCTCTGGTCTGACAAGGACAACTGACCTGCAGGGAGACGCTGACGGCACCGGCCGATTCCCCAAAGATGGTGATGTTGTCTGGGTCACCCCCAAAGGCCTTGATGTTCCTCTTCACCCAGGCAATGGCCATGTGCTGGTCCTTGAGCCCGTAGTTCCCTGAAGGACAGAGAGATCATCCACCAGTGAGCAGGGGCACAGCAAAAATCACAAAGTGGGCATCCAGGACAGAGCGAGCAGCAGAGGTACCTGGCAGGTTTTCATCGCCGGTGCTCAGGAAGCCCAGCGGCCCCAGGCGGTAGTTGACGGTCACCACGATGACGTTGCCCCGCACTGCGATCTCCTCCCCATCGTACAGGTAGTTGTCCAGGAAATTGGCTCCCTGGCTGCCTCCGACTAGGAAGGCGCCACCGTAGATAAAAACCATCACGGGCAGCTTGGTAGAGACTGGGAGGAGCGGAACAGGAGCAGAGTGAGCCCCGACAGAGCTGGAAGGTGCTGCCCCTCCATCCCCTCACCCCCTCCCTGAGCATCATTCCACCTGGGCAGGAGCTGACTTGATGCTCTGTAAGAGCCCGTGGCCAAAAAAGGCCTTGCTCTGCACAAGAGGCTGAGCCTCCCAACAGGGTGAAGGTGAGGGACGTTGTCTGACACAGTTGCCACCTTTCCCCCTGAAAATCACTGCCCAGCACCTGCCCACTATGGACCATAACTGCTGAGAGATGCTCCAGAAAAATTTGCCCAGGAAAGGCAGGTGGGGATCTCCTGCCCAGGTCCCTGCCAAGCACATACTCTCTCTCCTCCCTTGAGGGATCCAGATGTTCAGGTACAGACAGTCCTCACTCCCGCGGACATCAGTCTGTGTCAGCTTCATTTGCATACAGCGCTTTTTGAATGTTTTTGCTTCCAACGTTCCTGAGAGGAGAAAGGGAAGACAGCATGTCCCAGTCAAGGGCATCAGCTCCATTCTCTGGTTGCAACATGTCTGTCCACCCATCCTTTCCTCTCTGAGTCCAGAGCAGAGGCAGCAAAGCCGCCCCAGCCTTTGTGACCAGTCTGAGTAATGTGCTGTACTGTTTCCCATATGTACCAGATTAAAGAGAGGGGAGCAAAAATAAAACCCCAAACCAAAGGCATTCAAAAGCTGCATCTTACCATCCCAGCCAGGATGTGGTTGGGGATCTTCCAGAGTCTTTGGAGGGGCAGCAAAGGGAATCCCTCTGAAGATGTCGACATAGCTTCCAAAGAGTCCCAGTTTCTTACTCTCGCCTTCCACAAATCCTCCCTCGGTGAGCACCACCCCCAGCTACAGGTGGTACCATGGAGAAGAGAAAATCCAGTGCTTTGTCCTTCATAACTCTGGCTTCCTGTGTCTCCAGCACCCACACCTTGCCCTGGCCAGGCCCCCGTACAGACCCACTCATATCCCACCCTCCCCATCCACACCCTTGGTCCCTTATGGAAAGCCCCCAGGTGCCACTGGAGCTGTGCAGGTGTCCTGCAGGTGCCCTTTGGAGCAGACAGGCAGCAGCAATTCCCCCACAGTCCCAAAGACAAATGGCAGAAGGAGAAAACCTTCAGCCTTTGGGTGCAAACACAGCCTTTGTACTTACAGTCGCAGCCCAGGCTACCCCAAGGTAGGAGCACAGGGCCAAGGCCAGGATGTGCCAGCGAGCCATGGCGAGAGCAGCCCTGAGGACACAGCCCCAGCTGGAGGCCTGTATTTATATAGCCAGGAGTGCAGGTGTGTGCCAATGCCATGGGCCAGGCTTGGCTTGGAGCTGGACCAGGGCAGCCTCCACACCCTTGTCCTTCAGTAGCCCGAGGCCAGTCCATGGCTGAGGTAGATGGCCATGGCTGTGTGAGAGCCCTGCAGGTGCTGTTTGTGTGGGCTGGAGGCCAAACCCTCTCAGGTATCTTTTCTTTTTTCCACATGGCCACCACCCTGGTCAAACCTTACTACCCACACTTAGAGAGATTTGGGAATGCAAATTCTCTGTTATTCTTCTTCTTCTCTAGTGTATTACCAGCTCATTTGAATTCCTGCTTCTCTCTTGGGAGCTTGTTGAGCTTCCTAGAGGACTCATTAGCCAGTAATTATGAAAATGTAGACACCAATTTATCCACGGGATTGGTGCACACTTTCCTCCAGTTCTGGACAGCAGCATCCAGGGGTTTAGTTGAGATTTCTTCATCATCCAAGCTCACAAAGATGGCATTGTGTGAGTGCCAGGCCCTGCTGAGGCAAATCAGGTTCTCAACACAAAACTGGAAATTGTTATATCCCTCTCTAGGAAACAGGGAAGGGATCAGGATTGCACTCTGCCTGTGGCTCACACAGACTTGGGGCTCTCACTGGAACATGGGAAAATGAAGTTTGTGCTCCAGATTTCAGAAGAGAAGGGACTCAGCTGAGTGACAAATGGGTTCATATAGCTTTGGCCCAAGCTCTGTACCAAGGGGCAATGCAAGAGGGAAATGCCATTAGGATTTTTTTTCCTTTAAAAATTGAAGATGAAGGCCAACAGTGAGAAAATGAAAGATGTTTCTTGTGGGAGATCCCCCAGATTGTTCTTCTGGCAAAGCCAGTAAGGGCTAGAGGGCACAGGAACACATGTCTCCAATTCCTGGTAGAAAGCTGGGCTCAGTGCATCCCAGGATGTGTGAGGTGTGCCGGGAGGGGCAGTGCTCTTCACCACATCCCCAGGTCCCCTCACCTCAACTGGATTTTTCTGAGGTGGCCACTGCCAGGCAGTTTCTCCCTGTGCCTCTTCTGTTGTGCCAGTCTAGAGGGATAAAACAGAACAAGGCAGCAGCTTCAGCAGGCGAAGGTCTCCAGCCCATCTCCCCCCTGTTCCTGAGCTCTCCCTTTCCCATGGGGATCCAGCCTGTGGGACATCTCTGGCACAGCTGAGCCCTGTGTCCCCCACCGCTGTGGGGTCTTTGAGTCAGGGCTGGTGGCTTGCCTGTGTGTCTGTTACAGTTTCTCTTCTTCCTCCTACTCATCCCAGCAAGGTGGCAGCTGGGTGTGTTCCTTCTGTGAGAGCTCTGGGATGGGGTGGAAACAGAACCAGTCCCAAATACGCAGGAGCTAGCCTCACCCCACGAAACCATAAGCCTGGCTTAGAAGTTGTGATTAATACTAAAAGAACTGTTTTCAGCCTGTAGGGTGCAGCAGTAGCACACTTTAATGGAATCGAAGAATACCAGTTTGGAAGGGATCTCAAGGGATCAGCTGGTCCAACCTCCCTTGGCAAAAGCACAGTCTAGATTAGACAGCCCAGCACCCTGTCCAGCTGATCTGAGAAGTGCCCAGTGTTGGGGAATCCACCCCTTCCCTGGGGAGATTATTCCAATGACTGATCGTTCTCATTGTGAAAAATTGTCCTCTTGCATCCAGTCGTAATCTCCCCAGGAGTAACTTGTACCCATTACCCCTCATTTTTTTCGTGTGACTCCTCCTAAAAATGGAGTCTCCATCTTCCCTGTAGCCACCCTTAAACATTGGAACATGGTGATAAGTTCTCCCCTTTTCTGGTGTGCTGGCACGGGAGTTCTAGAGCACAGCTGAGTACTGTCAGAGCTGAGGGGCGAGTCCCGGACCTGTGAAAGCAGGTGGCAGCACAGCACAGCGAAATGCTTTTAAAGGAGACACCCCCAGCACTCTTTATACGACTTACACAGCAACGATATCCTGGGTGAGCTTGAGGGGAAAGCCTCTGGGTTGTGCCGTGGTTCTGTCTTTTGTAGGGAAGAGCAGCAGGCAGTGTAAGTATCTACCCCAAAACCCCGTTCCCTCTGGGAACAGTTTATCCACCCTGTATATGTCCACAGTTCCTGAGCTCCTCTTCCTTTTGTGCTTACTTTTTGTATTGCATTTAATCCAGGGGAAGACTGCATCTCTCCCACGGATATTGGAGGACTCACTTGGCGGAGAGATTCCCCAAACATGGCATGAGCTCTCCACAAATTCCAAACACTTATTTTCCCAAAGATTTCATGGCAGTCTTGGAAATCTGGGCTCTGAGTGGAGTGAGACGCCGTTAGGGGAAATATTACATCTCCTAGCTAAGGTCTGGCTGGAGTTTCTTTTTTATTTTCTGTTCCGTAGAGCTGTTACACTCATCCTGTGTTTCACCTCAAGAGTGGCTGCAGCAGGAAACAAAACCTTCATGGAAAAGGGCTATGATATAAAAATATGGTGCAGTGGCCAAAGCTGTCAGGAGTTAAAACATCACTTCCAAGTGCCCTCTGCTATGCCTTGGACACCAAACAACTTTCAGATCGTTTTTTTCAGGAACAGTGATATTCAAAGTGCCTGGCAAGGGGCTTCCAGATTATTGGAAGTCTTAGTTACAGAGAGCAGAAACTCTTCTGAAAATAGTTTGCTTAAGGGAACTGTGTTCTAGTGTAAACCAGAATGGACTTTTCAGTTCTCATCTATACCAGTAAGAATCCCTATCAGCCCTGTGCAATGCCCAGATAGTAGAGGGTAGAATATGCTTCATTTCCTTCCACATTGCGTTCTCTTACTCTTAGCAATGTTTCACAGTGTAAAGTATCAGAACTACAACACTTTTTTTCACATTATTATTGCTCCCCTTCAAAACAGCCTTGTCTTTATTGGGCATTCTCACCCTTGGCTCGTGTAACTTCACCAACTTTTATCTCCCTCCTTGGAGCCACAGCTTTTCCCCGCTCATCTTTGTAATCTGACATTGTGATTTGTTCACTTGTGTGCTTGTTTTTCTCCTCGAAGAAGATTTGCTGACTCATTGGGGAGGAAGCAAGAGCTGTAGAGGCAGCTGGTGTCCAGTGATAAAACCACAGCCACATCCAGCCTTCAGGGTTTGCAGGTGACAACCCTTCAGTTGAAGGCCTGAGCCACATTCCCTTCCAAGCTAAGATTGCTGGGGACTTTGGGATTGAGGATGAGGAGGTGGTACCCCCAAAACAGGAATTATTGTTCCTGATAACCACAAAGTTTGTGTTGTATCTTCTGCAAAATTAATAATGATGCTGCGAGAACTTGCAGGCTGGGGGCTAAATCCTGCTGACTGTTGGATGTTGTGCCCTTTTGAAATCCTTAGGCACTATGAGCTATTCAAATGCAAAGGATCATTAATCTTGCTGAGTTCTCCACCACCACGGTTGTGGCACTGTGCAGCAGGCCCAGCAGGCCCACAGCTCTCTGACTTTCCAGCTGTTTCCCTGCATTCCAGGTAACCTGAGAAACCTCAGCTGTCTCATGCACACTCACTCTGAAACCCAAGGTCTTCTGCCCTGACAGCTCTGCCTTTAAGACATGAGAAACTGAATTCTGTGCATATGTCATAAGCATCATACAGAATTCAGAAATAAAGTCTCACCAATAGTACATGGTACTTTTCCTAAGAAAAGAGTTTTAACTTGGGATGTTCTATTTAGCTTTAATGCTTCAAGGAGGTAAGATAAAGAGTTGGTTAACAAACAAGACCGCAAGTCCAGCTGACCTAAGTTCCATCTCTCACCATCCTACTCAAATTTGGGCAAATATTTTAAGGTGAACAATGCAGGTTGGCAGATCTCAATGAAGAGACCTTGCTTTGATGCTTTATGGGGTTTTTGTGGGATTTTTCACAATGCCACTCCAGTGTATTGCTGTGCATGCGCAGGAATTTTACCTTGCTCTTATCGGCAGACCTTGAAGCTGTTACAGGCTGGATCTAAACAAGGAGTTGAAGCAGGGATGTCTGACTGACACACTGCTTCACCCTGTCCACACTCTCAGGATGGGGCCCTTTCAGGAACAGGAATGCTCTGTCATTTCCAACTTCCCCTTCCTCAACTGAGACAAGAGATAACTTCTATTTTATAAAGAGAAAAAACCAGTGGACTTGACCACTGCTAAAAATCCCACCAAAGCTCCTAATATGGAAGAGCCTGGGGTGTAAGATAAAGCCCCATTGCTTTAAAATTCTTCAAGAGGAAGGCAGAATCAATAGGCATGGGTTTGCAAACCCCTCATCCTTCACGAGGAAGCCTTGAATGTCAGAATTGTGTTGGCTGGTGCTGAATGTGGCTGTTGGAGCTTGCTGAGGAGCCCTTGATGCACAGGGGAATTAAATGGCTTAGAGGTTGCTCATGACCTGGAGAACTGTAGATTATGGGCTGGAGCAGAATCAGCTGTGAGAAACTCGGCCTGAGAGTGGTGCAGAAACCACAGGGCTGTGACTCAGCTCATGTAACTTTAGATGCCTGCAGATACTGGGCTCCCTCTCTTTAGGGAGAGAAGTAGGTGCATACAGGGCAGGACTTCAGCCCTGGTTTAGATATGCGCTTTAGGAGCAGAAAAATCTCTTCCTAGGTATGTTTCTTATCAGAAAGGGAGCCTTTGAGTCACCAGCTCACAGCAGAGATCTCCTGACCTACTGCTGAAGGTTTCCTGCCTCATATCCCACGGGGAGCTGGGGATAGCACCTGCACCAAGGCAGCCAAGGATGAGCACATCCTCCCAGCACTGGGGCAGGGCTTGCATCTCTCAGTAAAATCCTCAGGTACAGGCAGGAGCCAAGACACCAGGATGAAGCAAAGGTGGTGGGATGCAGGATGAGGGCTGTCCATATGGTCTGGATGAGCAGTGACCTGGTAACAGTGTGCTCTGGCGGGCTAAAGAAATGTGTTAAAGCTGCAGGCATGACACTGGTTCATCCTGCACGGCCCAACCTCATCAGGGAAACCAAGCAGAGGATGTGCCCTGCAGGAATCTCTCTGTCATGGCTGAGGTGTATGTACAGGGAGCTTGCACAGGTCCAGCTGAGCTCATCCAAACACAGGAGGGTGTCCCTGGTATGATCTCAGCTGTACTGATTTAGTTATTGCTGCCCTAGGAGAAGATGTGAAGGGATATTTGCTGGCTCATGCTTTTACAGCTCAGATGGGAGTGGTCAGGATTTTCCCCCTTCTATTCACTCAGGGGTTTTTACTACTTTTCAGAGACAGAGCAATTATCTGTGCACCAAACCTTAGTGGCTGGTGCAACTGTGAAGGGGTAGACCCCCCTCCCAACACTTAAGGAAGGCAGCACAGGGTAGAAGTGCTGCTCTGGGCCCTGAACAGGAGCAGCTGGCTCAGTAAGCATCTGAAGTGTTTGTTGTAAATCTGACTCTCCCACTGGGCAATGCTCCTAAGAAAACCTTCCCCGTGCACTCCCTCAGGCCCCTGTGTCCACACTCGCAGCTCCCAGGCTGCACTTACCCGGGTTATTTGCATGGATGAGGGCTGCCTGGGTGGCAGAGGCAAAGGGCTGACAGGCCTTTCCTGCCAATCTGTCTGTTGTTCAGATGAAGTGGTTGGAAAGTGCTCACTCTCCAGTTCCCTCTTTGGCTCAGGCACTCTGATAAGGCCTGGGCTGTCCTATCTTGCCCTGGGAGCTGTTCCTCCTCCCTAACAGGCTCCCTTCCCCTGCTGACAGTTAGCAGCCGGCAGTGCTTGATAAACTTATCAGACCAAAGCTGAGCTCAGTGCATGCTCAGCTCCTCCCCAGCCCCAGATTTCCCCCATTCCTGAGGACTCTTTTCTCTCTGCCTGCCTTGCTAGCTGGTACAGCAAACACAAATCCCCTTTGGGCCCACAAGTCAAAATCAGCCCAAGGACCAGATTGAGAAATGCTCAGATTGAAGCAGCACGTTTAAAGTGAGGGCATTGGGTGGGGTGTTTACAGCATCCATATCGAGCTCTCTCTCTCTCCCTGCAATATTTTTCACCGGTGGAAATGTTCGTGTCTGGTTCATCCTCCCTGTGTTGCTGCTTGCCCTGTTTCTCCGCTGGTTTTGAGTTTAGTGGGTTTAATTCAGGGTCTCACTGTGCCTGCCTGGAGGATTGCTGAGCCAGCTCTGGACTTAGGGTGCTTTGCTGGATTCAGTTCCTATCACTCATTATTGGTGTCGCAGTTGTGCTCGGGCGTTCCAGCCCAGATCAAGGCTCCATTGTGCGTGGTGCTGGATGTGGAAGATAAGGAGGAGCAGTCTCATTCCTGACTATCTTACTGTTGAAATAAACAAGTGAAATGAAGGGGAGAGGGGGAATTATTATCCTCTTACAGATGGGGTGAAGAGCTTCTGAGAGCTTCATAGCATGCTGAACAACTTCAGAAATCCAGCACACAAGTCTTCCCTGAGGTGATGCAGGAAATGTGTGGCAGATCTTAAGTCTCAGTTTTAGAGCTGCAGCCTTAAGATCAGTGTGTGTCCATGGTGACTGTTAGTTTTAAGATGGTGGGTCAAGAATTCTGCAGGGATCTGTGTTTTCTTCTCACCCAGCACAATTCACTACCCTTGAATAATTTTTGTGTGGCTGTTCTGGGTTGCCTCCTCTGTGTGGATGTGCTATTCCAGATGAAAAGGGGGGAAAAAAATCTCTGCTTTGTCAGCAGAGTAAGTGTTTAAAAAATGGTTTGTGATGTACTCTTTTTTTATTATCCTGTAGCAGCTTTGCAAGCTGAGCTCCACATCCATTCCCACGTTAGGCCCATAATGGCAGGCAGGAATGTTTTCCCTGTGCAAGGAAATGTATATGCAGCTATTTCTCGGACAGTGCCCTGTGCCTTCAGGTTTTCCTTTGCGTGCTGTGCTGATGGGCTGGAATTAAACTGCTGGTGTGTCTCCATCCCCTGTGACTGGGGAACAACCTGCCGTGAGGACAAGGGACTCTGCTCCTATCTTTTTTCACCGATGACACTTTCTTGTGATGTGTAAGGTGGGAAGCAACTGGATGCAGCAAATAACTTTAACCAGTAAAACCTGCACCCAACTGGAGTCTAATTCTTCCCTGTCCTTCCTTTCAGTTCGTTTTAGGGCTTCCCTAACAATTACCAACACAAGAAATCTTCAGGATCTTGCCTTCTCCAGGATTCCACTCCGTGAGGTTAATACAACCTGGAGATAAGCTCCAGCCTAACGCTGTGCTAGCTGGGAACACCCCTCAGCTTCCTGCAGGTGTCCCGTGGCTCTGGCCTCATTAGGAAGACAGATTCATCCTCTGTCCAAACTGAAATCCACCCTTAATCATCACCAGCTCTTCTGGGCTGCTGCTCTCAGTGCCTCAGGGCTGTCTGGAAGACACAGAGGCACCTCTCTCCTCCTGACAGATGCCCAGGGTTAGTGCTTTGCATGTCCCTCATTTGCTAAACAAAACAGCCCAGAGACCAGGATTTTTTTCCCCCTAGCAATAAAAGGAAGAAGGTGTGAAGAGGACTGGGGAAGTACAGGATACAGGGCGGGCTCAAAGAGAGGCAAAAACAATCAGCTCTTTCTTCAGCCACAAAGATTAGTTGAGATTTTGCTTTTTGCTATCTGTTTCCTTGACTGACTGACCAGAATGTTTGTGATGCGAGAGGAGGTGGTGGGAAAGGAGTTGTACCTGAGGGATCAGAACTGAGGAGGATTTGCATGTTTGGAGAGCAAGGCCAGGTGTGTTTGCAGTTGGTGACAGCCGTGTCCTGGTCCTGACAGGAGCCGAGCATCCTTGGATACCCATGGTGTAGATTCCAAGGATCAGGGCAGCCCTTTGCCTGCTCTTTGGAGCAGGTCTGCCTGTGGCTGATGCTGTGCTGGGAGTGAACAAGGGGCTGCGGGGCTCTGCCTTGTTTTTCCTTTGGGCTGCTGGCATCCACAGGCCTAAAGCAATGCCAGGGCTTGGGCATTAGGTGATCTGAAAGTGGCAACTCAAGAGGAAGAAGCTGTAGTGTTTCAGTGGAAAACACTGCAAGTTAATTCCCTGTCCTCCTCCTCCTCCTTCCTTGGGTCACCTCCTGTCTCTGGCAGTTCTGTCTTGCTGATGCCTTTGCCAGCTGGCCCCCATCCACAGCCTGTGCCTCTGGAGATAGCTCCCTGTGCCTGTGGGAGTGGGTCAGCCTGCATCCCCCATGCTGCTCTGGCCACAGACACGTTCCCCTGAGCTCTGCAGCAGCACTCTGCCTGCAGCCATCCCAGTGTGCTTCTCCACTCACTGCCCATCCAGCCAAAGCTGTGCCTGGATCTCCTGGGATGTGCTCCCCAGGCTCCTCACAAACACCAGGCTAAGGCTGGCACTGCCTCCTTCAGCGTAGCTGCTCTTCAGGATTATCTGGGCTCAGTAACCCGCCCTGGAGTCCTGGGGAAGTAGCAGACAACTGGAGTGATGTGTGCTGCGTCAGGAGGGAGAAGCAGGCTGTAGGAGCACACAGGAGAGAAGGTCCCAGCTGTCCATTGAAGGTTATAGCTCCTCTGTACCTTGGAAACCAAGGATAGGAATGAAAATCTAATGGATAGAGCAGCTCTTCTTCATGAGGCTCAGAAGAACCAGCTGTCTGGTTTGGTTTTATGAGTGGTCACAGGCACCCTTGCCAATTGATGTGTGCCAGCACTTGACTCCAAATGGCCAAAATTGGGGAGCTTTACGTGAGTCGGACACACCTGCTGTCCCCAGGGAAGTCTGTGCTGGTGTGTCCATGTGGTTTGGAGCTGGGGGGCTTTGTTCCTGAGCAATCCAGATGCTGACATGCTCTTCGAATATTTCTGTTTGCAGATTAGTGGAGGACAAGGGGAATAACAAACACGGTTTGCATTTTGGGCAATAGTTTTAATAAGCTGCAATGACTTTACCTTGAGCAAGGCTTGTGCATGTGTGGGTGTTCTCATGAATCTGTGGGGCTGGGGAACGGTTCCATCACAGGTTAGGCACCTTCCCCAGAATGGCTCAGGGAAGGACAGCAGGGATTTAATGGGGGCTCTGGCACTGTCAGTTGGATACAGAGTCCGTGTATCTGCTGTGGCCCTCCTGTTCTGCACAGCTGGCTCTGGCTCTGTGGGGCTCTGCACCAATCTGTCTCCAGGATGAATGTCTCTCTAATGGGAGCCCTTTTCTGCATGTGAATATCCATCTTTATTCCCACTCAAACCATCCTAGACTCTCCCTTCTCCTTTTTCACCCCATCCCCACTGCCTGTGTCCCCAGTCAGGTATGAGCTGTTCTTTAAATGGGTGTTGTGAACATGAAATACACTGTGTTAGCCCACTTACTAAGAAGGAACAGATTTATCAGATAAATCCCAGCAGGCCTGTACATGTCACTGTCTGGTATAGTGCAATAAAAAAATACATTAGAATAAGTATAAATACATATTTACAGTGTACAAGTAAAGCCAGGAGTAGAGACTCTGGGTTTGAGCTTCCAGATACATATGAATGACTTACAGCTTAGGCACAGCATAGAAGGGACAAGTACATTTTAGGTCTTAGGAGAATAACTTGCAATTTACACCAGTGGAACTGAGGGCAGTTCTCTCCTGGACATACATGAATTTTCCATGTGGACCGTTCTGTCTTTGCCCATGATGGCAACTGTCCTTCATAAGCCCTTGGAGTGAAACAGCCACAGCCCATTCCCAGGGTAATTCCCACTGGTGTCATTGTCTGAGGCTGTGTGTTCAGGGATGCAGTTATGGTGTGAGCCATGGGCTGCTACAATGCCCCAATTAACTGAAAACACTTGTCTATGTTACAATAATGTTATAATAATACTTTGTCCTTCCTGTTAAGAACTCAGGGGACTCCACAAACCTGAGTGAATGGCCCACGTCATCAGGAGGGATGGAAAAACAAGAGCTCAGTGCAGTGACTTGCCAAAGGTTATAGAGAGAGAATTTGGCAGAGCTTGGAGGGGAACTGGTTCTTTACTTGCTCCAGTGCTTTGCTTCAACCCTTAGACCTGGAAAAAGGAGGAAATACCACTGCTCTCTTTGTATAATATTTGTGAGGTGCTTGCATGCTCTGCCAACATGTACAGGCTCAGTCACTTCCTCCTTGAGGAGAGTGGCTGGCAAGCAGAACTCTGGCCCTTGACATCGATATCCAGGGCCACTCCTGCCCATGCAGTGACCCAGGATTGCTCAGGACAGCTCGAAGTCGGCATGTCCAGCACGCAGTGAAATATTGTGGGACGTACCAGCCCCGATTCCAAGAGCTCTCCCATGGTACCAAGAGATGGGGATTATTAGCTCCTGCCTGGTGCTGTGGTGTGGCTCTTCCTGGAGCCTGCTTGGGATCTCTGCAGCACGGTGTGTCTGAGGAATGTATTTAGAGACCCCTGTTATCAGCTAGGGATAGGAGCTGTTTCTTCAGTATTTTCCTCCCACTCCAAGCTAAAAATACAGCACAGTTAACTTGTCATTTGATCACAGTAAATGCTCTGCTGAAAGAAATTACTTTAGGTGTCTGTTGGCAGAATTTATGGCCTGGGCAAGTCTCTGCAGAAGGCCTGTCCAGGTTGAACACAGCTGACTGAATGCAATCTATTTGCATGCCCTGGGCTTATCTTCCCAACCATCGGAGCAGAACGTGGTTACAGCACCAGCTTGGCACAGATTGTTGCTGCCACCAGCCCAGGAGTCCCCTCCTCCCCGCTGGGCAGCCTGACGAACCGGATTCTGCTCCTGGTGTAAATCCAGAGTAATAGTGACCTTGGAGGAATTCCGCTGGATTTACACTTGAGCAGGTGATGTCAGATCTGGGCTGGTTCCTGCTGCAATCGAAAAGTGAAAGCTCCCACAGGTTTCTTTGGGCTGTGCAAGGCCCTGTGGTGCCAAACACCAAAGCCAATGGCATGACTTGGCCAGTCCCCAGGGGAACATAGGACACCACAGGAGCTTAATGAGGTGGATGGAGGTGCTGGGGACAGTCTTCTTCTCTGGAGCATGAAGCAGGAGCTCCAGCACAGACCTGGAGCCACCCCTCACTTGAGGCTGTGCTGGGTCTCTCGGTGCCTCCGGAGATCCACCTTGCGCTGGAAGCCCTTGGCACAGAGCTCGCAGCTGAAGGGTTTGAAGCCGGTGTGTTTGCGGCTGTGGGTGATCAGGTTGGAGCTCTGGCTGAAGGCTTTGCCACACACCTGGCATTTGTGGGGCTTCTCCCCTGCAGAGCACAGAAAATGGTTTAAAAAATGCTTTAACAGGTGAAGGAAGGGAGGCAGAAATGCATTTTAGCAGAGTCAAACCTGACTGGCTGTGCTTGGGCATCAGGGTGCTACCAGCCCAGCTCTCCTGGTGATGTGCCTGGATTGTGATCCAGCACCAGAGCCTGGGAAGAACCAGGGACAGTCCTTTCCAGCTGAGCGACCCATTCCCTGCATCCAGGGCTCAGTACAGCCACAACATGCACCAGAGGCTGGTCAATAACCACCTCCTTGTCAGGCAGATGTGCTTCAGCCTCCTGCTGTCTCACCTCACATGGAATAACGACTTTCCAGTGCCTCTGGATACTTATCCCCAGTCCAATACCTCTGTGTCTGGGGGACACCTCTGTGTCTGGGGACTGTGTATGTGCATCAGCATGATGGGCTCGAATTTTCATTTTCCTCTTGGAATATTTTGTTTCTCACCTGTGTGGATGTACGTGTGCTTCTTCATGTCCGACTTCTGGTGGAAGCGCTTCCCGCAGTACTGGCAGGGATAGGGCCGTGTGTCCGAGTGGATCAGGAGGTGAGTGGAGAGGGTGGAGGAACGTTTGAATGTCTTCCCGCACATCTTGCACTCAAAGCTTCTTTCCTGTTGGGGAAGGAAAGTCATGGGATGTCTGAGGCTGCAAGACATGTGACAGAGCTTGAAGAGGGATGAGAATTGTAGATTTGATAAGCAAATCTCCTTGGCTCGTGGACTGATAATGCTGGGTGCAGCACAAAGGGAATGCAGGGAGGGTTCATTATGGAAATGGATCACGTCTTGTGATCCAAACTCCTGCACCCTTTAGCAGGAGGTGAGGCACAGAGGAGTGAGTAGCAATGATCCTCCCTTCCCTTCCAAGGAATTCTCAAGGGCAGTCTGAGATTTGTGAGACCAAGAGCTATGACCTGGGGTTTTCAGAGCTCCTGTCCTTGTCACTGTGCTACAGGAAAGGCATCACGTTTGTAATCTAGGAAGTGTCACTTCCTCTGTAAGAGATTAAGCAAGAGCTGAGGTCCAGAGCTGGTTGTCTGGAACCATGCCACCCACCTGGGAGTGAATGTTGGTGTGCTGCTCCAGGCTCACAGCGTGCCCAAAGGTTTTGCCACACACTTCACAAGCAAAAGGACGGGTCCCGCTGTGAGACCTTCGGACATGGACCTCCAGTCCGTGGGGAGTGGAGAACACCTGCAAAATGAAAGGCCAGTGATTTTTTTTTGACATAAGGTGGCTGTGCTTCCATCTCTGTCTTCAATTCCTTCTCTTTATTTAATTCTCCCCTCTGTGAGAACTCACGTGAACTGCAGCATTCCCAGTGCCTTTGTACTTGTTCTGACTTTGGGCCCCACTCTGAGCCACACACTTTGGTGTGACCCAGTGAAGAATGGGTTTCATACTTCATGTGTGCAATGAAAATCCCTCCAGGCCCTCCCCATGCCAGAGGTTCTCATCCAACACACACCTTGTTGCACTTCACGCAGTGGAAGGTCTCCATGTCCGAGGAATAATGCAGGCTGTAATCCAGGGGGGGCTCAGTGCTTGGCAGGAGGTGGCTCCCATACAGGCTCACGGGGTGCTCCAGGAGAGCTGACTGCATGCTGGAAGACATCTGCTGGTAGCTGTATGGCACATGGAAAGCATCCCAGGAAAAGCCAGCTTTGTAGAAGGTTGGGGTGCTCGCTGTGTTAGTGCAGTCCTTGATCTGCAGCCCTGGCATGGCCATCTCTGAGTGTGCAAAGGAGAGGGACAAGTGAGTGTCACACCATTGCCTGTAAAAAAGTTCCCCATCTTGTCTGACCTCAGGAGCTGCAGTTGGCAACTTCTCCTTGATTCAAATCCTGATTCCTCAGGTAAAGCTCCTATTACGACTTTGATTTCAATCTGAGGAAATTTTATGGCAAAGAATGCCATGGAAATTTTATGGTTAAGGGAATATTAAGCCCCCTGCTAGCCCTCCTTGACAGGGTGTTGGAACAAGTATCCTGTGGGCACCTGCCTTGATCCACATAGCACAGAGCTGCATTAAGATGGGAAGGCTCATTCATTGGGAATAACAGCATTATCCTTCATTCTTTCTGGTCTAGACCAGAACTGTAAAGGGAAATATAGAATGCTCCTAATTGAGCTCTGCCTGTGACAAGTTTGGCCATTGATGTCAAAATAAGAGCTGTCATTTACTGAAAATGTGGGCCCAGTTTTAGGAGCTCCATAATCAGCTCAGCCCTGACCTCCTTTGCAATTGGGATTTTGGGTGGCCGACCTTGAGCCGAAGGGCCTGGCAGCATCCTGCTCAGGTACTGGACAGGGACACTTTCTTCTTTCAGTTCAGGTGGGTCCTTCTCTTGTCTTGGAACCACACATTCCAGGTCCTGTTTCTTGATGTCCTCCGCTGTCCTGTCTCCTGTGGCTGTAACACAGCAGGGTCACAGTTATGTCACAATGATGTCATTCTTGCTGTTACAAGAAGAGTCTGTTTAGGTGAGTTTTGTACTCATGTGTGAACTCATGCCTGGACACAGCTCATGCTCAACTCCCTGAGGAAGTGCAGAGTCGTGCAATCAGCATTCAAAGTCTGCCCATTGCTGACAAAGGGAAATTCCAAGCAGGGTGAAATTAGGCAAGGTAGAGGGGGGCAGAATGAGATGATAGGATACTTGATACCTGATGTAGTTAGAGAAAATCAACCCTAGAATTACATCTATAAGAATAATTTCCCTATTTGAAACCATTTCTGTTTGTGTGGGTAACTAACAATCGCTAACTTATTAACCTCCCCACCCGTCTCCTGAGAGAGCTGGGTATTGTTAACCTGGATTTACGGACAGCCAGGCAGGGAAGCAGAGAGGGGAGGCAAGCCCTCAGTGCAAGCCTCGTCTCCTCCTGCCCACACTCCCATTGATCTCTCCATGCTTGTCCCAGCTCTTAAAGACCCCAACCAACCCTTGTTAAACTTTGTAGTAAAAATCTGAAATGGACAGAGGTCTTACATATGTCTCCTTTCTGCTGGAGATGGGACAGATCTGCTGAAGGACAGTATTTATCTGTTGTCCAAACCTGCCACTGCACCAGAGAGACACAACAAATGCCCGAAGGATGATAGAAGGAATGGAAACTAAAATGTCCCCTCCTTTCTTTTTTATCAAAGTTATCTCAGGGCTAGACTCTAATTTGACAGCCAGGGCTAGAACAAAGGGTAAATTGATCCTAAATTTGAATAAAGAAAATTTGAATAGTGCCTGAAGGAAGAAGATAATACCCTGGCCCTGCCACTGCTTGGATGGCTGTGGGAGAGCGGGAGCAGGGGGAGGACAGCAGGGAGAGGCAGAACTGTGTTGGGTGGTGTTAGCACAGCACACAGCAGCTGTGAGCGTGCAGGACTCCTCACCAGCAGTGTTGGGGTATCCCCAGTATTTTCTCACTCTGGCTGTAACCTTCCTTGCAAATCCTCAGGAAGAGGTGGTAACACCCTGAGGTAGAGAAGATGCAGTCCAGAGGGAATGTGGGCAGTGAACACAGGAAACTGGAGATGGACGTGGCAGAGTTGTGAGTTTGTAGAACACTGACAACCAAGCGCAAGCTCTTTTCCCAGTTATTAGTGGCCTGAAGTTGGCCATTTTTCCCAAATGTGACCAACTCCACACAGCATCTTATATATCAAATCTCCCCAGCAACCAAGCAGGAAACAAAAGGAGGATCTAAATTTGGGTTCAGTGGGATGGTGTGGATTTGGTGTAGAGAAAGGACACACAGGAAGGGATCAGTTTGCCCTTAGACTGATGCCCCTGTGTGAAAGCCCCTGGATGCTCTTTAGCTCACTCATCCTGCTCCCTTAGCTGCCTACTCAGTTATGGATTTACCGTGGTGTGTTCCTGCAAGCCCAGTGGATGGATTGACTCACCAGGGAAGGGAGAGGTGACCGGACCCCACGTGAGTACTGGCAGGTCATCTTCCACACAGCGGTGCTGGTGATAGGTGTGAGCTTTTTTGCTCTTCACCAAAAAGGAACGTGGCATCTTCCATTCACTTTCTGGGATGAAACACAGACACACAGCAGGTAAACCTCTGTGGCTTGGGGAGTAACTTCCCATTTGTTCAGATTAAGTGCACTCTGTAAAAATCACACTTCACAATCTACCCCAGGCTGAGGCAAAAGATAACATTGACCTTTATGTTGTAGCTGGAGAAACAGGGACAGGCTTAACCTGAGAGCTGTTACAGACCAAAACGCTCTGTGCCAGACATGTTGGAAGCCAAGATCTGTCTCTCGTAGTCCTGCAGGACAGGCTGCATCTCCGATCTTCTCCTCCCTGAGAGGACACAGTGGCAACCACGGGTTGGAGATCCCCACTGGAGAAAGTCTGAGTGTTTGTGCTGCACCTGGAAGGGCCCAGTCCCAAGCCATGGGCTGGGCTCTACTGTGAAATTATTATATAAACAATAATGATAGAAACAACATCAATAATAGGAGAGAGACAGAGGGAAATCCCTGCAGAATGATGTGTGGAGGATTTCCCTCTTGCTTGAGCAGTTTGAGTTCTGGCTGACAAACAGCAGTGGAGCAGAGGCAGAGCAGGAAGGCTGGGTGAGAAGTCACCTTTTGGACCCAACTCAAATATTTCAGACCGTTGAAATGGCGGGTGAGGGACAAACGTAAAATGCTGAAATTTAATCATACCAAATTCTCTTGCAATGCAAGTGTTATCTTTGCCACCCAGAACCCAGCCCGCCCTGTGCCTGCTCCCTGGGGCTGGTAACTGCTCTTGTGGAGGCAGGGTGGCAGCAGGGACGATGGTGTGTGCAGTAATATCAGCTGGTGCCTTATTTGCATATGTATTTGCATTTTCCCTTGTAATTGTTTAGGATAGTGGCACTAAAAACAAATCTTGCTATATTTCATTTGAAAAGTCAGCACTAAGTCCTGGCTCTCTGTTGACTGGAAACTGTGTTACTAAGTTTTGTTCCTTTCTGAGAGCAGTTCAGTTGAACCTAGTTACTTACTAACTAAAGAAAACCCCCCAAAATCCATAAAGTTTGCTCCTGTTAAGCAGGAATGACATGAAATGTCTGTCCAAGGACAGAGCAGTCCTGGAATCCCAAACACACAGGGATGGAAAGGTCTGTTTCCCAGCGTTCAGAAGTGCCTGTACTACCCCTTCATGCTAAATATAATTACACAGCACAGTGGGGTTTTGTTTAAAGGTTTGAGGGCCACATTTATAGTGGTGCCTAAAGCTGTGGGATTCCCACAGCCAGGTCTGCTGGGGACAGAGGGATTGCCAGGGTGCCCCCAGCCCAGCCACCTTTGGATATGCTGCTGTCTTTTTAAATCTGCTCCAGGATTCCCATTGTTCCACCTATGATTTCAGGGATAACTCTTGTTGGCTCTGACCGTTTTTTCTTCTGAAATGACTCACCTGTTTTTCTTCATCTTTTTCCAAGAAATTTATGTGTAGCTTGAGATGAATAAGAGAAAGCTGAGGCCAAGAGTAGATTTTTAATTTAATTTTAGAAAAAGGACAGAACAGTACTGAGGATGAACCATAAGTAAGCCCTTGAGGGAAGGGGCACTGAAGTACATGGCTGCTTTTTGCTCTCCTGGAACTTTCTAATGAGGTTCATTCAAAGTGTTGTGAAGAGTCTGTGCCCAGTGAAAAGCTGCAGGCACAGAAATAGCTCCAGCTCAGTGCAAACATGGGAGTGCTCTGCAGTGGGTTATAACCCTTCAGCAGCTCTGCTCAACCCGTGTCACTCCCATTCCAGCAGCACTGCTGAGCTCTTGGTCAGTCCCAGCTGAGGTACCTGTGCATGGACCCAACTCTGCCTTATAGACCTGCCCCAGGTTAAAGTGCTGCCTCAAACCCTTCAGACATGGAATTTCCACTCATGTCACAGCGATTTTCCCATGTGGTGGGGCAGGACTGTGTCCACAACAGGAGGTATTCATGCCAGGATTCTTCAGACATCAGATTTCTCTGCCTGAATTAACCAGTTCCTTTCCCTGGGCTTCCTCCACGGTGGAGGAAGAGGCTCTGGCAGTGGGTAACTGGCTGTAGGGTGAGAGCCTGCATCCAGCTGTGCCTGCTGGAACAGCCACTCTCCTTGCCCTCAGGCTAGAGAATCCTGGAGAATCCTGTGCCAGCAGCCGGGCAGCTCAGCCAGGTAAATCAGAGGACTGGAGAAGGGTGGTTTAAGCAATCCAGTTATATGGCAGTGCCCATATGCCAAGTACAGACAGCACTAAGTACAGCCCCTCTCTTCTGGTGGTGGTTGAAAGAAGATGTCCATGAATAAAAAGAATCTTTCTGGATGTGTTTGCCCCAGCCTTTGTAAAAGTCAAATTTGCTCCAGTATCCTGACTGCTGATAAGGGCCACGACTGAGCACAACGATCTTTAATGGACTGAACGTTGCAAAAGGAAGTCACCTTCCCCCACCCCATTTTACAGAAAAAAAAAAGGAACTGGGAGCCCAAAGCAGAGTTAATTAACAACTGCACTGGACTGGCTTTGTGATTCACACAACCAGGCTAGAGGAAAGCTACAAGCAGAGATTGTGGGAGGGAAAGTACTGTTTTTCCTCGAAACTCCAGATTATCTGCAGCAAGTGATCAGCTGCTCCTAATGGCTCACTGTATTTCCCAGGAAAAGCAGTGCTATGGACAATGGACCCTGCTACGTTTTAGGGTTATTGAAGCTTCTGGCAGAATTTAACTTCAACCTTTTGCTGAAAACTAAACTTTCTTTTTCTGGAGTCTGTTCCTTTCAGCTCCTGTGGCAGCAGTTTCTACCTGGACTGGTAAGTGCACAAGAGAATTACTGCTTGGGCAGGAGTGCCCATCCAAAATGGAAGTGTTCTGGCATTTTTATTCATGCAATATAGGATATAAACCAGTAGGTGGCTAGAATTGACATTCTTATTTGCTTGCCATTCATGCAGCTTTATAATAATGTTATAATGTGCACTGAGGAAAAGACAGCAGGAGCCAAGGGGAAAAAATCTGCTCCACTATTTTGGGTACCTCACCTAAGCACCTTAGAAGGGTTTCTTTCACCAGTTATAAATTCCCCAGTCAGATCTGAAAGCAGATCCAGCATTTGCATGTTCAAACTCCAAGTTCCTTCATCCTCAGCAATGCTTTTGGGTGATTTTGCAGAGTATCCCAGGTAAACCTCTAATGGGACCCTGAAACACAGTGAATGGGTCCAGTTTTATTCTTTAGGGGTGGTTTCTGACTCCAGGACCCTCATTTTACTGGATCCTGTGTTCCTCATGAAGCCCTAACTCTCACTTCACTGCACCCCAGCTCTCAGTACCCAAACCCACAGGACTGGTCCTTTGATGTAATTTAGAGGAAATTCATACTCTCAGTGAATTAGGTTATGAAGCCTTCGGTGGGGGCAGTGCCTGCAGGATTGTGCCACGCTGAACCCAATTTGCAGTGAAAGATCCATTCTAAATCTGACTTGCATTTTTCTCTAAATTCAAGTAATTGTGTTTTCAGATTTACAAGGTTAATTGTAGAGACTAAACACTTTCTCTTGCTACACTCAGTGAAACTTTAAGTTTTAACTGGCATTACATTGCTAGTACTCACCAGTAGTACATTACATCACATTTCAGATAAGTTGATGAGCATACAAAGGTTTAGGCTAAAAAAGGCTCTTTCCTTTCCATTGCTTAACTTATATTTATATATTAATATTGCTTTTTTCTGCCATTTTTTCCCTCTTTTTTTTTTCTGGAAAAAGTGAAGCTTCCAAAAATACAGAATAGCTTATCTTTCAAAAGACTGCATTTTTGAAGAGAAAAAAGCGCAAAGTAGAACACGATGTGTCTGTGTTTTAAGAGCCCAAATAAAATAAGATAAAATAAAATAAAATAAAATAAAAGGTTTTATGGACTCCTGACTCTTCAAATATAAAGTCAAATTTGAAACAATTTCAGCTCTTTATAACAAAATTAATCATGTCTTCACTAGTCCACCCTTGCAAAATCGAATGCACTTGGGGAGAGTAATTTAAACATGACTATTTTAGTGGAAAAACAAACAGGACATTTTTAATTCCTGTGGTAAGACTGGATAAATGGACATTATGGCAAGGGCAGCAAATTATGGTGGAAATTTTGCCCAAGAAGTCGAACAGAAATGCTGGTATAGCTGCAACACCCAGAAAAAAAAAGTATTTAGACTGTAATTGCAGCATTTGTTCTCTAGAAAGCTCACGTAGCTCTCTGTGATGTTGGGAATGCCATTGGCTTTAGGAAACTTTGCCTTAGGCATCCATGGATGGAATTATGCAGTGCAATCTCCCAAATTCCCTATCTCCTTAATGTACAGATGCACTTTCGAAGTGAACTTGCAAATCATTTGCTTCCCTGCTTAATGTATTGAATCAATCTTGTGATATGAGAAGCGCCTATAAATAGCTAATTCCATATGCTAAAAATTGTTAGATTAATCAGCCTATATTAAAAAAGGATGGAGAAATAATAAAAGATGGATTTGAAGCAAAAATCCTGAATGGGAGAGACCGAATTGTCATCTAGAAAAACTGGCACAGGTGATGGCAGCCGAGGTGTGCTGCTCTCTGAATGGAAAGGTTTGGCCCTATAAAAGAACAATTAAAAGGAAAAACACAGTTTGCCCTCTCCTCAACAGCAAAATAAAAAACTCTACAGCTAGAAACTGCTCCTGCTGATGGAGCTGGCTGGGACAGGTACCTGAAACCATTGTCACATCTCTTCTATTTTTTTTCTATTACCATTTTCACATGTGAAAGTGAAGTACATGTCGTAATTTTAAAAGGTTCAATTCAAATGAGTCAAGTGCACTATTACCATAAAGGAATCCTCAAGACAAGTGGCTTAGGCAGTGGAATACGTTACATATTTGCAAACACAAGCAAAGAAGAGGAAGGAGGAAAAAAGCTTAGAAAAACATATCAGAAAAATGAGAAAACCAATGCAATTAGAAGTGTTTAAAAGAATAAATTAATCACCTGTTTGAGGGACTTTGCTTTACTGGATTTGCCTTGAAATCTCCCCAGACAAGTGAGACGTCGTCTTCTCTCAGGACTCCTCTTCCACTTTCTCACTTGGTCGCAGTCGGCTGAAATAGATACTTCTCCTTTTTTCTCTCTGTTTTTTTCCCCCTGTTCCCCTCCCTGATTTTTCAATCAGATTATTTGTGTCAAAATCTGGCGGTGAAGAAACAGCCAATAAGAGGCAGAGCCCAGAAAGTATTTGCTTATCAAAACTTCCCAGGACTTTGAAAACTTGAAGAGACTTCACGATGCCCAGCTTGAAGCCCTGGGGGCAGCACCCTTCACTTTTGGGGGCAGCTTTGCCTTCTGCAGGAATACTCCTCTGCCCTATTGACAAAGAACATGACACAAGAAATAATGTACTGAGCAGGCATTTGTTGTTTTGCTTTTTCCTTAAAAAAAAATAAAATAAAAAAAGCCCTTAAGAAACCTGTATTTTTACACACATTCATCCCCGCATCATATCTCTCACAAACAGACACACCATCTGTCTCACACACACACACACTCACATACTTGGGGCTCATAAACAAAACCACCGAGCACATATGCACAGAATTATTTTATTCCAGAATGGATCTTTTATCTCTCCAATTTCCAAGGAAAAACGAATAAATAGTTGCACGGTATAACCGAAGAAGATGTGTGTTAATCACCCTTCATTTTCCCAGGCATATGTGTGTGCAATCCACACATATTTTAGGCGTTGCTCTATCTATATGCAGCTGTATATAGGGTATAAATATAGATTTAAGAAAGCTCATTAAGCAAGCTCATTAACAACAGCTTTGCAAAAAGCTCTTCAAGAGCAATAATAAGAATTTGCACTTCTATCGCTTGCTTTCAAAAAAGGTTTGAGAATGGGTTTGTGAATGTGAAATAATTGAGCATCAAAGGAGTGGCACAGTGGAAGGAGGGAGGACGGAGCAGAGGCAGAGTGCCTGTCCCCAGGTTGTTCGGTAGCACAGCTGGGAACAGGAGCTGGAGAACAGTTTTTTATTTTAGAATCCTTGGGCATCACTCTTATTTGGAGACAAACGAGGAGAGCTGCTGTCCCCAAACACTTGGGAGAGAGAGAAGGGGAGTAAATTCCTCGATTCCACCTATTCTCCAATTATCCCAACCGTCCTGCCCGTGCAGGCACAGTGGCATGAGTTGTGTGTGCCCTCGGATATCCCCTCCTGTGCTCACAGCTCTCTCTGTCCACGGCTGGAACTGGGAGCGCAGAGATGCCTTGCAAGAAGTTTATCATTCCAGAGGTAAATAAGTGTACAGCAGCAGGAAAATGCTTCTGGACATGGAGTTTTCCTGCTCCCTGTGAGCTTCCAAACGCATTTCACTGCTTCCTACAGCTGCATTAACCGAGGGCTCCGTTGGCTCCCTTTTCCTGCTGCAGCTCAGCGTGGCGAACACCAGGAAGCGCCAACCTTTGCTCTGCCCTGGGACCAGCGAGAGGCTGGGGCTTCCCTGGCGGAGCAGACATGGTCCAGGGACACTTGGGGCTGAGAGCCGAGGGATTTTGCATCCGGCCATGGCAGGGCCTGCTGTCCCCAGCGCTCTGCCAGGCCCGGCACGAGTGCCAGCCGTGGCATTGCCCCATGGCACCGGCCGGGCTGTGCAATGGGGTTGATGCAACTCAGAGATAGGAGAGTGGATTTCACCCACATTGAGAAAGATTCAGATTTTGATCTTAACCCATCTGTCATTTACTGAGCATAATTAATTCTTGTTGTTTATAGAAGTGAACAATCCCTTTTCCTGCTCCCTCCTCCCCTCCTTATTTATCTAGCTAGGTTTTGCATGAAAGAAACGTTCCCAAGGCATTGTAGTTAGAAGCTGATTTGCATCCTCTTAAACACAGGCATTTGAGGGATTACATCTCCCGCTACAAAAACAAGCATTGTGACAGAAACCCAAAATGTACATTGTGGCTTCAGGGTTTCATATGAAGACAGTTAACAGGAATTAAACAAAACAGGAAAATGACAAGCTGCTGAAAAGGACTGAGATGTTATTTTATGAAACATTGGAGCTGGCTTCTGCCAGCACCCCTGAGAACAGACTTCCCGTTGATACAAAGTGCAAATGGCTGCAGAATGTTGCTCTTAAACTCCAGACAGTCAAAGTAAGTCAACCACACACACAAAAAAAACCCTAGAAAAGGAGTTGCGTTGAAAACTTTAAGATGCCTTCCAACCCAGGCCTTTCTAAGATTCTATGTTCAGTAAAACCCACCCAGACAGCTGATTTCAGAGGTGTTCCAAGGAGCACTGGGCACAGCCCTGTGCAAAAGGAGGATGACTCCATCTCCAGTGTCAGTAACAGCTGTATCAGCTCCAAGTAGCCACAAGCTCACAAGGCCCAGATGTAAGTGCAGACAAACCCATCCCTGAGCTAATGGCACAGACACTCTCATTTGGGACCTTTCTCACCACACTGGAATGCCTGAAGGGAGATGGGGACACTGCTGTGGTTTCTCCAGCTCTCGCCCACCCCTTCTCCCTTTATTTTATTTCAGGGATTCCTGTGGAGCAAACAGCTGCAGGATGGGAGTGCAGTTGGCTTGCCTTGTTGTGTTCTACTCTTCCCTGGATTTCTGTCTATGGCTTCTGTTCATCTCTCCACTGAAACCACCATCAGAAGGTGACTTACAGAAGCTGAATTATAAACCCAGAGAGCGGGAGGTGCATTTGGGGCTGGAAGAACCTTTGAGCTGACCCCGTGTGGTCATTCTTATTTTATGTTCTTCCTGTTGATATCATTTTCCCTGTTCTGTCTAATTCAGGACCAGCAGAGAAGGGAGAGCCACAGAGAGCTTATCTGGGCTCCCAGAGGCTTGTCCTGGCCCTGACCCACACAGGCCATGGGGGATGCACAGTCCTGCTTGCACACAAGGGCAGTTGAATTTTGTGTGCTGCTGCGAGTGTTTACTACGTGTCATATGCTCCAGTGCATCCTAAGTAGATAGATTTTTAAATGTACAGCTCAGTAATAATAAACAGGTTAATTATAACATAACACGTCCCCTCTAGTGCAGTCATTTTTCCTTTCAAATCCAGCAGCAAACCCCTGCTATAGCATCCATGTTTTCTTTGTCAATTTGACTGTTACAGCAATTAAGTCCCAGTAAAATAACACGACTAATTGCTTCCAGCTCTTTCCTGAAGCCCATCCTAATTTTCACCCTCTTCTGTGGCAGATTAAACAAATGTGTCTTCAGCACATCAAGGGAAAAAAAATTACCATCACTCGGTCCAGACTGTAATAAATATTAATTGCTAGGCACAAGGCAGGACTAGATTAAAAATATGCTGGCTCCAAGCAACTCTTATCTCATCACGAGGCAGATGACCCATTGCAGGTGCAGTGGGAAGGAGCTATCTCAGTCCTGCAAGGATCAGAGCTGGGAAACACAAAAACTGCTGCAGAAGTTAAAAATCAACTGATACGTCTCAGATGGGGCTCTAATCTGCTTTTCTGTCCTTACACCTAATTTCCAGCTTGCAATTTTAATGCCTGTGATTCCCACTGGGATCTGGGGACAATTCAGACGGACTCCAGAGTCAGATCCAGCACCCTCGGTGCGTCCCTGCGGAGCTGCTCCTCCTTGGAGAAGGGAAAACACGGAGATCCCCCAGCCTGGGGACTGAAATGCTGAGTTGAAAACCTGTTGCACGTGGCACACAAAACCGAAGGCTGGAGATCCTTCCCCGTGGTAATTCCCTTTCTTCCTTCCTACCCTGCATTATCCACAGGGAAAGATTAACCTTTATCTGGAAGAACGGAATGTTTGTGTCGTACAGTTGCCGCATTTTAGGGGAGAAAAAAGAAAACAAAAACGAAGACAGAACCCTTGCGCACGGCTTGGATGAGTTAAGTCCTCAGGGACCCAAAAACGGGAGAAGGAAACGAGCTTTGCACGTCCATCAATTAAAATCAATGCGATCTGGGGCGCGTGCCCGGGGGCTCTGTCCGGGAGCCACAGAGCCGTGTCCCGACAGCACCACTCCGCGCACAGCGGCACTTCCGAGCCCCTTTTTTTATTCCCTTTCAGCACATCCCCGCACTTTGCGCGGCGCTCCCAGGCGGGACCCCGGAGAGCCGCGGGCACCGAGCGCCTTTCCCCGGGCCGAACCCGACCCCCGCTCGCGCCGTCCCCTCAGGGCCGGGCCTTGTTTACCGCCCGCGCGCGGCCCCGCCCCCCGGATCACGCGACCTCCGCCTGCCGCAGCGCTGCCCCCGCCGAGATCCCTCCGCCGCGGGACACCGCGGGGGTGCGGCGGCCGCTGGCTTGCCCCCCGCTCATCCCCCGCGGCGGGAAGGTCCCGTGAGGCGGGAGGGGCTACCGGGGCGGGGAGGAACCGGGAGAGAAGCCGGGCAGCGAGCGGGGAGCGAGGCGGTGAGGCGGGACTAGGTTGCGGTGCGGAGGGATCCGAGGGGCGAAGCGCTCTGATGGGAGGGGGAGGCAGGGCCAAGATGGCGGCGCCCTGTGGGCCGGAGGAGCCCGGAGTGGTAAACAGCTGAGGGGAGGAGAGGGCGAGGTGAGTGCGCCGGGCCGGCCCCCGCCGCCACCGCCGCGGCAACACCGGGGACAGCCGCGGGGACGGAGAGGAGGAGGCAGAGCAGAGGGATGAGCGGGGAAGCAGGGAGAAAGGGCTGGGGGAGGAGGCGGCAGGAGAAAGGGAAAGGGTCGGGGGGATGGGGAAGTCGGGGGGGTGATGTTCCCCCTCCGTCCCCTTTCCTGCCTCCGTCTGTCCCCTTTCCCTCCTTCCAGACAAACTTGCTCCGGGTCGCTGCCCGGGGGCCTCGGGGCGCTGCCTCCCCCTCCCCCCCCCGCACAGGGTCCCCCCACCACAAAGCGCCCTTTTAATTCTGCGCCTTTTATCGAAAAAGGCTCAGCACCCCCATTGCAAACGCTGAGTAGCGATTTCCAGGCTTCCCCTGCCTCGGTTACTTGCTGAGGAGGTTCCCTTGTCCGGGGTTGGGTATTAAATAAAGCAGTTGTTAAAGTCTGTTCTCTCGGTGAGGAAGGCTTTTCTCATTTCCTTGCTCCTGGGTAGGTAATGTGAACTCAGGATGTTGTTTACTTCTACAATAAAACATTTTGCTTCCTGTTATCACAAAGAACTTGGAAGGCTGCAGTTCTGAAGTTTTCACCCTTTGTTTGCTATGGATGCATCCTCTATCATTGTTTTATCAGTTTAGGCAGAGCTTCTCCCCTTGCTGTTCGGGGTTGGGGTTTTTTTTTAATGAGTCTTTTACAAGGCAGTGAGTGAAAGGAAGAACGTGCCTTAAAGGAATGTATGATTCAAAACCCCTGGAAATGACCCAGAAACCGGGATCAGGTTTTGTGTGCAGAATTCTTTCCAGAACTGCTGTTTCCAGAGAACCTTCCAGTGGGTGCTAATACAGGTTTTCATTCTGTGCGTGGTCTGATCCTGCAGTTTTCTTACATTAATGTCTGGGGATAGTTGTTGGAAATCCATCAGAATTGAAGCACTACTGAAGTGATCCCATTAGGTGAAAAAATTCCTCTTCAATTTACATGTATGAACACCTAGAGACTATATCTTTGAAAACTCTGGAAATTTTAATAATCAGTGCAAACTTTGGGAATCCATCTGTCTACTGTTGTCTTTGCTGAGCAGCAATCAGGTATTCTGCTTATCAGGAACAGCTACACCACATTGAAGTTTAAAATAAAATCAGGGGCTTATAATCCTTTCCTCAGTGAAAACCCTTTTTGCTTTGTTTTTGTTTGTTCATTTGTTCTGGTTTCTTAGTAACCCAGTTCACCCAGCACTACATTTCTTTTATGGGGAATTGCATGGACTTACACCAGTGAGAATATAGTCAGAATATCTAATGTGTCATGAGATAAGCTTTAATTAAAATGATTTTATCTCTGGCTGTGTTGAATTCTGACACCTTAGCTCTTTGTTACCTTTATGGTGACTAAAAATGTCGTGTTATTAATGGATTCCCATGTGAGATACACTGGCCAACTGCAGATGTTTTGGTGTTTGGACAAATATTTGTCTTCAGTAACTATTTGTAGTTTAAAATGAATGCTGGCTCTATTTGCAGCTGGACTGCTGCGATGTTGACTTGTCCTGATTCCTGAAATTCTTCCAACTGCCAGGCACCTTCTTGTCAGCCCTGACAGGAGCTGGGGATGTGATTCAGCCTCTGTACAAACTGAATGGCCTGTAACACACATGCATGGTGCACACACACACACACACATATCTATTTGGAAAAGATACCTTTTCATTTATTAGGAGGAACTCCTTCCCTGTGAGGGTGGGGAGGCCCTGGCACAGGTTGTCCAGAGAAGCTGTGGCTGCCCTTGGATCCCTTGGAAGTGTCCTAGGCCCGGTTGGATGGGGCTTGGAACAACCTGGGATAGTGGAAGGGGCCCCTGCCACTGACAGGGAGTAGAACTTGATGGTCTTTAAGGTCCTTTCCAACCCAAACCATTCTGGGATTCTTCAATAATAAGTGAATAAAACAATCAAAGCACTTTGCAGTGGTGGAAGCAGGGAGGGCACTGGATTTTGTGGCATGTTGCAGACAGGTGTGTATTTAAGAAAGAATGTTACAGCTTGGTGTCTGGTATTGTATGTTCATGTAGTTTAATAAACATAATGAGGACAAGTAATGATGTTTCCTTTCTTAGCATAAGCATTTCTTTGAGTAGCACATTAAGATTCAGAGTAAAGTTCTTGCAGTGGTGAATTGCTGTCACTTTCCTGGGCATTATTCATGTTTTGTTTTTACTTTACAGTTACACATTGTTTGGTATTGTTCTGTGTAGTGCTGAGTTTAATTCTTGGAGCAGTTAAAATGCCTTGATGAGTACATTAGATAGGTTGCAGTGGTTTCAAGGTTTACTGAATTGCTGCCTAACTGTGTGAATATTTTAAAAGGTTCCTCTTGGGGGCAAAAAAAAAATGCTGCAGAGATTTAGGAGTCTCACTCCTTGTGTTAGTGCCAAGTTTAGAGCTCTCTGATCACCTGTTTGTAGTTAAAAAGGTTCCACAGTTGGACTTACTTTCCGTGTACTGTTAATTAAATTGTTACAGAAAGCCAGGGCTTGTTCTTATTTATTTATTTGCTATTAATATATGCAGTCGTGTGTAAGGAATTGCAATAATTCCCTGATTCCCTTTAGTAACTGGCTGGTTAGCCTGGCTTCTGCCAGAGGGTGAAATGACAGTCCTTTCATGTTTGGGCTTTTTATGACATCGATTGTTTTTAAACAATTTTCCCTCTGACAGAAATGTGATGAGTAGCAATTAGCAATAGTGTATTAGCACAGCACAGAGTCCAAAGAATCTTAAATATTGCTGAATATGATTTTCTCTCTTTGTTTGGGCGTGCTGGGGTTTTTGTGATATTCCTGTTCCCACGTCAGTTAAGCACCTGTAACAAAGTACAGGAGAATGGGTATAATGTCAAGTTATAAGTAATGATCTAGTTTAGTTATGGAATCTTGTATCAGATCTTAATATAACCAGGAAAATATTTGCTGTGAGAAGAAGCCAGATACCTTCATTCTTTAAAGATGAATAAATAAATTAAATTGATTGTACTGCTGGTTGTAGTGATCAGTTTGAACGTAGGTTTAGAGTATTTAGAGTTATTATTTCTGGGTGATGAAAAAGGGAATTATCAGCTGCTTGCTTTCCTATGCCAGCAGTGGCTTTTCTCCCTGCTGGAACTTTTCATTCATTGCTTATGTCACTTGTATAATGGCACTGTTTAGTTTAACTGTGAGGGAAATGTAAAACTGAGCATGGTTAGGACACATAAAACAGGCTTCAGTTTTTGTGTGGTGAATGGGAGGGGGTGAGGCTTAATCCTTTCATGACCAACATTTCAAAGATGTGAGTGAAAAGGGCTGCTGTGTTGTCAATCTGAATTTTTCTTTGAAAACAATTGCTGTAAAATCCTTCTGTCCTAGTTCATGGCTTTTGCCAGAGCAATATCTGGGGATGTGACCTGACCTTACCTGCAAAGAAATCAGATGGAAAAGTGTCAATCTGAAGGTTCTGATCTCGTGGTGTTGAAATCAAATCCCCTTTTCTCTCGGGGCAGAGGGGGCAATGACCATTTACTGGCACACCCTAAATTTAACTGCTGGTTAATGAGGAGAGATAAAATACCGATATTGATCCCCCTCAGCACCCCCCAGAGTTGGTGCTCCCGGTGTCTGAATTTGGGTGTTGTTGCAGCAAAGGCCGAGGGTGTGTTTGTGGTGTGTCCCCCTCCTCCCCACCCCTTCGAGCAGCATAACTGGCACTACCAGCTGCTTTTTCATTTGGCTTGAGATAAAAATACACTGAACAGAAGAACATCTTCTCTTGACAGAAATACTTACAGAAGTCATAATCTTTGGGAATACTCTGCTGTCTCTTTCTCTGCTTAGCCTTTTCCAATTAATATTTCTACTGTCTTTCCCTTTGTCTCGAGTTCGTAGCTTAAACTGTTTTGTGTTGGAGTTAAATTGGCTACTGAAAAAAAAATTTAAACTGGGTTCTTGGCTTGTTGGCTTCTCCTTTTCCTTCTGTAAGATGGCTCCAAAGCTGTATTGGCGCTTTAATACTTTTTACTAAGTATATCTTTAAGAAAGCTCTTGAATATAAGAATAAGAAGTGCTGTTGGTGTGATGTTTTCCAGTGAGATTAAAATGGTGCATTTTAAAAGGTATTTAAACAGACTTTTTTCCTACTCTTTAGTGACCAAGTACTTTGGATCTTTTATGTAAAACTAGCTTTAAAAGTTAGTGAAGAGTCAGTGTCTCAAATCACATGGAAAACTTACTTGTTTTAATCCTATTAGTTGCAAGAATGGCTGCAGGGATGTGGAAATTCTTCTGATGAGGGAATGATTGCAGTATCTGCGGATGGAAGCATTAGCGGGACTCATCTTGTAACTATGTATTTGAGCAGAAAGCCGTGGTGGTGATGTGATACTGTAAAGATGTCAGGGATGTCCTGTTCACCACACAAGTATCAATTCCAGATACAAAATACCATGACAGTCAGGGGCTGATCCTGCTGTTTCACAAGGTGATGGGAGCCCCTTAACCTGAGCTATGCTTATCTACATGATTTGAAAATCACATCGCAAATTCCTGGTGGGACTGTGATAAATCACGCTGACACCATGGAGCTGAACTTCGTCTGCCAGAACACGGCATTTTCTGACTAAAAGCCTGTTGCCTGTAAACTACTTATTCAGCTGCCTTTGCCTGAAAAAAAGTGTGACATGATTTAAGACTATTGCTGGAATTTCCTGACTTGTTCATTTGCGTTGGGCACAGATTTGGAGCATCTCGTTCTTACTTAGAGTATAAAATGATAGAGTGACTTTACCTTGAGAAAAAAAAGCTGTGATTTGCTTTTTTAAAGTTATGGCCATTTGTGTGTAATGGGGTGACAACACTGGCTGGTTTGGTGTAACTTCAGATAAACTTCTACCTTGTGAGGTACCTGTGTGTAACATATTCAGATGCGCTTTGAAATACTTTTATTAATATTTTGAATACTTTTGGAGTGGAGACTGCTCCACTTTAAAATACTCCAGTACACGATTGACAAGTTTAAATAAAAGATGCTGGATTTATTGGCACAAGGTCACTCGAGCCATCTGTTTTAGTCAGGGAGCTTGGGAAATGATCCATTACCTACGTGTGTGTATGTGTGTGTGTCCTTATCGGCAGCTGAGCTCACCTTATCAGCCTCGCCCTTATCTGATGGCAGGGTTTGTTCGTGCCAGCACAGTGGCACAAAGTTTGAAATCCTCTTACCTACTCAACATTTAAACCGGGGTTTTCCCCATCTGTGTACAGAGGTATTGTGGAACCTGACTTCCAGAACCCATCCATAGTCTCTTCAAAGGTGTGTTTTATGATTTCACCAGGCTGCAGCTTTTCCTCTGGCAATATCAGAATGAAAGCAACTGCTGTTGAGGTTTTTACTGGTGCGACAAAGATCTGGTCCAATCTAATGGTATTGCTCAAGGAAAATAAGAAAAAAAATCAGTCTTTTCACAAGTATGGAGTAGGAATCAAAGAGAAGAGTTGACAAGGTTTTTATGGGGTGAAAAAGCAGAGACTCGTGTTTCTGCTGCTTTAATTCTAAATACAGGTTTTTCGTGCAGCTGCTCTGGGGGTGTGGTCATCTCTTTTGTTAACAAGACTTTAAACAACTAATTCATGTTGCTTATGAAGCTGGTGGATCTATTGCTTAACCTTAGCTGAGACTGTGTCCTGATAGAAACTGAGGGACAGCAAGGCCTTTTTGAAAAATGTGTTCTCAGAAATAAAGGAATAGATTCCTTGGAGTGAGCTGCTTCCCCATACAGTGTTCCAAATGCAGTCATTGAGTGAATTCAGTATTATAATGATTACTAGAAACTAAAAAAGCAGTTGATACCTCAAAATTACTAACAGAGTGGAAGGTTGACTTCTTAGGTTGCACGGATGTGTGGCTTTAAACTTTTTGAAAGGATGGTTCACTCTCTGAGCATTGTTTGTCTTCTGAACAGCAAGTGCTTTGAGGAAGGAGTTGAAGCTTGGGAGTCTGCACAATGTAGAGAAAAAAAACCCCAACAAAAAACCCCAAACCAAAAACCTAAACCACAACAAATCCCAGCTCTGATTTTATGAAAAGCATAGATCCATTCTGCTTTCACTAAAAAGCAACTTCCCTCACCCCAAGTTTCTATTCTATTATTATCCAAGTCTTGCTCATGCTCCCAGCCAGTTTTAAGTCTGCAGGTTTAGCATTACGCCAGCATTAGACTAGAAAGGAAATAGCATTTCAATCTAAACACTGCAGTGATCAGACTCTGCTGGCTTCTTGTACATGAACTGAAGTTTCATTTGGACTATTCAGTTACAATCATTGAAAACTGAGGGTAGGGGATTTTGTGTTCTGCAGTGGTGATTACTGGAATGCTCCAGCCAGTTTGTTGCTACTGAAATGCCAGTTGTGAGTGTGGTGCCATACTATCACCTTTGAATTTGCAATCAGTGCCAGATTAAGTAAGCTGATGTCTGGTGGCACTAAGAAAAGTGACCTTGGGCAGTTCTGCAACTGCAGAGGGATATGTTGCAAATGACAAAGTTTACTGGTGGACACGTTAACTCCTGCTGTCCAGTAACTTTGTTAACCATAAATATTCAAGAAAGTAATATGTGTATAGGTAATTACAGCATTATCATTTAAAATAGAGCAGTGGTCTGTGGTCCTTGGCTAATGCCTAAAAATGTTTTGAATAGAATTTAAAGGCTTAAATTAATTACTCAGTGTTCAGAATAGAGAAGAATCCTTTCTGTGTAAGATTCTACCTGCCATAAATAAAACTCTTTAGCTGCTTTTGAAGGGTCACAGTACAAATCTGTGGTCTTGTGAAAGCCATCTAGTTTGAGGTAATTGCACAGCTTAACCTGTGGACAGTTCTGGAAAGAGCAACTGCAGCACCCTTTGGTGTTTTTCAGACTGAGGGCTGACTGTTCTCACACAGGGGGTGCTATTCTGTGTAAAAAACTTAGTGCTGGTCTGAACATCTATCTGATGTGATAAGAAAGAAGTAAATCGTGCCTTTTCTTAACCTCTTTCTGGTTTTTCTTTATTAGTGATCATGAAAGGTGTGTGGCTGACAGCACTGCAGACAGAAGCTCAGCTCATCCACAGAACAGGTGCTGTAAACACAACTGCAGTAGAAAAACCATTTTGTGTGTAAACTTGGTATGTGTCAGTCTTGCCTTCCATGGGGGAAGTGAAAAATGTGTTCTAGCTCGGAGTGGGAGGGAAGAAGAAACCCTTGCTGATAATATTAGGTGTGATCTAAAGCCACCTTCATTCTCCCACTGGGAAAGGTTCAGCATAGGATTCTTATGGATGAAATAAAAATTGATTCATTTTGTGGTAGGTAGATAGATGTGACACCTGAATCTCTCTGATGCTGGTACATGGGAAGAAGCCATTTTAAAAGCCTGAAATGGCTTAGATTTGCTCTCACTTAATATGTGTAGCTGACCAGTCATGTTATTTGCACACTGTTGCATTTAATACTTTATGCATTGATGTATTACTCACAAATCACACGAGTGAAGTTAAGGTGTGTTGTGCTGCTCAGCCTGTGTTTGGTGTGCTCAGGCTGCCCAGGAGCAGCAGCTGCAGCAGCCCTGCCTGAGTTTCCCAACAGCTGCAGCCTGGCCACGTTGCAAAGTTTTAAAGCCCAAATCTCTCAGTGTGCAGCAATGCAGAGCCCAGGGCAGGGAATTCCTGACCTGGTCACAGGAGTGGAGAAGGATCTGGAAGTGTGTATTTTCTCTAGAGTTTAGTCCTCTATGCAAAGGACTTGAAAGGTGGTTTGAGGAGGAATTGCTGCAAGAAATCAGGAATGGAGGGTTTCTAGGGAGCTTTTTGCATTTTATTCAACACTTTAGCTTCAGTTTGCTGACCTGGAGAGCAAATTAAAAAAATAAGGTAAGAGAGTGCTCTGACAGTCTAGATACTGAGGCCTTCTGCAGAACAGATCAATGTCTTTGTGAAAAACATGAAGAAAACCCTGCTCATGACTCACTGGCTTTTTGGAAACTCTTACAGCTTTTATTGCAGGTGTGGAAACCCTAACAATCCTCTCAGTGTTAAATGGGCACTTGTGTGGAAAAGGAGAGATGAGAGATTTTAGAAAGGGAAAGGAAAAGTTCACTCATCTGCTGTTTCTTCTCTCCTAGTCTGGTAGAAAGACACCAATGAAGAACTTCCTGCAGTTTTAACGTCCACATTCATGTCAGTACGTGCATCATGGCACAGCAAGGAAATGTTGGTGAGCTCCTCTCAATGCTGGATTCTCCAATTCTGGGTGTCCTGGAAGATATAACAGCTGCATTCAAAGATAATCTCATTTGTGGTATGTATCCTTTTATGTAGTTTTGGGAAGGGTTTTGCTTTTACATCAATAAAGATGGAATAATGTGTTTTTTTTTCTATCAAACACTGTGTTTGCAAATGCAGCTTGAAAGAAACTCTTGATATTTGGGTTTGAAATTGCTTTAAGGATTGAGGCTTCTCTTCAGTCCATTTTGTTTAATGGCATGGCTCCTGGAAGGTCTGTTACATAATTGTTAAAACACTATTACAAAATGACTGGCTTTTCCTGAGGCAGAGCCTCAAGTGTGAGCTGATGAAACTTTCCTTGTCAAGTGTATCCAGAAAGAATTAGGTGTCATCCCCATTATGGGAACCAGTGGGATTTTGTTAATTAAAAAAAATAACAAAAAGCCCTACTCCCAAACAAAACAACAGACTCAGACGTTATGAAAAGTGATTGCTGCTGTTGAGGCATCACTTGTGCTGACAGAGCCTTTTCAGAGCATGAGAGCACTGCCGGTGTCCTTGTCCCTGAACTTGCTCTCCTTTATCTGCTGAAGGGAGGGAACATCAAGTCACTCCTGAACACTTTACTGGGTAAAGTACCCTTGCAGCTCAGCTACCTGTAGGGTTTTATGGTTAGACAGTAATTGTTGGTTGTTAAAAATCCTGGTTCCTTTCACTGAGCCAAATGCAATCGCTTGAATGGTTTGGAACCAGGAAATGCAGTTGAGAGGTCTCATTTTCCCAAAGGTCTGCTAAACACCAAGGACTGCTTTATGTTAGAAATTGTGTAATAGTTGTTTAAAAGTTCTGCAATGTCCTTGTAGCAAGTGCTTCATTTTTAGTGCACTGAGAATGTTTTTGGTTTTTTCCTTGCTGTCCCCAAACTGACAGACCGTGGGCCTATGCTTGTCAACAACCTGGTGGACTATTACTTGGAAACCAATTCTCAGCAGGCACTGCATATTCTGTCCACTCTGCAAGAGCCTCATGACAAGGTAAAAAAAAAAAAATCTTATTATGGCAGATTTTAGCCTGGTATTGAAGCAGCCTTTAAATAGCATCTGTTAAAACTCTGGGGTTCCACTCTGGTGTAGAATTACCTTGCTGTAGAGATGTAGTATCTCTGTAGTAAGAGTAGTTTAAGCTTTTAAGAAACTTCAGAGGTCTCTGTTTCTTGAGTTGCTTAAACTGACCCAATTAAGCAAAGAACCTCTAAAAAGGAAAGGACTTGGAGGATTAATGTTGTCTCTTTACAGTGCTCCTTCTGCTGGATGTGTTAGCCTAAAACAAATTGGGTATTTTGAGAGCAAGTAAGGATTTTAAATAGGTTGGAAATGGCACTACAAATTGGCTGCTGCTCAGATTTTTTTTTTTTTTTTTGGTTATTTACTTATAAACATTTTGAAGTGCAGTGACTGCTTCTGGCCTGTATAGTTTGCATTTGTATACCAGTAGTCTCAAAGTTACTGCAAGGTTCTATTTCCTCTGAGATCCTGTATATTTGTAAAATGCTTAGTTTCCATATTGACAAGCTGCTGAATATAGATTGGTGGAGAAGAATATAGAGCAGTTAAATATAAATACATTTCTTTTCCTTTTTCTACTACTCTGCAAAATCCTTTATCAGCATCTACTGGACAAAATTAATGATTATATGGGCAAAGCTGCTACTCGTTTACCCACCCTCTCTCTGCTGGGACATGTGATAAGACGACAACCATCTTGGAAACACAAACTTTCTCAAGCACCTCTCCTGCTTTCATTACTTAAATGTCTCAAGGTAAGAACTGTCAGTGCTGTCCATAAAACACCTGATGTAAACATGCATACAGATGCAAGGCATTTGATTCCTGTTTTGATGTCATTTAGTTAAGCCACAGTGCTATTAATATCTGCTGAATACTCTGTACTGATCCTGTTATTGCTGACAATCTTGTTTCTAAAAGCCACTGTCACTGTGAGTTAGGAAAGTTTATTAAAACTTTCCTGAAATACACTAAAGACAAGAGGGCCCTTGGTGAAGCTGATGGATATCTTGAATGTGAACCTAATGAGAAATACAGTAACTTCCCACAGGTGCAGTTTGAATTTGTGTGTCCTCTACTTGCAGTGTAGATGGGCCATGCAATGGACTATTCCATGGTGAAGTTACCTTGGAATTAGCAGACTTTCCCTTCTTAGCTACTGACATGCTGGATTACAAGGAGGTAGCTGTTCCCCCAAGCTTTGTGGGTTTTTTTTCCCCCATCTACAGATTGATCAGTTATAATACTGTACAGTACTGTACCAGTGAAGAAGGAGTGGAAAGTGCTTTGAGACCTAGAATGCATTGTCAGTAATGGAATTCATTATGATAGTGAAGAATCCACATTAGTCATGAAGTCACTTTTAAATGCATGATGCAGTCAAGTGCCAGCGCTCTTCAAAACAAAACCACCACAAATTTGTAGCTGCCAAAGGAGCAGCTCCAGCTGCTGTTACTGGAACTCCTGACGTGCCTGACAAGATCTGTTGCCCTTTGCAGCATGACTGAGAGAGAAGTGAAGTGTGTCAGAAAGCCGCTAGGAGTAGGACAGAGATGTGAAGGTGCTGGGGGTGTGGGCAGAGGGTCAGGATGGACAGGAAATGTGCTCTGATAGGTTTGGTGTGACTGAAGGAGAGTAGAGGCTGTAGACACACAGAGGAGGATAAATCCCTAAAAACTGACTGTCCCATCAGCCTGAGTGGCTCCTGGGCTCCTGCCAGAGCAGCTCAGTGGCACTTGCCCACAGCCTGACCTGTGCTCTGTGCACCCCGTGCTGACAAAGCAGAGGAGCTACCAAGGAAAATGTGCATTAAACTGGGGTAGCAAGGAAAGAGTTTGAACCTTTTCTGTGTCCTTTCCTAAAATCTGATCCTCTGTTCCTGTTTCATCTAGCCAAAGGTTTGTACTGCCACATCCCTTTCTTGTGGCACGAGCCAAGGTGTTCTAGTCATTGTTTGAATTACTGTCTGGTGAAATTTCCAGCAGCCAGAGCCAGCAGCCCGGTTTAGTAGAAAAGCTTTTGACCTGTGTTGGTAACTTGCCAATACACTTCAACACCCTGATCAGATCTGCAGTTTCTGATTCTCTGAATGCTGTGTGAGTTTAGCTCTGCAAAGGAAGGAAGGTGGCACATAAGATACTTCACGTACCACAGTACCAGCTGTGGAACTGTGGTGATGTTCCCTTTTTAACTGTCAAGTTTTTATACAGAAATGCAAAAGAGCAGGAGCAAGAATCCCAAATCTATTTTTTCTTCAAGTTGTTCTGTATGAAAAAACTCAATAATCTTGGATCATTAAGTTCTGGTAGGTTTCAGAGGGACTGTTTCAATAGAGAACTTTTTCCATGATGATGATTCAGTGTTCACTTCATCCTTGGAAAAAATTAAGTTCAACATATATAACTAATGCAGGTTTTTTCCCTTCTTGCAGACTGACACAGATGTAGTAGTACTCACCACAGGTGTCCTAGTGCTAATAACCATGTTGCCAATGATTCCTCAGTCTGGCAAACAGTACCTTCATGATTTCTTTGGTATCTTTGGGCGTCTCTCAGCCTGGTGCTTGCAGAATCCAGGTGAGATTTCTACTTTGTTGCATGCAGTTGTGGTTTAGCAGTATCCTTGTGACTCATGTGCAGTTGGTGAGCACATTCTTTTGTGAGACTCTTAATGGTCTGAGATTATTTAAACACAAAAGATGATGTATTAAGCCCACAAGCTGTTCTGGTTCTTTGAGAGCATGGGGGAGTTCTTTGCTCAGAATTTAGAAGCCTCTTAGAATCTTCCATGTGGTGCTGCTACTGCATGAAATTTCACTGAACCAAAGTACTGCCCTGATGACAGTGAAAAGCAGAGATTGATCTTAATGGAGAAAGAAGGGAAAATGTTAATGTTTGAGGCAGATTTTGGGGAATTTGATATTCCCAGATATAAGTGGGGAGGGGAAAGAAGCAACGTATATAAGAGTTTCTTTTAATGTGCAACTACCAATAGTCATGAAGGTTGGTAAAACTGGTTTTCTCACAGCCCTGGCTTTGCTGAATTTGTTGTAAGGGGTCTAACACCAGCAGTATCAGTGAGTGTGGCTCGTGGCCGAATGAACAAGTGCTGTGTTAAGCACATAGAGCTGCTATTTAGAGAGCCATTCTGCATTGCAAGTAGCATTGGAACTTCTGAGGTGGAGACCAAGATTTGTCTGTTGTGATTGCTTTTGGTGGCTACAAGCTTTTAGTTTTTACCTTTGGAAGTGAAACAAACCTTAGTTTCCTTTTTTAATCATTCAGTCCATCTTACTCTGGCTCACTATCTAGAGGAGGTTCAGGTTTTAACTTGAATAAAAACAAAGCTGTGCTTTGAGAATGACAGCACACTGGTTGGAATTAATGGTCCTCATCTTAATTTCTGGGTTTCCTGTGAGCTGATGACTAAGTGTTGCTTGTTTTCTGAGAAGACTTCACAGTTTCAGTAAGGGACTATTTGTACCCCGGAAGACTTGTTCCATTTAACATTTCAAATTTCAAAGTACTTTGCTTGCATTCTTAGAACTTTTGTTCTTTTCTCCAGTGTAATGAAAAAGATTCTAACTGCTTTTTCCAGGTCATGTGGCAGAGATTTATCTTGTCCATCTTCATGCCAGCGTTTATTCTCTCTTTCATCGTCTCTATGGAATGTACCCTTGCAATTTTGTCTCCTTTCTGCGCTCTCACTACAGTATGAAGGAAAACCTGGAGACCTTTGAAGAAGTAGTCAAGGTAAAATGCTGCTCATCTGTGTATTACCTGAGGCAAGGAATTTATAGCTATATATTCCAATTTAATACAATTAATTTGCCAATTCAGCTGAGGGCTGATCAACAAAACAATATAAAAATGAGTAGCTTGACTGAAAGTTCAGTTGGGATCAATTCTTGAAGCTGTGGTGATGTGTATTAACCTTATCTGTTAAATGTAACATTCTGAATTCTTGGGATCAGTAGTTTGCTCATCAGCTTTGTGTGGTTTAGTGCAATCCAAAGGTGCTGCACTGATAACAAGTCCTTCTTCTTCCTCCCAGCCAATGATGGAACATGTGCGGATTCATCCAGAGCTAGTGACTGGATCTAAGGACCATGAACTGGACCCACGAAGGTATTATATGTTCTCTCTGCTATTAGGAAAGGCTCAAACTGAGCAGCTTTCAGTGAGGTTATTTCAGAAGGTTGCAGCAAAACCTTTTCTGTCAGCAACAGTTTGTGTGAGGGTGTTCTGCCACCCAGATTCATAGCTGCACCAGGTAAACACCTAGACTCTTCATCCCAGCTTACAGCTGGATGAATAAGCAAAAACTGTTGTGAAAGGTCATTAACAACAACGTTGGGGTTCTAAATTCATTTTGTGTCTGGGATGGCATCTGTCTTCTACTTAACTTTATCTTATTTTTATGATTTAATGATCAATCACCCTCATAAAGATCTAAAACAGTTTGCCTATAACGAATAAAATGAGACTACCAGAGATGCTTCATTGGCTGGAGGTTTGGGTCATATTCCTTGGGTTTGTTGAAGTATTTGATGGGATTTAAGTGTTTAAAATGGCTTCAGTGTGTCTTGTTTTGGTACCTAGATATTGGTTCATTTAACAGATCAGTTCTTTTAACAGGTATGTGTTAACATTATCAGCTGTATTAGTTTTCTTTAGCAATAGGCTCATTTGCCTGCAGCAGCACCACTTGCTGCTTTTCTCTTGTCTCCACAGGCCCAGCCACTGAAGAGGAGAATTTGACTCTTGTTGCTGCACAGTAGTGCTCTTGCCCTGCTTTTCAGAGACACTAGGAAATCACTCCTAACTGGGAACCCATTGAATGTCACAATGCTCAATTTTGCAGGGGGGAGGGTGGCACCACTCAGGAGCACAATTGGCACAAACCTACCAGTGGAAGCCTTCTGTTTTGGTATCTTGGACAGAGAATATCCTACTTTCAAAAGCAACCCAGCCTTTAATAGACAGCCTTCTGGGCTTTCTCTTCTTTACAGTGAACTTCCATCCCCTGAAATATTGGGCAGATCTAATCTGGCTGCTTAATTTAGTGAGAAGTAGTTTTCAGGGTGAAGGAGGCAGTAGTAGTAAAAAACATTCCCCAAACTTGGGAGGAAAAACCCAGATCTGAAACTGGCATTGCAGACAGTGTTTGTTTAAATAATACAGATTCCCTCACTGCTGGCATGTCTAAATTTTGACTACCAACATCTGAGTGTAGTTGAGCTGATTTCTACAGCTGCTGAAGCTCAGGATCAACCAAGTCTTCGTATGCTGTTCCTCCTTTCCAGAGTGCTCCATGGCAGACCTTTCTGGATCTCTGTGTCAAAGCTGTTTGTCTCCTCTTTGAGACCCCCTCTCACAAGTCATCTGGTTGCAATTTCTGTCTGGTGCCTTGTTCCAGTTTGGCTGGGAGCATGCAAAGCTGTCTGGAACAAATGAGCCATCCTACAAGCCAATTCCTCCTATCTCCAGGAACTCTTGTTTTTAACAATAATTGACTAACTTACTCTTTTGGATCCAAAAACTGTCTGCAGGTGGAAAAGACTAGAAACTCATGATGTTGTGATAGAATGTGCCAAAATCTCCCTGGACCCTGCAGAAGCCTCGTATGAAGATGGTTATTACTCTGTGTCTCGGAAACTCTGCACAAGCTTAAAACATCATCAAACTGACCCCAGTGCCAGCTCTTACATTGACACACAGAGCAGCTATGGTAAGACCTGCCTGATGGCTAATCAATACCAATTGCTGGAGGAGAACTGGCCCTAGAGCAGAAAAACCCATCTCACTAATTTATCCCACTTGATGTCTGATTCTTAGGCACCAGAAAATTAATCATCATTAAAAAAACAAATATATATATGTGTGTTTTCTATGTGCAGACATACAGCATATTCATATAAAGTTGTCTCTTCATCCCCCCCCATCCTCCCTACCCTGAAGCAGCAACAACAAAAAAGAAAGCTGTAGTATGTAAAGTATTCAATACTTTCTTAGGCTGGAAGAAAAGTCTCTACCTACAAATGTGTATGTTGAATGGATTTGAAATGCTTTGATTAAAAGCCTTTAAGTCCTAGCCTGAAGAATCCTGGGTTTGTATTTGGTGTGTTGGATACTTTTGAATTTTGATTTTCTATTTTTTTTAACTTTCAGGGACTTCTACCCCATATTCCACTCCTCGGCTAACACTATCACAAATGCCAGGGCAGCTACCTCAGATTCTGAGCCCACAGTCCACGAGGCTGTCGACTGAGCCACAGCAGGTAAAGCAGAAGAGGAAGCCCAGCAAGTTTTCATGCTTTGCACTTTCATAGTCTCTTATGCCAGTCTTTAAAATTCATGGTTTTGAGGTGTGCTGTGAACTGTTCAGAAGTTGGTGTTCATTTCGCATTTAATCCCTGCCTGATCTCCTGTGTGAGAACCTGGATCCAGGTGCCTCACACGTTCCTTTTCTGAGCTCTGCTGTGTTTTACTCTGTGCACAGGTCACCATCTGGAGCCCTTCTGCAGTGTGTGGTATGACCACGCCACCGACATCCCCCGGCGTTGTCCCATCAGAGTCATCCCAGTCTGCATCACAGCCCTACAGCAAAGCTTTTGGCTCATCTGGTACGTGCTGCATTTTGGAATTAGGCCTTCAAGGGTTATTATACTGGAAATTCTGGCTGTAAATTTTACTGTCGGTTTTTAAATGGGAATGCCACATTGTGCCAGTTGATAGGCTTGAGTGATTACTCCTGTGAACTGAGTACCTCACCTAGAGCAGTGCTGGTGCAAACTGAGAGTGGAAGTCTGTGAATTCAGTGCCAAAGTCTGAAGCAACTTTTGGGAAACTGCACTTTTGTATTGATAAACAGTTGAAAGATACTTAAGAAGTAAATGCTATGAGGTAGTGTTTAAATGTACAAGTCTTCACATACAATGTTCAGCTGAAAGGAGGAAAGGGGAGCCTGTTGAGAGAACTTGTGCTCCTTTTCAGCAGGGGGGAAAGGAACACCTTTGGGAACACCAGCCACATCTCCTCCTCCACCCTGCACTTCAGATGACTTTGTTTCACTCCCTTCAGCTGCTGCCACACCTCCTAAAAAGGTATTACAAAATTCTTCTGCTGAACTAGTGGGGTTTTTCTTTTCATTGACTTACCTTAATTCAGTGACCTTCACTGAGAAAGATCAGCATAGCTGGTTTATAAAGAATGTTGCATTTCACTTGCAAAAACTCATTTTCTTCTAAGTTTAGACATCCACTGCCATTTCCAGCTGCACAGTTGCCAAAGAAATCTAAGGCAATTAATGTATTCTGGGTTTCTTTTGTTTTCCAGGAGGACAAACCAGATTCTGGGAGGCCTTTACTGTACCGACAGCAAAATGTCACAAACAGCGATAAATCATTGGGTAAACTCCATTTTCCTCTCCCCATTACAACAACCTATTGTAAACAACTCCAGTTGTTATTGACACATATTCCAATTCCCAAACAATTTCCCACAGGATTTTTTTTTTCCCTGAGTTCTTTGTAGTTCCAGGATGCTCCCTTAACCTGTGATTCAACTTCACTTCTTGAGGTGCTTTTGATTTCATTTTAACTATTCATGTTCAGAAATAGTTTGAGATCTTTTTTTACCTTGCTCTTCTGCATATTTAAATATACAAATCTACACTGAAGGCCAAAAAAGGATATTTACTTTTATAAAAGCTGATTCTTTGAGGATGATTATTTTTATTAGAAGTAGCAAGTTGTATATTAAATTTTGCTTCAGCAAGTTTTATGTCCCATGTCTGGATCAAGCTGTAAGGCTGCACATCAGGGTAGATATGATGCTGCTTCTTAAAGGCCTCTGGAAAAACTTTTCTATCTACAATTATATTGCTGTACTTGATCTTTTTTTTAAAGTTCTGTGAAATACTGAAATCAATAGGTTGAGGAACTCAACTTTTAATAGGTAAATGTAGATTCCATTTTCCATTCTCTGTCATCTACATCTGTGACAGCTGTAGAAAGGGATTTCGGCACTGTATTTGAGACCTCTGTGCTGTGAATCTTTACCATCTTCAAAGTGGAAATGACAGTGAAATTTAGAGCTGGTTTTCCATGGTGTACTTGTGTAGTACCACTGGAATCTGAACATTCTGAATTGCAAGTGAAGAACAGGTGACGTTTTTCACTGAGTTCCTGATCTGTGACTGAGCTGAGCATGAGGCTTCCATCTTGCAGGTTTGAGTGTGTATCCAACAGCTGCTGTCTCAGTTTTGATCGGTAGCCACATATTGGCAAGTTTGTATTACATCAGATTGCTAAACTTCCTTTTTTCAGGCAGGTGCTGTGTCCTTGTGGAGCCAGCTCAGAAGCTAAAGGGGAGGTTAATGTTAATTAGGAAGTAGAGCAGTCACAGTGCACACGAGCCACCTTATTTTATTTATTTAATGGGTTAAATTGCAAACAGCACATCCTTCCTCACAGAGGTTGTGCGATAGGAAATGTTAAGTTTACAAAATTACATTTTGGCATCAGGACTGACCTGTGACTGGTCTCTGAGCTGTTTTCCCACATGGAATGGAACAGGAGTCAGATAACTTCCTGCTCTGAGGAAGCATCTGAAGGAGGGACAAGCTTTTATTCTAAGGACCTTGCAGCAGTAAAAGACTTGTGTTTTGTGCTGTGCTAAGGCTGCAGAAAACAGCACCTGTACAACTAACTTTCTGTTTTCTGTTTTTTCCAGACATACCCAGTAGTAAAAGTTCAGTAACCTTAAGTGATCTTGCAGAGTTTTTAGGTGGGTTGTCGTTTGAGGATAGCGCTGAGAAGGACAGAGAGGAAGGTAATGTCTGCCCTCCTTAGGTACATCTTAGCTAAGGAAATGTTTGTCTTGTTGAAATACCAAATGCATCATGATGCTTCCCCTCTCCTCAGATGCAATATCTAAAGAGATCTCCGAGATCACGACCGATGCTGAACACATGGTGCCTAGAGGAGGATTTGACTCCCCGTTTTACCACACAAACGAAAGTCTGTCAGGCTCTCAGAAGAAGACTCACTCAGCAGCCTCCAGTGTTCAGGGACACAGTCAGACCTCTGAGCCTTTAACATCTCTCGACAAGCCTGGGCCTGAGGGTGCACGGGAAACACCCAAACAAACCTTTACTCCCATAGACAAGCCCTGTGGAGGCCCTGGGGAAAGCCCTGCTGGGAACAGGGAAGGAACCTCTGGGGAGCCGAGTATTCTCACTCCCAGCCCTTGCAAAGTACCAGCACAAAGGAGAGTGGTGTTTGGGAGTGGGCAGCCTCCCCTCTATGAGCACCTCTTCGAGGTTGCATTACCAAAGACTGCCTACCTCTTTGTTGGCAAGAAGACTGAGGAGCTGCTAAAGAAAACCAAGGGAACCCAGGATGAAGACTGTATGTCCTCAACTTCTCCTGTGGAAGTGCTGGACAGGCTGATTCAGCAGGGAGCAGATGCACACACTAAGGAGCTGAACAAGTAGGTGACTGAAAATCTTACTTTGCAGACTTTATTGTTACTCTTTTTTGTGCTGGCTTAATTTTAAGCTGTGCTGGAAAAGCAGCTGCACAGTTCCTCCCTAATCTTTTTATACCAACTGACCTTAATTGTACTTTTACCAGGCTATAAGCTCTTTTGAGGTGAACATTCCATTTTTATACTTAAACTTACCTGTTAATGCTGGATTTTCTTTTTTCAGATTGTCTCTGCCGAGCAAATCTGCTGACTGGACTCACTTTGGAGGTGAGGAAATTTCTCACGTGTTTTGGCAATCTGTTCCTCTATTATTAGACTTGCTTAAACAATGACCTGCATACTTTTTGCTTGTGGGTTTTTAACTAACGCTGCAGAAAGATGATGCACTCCACTAAGTCATGGTTTATCTGCTTAGCAGATAGCTGTGTTCCAAAGAGATGAGCTGCTTTTTTCATCTTTGAAAAGTGCAAAATTCTAGATGCTTCTTCTTTTGACCATTTCAGAGTTACTAAGCTTCAGAGTGCTGCTGGTCATCTGACAGATCCTTCCACCTTCTCACTGCTCGTTGAATCTAAAACTGATTGTTTTTCTTGCTTATTTATGTGTCTGTATATTAGTTTGGTGCTCTTAGGCTTCTGTGGTGGTGATGGCTTAGCTTTCCTTTCCTTAATCAAAGGAGCAATCCATTTGAGGCGTATACATGTTGCTTTGGGAAAAATGTTTACAGTTTAGTGTTGGAGATAAATAGAGCAGAGAGTGAAGCTCAGTAACCTTTTCTGTCTCCTACTCCAGGTTCTCCCCCCTCAGATGAGATTCACACCCTGAGGAACCAACTGCTTCTGCTGCACAACCAGTTGCTGTACGAGCGCTTCAAGAGGCAGCAGCACGCGCTGCGCAACCGCCGGCTGCTGCGCAAAGTCATCAAAGCCACGGCTCTGGAGGAGCACAACGCTGCCATGGTGAGCAGGGCTGTGCTCCACTGGTGGCTGAGACACACTGGTGCTGCAACAAGTGTTAATTGGCCTGTCTGGTGTCTTTTGGTGCCACTCAATTAACAAAGAAGCCTCATTTGTCACCTTATTAAAGTTGGTGTTTGTGGAGTGACAGTGTGCACCAGTTCTGTGCGGTGTCAGTGTTATTGTCAGTACTTTGTAGTTGACTGCAGGCAGCTGAATCCTTCATGCTTGACCCCTGGCAGCACTTGCCTTTGGATAATGGTAGAGGCTTCCCTGTTAATGGAGGGTTGTTCAATGCCTGGCTAAACACCTTATTGCATATTTATAAAGTGCTGTCCTTTTGCTCCTCAGTTGAGGAGTAATAGCAAAAGCTTTGAAAATTCAAGTGTGCCTTTCCAGAGGTGTTCACTGTGACAGAATTTGAAGTTATAAGTGCACTGAAGGATGTCTCAGGACATATTTAGGTGTATTTCATTCTGTATTTTCATATTACAGCTAATTCCATCAACAGTTTCACCCTCTGATAACTTACTACAAGAGCCAAAAATAGACTTCCAAGTAGGTTTTGGAAGATGAACTGTTGCTTCAGCTGTGAGGCCCAAGAACCTATTGAAAGCATGAGAGGCAGTGGAAAAATAGGTTATTGCTCATTGTGCCTTTGAATATGGCTGTGAGTTTTCAGCCTGTCCACTCCTACCACCATTTCATCTCCTTTTCAGCCAAAACCAAGCCAAACCCCAAAAGCCTTGAGAACATGCTCTGTATAAAATGATGTATGTGTGGAAAAGTGTTTGCCTGCGTGCTGGCAATGACAGCTTTGCTTGGCTGAGGGTAGATGTCCTAACTGCTAAGCGGGTGTCTCGTCTGATGCCTCATGTGGGATTCTTAACAGAAAGATCAGCTGAAACTGCAGGAAAAGGAGATCCAGGCCTTGAAACTGAGTCTGCAGAAAGAACAAGCAAGGTACCACCAGTTTCAGGAGGAACATGATAACATTGTGGCTCAGCTTCACAGCCAGATCCGACAGCTGCAGCACGACCGGGAGGAATTCTACAACCAGAGCCAGGAATTGCAGGTATGAAGCATCAACAAATTTGTTGCCTACTTACTGGTTTTAAAAATAACCTTCTTAATAACGAGGCATGAAATACCTGAGAGAAAGCTGCACATTTTTATTAGAGATGCTGTCCTGATTCAGAATGAGACAGTGCATAACTTAGTATGGAAGTGCTTAACTTAGTATCGTCCTTTTATAGTTCTGTTTTGTCCTGTCCTCAGCTTGAAAATAGGAAAAGGCAGGTTCTTAGCTGGTTTGGAGGGGTCAGTATAAATTGATTTCCAGTGCTGGAGGTTTTACAGCCTTCCAGCCCTGTGCCCTTGCTGTCCTTAGTGAAGTTTCAGAACCCTGAGTAGTTTTTCTGTCACTTGAACAGACCAAGCTGGAAGACTGCAGGAACATGATAGCAGATCTGAGGTTGGAATTGAAGAAGGCCAACAACAAGGTGTGTCACACTGAATTGCTGCTTAGTCAAGTTTCTCAAAAGGTAAGAAAAGTCAGTGTTGTCAGGTTCCCTTTGTGTCTTTCTGATTATTTTTTATCTGATAATTTTCTTTCTTGTTCTGAAAGAAGCCTGTGCTGAGCTCCATAGAGTCTGATATTAATTGCACAAAAAAAACCCACAGAAAAATATGTGTTACTGAAGAAACTAAATGCAGTTCAAATGCTTCTGAAATTTCTTAGTTTGGCTTTTTCCACAGCAGGAATTTGCAGACTGAGCATTATGAATTTGTATTAAAGTTCTGCTAAATGTTGACCTCTGATAGATATTGTTTATGTCAGAAGTTGAATGGAAATGAAAAGTTCTTTATGAAAAATATTTATTTAACTCTTAACTACCTACGATGCATTGGATTTTAGCCTTTGTCTCCCTTCTTTATAAAAATACCCTGTGAACACAATGCCTGTCTGAGAGCTGGGACTCTCCTGCTGAACTGTTCATCCCAGTGTTGGATTCTGTTCCATTTCCCTTCCCAGCTTTCCAACAGTGAATCGGTGCAACAGCAGATGGAGTTCTTGAACAGGCAGCTGCTGGTTCTTGGGGAGGTCAATGAGCTGTACCTGGAGCAGCTGCAGCACAAGCACACAGACACTACAAAGGTACCAGTGCAGGGGACTTTTGGGGAGACTTCCCTTGAGGTCATCATCCAGCAGTTCCTAGCCCTGAGTTCAGAAGGAAAGGCCTTGAAAACTTAACAGATTCTTTGTTCTGAAATTGATTTTCAGGGATTTGATTTTATATTTGATCTTCTGTTCAGATATTTTCTGCCCTGTAGGTTGGAGGAGTATCTTCAGTGCCCCTTCAGAAAGCTAAGAAGGGCTTGTTGGGGTACAGCTGGGGTCAGTTTTAGCCACCTCATGTAAATTCTTAGCAATTTCTTTTCCAAAGGCCAAGACTTGACTGTGCTGCAATATAACTGACAGCAGATTGTTGGTAAAATAATGCAGGGTAGTAGTGCCAGAATTTGTGGAAAGATCTTAACAAGGATTTTACGGGTTTTCGTGAGGTGTTACTTTAAAATGAGCATCTCAGCCTTCCCACTCAGTCATTTTCCTATTAAAAGTTACCAGTAACTTCACTAAAACTTCTGTGGTTCATATGGTTTTACTTCCTGACTTCAAAGAAACCTTCTTCTAATTAGAAGCAAGTAACTTACACAACAATATAACTGTTCCTGCGTGAGAGCACGTAATTAAAGAAGGTGAATAATACACTGAGAAAAAGGCTTCTACTGGTATTTAATGAAGGTCGTGTTGGAAAAATGGATTTAAAATGGAGATTGTCTACTCTAATCCAGTGCAGAACTGGCAAGAGTGCTTTGATGAAAAGAGGTTTTCATAAGGAACATTAATGTGCTAATAAATTCCAGTGATGTGTAGTTATTTTAATAGTGTACATCCTCGGCAGGGCTGGTTTTCTATATCTGTTTTTAGAAATGCTGCTTTTATTCTAGCTTGCTTTAAAACTGCCTATTTATAACATCAGAAACATGTCTAAACACCAATAAAAATAACACAGGATCAAATTATACTTTACCATTGTGTTGTTTGCTTCAAGGAGGTTGAAATGTTGCACGCTGCTTTTCGGAAAGAACTGGAGAAAGCAAAGTTGTGTGTTCAGCAGCAAAGCCAAAGGCTTGATGCTTCCCAGAAAAGGATAGCTGAACTGGAATCTCAGCTTGCAAAAAAGGACCACCTCTTCCTCGAGCAAAAGAAATACCTGGAAGATGTTAAAATCCAAGCAAGGTAGGGGCTTCTTATGTAACGTTTTAGCTGTGCTTTGACAGATGCACTGTCACAGCTGAGGCAGAATCTGGAGATTTTGGACATTCTGATTTCTCTCTCTGTTCAGGGGTCAGCTGCAGGCAGTGGAAAGCAGGTACAAGGCCCAGAAAAGAATCACCCAGGCATTTGAGCTGGAGATCTTGGATCTGTTTGGGAGGCTGGAGAAGAGCAGCCTACTGAAAAAACTTGAAGATGATAAAACAGAAGCAGCTGAAGCAGCAGAAGAAAGGTGAGGGTGTGAAATCTGCAGGACCCATGTGGGATTATTGTTAGTTTGGGACTTAGAACAGTGGATGTTGCAAAGCTGAGTGTGTGACACATCTGGTTACCCCCTGTCACTCCTGCTTTGCCACAGAGCTATGAAAGGAAGCCTGTTGAAGTACATACCCAGAGGCAGAAATGGAAAGTAATCAAAATAATCTGCCCTGGCCAGCATTTCCCTCTCCTCGCTGTTTACTTGCTGTGATTTCCTTGACCCTGTGTCCTCTCTCTTCCCCAAGCAGGCTGGATTGTGCTAATGAAGATACAGCAGGACACAGTGAAGAAACCATGGGTAGAAATGGAGAGACCAAACCTCCCAGCACCCGAGGCAGCAGTAGCAGTAAGGGGGGCAGCAGCAGCGAGCTCTCCACCCCAGAAAAACCCCAGAACCAGAGGCTGAGCAGTCGCTGGGAGACGTCGGTGTTGCTGGAGCCCTCGACTACTGTCCCACTGACTGTAGGTTCACTCCCCAGCTCCAAGAGCTTCCTTGGAATGAAGGCACGAGAATTATTTCGCAACAAGAGTGAGAGCCAGTGTGATGAGGAGGGGGTCACCATCAACAGGCTGTCTGATGCCCTAAAGACTGAACTATGTAAAGATCCAAGCATGGAGTCAAAGTCTCCTCCAAGCCCCGATAACCTCTCACCTAAGCTCCAGGAAAGCAGTGTTGGACAGCTTCATATCATGGACTACAATGAAACTCATCATGACCACAGTTAAAGAGGAAGATAGTCAATCAGTGTTATTTTCATATTCTTGGCATAGAACAGGAGGCGTGAGTGCAAGTTTAACTAAAAGCTTTTATGTTTCTTTGGTCTGAGCAGTGGCTCATGCAGCGGAGCAGGATCGATGGCCAGGAACGGAAGGAGGCTGCTGAATGAATGCAAAGTGGATTTTTGGGTCTGGAATTGAAAATGCCCAGCCTAACTCTTGCTTCTTTCTCAAATTCAATCCTTAGCAGTGTGTACTAATTTGAAGGGACAACTGTTAGCATTTGCAAGTATTCTTTTCCCTTTCTCCCTGTCCCCAGTTGAGTGGCTGCGTTTATGAACTTGAGTGCAATATGAGGCCAAATTAACATTTGTGAGTTTACTCTGAATGCTTTGTATTTCCTTGCAAGCTTCCCATTTAGAGCAGCTGGTTGTGCTGCCCGTCCAGGTGACTTCGGTTCCTTTCACTCTGGAAAGAAGCAGCACTAGGATTTCCAGTGCATTCTCTATTTTTGCCTGTCCACTGTCCCACATCCCTCAGAGCCCAGCCTTCATTAAGTTGGAGTCTGAATACCCAAATGTTTAAAGAACATTGTACCTCTGCAAAATGATTCATTCACCCTAATTCATGATCATTGTTTATATTGTCCTTAACATTTCCTGGAAAGTTACGTTTGAGCAGACAAAAAGGAACTGGAGTTTGTAATGCAGAAGAGACCATAAATGCTGAAGACTTGTTAAAACACCAGCTTCAGATCTTCTTGGTGTTTGAAGTGTTGCCTGACAGACTGTGATTGACATGACATTGGTTCCTATGGGAAAGCAATTGGGGTGGGAGAAGAGGGAAGAGGAAGCTTCACTCAAGTAGGGAGAGGATGCAGAACATGGAGGTAGATCTCCAAGCTCATGAAGATCTGCAGAGGAGGATTTGCTTCTCTAATCAGGGAAATGTGCTGCCTCACCCTCCTTCGTAGTTCTGTTCTTTGTTCCTGGTCTGAACAAGACCACCATGTTTTGAGTCCAAGAAATTGGCTTCATTCTTCCTGGGAATACCTTTTCAGGCTTGACTTGGAGAGCACGGTTTCCTTTGAGTGCTCTTCTACTTGGATTGCAGCACATTTTCTGTTCAGCAATGTCAGTTTGGCTCTAGGTGTCTCCCCTTCACCCTCATCCTGCTTCCTTAGATGACAAGGCTGAGGAGGAATCCTGCTCACACTGAAATCAGAATCCTGGTGTGAAGCCTTACAGTGTTGGTCATGTTTTAAATCAATGATGAGCTTTCTGTGAAGGAGGATTGTGGGATCAGGGCTTGTCAGTGGTCAGACTCAATCTCCTTCATGACAGAGCAGGGCCTGCTGTTAGGAAGGCAGTGCTTGTTTTAAATGTCCCATGTGGCTGGGTCCAGGCGTACTCAGATGGTTCAGGCTTCACAGTTCCCCTGCATCACACGTGGCCTCTTCTCCTAAACATTCTGTGGGTGGCAGCTGCTGTTTAAGAACCACCTCACATAGAAATCAAGTCCAAGCACACTTGCATTTGTAGTTCAAATCCCTTCTTAGCCCGGGTGGGAACGAGACTCTCAGAGCAGCTGGTGCCCGGCTCACTTGCCCCTGACAGGACTCGTCCTCCCATTTCCGCCTCCTCCGTAACTCCAAGGTCTGAATACATTTCTGCCTGTCTTAAATTATTCTCCGTGTCCTTTCGGTTGGTCAGTCCGAACTCTGAGAGTAGAGGTGAACTTCAGTGGTTGTGTCAAAGCTGACTCTGCATGGAGTAGAGAGTAGAGAGTTGGTCGTAAGTGACAGCCTGGTTTTGTCGGCGTCTTTAGGCTTTCTCAGACGTAGTGGTAGCAAACGTGGTAGCGCGTGTTTCGGTAAGATTTGGAGGTTTCCTGCCCCTTTCCCACTGGATCCCAGCCCTGGGAGTGAACGGTTTGCACACAAAGGGCCTGATGGGCCAGCTCAGCCGGGAATGTTGGAGGAGCTCATTCCCGTCCCGCTCTGCCGAGCCCAGATCTGGCGTTCCCAGGGGAGGCAGGTTTTGTGTCGGTCACAAAAATTCCCTGGCAGCAACGCAAGCTCTTTGATAAGGTGGCTTTTTTCTTCTTTTAAACAGGATTTTAGCACCAGGATAGTAATGGAAACCACTTTAGGTTTGTTTATGGACCACAAAGATTATGGAGGAACAAATTTTGCAATTTTCTTTCGTAAGTCTAAAAATCATGGATCTGCTGTATGTAGTTAACTTGCAGTTTGTTTGAAGGGGTCCCATCAGTGAAGTGGAAACAGATTTTTTTAACTGACTGCTTTTAGTTAAATCTAAAATTGCTGTCTTTGTCAAGTTAATCTGTTCCCTGCCTCGCTCTTTGTAAGCATGTTAAACAATCCACATTAAATGCCATAAATATGAAATACAAGGAAATGGTACAATCGTAAGCTAAAGAGAACTTAAACCAAAAGGAGGTTTTGCTGTCCTTATTAGAATGTTCTAAAATGTCAAGGCAGTTGCTTGTGTTTAACTGTGAACAAATAAAATGTATTGTTTTGCACTAGTCTGTGTTAAATTCCCTGCCAGCCGACTTCTTTGGGACCAAAACACACAGAAAGGAGTTCAGTGTCCAAACATCTTCCCAGAGCAGGTCAGTGCTGCTGCCCCTTTGCACAGGATTCACCATTCAAAGCTCATTTTCTGCATGGAACCAAAGCCTTTTTTCTTCTGTGACAAACTCCCTAACAATGTGCCAGTATAATCCATAAATGAACTGCAAACAGTTCAGTGCTGCAGATCTGCGGGTGAGCTTCTGCATGGCCTTGCTCCCGCAGGCCAGGACTGCCCAGTGATTAGAGAAATTAATAGCTGGAAATGTCAGAGCCTTGTTTGCAAAGCTGGGGCTGCTGTCAGGAGCTGGCTCTGTCCCTGGCTGTGCTTTTCCCTTCCATGCCCTGCTGAAGACCCCAGTGCACACACGAGGACATTTCCTCAGACCACGAGGAATTTTGGGGCCACTTTGTTCTAAGCTTTACCTGGTGAGGTAAGGTTGTTCTCTTGCTTTTTTTCCCCCACACTGGCACTTTCTCACTGGTTTGTCTTCTGGTTTTTGTTTGTTTGTTTTCTTCTTGAAATAAATGAATATTTGAAAGGTTGCTCAAAGCAGTTTAGTAATCCATACTCAAGCCTCAGCATTCCAGTTAAGGACTGAGTATAATTCTTAAATATGAGCAACACATGCAAGGGTCTCTGTTGTGCAAGTGACACATTGTGAACATGCTTTGGCCAAGGAATGATGTTTATGGAGAATTTTACATAGAAATTACCATAAACATCGTCTTGGAGTTGGGTGACACAGGAATTGTTTGGGCTCCCTGCACTGGGATTTGTTCTACAGCGTGGGGTAGGAAAATGAAAACAGCACAAAGGGAATTTAACTTGGACTTACACAGAACAGGTTTAAAATAAGGCATCCCTTAAGCTTGGCATTGCAATGCTGCACTTGTCAGTGTAAAAAAATAATTAGATAAAAATTACCTACAGAAGTGGATTACTGGGGTTCAAAAAGAGAAAAATTAAGTCCCTTCCTCACTCACTAAAGCCGAGTAGTACATTTGGTAGTTCATAACACAGCTAATAAACACACAGGAGACATTAGGGAAGGAAATACTTCAAATTCAGGAAATTAAAATATCTTTGCTGATTGATCTCAATTCGTTGGAACTGCTTAGCTGCTGGCACAATGGTGGATTTTAGAAGTGGTTACAAAATAGGAAATCACAGGAGTGGAGTTGTTTCATCCGTTACACTCAGGAGCTCTGCAAAGGAAGCCGGGTTTGCATTCCCACGGGCTTTGCTTTCCAGACAAGACTATTCCAAATAACTGACTTATGGTCGTCATGATTTGGTGTCTGTGGGCTTTACCTGGCTGAACCTTTTTCTCCAGAAGGCTTTTTCACTCCACGTGCACCCTTTGGGCTGGCTGATCTTTGCTGTCTGCCAGACGCTATTCCCGGTTTCTGCGAAGCCGCCTCTGCTCGCTGTGCTCGGTGCTCAGCTCACTAAGAGCTCAAACTGGTGCTGCACCACCACCAAGGGAATTCAAGAGTCCCAGGAAAACAGCTCTCCTGCCTCGGGGTGTTTATGATGTGGGAACAGGGTGGTGGTGACAGGGAACAGCCGATGGCTCTTCTGAAATTACAGCTCTGGGGATGGGAGCGGGAGCGGGCGGCCCCGCAGCGCCCTGGGCTGTATCCCAGGGGTGGGATACCTGTAACCAGTGTTAAAAAGGCCCTGGGGATTCAGGACGAGGGGAAAGCGGGATTGTTGGAACTGTTGAAAAGTTGCTGTTGAGAGGTTTGGACACCGATGCGAGGCGGCCGCTAGAGGCCCTGCCAAGCCCATCCCTTCGCTCCGCATCAGCTTCCGCGGCATCTTTGGGATGCTGAGTTTCCTCTCTCCCTTGAATCGTCCTTTCTGGTTCCCTCCAGAGCCCACCAGCATTCCTGACACTTCATCTTAACTTCTCAGGGTCTGAGCTATGCCCTGTCCTCTCGGCGTGTGAGAGGCTGGAACCACATAGTGAGCATACAAAATGTTTTATCACAGAGTGGTTCATCATGGAATCGTTTGGGTTGGAAGGGACCTTTAAAGCTCACCCAGTCCAACCCTGTACAGTGAGTGGGGACATCTTCAGCTAGAGCAGGTTGCTCAGGTTGACAAAAGCCTGGTTTGACCCTTAGCTGAATCAAGGGGAGCACTGAGATAATTCATACAGATGCCAGGATTCTGTTGAGATCATCTATTACCAGCCCATATCTTTACTTCAGCCTTTGAACAAAAAAGCAGCATTTATTTCCTGGACTAACTGACAGATCTGTGGGAAAGTCAGTCTGGTGCCCTGCCTGGTTTCTCAGTGTGTATCTTGCAATTTTATGCTCACCGAGGCTAAAGTAAACTTTATTGCACTTTTGTGTTTGGCATTTACATCCTGTTTATGTAAATTCTTCAAACAGCTTGATTTGTAGTAGAGAAAAACAATTCTTGCTGTATCTTTTTGTCTTTTGAAGTGTCCATCCACTCTGGAAGAGGAGAACTTGTATGGAAATTAAGTAATTTGTCTGGATGTTTTTGTGAGCCTTAACTTTGCAGTCTTCCAACAGATTCTGGTCTTGTCATTATCAAACCTCAGACTGCAAGTTTTATGCACTCATTTTTCTGCTTGGGTCTTAAAATTTTGGCTGCATGACACTGACTGAAAGGATAGGGCTAGGCTAGAAATTATTACTAAGATTTGGGAACTGTTTCTCGTGTGTATGAATCTTATTATTAAGATTTGGGAACTGTTTTTTGTGTGTATCACCTTGGTCAAGTGCAAAATGACAACTGCACTGGGGTTTTGAGCAGCAGTGGTGGACTGGGTTTGGTAGGACTGTTCTGACAAACCATTTGTGCTGTGCTCATCCCTGAAAGCTGAAAGGGAGCTACAAAAAATGCAGGATAATTTTGGTCTCCTCACAGCCTGTGTGTTCAAATTTAAACTATAGGACAGGGCCAAGAAGGTTGGAAACAAGATCTGGGGATAGCATCTCTTGTGTCCCCAACACTTGTCATCATTCAGTCCTCGCAGCTTGTCCTGAAAAGCTTTCCAAGACAGCAGCTGTCACTGGACACTTGTCTGCACCAAACACAACAGGGCACCTGCCACAACTTGGATTTTTCAGCCTGAAGCTGCCTCTGCACCAGGGATCTCAAGTGAAGCCAGAGAAGGTGACGGTGACATTCCACTGGCTGCGGCCCCAGTAGTGCCCGGGAGTCACTCTGTGACCCTCTGTTACCATTTTGAGTTCACCACGGTTCAGTTCAGTTGGATCAAATCTCCCTAAAAATAGGGCCCTACTCCAGACTGGGTGGGTGCATTGCAGTACGAGTGGATAGGGGAAAGGAAAAAAGTGCAAAACAATGTGGGGTGTTATGTGAGGAATAAAAAATGCTCCTGAAAATACTTTCCATTTCATCTGAGCTGTCATTCCTTCCTATGCCCCCTCCTCTGTATTAATTCTCCCTTCTAATTTTCGCTTCTTGTTGCCAAAAACCGGTGATTTTAAGGCAACAGCTTTCTCATAATATTAACACACTGAGCCAGGTATGCAAAGGGAAATTGTTTATTCAGGAGTGTCTTCCAGCAGGAAGCAAAGAGCCAGGAGGTAATTTGCCTGTGGGAGGGGAAAAGAGCAGCCAGATACAGGGAGGACACTGTTATTTAGGAAGGGCTTTAGGGTCTGACCACATGCTGCATATTTTAAGCCCCAGGGCCAGCCTGGGCCCGCCCCTTAGGTGGGACATCTGGATAAGGTAATGCTAACCTTGCCTTGAAACAGGGAAAGCACAGACAGTTTAATTTGCAATTTGAACAGGAACCATCTGAACATGATGGTCCCACCACATTCCCATGGATCACATGGACTGGAAATGGCTTTTATTTTGTAGAGGTCTGAGGAGCACAGGGGTGTTTTGTCCACATTTGGCTATTGTCAGTACACACAAACTAAGGGCAAAATGAGCTCTGCTCTCCTTTACATCTCCAGCTGTGACAGCAGAAGAGTCAAGCAGGTGTAAGGGGAGATGTTCTGTGGTGTGAGGAGCTGCAGGAGGCTGCAGCAGAGCACAGCTGAAGCACACTGGCCTCTGTAGCCAGTGGCATATATGGAGACCTCCTTAGTGTGCTGTAAACAGAGATTCTGTGGTCCGGATAACCATACAATTTCTATGGGGGTGAGGGAATCTTAGAGACAAGTCTAAATCTCAAAGATGTGTCTGAATCCATAATGCCAGGCCTTTGCTGCTCTGTATCACATCCTTCACACAGGCAGATTCTTTACCCTGCTGGCTGTGGCGAGGGAGGGGATGTTCCTCAGGAAGGAGGCTGAGAAAATGTAAAATCCTATTTCAAGTATCTTATCCAGGTTTCATTTCTGAGAGATTAGAACTTGATGACTCCTGACTGTTTCCTGCTCCCACTGCAGTGCTGGTCCCAGGGACCAGCTGTAGCTACAGCTACCTCTGTTGGGATATGACTTTGAGGAGAAGAGTGGAAATATCAGCAAGGGAGAGTGAATGCATCTGTCCCAGGCTGGCTGCAGGGCAGCTCTTCAGAAAGTGGACTCAGGATGGATCTCTAGTGTTCATTTCATTGCCTTTAATCAGCCAGGTAGTTAAAGATGGTGAGCAGAAGATGCAGGAGCTTTGATCCTTTAAAAGGGGTGTTTGCCTGGTGGCCTCCAGGGAGCTTTTTGTTGTGGACGTTGATTTTCAGCCAGGTACGTCTGGAAATCTTTTTCCTGCAATTGTACAGCATGTTTATTACTAACAGAGGTTGGAGCTGCAAGGTGCACAGCAGATGGTGTTTGGGAAATGGGCGTCTCCTTCTGGGACATGCCACGTCCACAACTCACTTTATACAGCACGTGCCTCTTCATGTAAGTTATCCACTCGCTCATGCTGTCTATAACGATGGGGATGAGGCTCACCACCCCTCCATAGCGATGCCTTGCTTCTTCCAAGCTCAGGTAATTCACAACACCGTGGGGGTAGCTGTGGGACAGAGGGAAACAATTGGCAGAGGAGTCCCAGCAGTGCAACCCTGGGAGCCACCCTCAGACCCCCCACGGAAGAGCAGGATTGCACAGCCAGCCATTTCCCAAAAACAGAAAAGCATGGATAGAACTGCATGTTGAGGAATGAGTCCTGCCAAAAACCACCCTGGCATAGATCTGGAAGTCTTGGAGAGGACATACAGACACTTGCCCTGCAGAAATTAGCTCTGTGCAGAGGAGGAGCAGGAGGCAGGAGCAGGTAACCTGCCTGAGCACTGCACAGACCTCAGGGCGTGCCATGCACCAGCAAGAAGGATGGACAAACAACCCAGCAGTCTTTGTGCATGGATATGGCAGTGTTTTCCCAACAGCTGGAACAGGAACCTAGGGAGGACCTTGTGGCAGAACTGGTGGAGAAGCCAGGTGGGAATGTGCAGTGCCAGTCCCGCAGCACTGACAGTCGAGCGCCAGGAGCTGAGCTGAGGAGGCACCTACGTGGCTCGGATGGCAGTGAAGTCGTTGCTGTCGTTAAGGAGCACTTTGCACTTCTCCAAAAGGCCATTGCTCACGCTGTCGCCAGGGTGCACCGTTTCCAGCTTCTGGCAGAGGCTGCGGAGATCGTTGCAGATGGAGATGAACATGTTGAGGATGCGCCTGTCTGTGGCATTGTAACAGTGGTGGTCCTTGTAGCACTGGACCTGCATAGGGGGAAAACCAGGGGTCAGTGGTGTTGAACTGCACTGAATTTGTGCTGCAAAGCTGCTCAGGTTAGTGAGGAGAAGCTGCTGTCTCTTGTGGCTCTGAGTGTGAGCACTATGGGATGTTTGCTTGTCATTCCTCGTGCCTGAGGAAGGCTGGAGTAAGGAATCTGTGCATCGGCACACAGAGCCTTCCTCACCTTAGGGGTGTAGGAGTGCACAGCCAAACCCAGCTGTGCTCGCAGCACTGCAGGAACAGCTTGAGTGAGTGTGGGGTCTTCTGTCTGCTCCCTCTGCCCCAGCCACAGCTGCCTGGGCAGAGCAGGGTGGGAAGTGAGGGCAGCCACCAAACTGGGAATGGTTTGGAGTGATGTGCTTGCATCACGCATCCTTCACGGGTCTTTATCTGGCACATGACTGCAAACTCAACCCATTTAACCTAAATTGCCCTGGCTAACCTGCTAGAGCAATGCTATTCCCTGCTTGCCCTGAGCAGTTGTGTTACTCAGAGTGATGGCATTGCATGAGGAAATGTTATGCCAAGGGATTAAGTATCACCTCCAAAGAAATTACAGGCTCTTCAGAATATGAATTCTGAGTGGCTGGTTGGCAGCCAGAGCTGGGCTCCAACACCTTCAGTGCTTTCTGTAAGATTCCAAGACAAGAGGGAAGTAGTTCCAACATGGATACAGTCTCTGCATACAGAGAAGCCATGAACGTGCTTGGCCAAATTCTCAGCAGGTTTGTAAGAAAAATAAAAAATGGCCCCAAAGAGTCCATTTCCACTACAGATTCCTCCTTCCACACTCTTTGCTGAGTGCTGTGTCCTTGCGAGTGGCAGGATTTTTTACTGCTGCTGTGAGCAGAAACAGTCCTAAGGAGAGTATCCATTTAGCCTGGATGTTCACCAGTGGGATAACAGGACCTCTTGTTGTCCACATCAACAACAGAGAGTTAATGCACCTGAGTGACCAGGACAGGGACCAGGACTACAGGAACAACTTGCAAGGGCTGTCCAGCTCTGCACAAGCCAGACTTTATACCCTGCTCCATGTAGAAATCTTTAAAGAGCTGTTGCCATTGCCTGACTGTGGTGTGCACTCCCACCTTTCCACCTTCCTATGCTCTCCTCTCCTCCCTGAGAAATGCCATCACTCCATGCTAAAAATGCTGCCACATGAAACTGCTGGGGGCTGGAAATTTAGCCATGTTCCAGTGCAATATCATTTTATTTCTGTAGTGTCTATGTTTCTATGCAAAGAGAGCTGGCAGTCAAGTCAGCTGTAGACTGAGACCACACACATTTCTGTGTTTGCTGCTTTTATTCTTGTGCCCTCCCATGGCAAATTAAAAATAGGGAGAATGGCAGTAAACTCAAATGGGTGCCTGCTTTTGTCACCAGTGAAGTTTCTTCGGTAGAGGTTTGGATTCTGCTCAGTGCATCACCAGGGTGTGCTGCACCAATTGCTCCCTGTCCTTCCCAGTAATTTGCTCTTTTCCCTTTCCCACCCTCCCCCTCAGGAGCAGAGTTTGCCACCGCTGATTTCCTGTGTTGTGTCACAGAGGAGGCTGTGCATCCACACAATTCTGAGGTCACCACCCACCAGGTTTCACCCGCACCACGAGCAGCCCTTCTACCTCTGCCAAGAAGCACCACTGGGATATCAGTGCTTCTAAAAACAGCATAATGTTACACAACATCTCAATGGGAAAAAAATGGCTCAGTGCAATGTCTGTCACAATCCTCTTCAATGCAATGAGCAAAGCCCTTATATGAGGGAGAGGCAGCCCTTGGAAAAGATAACCAGCTCATTCTGTGTCCTAATCCTGACAGCAGCCTGGCTGTCACTCTGCCTTTGGCATCCGAGTTTTGTGCCCGAATTCTGATGCCTCAAATTCACAATTCTGATTTTGTTTAGATTTTTCTTCCCCCTTCTGTCTCCAGGTGGTCTAAGTTCTACCTTTAAGTACACCATGTCATAAAAATTCCAAGACAATTCACTTACCAGCCCAGAAAACCCCTTGCCCACTTGGGACTTTCAGCCCTCAATCCATCATCCTCCCTCTGTAACACAGCCATTATTTTTAATAAGCACAATAGAAAGATACAGCAGCACCAATACCAGGGGGAAGAGCCAGACATGCTGCTTCCTACAAGTTAAGGATTACAGATTCCATGTGTGGCTGGGGAAGGAGGCTTGGTTTGATTGTTTTCTTGTGCCCTATATTTCTGGCTGTGCCCCAGCAGTGCTAAACTAAACCAGAAAGTGCTGCTCAGCAATGAGATTCCTGCCGCGATAATGGGAAGCCCTCACAGGTGCTTCTCTCCTCACATCTCGAGTTATACACAAACGTTACTGGAGAGCTTTTGTCCGTCCTCCCTCAGTAAAAACATTTCTTCGTCCCTGAACTGGCCCCGGGTGCCCGCCAGCCTCGTGTTGTCCCTGTTCTCACGGGCAGAGAGCACTTGGTGCTGAATGCTTTGTACCTGGGTGATGGATGACACAGGTCTGACCAAGTCATGGGCTTCCTCCCGGGTGTGTTCCAGTGCTCTGACAAATGAAAACTGCTGCTGCTGGAAGAGCTTGTAGTTTTGCTCTATCTTTCTTAGGGTCTCCACTACCTCGTTCATGTTTGCTTCTTTCTGGATCTGGGGCGAAAAGGAGAGAAAGGAAGCTGCTTTTTGGAAATTATGCAATTCTACGTCTCGCCTGACTTGGAATTGTGTAGGTTAGTGGAAAAGTTACAAAGGAAAAAAAAGTAAAAAGCGGGAAAAATAGGAGATATATTGTGCCAAAGCCCTGCAGTCCCAGAGCCCCAAGCAGTAAGTCAATGAGTTAGTAATGATGCTGCAAAAAGAGGCAGAGAACCCAGAGGGGAGCACTGACAATCAGATGCCATAAACCCTAGTGGGTCTATTGTAAAGATAATGCGGCAATGCATCAACCGCGCGGCTGCGGCGGGGCCGCGGGGAGCCGTGGCTCCTCTTACCGCTGTAAAACCATCGCCCCAGCGGCTTCAAAGCTCTCCCGTTCACGGGAGCCGGCCGAGCACGCAGCGCCGGGGTTAACCTGCCCCTCCTCAGAGGGCTGGTTTGGACCCTGGGGCTGGTTTGGACCCTGAGGAAAGAGCAGGAGCTCTCGGAGCAGCCTCGCCCGCATCCCCCACCCTCCTGAGCCCCCCGGCCCGTTCGTGCAGCGAGCCTGCGGCTCCTACCGGCCGGCGGGCGGGCGGGGGCGGTGTGGCAGCTCCCCGGGAGCGGCCGGGCTGGCAGGGGTGGCCGGGCTGGGCGGGATGACCGGGCCGGGCTGGGCGGGATGACCGAGCCCCCAGCGCTGACCGCGGGCCCTCAGCCCCGCTGTTGCCGCGGCAACCGCGCCGCCGTCTCCCTGGCAACCGTCGCCGCTCGATGACGTTTCCCCGCTCCCTGTTGCAGTTAACGAGGCGGTGGCCACGCCCCCATGTGGAGCGAGGCCGTTCCTCGTCGCGCGGTGATGACGTTGCTTAGCAACGCGTCGCGTTGCTAGGGGCGGCCATGGCGGAGGAGGCCGTGGCGGACGAGGGCCGGGCATGGCCGCCGCCCGCGGGCGCCTATGCGGAGGAGCGGGGGCTCTTCCAGCTCCTGCAGGTGAACGGGGACTCCCCGCCAGCCTCTCCGCGGCGCGGGGGCGGCCGGACGGGCACGGGGGAGGCGGAAAGGGGCACCGGCGAGCGCCCGATGCGGGCTCCTGTGGAAACTGACGGGCGGGTGTCCGTGAGCGAGAAGCGGCCGTGGGCTCTCGCAGTTAATTGTTTTAATTGGCAGTTGCTGCGGCTCGTACGTGTCATTTGTTTTGCGGAAGAAAGTGGCAGCCTGAGGAAGAAAGGAGTCGGTGAAAGGCGAGGCGGGACGAGCAGGGGCGGAGAACGGGGAGGAAAAGGGGGGACAGTGACAAACGAGGTGCGGGAAGAACGCGGTGAAGAAGAGCGGGGCCGGTCACCGCCTGCTGATCAGTCCCCGGTTAAAACCCTTCCTCCTGCGTTCCTCTTGGGGCTGTTCGGGGACGGGTGTGTCAAAAATAAAGGGAGAAAATGGCACTTGTGGAGTCGTTGTGATTTCGGCACGTAGCAAGGCTGGTTTCCCTGCTGTAGAGAAGGGTGTGATTTGTTCTGTAGGTTCGGGAAAAGCCCTTGTGTCGTGCGTGGGGAGGTTTGTGTGAGGGACCGAAAGTTCTGGTGCTGTTCTCACAGGAGAACTTGCCGGAGAGCCTTCCCCTGCGTGCTGCTAACTCTTTAACTCTGTTACAAAGTCATTTTCACTTGTTCAGATCTCACTGAAATACACACACGTGTTTATTTCTTTTTTTTTTTTTTTTGTGCAATCCTTTTTTTCCCTCTGTTTATTATGATTAGTGCGGTGTAATAGTTGCGATTTTTGGGGGGGTTTTTAATGCAATGCTGTGTTTTGTAAGCTATGAGGCATTGAATGCAGCTGTAGGAACTCATATTACATAAAATGTTTCTGGGACTTACTCAGGGTCGTGTTTTCTTTTCATGTTTCAGTTGTGTTGGAGCAACATAATGACACAAACACAGCTTGAAATTGTTGTGCTAAAACATTTACAAAACACAAAATGTAAAATTACTTGAGACCCAAAACATGAACCTGCCCCAGAGATTAGCAGAGCTACTCATGAAATTAAACTGAGTTTAGCAGAATTGAATAAAATTAAGGGTTTGAAGGTAGGATTTGGGCAAGAAACATTGACAATGTCAATCACTGTCAGCCTGAATGTTTTTGAATTATAATAAACCCAGATTTTCTTAGGTCTGTTATTTTTAAAGGTGCTGATAAGTGTAGTGCCAAATCCAAATTTTTTAGTTTAAAGAAGTGTTTCTGAAAAGTAATAATTTTTAAATGAGCTTACAATAAAAATACAATTTTCATAGTTTATGCTCTGTGCTACCCAGACCTTGAGGCATCAGAACTTGCACAATCACCAGTTTATAAACAAAATTGAGTGATTTAATTATTCTAATGAAGTGGATGAAGTAGGAAAAAAAATAGCCCACTCTAATAAAAGACAATCAGTTGGTGAGGATATAAAATTTTATGGACTATACCGACTTTATGGAATTTACTTGCAAATATGAAAGTGTTATGACTGCTTTTTAGAAATAGATGTCTCTTCCAGTGTGAGCATTTCTGCAGCTTATCTAAGTTAGAACATTAGTTCTGTTTGATGTTTAGTTTTAATTACAGAACTCGTGGCTGTGCTGAAATGTCTTACTAGGAAATGTGTGGATTTCTCAGGGTTGTTCTTTTTCTGCCTTTGAAGCCAAAATCCTGCCTGTAACCAGTGCAAGATCCCCACTGCTACGAGTGGGAACTGAAACAAGGCCCTGTATAAGCTCAAGGATTTAACATGAAAATGGGCTCCAAAGAGACATTCAAGGCAAGGCTTTTAGCCTTTTTATTCTTTTTTTTCCCACCTTCTCCCCACTCCTTTCCATGAAGGAGGCAAGGCACAGGAACAGGTGCAAAATGTGCTGTTTCTGTGAGTTTGGCTGGTGGGTTGTGTTCTCCACAGCTCTTGTCCGTTCTGTGCTCCTCTGGGTAAGCCAGAAACTCGTGGGAATGTGCTGGAGAAGGTTCAACTTGCCCTGCAGAGACACAAATTCAAGCTAATTCTGGTTTCCAAACTCCTTGTGTAGTTTTTATGTCAGTGCTGGCTCAACTATTATCAACCCCAGGCTGCTCGAGCCAAACCTTTCTGGTGTCCATATGTACCACAAATAAGCCAAAGCAAATAGGTTGGGGGCGGGGGGGTTATTGACAATTTTATGACCAGCTTCAGTTTTTCAGCATGTAAAATAGGTTCTGAAGTCTCAATTTGGGCTGTGAAAGAAAATAAATAAGCATTTATAAGCTGTTTAGAATCCTCATTGTAACATTGCTGTAGAAATGCAAGATATCATGACTGCAGAGCTGTGTTAAATTTTCCTCTGACTTTGTCCTATTTATTTCCAGAACATGCTTGAAGAGCTATTGATTCATAAGCCAGATGATCCCATTGAGTTCATGATAAACCATTTAAAGCAGAACAACGATGATGGTGAGTGAAAGTGGAGACACCATAAATAGTTCAATTCCTGATTTGTTAACAGCTGTTGGGAACTGCTCTACCGTTGGCAGGTGATGCATCAAACTTTCCAGACTGAGTCTTGGGGAGGGTGGAAACAAAAAAAATGATGAGCATTTTGGAATAGTTATAGGCAAGATGCTTTTAATTTCTTTTTTTAGTGGGTAATCTAATAAAAAATGCACTTTAACAGTTATAACAATGAAACCCTCTAAGGGAATAACAAAGAGTTCTGGTGTATCAATTATTAATGCGTTCTGTGCCCCATCTGATATTTCCTGTTGTCTTTAAGCTTGCTAATTACTCCTTTTGTCAGGTGTAAATTTGGGTTCCTATTCTACCTGGGCTGGCAGATTCTCTGCTTTTTGATTAGTTTGTTACTCGCTTCTGTTAATGAGTTCCACTGCTCAGTGGCATCTCAGCTGAAGGAACAGTGAGTGTGTCTGCTCCTCTGTGTAACAAAACCTGGTAAATTGAATAGGAAGTCTGTATTCCGCACAATAAAAGCATGTACCCTCAATCAAATTATTTGATTTACAAACTGTTCACCCTTAGGCAGATTATATTTGGATATGCACAACTGAACTATAATTTTTGTTCTGCATGAGCTGTCAGGGAGAGCTAGTGTCATGGAGCTTTGATGTTTCTTTAAAACCAGAGTAAACCATTATGAAAGTTCTGCTGCAGCATCAATGAAATCATTATCACTGGAGGTGCTGGGAGCTCTTAGTGGTGCTGATCAGATGGATGTTGACTGAAATGCTGCTAAATATGTTAAAGAAAAAAAATCAAACCCTGCAAATTGTGTCCAGCCTTTTCTAGTGCAGGCAGCATGAATAATCAATCTGGTTTGTAGACCCATGGAAAATATGTGGAAGAATTTCCTGCAGTTTGATAGAATGCTGATAAAATTTCTTCACATTGGGCTAGCATTTGTCCTGAAGCCCCACAGTATTTTACCAACAGAATTAGGCAGGTTTCCATCTTATGACTTCAGTACTTAGAGGCTAAAGATAGAACTACAGCAGTTGTTTGTCAAGGGGAAAATGCTGTCTGCTTTTGGTCTGGAAAACCCTGTTAAGGAAGGAGAGGAACTCCAATTAAAATTAAAGCCTAAATGTTGTTTAAAGAATAAATTATACGGAAAATAATGTAACAGAAATGTGTAGCAGAGTTGATTTTACTTTTTGATCATGGCGGAAGGTGCTGACTATTTAGAAGAAAAAAAAACCTTATTAGAGCCATCAGTAAAGTGATGAATTTTCATGATCTTGCCTTGCTAGACAGTTTTAGCCCTAGAGAAAATTTCAAACAGAGATGTGTGGAAAAGAAGCATCGCATCTCTCCCAGGTGTGAAGTTAGAAAACCTTTTTAATTAATAATAGGGTCTAAAGTACTTTTAAAAATATAAACAAGTCTAATGGTGATTATAGCTTACAACTGCCTTGAAAATCTCGTAGGTCAAATGTGTGGCAAAGTGTTTGTGCTTAGGGCTCTGTACTATTGTTCTTTCATGTGTTCCTTCTAAAAACCTTCAGGGGCCACATGAAGACTGATAATTCTTTCATATTCAAAGATGCAAGTTTTCTACATGGTACCTTGGTTTGTGCTAATGAAAAAGGCTTTCAGGATCCAAGTGGCATTTCTGTGAGTTCCTCCTTTACGCTCAAACCTCTGAAGGAATGTAAAAAAGTTCTGCAAGAATATTCAGCGTGTACCGTGAGCTTCTCCTCTTTTTGACAAACGATTTCTCTTACAAGTTAAGAAAATTCTGTTGTATTAATATTAGTCATAGAATCTTTTGAATTTAAATGGAACTCTGTGAGTCCAGCTGTTCTTTTGTGTTATTCCAGGATTAATTTTGTTGTTGCTAAAATCATTGTTGAATGTTAAAATTGGCTTTAATTAGACCAGTAAATCCTGTAACATCTCATCAAGGCTAAATACAGAATTAAATATGATTTGTTACTGAAGAAAAAGGCATTTCCCAGAATTTCCTGGCTTCATTTAGCTGCTGGTTTGGGGCTGCAGTATTAAATAGTGACTATTTGTTGATGGGAGGGGTTAAACATTACATCCAGTGGTGTCCTGGTTGTGGCCCTGTGTCATATGTTTGGGGAGAATGCTTTAGAGGAGTCCTACAAGTGTGCAAATGAGTAAATCAGTGAATTACACTGCCCCATCTGCTGCCAGCCACTAAGCAGAGAGAAAACCAGATTTAGTACAAAGTGAGCATTTACAGTAGCCCTGGGCAATATTAAAGCATGAGATGGTGTATATAATGGTATGTTTCGTTTTTTATCAAACGTTTGTCCAAGAAAGCTGTGTATTAAAGCTTCAATACCTAAGGGCTTTCTTGTGAATTTTAAATCATGCTCCTAGTTAAACCTCAAAAGGATCTGTGGATGGAAAGGTTTTTTGATTTTCTTTGAAGTGGTTTGAAGAAGTTGATTAGTGTTGGCACCCAAGCACTCTTTTATGACGCTGTTTATAAATAATTCCTAAGTACCGGGCTGGAGTTTCAAGGTGTTAGATTTTAAAAAAACCCTAGGATTTAATCACATTACATTTGAAAGAAATTAGGTGATAAAAACAGCTGATGTATCCTTTTAAAGTATTTTTCTACATTGTGTACTAGTTCTGTTGCACTTGCAAGAACCAATAAGGGGGGAGTTGTTCTTAAACCTTCCAAGTCAGATAACTTTGTAAAGATGAATCCATAATTTGGGTTTCATGTATGTTTAAAAATTGCACCTGCCCAATAACTGTTAAGTGCATGGAAGGCCTCATAAAAATACATGTCACATCCTTGCGTGTTTGTTACCATCAGACACGATCTCCCTTGGTTATCGAGAGCTGAGGAGGTTTTTGGGTGAGCACATCCCTCCTCTGCTCTGATCTACGTTACTTCCAGTAAATACTAACCAGTCCCTCCTGCACAGTCTGGTTTGGTTTGGGTTTTTTTTTTCCCCTATGGTATAGGGGGAAAAAACATCAAAGCTGTTAATATAAAATGACAGTTCAAGGGATTGCAGCCCAAGGTGTATTTATGGAAAAAGTTCCAAATACTTTCCTAAGAGCAACTCCATTTTCTTTTGTTTGTCTTGCCTCTAATTCATTCCCAACAAAGCTTATGGCAGTAATGTCTATTGTGTTGTGTGTATGCACTAGATTAAGAATTCCTCAGAACTGGGATGCATTTTTTGCACCTTGCCCCCTCAGGGAAAGGAGTGGCAGAGAAACACAAGAAACAGAAGAGGAAAATTACTTTAAATGGTGACTAGAAAAATTGAAGGCAGCTGTCAAAAGGCATAGTGAGAGAGTGCTTCATTTTGCAGTATCTAAATCATCTCTGAACCCTGACACAACCTATTTTGGTGAAACTAAATAGTGAAATAGTTTTTCATCACAAAACGTGTTAGTTCTAAATCAATGTTTCGGGAATAAAAGTCAAACTCTGGTAAGGAAATGTTTGTATCTTATGGCTCACCCACTAAACTCTCCGTGTGTTTAAATGGATTGAGATATATGTATCTCATCTATCTCTCCAAGTGGCATGGTTAGAGTGTTAATCTCATTGACCATGGAGATTAAAGGAGGACCCAGCTGGCACTGATTTACTGCTCCCCATTTTTTCCCCAGTGGAGCCCGATCCTGAAGTCTCCACTCAGGCAGCTTTCCAGCTGAGATAATTGTTTCATGGTGGCTCCGTTGATATTATGCAATACAAGAGTGGGAAACTGGTTGGGATTTTTGCTGTTCTGTATCTTGACATTTGCATATCCTTGTTCCATAGCTCCAAGAGTTTGTGTCCTGGGCCCACCTGCTTCTGGGAAAACTACAGTTGTAAGTACCTTACCCTCAGTGTTGTAACACTTCCCACTCACCTTCTTACTTTCTACTGAGCTCAGCATTTGGGAAAATTTTGTTCTGGGAAGAGAATGTTGAGATTTATCCAAGTGATAGATGAGCACAAGACAAATTGAAGGGTGGTGTTCCTGAGGGATACACCTGTGTAGAACACTAGACGTTAAATAGATATTTTCAAGTGAGGTCTGTGAGAAATCACTGGTGTAGTGATACTGCTGGAATGCAACAGAATTCTGCCTGCCTTGTTTTCCCAGCCTTTTAGCAGGGCTAATTAGCCTGGGGGAAGTAAGGTAATTACCCATTTGTGCTGTGAATTGCTCCATTTGCACGGTCAGTTGTCTCATGTCCGCTGGCACCTATTAAATGCAAAGGTCAAAGTTGTATTTGAACCTCAGAAACTGCAGGTGATGGTGGTGAGTGCATGGCAGGAAGAATGTTTCCTTCTTTAAATTCTGGTTTAAGGTACAGGAGATGAAAAAGCTGTTATTCAAAGCTGTAGACTCTTGAACATCTTTATAAGAAACTACCTAAAGTTGCTTATATATGTAAATGTCTGTATACTTAAATGTATGCCTAGGAAAGCTCTGTCTTTCTGCAACCTTCTGAAAAAAATTGCCTCATTTTCTTTCCAAATATTTCAACCTGTATTTTTTTTTTCCTCCCCTCAGGCAATGTGGCTTTGTAAACATTTCAATGCCATACGTGTCTCTCAGGAGACTTTGTTATTCAAGGAAGCATTAACGCAGACAGAGGAAGCAAAGGCATTGAAAGAAAGAAACCAGGTGTGTAAGAGAATATAATAACAGTTGTTTTCGCATCACAGAACGGGAATTATGTGGCATTCCCATGATTTCCACTGCTGAGTTGAGCAGATGAGAGTAAAGACTCTCTTCTGTCTGTGTTGTACATTGGTGTGTCAGGACACAGAATAGGGGCAGGAGAGGGAGACAATGCAAAGTAATGGAGGTTTTGAAAATACTAACCTTGAAACAAGCAGCAGAATTGGGAAAAGTCCAGGAATGCACGATTCAGTTTAAAGAATGGTTCATTATATTGTTAAACTCAATGTCTTCTATCTGGGTATGTTTGATAATCTCAATAAAATAAGCATTAATCTCTGAGGTCTCCTTTGGTACAAAATGCTCTGGAAAATATGTACACAAAGAACTTTTTTTGATCTGACAGTGCTACTTAGTTGTGCGTGCTTGATTTCTCTGTAGCATGACACAAATAACTTACTTGGTGCATTAACTCAAAAGGAGGATGACAATCCAGTCAGTTCCTGACAGCCCTAGAAGCTCTCGAGCTGAGGCAGGAGCAGCTGACTCAGATTGTTGAATTTTACCTAATTCCAGATCCCTGAGTTCCTCCAGTCAGGTTTTTAAATCCATTCATTGTGGGCATCCCAACAGATGTTCAAAGGAGTTGGTCCAAAGAACATTTTTTCCAGGTGTCATGACTCCCAGGATTAGTTGATCAGTGATGTAATTAATTGTCTTATTATTAAAAATTAGTGACAGATTGGAAAAATATGTTGAAAGGTTATCTTGATTGCAGAGAAGCATCTGATTCCTGCCTTTTTGGCTGATTCCTTTCTCCAGTGTCAAGGCATTCCATGAGAAATAGAATGGAAGAAGTCTGGTTTGTTGTGACTTCCTCTAACAAGTCCACTAGTTTGAGTTTATATTTTGTACCTTATCACCCATTTTCATAAAAATTGAAGCAATTTCATATCTGTGGGAATTCTATACCCCTGCTAAATCCAATTTAGAATTGGAATTGGCTAACAGATTTGTAATTTACTGAGATGGCAGATGGTGTGCTACACAGATTAGGGTTTTTTCCTTAAAAAATTAGGCTAAAATAGGGTAGTGTTTATCAAAGCTGAATAAAATACTGGATTGGTGAATGAAGTTTGGAGATGTCTCAAGCAACACACTTCAAGATCTGAGAGGAAAGAGTTCATTGAACTGCCTGAACTCACTGGCAAAAATGTTTGCATTTGGCTGGGGTGATATGGAATTATTCTTACTGAGAATATGTACTTTGAAATCTTAGTTCTAATTATTAAAGATTGTTTTGATAGGTTCATAAATTTATACTTGGAGGGGGAGAATTTAAAACAAAAATTCCCTTTGGTTTAATTACTGTAATTATTAACATATTTTAGACTATACAGATGCACTTTCAAGGGTGTCCTTTTGGGCTTATTTGATTTAAAAAGATGGATGGTGTGGAAGATGAAAGTCAAAAATGTCAAGGCTAATCAGGTAGTGAGGAGGGCCTGCAGAGCAGAGGCTGCTGGTGGTTCAGCACTGTGCAGTTTGCCTTTGGGTTTGATTTTTAGACTCTAGAAGGAGGTTTTCACTAAATAATTTTGTTCTTTTATGTGAGCTTGTTTCTTCAAATGTAACTCCTAGAACTAGGAGGGAACTCCTGGGTTCCTCCAGGTTGGGATGTCTGTTCAGGAGCAGAACTAGAGCTGTTTACATGAGTTTTGATATAACAAGGGCATTAAAAATTTGTAGTCCTGGCCAAAGCAATTTAATAAATGAAGAAGAGGAAAAGCAGGAGCTCAGGCTGTGTTTTTGGAGAGTCTGGTGTGAAGATCATATAACACAATTTAATGTTGTTTCTCACATCTAAGGCTGCTGTGGCTGCATTAACCCCAGAGCCAGAGTTTGGGCACTTTGAGGTCACTTGGCCAACGTCACTAGATCTGGGCAAACGCTGCAAAAAGCTCTGCAAGTGTTTGTTCACATAGTTTACCTACTCATCTTTAGCCAAGCTTTCATCTCTTTTGTGTTCGCTCATTAAAGCCTTTGAGTTTCCCTGGCACAGGAAGCCATGGAAGGCATATTTAAAATCCATGATGATTCTCTGAAGCTCCATTTTTCAAGTTGGACAAGCAATCATTCACCCACACCTACCTGGCCACTTACTAATGAGCACAGCTCAGGTAGTGAATTTTAAATATTGAGTGTTCAAAGCAAAATGTGATCATTCTGCTTGTAAAAATACTCCAAGAAGAAGTCAAATATTTTTGAATATTCAGTAAATTGAAGAACCACGAGCTACCAATAAATATTCCATGAACAGAAAAAGAGGCTACATTTTTGGATAAATCATTGCAAATTATTCCCTCATCTCTAGTTGTTATAATGTTAATAGGAAGCATCTTCAGGTTTTCCTATAGTGAAGTCTAATGATGAGCTATCGCATGTTTCACTTTTCCTGTTAACTGGATAAAATAAGAAGTTGAAACAAGTGTGGTAATTGTGGGTTTGTGGGATGGGTGTGCTCTTAATGCTACACTAAATTGCAGTTAAGGTGTTTGCATAATACTTAATAACTTAAAACTGCTCCAGAGTTGTATCATGTCCCTGTGCTTTTTAAAAAGAAATAAAATAGAAGAGAAAAATATTCAAGGTATCCTTAACTCTGCATGGTCAGCATTCCAATCTATTCCAGGATAAGCCACTGTGAAGGAACAAAAAGGAACTGTTCCAGTTTTGTGTATCCATAAAAGACCAACCTTTCATGTGTATTTATCTGAACAATCTAAATCCAAACATTCGTGCTTCTCAGGATCCTAAATTAAATTTCTTCAGGCTTGATTGCTGTTCTCTCCAAGGTGCCAATTTGGAGAAGCCAGAGGTTTTTAGCTGTAGCTGTTTTCAGAGCAAATATACCCAAAAATTCCAAGAAAAATGTCTAGTGAAAGTGTTTCCCTACAAAAAAAGTGTGGGTTTTTTAGGAAAAGATCATTGAAATATAATGCTGAGTAGACCAGGCATGGAAACTGAAGTATAATATCCCTGAAATAACATGGAATATTTAAAATTAATCATGAATGGGTACAGTTTTTCAGCAAATATGGAAATAGTGATTAAACCAGTATGGATAGAAAAGTGGTTTGAACATGACCAAAATCCCACAGCAGTGTTTCCTTTAACTGCACTGAATGTTGGGACAGCTCTGTAGGTGAGGTGTGGTTTGGCTGTTATCAAATGCGTGTCACTATCCATTATTGCAGATTTCTGGGAGGTGCAGTCCCATCTACCAGGCTCACAAAGTATCTGTGTGTTTATGAGAAATAAATTATCAATGGACTACCTGATATGTATCAGATACCCTGATTTCTAGTTGAACAGTTAGGCATCCTGCAAGCAGCCTATTGAAAATGATTTTGTAGGCCACTGCTCAGTAGGTGGAAAACTGCCCAGGAAATGAGACTGGAATTGAGCCACAGAGAACAGAAGGAGCTAAACCACTGAAATACCTGAATGTGTGTCCTTGGTTGTTTTTTTTTGTGCAACAAACCCTGCTCAAAAGAAAGGAGCAAGAATACCACTGCACAGAGAGAAGTTAGGATAAATTTGGTTTAAATTGATTTGGCAAGGCTTAGCAGAGCAGCCCCCAGCAGTCTCCAGCCTGCCTTGACATGACACATGAAAGAAGCAGCGAGCCCTGGCTGTTCCTGGGAGCAGCGTGGTGCCCCTTTGGAAGGTGACAGGCTCAGAGGCACCGAGCAGGCTCTGGCAGCGAGGGGCTGCAGGAGGCTCTGACAAAGCACCCTCTGGGACCTGCTGACTCTCAACAAACACAGCAATTTCCTTCCCTCCTTCTCTTTTACCTGCTTGAGTGTTGCCTCATGCATGGCTGATGTGAGGAGAGGCACTGAGAGCTGGGGACAATAGAGAGAAACAAGCCAAGCAAACCCTGCCTGGCTGGGCCACCTGGGCTGTGCCTTACTGGTCCCTTTTGTGTGTTCTGGAGCACTTTCTCCACCCTCCTTCAAAGTGCCTTCTGTGCTAGCATTTCCCCCACTCCTGGTGTAATTGTTTCATCATCTAGTGAAGGAGATTTTATGATCTCTTTCTACATCATCAGCCACATTTTTTCATTGTATGCATTGATGTTCAAAGGAGTTGGTCCAAAGAAAATTTTTTTCCAGGATTAGTTGATCAGTGATGTAGTTAATTGTCTTATTATTAAAAATCAGTGACAGATTGGAAAAATATGTTGAAAGGTTATCTTGAATACAGAGAAGGATCTGATTCCTGCCCTATCAACCTCTCCAAGCCTCCAGAAATACTCCTTTTCAGGTTTATACCCTTCAGACTGGTTAGGAAAAAGACATGAGAACCCACAATATATGGAACTACAGGGAACAGAGAGTCAAGCTCACATTGTTCAGTGAAGGATAATTTATCTTAATTGGGAGGTAGAGAATCTGATTGCAGATTTTTTTTTCTCAGTATTCATTTTACCAATAATGATAGAATGAATAAGACAAGGCATTTAGTGAAATGATTAATGGCTGAGGTGCATGGACAGAAGTTTAGACTTTGAATTAAACTGGCTAACACAGTTTAACCAAGTTCAGCATAGAATGAAAGCCTAAATTAGCAAGATATTGAAGCAAATTCTTACTAGAAGGAAAGAAGAGTATTGCTAATTTCTTGTCAGGAAATCAAATACAATGGTAGAAATGTTGAGGAGTGTTAAATCTGTATAGGAACTTTGTTCTCCTGTCCCATAGCAAATACCTTCTTACAAAACATCTCTAGAGATGGACAAAGTCATAGTCACAGAACTAAACAGCACTTTGAAAATATTGGCAGATGCAGTTTCCATCCTATCTCATAGTCCTGAGTTTAAAAATAAACCAAGTTCAACTATAAAATACATTTTAAATAAACTTTTTGGATGATGAGAGTTACTTGAAGCAATGAAACAAACCTGAAAATCAGACTCTTTGTGTTGTTTGCTCAGTGTCTGAGGTTCTGTTCTGAGAGCTGGCAAGGTCCCTAAAGCTGAGCCCTCTGACACACGGGGCAGTCAAGGGTCAGATACTTGTGGTTAGAAGGATGCTTTGTGGATGTGATGTTCTTATGGATCCCTTTGCAGGTCTGATGTCCAGTGTGTGTGTCAGTGTGCAAAACTAGGCACTGCTTCCATGTCAGTGTGCAAAAACTCCATGGATATTCATGCTCTGTGCTCAGCTTCCCTTTAACACTGATTTTTGTGCCCTTATTAACTCTTTGTCATTAACTCATGTTAATGACCCGGGACTCGCACAGAATTATTTATTTCTTTATTTCCAAGAAGACATCTCACTTCACCTTTAACCACAACGTGCCTGCATGGTAAAATTCCTTTTGAACTCAATTGTGAATATTCAGCTTTTTTTTTGTTCTTTCTTTAGAAAATTCCCAACGCGCTTTGGGCCAATCTGATCCAGGAACGTCTGTCAAACGTGGACTGCATCAAACAAGTAAGAATTGCTCCTCAGAGGGCCGGTGGATAAGCACTTACACAACTCGTGCATGGTACTTAGCATTCCAAGTCCTGAGCAGAGCAGGGAATGGGGGCAAATCATCGGGGGCTCCGGAGCCGGTTGCTTTCTTGAACATCAGCGGAGGGAGTTTGGAGCTTTATTAACAGGATAAAGGGAAGGATGAGAGTATGCATATGCTAATCTTCCAGCACAGAGATGATCAAAGGCTGAACAAGCAGAGCTTTGTTGATTGCCTGGGGCAACTGGCAGAGATGGAGTGGACAAAACAGATAAACAGAAAATTGATAAAAATCAATATGTTAAGGTTTTGGCTCTTCTTGAGGAAAGGGGTGGAAAAGCGTCTTAACATTAGTAATATCAATTTTATTTATTTCTCCTCGTGCCTCTTTTTTCTTCCTGTGTTAGGAAACGCTGCACTTGAATATATTCTTTTCTAGGTAATAATGAATATGTTCACTCTTAGCTTACACAAACAGGCAACTGAATTGGTTTGGTTGTGTTCAGATATGTGGGATCCCGTGTTTCTTGCTCCATGTTTCATCATCTGGGACACTGAAACAACGATTTTTTTTTGATCCTTAGACAGAAAAAGTAAAGGGATTTGCAGAAATCCTAAGTGGTATCAACTTTTCTTTACAAAATACTGCAGGCCTTACTCTATAATTGACCTATTAATATTGAATTTGCAAAGTAGAATTAAACTTTTGCATTGCTATTCACTGTGCTTGAATTATATGGGTCTGTCTGGTTTTCCTTGAATGTCTTTTTAGCTGAGCTATTTTACTTCATTTTAACTCATTATAGTTACTTAGCACTCCAGATCAACTATCTGGTAGCACTTAATATATTTTTTTATCTGTAATAAATCCGCACAGGACCTAGGCCCTTCAGCTGGCAGGAGAACCTGTTTAAAACCACACATGGGGTGTAGAGTCCTGTTCATTTTTGTGGTATTTTTAGTTATTTTATAACAGGAGCTCTAAAACCTCTAAAAATGCTCATTTTTTTTTCACATAGGTCTCTTTCCTTGATTAAAAGAACACACGTTTTCAACAGCTACTTTCTCCAGTGTTTGTTAAAGTGAGTTTTACTGTCAGTGTACAAGCAAAATCCATTGCTCTCCACAGGCTGCATCCATCTCTGCATCCATCTTATTTTCCACCTTTTTTTCCCCGTGCTTTCTATAATTGTTGGCATGGCTTTAGTTCTCCTGTCAATAATGAGGGAAGGATCTCTCAGTCAGTTATTTTAAATTAGGTCATGTATGAGTAAGGTGACATGGTGGTTAAAATGCCAACAGCTGCATAGAGTCCTGCCTCCATTTTATGTTCCTGTTGTTGTCACCAGCAGCACTGAATCAGTGCTGGATGTCTTACAGAACCAGGGGGGAAAAAACCCTTTATAAAGCTTCCCTGATATTCAGCAAGAATGGAGTGGATGGTATCAACCTAGCTGAGGTTTCAGCTGGTTTTAGGAAAAACACATCATTTGTTTTTCAAAGGTGTGATGGTTATTAAAAATCTTTGCATTAATAGATAGACATACACAAAGTGACCACAAATTATTTTCTCCTTTGAAAGCAGATCCATGCATTTTAAATGTAATATTTTCCTCATGTAATTCAAAACAGAATTAATGCTGTAGGGTTTTTACATCATTGACCAGATTTATGCCATTTCTTTCAAAACATGAGTCAGCATGTTTTCACTGAAAATGTTCCTAGATTAGGAGCTGGATGTTGGACCACAGTACCACCAGCTGTTTGTTTTATTTCTCCTTGTGGTGTCATTGGCTTGGCATTAATTGTACAGCTTTTGTCCCACTGACGGTAGGAATAAGGAATTTTTTGTGCCGTTGTTTTGACACTCACGGGTTTATAGATGTCACTGGCATTCTCTAAGGAGAACATTTTTATTGATCAACAGCTCTGCTGAGGCTCTGTGTTATGTGTTCTTCTAACACAAACGTAGTTAGGACTGTGAGGGATCAGATGGGGAGGTCTCGCAGCACACACAGAAAACTTATTGCAAACATTATGTTCGAGCCTGGGACTTGTGAAGCTGATACAGAGACTTTTCATCTTGCAGGGTTGGCTGCAACCCCTCTGACTGCTGGGGTTGCGGAGGGAATTCATGGAGCTGGAGAAAGCCAGGGGAGAGAGATTGCTCAGGATGTGTTAGAGAGAGCGAGCTGAGCCAGCTTCCTGAAGGCTCAGGATCTTTAGAAACTAAGCTTAGGCCAGTGATTGACAGAACAAGTGGCAGAATGACTTGAGATTGGTATTAAACAGCCCAGAAGGGCAGTGGCTGCCCTTGAAAGGGAAGGCAAAGAGAGCAATGGCTCTGTTTGGTTTTGCTTTGATCGGTTCTGTTTGGTTTTACCTTGGTAGCTAAAGATCATCGTGTTTTCCCTGTGAAAATCCCCACAAAGAAAGTGATAGTACAAAGATTTTTCCAAGGAGAATCTGCCCATTCACCACATTTTTCTGTTTTCAGAGAAGAATGGAACTTTTGAAAACATCTTTGCACCTTACTCAACTGACAAAACTAATGTGGGGCATAAGAGGTTCCTTTCTAATGGGAAATTTGGCAAGGTTTGAGCTTCTTCCAGCATCCATACTGCTAATAGTGATGGACTTCAAGAGCTGGGTTGTCAATATTTCTATTGCACTCCTCAGTCTGCCATGCTCTGAAAATCTCCAGAATTTTAGATCCATACTGGCAGAGCTATTACTGATACTATTTTTTTTCTTATTGTCTGACCCCTTTCTCCATTTGGGAGTGAAAACCATGTACTACTTATTCAAAACCACTGAATAATAAAGTGGAAAAGCTGTTGTGACTACTTGTTTTCCTAAAAGCAGCTGTATTCATGACCTTTATGCTTCTGGCTGAGATTTTTTTTCTGATATGCCACAAAATTCAGCATTATTATATAATATATATAAAACAATATAATAGATATTGTATATAATATACTATGTAATATATATATAACAACTTTCTGCTGTTCCTTTTCCTTTATTCAAAGGCAATGTCGATTTTTGGATTTGATAATTAAAAAGAAATATGGAGGATGTACAGGTCAAATAACAAGAGGGAACTTGAATACCCAAGTCATTATTATTGTGGTGGAAAGTGTGAAAGTATGTAGGCTTGGTATCAGAGCTGAGAGAACTGCCAGCAAAGCAGGGAGATTTACATTTGGGAATGACCTTGAGCATTTCCTTTTCGCCAGATTCCTGGAGTCTGGAGAGGAAAGTGATGGCTTTGAAAGTGCTTCCTTGTTGCTGATTTTCAGCATGGCCTGGGTCTCCAAGGAGCAGCTCACCTGGCATTAAGGCAGCAGCAGAGTCTCTGTTTACAGGGTTCATGTAGGAAAGGAGGGAGGTTCCCAGCTGGAAGAGGGGGAGCAGTGACCACAGAGTGCAGGCACCATGGAATTTCTCACTTTTAGCCTTTGTTCCACCCTTGATGTGATAAGGTGCAATCCATGCATGAGTAGAAGGTTACTGCTATCAAGAACCAAAAATAGATGGCTTCTTAAAGAAACAAATTTACCATGTGAAGTTACTAATTACACTTTAATGACAGTCAGGAGGGCAAAAAAAGACCAGTGTTTGCATAAAGCACGATAGGCATATTTTAAGTCAGGTCTTGCTCTGCTGTGTCTCGCTTCCTCTTGCTCCGTTCCCAAGCCACACTCCCTTTTCACTCCTTTTTTTTTTTTTCCCCCTTTTTTTTTTTTATTTTATCTGTGACATCTGCTTGGAGCTTGTCCCTCCTGTGATACCACACTACTTGCAGCTGTTCAGACCTCCAGCTCCGAGCTGTGCATGGGGTGCCCTGAGCATACGGCCTTTTTGATGTGTGATAAAACAGAACCAAGCCACTGGGGGTATGGAGAGGGAATGCAGCAGAATATCAATAAACCTGTTCTGAACAAAGCTGCAGCTCTGTGGTGGAATAGACATTTCACTGAAGTGTCAAGTAGATGGATAATGTATTCTAATTAGGGACTGACTGATACCCTGCAACTCAGAGACCTTTGGAAATCAGCTCCAAAATGCTCACTGTTTTTGTACTGTTTCTTTTACATTTGTTTAATGCCTTAAAATATATTTGCTGCTGGAAGCTCTTTATTGAGCTATGTTTTCCTAAATAGCCAAAAGTTTTTGCTGTAAAATTGCTTATTGCCTGTTTTAAGGACCTTTGAAATTTGTATGTAAACCTCTTGAAGTTTGCTGTGGATTGTTAAAATACAGTATTGTATTTGCTGCCTGTTGCACATTATGTGATTTGAGCCATAAGCAGTAGTGACATAAGGTTTTGTGGGGTGGTTTTTGGGTTTTTTTTTCGTTTGTTTTGCTATAGTTTCCAAAAACATTGCACTAAGAGTGGAAAAAATAAGCCAGATTTGTTGTCTGTGTAAATTGGTATCGATTTATTTGCCTCAGACCTCAGATGCCATTTCTCCCTAGAAGATCTGGGCCTATATATATATATAGTACACAATATATTCCAAACTAGTGCTGAACTTCCTGGCATAGCACTACAAACATTGTGCAGCTTTGCCTTCTGCAAGTCCCAAGGGATAAATTGATTTCTCAGCACCTGTGTGACCTTAGCCAGTGGTTCATTCTAATTTGGCAGAGCAAACACTGGGAGTGGCAAAAATGGCTTGCAGATACTCGAATCTTGTATTTTCTACATCTATCAGCAGAATGACATGTTCCTGAAACCAGGCTAATTAAGGAATTTTAAATAGTCTGCTCTATTTTCTTGTGTAATTGGAATGGCCCATTCCCTCCTACAGAAGTCCTGGAGATAGGTTTCCCTGAAATACTTGGAGAACCTTTGGACCCTGTACTGACAGAGCACCAGATTTATGTGGGAGATGATAATGATTGCCAGCTAATGCAATATTAAAATATCTCCTTTATTTCTGTACAAAGCTGGCTCCCAGATTTACTGTGGTATCACAAAGTTATTTTGAGGGATGGGATTTAACAGCAAGGACATGTGTGCTTAGGCAACTAACAGATAAATTAGGGGAAGTTCAGAAGTTTCAGGCTTGAGACTGGGAAGTGGATTAGACTTTGAATACTGCATCAGACAAAAACTGAGTGAGGCTGCATCTCTCCTACGGTATTTCACAGATCTGTAAATGTTTTTTTAAAGATGCTCAATCCAACACTTAGCTGGCTATAACAAGGACTTAAGGGAGCAAAAGGCTCTTTTTTCTTTTTTCTTTCTTTTGCTCTGTTGCTTCATTAGCCCTGGGAACGCTGGTTCCATTACTGTGAGTTTTCCTGTATAATTTAAGAAAATAATGAAAGCGTGCATATTTTCCTTAGTATTCTTGGCATTAAATCTGTCTTTAGATTTGTTTAGCTCCTTTTTTTTTTATATACACAGTGTGAGCTGGTATCCTTTTGAATATTTCAAAACTGTAGAAATTGTTTTGGGTTATTTTTATTCAAGATAGAAGTTGGTTTGGTTTTGGTTTGGTTTTTTTTTTTTAAGATTGAAACATGAAAAAAAAATCATTGCTACAACCCATAAGTTCCCATTGCTGTGTGGCAGTGGAATCAGTGCATGCATTTCACAAAACTATCAGTGCTCCATGTTTGCTTTCTTCTCTCACAAGCATCCATGAGAAATACTGTGCTGTGGATGGATCAGAATGAGGTAATGTTTGTGCAAATAGCACTGATATTTAGTATTAGTTTTGGGGTTTTTTCTCTTCCAGGATCAATAACTGTTTCATGTTTTTGTTCAATAGGGATGGATTTTGGAAGGCTTCCCTGAAAATCAGGAGCAGGCATGGATGCTGCAATCATCTGGCATTTTTCCTAGGCATGTTGGTAAGCAGTACAAGGTTTATGTGTGATTGCATCCAAGAGGAAAGACTAGAAGGGTTTGTCCAAAAAATCCTCCATAAATTCAATACCAATGCTGGAGACAGAGTCACCAGACAGCAGAATGTTTCAGTAGGGTTCAGAGTCACTTGAAAGCCTGAGGTAGCCTGGGAGACCTTAAGCCCTGTCTTTCACACCCTTTTCTCCTTCCACATCAGAGCTCTGTAAATTCCAGACTCTGCACCAAGTGTCTCTGAGCAGCTCCAAGTAGCTTTGCTCCTGACTTCCCTCTCTAAAAATCAGCTTTTATCCTCGGACTAAATCAGTTCCTCATGTATTAAATACAAATTTATGCTTCTGTTGAATTAGGGAATGTAAACTTCACCAAGTGGAAACATGACTTCAAGCTTGACCTTTCAGAGTGCGGGTGGATTCTGGCTGGCTTTGGGTGGAATGTTTTACTGGCAAAGGGCTGATAGACAAGACCTTGACAGCTGCCCTTACCATACAGGAGAAGCCAGTTGTCCCAAATTATCATTAAAAGACCTACTTAGAATGTAAGAAATTACTGCAATTGTGTGGAATGTAGTGTGAAATGGTAAGTGCAGAGCTTGCCAGTGCACAGTGAATGGAGTGTTATCCAACTTGATGAATTGTCACTTTGGATTTGATTTGGATGATATTCAACTGTTAATGAAGAATTCAGAATCACTGCAGTAGAGTTAGGCAAAAATGTTTAATGTCTAGTACTTGCATGTATTTTTAATATACCTAATAACATCTGAAGTTGAGTTTTGCTCACAATTATATCTGTGCCACCAAGACCTGAATGAGAATCTTAAAGCTCAGTCTGTCTAGTTAATCAAAAAGAAGATTGAGAGGGGATGAGATTTACAGTGTGTGAGTACCTTAACAGGGAGAAAAGTGCCTGAAAAAGCCATTTGATACAGAGAAGAAAATCATAAAAAGAAAGGTTTGAAACCTTGAAATTTGTAATCAAATGCAGTGAAAATAGTAATTAAATTACGGTGTTTAACTGTGAGCATGATTAGCCAGAAGCAACCCTGGGATCTGACAGATTCTTCCTCTTTTGATGCTTTCTAACCAAGTTTGAAGACTTTTCTGTGAGATTATAAAAAAAATTAGTTTCACTGGTCTCACCACTGAAGTACCTGGGTGAAAAGTAATGGTTTGTGGTGTAGAAGAGAATCAGTCTCGAGTTCTCAGTGGGAACTTCTGTCTGAGGCTCCAGAGACAATTTTCTATTGCTGCTGGTGGTGTTTTTTGGATAATGGGGACAGTTAGTGCCCATGGGTACTGGATTCATGGATATTTTATCCCACTGTATTGTACAGGAGGTGCAGCAAAATTCTGATTAAAAGTGAAGTAAAATATTTGCAGGGAGAATGCTGGGAAATGAGAATGAGACAAATGTGCTTGAGATAAATTCAGCCACCTTTAATCTTGGGATACATCTGAACAGTTACAGGGAATAAAGCAAGTGATTAACAAGAGCTACATTTTTTTCTTTCTTCTTCTTTTTTCCTTTTTGTTGCCTAGTTATGCTTTATGCCCCAGACACTGTGCTGATTGAGAGGAGTGGTGGGAAAAGGCTTGATCCCCTCACACAAGGTGCAGTATGTTTGTTCCTGACTTCCACTACAAACCTGAGTGTTGCTTGGTCTCAGAAACACTGTAGTACTGATGGGGTTAAAATTTCAATGGGATCCCTTTAAGGATCAGTAGGAATTTGTAATTATAAATTTGTTTGGAAATGGTATTTGTTGGCGTTGCTTTATTTGCAGTGCCAATAGAATACAGGGAAATGTAAAGCGCAGTACTGAGCCTGCAAACAGTGGACTGTGTCAGTACAGAATATTTGAAGGTTAGATCTGTCCATATGAGTTTACAATTTTGCTGTGCATCTCTGCTAGGTTCTACTTTGTTTCTGAGGTGCAGGGCAGCTTTTAGGTTAAATAAAAGCATTTCCATTAAATAAAATAAGCTGTCAAATAGACTCAGCTCTGTAATGTCTGTTGAGTTTTATATCAATCATCCATCATGAGATAAAATCCTGACGTTGCTCAATAAAAAAATCAGGTTGGATGTTTTGAGGGTGAAATTAGGAGGGGCATTCTTAACTAGAGACCTGTTAAATCATGCTCTTAGTTCCTAACCATGTGTTCTCTGTAGAGGTTTTCCACACAACCTTCAACTGGCCAAGTGACCCCCTGGTGCAGCAGAGGTTGGTGAAACCCGAAGATCTCTCTGAGCAGGAGGTGTCCAAGAAGCTGCTGGAATATCACAGAAAGTTCCCAGAGATTTTCCACATCTACCAGAAAGTTCTGAAATCGATCAATGCAGACCAGCCCTCTGTGGATGTTCTCTCACAGGGTAAATACGTGCTTTGTGGCAAGCCTGACAGCTGAGAAAGTCCTGTTTGAGGGGTAGTTCCTGGCTGTTAGAGTCAGTTTGTAGGATTAGGCAACACAGATGGCTCCCAGCTGAGTTGTGCTCTCTCTAGAACAGCATTTGGGCTGTTCCTGGTAATTATTTTACTGGAGTAAGAGCAGATAACTGGAAATTCTTAGTTCGCAGTCCTGCCAAGGAACAGCTGACTCAGTAGAGCAAATGTCACCGTCATTCCTGTGAGTCTCCCTTCTAAAAGGGAGCCCTGTGGCTCCATTGTTCATCTCCCAAAGGGCCAGTACCTTCCAAAGTCTGAGAACAACAAGGAGGGGTAGTTCAAAGCTGAGCATTTTAAACATTTCATTGTTTAAAAGCTGCTTGTGCTGGGAGCTTTCCTGTTCAACAATTCTTGTTTTCCTTTGCTTGACTGTAATGCAGTCTGACTTTTAATGTTGATCCTTCTAGAAGAGAATAGGGAAACTGCCAGAAAGACCAATTGATGATGTACTTTGTAGCTGTCAGTCTGCAGATGATCTGTTATATCCCAGTAATTTTGCATCTCAAAAAGGTCTTTTTTTTTTAATAACAAGTGCTGCACTTTTAAGATAAACAAGTAGGAAGTTTATATGCTGAATTTACACATTAATTACCTCTAAATTACTTAATTAAATTTAAAAGTTCATATCATCATTCATAAAGAATTCATGCCTTGAATTGTAAATAAAAATGTGAGTGCCTGAATATTAATTATTATTAATTAATAATGTAGTGAGATAAATTGAAAACTGGAATGAAAAAATCCTCTCTAGATCTTTTTTCTGCAGTGCATCAAGCAGCCAGATTTTTTTTAAAGAATAATTAGATGTGGAGACTGTCTAGGGGATCATTACTCCTAATTAACTTGGTTATTTACTGCAAATTAAGCATCATTTGTAAGCAGGGTGCTCTGCCTGTAATGTTTGTGCTTTTCAATACACTGGGTTATGGAAAATATTCAGAATAACTGGAGCACTGCTTGGGTAGCTGATACTCAGGGTTTAGGAAGTCATGCAGCAAACACACTATTTTCTGGTAGGATTTTCCAGGTTTTTGGTTACGTATTTTTATTGCCCCAGCTAGAGTTAAAAAAGAAAGAGGAGATCTGTCATAAATATGAGCAGTATTGTGGATTGTTTCACACAATTATAAAATTTTGTGAACTTGAATGCAGTTGCTGCTGTCCTACTGTGGGATGTGACACCCAGTTCAGTTGGTCAGCAGGATTCCAGCACAGCATAAAGAGATGGATACAATCCCCTGTGGTTGCAGTTTTAGTTTCTCAATACTTTAGGTCTGCTGTGTAGAAATTGGAGTTTGCTGGAGATGCTTCTTTATTAGAAAAGATTTTATAATCATACAAAAGTGTCTAAGGGAAGGTTCTCTGAAAAATTGTTGGTACAGAGCAATGTGTTGACAATGGCACTTAAAATCCTGATCCTCCAGATGTTCTCCACCAATCCTTTTGTGCTTTTTTAATATAGTTTATGACTCACACAAACACTCATGTTTAAGCTTGTCCTATTCCTTAGACTAAAATACTTTTCTTTATTACAAGGACTCTCCAAAGAGTCTTTTATTGGAATTGAAAATCTCACAAAAACAGAGAGAGGCTGCAGCTTGTCTGGGCTCACCTTCAGTTGTATCTACTGCAGTCACAGAGGAATCAAAACCTGTGCAGATGTGTCCTTGCTGCTTTAATCCTGGCCAACCACGGCAGGTGGGATCAGTGCCATAAAGTTTAGTCTTGGAATTTGACTCTCTGATCCCTGGAAAACTTGCATGGTTTGAGCTGCTCCCTTCTCTGGTATTGTCAGCCATCAAAGGGGCACAGCTACGTCCAAATATGATCCCAATTTGTCCTCACTGCCAAAGCTGTGACATCTTTTGGCTTCTTGGTGATCTCTCAGGTTCTCTTTTGAGATTGTAACAAAGTCCAGATCTTTAAAATGTGGCAACGCTGATGATGTTTCACATGTCCTGTGCTCTTTCCAAAGCTTCATAACCTGCAGGTTGACCTGAAGGTGCTATTTCCTGCTTGATGCAAAATTTAGGAGGCTGATGTCCAGCAAATGAGTGGAATCAGGCAGAGAAGCTCAAATACTCTTTACAAGTTACACAAAAATGATGGGTAAAAGAATAAAACATCCACACACTTCTGTGTTGTCAGTGCTGAGCAGTGTCATGGCACACTATGCTACAAGTCTGTAATATTGTAATTAGGAGTCTTAATCACACGCAGCTGGATAAATGTCATTAATTTAACATCCCGAGTTTTTACATTTAAATGTTTGTTCAGAAACTGCAGAAAGTATTAAATGTAATTACAGCCCTCTATAATTTGCATGGTAAAATTGTAGCTATCAAGCAAAAATTACTTCTGCTAAAAACAACATGGTAAGAGAGCAATTATTAATTGAATCTGCTCTTTAAAATGGTTTGACAGGCACTGATGAAAGAAAGAGGAGTGTAATGATAGTGAGACTTCTAAAATGCCTCTCAGAGTAAATTACTGACAGGACAGTTTTATCAGGGTCCTGATCTTGGGTGCAGAGTCTGGATGTTTCACTGATAAAATAAACCATGATTAACATGACAATTTTTTTTTTTTTTTAAAGAGAGTAGTTAATCAATGTTTATATTTAATTTTTTAAAAGAAATAGGTTAAAACCTGTATTTTTTTGCCTTTCTCTCCTGTTCTAGTTCTTGCCTTTGTCCAAAGCCGGCACCGATCTGCCGCCCCCTTTACACCACGGATCCTCTTTTGTGGCCCCCCAGGCAGTGGGAAGAGCCTGCAGGCAGCACTAATAGCTCAGAAATATGATGTTGTCAACAGTAAGTTCTCAGTAAATATGCACTTTGCTCAATTCCCCCTTTCTCTCTTTTTGATCATTTATCTTTTGCTGCCTGTCTTTCTTACTTGCTTATAAAATGTCTCTCTTTGTCCATCGCTGTGGATGTCAAATTTTTGAGGGGAGTGAAAAGTATTTGAATGAAGAAGTGTAAACCAAGTATATATGCTGTGACAAACCAGCTCTAACGTTTTTTTAGTCGTCATTTCATCATTTTTTATACCCTTCACATCTGTATTTTTCTATTGTTAGACTCCTGTAGTGCTCTGAATTCTTCTGTGGATCAGTGGATCATGAGTAATGTCTGCAGTTTCAGCTGTCTGACCAAAATTGGGGCACTTCTGAAATAAAAATCCACTCTGAACTTTAGTGAAGACTCAGGTTCTGCACATCTGGAGTAATGTGTGAGAAAATGAAGGAATTAGTTAAAAGTGCATCATCTTTCTTTTGTAAAGGAGGTCCAAAAAATTCTGCATGACACTTGTTCATGGTTAGCATTTAAATGTTAAAAAGTTCTGTGATTTGAAAGTGCAGATTGGTGATGGGATCAGTGCAATATTTGCCATGCTCTGCAATGGCTTCTAACAGTGGAGTAGCCATAAATTATTTTTAAAAAATGTCTGGTTGGTGTAAAATTTGCAGATTAGTCACATTCTCTTAGTTAAGCAAAAGGCAGGTTGGACAGAATATTTCTGCTGTCAGTTATTGTGCCTTTGCTGTATTTTAAAATATCATGTGAAAAAAGAAATACTGGTAGATGTATTCAAAGCTGTATTTTTAATAGTTGTGTAATTGGCTTAAAGAAAACAAAACATGATTGAATGTATTAAAAATGATTTTGTTCTTGTCCTTTTGAAATTTTTTTTGACTTTCTAAAACTGCAAGTTTCGTAGTGTTCCATCTAGGTCAAAATTTGCATTTTTTTTTTTTTAAAGTAACTACTTTATGAGAGAGTTGCAGCTCTTTTTATTAAAAATCATTACCGTGCTTTACCCATATGTTGACTTTTATTTTAATTATTCTTTAACCCAAATATTAGAAGAATTAAGTGTTTAATACAGAGTTGGAAGACCATGATTTTTCAGAATAATACTCAGCATACACTTCGTTTCTATTAGGCCATTGGGCTTTAAAAATTTAAATCTATGTTTAAATAATCTCATGAATTGGATTGAATTTAGGTGCGTAAATTTCAGGTGTCTTAAATTGGGGTCTGTGCACTGAGTTTCTGTTATGTTTTTACACTGTTTATTGTGAATATTAATTTGCTTCTCCAGGACAACTGGTGACTGTTCAAATTGTCACTTAAACATTGAACTTCTATCAGCTGTGTCCCAGAAACGCTGCTGGGGGGTGGTTCTCACTCCTGGTGGCCTGGCAGTGGGATTAACAGCAATAAACAGGTGAAAGGGCTCCATCTTCTTCCATTCAAGTCGGTGCCTGGTGGTACCATTGGTTCCAGGAAGAAAGGAATCCATGTAGGATTATTAATTCAATAATATACAGGGGGACCTTTACCTAATATTTACCAAATTGGAGTTGTAACCAGGATTTGTGCTGTTGTGTGACCTCTCCTTGTCTTGGTTCCCTCTCTGTAAACTCCATCATCTGGGGCAGCCAGTGCTCTCCAAGGCCAAGGCAGCAATATTTCATGTACAGCTGTCCTGGCTCAAACTTGAAATCTGCATCTCCTGGAGTTCTGTGTGTTTGAAATCAATGATAATATTGCATTAGCACAGTTTTTAAAATGTAATTCTTACACAATCATTAAATGATCCAGGGAGACCTTTCCCTGAGCTGAGCATTATGCTGCACCTCCAGCAGTGTGGTTCAGATGCTGTTCAGGAGCTGGAACTTTATTCAGTAATTACAAGTTTATCAAAAGTGGAAGCCACTAGCAATCCCTTGAGTTGTTATTTCAGAAATACATTTGATTAATATCATTCTCTCCATTTTTAATATGTTCTTTTCCAAATGTATTCTTTTTTATTATTATTATTCCATATCCTCAGTCTCCTTGCTTTTCACTCTGCTTGGCCAAAAAAACCCGAAAATCCTAACAACAAACTCAAAAAACACACAACTTTTATTTTATTCAGTGACCTTATTCCAGTATGCAGCTTCTGGGTTGGTTTTTTTTTTTTTTCTTTTCTTTGTTGCCTCCTTTTTAAAATTTAACCTTGTATCTTTTTTGTTCTTCCTTCCTGTTAGTTTGCTGTGGGCAACTGCTAAAGGAAGCTGTTGCAGACAACACAAAACTTGGAGAACTCGTTAAGCCTTACATTGACAATGGATGCCCAGGTAGGGCACGTTGTTGTCTCATTACACTGTAGTTACAAATCTGTAGCAAAAACCAAATTGTGCCTGAATTTTTGTTGGTCAGATTCTAATCAGATTAACCTGAAAGTCAATTAATTCTGCTCATTCCATGGGATTTGTAGCACTGCATAACAGAAGTTAGATTTCTAAGATTTTTAGATCTTCAAAGGAAATATTCACTGTTCCAGTAAAATTCAGATTTCTCCTGCACATTCCAAATCTGAATTCCATGTTTTTAATCTCTAAATCAAAGTAAGAATTCTGATATCAGCTTAAACTGTTTTTAAAGCACTCTATTGTGTTAAACTGGTTTCAAAGCACAATATTGCGTTTCATTTTACATTTGGATGTTGACTTTTAGAATCCTACCATGGTTGCCTCTACTTTCATGTAAATATTTTAAATTCAAACATAATGTTTCTTTGTACTTCATTTCTATCAGCATTTTTGGTTGTGGGAGGGGACTGCCAAAACGAATGTTGAGCATATTTTGCTTTTGGAAGGCTCTGCAGGGATATCAGATAAATCATAAATACTGTAAGCTCCTCAGGGCAGCAGCTTAAACCTGTCTGCCTGTTACAGGTGTCCTGCTGTCTGTGTGTGGTGGGTGTTGGAAATCAGAGAATATCTGTAGTTGAAGAAGAGAAGTTGTATTGCAGGAGGGTGGAACAATGTTTATTTTCCCAAATTGCAATGGCCTGGAAGACAAACTTTCAGTGCTATTTCTGGCAACAGCCCCAGTGGTTTCCAGTGGTACAAACACAAGGAGACAATCGTGCTGAAGATGGGGAAATCTCAGTTAAGCTACAGTATTAATGGAATTTTGAGCAAAGCCCCCCTGAGCAAAGAGAAATCTTCACTGTCCTTTATTTTTAGCAAAGAAATTTATTTGGTAAGGTGGAAAGCTTGAAAATCTCCTTTGTTTTTTGCACAATAGCTTAATTCTGAGGCTGACGACAGTTCTGAAACATGAGCCTATGAAACTAACTGAGGTTCTCTTGATACCAGACCAAGAGATGCAGGACTTCTTCCAGGCATTTCCAAAAGATCTTTGGCAGCCTGCAGCTTTGAGGGTGCCATCCCTCTGTTGGGCACTTTATCAAACCACAGGATAATGCATTTTAACTCTGAACTTCATCTCCAGTGAATGGATTGTATTTATTCCTAATGCAGTCACCCAGCTCAATGCATTCATTTCCTGTGGCAGCCACCACACTGCAGGGAGTAGGAGCTGATGTGGGAGCCATGGGAATGGGAAGCAGGAATCTCTGCAGGCTGGAAGAGAGAAGTTGGGTCCTCTGGAACAGGCACAGAGAAAATCCCCTAGGAGGGGATTTTCTGAGTTAGAGGTACCCAGAATGGCTGTTTAACTCAAAGGTGAGAGATCTCAGAGCACATCACGCAGTGGACCTGAGGTCTCCAGGTGTGGGAATAATTCCTTCCTGTGCAATCTGGTTGACCTGAATGTGGCTGGTTTTGGGTGCAGTTTAACTCACACATGGAGATACTTTTAAGCTCTGAGCCTGTCTTTCATGGTATCCACTAATTTCAGAATCTTGTGTGCATTCTCTAATTTCACTGTCTGCTCATCTCTGTAAAGAGGAGGATTGTAAATACCTCACTCCCTAAATTTCAGTTATGGCTGAGATGGGAGTTGGGATAATCTGTTTATTCCAAGATAGGTCCTTTAAGAGCTTCCTTCACTAAAATGTTCTTTGTGTGTTTTATAAACTTCATCTTAACCATTAAAGTTCCTTAAAGGAGATGTATTCCCAGTGGAGTAAAATAATTGCACAGATCATAATTTTTAGCCAGTCCTAAAAATATGCACATCCTTAGTCCAAGGGAGCTGCTTTCATTTCAGGAAAATGAAATTGAAGTTGTAATTCCTTTCCTCCTCCAAATTAGAAATTATTTCACATTTAGATTAGTTTTTTAAATACAGCATGCACAGATAAAGCTGTACAACACTTCTGAATGTTAATAGGGATCATAACCATATTTCTGGGCATTATGCTAAAAATTCTCCCTTAGATTTGCTGGTATGCATAGATATATATTTTTTATTTGGTGGGACACAGCACAGAATTAAGGGCTGAATAAAGATAAATATCATCTAGCAAAACCAGAAATAATAAGTTCTGTCATTTTGCTAATCCTCCTCTCCCAGGGATAACAAAGAATGAATTTACATTAGTAAACACTAACAAGAATTCATTATTGCCCTCACAAGAGGCTTGGAGAAAATGGAATAACACAGGGTACTGAAGAGGAAAGGTGGGCAAAGAATCTTTGCATCTTTGCTCTCTTGCTGCAGACCAGGTTAAAACAGGGAAAAGATTCTCCTGCTATTATTGACTGCAGTCAGTTTCCAGAAAATCTCACTTGAAAAGACTCAGTGTAGTCAATATCAGACAGTGCCGTAAGTGGAAAAGCAATTAGAACTTCAACCTTTTCACTACATTTCTGGTTGCAAGGAGGCTTAGCTGCTCCTGTGGGTGAGGAATCATGCAAGTGACATTGGCACAGGACAGTGGAACCAAAGGCAGACCCTGGAAAATGTTGTTCTCAAATCATTACTTGTCAAAACGAAACCGGTGCCATAAAATCTTGAGGGCATGCCTCATATATTCTTAAAATGCTCCCCCAGGGGACTGATCTCAGTGTGTTTCCCTTCTTGTGGACACCACTGATTGCATACAATTAGTCATATAAGATGTGCCAACAGGGCGTGTTGTGGGGCTGTAACAAGGCTCAAGCCCCAGCCTGTTCAAAGCTGGCTCATTATTGAGTTACTGAGGCTGCCCACTGTCTGTTCTGCTCCAGTTCTGCTTGGCTAACCCGGATCTCTTCATGGCTTTAGGATTCATGAACATTCTTTGTGCTGTCTTTCCTGTACTGCTGCTTCATGTACACATCATGTATTTCAGAACAGCCCAGACAACTCTGTTATTCACCCCAAAAGGCAACCCAGTATTCCCATTTTCTGTATTTCCTGGTATTTCCTTTTTGTCAAAACCCTCCATTTTGTAAATGGTGATTTATTTTGCTTAATGAAGGCAGCAGATATTTTTGAGCCCATTAATTTTTTAATTCCCAGGACGTTCTAGTCTACAGTAGGTGCACACTAGATATTGAAAAATGCATTTTTGGTGATTAGTTCAGCAACCTGACAGCTTTCTGCCTGTCATAAACACAGAGTTGCTTTGGACAAGCAGTCTGAAATGCAGAGACTGTTCCTTTAGGATGTTGTGGTTTCACTGAACACTGGGTAGTTGTTATTAACTGTACTCTGGGCAGAAAATTACCAACATTGGAGTCTGAGACCACTCTTGTGGTCACTAACTCCAGTTAGATTAACTCTTGGCCAATAATGCTAAATTCAGCACACACCATTTGGGCAGCCTGGGAAGAAATGGAGTAAGAGGTGAGGGCAGTGGCCAGAGCCCTCCCACTGGCAGCAAGACAAGTCCCATAAATCAGTTTATTTGGTTTGATTCCTTCTGAAATGTTCTGAGGAGGCAGTTCCATAGACTTGGCCCTCCCCTGGACAGATCATGCCTGTGTAGAAAGGCCTGAAGGAGACCTTTAAGCAGAATTCCTGTCCCCAGGTTGCTCCAGTTCTGAGGAGGGCTGGACTGCCTGCTGAACCTGTCTCACTGAAAACATGGACACACAGTAACTTAAAATTCCATCTGCAGGATCTTTGTTCACCATCTTAAAGATGTCTGTCAGAATTTGATATCCTGGGAGAACAAAAAATTGCAGAAAACATTTTTGATTTCCCCACCTAAATGTCCCTGGTGTTTTCCCCTTGAGTTGTTTGCATTTTATTAATGAAAAGACAAGCAGGAGCATTTTGGGGGCATCACAAAGATAGGGAAGGTCATCAGTCAGTTGAAATTTGCATGTCATTCTGTCCAGTTTTTGTGATGAAATATCATGGAGTGATCACTGCTAATCAATGTATCTGTTTGTGAGGCTGTAATAAATAGAGCCAAGAAAAGTGAGATGGCAGGAAAGCAGCACAAAGAAAAAAACCACTGCCAAACCAGTAAGATTCTGCTTTTCAGCTGGGAGAACTGCTGTTAGTTTGGGTAATTGGTTTTTTTCCCACCAAAATGAAGATTCAGGTGGTAAGAGAAGTGACTCGTGGAACACAGGTAACATTGCACTGTTTGCAGCCTGTTAGAGTTGAACACACACAATCTGTGTTGGTTTTTTCCCCTTCCTTTTTCTATTTTTTTAAAGTAGTAATATCTGAAGCTGTCCCCAATGGCAGTCTGCACGTAGGGGGTAAAATCTGGAATTCCCTAATTTCTCCTGTTTTCTAATGAAAACTATTACTTGTACAAATACAGCTTCCTTTTCCCCTTATTTTAAATTGCCATGGTTTTAAAGGGGTGCTTTTTGGTGTAGCCTCTGAAAGTTGGGGTCCCCTGGTGATTGTGATCACAGCCTCACTGAAAACACTTTGCTTGGTTTGGGGTGGGTTGTTTGTTTGTGGGGTTTTTTTGACATCAAATTAATATTCTCATCACTGAGCATGAAACACAGATTTGACAATGGAGCAGCTTCCTCTTTGTTAAAAACTCGTGCAGAGTTTCAGAGTTGAAAGGCTGAGTAAATCTTGATATCTGAGGGGGTAAGCTTGGTGTTATTTCTTGTTTTTAAGAGTGCTGTACTGGCGAGCTGCAAGCTGTCTGAACATTGCAGAGACCCTTTGGGAGCTCCATTGGTTTTCAGCAAGTCTTTGCATGCAGTGTGTTTGTATTGGCTGAAGACAGCGCATGGCTCTCTAAATAATTTACAAGTTGATTAATAGACTCACATGGGTATAATTAGAAGAGGGAGAGACAGCAGCTACAGTAACGGGTACAGTGCTTGGGGGAACTAGAGACTTTATTTTTTTTAAAGAAACTTTCTAGGGTGCTGGGCGTTTGAAGATAAGTTGGGAAGAGCTCAGTGCCTCTTCTCTTTTGAAGTGGAAATAGGACAGTTTGAATCCGTCGAGTTTAATTTTTCACAAGCTTTAGGGGCCCTGCAGTGCAACTCCCTTTTTATTATTGAAAAAAACTCTCCATTTTTCTTTCATTTTTCACACACATGCACACACACACACGCACACACACAGAGAGCCCAAACAGGAGCTAATAAACAAATCGATTTTCTACTTTATTTCAGTTAGTTTTACAGCAATTCTATACCTCCCCTAAATGTGCACCTCTCTCACAAATATACTGTGTAAAGTTATGGAGATATTTATGAATACACCACACTTTAATTTATGCATTTTTAAGAAACCTTCACCTCTGTTTGACAATGCTTTTGAAGTAGCTCCGTTTTTCAAGTCAAACTTTTGACTTTTCCTCTGGGACTGCTACAAAGGTTTTTTTATGGAAAATAGGTAGCAGTCCTTTTTCCTACTAGGAGAAAATTGGTGGTCAAGAGAACATAATAAAATTAAATTTTTTTATTTTCTATTTTAGGTGGCCATATTTCTATACAAGATGCAAGGTTGTAGAATAGAAAGTTTTAAATGCTGACATATTGGCAGTAGGTTGTGATTTTCTTCCCTGAGTTTTAGTTTTCCATGTGTTGAATCACTGCAAAGTGATAAATTAGAATTCCCTTTTCCTTTATTTGAAAATCTAGAATGTATTTTTCTTTATTCCACAATCCAGGTTGGTGTATCTGTCTGACAGATACTCAGAGCTGAAGTGAGCCTTGGTCAACAAAAACATTTTTAAAGGCCACCCCACTTAGGAGTAAAAACAAAGCAACCAAAAAATCCACCCTAAAAAGCCAACCCTGGAAGCCAGACCAGGCAAAATAAACATGATTTGATTTAAGAGAGGAGTGCAGTTGTTTTCTGGAGCAATTGTGATAATCAGTCAGCTAATGGATATGGTTCTGCCTATATAAACTTGTTTTGCAGAGATATTCACCATTCCTGCCGTTGCTGGAGGATCAATATTCCAATATTAGTGCCACAAACCCTCATGGATTTGAGTGAAGGTGTGGCCCTTGGCCATCTGGGGCCTCGTGGTTGTCAGGGGCTTTTAAACAGCAGAGTACAATATAAATGTGAAGTATTAATCTTTTATGTTTATATTGATCTTCATTGCTGACAGTCATTCTTAAAAATTTGGGAAAGTGGGGGTTCCTTTCCTTATGGCACTGTCTCCTCCGCAAAGAGCTGCTGACTTGAATTTAGTGGGGTTTTGAGTTTGGGATGGAGATATCATAGGAGTTTTTATACAAAGACCAGAAGGAAAAGCACATTGCATGTTGTCAGCATCCCCCTTTTTGGAGTTTAACATAAAAATCTGGGTTTGGCTGAGCATCCTCCCTTCTCATCCCATGGGGAAGCAGTATTTGGTGTAAAAAGCCAAGACATTTTTCACCATGTTTATCAGACCAATTTTTTTTTTTTTTTTAATATTATCACTATCAAAAAGGGTTTGTAGGTCAAATTCTGTTCTGGTTTTCAGTAGAGCTGAACTTCTAGAAATAAGGAGGAAATAGGGAATGTGGCTGATAATGGAGATGATGAGTCCAATGGGCTCAAACTGCAGCTGCTGTCTCATGTTTAACTGTAGTCCCTCCATGGAAGCCAAAGGAGTAAAAAGAAGTACAAATACATATTTTGTTACTGGTTTTAGAAACTTTCAGGGTAGACACATCCCTGTGAGACAGTTCAGAGCAGCTTTTGTCTCCCACACAGGTAAACTGAGGCAGAAAACCTCGTTTAGCTGGAGCCCTGCTACCATCAGGGAGCGTGAATGGGAACCCAGGTGTGTGGATCCTGACCCTGGAGTCAGCCCACTGCATCATCCCGGGACTCCCTGGGAGCCGGGGCCATTAGGCAAATCCATGGAAAACAGCACAGAGGCCATTCTTAGGGGGGAAAAAAGCTTTTTGTTTGCATGCTGGATCCTCAGTTTGGACTGAATTTCCATTGCTGCTAACAGGTAAAGTAGTGTAAGGGGCTGGAACCTTATCTCGTCATTAAATGTGATCAGATGTAGATTCCTGAATCTCTGGCTTGATACCTGTGAGGAATCATTTGCTCTCCTTTAACAGGCATTTCTGAAGGTCTCAATTCATCCTGTATTGTATGATTTATGATGATTATATGATCAATAATTTGCCATCGTACCTGCTTTAGAAATAGTACCATTTCCACTTTAATACAGTTAACTCCTATTTGAAATGACCAAAAACTACAAAAAAAAATAAAAACAAGAAAAGACTGCTTCTAATATATTCTAAAAAGCAAAAATATTTAAAGGTGGAAATTAAATATCTTATTAAAATTTTTTTAATAATATTTAATAATACTTTAATTATTTCTTTTTCTGTATTAAAATAATTACTCCGATTCTTATAGAAGCCCTTCTCAGTGTGTGTGTGTAAAACGAGCGAGTGGGGACAGGATTTCTGTAGGAATGGTGCCTTTGATGGATCACCGCCCGCGGTGCCGCTGTTTGCTGCGCTGCCTCTACGTCCATTCTTCAAACCCGACAAAACCGGGCACGCTCTCAGTGTTTCCGTGCCAGCCCGGCGCTGCCGGGGCTTCGGGGGGTCTCAGAGCCCCCGGAGCGGGCGCGTTTTCCCCGAATTCCCGACATTTCGGCGGCGGCGCCGCGGCCGCTGCTGCCCGCGGGGCGGGGACCGGCTGCGCTGCGCGGCGTGGCCGCGGGGTGGCGACAGAGAACAACCAACGGCGGCCGGGCCGCGCGGGGCTGAGACCCCCGGGATAACCCCGGGATAACCCCTGGATAACCCCTGGATAACCCCGGGATAACCCCTGGATAACCCCTCGGGATAACCCCTCGGGATCCTGCGGGACCGCGGCGCTGGAGACCCCCGGGATAACCCCGGCACCCTTCGGGATCCTGCGGGACCGCGGGGCTGAGACCCCCGGGATAACCCCGGAATAACCCCTCGGGATCCTGCGGGAGCGCGGCGCTGAGACCCCCGGGATAACCCCGGGATAACCCCTCGGGATCCTGCGGGATCGCGGCGCTGAGACCCCTGATAACCCCTGGCCACTCCTGCACCCCTCGGGTGCGCGGGGCTGGCGCCCTCCCGGACCCTCCGGGACAACCCCGGGACCCTCCTGGTGCGCGGGGCTGGAGACCCCCGGCACTCTCTGAGACCCCCGAGGTGCGCTGGGCCGGAGACCCCCGGGACCCTCCGGGACTGCGGGGACGGAGACCACCCGGAACCCCCCCGGCTGACCGGGGCTGGACACCCCCGGGATAACTCCGGGACCCCGCCGGGTGCGCAGGGCCGGAGCCCCCCGGGACTCCCCAGGACTCTCCAGGTGCGTGGGGTCGGAGCCTCCCGGGACTTCCTCCCCTGGTGTGCGGGGCCAGAGCCCCTCGGAAAATCCCCGGAGGAGCCGATCCCCTTCTCCTGGCTCCAACGAGGCAAAAGTCGGTGTTTTCCTCCCGGTGCCGCTGCAGAGCACTCGGCCGAGTGTTTATTTACGGTACCCGAACCGGCTGCACGCAGACCTGCCCATCCTCACCCACCGGCGGCTCGGAGAATTAGCCTAAATTATCGATCAGCCCACGCGATGGTAAATCACTGCTAAATCGTTCTCAAACACATTAAAAACCAATTTACACAATCTCAATCGATACAATCTCTGAGGACCTTAATGTGGGCAAGAAAACAGAATAGAAAAAGCCAATTACTCATTGTGAATCACCCAGAGTTTCTAGAGCAATAAAATAAGGATGTCTCATGCTTCGCTAAATCTGGGATTTCCTGGACAATTCAGGAAAGTAGCCTTTGGCAGTGGCTTATACTCAGGACAAGATGTTAACTGTCAACTGCTGGGATCAAGCCTCAGGCGTCTGAATTAGCTGTGAAAGTCTTCAGACCTTGCTAAAAAAAATCTCTATAAGCAGGATAAAGGATAGATGGACAGTATTGTCAAAAGGACCTTTTAGAGAACAAAGCTGACAGAATTTATATCTGTAAATGCACTTATGCTGTACTTAGAATCGAGGTTTTATAGGTTTGGAGAAGTGAGCCGATACCTTTCAAACATCTGTTTTAAAGAGAAATATACAGATGAGGTATCAATTTAAATATGATAATTGTATAGCTTGGAACACTGACAGCACTGAAGTTATTGGAGAATAGTGCCCTGTAATCTCTCAAGTGGTGTTTTCCCCTCTCAGACTGTGCCTTTAATGTTCTGTTACTTCTGTCTGGAGCAGATGGTATGATTTTGTAACTGATTGCCTGATTTTGTAACTGATTGCCTGATCCCGGTTTCTATTAGTCCTGCAGATCCATGGATTGGGGAAGAGCTAATAGGCCACACTCCTGTGGGCTTCATGAGGATGTACTGCTCATGAGAAGTACCTGATACCTGTGAAAACCTTTGAAGCTCTGAGAAGTAAATTTATTTTTTAAATGTTCTGCTGGAAGGTGCTGATTTACAGCCCTGGAGATGAAAAATCTCTGGGTGTCCACGCAGCAGTTCCAGCACGAACTGCAGCACTTTAAGCCTCAGTTCCTTGTCCCCTGCCTGATCAAACCCCTGAACTGATTAGATCACTTCTTAGATCCGCAGCTGCCAATTCAGGGGTGTGGTCTTGATCGTTAACGTGGTGAAGACAGGCTTGGAGATAAAGGAGACATGGAGTGTGGTGTTAGGCATGAACAAATTACATTTCTGTCTGGAGCTGGTTGTGGCCTCATTCTGCTGCTGTTCCATGCCTGGGGTTCACTGTGATCCTGACCCACAGCTGTTCTATGATGCTCTCAGGAATCACTGCAGCTCAGTGGCTCTGCAGCTTTACTTCTGAGGGGTGAATTTTACTCCTGTGCCTTGATTTCTCACCCTAATAGAGACATGCTCCCACCTTACCTAGCCTGGATATCTCTTTGTAGCAGCACATTGTAATTTTTACAAAAAACCTACCTTTGGACTTCTCTAATGATAAAGTAAAATCTCTCTCGAGCCTCATTCCCCCAACTTTCAGAGTCGGAAACTCACACAATCTTATGTTGAAAAGGAATTGATTATTCAAAGGTCTTGTGCTTCATAATCTCCTTAAAACATGTAGATTGACTGTCTCATCAGGAAAGCTCTATATTTTACTTTGCTATATGCCCATTGGGTCGTGTGCTTGAGGCCAGGAGACCTCTGGCTAGTTCCTCATAGGCTGTGTCCCCCTCCAATTACAGGTTATTAATGTGCCTTCCATTCCAGAGACAGTTCCACATGAGTGAAAAGGAATCCTGTACTGCAGAGTTCTTCATTACCTACTCTGTCTGTACTACAAAATAAGAATAATACTGATTTTTTTTTCTCTCTTTTTTTTTTTCCTTCCCTCTGGTCTGTGGAAGATGTTTTACAGTTTTAATGCAGCTGTTTTAAGTGTGACTGTTCCTGTTCAAGGGCAGCTGATGTACTTTGTAATGCCACCGAGCAGCCAAGCAGCTCTGTTCCCCCATTGTGTTGAAGTGATAGGTATGTTTGCTAATCAAGAGGAGAGCAGAGCTTGCTGTCTGACTTGTTTATGTTTTATTTCTCACCATCAAGCTTTAGAGGGAGGCACAGAAAATATGTAAGCATCTATATTATTCAGTGATGTATATGTGTACATGGGTGTACAAACAGTCTGAAGGGTGTTGCTGATGTGTTGCAGTCACTCCTAGCTGAAGGGAGAGAGGTGTCAAGTGTCCCCAGCATCCCTCAAAACACCCCAAACCTGGCATGTAATTAGATAAACTATTAATTAATTGTCACTGCATCTCGATTTTTTTTTCCTCTCGTGTGATTGCTTCAGTGTTGCTCCAAAGCAGTGACCACAGTGGAGGATTTTGACCATCGGGATTCACAGAAGGCCTGTGGGAAGTGCTCAGACCCAGGAGATGCTGCTGGGTTCCCATCACAATTGCTTTTGAATTTCCCCATAGGCTGCAGTGTTTCTCCTTCCCCTATGAAGAATGGAAGCAATCTGGCCCCTGGAACTGGGGAATCTCCCAGGATCTGCTGGAAGCTCAACAGCACAGGATGTCCATCGTTCTGTGCCATTCCCAGGCCTTTCAGCCTCTGCCCTGATCCCCTGTTCATCTGACAGGGATGTCAACTCTGGCAGAATCCTACTGCAGGTTTACTCATGGGTTTGTAGGTTTTATTCCAATTCCTTGCAAAACTGTTTGGAGCATTCTGAAATTAAAAAATAAAATCGTGTCATTTGACATTTCTGTAAATCCATGTCAACGATTCCAGTAGGAATTGTCATAAAATAACACACATGGCATAAAATAACACACATGAAGAAAGTTTAGTGCTGCAGCCAGAAATTCAGGACTCAGCAAGCAGAAATTCAGGACTATGGGAAAATTCCACAGGTCTTTGTATGGAATGCATTTTTGGGAAAGAGAATGTGGGGTTTGTTTGTTTTTCTTTATTCCTGCTAGGATGTGTTGGGTTTGTATTAATTCTTGTAAGCTGGAGGGTGTGGAGAGAATTGCCCTGGAAGGAGCACTGAAATTCTCCTGTTATTCCTCCCATGCCTGCCTGCAGCTCAGGTCTTGGATAGAGAAGCATCCATCTGATACAATTCCTTCCTGCTGCTGCGCTATTGTACAATTAATTTTATGAATCCTGTTTTTAACAGAATACCCAGTTTTTGCATTGTCATTTTGCTCTTTGTCAAGCGTGTGGGTTTATTCCATTCCTTTTTTTTCTCTCTCCTTTCAGCAGATGGAGAATATTACTCTCTTTAACTTGTTCTCTTATAATGTGAAGTGGATATCCTCAATTAATACACTAATCTGTTTTCTAATTAATTCCCTGTGGTTTTCCTCCCTTTTTGCTGGTACATTGAATCCTGAGTGCAGTTCTGTAAACTCAGTAATTTGATTATTTAAAGGAGAAGCCATGAATTTCATGATAGAGGTGCAATGCTGAATTTCAGGAAGCAAATGGCTTCTATTATTGCAGTTTAAAACCTGCTTGTTCCTGGGGTAGAACTGTGCACTGCTAATAATTCACTCTGCTAAAATCCAGGCAGATTGCTGTCAGCTTGTCCTGAAGAGAAGTGCAGTGTTAGAAATCTGACACATACACTCTCCTACAAGCACTTGTTGTTGTATTTTTGTATGCAGATGTGATGGCAGGGTGAGCATCAAAACATCAACCTGCCATGATGGGGATTTATGTAGCAATTTCTCTGCCTTGTTTTCAGTAGAGGCTCTGCCGTATTAGACAGGTAAAGGGAAGGGGCTCTCCTTGCTGCTTGGGAATTGTTTTGGCTGCTGCTTTGGGAAGCAGCTCCAGGTGATTTTGATGTCCTTTTTGTGGGGTTATTTGACACTGAGCCCAAGACATGACAACGGTCATTGGAAAATCTATAGTCACTCTCGTTGAACTCAATCATTTAATTCTGAGCAAGCTCCCTCCTCCCACAAAAGAAAAAAAAAACAAACCCAAAACTTAAGTATCTTGATTGCAATATTCGACTTTATGAAGACTCTAGTAAAAGTGTGCAGGATACTTCCTTACCACTGTGTCCCACTAAATAGAATTTTAAAAGCTCCATAGTAGTTGTAATCCCAGTCAGCATCTTGCTAATGTTCTCTCTTGCCATAAAGAAAAATAATACCAGAGGAAGAAGAGCTTTTAGCTCTAAAATTAGGGGTTCAAGGTAGTTGAAATTCATTTTGAAAATTATTTTCAGTTACAAAATCTTCAAGCCTTCATTGGAGCAGTAGCACACATAGCCTGTTGTGGCAGAACCATTTCCACCTGCTGAGTTCAATCCAGAATGCTCAGAAATTCCTTTCCTGTTACAGGATTTCTTTTCCACAACTCAGGTCACTGTTTTTGCATTTTGATAAGATTGTGTCACACGTGTCACTGTGACATCAGTCCAGTGTGGCTGAGAGGAAGAAGTACATTGCAAAATTATGTAGGCACCAGGTTTTACCAAATACTTTGCTTTGGTCCTACAGTTCCTTGTGAGTTTGGGGGTTCCATGACAGTAAATATGCAGAAGCCAACAATGCCCAATGTCAATCAGTCATAAATGGGAATAACTGCGTGGTTTAGTTCCAGAAGGACTTGTCTGCATCTCCCTTCACTGCAGACTCAGCACACAGAATAAGTGTCACCTTTTTCCTCCTTTGCAGTCCCAGACAACCTTGTCCTGAAGCGGCTGACAGAACGCCTGAGCGCCCTCGACTGCCTGACCAATGGCTGGGTGCTCTCTGGCTTCCCCAGAGACGTCGAGCAGGCAGAGCAGCTGCAAAAAGCACAGATTAATCCCAACAGGTAAGAGAGAAATCCAGCCATCACGATACTATAGATATGAAAAATTTGTTTGTGGAAAGATACAGATCTTTATTGACATCATTTATGCTACTGCATCTTATTTATTGCTTCCTTAGCAGGGAAAGGGGTCCTGCTCCTGGAGAGTAGGAAATAGAGCCCTGGCCTGACAAATGCTCCAGATGGCCAAACTGTGGGAGAGAGAAGAGGTCTGTTGTTCTGGTTATTTGTTTGAGTTGCCTCTAAAGCCAAACCATAAGAACTGGATTAAAGTTTGGGTTATATGAGAAGATGTACTTTATTTGCAGCAGTAGGGGGGAATCTACATCTTCTTTCTTCAGCACTGATGTAATACCATGGAAATATATTGGTATTGCAAGGAGCTCATTATGAGACTTTTGGGTTTTGTGAAATAATTAAAAACAACATAAGAATTACATTTTATTTGAGCTATAATGAATTGTTCAGAAATGTGATATGAGAGACGTCAGCATCCAAAGAGAACTGTTACAAGTGCCAAGCAAATAAAATAGAGTTACTTTTCACAGCTGGTCCAAAGGTGGTGAGGATTTAAAGTGCTGGTGCACTTATCAAAGCTGAGGGGCTTTTCCATTCCCTTCCCAGGCCTTCCTGGTTCTGTCCATCCCACTGGCTGGCACAGTGGCCATTCCAAAGGCATACATTGGAAATTTGGAATCTTTCTGCTTCCAAGGAAGATGTTCTTATCTAAAAAGTACTGGTAGGAGAGGTGCAATACCCACATCAATGTTTAAGTTTGCAAAGTTACTCTTCCTGTGTGTCCCGTGTGGTTGCCCTGGATCCCCGCCTGTACAGAGATAGGAGAAGGATGGAAAAGGTCGAGGCTGAGTTGGAGAGAGAATAGAGGGGAGTGCAGAGGGAGGGAGCTGCCAGTCATCCATCAAGGTTTAAAAAAGGAAAGTGTGTGAAAACAGCAGTAACTTTATTTATCCAAGGTAAGATGATTTGCATCTTAAACAGGAATCCATTGCATGAAAAAAATGGAGAAAGAATCTCAAAACTTGTGCTGGGCTCAGTTAAACATCATTTCCCACGGATTATTCTTCTTGTGCATGTAGAAGGAAGGTGCTGAATCCCTAAACACATGTCTGAGTCCCCGAGATCAGTGTGAATACTCGAGTGTGCCCCGTGTGCTCCTTCACAGGATTGAGACCTCATCAAGGGAGGAAGAGCAACTCATTATAGGCTTGGATGTGTGGAAATTCAGCACTGATCCATTTGCTCAGCCTCCCTTCGCTTTAAAGAGCTCTGCACATTCATGTCTGAGTCTAGAATTTGGTCCCTACTGTTTTATCCAGGGGTTGAAGTGAGGGACAAAAATAGACATCGAGCTCCCTGATTGATCTTGGAACTGATATTTCCCATGAAGCTGAAGTAGGAGGGATGTAAGGCAGAGAGGGTGATTATAAACAAAAGGACATATTGCAGCATGGGATAGCAGGGCAGTAATTCAGTTTCAGTTGTGATGCTAGTTATAAAACACTATCTGCAGAGGTGGTGTTTCTGACATCAGGAGAAAAACCTGATAGAATTATAGCCTTGAAATCAATCTGGGAATAGGATGCAGAAATCTATAAATCAGACAGAACAATCTACAAAGTCTCATTTTTAGGAGGGCTCTGTTGATGAAATTAGATTAAAATAAATTTACATATATATCAAGTTTATTATTAAAATCTAGTCACATCAGTAAACAAAATTATTTGTGAAAGAGAATGTTACTCTGGTTTTTGAACTCAGAGTAGACCTCTTTGGCTGATCAGAACACAGAGTTATTGTCTGCTTGTCAAGTCACAAATCTATTCCTTAGAGCTAATAAATGGTTAGTGTTCAAATACTATGTTTTATCTGACTCCCACCTCATAAAGCTACTACACATAATACTAAATTATATAGCATTGAGCAGGATCAGTCTCCTGACTCCTCCATCTTATAAAAAGAAAAACAAACCTAGTAATTGATGGTGGAAAGGAAGGAAAATAAAGTTATTTGAAAACAAACAAAATGGGCTATAAAGTTTGTTAAAATGTAATAATGAAAAAAACTCATACAGCATCAGCTACCACATCCGAAGAACTGCTCTGGAACAAAAAGGAAAATAATTCAATTCCCACTGAAAAAGTAGGGGGGTTTCTTTAAAGTAGAATTTGCTGTAGAGTGAGGGTGTGCTCGTGGACTGGCACAGGAAATCCTGTCTCCCAAAGAGCCCAGAGAAGACATGAGCTGCTTTCTGTGTTCCCCCTGTGAAGCAGCTCCTGCCTAAGTGGACAGGATCCTCCTGGCATTGAACTGGGGCAGCCTTTAGGGCAAATAAGGAGCTGAATCTATTAATGACCTCTCAGCTGGGGAGTAAAAGACACCATTAACCACTTAGTGCCGACCTGAGCAGGAATCCACAGACAATCACAGGGTGGCTTCTAAAGCCCTGAGCCACTGACACAAAGGACTGACTTCAGTTCCTCACCCAAATGAGTGTTAATGGGTGTTTGGGGTTTTTTTAATTAATGCTTGAGCAACAATAAGAAATGTGTAGTATAGCCATGGATGGTTCTACTGAAAACTCAATGTATTATCCACCAAAATATTTTTTATCCTTTTTGCTCTCTCCCAAGCTTAGAGTTAAATAAGATGCAGCAGCAGCAGTGTCAGCAGTGTCATGTGAATCTCTGGTTGTCACCTTCAGCTGGTTCCTGATCATTCCTCTGCTGGGTCCAGGCCAGCTTAAGGCAATCAGCAGTTTAAGGATTCCCTGAGCCAGAGGATCTTCTGGAAAACTTCTAATCACCCCTTTTCCTTGACTTTATAATCTCTTTTTCAATGCTGTACTTTTGGCCACCAAATCACATGGAAAGGACTTTCACATTTCACTGGGTGTCATATGAAAATACTTCATAATTTTTTCCAGGTGCATTTCTTCTCTTGAGAAACAGTTACAGACATTCCCTGGTCGTGTCCCTCCACACTCCTGATTTTCTAAGCTTCTTGTGTGTGCCCTTCAGTCACCTCTTTCCCAGACAAAGAACCTTGATCTGTTTATCCTTTTATTTTCCTAGAAGTCATTTCACTCTTTTGATCATCCTGTTCTTTCCCTTCACTGGGCATTCCAGCTGGTTTTTTTCCAGAGGTGGGACACCCAGGCCTGCAGTCAGGTTTGAGGGCAGCACTGTGTACTGGAGGTGTAGGTAATAAACATTTTGATTTTGCTCTTCACTCCATTACTCATAATTGCTGATATTCTATCAGATGTTACTGTGATAGATTTTGGAAAAACATCTTTTGTGTGTAGAATGTGGTAACTAAACATTGTCTCTTTCACTGAAAATACACCAAAAATGTACAAAGTGTCAAAAATCTCAGTTGAGTGAGTCCAAACTCAGCAAAGAGTCTAATAAGACCCTTTAACTCAAGATTTCTGTAGTGAAAGCTGCAGCCAGGTTGGTGTTGGAGCTCTCCTCAAGCCCTCCCATCAGTGCTGCTGCCTGTCCTGGGTTTGCCACTTCCCCTGCTCCATTATTTCCTTGGTTTTGTCCCTCTGATCTGAATCCAGGGTCGATTGTTTTACTTTCCAGTATTGATTAATTACATTACAAATAATACAAGTGAGCAGACAAAGCTGGGCAGGGGAGGGATGAGCCAGAGGACTGACCTAACAATACATCTGTAATATATTTCTAATACCCATTTTTCCAAAATTAAAGTTGTTTCTTTCCCAGTAAAGAAAATAAACAGCAACAGCTTCTCTAGTGCAAGCTTTCCAGCAGGGTTCTATTTGGTCTTCAAAATGATGTGGCTGTGTTCCCAATTATGTCATCTTTTTACATAATATATTTAAAGTTTCTTTTTCACCACGCTGCTGAGAACATGCATTCAGACAGTTTAGGATAATGAAGTTCCTAATTTCTAAGGAAGAACCTGTGAATATGTTGAAAAAGGAGAAATCAGAATGGAAAAAAAAAAAAGATTTTTTTTTTTCTTTTTAACTATTTGGTCTTTACATGGGGCTTTCATATTTCTGCAGCTGATCCCAGTGTGGATTAGGGGTAATAAACAGCCTATTAATGGAGGCCTGAACTAGGAAATGGAGTTTGAATCAGCAGCAAAATTCAATGGCTGGTGAAGGTTAATAACTCCATTACTATCAGCTCTATTTTTGAGCCGTTTGAAGAGCTGGGTGTTAGCCTTATCTTACTCCTCATTAATTGAGCTAATAGAACCCCAGTGACCCCACCATGCTGCCATTATCTGAGAGTTTACCAGACATGGACTGGAATACTTATCACTGAATATGTATTCCTCAGATTCACTTTTATATCAGAAATATTTTTGTTAAAGATTGGCTGCCTTCTTCAGGTTCCTTTTTGCCTTTGCATTTCTTTGCTGCCTTTTGTAACAGCTACATATTTGGAAATTACATGTAAATGACTTAATTAACTCCTATCAAGGAACAAGCTAAATCCCAAAATAGTTGCATCAAGGAAACATGATAGTGATTGAATCATTCTTACATGGAAAAATCTTACAAAGCGTTTTTTAAAACTTTGACCTAATTTAAATGATGGATATTGTGTATTTATAATAGATGTGGTTTCAGTTGATGACATGCAAAAATCTGATGAGTAGCAAAGAAGAAATGTTATAATTATATCTTATTTTCTCCTCATTTTCAGGCAAAAAAAAAAAAAACAACAGAAAAATGATGTGGTAATCGAGGGGCTAAATCAGTACAAAAAAATTTGCCTGCACTAGAGAGACAGAGAAACTGTAGGAAAAGTCCAATGGACTATGTAGGATTTGGATTCATTTGTAAAATAGTAAAAGTAATAGGCAGCACAATTCTCTGTTTCAATCATTCTCATTTTTTTTCTCAGCTCACTCTTCCAGCCATTCTGTGGCTGCTGGTTTAGTGACTCTTGTCCTTGCTAACACTAATTGGTTTGGGGTTTATTTTCCCTTTGCATATCAGTGCTCCCATCTCAGCTGGGACAGGCTTTGGGTAAAAACTATGGGGCAGTGGGAGCTAAAGGAGCCAGATCTTGCAGAGCTCTGTGATGTGCTGACGAAAGAGAAACTGGTTTGGAAAGTGTGGTTTAGGTGATGAATCCTGATCTGTCCTCCCCAGCCCGGCAGGGACATTCCCCCTCTTACCCGTGCTGAGTGTGCAGCCCCAGCCGTGCTCTGAGGGACCACAGCACCCTGGCCAAGGGGGAAGAATAACAGGTTCTGTTCCCCAACCAAAATCCCAGAGTTTACTGGGCAAAATTAGCAAATCTTCCTCTCACCTGAGACTCATCTGCTTCACTCAATGAATGGGATCCATTTAATCCACATTTGCTACTCCTGTAGCCTTTTCCAAGCCACAGGACTAACTCAGTCATTGTCTTACCTCTTGATGCAAGTGTTTGGAGACTTGTCCTGCTCATTGACAAGATTGTAATTAAGTGATTTACCTTTGTTTCCTGCTCTGCCTCCATTGAATGAGGCATCACTGGGCATGGAGTAATGGGAAAAATATACCCGGGAATCTCCCATTCTCTCACATGACCCTCTGGCATGAGGGCTCTGTTGAGCACTCCCAGGGGCTACATGTAGTGCAAAAACTCACCCTCACACTCTTTTGTCCCTACAAACCCAATAGAAGCAGCTCCTTATTTGGATTTCTGAGGTTTAGCCATTGGTGGGGAATCCTTATTCTCCATTCTCCTCCTCCTCCTCAGCAGACTGTGCTCTCTCTTCCCTCCTAACCTAACACTAATCTGAATAGAAGCTCTTGCTCTTAAATAATCCAATAGATAGAAAATTGGATGATTACAATAAAAAGATTATGTCACTTCTGTTGCACATTCTGCCTGACCTATATTGGTCCCACAAGAGCCTTTCTCTCCTGGGGAGAAGCATTAATATGCATCTTGAGCCAGCAATAGCAAAACATCAAATGCAGTTTTGAAATCTTTCTATGGGCTTTCTGTAGGATGCTGCATTTGCTGTCACAAGCTGATTCTGCTCCAACAAGAATAGGAGGTATATTTGGCTTCAGTTGTGGGAGGCAGGGATTATTTTTAGAAGTTACCTCATCTCATACAAGCTCCTTTTGATGGCTGGAGTTTGTGTGGTGAAATCCTGGATACAGCAATTAAGGAGTGCTCTGATCTCAGCAAGCTTCCAAAGTCTCCAGGAAGAGAAAGAAGAAAAGCTGCTAAGTCAGTATTTTAATTTTTGTTGTTATTTTTAAGCACCCAAACCCACATGCACAACCCTTTCATTCTTTTTGCTGCTGAAAGGAGGGAGATTTTTCTGCAGTAACTCTCTCTCACAAATGAGGAAACATTATGAAACCTGAAGACTTTCTCTCCTGGTTGCCCTTACTTTGGAACTGTTTTTCCTGGAAGTTGCCACCAACTGGAGAGGGAAAATTCTGTAAAAGCAGTAGAGTCCAGGGTACTTCTGATGTCTTTGGCACTGGTAGCAAGTTTTAGACAAGACAAACCAAACCAGTCATGCCTCAGTCCAATGACAACTTTGTGATACCAATCTCTACAAATCAGCAAAGGTTGTTCAGGGTGTTCACCTGAGACACAGCTTTTGTTTAAGGAATGAAGTGAAACAGCCATGGAAATCAAACTGTTATCATTTAAACAGTAGCCAAGCCTAACTCGTGCTTTTCCCCTCTCTCTGCTGAAGTTTTTATTCACACATTTTGGAGCATCCCCAAGAGTTCACTGAACTCTCCTGGGTTCCTTCAGGTCTCTCAGTTTGCTCTCTGTTCATCTCACTCTCCATGGCTGACTCTGGGCTGGGATCCAGCAGTGCTGGGGGTGCTGTGGCATTGCCCTGAGGGGTCATCCTGCAGCTCTGCTCGAGGCTCTCTGGTACAGAGTCCCTCTGAACCAACAATTCTGCTAAGATGGGTACGTAGGAAAAGCTGTGGCTGCGGTCATGCACCATCAGTGCATTTCGTGGTGTGCAATGCTGATTGGTTTCACAGGGTAAAATATGATGTGCTTTGTCAATTCTCACTATTTCCTCATGGTCTAAAGCAGTCATTTTCAAAATTTCACCTTAATTAACTCAGTAGTTCACACACAAATAAGAATCATGTACATGCAAGGCTGATGGTGTAGCATTTTTGTAATGAAGATACTGGTTTTGAGATCTTCCCAGAACCAGAAAAACTTCTGAAAAATGAGTGAGAGAGGAAAACTTTAAATATAAAGATGTGACAGCATTTTAATTTAATTTACCAATGCATTTACTTTGCACTGGTAAGAGGACACATGTAGATAAAACTGAGGAGAATTTTGCATGTGTGAGAACTGTAAATGAAGACATTTCGTGGCTGAGGAAGCACGAGGGGAAAGGCGGGCTGGCCAGCCTTGTCCAGCATCTCCCAATTATGTCAATATCTTGCTGATTACTTCAGCAGTGTGGTAGGAAAATTTGGCTGACTATTCTTCTGAATAAATGCAGTAAGGCCACCCTTACATCTTGTACAGGTTAAAACTGAGTTTATGAACTCCACAATCACTAGAATTCAGGATTTCAGGGGTAAAAACATGGACAGGATTGTGCCAGCTGTGCTCTGATTTAGTGATCTCTTTGGATCTGGGACTAATTCCAGAGTAAGGCTTTACTCAGAGCTCATGTGGCAAAATTGGCCCACGCAGAAAACCATCAGCAGAACAGGCATTGTGCTGCTTTTGCTTGGGCTCTCCAGGCTGAAGATCTGGGAAGACAAGTGCATCAGTCTGTAGCAAATATAATACAGTTTTGGTGATTAAAGCTGACAAGTAATATTGCATATTGAATGGAGACTGGTTTGTCATTACCATGAGGATTAGAAAGTGTAATCTTCATTAAAACATCAGTGGATTTACTGCTGTTTGCCTTGGAACAAGATATTTGCTCAGAATTTTCTAGTGAGTAAATTTAGTAAGTGCAGGGCAGTTTAAGAGAGGGGAACTGAATCCTGCCATAGCTTATTCTGCAGGAAAGATATGGGAATGATCCCTTATGTCTGACAGAAGCAGTGGATCTGATTCTATGGGCTTGGATCACCTGTAGTCACATAAATGTATTAATCACTATCACGTAAATTGGCCTCCTTTGGCTCAGGTGTAGGAGGTGACCCAGGGCTTTTATGCTGTGCAAGGATCATATTTTCTGTCCCTAAATTCATGATGTTTACAAAATTCCATATTACAGAACGCTGTCCTTTGTAAGGCTGGAAACATTTTGTGAAAGACTTTTATCTGTTCCACAGAGCCTTTTAAACATTACCCTTTCCTAACAGGTTCTGTATCTCGTAGCCCAGTAGGGCACTGTCATGCTTTGATAAAAATAATTCTTAAAATATTGTGGTCTATCATTCTTTTGACATGAATGCTGATTAATATCCCACTGATAGTCACTGAGTGAACAATCCTGTTCTTTTGAGAGACTGACCAAAGGTCAAGATACAGAAGGTTAAAAGAGTAATGTTTTCATTTAACCTTCTAGTAAAAGCTGCTATTGCTGTGAACTTAATTTAAGCTGATTTTCAGGACACGTCTATAGGAAAAGTTCCTCCTCACATACTTGCAGTGAAATCAAAGGATTCATATTGGCCCTGAATGTGCCCCAAAGTCAAACAGGTACAAAATACAGAAATAATGTGTTTTTTCAAGCCTTGGAGTCCTGTGCACTCTTCAATTTAACTTTTTTTTTTTTTTTAAACACTTTGCAGCAAGACACTGAACTGTCAAAGCTAAGTGGTGGTGGGTATGGGGAACTTGCCATATTTTTGTACAGTTTGCTTTCTCCTTTTAAAAGTGCAGTTTTCTCACAGAACTCTCTCTCCAGCTGTACATTTCTAACCTCCATGGATGCACAGGGTTAGGTGGCACAGGAACAAATCCTTAGCTTTCATTCCACCAGCCAAAATATAATTTCAGTTTGGAAAGTTGCTGCCATATTTTTTTATTAGAAATATTACTGCCAGTCCATTATACTGAATCCAGGGTTTTATTAACTTTCTGTGAATAAATTGCTGATGTGCATTTTGCTTTGTGATTATTAAATAATTCAGTGTATTCCAATTAAGTAATTAGGATCACAGAATCCTGAAGGTTGGAGAAGACCTTTAAGATCATCGAGTCCAACCTTCAACCCAGCACCACCACGGTGTTCACCACTAAACCACGTCCTCAAGAGCCACATGCACACGTTTTTGAGCACTTCCAGGGCTGGTGACTCCACCACTTCCCTGGGCAGCCTGTTCCAATGCCTGACCACCTTTTCCATGAAGAATGTTTTTTCCTACAATCTATTTAAGCTGCTTTTGGCTCAACTTGAGACCATTTCCTGTCGTTCTTACAGCAAGCAGCTATTACTCAGAAAAATCTTGTGATCAAACACAGCCAACCCAGTGGTGGCAGGAGAGAAGGTTGGACATAATGACCTGGGAAATGCAGAAATGAATTCAGTTCTTAAGGTCTTGTCTGTGGCTGCACATTTGCATCTCAAACCTGGGAATTTTGATCAGCACAACTTCCCAACTGCCCTGTCTGCAAAAGCTTGGAGGAGTTTCCTTGGATTTATTAAGCATCACGTTGTTTCACTGCTAAGGGCAGGAGAGCTCCAGCTTCAGGCTGGATGTTTGGGTTTAATTGTCTTGTAGAGAATTTCTCCAGTGGTTCCTAAGTTTCTCCTGATGGTGTCTTCCTTCCCCCCACCCCTACCTGACCCTGCTCTGGGTCTCAACTGTTTTACCTTGTTGATGTTTTGTCTATATTTGCTTTAACCAGATGCCCCTCTTTGCATGCAGCACTGGGACTCATCCCCTCTCTCCTATCAACAATAATTAGCCTTGTAAGACTAATGGAAGAAATCGTGTCTAATTACCCTGTTGAAGGTCCAATTATGTTATTAACATTTGTGGGCTATAAGCTAATGATGAGGAGAGCCTCTCATTTGCATAGCATTAAGTTAATTGAGCTGGAAGCTATGGGGTGGATAGCAGTGATGAGAGCAGGATTCTGTTACAGAATGGATAATGATGACCGGAGCAGGACGATTCACCTGACAGGTTTATTAATTAACAGCTATCTGATTACCTCAAAGAAATGGCAAGTGGCAATGCTTCTGAAAGGAGCTGCAGTATTTTTTTTAATGGCAGGTGCTCTATCACTGTGGATATTCTGGGGTGGTTTATGGTAATGGCTGTGTAAGCTCTTTCCTGGAAGCCGACACAAAAACCTGTTCTGGTTTCCTCCCTGCCCTCAGAAAACATTCTGCAAAGGGCTGGTGTTTGTGAAAGTGCCTCATTCTTACAAGGTGCACCAAGTCTGTGCTGGTGAGTTTGTGTGGTTGTCTGAACTGTGCATTTGGAAAATCCTTAATTGTTGGGTAACCTGGAAGTTTTGCCCTCAGAAGAACCAGAGGATTTGATTTTGTGAAAAGTGTTTTTCATTATGGTGTTACGCAGGATTCTGTGTTGTATTAAGGAGAAAATAATACAAATATTCAGCTTTTCATATTTTCCTGGTATGTGCAAGCTGCAAGTGGAGGTGAGTGCCCTTTCCTTCAGTTTATTTCTGGGTACAAACAGTTACACAAAGTGGTTAGGCCTTTCAGGAACAGGAGTCTTTATTTTAAACAGTTCTAAGAAAAATCCATCTTCTTCTTTTTTGTTAAATGTCTGATTAATTCCAAATGCATTGTAATTCACAACAGACTCAGACAGAGTCTTGTTTGAGCTAGAATATCTTTTGGAGGAAAAATCACTCTGTTTAAAAGTTGCCTGTGCAATCAATCCAAGAGTGAATAACTTACTATGCAGTTACTCATCATTAGAATCCCACACCTCAGCTTGAATGTAGCTGAATGTCAAATATAGTTTCCAGTCAGCACATCTTTTATATTTTCTTCATCTACTCTGAAGAGCCCATTATTAAATCCCGTGAGCTCCAGGCCTTACCTAATGACTGAAATCCTCAGCTCATCTTCAAAATTCCTTTGACCAGACTTTTCTCAGAAAAAAAGAGAACACTACAGATTTTAACCTTTCAGATAATGACTTTTTATCCATTTAAGTGGCCTGGTGATTAGTGTGTCAACAGTAATAGACTTGTGAAGAGCAGAGAATTCTAGATAAAATATATTCACTGTTATTTTTGTAGAATCACAGAATATCCTGAGCTGGAAGGGACCCACAAGGATCACTGAGTCCAGCTTCTGGGCCTGCACAGACAGCCCAACAATCCCACCATGTTCCCTGCTGTCCAAACATTCCTGGAGCTCTGAGGCCGTGCCCATTCCCTGAGGAGCCTGTTCAGTGCCACACCACCCTCGGGGGGGCAGAACCTTCTCCTAATTCCAACCTAAACCTTCCCTGGCACAGCTCCAGCCATTCCCAAGAACCTACAAGTGTCCTTGTATTCTGCATCTGGCATTTGTTAGGTAAAAAAAAGCTGAGAACATTGATCTGATGTTGGTAGAGAGGCCAAAATTTTAGTTTAGTAGCTACATCGAGACTGAAAAATCACCACTTCTGGTCAACAGGAGAAGAGAAAGAAAAGGAAAAATTAGAGATGAAGAAAATTATCTGGGGGAACAGCTCCTGATCTGAGCTCTTCAGTGGTCATGGCTCGGAGCTGCCAGCAGGAGCAGATTCCAAGGGATTGAGGGTCGATGATTCCATGCAGCTGAGCTGTTGAGGGCACCTGTGTGATCTGGAGCAAGCCAGGGAGAAGAATTTATGTGACATTTCCTCCATCTCCTTCCAGCCTGTGATGGTTCAGAGCCTGTGGTTGTGTAGAAATCACTGGAAGAGGTTGTTCAGGAAAACCAGCACAAAGAATAAAAGCCTTTAATGGAATTTAAACCCTCAATCCTCCTCTTCCTCATTAGCTTCCTGTAATCACCAGCCCATACAGTGGGTGTGGATAGAAATATCTTTACCATATAAATTAGATTTTCTGTAAGGTGTTCTGTGGTTCACCACAGTGCCTGGCTGTGTGAAATAGACAAACACAGCACCGAGCCAAGATCTGATAGAGCAGGAATTATGTATTTAATTCACAGTTCTGTATAGAGTGCTCATAAAAGCTTGATCATGATAGAGGGGCCAATAAACATTTGGGAACATAAATATTTCTGTAGGAAATGGCTTTGTGAAGCATTTAGTTGTTGAGTAATAAGAACAACAGAGAAAATCAGACTAACAGAAATCTCTAGGTACTGATCTGATGGGTTATATATGTTGCAATGATAATAATGTTGAGGGAGAATTTTTATGGGACCAGGAGCAACAAATACATCGAGTCCTGCCAATTTACTAATGAATTCATTTTTCTTGTGCTTGCCCCACTTGCTATCCCCGCTGTTCAAAATTCAGCTTTAAACCTGAAAAGCAGTGGATGGCACCTCAGGATGCTGAGCTACTCCTCTGAGTTTGTGTGAGCTGAGTGTTTTGAGTCTTGGGCCATTTCTGGACCATCCATTACTTGTGTGTTTAGGCATCAGTCCAGCCAGACAACACAGGGACATATATTTTAGGAAAGCACACATCAAAAAGTGTTTTAAATGGCCAAATTGTAGGACAAAACATTCTGGCAACACAGCTGGTGCTCTGTCAGTCTGTGGGCTAGAAAATAAGAAGAGAACCTGTAAGAAAAATAAAAACAACCCAGGAATAGCTAATCAGGTTAGAAGGGATGTTTTGGCTGCAAGGATTTTGAGGGCTGTAGAGAAAAATTGAATAAGATTAAAAAGTGTTTGTCCATCCTGTCTGACAGATGTGGGAGAAGATGGAATCGTTTGTTATTTCTCTGTTTTTCCTCTGAAAACAGCAGCGGCATTGAGCTGGCAGGCACAGTGAAATGCAGTTAGCAAAAGTAATGGGAGTTGAAAGTTTGACCTTTTGTGATGGAAATTTGATATGAAAAAAGGGTCTTTTGATAATTTCTCTATCCAATCAGATATGGGAGATGTCTTGATCCTGTTTCCTTATTTGCATGCTGACTGATCTCATTTGAAAACTCAATCATTCAGAAATATTGGGACATCAACAGAAATGTTACAAACAAGAAGTTGTTTTATCTGAAAGGTCTGCAGGATGTCATCTCTTGTTTTTCACTCCAGTGGCCTGATCTCTTCTTCATGATTCCATGTTTTTATTGGCAGGATAAGTTGAACATATTGAAATGCAAATAGCCCTTTCCACATTGAACCGAAATATAGGAGGTTTTTTTCAGTATGATTGATTGTATCCAGGGCACTTCAAAAGACACAAAGAAAATACTTTCTGCAGTGCCTCTGATTCCTTGACATTGCCAAGTTCTGACGTTTCCTGTTAGCAATCCCTGGCACAGAGTGATTCCTGAGCTGCTCTCACCCCTGCTTTTCTCCCAGGTAATGCCCACGTTCTGCTGCTCGCTGTTCCTGGGACAGAGTCTGAGCTCACTTTGTCTGCACAAACACTTTTTTTGTCATTAACGAGCACTCTTTGCTGCTGTCCCAGGTGCTGAATGTCAGAAATGTAATTGGATGGATTTTACCAAATTGCAGATGTATTTAATCCTACAATGGGTAGTTCAAAGCCCCCCAAGGTCACATGTTGTGTGTAGAACTGTCCCCATGATTATCTGGAAAGTCAGATCTCACAGGCAAGGCACTGCCCACTTAGGTGAGTTTAGGATCAACTTTATCTCGCAGACAATTTAACCTTTCTATTTTCTAGAGCAGGCAATCCAATTTCCATTTTCCTCAGCCTCCCAGTGGGCTGGTGACAAGTTTTCCTGCTGTTTCACTGGTGTCATTATCCCTTTTTTTGGAGCCTACCTGTTAAACTAATGTCTTAAGCCAAAGTTTTGCATCACTTAACCCAGAAAATGGGGACACACTATCAATATATGGTAGTTCTGAATAAAGGGGATTATTTAAATTTTTTTTTTTTAATTTGTGTGGTATCTTTTTAACATCAGTGTCAAACTATATGAGAAATCTTTTTTCTTTAATATGCCAATTTTTTTTTCCACCCAGACTGGCCCGAGCCTGCTAATCTGAGTGCTGCCCTGGGAAATGGGATGTGCAGCTCCTTCTTTCTGGGGCCACTTAGGTTTGCTGTGCTTTTTATAAAAGAAAAGTAAGTGTTCACTGAATGTAGGACTCTTGCCTCCCTGCTGAACACCTGCACTGGCTTGCAAAGACATCCTGCTTTCCTGGTGCAGGGCACTCCACAGGGATTGCTTTCCAAACCCAAATCCCAGAGAGAACAGCTGCGAGGAAAGGGATGAACCAGATTATAAACTTTACATAATAACCTATCTTGGAAGTTGCTGAGCTGGTGTTTGTACAACACTTTGGAATGGAAAGCTCCAATTAGGTCAGGATTTACCACAGTGTCCCTCAGGTGGGTGACAAAACACCTTGTCAGGGACACATGGAGTTCTGCAGTCTTCATCACTGAGATGCAGAAATCCAATATTCACCCAGCTTGTTGTTTACTCAGTAGATTCCAGGGTCTAACCACAAAACAGTGCCTGTGTGTGATGTTTATCTGATGGTCCCTAATTTCTTCAGCAGTACCTCTGGATATGGGCTGGGGATTTCACTGCTGGAAGAACATGCCTGTTTTGACTGAGGAGTAACTTGACTGATGGTCCCCTTCAAATCCAGAGAATCTGTTTCATCAAACCCTGTGGCCTGTCAGCTGTGGGGGAGTGCTTTGTGAAACAGCCGGAATGGCAAATTCCCCCCTTCCTTGTGCAAAGTGGAGTTGTTGGGATGACTCGCACGACTCAGCAGCTCTCTGAATTAGACACCGAGCATTCTCCTGGATGGGAAGTCAACCTCCTTCATCTCTCGTGTGTTTTAGAATATCAAACCACATAAGTTTAACCACGATGTGTTATTCTTGATAACCAAAGCAATCTAGCTCTTCCTTGCTGGATTTTTTTTTTAATATACTCCCCTCTCCACCTTCTTCGTTCGCTCCTCAGTATTAGAAAAACAAAAAGCAGCTCAGCGCACCAATATTTTCTCCGTGGTGAAGTCAGCATAGAATATTAGTGTCCAAAAAGTTGTAAAACAAAAGACTATCATATGTTGCACCTTTTAATCATGTAATTGCTGAGTGACATTTAACTCTGAGGCTTTAAGTTACTCCTTTTCAGCCAGCCTTCTCCTCGTGCCCTTCTCGTCCCTCCCTCCTCCCAGAGCAACCTGCTTTTGCAGAGTAGTGCTTTAACTACACTGAAGTTTGGCTGGGCTTCTACATATTACAGCAGCAACACGAAAGCAAACAATTGAAGTATTTGAGAACAATGAAATATGTATGGCTATCTGTGACAGCCCTATAAAGCAGAGCAATTAGCCGCGTAATCCGAGAAAGCCAAAGCGCCCGGCAGCCCACGGTTCCCTATTAGTTAAATGCTTTTTGTACGTCCTCATCCCATCAAATCAACTAACACTTCCTTTAATTGGTTCATGAATTATACAGCTCGGCTGCATTATAATTTAATCACCAGTAAACATTCCTGGGGCCTGCTGTAAAGTGTATAGCGCTCATTAATTCCTTAATTTCAGCAGATGGAAGGGGAGATCGGATGAACGGTGGCAGTACAGAGCGCCTTGGGCAATGGAAGAAGGAAAAAAAGGTGGGGGGCCGTTTAGATTTTTTAAGGGCTGTCAGAAACTCAATCTGTGAGCTGTCAGCAGCCTGGACCCGCTCCCCCCCCGCCTCTCTCCCTGCCTTCACCCCACCTACCGCTGCAAGTGACTGACGGATTCATATGGAGCCTTGTCAAGCCGTCTTTAAACATCAAGCCAGCGGGTAAACCAAGCCCAATGTAAATTAATTCTTGTCTTACGGGCCCCCCTTTCTCTGTCCCCATGAATATTTCATGGCTGGCAGCATAAATATTAATTCTAATAGCTCTGCACAGTGGTTATTATTTCTGTTTTATGACAAATATTCATAAAATATTCAGGACCCTTTTTTAGAACATTTACACACTTGATTGTGAAATTTTCCAGCTTCCTGGGGACACAGTAAACATATTGGGGTTCTCTTGATGGACTTTTTTCTCTCTTAATTAATACTACGCCACATTAATATTTAATCAGATTTAGTTTTCCTTTCCCCAGAAGTGAACCCTATTACATTTGAGGATTTATTTGACAGTATTTAAAGAGGGAATTTTTATTCCCTATTATGAAATTGGTTTCCTTTGACACATATATAAAATGACACATTATAATCCATTCTTTTATTCCCTCCCCTTGCCCCCAAATCATACACTTTTTTGGTGTCAGTTCTTTTATTTATTTTTACGTACCAAGTATCTTACTAACGACAAAAGTTAGTGTTTAAATCTTGGGGGTGGGGGTTAAACATCATTTACTCTAAATTTGATTCCGTTTATTTAATAAGGACAAAAAGTATGGGCTTCCTTGTTAGGAGCAGGAGGTGCTGGAGCAAAGCTGCAGACAGGTAGCAAAGGCATCAGTCCTGAGATGAGTTTGCTGGTGCTTAACCCTGGAGTTGTTGCTCTGCTCCAGATTTGCTTTGCAGAATCTAATTATTGCAGGGCAGGGTTGCAGGGATCTGAGGAAACACGCCTGCATTTGGGGGAGAGGGCTCAGGTTCCTGACCTCAGGCCTCTGGGGCTGCAGAGGCTGTGGATTATCTGAGAAGGGGTTTGATTAACCTTATGCAGGGCAGAAATCGTGCCAGCCACACTTCTCTAAAGCACTGCTGGCTGCCATCTTATTCTGTGATTCATAAAGCACCGCTGGAATGAACTCCAGGGGGAATGCAAAGATGCTGGAATAACAGCTGAGAATAAGGAGGAGGCAAAGAATAGAAATGAGGGGAGAAATGTAAAGCAGTTTTGAATGGAGGTATTAATGCATCCAAGCTACTTATTACACATGGAAAGAGTTAATGTTGCCTCCTCAAAAGAAGCTTTAAAAATGCATCGAAGCCACTCCTACAAAGGCATTTGCTGTGTCTCTGTGTGCCTTTCACTGTGCTCTGTAAGGTTTGCACAGACCCGAGTCCTGCAGACCACTGGAAGGGCTCTGGCTGCCCAAAGGCCTGGAGTTCCTTGCTGCTGTGAATCCATGGAGCTGCTTTGCTTTATCCCAGCTCCAGACCCAGCCCATTGTTCTGCCAGACAGGCACCAGTGCCTGTTCCCCCTGTGTGAGCTGGTGTGGCACCTGCTGGGACGCTGCTGAGCCACCGGGCTGGTGGGGTGGGACACGGGAGGGACCCTGTCACCTCGGCTGTCTGCACTGGTGCAGCCCAGCTCATCCAGCTGCGGGTGGAAAACATCTACCAGAGTCATTACTCTGCACTGCTGGTGAAGGGAAGGAACATCTGCAGCCATGAAGGATGTTGTTCATCTCACAGCCCTGGCCAGCAGCCATGTCCTGGGAATAGTGCCCCACTTAGCTGCCTTTTGTAGTTATTCGACAGAAATGCATCCATTTGAAAAGATCCAGTGTCTGGAAATAGCTTGTCATTGCATGAATCACTGTAAGAGCTCGATGAGCAAAACACTTGTGCTGATTAACCTGTGTTTTAGTGTTTATGCAATGTATTTTCCCTTATGGTTGAAGCCTAGAGGGTGAAATTGCTTCCCAAAATAGAATCAAGCATCGTTCATCAGAAGATATCCCAGAGTTTGAGAGAAATCAGTGAATAAAACCTCCCAACAGCTCCTTCCATAAATAAGAGATAAGGATCATTTTATCCATTGCAGAGACATGCAAGAGGAGTATTTAGGGTAGGGAATAAACTGTGATTCATGTCCAATCAGTGGTGCAGCCTCAGCAGGGCCGTTGTAGTGTGGTTACCCATGGGCAAAGCACCTGGTGAGAGCTGCAGTGACCCCTGAACAAGGCTGGGAGAAGGTAGATGGGATCTGTGTAACCAGGTTTAATTTTTAAGAGGGGATTTGGGGTTGCAGAATGTAACTGTGGAGATATAACGTTCTTGGGATCCTGTGTCTGGGCCATGGTGCTTGAGAGGAGGCTTAGCCAAGGTTTCAGGTTCAAGGTGTCTTTATACCCTGGGGAAGGGGACATTATTTAGGGGAACTGATTGATCCAAGTCAGTATCTCTGGCTGGAAAGTCAACAGAGACAAAATGATCAGGGTTTTAGCTGGAATTAGGCACTGGGACTCAAATCTGAACCTCCTTGTACCTATCAAGTTGGACCACTAACTTGATTTGTCATGTTGTTGTGATCACTCAGTGGTGCTACCCAAGGAAAAGACCTTTTTGCAATGCAGATGTTTTTTGTACCGTGACCAAAGCTGCCATCCCACTCCTGTCTGGCTTGTAGAATCCAGAAGTTTGTACAGTTTTGTGCACTTTTGGAAACTTTTAAAACCAAAGAATGTGGTCAGTTTTAACAATGAGAGTCTTAGAGTTTGCCTGAATTCAGGACAGTTTCTAGGGATGGTTTTGTCCCTCTGCCAGTTCAGTCCGTGATGCCCCCCAAGGCTTTTCCATGCATTTGTGAGAACTCTGTGATTCCCTTCCCCGCCTGCTTTGGCTGCTCTGTGAACCAGAGGGATGAGCTTGTGTTTGTGCCAGGGATCACACAAGGATTGTACCTGTGGTGGCCTTTTAGGACCTACAGCATCCTTCCACTTCAATGGCCTCATCTCTCCCTCAGCTTTATATTTCAATTACAGAACTCACAGCCAGTGCATTGGCAGAACAGAGTCCTCCAGGAGAGTTGTTTTCCATGGGGAACTGTGCCATAGCATCAGGAACACTGTTGATGTCTCCATATGGAGTAAGATGTTCTGTGCCTTATGAAAGGCACAATTATTTCTAGCCTTGAATTTGACATTTTCTATTTGTCTGCCTGGAAGAGGAGGTAACTTTGTGTCTCTTCCTCTCTCTTTCTTCCACTCTCTCCTTCCTGATCTCTTTGCTCTGATTGAGCTGAGGGTCTGTCAAAGTTCTGCCAGCAAAGTTTGCTGTAACTTTGAGATCACACAGGCATCTGATCTTCACATTCTTTTTTATTTTAAAGCAGACTGATGTGGTACGTTGTAAACTGCCAGGAGCACTTGCTAATTTAGTAGTTAATGACAGTCACAGAGAGTGTTTTTCTTGCCCCTGGAGAGGTTTTAGACACAGCTGGGGTAGATTTGCCACTATCAATTATGCACAATTTTAAACAAGAATTGGCCAGCAGGGGCCTCTTTTTTTTTGCAGAGTGCAGAGCGTGAAGAATGGGAATATGGCAGCTGGTACCTGCCTGCGACAGAGAAGATATATAGGAGTCAAGAAAATAAGGGAAAGATTAATAGCTTACTATTTTTAAAGTTGCAGTTTCAACTCAAAAGTTTAAAAGCTGCATTAAAAGTGGCCCAGTGTTGGCTGGTGGTGTATTTTTGTTTTAATTCAAGCATCCTAACTTTGTTGCAAAGCTTGATCAGGCCCTGGTATAGCCACAAGCAAGTCAGTAGTGCCTGTTTTTAAAAGCCAGGTAGAGATCAGGATCCTGTCTCAGATATCCTGTTGTGTTGTCTTCACATCCTTAAATGAAAACAAGGGATGAATTTGATTTACTGGTATAGATCTAATTTCACAGACAATAGTTCTATAAAAAGGGCTTGGCTTCGGGCTCCACTCCACCAGTGTCAATCCAGAGCAACTCCAAGTAATGGGAAATGCCAAGGATGAGAATCTGACCCCAGTAAATAGCTCAGGTCTAGAACAGCCAACATCTGGATCCATCTAGGTCAGCCTCATAAAGCAGCTGTGCTTAAATGACAGGACCTGGCTCACAGGCAGAGCTTCAGTTCTCTAGAGATGTGAAGGCAGCTGGCAGGGCAGTGCAGCCATCCTGGAAAGGGACTGTCCTTAGCATTCCTTATTCCCTAGCACAGGGATTCCAGGATTCAGGCACACAGCACCTGCTTCTCTTACAGCAACACTCCTAATTTTTCCCTCACAGGTGTTTGAATTCAGTGTCGTTATAGCCAGAAAACAGGAAAACCACCACCAAATAAATTCTTGTGAGGACAGCACTGAGCACTGCCAGTTGTTAATAACTTGGATTAAGTGGGTTGGTTGCCATCTGGAACAAATGCAGCTCAGGATTAGCCGAATGCTGTTGTGTAGGTCACATATCCTTCCTTCACTTATGTCATGGTTGGGACACATTTTTCCAAAAAAAATGCTGTCTCAGATCTGGAGTGAAATAACACCTCTGCCACCCCTGCTCTTCCCTCTCCTCTATCCATTTGCCAAGGGGAGCATCAGGATGCCCTGGTGACCTCCAGGCTCTTCGATGACACTGGCTGAATAGCCAGAAGGCAGAAGTGGCTGGAATACTCTTTTGGAATGCCAGATGGCTGGTAGGAAAATGGCGTTATATTCCAGCTGTTAGGGCTGGAACACATTTCATCACCATCCAAAGGCAGCAAGTTCTCATTTGACTGGGTACACAGTGAAGGTGTCATCATCATTATTAATTTGTTGGAATTTAATCTCTCTAATGTATCTGGAAGCTGCACTAGATTAGATAAGTGATGTCAAGTACAGTGAGGGAGAGGCAGGATTCTGACACACAGATTTTTTTGTGCCTTTTAACATTTGTGTTCACAGTTTTATTATCTGTAAAAGCTGACAGGACTGGACCTTTTCCCACATCTCTCTCCTGGGAGATGGAACAAAGGAGAGAGGACAGAGCTGTGCTTAGGAATCCCTTGGTTTCACTCGATGGGAGTCAGAGTTTGTCCTCAGAGAGCTCAGAGGCTGCACCAAGTTTTCCCCACAGTCTCCAGCCAATGCCAGTGATTTTTGGTTGCCCGTAGGTGGATTCTGACCCTGTGGCACAGGAGTGAGGATTGCTGGTGCCCCTCTGCCCAGCCCTCCCCTCACCTTGCTGCTGACTGGCACCACTCCCCTCCTGCAGCTGAACTGGGAGCTCTGGAAGAGGAGCTGTGCTGGATGCTAATCCAGCAGGGTAATGTCGTGTACTTTGATATGAGGCTGTGTTTCCTCGCCTCCCTGTCTACCAATTCTGATGACATCTGTTTCATATTTCCCCTTGATAGGACTTGTGACACATTACAACATACAAAGCCTGGCTGATTCCTAAAGTGAGCTTTACAGAGGATGCATTTATGTGAGGAAACCATGCTCGCTGTGTGGAAGGGGCCAAGCTCTGCTTGGAGAGGAATCCAGTGCTTGCAGGGAGTTGTTCCAGTTACTGCTGGATCAAGGTCATGGGTGCAGCCCTCTGTGTTGTGAGGATTTCTGAGAGAAATCCAATAAATGTGTTACCTGGGCAGTTGGAGGGTCAAGTTTGTTATGTGATCAGAGTCACAGCAGCCTGAGAGAGGGACAGAGGCCAAATGTTACTCAGAAATACCTTGAGGAGCTACAGGAGATGTATCAGATAGCCAAGGCTAACACTCCCCAGCCTGCATCCATGTAAATAGGCTTTACTCATGTGAGTAAACCTCCTGGGGTGGCATAATAGACTGTGTGGGGTATGTGTCTCCTTCAAAATGGTAATAAAGCTTTCTAATTGGAAGTATTTTAAGTCTAGACTGTAGTTCTGTCAGTGGTTTTCCCCTTCATCTTTTTTTTTCCTGCTTTTGAACAATTTTAAACTGACAGCCCTGGGGAGTGTTTTCTCTTATCTATGGGAGATGTGTGGAGTGGCAGGGTAAGGCATCCCACCTTCCACTGGAAGGACCCTTGGATTGGGAGTTTGCGCTGCTCTGCAGTGAATTCTGTGTGTGCTGTTACACAATGCATGTGGGGGAAAAAAAATCCATATTAGCAGGGATGTCTGCACCCTCCCACTTCTTCCCCCTACACTCCTCTGTAATGGTGACACCAGACTGGATAATAAGCAGCATCTTGTTTCAAAAAGAAGAGAGTCTCAGACAAGGCTTTCAGAGTTCATTTTGTTGGCAGCTTTTTAAGTGGAGTTTTTTAGGCTCTTCTGTTTCAAATACCATAATACTTTTTGTGTTCCTAACTATGAATTACGACAAGCTTTCTTGATATGCCAGGTTATCCTTCAGTGGGTTTGTTTATCTCAGGATATAATAGGAAGCCGTATCAATTATCATGACTGTATAAATGTTGTTCCTCTCTACTAGAATATTCATCTTGAGACATATCATCAGATGTTACCTGTTCTGACAATCACGTTTTTGTGCCATTGTTGGGCAACAGAAACAAAGAAAAACAAAATGTTAAGAGTGTAAGGGATAAAAGAGCGTTGAAACTGTTGTTCTTTTCCTGTCTTTGGAATCTCCAAGATCTTGAATGTTTTATTCCTGGCTGTTATTTTGTTACCACAGTGTGAATAGAAGTCATTATCTGTAAACATTTGAAAAGAGAGATGATTTTCATAACTTTAAATCCTACAAAGGATTCTAGTAATCTGCTATGTGCATGCCAAGGTAAAGCTCAGCCTTTCATCTGGTCTGATCCCACCCAGTCAGTGTAAAATGTTCCTTTGGTGAATGTCTAAACCACGCAGTATCTCCTGTGAGAAGCAGACAAAAATGAAAACAGGAAGCCTGGCCTTGAAGGCAGCAGCAGGAGAAGGTGTGTTGTACAGAAAGATGTATTTACAGCCTTCAGGTTGTGCTTCGTTGGGAAAAATTATTTTCATAGGTTCAAAGGGAAGCCTTATTTTTTATTTTGTTCTGAGCTAATTGTTAAATGTGGTCTTTGTGCAGATCTGCTCTGCCTCAAATAGCTGGGGAACAGGGGACTTGTGTCTGCTCAAGATCAGCAGTTTGTCAAGATTCTTCTGCTGAAAAGCTTTTGAACACGAATATAAAATGAACAGGACCATTATAATGAACCAAAAGGACAGGGAATCAATGTGAGATGGGCACAACAGTTTGTGTGCAGCAGTGGGATGTGTCTGGGTGCATGTGGGGCATGTTGTTTTCTGGCTCTGCATCCTTCATCCGTGTCAGGGCATCTGTGTCACCTGTGTGAAGTGGGTTGGCAAGTCCTGCTCCATCCCCCGGTGAAAAGCTGTTCCTGGTGTGGAACCCACCCCAGTGACACCGTGGGGCTGCCTCTCTCAGATGCTGAGCAGCTCTCACTCGCTCAGGCTCAATGGGAATTGCAGATTCTGATCTTCAAATGAAGCATTCAGCATTAATATTTCCTTTCAGCAGTGTCACCAGCAAGGCCCAGCCGTGCTGAGCTGCTCCCCATGCCCTGGCAGTGCTGGTGGAAGGGACAGGGAATTGCCAGCAGCATCATGGGGTTTGTGTTCTGTCTTACCACTCATCCTGCTTTGAAGGACGCAGGGCAGGAGTGGGAGAGCAGAGGACTCACCCTGGGGGGAGACAAGGGCAAAAGGAGTGGAAGTGGACTGAAACAGCAAGAGGAAAATCCCTCTCATGGGCACTGGAGGAATGCATAATTCTGGCAGAAAAGCTCTTTCTCTGTCCCTGACAGGAACAGCAGAGTTTTTTATTTACCTTTTGGGGCATGTCATTGTGATTCTGTTCGCTGGTTGGGTTGGGAAGTGGATTCAGAGGAGTTCAGAGGGAAGTGCTGGGTGGAGAGGGGGCTGGGACAGACTGAGAGAGGCTCCAGCTGCAATTCCCCCACCGGTGTCCCCCCACAGTGTGTTGTCAGAGCACACAGCACTCACAGTCCCTGTGTCTGAGATCTCCTGCCTTGCTGAGCCTGGAGACCAAACAAAACCTGAGGAGAAGCCACAGAGAAATCCCGTGCTCGTGTTTGTGACACTGCAGGTTTGGGGGGGGGCGGACTTCCACTGCCACAACTGCTCTTCGTTTGGGTAAGGATTAACACCCTCTGAAGGTCACAAGTGATGTTCTCAGGATGTTAATGCACTTAATTGTTGTGTTCTCCACAGGGTGTTTTTCTTTAATCTCCCCTATGAGTCCATCATGGAGCGCCTGTCCCAGCGGAGGATTGATCCCGTCACTGGGGAGAGGTGAGCACTCCTGGCTCATGTGTAACATTTTTCTGACTGTCAGGGAGATGAAAGCACCAAATAGACTTCTTAGAAATCTAAGGAGCTCAGCAATACTGTACTCCTGCTTAGGGACTCCTTAAAAGAAAACTTCAAACTTTCATTGCTCCTGAAGCACCAGCCCACCTTCCTGCTGCAGCAGCTCCTCAGAACAGGGGGGTTTTAAATCCTGGTGCCTGAAATCTACAGCGGCAAACAGCTCAGCTCTAACATTTTAATGGTAACTAAATTGATTGGTAAAATAAGGCTGAGGGAAGATGTCTAAAACCTAGCCTAAATGCAGATGGTTTTCGGACATTCCCATGGGAATTTTGAAGGGTTCCCAGCTGGGGAAAATGGAAAACTTGCTGCATTTTACTTCCTGTGATGGTCCTGTCTGCTGGGAGATATTAACACATTTCCTGCTCAGTAGAGCAAACTCATTTGAGTCACTGAGTCACTGTAAGGTTGGTTCATCTCATTGGTATCACATCCCCTTGTCTCACCAGTGACCTTCAGCTTTCCTGCCTTCTCCACCCGATTTCCAGGGAATAAGTCACAAATAAATTTATCTTCCCAAATACCTGCTGGAGTTGGCATGTGTTCACAACTTCACTTGTGGTCTGGTCTTATGATTCCCCTCACTTAAATTTTAAACCCTTCTTTTGCTTTCCTAAAGGCTGAACACATCCTATTGCATCAAAGACAAATCCTGAACCCTCAAAGATTAAGGCCATAAAGAATGGATTTGTCCCAAAGTGGTGGATGATTATTCAGACATCTCACTCGAGGTGCAGCATTAACTTGTGACAGCAGCAGTGATTTGCTGTAACTGCTCTCTTTGCTTTAGTAATGAGCAATGTGGTTGTTCAGCAGAAAGGAACAGGCTGAAGCAAATCATTCCCACATCTTTGCATTTCTTATCATTAGGATTAGGCTGTTCAGTATCTGCTCCAGTTCACACGCTTCCCTCTCACACTCTGGGGTTTATTCCTCACAAATTCTCCGTGAATTGAATTGTTTTAGGTGCTGTGTCTAATCCTTGGCACCGTGTAAAGCCTGCCCCTCTGGCTGCAGGGCAGAGCAGGGAGTGGCCTTCAGCTGTGCCCTAAATCATTCCCATGTGGAATGAACTCCGTGTCCACATGGTTGGATGCAGCTCTGCAGAGACCCAAACTCTGCTTCCCTCCTTGGTTTTGCATCTATCCCAAAAAGTTTCAGAAAATTTGGCTGTACAGGAAGAGGCATAAACTGGTTTTGTGTTGAGGCAGAGGAGACATTTACTCAGGATTGCCAGTTCTAACAGGGAATTTAAACACTTGATTGCAAAGGAACTTTTAGAGATTGATGGGAGCCTTTGGCAATGCAGGGACATCATCAGAATTCCTTTGGTGTCAGGTGAGCTGGGCTGTGGCACTGCTACAGGACTCTGAGGATGGAAATCCTCTTTCCTGCTGAAGTAACTGAGGGAACCCACAAGTGTGAATTGAGGGAAGCCAAATTCCAGCATTTGGAAAATTAAAAATAACCAAAGCCTCCGGTGAATTAACGTCTTTTTACCTTCAGCTACTACATAAAGATGTTAGCAATCAAATGTCTGAGAGCCTTAAACACAGTTTAAGGTCCCAGCAATGCTGGACACGGGGCTGTGTTTAAGTTAAGGCTTTTTTTGATGCTTTTTTAAAGACAGGAATCAAAGATTTCAAGTAAAAGATCTGGAAATGCTTCTGAACCTGGAGCACTGAACATGTAATAGAGATTTCTCCTCGTGGGGAGCAGATAAACACTACCAGTGCCACCTCCAGAGAAACCCTTGGCCTTTGAGGATCCAGGATTCTTGAGGGCAGCAATGACAGATTACTTGCCCTGAAATTTCCAGTCTTTGTTTTAAAACCCCAACCTAGAGCAGAAAGAGGCCAAGGGACTGTGACAGGCAAAAGCATGGAAAATCTGCAGAAGTGGCTGCTGTGTCCTCAAGTTGAGCTGAAACCGTGGCATTTCTTCTCCTCTGCAGATACCACACTACATTCAGACCAGCTCCCACTCCAGAGATCCAGGCCCGGCTCAGGCAGAACCCCAAAGACCAGGAAGAAAATATTGAGAAGCACCTGGAAATCTATTACAGGAATGTCAAGGCCCTGGAGGATTTTTACCAAGATGCCTTTTATGTCAATGCTGACCAAGACCCTTATGCTGTCTTTGAGTTCATAGAAAGCTGTATCATTAAGCCCCTTCCATGTAAAAAAATTAGAAGTTTATAATTAGAAGGGATGGTTTCTGGAAGAGTTGATTTAAAATTTTTCCCTGTAATACTTGCAGTCTGGTTGCTGAAGTGGCAGGTTATCACCAGGGAAGAGGAAGTCAGCCAAGCTGTGTTAAATCTGAAGCTCACCAAGGCTGAGTGAAGTACAGAGGGTAAGAAATTGGGCTTTAGGGGAAAGGTTTTTGGCTTTTGTTTTGTGATTATATGAATGATATGATATTTTGTGATATGAAACACTGTGGCTGGGGAAGTCCTTGTGTTTAATTCAAATATCTTTTTCCGTTTCTGAATAGTAGTTTTGTCTTCACTATGTAAGACTCATGAATCCAATTTGGAGTATTAAAGCTGTGAGATGTGTTTGTGTCTTAATTCTCCACCAAAACCACCCAGGCACTCCTTGCGTCCCTCTGTCCCTGCAATCAAACCCTAAAGCAAAGAGAAAAACAAAGCTCCCAGCTCTGCAGTGAACTTTCACCACAGTGTTTGAGGTCGGGGGCAGTTTTCACTCCCACGTTAACTCAGATTTCGTAAAAAGTGCTGACAAACCCCTCTGCAGATGCACTGGCTGTCCCCTTTCTGCTGGGCAGGAAGACTCAGAACAGCTGGATAGGATCTCCAGAGCCCTGGAAAACTGGCTGCAGGTCCATCACTTTCAGAACCCAGTCAAGGACATAACGAGCTGCAGGTGGGTCACTAAATTCTGTTTTCCTGGGGTTTTTCTGCTCCCAGCCTGTGGCTGCTCTGGCTGAGCTGTGCCTGGGCATGTTGGTGCCCAGGGTTTGGTTTTTTTTTCCTTCTCTGGCTGGATATGGCAGCAATGAATACTCAGGTAAGTTTTTTTACCTGGAAGGTCTCTGGTGAAAGGCTGCTGGCTGTCTCAGACTCTGGCTGTGGAAATGCACGTCCTTAATGCCTGTAGAAAAGGGGAATGATTTGTGCTGTGGTCAGAGAACTGGGTTGGATGCCTCTGTTATGTCTCCCTCTGTTTCTCCCCTGTGTATGAGTGTGAATTCCCCCTGCCAGAGCGTGGGGAGAGCTTCAGGTTTCTCCTGTGGAAGCCTCAGTGTCTGGGAAGGTGCAGGCAGAGAGAACAGACCTCCAGAAGCCTTTTGGGTTTAGGTGACTGCTCTGGTCCTGTTGCTGCCGAAGGATTTGGGTCTTTGTTGCTGTCTTTGACTGTGTGTGTCTAAATCTATCTGGAGAAATGAAAAATGTACAGGCCATATTTCCTTCTTGCTCCTGTAACTTCAGGTGGAAAGACCCTGGTTGTCCAGGTGGCAATGGGGATATTGTGTTATTTTATGAGAATTTAAAGTCAAAATTTTCAGTACTTTTGGGAGCGGAGGGGTGTTGATGAATGGGAATTGGACTCTCCAGCCCTGAGGGCAGCTCTAAAGTCTCAGAATAAGTGTCTTTGAAATCTAAGAAAGCCAAATCCAAGCAATCTGAGTCCCTGGTGCCTCTTGAGCTGAGAAATCCAGTCTGTAGCACCAAGCTGATGCAGAGGCTGCTCCCAGGCACAGGACCCAGCCACAAATCCTCTTGTTCAGCTGGGCAAGGACATCTTTAACAGCCCTACCTGTTACAAATGTGCTGCTTGGTGACTGCTTGGGCAGCTGGGTTTTCTGCCATTGCTATGAAGATGTGCTGCAGCATTCGTGCATAATTGGGAGCCCTTCTATTAATAATACATGGGAAGCTCATCTTGCTAATATCACCTTCATCTGAGCGTTCCTACTAAATATTTTGATAGATGAAATGGGTAGAGAGTGTATTTAAATACTGTTTGTACTGCAGCTAGGGTACAAAAGGGACAGTGCATCTTTAATTAGACAGGTACATCTGCTTAATTAATTTAGCTGTAAAGCCCTTTTTCCTCTTCATTCTTTCATCTATATGCGGATGCTATATTAGTTCCGCTCCGCTGGTTCCATAGAAACTGAGAAAAAGAGCTCAGTCTCATTGAGATGCACTTGGCATGTCTGGGTAGGAGTCTCAGGTCAGTGGTCAACCCCCAAGGGTTTGCAGCAGGCCTGAAGTGCAGAACGTCAGGGTTAGCAGAACATGCTAATACTCATGTAGAACTCTCCCTCAGAAACAACTAAAACAATTGACATTCATTTAATTACTGTAAACGAAACAGCCCCTGCATGACTTTGCATAGTAAAGCCTGTTAATACCAAAAAGGTTCAGTGGGTGGAAGGAGGAATTAGGCTTTTATAATTGGAATGCAACACTTGAAAACCAATTTGGTAACTAGGCATGATTTTATTAGCATCTTATTCTGGCAAAACAAATGTTGAGCAATGAGGAAAACAAGGTAAAGAGGAGGTGGTAGGAACACAGCAGGGATCAGATGTTACTGATTGTACAGCTTTGGCCAGGTCTGGAATGGACATCTTCCATCACTCTGCTTCCCAGAGACACTTTGTGGAGAGGGCTGCCTGGAGGTTGTGCTGTACCCTATAAGTTATGCTGTTAATTACGTAGTGTAGCAACAAGGTGAGTTTGTCCAACTGTTCCACAAACTTTTGTGTCCACCAGCTCCAGACACAGGATCCTTCAGTGGTGGAAGGGCACTTGAACACCCCTTCTCCACCACCACCTCTGCAGGGACCCCCTGTAGCTCTGGAAGGATTTCCCTGCTCTCATCTTTCCCTGTGAGGCTTGGATGCTGCTCAGGGAATGGCATTAACCCCAACCTGCTCTGTGGTGAGGGCTCTGAGGAGCAGGAATAGCTCTTCCTCCTCCTCTCTCCAAAAAAAATCAGGGAAATATTTATTGTCATTATGTATGCATTGACAACCATAGTATTTCCTCTCCAGAAATACACAATAGGATTAAGAGGATGAGGAAACACCAAAGGAAAGGGTGGCTGAATGATGAAGTCCCCGAGCCATACCTGAATGGAGGTGAAAGGCAGCAGTGAGGTCCCTCGTTACCAGGTCCAGAGCAGGGGGTGTAATTTGGAGACACAAGACTGAGTCTGTATGATCCCAAACTTCATCCCAAGTGCCAAGAATGGCACCTAGCACCAAGGCACTAAGACACTGTACAGTCCAGGGCTGTTCCACTTATCCATCCAACTTGGATTAGCCTGGATTTCTTCATCCCAGAGGAGGATGGATTAACTGTTGCCAGCATGAGCAGCAAATTTTAAAAGCTATCAGAAGCTCCTCATCAAGGACAATGACACCTTAGCTCTGGACAAACAAGAGTTTGTTTGTTAATTCTGCCTGTTAATTCTCAGCTGCAAGAGCAAGTATCACAGTCCTTTTAAACAGAAAAAAAAAAAAGAGCATCAGGAACCCTCAGTCTCTACTGGAACGTTGCTCTCCCTCTGGAGATGAGGGTCCTTGAACAGCCAGAGTGTTCACCATCAAATGGCGAAGCAGTTGAGAACCTCCAACTATTCACTTGTTTGAAGTATCCTGCAAAACTTAAGCGAAAACTTAGTGAGATAAACTCTGACTTTGTGGGATTTGTTCTTTGAACATTTCACGTGGTGTCTCAAAACAGACTGAGCCTTGATAGATGTGTTAGTTTGAGGAGGCAACTCTGATAATGGCAAAATAACACAAGGATCTGGCAACAGTGTTCATTCCTTGCTCCCCTGCTCCCCTTCCCCATGGGGTGACAGCAAGGTTTGATCAGCACAATGTGTGGGACAATGCCCCAAGGTGCTGCTGCTGCCCTGCAGGAGCAGGACCAACCCCTGCGTGCCCAGAGCTGCTCCTTCAGGAGTCTGAGGCATAAAAGGATTCCTGGAGCAGCCTCAGCACTCGCTGGGCAGCCAAACCCACTCAGGTCAGCACCAGGGGTTAAATGTTACTGAGTGAGGTGGGCTCTGCTATTCTGGTTAAAAATGCACTTAGGGACAAGTGCTGGTTTACACAAAAATGAAATCCCAATTCCTCTGTACCTGTTGTGAACAAGTCAGGGTGAGGAGTGAAATCCTTTTTGCTAAAGGATCTCCACTGGCAGACAAAGACAACATCGTTGGCTTTAAAATTCCATTCTCCCAGCAGTCTGAAACCAGGTTAAATAAACTGGCAATGGCAGACTGAGTATCTACTGCCTTGAAAGACAGGGAAAATAAACATTAATGCTGCAATGTTACCGTGAGGTGTGCTAGAGCTTCTCCATGGCAAAACATTAAAACTCAGTCCAGGGACATTCAAGAGAACTGCCAGAAATGATCAGCAAGAACCAATGTCATCTGTTATCATGTGAACCTTTGGGTCAGCCAGACTTAAACATTTCAGCAGATTAGGATATTTTTATGGTTTCTAGACCACAGCCAAAGAAATACTCTTTGACTTTTTCTGAAAGCATTGGGACATGGTTCTGCAGGGCTCCCTCCCCTCCTCCACAGGCAGGAGAATTTCTAAATTGGAGCACTTACTGATGAGCTGGTCATGGCTGCCAGGGCAAGGACTTGCACCTTCCACTTAAAATGCCTTCTCAACCACCACGAATAAACCTCTGCTCAGCTCATATGGCAATAGATGTTCTGTTCCCCCAAACCCCAGCAGCACTGGGAAGTTTTGTCCCAGGTACCAGAGCTGGCCCCAAACTCCACACACGTTGGGCATCGAAGTTACTCCTTGTTTTACTGAATACCAACACGAGCTACATTTCCCTTCTCTGCAGGCACACTGAAGTAATTTCAATTTTCAATGCACAGCAATAAAAAACTAAACATTTCTTTAATACAATTATGGTATCACTTCCAAGGATATTTACAAACAAGGCTAATTATTTTACAGATGAATGTGCTTCTGCTGTTTCTAGGCTACTATAGCAATGTTCTTCTTAGTCAATGCATGATCATGCTTAATGCATGAGACACTGAGCAGAAGGACAGCTGACTTCTTTAATGTTCACTGAAAAAAATTTGCTCCTATTAAAGGTGAAGGAACATTAACAAAATATGCATAGTCATTGAATCGAGGAAACAAGCACCAATCACACATGCACTGGTGGGAGACTGATACTGTCAGCACAATTCCATGATTTCTCAACAGCTGTAGAGCACTTCCCACACAGTGAAAGTGTCAGGAATCACAGACAGGGCGACACCTCTGCGATTGGTACTCTGCAGAATGGAAATACACAAACTCAGGATTATTTGACAGCATGGATTGAAGTTAACAAGACAAACTGTACCAAGTAACCACACACATTTGGGAGGTATTGTTCCTCTAACACTGCATAGGAAGTTGAAAAGGATTCTGCTCCCTGCAGGAACAGATGGCAAAAAAAGATGGGTTTTTCTGATAGGGCAGTTAGAAGGCAAAATAAATTCCTAGGCTCGGCCACGTGAGATGGAGAGGGACTTTCTACATGAGCCTGGAGTGACAGGACAAAGGGGAATGGCTTCAAAAGGGTTAGATGGGATATTAGAAAAAAATCCTTCCCTGTGAAGGTGGGGAGGCCCTGGCACAGGGTGCCCAGAGAAGCTGTGGCTGCCCCTGGATCCCTGGCAGTGTCCAAGGCCAGGTTGGACAGGGCTTGGAGCAACCTGGGACAGTGGAAGGTGTCCCTGCCCATGGCAGGGGGTGGAACGAGATGAGCTTTATGGTCCCTTCCAACCCAAACCATTCTGGGATACACAAACAGCTTCACCAGCCTCCTTGGCCTTACCTAGAACATGTCAGCCATAGTGGGGTTGGGTTTGGGGTGTTCTGTTCATTTGGGGTTTTTTACTGAGCTGTTACGAAAAGCTGGCAGCTGGGAGTGATTCCTTGTGTATCAAACTTGTGGAAAACTAATCTACTGTATGAGGGAGACTCTCAGTTTAACTGACAGTAGTGTTAGTTGGTAATGCTTTTGGCAACTGAGTTTCTCTGGAAAAGAGAATTCCTGTTGGTAGAGGGTTAAGTGAAACCAAAGGCAAATACACTGGCAAAAGCTGGAAGGGAGTTAGAACTTAGGTCAGAAAAAGAAAGTGGGGCAAGAGCCTTAAGAGCATTGGAAATTTTATATATATGTATATATATTAGTGTTTAAGCTAATTGCTATTAGTTTAATAATTATTACATTTAAAAATTATCCTTACTGATCCCTATTTGACCCAGGCAGTCAGTACCACCCTTCTGACTCAAACATTTCTGAGGCAGTTACTCTCCTAGGCTTTCAGTGAAATTCATGGAATGCCCAATTTCTTTCATATGGCTGTAACTGGCATCTGCTTCTCTGGGCAAGAAACTGGAACCATGGATTATTTGGACAGTTCAGTGTTCTACAGCAAATGCCAGTGTTGGTAAGAAGCAAAGGAGAGCACTGCAAGCTGGAGCCTTCTCTACCCACCAAGACCATTCAAGAGGCAGCTCCACTGTTCCCATCCCAGCTTTTGGGAATTGACACTGGTGTCAGGCAGAAAGGACAATTCCCACTGTGCTCAACCCTTCAGTTCCTTGTCAGTGTCCAGCTGCTGAGGCTTCCATGGGTGCATTTCCAAACAGCTTTAAACTGGCTCTTCCAGGTGTACTCCTGTTTCTGGAGCGTGGAATGGGCTCCGGACTTTAGGAGTTTGTAGAACCTGTGATGTTCTATTTACAGGACTGTGGACAATGTGTTCCCCCTCCAGCAGAGTCTCTGTTCCTGTCTCTGTATCCTCCCAGGCTGAAGGGAGCTTATGCAGTAGAGAAAATACTTTCAGTCTTGACACAGCTTTTCTCTAGAACACAGGAGAATCACAGAACGTGCAAGGTCCTTGCAATAACCTCTTGATCCATTCAGGATCTGCAAACAAGAAAAGAAGTTGTTTAAAGTTGGGGGTAGAGATGGACAGAGGAATGACATCTGAGATGCACAAACTAAACAGGAACCCTGGACAGTTTGTATATATTCACATGCAGGAGTGACTGAGAATTCAGTGAAATCAAACTGTTTCTGACCTGAAATTTCAAGTAATGCCAGTTTAAATTCCACCTCAGCGGGGGATAAAATTAGGGTGAAACACTCCATGCTTTATCCTTACATACTCATAGCTGTATAGGAAAAAAATTTAAAGGATCACCATGGCACAACTGCAGCGTTCTCATTTTCTAAACTGGAATTAGATCCTTCACATAACACAGTCCTTGGTTCCTGCCTCTTTATCCCTCTTGCAGAACTGGATGCTGATAAATTCAACTTGGATCAAACTAACTAAGTTAGTATCAAACTAACTGCTGGAGCATTCCAGCACAGATTATGTGTTTACCCAGCTCTCATTAAAATGTGGGATTTATACATCAATTTCTGCAGTCATTAGTTTGTAATTAACACGTCACTAATCCCAGACAACACCAGGACACTGTGAAATGCAGAGTTTCACATAGGAACTCCCTAAAAGAGAAAAGTCAGTGAAACTAACTCAAGCTATTTTGCAGATAAAAGTTAAGAAGCCCCAATCCTGCCCCTTTTGCCCCCAGGAACGTTTTACCTTCTGGGGTTGGGTGCCGTGCAATGCTGTCGTGAAGCAAACACCTCCTGTACACCAAACTCTGGCAGGACTGGTAGGTTAGAAAGCACCTGTGAAAGGACAAGTAGTTTTATCAAGAGGTTTGGGGTGTATTGTTTTATGACCTGCTCCTGTGCCCTCACTGGAGGCTGAGTTCTGCTCACAATCTGCTTTCTGAGAGTTAAGGCAGTAATGAACCACATTAAATATGAAAATTAGTAATTCATTAATTCAGGTACATGAAACTTCCCAAGTGTACCAAATTGCATATGGACACAAAAATGAAAGGTCAAAAATCAATCTATCATTGGCCAAAAAATTTTTAACATACAGTAGAGGAGGTAAAAAGCTTGAGGCCCTACTGCACAGGGAAGAACCAGGGTTTACCTGACTGTTTACCCAAACTAGTAGATAAAATCTGTTAGGCACAGTTTTTTCTTTGTGACAAACTAGTGACTTGCCAAGGCTCCAGGGACAATCTCCATGTACCCCCCACACTGGTACAGGAAGATTTAATTTTCTAGATGTTCCAGAATTTGACTTCTCAATGTGCCTGTTCTCAATCAGTTCCTGTTAAACTGCTTTTGTTTTCAAATGCTGAAGGAGCTTGAACAAACCCTCCTTCAAGTGATGTTCCAAAGGATGACTTGTCCTTGATTTCCCTTGCTTGCTTTCTCCCTGACCCCATATTCCCCCCAAAATAGACGCTCAAAAGCATTTTATTATAAAAACATTGTCCTGCTAAGAGAACCAAATCCAACCTCCAGCACCCTGGCTCTTATGGAAGAGGAAAGAAAAAACTGTAGCATGGATAACATCCTTCATGCCTTTTCACTCCACTGCTAACAAGTGGTTTAGTGAGCTCTCAAAGTATGTTTGAATTATCCAGAGGAGGGGAAAAGCTCTGTAAGAGCCCATTACCTGAGCCAAATGTGGCCGTTGGAGCAGACGGCCTGCTTGCGGTCGGTGAAGGGCAGGATCTCCTTGCACAAACTGCAGTGCTCCGGGAAGGTCTGTTTGTTCATCTTCTTCAGGATGTGCCCAATCAGCACCTGGAACACACAGGAGGCACTCACTGACACAGCCCAGGGTGGGAACACCTCACTGTGATTTCAGAGTGACACAGAATTCGCTGAGTCGCACGAAATCAAAGTGTAAGAAATACAAAATATCAGTAAGTATTCATTTATTCCCCTTTTGCTCTCCTAAAGATTCCTGAATCCCCACAGTAAAGGGATACAGACCTTAAAACCAGTAATTCCTTGCCAATTTTAAAAGTACTGAAAGACCTGCTATCACACTACTGACCATCACAGCAGTGCTTTCCCTCATGCCTATCACAGTGAACGTGCTAAAAAACACTCCTGTTCAGAAATTACCTGGATGCCTTCAGCAGTCATCTGGGAGTACATTTATAGCAGAACATTTATGTGATCAAATTTGTCTGTGACATTTCAATAGATATAAACCACATCCCAGGGACCTTTTAAGTGTGACAACAAACTGAATAGATAAAATACAATTTAGAAGTCGCTTTTCATCACCGTAAAAAAGAAACAAGATTCTTCTAAGATAAGAAAAGCAACCTCTCAAACCTTCAATTCATAGTAATTGGATGCTAGAACAACCCAGCAGTTGTGCCAGAGTACTTTCCTAGTGAATTACTGATGGCCACACTTGGCTGTGATGCCATCAGGAGAACACCACACTACATCAGTGATGGACATGTGCTTGCTTCCTTCCTGGATGCAAGATAAAAGCTGATTTTGAGAGTTCAAGTGATTTAAGGACTTGGGTATGAGAAGAGCTGTTCTCTGCTCATTCTGCTCATACAAAGAGGTGCACAGACACCTGAATCATTTCTGTCATTAAGACCTGGCAGGCTGATGCAGTGTTCCCACCACAGCTGCCTTGGTCTCCCCTCTGTACTCAGAGAACTTCACTACCCTGTGCAGGCTTCACTGCCCACCGACCTCCTGCCACAAATGTTTGCTCTGCGCATTGCAACAGTCAGGATGCTGTCTGTGCAGTTAGGCTTTGACACTGGTAGGGAGCACTGCAAGTTTGGGAAAAGTTCCTGTCATGGCCAAGCCTTAAGTAATGCTTATTAATTGTAGTGCACTAATTGCCAGTGTGCCTGAAAGCCCTGGCCATGTGTGTTGTAACAAAGGCAGTCAGTCAGCTTGGTTAACTGAATGTCCCGCATGAAGTTCCAAATCACTGGGTTTAACTCATAGAACACAACCACTTTCTGACCCTCTGAAACTGATCTTTGCACTGCAGGCTCAGGGAGTAGTGACAAGACCTGATAGACCACCTGAACAATAATTTCAGAAGAGAGACTTCTGCAGCTCTTAACATTAGAACTGCAGTGTGATTGACTAGAGGAAATAGATCTGAAGTTTAATTGTGTTAAGATGATGGACTAAATAAGCTTAGTCATGAAAGCAAACATCCCTCAGTCAGTTCATGTTCTAAACCCACTGACAGCAGCACAATAACCCAGTGCTCTCCCCTGTTCTGCAAAAATTCGGACATCATTATTCTTTATTGTACCTGATTCAAATTTCAACATCTGTATTTACATTCCCTCTTATTTCACAATATCAAGGAAGGACAATTTAAGCTGAATGCTCTATAGAATCTGACTGGTAAGGCTGACATGACTCCAGCTCTCTTTCCCAGCCCAGCTGTTTTTTCAGGAGGGGGGAGAAGGAAGTGACTGTGACACAGAATCCCCCGAGCAGAGGTGCCACTTACTCGTGCTGTTCTGTCATCATAGCCATCGTCGGACATTAAGAAGTCACAGACTCCTCTGGTGGGAATGCTGGTGTTTTCTGTAATCCACGTGTGCAGATAAACTTCTCCCAACACCCGCTTCATGTGTTCTCGTGTCAAGTGCATTTCTACAGCCTCAATCTGTGCCTGTATTTCAAGCAGCTTTTCTACCATTGGCTCACGGCCTCCAGTGTCACTTGACTGATGGAGAGAATCCTCTGCATTGTCATCAATGTCCACACCTTTGCCAGTGTCCCCCAGGCTCTGCTTGCTGGCTTGTTTCGAAGTTCCTTCCTCTTGATCATCTTCAGTGCTGCCCATCCCAGGGGAATCCGATATCAAGATTTTGGCGTCCTCGTGTGAAGGTCTCCACGTGACCTCGGAGGGGGCTTTCTGCATCGACTGGTACAAAATCCTCAAGAGAAACAGCTTAAACCTCCAGAAGTAAGTGGAACCACAGCTCTCTATCTTTTTATCCAGTGCTTCCTGTAAGAACTGAGGAATATGCTTATCCTTCAAGATTTTCCAGCGTACAAGATCCGTCAAGTCCACCTGCCGGAAAAGGTTCTGAACAGAAGATTCCAAGAGCTGTGCAGCTGCCTCCTCAAAAGTCTTGAGGGTGACAAACTGAACTTGGTAGTTTTTGTTGACTGGGTGCAGCCCGTTGGCCATGCCCTCGGTGGTGATGACTGCCAGGTATGCCCCACACGGGCTGACAGCGATTCCGTGAGTCCTGACGGAGCCAAACACCTCCGAGAGCTTTATCAGCTGGTGCTCAAACTTTAAAGCAACGTCTGTGAATATGGGGATGAGCTGCCTGACCTTGCCGTCGCTGGAGCAGGTGTACACTGTGCCGTTCTGCTTGTCCGCAGTCATGGAGACAATGGGCAAGGAGTGGAGCCCCGTCACGTGGGAATTGTGGACGTTCAGCCCCGCTTTGGATATCAACAGGAGGCACCAGAACACGTAAGGGCCTCTCGCAGCCACCACCAGGCTACAGCTGCATTTCTGGTAGGGGTGGTAGAGAGGGATACATTTGATGCTGTGCACGGGCAGCTGGTCCATCTCCTGCCACAAGACCACGGGCTGTCTCAGCGTGAAGTAGCCTTTGACCGCCTTGAGGTTGACGGGGATGATCTTCACCGGGCCGTACGCGCTCCCCACGATCAGTCCGCTCATCTTCCGGTTGTTGTGCTCGTATTCCCACCAGGACAACACGCTGGGGGAGCTTATTCCTGACTCGATGGTATTGCAGGAAGTGATGGACTCCTGCCCCAGAAAGGGCAGCTGGAACTGCCAAACAGCGATATTCCCGTTTTCGAAGAGCACTGCCAGGAGCACGCTGCCCACGTCCCGGCACTCGTTGTTGTGCTTGACCTGCTGGGTGGTGCAGATGCCCGACCACTCCATACGCACCGGGGTCTGCATGCTGTGCCGCCGCTGGAACTCCGGGAAGTCTCCCAGCTCCCCACAGGGAGTGTCAGCCTTACACAGTTTGTAACTGGCCTCGAACAGGCGCTCGCCGTAGAGCTCGGTCAGGTCCACCAGCTGCACCCACTGCAGCCTGTTGAGGTTGGCGTGGATGGTCAGGCGGTTGTCCATGGTCAGGGCTGCCAGCAGGCACCTCCCGTTGGCGTCGCAGCCCAGAGGGGACCAGCTGGAATATTTGAAGCCCCGCATGGGTGTCAGGGACTTCCCCTCGGGATTGAACACCCGGTCCAGCATAAACGTCTGACTGACGGTTGGATCCACTGAGCTGGCGAACTTCTCCTTACATTCAGCCACCTCCTTCTTTGGGCCAACCTGAAAGAGAACAAGAAGAACCTCTAAAACAATTGTACAGCTAGTTTTTTTAGAAAGGCTTTTCTGGAATTAATTCCTTCTTGAAACAGAGGATCCCCAATCACAACCAACACTACACTGTTCAATGGTTTATTAATGTCACTCCTAAAGACTTCAGCTTCATTAATGCCCTGAGTCATAGTTTTGACTCTCAGCTATTGAAATTTTGTCTGCTGAATCAAAGAGCCTGTTTTCATACTTCTGTTCTCTTAAAGATACCTGGCATGATATTTAAATTGTAAAGCACTCAATATTTCAACTCCACTCTATATTCTCAGCATTGTTTTGGAAAATCAAATCAGATTCACAACAACAAAAGTATTATTTAATAAGATATTCACCCACATCTCCCATCTTTGTAAAAAATCAGATGTTCCCCTGAAGGCCACAGAAATCCCTGCTGCAAAAATCCTTTAGCTTAGGCAGCAAAACAAAGGAAGATTCCCACTCCAAATTGTGTTGAAATAACCGTACTGGTGCTCAAATGATTCTCAGAAAAACTGCAGAATTTTAGAATCCCTGGACATCACTGGGATATGGTTTTCTCTCTCTTGTACTTTTAAAACAAATCAATACATGAGACCTTACAGCAAGTTTGGGCAGGGCAGGGGCAGCCCCAGGGCAGCTCCCTAAGAGGGGGATCAGAATCCCGGGATGGGTCAGGCTGGAAGGGACCACAGTTGGGGACACTCCAGACCCTCTCTGGCTTCTGTTCCAGTGCTCGGTCACTGCACAGGGAAGAAGTTCTTCCTTACGTTCAGGTGGAGCTTGGTGTCTATCAGTTTATGCCCGTTTCTCTTATTGCTTAGCACCATTGGGAAAAAACACAGAATCATTAAAGTTGGAGAAACCTCTGAGATCACTGAGTCCAATCTGTGACCGATCACCACCGTGTCACCCAGCCCGGAGCACTGAGTGCCACATCCAGTCGTTCCCTGAACACCTCTAGGGACGGTGACTCCGAACCTCCCTGGGCAGCCCATTCCAAAGTCTAATCACCCTGCCTGCGAGGAAATTCCTCCTGATGTCCAACCTGAACCTCTCCTGGCCCCCTCTTCCTGGCACTTCCCATTTAGATATTTATACACACTGACGAGGCGTGCCGGCCGCTCACCTTGAGCATGCAGGCGGCGCCGGGCGCGGGCACGGCGGTGCGGTGGATGACCATGTCCTGCCCGCCGCTGTGCACGTCGCTGAGCTGCTCCAGCACGGCGATGCTGCGGGCCGTGCTCACCGACACCCGGTGGTCCTCGGACCAGGCCAGCGGCTCCAGCCCGCTGGCGCCGTGCTGCAGCCGCACCGCCGGCTCCCGCCGCACCGCCGTGAGCCGGAACCCGGCACTCGCCGCCGCCGCCGCCGCCTCCTCCGCGACCGCCTCGAGCCCCAGCGGCGGCTCCTCCCGCCCCGCCGCCGCCATGTTACCGCCGCCTCACGGGCCGCGCGCACGCGCCGCCGCCGAAGCCCCCGGCGGGCCCGGCCGGGGCTGTCCCGCCGCTGCCTGCGCGGCACGCGGGCCCCGTAGCGCGGGGTGCGGGGGTGGGGAGAACCCTCACGGGGCCCCGCAGCGCCGCGGGGCGGGCAGGGCAAGCCGGGTGGGCTCCGGTCTGTGGGGGAGCCCCGCAGCCGCCGCCGCGCCGCCCTCACGGGCAGGGCCGGGCGAGGGGCGGCCCCGGGCCCTGCGGAGGAACGGGCGGGACATGGCGGCGGGCGTGGGGATGCGCGGCGTCGGCCGGGTACGAGCGGAGGGGAAGGGAGGGGAGGGTGTGGGGTCTGCGGGATATGGGACCGTGACCGAGCGGGGAGGCAGCGTCCGACAAGTTGTTAAATGGAGTCTTTGGCTTCCCCCGGCCCGAGCCGGGGCTGATGCGGCACCGGGGCTCGCAGGTGGCTCCCCGGGCGGGCTGCGGGCAGACGGCGCTGCCCCGACTCACCGCGTTGACCTTTGGCGGGCTGTGGGTGATGCTCTCCTAGCCCTCTGCTTCATCTCCAGAGGCTTAAAAATGCTTTTGAGAGACGTTTTTAAACCACGTTCTGCCCAGTCACTGGAGAAGTTGAATGAAGTCCTTCAAGGATGAGCGCTAGGTATGGCTTGAGATTGCTCTTTGCAATGTCAGAAGTCTCAGGCGTGGTGGTGGATCTGTTGGAGTAGGAGTTGCATAGCTGCAGAAGGCAATTTTAGTTTCTTTAGTCATGGAGTGGGCGATTCCAGAAATAAGGCTCTGCTGTGGGCTGATGTTTGTGTGTTAACTCTCAGTCACTGATGACTCTGGTGTATTTGTTCACTTTCAAGCAATCTGGTGCTCTGAAAAGGAAGCTGCAGCCGCCACATGAAAGCCCACCCGTGAAACGCAAACGTAAATTATCCATAAACACCTTCAGGAAAGGCGCCACAGCAGCTGACAGGAGGGAGGAGAGATACTCATCACAAAAACCTGTTCCTAAGAAGCAGTTGACTGACAACCAGAATGAAAGCCAGAAGAACAAACCTTTCATTAAGACGTCCAGCCTGTTTAAAAACAACCCCGACATCCCAGAAATTCAGAGGTATTTTAGACAAATGGGAGGGAAAAAAACCCTTTCAGTGTCTTGAATTCTTGCCCTTGCTTGGCAGAGCAGTTGCTTGGTAGATGTCATTTCATTGCTGATGAAGTAGAATGCTTTTGTATCATTTTTAACCCTAATGTGTGTTTTGTTTTGCTTGTTTCCCCTAACTCAGAAAAGAAGTGCAGCAGGTGCAAGAAAATGTTTTCACTACAGATTCCTTCAGCCAGCTGGACCTCCACCCACATCTGGTGAGTGGCAGGAAGGCCTACATGCCTCAAAAATGTGCATTTTGGGGTGGGGGCGTGTCAGAGAGCTGAGGGATGCCTCTTTATTCGTGGTGAGCCAGACAGGCTTGCTGGTACTTCACCTGATTTTGTCACTTAAGGTACTGATGTATGTCCTGACCTGTCCCCAGACACAGTCCCAGCACCCTTGACTGTTTGCAGCTGTAATACCAAAAAAACACAGAAAACCAGCAATGCTGTAACTCTGATTAACTAGCAAGTATTTTGAGAACATGAAAACTTTCTATTTTGTTGCCCAGGACCAGTTATGTAGAGAATAAACATAAGTTTTTTGTATTGTGCTTTATCTTGTACTACAAAAAATAACAAAAGGAACAGTTTGACAATAAAACCTTTACTTCTCTTTATTGTCTCTCTAGATCTCCACAATAAACACTGTCCTCAATATGTGTAGCATGACCAGGTAAGCAAATCAATATAAAAACTTTGCACTTTACCCCTAAAAGCCATCAGTATGTGTAATTGGCTTGTGAAGACCACAGTACCACTGTCCCATTTGCTGTTGGGTTTGTAGGCAGTCCTGCCTTCTAGTTTGGTACTTGAATTATAAACCCATCTGTTTTGAGTTTATCACATCTGATGCTTATCCAGAGGCTGTGCTTAGAAATCACCTCAGCTGATGCAGCTACATGGCAGAGATGAGTGTGAGAAATTTGGGCTAAAGAGTTTTGAGACAGTCAGTGCATGTTAAAACTGTAGGATTCTATCCTGTGTTGCATGTGCATTTCCTGCCCTGTTTTGTTTGTCACCCAGTGTTCAGAAGCAAACGATTCCTGTGCTCCTGCAAGGCAGAGATGCCCTGGTGAGATCTCAGACTGGTTCAGGTCAGTGTTGAATTGTCACTGTCCTTCTTAGGGTGTGTAAATTGGATTCATTTAGGTAGATCTTAGTGGGGTACCACACCTCTCTTTTCTAATTGACCCTTTATTGAATTGTCAATCTTCCATTCTGGAAATTTCCTACTCAATAGAAACTTTTCCAGACTCTGACTGCAGTTTAAGAATGGTGGGGCAAATGGTGCTTTGGTTTGCTGGAGTGTTGTAATTGCCACATATGTTTTTTAATGGAAAGTTCTCCTATTTTCTCCCATTTAAAAAGGTAAAACTCTTGCCTATGGGATTCCACTTGTACAGTCTTTGCAAGGAATGGAATCCAAAATACAGGTAGGTCCAACAGCACTAAATATATTTGCTTTTGATATTAAGGAATAAAAATAAAATCCAGCTCTTGTAGTCATTACTGTCTCTTTTCCTTACAAGCAGTCTGTGTTCCCCTTTATTTGTACATGTGTCAGATGGGATTTTCCAGTTTTATTGAGATGTGGATGGTACAAGATCAATGTTAGCCATTCCCCATTGCTCCATGCAGCAGGATACATTGGAAATGGGCTAAATTATCAGGTTTGGAGGAGGCAGAGAGCAGAAGAAATGGTCTGGAAGCTGGGAGAACTGAAAACAAAGGTTACTGCCATGTCTTTAGGGGGAGTAAGTTTTTAATCTTTGGCATGGAGTGGGTTTGGATAATTGCTCCCAATTTGGATCATACACCAGAAAATACTGCTGCAGATCTTGTGCATTTTATGGAAAGAGATCACCCTGAGTGAAGGGTTGAAGCATCTCCAGCCCGTCTTGGATTGTCACTCCCTGCAGCTGCTACCTACAGGTCGTTGCTGTGCGTCAAGCAGGAGAGCATCCCTGCAGCTCAGAAACACAGGAGTGAAACAACGTCTGGGTGCACTGAAACGTTGGGTTTGACTGGAGCAGGTTTCCCAGCAGGGAGGAGAAGGCAGTGCAGGATTGATACGTTAAAGACTTGATTTTAAAAGCTGTGGGGCAGAAATACCCTAAAATGTTGTGTGCAAACTTGCACTAAAGCCCTCCAGAATCCTCTGTGTTGGCTGGCAGCAGGGGAGGTGTGGAAAGGCTGCTCAGTGCTGCCTTCTCTGAGAGGCCCTGCTCTTGTGTGTTCGCAGCGCAGTGATGGGCCCTACGCACTCGTGCTCGTCCCAACGAGGGAGGTAGGTGGCTTTTCCTTTCTCAGTCTGTTTGAACACTGATTTTTGGGGATGTAGATGTGGGTCCACCAGGGAAGGTGAACTCTAAAGTTAGAAAACACTGTCAGTCCTTCTGCTGAGATCTTGCTCTCACAGAGAGTTGTCATTTTTGTTCGGTGCCAACCAGAGTGAGAAAGAAGGAGTTTCTAAGTTCTTTTCCTGCAGTTGGAAATCTTTGTGAAGGCTGCAGCACCTCTCGGGCTCAGTGCATACCTCATGCCTTGCTCACACAGGGGAATGAGTAAAACCAATTAATTCAGCTTTGCAAATGTGTAGGTTTATACAAACGTTTCATTTTTAAAGCTGTTTTATCAAATCCTTAAACGAATGCTGAAGCTGAGGCCTCCAAGAATTGGTTTCTCCATTGAACTCTTCTATTTAATTTATATTATTTGCAGTTGCAAAGGCAGTGTCAGAGGAGGGTATCAACCTTTTACATTTTATTTTTTGGTATGTCGAATGATAATAACTTCCATGTGGAGAATTGATTGCAGGTATCTCATTTGGGGTCCAATATTTTATGCAACCTGCAGTGCAATATCTCTGCTCTGTTCCCTGAAAGGAGAAAGCTCTGAAGGTATTTAAATTTTTACAGCAACAACTTAGCTGCCTCTTTAGGATGCCATGTGAATACTAAGCATGGAGGAAACTGTGTAAGCTCATTTAAAGGGTTGCCATTGAGAGTACTTAGGAAGATAATTTGTAATTACAATTGGTATTACTTTGTATTGGAAGCAATAACCTTCCTTGAGAAAAGAAATGCAGAGATAGGAAGATCCAATGGCACAATCACTCCATGGGTCAGGTGAGAGAACAGTGAGAGCTGCCAGAAGAGGATTGACCTATGTGTTTCCTTTCTGTGGTGGTTTTTTATCAGAATTTCTGTAATCTTCCCTTTTATTCTTCCTCTGGAGCAAAATCTTCTGTGCCTGTAGCTTGTTTTCTCCCTGGGGCATTCACAGAAGCCCACAGAAGTCTCTCTTGTCCTGAGAGCTGGCTCATGGAGCTGAGCCAGTAGAGAGGCTTTTGAACAGGCCAAAATATAATAAAAGAGAGATTCTTCAAGAGAAAAAAAATTAATAAGTGGCTTCTAAAAAAAATTAAGGATGCATTTAGAATTCTGATGTACATAACTAGATTAATTTACAGATTTTTTGAGCCATAGGAATTTGTAATCCAGCTTTTTAGTCCAGAGAGACTTTGGCAGAGCTCATTTTCTTTTGTTGATTTCCATAGCTTGCACTCCAAAGTTTTGATACAATCCAGAAACTACTTAAGGTAAGAATTCAATGCTCTGTGTTCTTAGCTGTGTAAGGGGCTAAACAACTTCAGTTCCTGTGAATTCAGCTGGAGGTTTAAGGAAATGCAGCACCTGGCAAGATGTATGGTCCTTAAAGATAAATGTGTTTAAGTGTGTGATTTCCCTGTGGCATGTTTTAAATTATTACATGAGCAATTAAGTGATTAATTATGGCACCCTAGTTGCACATGTGCTGATAAACAAGCATAGCTGATTTTCACAGCCATTTGCTTATAGAAATACCTTTCATTGTCTCAGGCTGAGTTATGAATGGAAACTCTCGTGGTGACAAGGACCGTTTTACTGAAACTAATACTGGACAGATGGGTTTCAGATGGGGAGTAGGACTTGGTGAACTGCTTTGCCAGCTGAATGACTGGAGAAATGAGAAGGCTTTTAAAATCATTAAATGATAGTGCTTTCCTTGTAATTGGGGTAGAGTATCTTACATTGGGCTAGAAGGTGTTTAAATCATTTATTTATCTGATCCATATTTCCACCCCCTCTTCATTTTTTCCTTGGAATAATAGGGTACTTCCTTATTATTTATAAGTCTTACAAATTTATAAGTCTTAAAAAGAGACTTACAAGTCTTTTTTTAGTGCTGGAGCTGTGATCACATCACATGCACACTGCTGTCAGCCCCATCCTCTCTCTTTTTGCCATGAAACATCATTTTTTGATTAGGCTTTGTCTTGTTATTAAGAAGAGTCATTGCTGGTCTTGGTTTTCCTGTCTGTAGCCATTTACCTGGATTGTGCCTGGAGTGCTAATGGGGGGAGAAAAGAGAAAATCAGAAAAAGCCAGGTAGGAAACCAACTTCTTAAATTATATTTTGAGTCCTTTATCTGTTACTCTTCTTCAGAGTGTTTTTCTTACTGGGAGGGAGGGTGGTGAGCTTGGATCAAGCTGTGATCCCCTGGATCTTACACAGGCACAGTGGCTGGGTCAGCAGGAAACATTCACTTCCCCCAGTTGGATCTGTTTCTAAAATGTTGATGAGCCTTCTGAGAAGATGATCTCTTGTGTCAGTATTTTTTTTCCCCCTCTCCTGACAAACACCTGTATTTGCTTACCACCAAGTGCTGCCTACAGTATTTGTTATGGGGGAAATTGCTTTCTGGAGAAGAGATTTCCTGGTGTTAAAATCCCTTTTTTTTCCCTTTTCAAAAATGGAATTGTAAGCTGGTAATCCAAAATGGAATTTTCATTTCTCTCTATATAAGCATACACAAAAAGAAGTTTACTCTTGACAGTAAAACAAGTACTCAGTTAGAAAAGAAAACCTGACTGGGGTGATTTTTTTTTTTTAGTGTTATTAATACTTCTTTCCACCTCGTCCTTAGCAATGAGTGTGCCTTTGAGTATCAGAGTATCAATGATGATCAAGGATAAATGTTAGCTGAAAAAAAACTTCAGTTTTAATCAGCTAGGAAGTGCTGTCCCTGAATTTACTGTGGCACTTTTCACCTCTGTAGGTTCCAGCTCCTCACTCTGGGTCCTATTCCATCCTAACCTGCATGGGGTTGTTTTTTCTTTCTTTTTTTTTTTTCTCTTGCCTGGGTTTTATTTTTTGTTTTTAAATCTTCACAGATTACGGAAAGGGATAAACATCCTCATTTCCACTCCTGGCCGCCTGGTTGATCACATCAAGTCCACAGAATGTATTCATTTCCGTCGCACTCAGTGGCTGATTATTGATGAAGCAGACAGGTAAACTTCCAAGGGCTTAGATATGGAAAATTATTACCATACCCTCTGCAGCATAATTCACTAAATATTAAAAAAAAAGTATGAGAGAGAGTGTGATCTTAAGCCATTCATGCTCAGTGGCCTCAGCCAAGCACCAGATGTCTGGGATTAGGACAAAATACCCACTTTGGACAGATTGTTGGACAGTTATTCATTGCAAAGATGTCATGGAGTATTAAGACTTTCTCCTTCCTTACAGCACCTTTAACCATCTCTCCTGTTCCTGTAGGATCCTGGACCTGGGCTTTGAGAAGGATGTGGCTGTGATACTCAACGCTTTAAACGCTGAGAGAGAGACACGTCAGAACGTGCTGCTCTCAGCCACCCTCACCGAAGGTGGGTTATGGACAGATGGGGGCTCTTGTAGCTGAATAATGCACAGGCAACTGCTGAGTAGTTGGTTGAGTCTGCCTCTGTCACAGCCCAGTGTGAAGCCCTTTGTAGAAGTGGAATAATGCCTGTTAATTTCTTTGGCTTATGGCACTTCCTTCATTACTGCAATTTCTGTCAGTGTATGTACTTCCATGGTCTCCACATATGTCTCCCAAATTCCATTGCAAAGTCACCATGAACCCGAAAGTTCGTTTGTTTGCTTTACAAACGCAGAATTAAGGCAAAAAGCTAATGGCAGGAGAGGTGTTGTGTGCTTTGCTCTGTATCATGCAAGCAGTCAGCTGCTGAGGCAGGAGCTGAACCAGGCCTCGTGACTCCTGCACTCTTGATAGAGTGAAGATCCGCTGGGTTTTTTCCACACACGTCTAGAAGCAGGCCTGCCAAATGCTGTCTGTCCATAAAGACATTTATGTACTGTGAAACAGCACAGTCAGCTGAAGAAGTGTCTTGTGAAGGTTCTGGTGGAGTTCGCAGCAGCTAAGCCTGGTAAGCCCTGAAAGGGCTGAGGTTTGCAGTGAGGGGGCTCTGCAGTGTCTGAGGGTGGCTCACTGGGTCCTTGCCCCTCACTCTTTTTCACTGGAATTGCGTTAGTTGGTTTTTTTCTTTGAGCACGTCATCCCAGCCCAGACTGGGCCTCACATATCTCTCATTTCCTGTGGTTTAGGAGTAACACGCCTGGCCGATATCAGCTTGAATGACCCTGTCAGCATTTCCATAGCAGATGAACTCCAGAAGGTGCCTGAACCAGCATCTCAAACAAATAGGGAAGCCAGCAGTTCATCAAACTGCATGGAGCAGGAAAACTTTGCTGTTCCTGAGACACTCCAACAGTATGTCATGATGGTCCCCAGCAAACTGAGGCTTGTCACGTTAGCAGCTTTTATCCTGCAGAAATGCAAGGTGAGACTCTGGTTGCATTTATATTACTAAGTAGCTCTTTGTCCTTTCCAACTCCTTTATCTGTTCCTCTGTCGAGGATAGCATGGATTAGATCCAGGGCTTTGAAGTGCGTCTTGAACCATGAGAGAGCTGAGGTGCTGTTGTGTCTTTCATGCTGGCAGAGAGATCCCTGTGCAGCATGTACTCATTCTTCTTTTGTGAACTCACTGTTTGGTGTCAGACTCTGTAATCCTTTCCCAGATAATGATACATCTCCAGAAGTGTAAATCACCTGGATCTTTTCACGATCAGGGAATTGGGAGAGGCCTTTGGAAGTGGTCATGTGCAATCCTCTTGTTTTTCCTGCAGTTTGAAAAGCGCCACAAGATGATCATCTTTTTCTCCAGCTGTGAACAAGTGGAATTCTACCACGAGCTCCTTGTTAAGGTCCTTTCTGGAGGGTCAGAGTCAGAGCAACCTGGGCGTTCATCCCTCTCCTCTGTGAGCTTACAGTTTCTACGTCTGCATGGCGACATGGAACAGGAAGTAAGCACTCTCAAAATGTCAGGACCTGCAGTTTTATTCCTTATTCCATATGATTTATTATGTGGCTATTTTGGGGAGGAGGGCAGAAGAGAGGAGAGAGAATCATTTCACCTCCAGGGGCCTCACTCTTCCATCTGCTAATGAGAATAAGGATATTGTCCCATTTCTGGAAAGTACCTTGGTAGCTGTATCTGAAAAACACACCTGAAGAGGCAAATGTGTTATTTCAGCAGAGCAGCCATTCTCTATTCCCAGTGGGTGCACTAAACCATTTATGTCTCCATGCTTCTCTCTCATGCAGCCAAGACAGACTTTTAATGCCAAAGGAAAACCTTATCCAAGCCCCAAAACATTGCTACCTAATAAGTTGCCCCCAATAGGTGAGGCTGGAGCAGTTTGGCTTTGGGTTTGAAGAACAGTGTCTTGACAGTTTGCTGTTTTCCCTGGGATGGAATAATAGCATTATGACAGTGATTACCCCAAAATAGGTTTAGGTTTTAGCCAGTTAGGCCTGAGTGGAGAGGTTGGAGCTTGCTACAGAGGGCTGAGAGGCCAGGAGGAGAGTGTCAGATGAACTGTCACTGCAGAGCTTCTCTCAATAGCTGAGAGACCTCCCTTGGAAGTTCAGCCCCTGATCCTGCCCTTGGTCTGTGATGGAGAGAGTTGCCGCTCTACTCTGAGCTGCACAGCAGAGATGGTAAATGAATAGAGCTCTTCTGATGAAGCAAGAGGTGAAGAGCCATTGTTTTTCTCACTCATTCCCATCCTGTGGAGACCAGAAACATGTGCTTTGCTGTCCCTGCAGTCTGGCCTTTCCTCAACCTGCCTGCCTGAGCAAGTGAGCAGGCCTGGTCTGGCCCAACTCTACCCTGACCAGCTGTTAAGCCAACAGAACACCACTAAGTAGCTGGCACCAGGGGAAGGGTTTTGCCTTTTTAGTACCCAGTGTGTAATTAGTGCTTGATGTCTTCAAATTAAGAGCATTAATGGAGCTAAATTGTGGATCCCATATGGTACTGCTGAGCACGGCTGCTGTCATTGTCAACAAGATACAGCGTGCTCTCTTCTTTAATTTTTGTCAGCAGAGGGTTCAGTGTGTCAGCAAGGCCCAAGCTTCTCTTCTTTTCTAGAACAGCACCTCTAGCTGGGAGTCAGGTGTGTAAGGTTTCTTCTCTATTATCAAGGTAACAGGACATTCACTTAGCTCCTAGCCAGAGCTCTAGGGAAAAGCTTGAAACCTGGAAACAAGGATATTTTGGAAGGCCAGTAGAAAAGGGATTGTAGGTGCAGAGGTGGTATTGGCAAGGGAAGATCAGGTTCTGCTGAGACCTTTGGTTATTGGTGCTCAGAGATAGCAAATATCATTGTGATGTAATGTGAGTTGGGGAGTAAATTTGTGGAAAACAAGTTGTTAGTTAAAATAACTGGAATGTGCTTGGGAAGGTTTGGGGGCTGACAGAGCAGGAGGCTTTTGAAGGGAGCTAAGGGGCTGTACTGGGTGCCTGCAGCTCCCTTCAATAGCTCAAAGACTGCTGGGGGGATAATTTGGGACCTGGGGGCTGTGGGTCGTGCTGCCTGTGGGCCTGAGCTTGTGTTAGGAGTGGGGGCTGCAGGAGTTGTGGTGGTGCAGAGCAGAGATGGGGACAGGGACCTGCCTCTGACCCCAGTGGGAGGGAACAGCCTCAGTCCAGTGTCATCAGCCCCAATGGTGGCTTTTGCCAGTACAAGGGGAAGGCGTGGGAGGGTGCCTCCTTTCCCCCTTGGGCAGGGATTTCTGGCCATCTCTCCTGCCCTGTTACTTTGAAGACTTGTCCCACAGCAGTTCACTGTGCAGCTGAGCATCCCTGACACTCAGTAATTCCAGTGTCAGAGCAGTGGCTGTGTGCATGCCCCATTGGGCACATGATGAGGCTGATCTCTTGTGATGTGATTATATCACTGTGTCAACAAAATGGGCTTATCCTGCCCATCGTGTGACTGGACAGACAGCAGTGAACATGTCCAGCTTTGCTTGCTTCCACAAAAGCCTGTGTTGCCCACAAAGCGTGCCAGTGCTTCTGTTGGTGCTGCCTAATCCTTTGTGGATCCCCCCTCCATGTAAAACAGCTCCTGTTTTCTGGCATACACAGGCTATGTTTCTGCGCAAACTGTGGAGGTGTTGGCTGCTCTGATTTGACCAAATGCATCCAGGCTTCCCCAGACACTGCCTTCCTACCTGGGACCACACCTGTGTGCCACAGATTTTTCCATTTGCAAGAAGAGTCTGATTGGCACTCATGAGGCCAATTCCTTTGCTTTTGAATCTGTACATGAGCTAGTGAACAAGACACAGTTAAATTGTTACCTTAGCTAATTTGCTTTGTGTTCGATTGTCATGTGCATAAGCAGTCTTTTAATTCTTCCTTTTCAACCTTCTAGGAAAGGACAGAGGTCTTCCAGGAGTTCCTAAAATCCAAGACTGGCATCTTGCTTTGCACTGTGAGTAACTCAGAGTCCCTTTGCAGCTCCACACTAATGGGCCTGTCTGATCCCTAAGGGTAACCAGAGGAATTGGCACTGAGCTCTAATTCCAGCTCACTGTCTGACCTTGAGGAAAGTCATCTCTTTTTTCTGCATCTCACATGTTAAGTAAGGACTGAGGCCTTCTTTGCAAACTATTAATATGGTCTTCTGCTGAGTTACCATATACAGGAAGAATGTATGTCTTATCTTAGAGACCAAGTATTTTGCACAGTCTTATGTCTAGAAAAATCTGTTCCTTTGAAGCTGGAACCTTGCCCTCTACATGCAGCCAGTAGAATGCAGTCCTGATTTGTAGTGTACCCCGTAACTGCCAGGAGAATTGGATGGAATGTGGTATTTCCCATCTTAATATCTACCCCAAGGGTAAAAACAACCACCTGCAGAGGTGGAAGGGGGAGCTCAACCAGAGAAGGGGTCATTGGAAAAGCTCATGCTCTGCTGCTCTCCTCACCTTGTGCCCTTCAAGCTCCTTCCAAGGATGCTGAGGGAGAAATTCTTGTCCTCTGCTGAGGTTTGGTGGCACCCTTGGGTTGTGGTGGCACCTTCACCTCTCGCTCCTGACCTGCTGGGGCCACAGGCTGCTGCAGTGGTGCAGAAGGCTGCACAATTTGCTCTCTAATAGTGGCAGCTGTTGATCTGAAAACGTGTGAATCTTGGCGATTTCTACCCACCGCAAACCTGTAAATTACAGCGATCGGGAGTAATTAGAGCTGAGAAACCCTCTCCAGCTCTGAAATGACTCCTGTTCCTGCTGCATGTTATTCTTAAAGGAAACCAGTTGCAATTTTTTCAGAGAGTGGGGGGCTGAATTTTCTCTTTTTTCTGCCTACAGTTCAAACTAGGAGTGCCATGTATATAGGAGTGTTTGATTTAGCATTGCCAAATTATATATAATGTCACCTGTAAAATTCTACTTGTTACATTCTGGTCCTGCTTTGTGTGTACAACCTTTCAGAGATTTGGTCAAGGTCAAAATGCATCTTTGCAGTGCGTAAGTGGAACTTTAACTTGGTTTCCTTGTATACAGAGGTAGTACTTGAGTATCTGAACTAGGGAGGAGAACAGAGCTTAAATCATTCAGTGGTGTAGATTGTTTTGAAGATAAAAAGTGTTTGGTAAATTCTAAAAAATAAATAGCTAAACTTTGTTGTTCTTGATGCACCTGCTGCCTATAACTGAGGAATGTCAGGTACGTGTCTTGCTATTGAAATTCCAATTTAATGGGTTGGGAAAGAAGGTAAATGCTCAGTTTTAGACAAAGAGAAAGCAGAACCATTGCAATCACTGGGCTATCAGTTCCTGGGTGAGAAGGTTTGAAGGGAAAATGTAGCCTGTGACAGGAAAAATCTGTCAGGAAATGTGCAGCTCTTGACAAGGTAGGAAGAAGAATTTGGATAAAGAAATCTTAGTGGATGGGATTCCCCTCTTGAGACACTGGAGATACGGTTTGATTTCTTGCTGTGCCACAGACTCTGTGCAGGTGAACATGGAATTGGGGTGACAAGGCAAGAAACCACATCTCAGTTGAGCAGCAATAGTTGTGGGTTTGCTCCTGAGCTGTCACAAATGGGAGGTAATGGTCATAAATGGGAGATAGTGTGGAGTAACCTGGATTGCCATGAAGAGGGTGGTGTAAGGTAACACATTTATTGTAACCCTCCTCCTCTTCAATCTAAGCCACTTTGCATTTCCTGCAAGGCAGGGATGCAGATCCTGATGGTTACGGTGACTGCGGCTCAGCTGGCACATGGTCAGCACGTTAAGCACAGTGAGTTGTGTGTGTGAGTCCAAAATCTCTCTGTGCTTCAACTCCCCATCTGTAAAATGGGGAAAGTAGCACAGTTCCATCTTACAGAGATGTTGGGAGGACAAATGCATTGAAACCAGGAGGTGGCCTGTTACCACAGTAATGGGGACCATATGGACACCTTAATATAGAGATACACTTTGCACCAGTCCCACATTACAGGTGCCTCCCCAACGCAGATGTCCAAAGGGCAGCCAGGCTCTGTGACCACCTCCTGCCTCTAAGGGCATTGCTTTTTCTGACACTCTTCTCCATAGCAGCAAAAAAAAATATTCTGCAGAAAGGTGGTTCTGTTCTTTTCACTATGAAATCACGTTTTGTGCCCACAAAAGAGCAACACAAAAGAGCAACACAAATAATGTTGCCGTCCTTCCCTTGTCCCTTATGCCATGTTCTCCACCCATCTTTCCGCTCTAGTAAGCAATGGGACCTGCTGTTCCTTTTATTAATTTGCTCTATGTCATATGTATATTAATATATTCCATAAAATATTTTTGCCAGACAATATAAGCTGGCAGACAAGAAAATAAAGAAGGGCCACGTATCTCAGAGGGTCTCGTCCAGATTTATTTCTCTCTCCTTCACTGAAAGTTCTTTGCGGCTTCCTTTGGGATGTGCCTTTTAAACAAGTTCATCTCTTCCAGGGAGGGAGGAAAGATCATTTGGAGATTGTTTGCTGTTTACTCAGTCACGCTAACTCATCTTGCCAGTTTTCTGGCGGCCCCAGCCAAGAGCTTTCGCCTCTGACAGCTTCTGTGCTCTCCCCTTCCTCCTCTGATTACGCAGCCCAATCTGTCACCCTGCCGACGGGGGTCTCTACCCTGCTGATGGCTTTCCACACTCGGCAGTAATGACTTTTGGCAGGCCGGGAAGGCGCGAGAGCTTCTTCCCCAGCTTGGAGAGCCGTTAGGCCCTCTCTGCCTGTTAGCTAAAGCACTTTGTGAGGTTCTTTGGTAAATAAATGAGTCATTTTAATCCAACTGACAGCCTGGCACCTGAGCAAGCTGCCTTCCATCTGTACTTCTAGGCCTCATGTAGGCAGCCAATTGTCAAGCTCAGGGCCTTCAAGACCTCACCATTGAGTGTCTTTCAAAAGCAACTTTAGCAATTTCCTTTGCCCTAATTAGATCGTGTGAGAGGGACTGAGCAAACCAAGGCCCTTGCAAAACTTTTGTGGCCCTGTTGGTTCTGATCTTCTGCAGTGACAGGACTTGCTTTCAATGTGGCCTTTTTGCCCTTCATTCCCTTTTACCCACCCTCTGTACCCCATTCCCTGGCACCCACCCCCTGTATCCCATTCTCTTGCACCCACCCCTGTACCCCCCAACCACAAGCACAGGCTGGTAACATGAATTATTCAAAGCAGACATTTCAGCCTTTCTAGCATCCCTCAGGTGGATTGTTCCTTGATCCTGTGCCCCTGTGTGCCTTGCAGTTGGGATCAGGGCAGGAACATGGTTAAGGCTTCAGGTTATTGTGTTTGCTTGGCATCTGGGCTTTCTTTAAAACTGCACTGGTGTAGGTTATTTTTTTTTTTGCTCCCATGAGATGGTCACTGAAGAATTTGCCCTTCCACTGCCCGTGGAAAGGAGGCAGCAGTGACCTGCCGAGGTGTCATATCCTTGATTTCCCTGTAATTAAGGAATGGTGGTGTGAGGTCACACGTGGAAAGGGGAGTGCCATCTGAGGCAGTGGAAAAGAGGGGTGAGTGGTATATTGAAAATCTCTTGGGATTCTTGAAAGAGTACTGGCAGCAGGTTAGTGCTTCTGTGAGTGGAATAAATGTAAAACTGGATGGTTGTTGTTTGAGCTGTGTTCTCTCTCCTGGAAAAGTGACCCACAAATATTTTTCTAAAATTCTGAGAAGTTGAAACTCATGGGCTCTGCCAGCAGAGGAAAGCAAATCAACTCAAACTTTTTACCCTAGTCCTACCTTGCTGCTCTCTATCAGGGTCTTAGAGGAAAAGCAGCTAGAGGAGACACAGGTGGACTGATACTGAGGAATCTTTGAGAGTTTGCAAAACACTCCAATTACCAGTAAATCCCAAGAGACTTGTGAAAGAAAGCCAAGGGAACCCCCAGGAGAGTAGCTGCTGCTATGTGTCAGTAACAGCTGAGTGGAGTTGGTGGCATTGTGAAAGCAATCGTGAATGCAAGGCTGGTGATGGGAGGAAGCCTTCTCCTAAAATGTTCTCCCTGGCTATTTATGAGGCTTTTGGTGAACCTTTTCAGCTTGGGCAAACGCACATGAAAATGCTGTCCGTGGCAGTGATTTTCCAAGCTGAGATGTTGAGAAAATGTGTCTTGGAAGAGTAGGGAAAGAATCTGGATGGATGAGAGGGATGGCTCCTGCCCACTTTGTCTATTCCTTCCCCTATTAGAGGTGCTCCTGACCACAGGGCTGGCTTGGCTGTTGGTTTATTTTGGGGAAACTGCCCTGTCCCAAGGTCAAAGCCCTCTCCTCAGACAGCATTTCCTCAGCTCCTGGGTGTGAGGAGGAGCACAGAGTAAAGGAAAAGACCAAAGCCTTGTCAGCGTGGAAGAACAGAGCCAGCCAGCTCGGAATCAGACGTCAGCGCTCCTGTGTGATCGCGCTGTAGAGTTTATAGTCTTGTTATCCTGGTAACTGCTGTACACGCTTCCCGACTCCCCTTGATTTATTTCCTCCAACCTCCTTTAAATGGCTTTTTGTACATCTGTTCATTCTGACTCTGGGAACAAGTCACTCCTTAATAAGCGTGTTGGAGCGCGAGTGTGCGTTATTTCGGAGTGGGCGCTGTGGAAAGTGTCTCCTCTTTTACTGCAGTTGGAGCCACAAAACAGCCTGGTTAGTGCTTATGGGAAGGCCTTTGCTGCCAAAACATCAGCTTCCCATTCTTTTAACGTGTGTGGGAGTTGCATGAAAACACTTCAGTGGGTGGCTGACACATTTTTAGTACATTAAGCTCCTGCTTACGTCTTTAATATATTCTATTTTGCAACTAGCTAAAAGATACATGTGTTGCAAAACATTTCCTAACAGAGTTAAATCTGCACACCTGCTCTGCTATTGCGCCTGGTGAATGTAAAATCCGAGGAGTATGTGAGGACATTACTAATGAACAGAAAATCAAGAAGGGAGATTGAGATGTGTTTGCACTCTCCATTTTGGACAGGATTTAAACTCTCGTTTCTCTCTGAAGGGGTATGTTTTTGGAGCTATTCTGACTGTGGATAACTAAAGGGTCTCATTCAAGTCCTTCTCCAAGTTGATAGGTTTTCTCACCAGCTGGCACATCTAATAAAACCTTGACAGCAGCTTCAGACTCTTTTCTTCACAGCTGCATTTTGTTTCTCCAAATCAAAGCCAGACTGCAAATCTAAGGCATAGCTGAAGTCCCCGCTCCTTGAGCTGTGCTCCAGATTCCTGCAGATTCTGCTAAATTGTTTATTGGCCTTTTATTTTAGGGCCACATGACCTGCAAGTCTTCTGCTCCTCAACTTCAGACCATCACCTAGGAAACAACTAATTATTTGTAGGTAGAGATCAGTGTATCTTTGGACGTTCTACCCAAGGCCAGGGATTCTTGACTGCTAGCCTTTATTTTTTTTTTTTTTTCCCTTTTCATCATAAGAAGTCTGGTTTTGGTACTTAGATTTGCTGTGGAGAAAGGTGTGCTCAGAAATCGTGCTGCCTTTCAGAGGTTTAATTCTGCCTCTCTGTGTTTGGGCAGTAGGTGCCCATGAGAAGATCTCTTTTCATCAGTGAAACAAACTGAAGAACCAAAGGTATCGCTGCCCCTTACACAGTGGATTCTGTCAGATATAATGCAAAGGGGCTGTAGGAAATGCTGTAATTCAACACCACCATCCTGAAATAGGTGTTTCTATCCTCCAGGCTTTGGGTCATAGTAGTGGATCATTTTTTATTGTATTAGTCTGCTAACAATCCTTGCATTTTAAACCCTCAGTGTTACTTCTGACCTTCAGTCCATCTTTCCCCAAACTAGACACATAAAATTCCTACTTGCCTAGCCAGCATTGCTTTCAGACATAGTTGCCATCCCAGAAGACTCCTCACTCTGCTGATAGCTCCAAAGGATTTTTACTAAAGTGATTTCCTTATTAATTTTAAGGATGTAGCAGCACGGGGACTGGACCTGCCTCAGGTGACCTGGATTGTACAGGTGGGTTTGCTCTGTGTGTCTGTGTGTGTTAAGTGCAGCCTTGCTCAGATGAAATCCCTTCTCAGTCCAGAACCTTCCTGCAGTTGGCTGGTCCTGGTGCTGATGCCTACAGGTGTGGGAGACCTCCAAGTTCCTGACTGCAGGACTAGGACTCTGGGTTTTGCCAGGATACAGCATTGCTACCATATCCCTGGGCTGTTTTTCTCTTTAATAACTCTGGGGTTTTCACTGGTTGGGATAAAACACCTTCCATTTCCCTACCCAAGAAGTCAGTTTTTGTGAAATCCTGGCCATCTCTTGCAGTTCTGTTCCTTTCTTTCCTAGCTTGCTGGGGAGGCAGTTCCATGAGGAGTTTAAGTGCATTCCTGATGTTAAACATTGAGTAGCCCAATAGTGTCAGTGCAGTGACCTACAGAAACTGAGTGTTTGCAGTGAGCCTTGGCTGGATTGGGGCTGAGTAGCTGCAGGCATCCAGCTTCCAGTAGAACTGCATGGTTCAGATTTTCCCTGAAAAGAAAAAAAAAAGCCCAACAAAACCCCACACTGCTGCATTGCTGTTGACAGAAATACAGTCTTAGGGAAAAAAAATAAAAACAAAGGAAGATGGATTGAACCTTAAAAATAGCAGCCTGTCGTTTCAAAGAAGAGGCTGAGAGCATGAGGCAGATTTCATTTCTATAAAAGATTTATAATTAAAAAAAGGTTAGTTGAACTGAGGAAAAACTGATCCAGAGATTCACATGTATCAAGCAACACCTGGGTAAAAGGAACAGGGCACAGAGCCTCAACAAAGCTTTTTAATTTCTACCTCATCCCTTCAGGTAACAAATTTGATTTGATTTTTGTGTTTTTTAAAAAAAGAATGATTTTGTAGCAGCCAGCTAGTCGGAGAAGGCTGTGGAAGTGAAGTCTTTAATTCCCAGATCTGTATATTAATATAATTTAACCAAAGATATAGTTGCCAGTGCTAGAACGCAGTGCAAATTACCTAAAGCCCTGGGAGACTTCTGTGTGTCCAGAAGGCGAAATCTCAGCTGTCCTGAGGGCTGTGTCCAAGAGCAAGGACCTGCAGGGAGCAATTAGATTGCTCACAGCATCTTACTCACACCTCTAGCCAGTAGAAACTTTGCCAGAGGGCACAGGTATAAACACTAGAGTGGGCTTTGGTTGTTGGGTTTCTTCCAGTTAAACTGCTGAGGGCTCATTTCTGAGCAGTATCTCTGTGCATGTTCATTTTTTCCAGGAAAGAGAGGAGGGGGGGAAAGAATAGGGGGAGGTTAAAGGGAGGGAAATGTGTCACCCATTATCAGATCTTGCAAATGGCTGGGCAGTTTTGATTCCCACTTAGGTAAATGAGAGGCACTGCTATATTTGGGGAGTCTTTAAGGAACATTTTCATGGTGCCTGGTAGTTGGACAGGGGAAGACAGTTGCTACCTGTGTCATCCATTGCTGAAAGCACTTCCTCCTCTCTCTTAGATTTATTCTACCCTGTAACCAGCCATGATTTGCTTTAATCCAAAAAAAAGCAATTTAGCCCAACTCCAAATTGGCATCAGTTGTTTTTTCTTTTGTGTTTTTTCTCCCAAATGCAGAGCAGGCAGCTCCCCACTCCATGTGGGCAGTCCTGGGCGCTCTTTGCTGTGAGATTTGATTAGATTTGGGGGGCTTTTTTAGGGGAAGCAAACAGGTTTCTGACGTGCCTGTATCGAAATAAAATCTAAAAGGCAGAAAGAGACACTGAGACAGGGAAACTGTCCTATTATCTGAAAGTTGGCCAATGTGTCACATTCACATGTCAAAAAGCTGCCGTGGCTGAGGGGCTGAGTGATGGTTCCGGGGCTGAGGCGCGTTACAAGCAGCCCAGCTCCTCGGGAGGTGCAGCGTGTGGGGGTGTGCCTTTTGTTCCAGGTGAGCGGGCTGGGGGTCTCGTTTATAATTAACACGCTGCATCCTGTTAATTCCTCCTTCCCCTTTCCCAAGTACAACGCTCCGGCTTCACCTGCGGAATACATCCACCGGATCGGGAGGACGGCGCGCATTGGCTGCCGCGGGAGCAGCCTGCTCGTCCTGGCGCCTTCGGAGGCAGAATATGTCAGCTTGCTGGCTTCTCACAAGATTAAGTGAGTCAGAAACGCGAACAAAAGTTTCAGCTCATCCTTGCTAATTAACCTTCCGTGGCACTTTCAGCGGGACTGTGTCTCGTGCAGGTTTTAATAAGAATTTATTAATTCTTGTGATCCAGGCCTGGCCCCAGACTAGCAAAAGGAGAAGAGGGGAAGTGTGTGAAAATCATCAGCCTGACATGTTGTGCATGAGTGAACGTGCGTGGTGAGGGGCAGGGAGGAGATGATAGTCGGAGATCCTTTGCACTCCATTGTTTTCTCTCTGGCCCTGGGTTCAAATCGTGACTATGTGGAGATCACAAGTCAAACGAGCCTGTCAGATGCTGCCTGGCCATCTGCCTGCATGGCACACCATATTGGCAGAGACTGTGCTGGCCCTTTGGGAGAGATCTGGGGGAGAAATTGCTGGGGAGCTGTGGGTCATATCTGGCAGATAATTGACGAAGATGTGTTGTTTAAGTGGCTTGTGACAGGAATAGGAGAGGCTTTGGCAAGTGCTGAGAGCCCAGTGTGGTCCTGAAAGGCAAAAAGGGAGGGTGGGCTCTGCAGACCCAAAGTGGGGTGTGCTTCCAAGCCTGGGAAGGCTCCTCTTAACCAGCTCTAGCTTGGACTTGGGAGTAGACAGCAAGGAGAGCAAGCCAGGCTCAGTAAGGACCAGCCCAGTGTGCAGTCAGGTACCTGATGGCCGACACATGATGAGATTTTAGTCCAGCTCTGCTTGCACAGTGGTCTTTTTGTGGAGAAAACCCACAACTGGCTGCTCAGCATCGCTAGGCAGGATCTCCAGCCTCCTCAGCAGCCAGCTGGGTGTTTGTGCCTCCCCTTGCTCCCTGCTCTGCTGTCTCTCAGCGTTTGAGAACATCACCAGAGTCCCTTCAGTGTTGTAGCAGTGTTGATGGAGCCCTGTAAACTCATGCACAAATTAGTTCCCTTTTATTTCTTGTGTTTCTGTCGGGTGGAGCTGCTTGGAATCTAATTTGGTTTTGCATCCTTGAAACAAACAAATGTTGGCAGTAAATACAGGCTTATTCTAGGCTGTGAGCCATTTAGTGGTCTAACAAAGAGCCATCCATCATCCCAGGTAACTATCTATTAAGCAGACACCAGCAAGACATGGAAGGCTAAGCTGACAGGGGTTTTTTTCATGTAACAAACAGCACTGACATTTAAAGGTGAAATCCCACATAATTGTGAATTTTTAACTCCAAGTAGAAAGTTCTATTTTTCTATTTTCTAATATTTTGGTAGTGTTAGAGGAAGGAGAGGGAAATTTCCTTCTTTTTTATTTTAAATGTTAATGCTTTTATCCAATGCTGTTGTTTTTTAACAAGTTTAGGGAAGTGTCACTCAGGCTGGCAATTACATCTGCTAAGGAGACCTGCTGTTGAGCTGGCCATGGTCTTCAGGAATCTTGAAGACTCTGAATAAGCAAGGGAGGTTTATGCGAATTTATTTTTCCTTCACTTTTCAGAGCCAGACAACTCTGGGGATTGCCTTTTCTTGGTTGTTTGTTTGTTTTATGCTCTTCATAAAATGTGCTGCCCTGCAGTTAAAGGACTTGCCAGAAAGGAGTGTAATTTGCCTTCCTTGACGCCCATCTTCAGAGGGAAAGCAGTGAGTGCCTGACGGGCACGGGGCGATTCGGCCTCTCTGCAGCCGTGTGGCCTCCGCTCTTCCCACGTGGATGAGGAGAAGGGGCACCAGGATAGAGCAGGGAGCTGATGAATTACTGAGAAGATGCAGGAAGGCAGCTTGAAGCTCAAGGCAGCAAGTGCCATCAGCACAAATTGCCGTTACCCTTCATAAACAGAGCATTATGATGATAATCCTGACAATTTAATTCAGTGCGAGGGCGAAAGACAGCGTGTGTTGGACTGTCACTGAGCCTCTTAAGCACTGCTCATTTCTGTTCCTTTACCCTAAGTCTTTGTAGCTTTTGACTTGGTCTGCACAAGTTACTGGAGTTGGCTTTTTTTTTTTTTTTTCATTCTTAGCCTAATTTTTGAATCTCTGGGATTTTTGTCGAGGATGAGAATGTGTTGTGAATCTTTTTTTTAATTTGTTGGGGTTTTTTTTCCTTTTTTAAATGAAATTCCCACTGGGTTTATTGAAATGTAAATACTTCATAAAATATGTATTTTGAAGAAGACAAAGCATGAGATGTGTCCCTGCAGCTGGTGTAAATGAGCAGTGCTCGGCTGGTTTACAGGGGATGAGGATCTGACCCAGAGTTTTTTCCTAAACCCCTCCACCCACCCCAGCATGCATGGGAGTAAGTCCAGGAATGTTGAGAGTCGGAAGTAATGAGAGCAGACGTGGCTTTGTTCCTGGATGAAAATCCACTTCGGAATTAGAGATGACTGCCTTTGAAATTGGAAATCGCTCGCAATTAATTTTCACCGGTACCTGAAGCCTCTCCTTGGCTTCCAGTGTGGAAAAGCAGCATTAGCCTTTGCCAAAACGATCTCACTTTGGCTCTGCTGAGATCAGTCATTCCCGTTGGGGCTCAGGAAAGCTGCCTCTCTCTGCAACTTTCTGTTTGGGCTTTGTGTGGCTGGAAGTTGTGGCTGCTCTGCCCAGCTGTATGTGGATGTGCAGGCACGTGCACACTCATGTTTTCTCTGCATTCCCTCTTTCCTTTTTTTCTTTAAAAAAAACGGGTTAGACTCCAAAATGTTCTGTCTCAGCTCCAAGCACAACTAACAGATTTCCCTTCAAACGGAGGAGGCAACAAGCAGAAGAAATGTGAGGTTCACTTTTTTTTTTTTCCTTTATGTCTCTTCTAGTCCCTTCAGCTGCAGTCTCGCAGTGCCTGCCTCGACAGCTATCAGATAATTTCTTTATCTGCTAACGGCGGCCTAACTAATTTATAAAGGAAGAGGCATCACCGTGAAGGCACGAGTCGTTTCCCTGCCTGCTCTGGGGTTGTGCTGTTCCCCCCTCCCGGCTCCCTCGCCTGCTCCCTGCTGTGAACCCAGTTCAGGGATCTGTTGCTGGCGACGCGCCAGGCGAGGGGAGGACCCGAGAGGGGGTGACAACTCTGACAAATCAATGTCAAAGGTTTGACATTTTCATTCATAGCGGTGTCAAAGCAACCTTTGCAGGGGGAAGGGGGAGGTCTGCTTTCCTCTTGCTTAAGTGGTTGCCATTTATGTTTTAATTTGCTGTTATACATCTCAAAACCAAACAGAGAAACCCTCAGTTGTCGTTTTATGCTCCATTTCCCTTTCTCCCCCATCGCTCCCCCGCCTTTCTCTGCATCCTCTGCGAAGGAATCTGTGCGTGGGCTGACCCAGCTGCACATGGTGGGGCTGATCTCCCTTGTAGTGTGTCTTATGGCCACTCTGGCCCATCCCTTCCAGGCTGGATGGCTGTTCCTCTGGAGCGTCTCCTTTCCTTATGCTGTGATGCTGAGTTGGCTGAGGTAAAGGCAGATTGCAAAAGTAAAGGTGTTTGTTGCTTTAACTGGGAAGGATGGGGAGCAGGTGAGGATCACAATATCCCGTCACATGGTGTGGCAGAGATTCCTCCATTCCTGCTAGCCATGTGTTAGAGAGTTTTGAGTGAAAAGAAAGAAGATACCCTTGTGGTAATTTCTTTCTGTACTTTACAAACTGAGTATCAGCAATGCTTCCTTTCAGAAACCACAGGTGTCTTTCTGACCATCTGAGATTCAGGAATCTGAGAACTGTTGGACCCCAAAGATTTCTCTTTTCCTTGGATTGGTTTTAATCCCAAGTGAACTCCTTGGCTTCTTTTCTAGAGATGACCTTTGCCCATTACTGAAAATTTTGGCCCAGACATCAGCTTGTATGATCTGAGTAATTCCCTTGGAAATGGGACCCAGTTTGGATGCAGCTGTAATATTAATGGCCTGGAGCTGCACAGCTGCACCTGTGCTGTCACCTGGTGCATGTGCATCCCCTAAGACAGTGTTAAAGAGGACAAAGAATTTGTAGTCTCCTGTAAATGCACCTTTAAGCAGGACTGCTTACTTGGAAATGAGGCAGGTTTGTAAGCATTTCCGTATCTGGGCCATAGCAGGACCCAGCAGTGCCTTGCAATCAAGACTGGAGAATAAATCATCTGGTTGAGCTTACAGGAGGAATGTGAGTCGACAGAATGAAAATAAATGCCCAGTGTGAAGCCTGGCTAGGACAGCTGACTGAGTCTCCTGTATTTAAAAAAAGTGCTGTGGGGTCCCTAATGGGCTGGGCTTTGGCTTTGCACTTCAGATGAGAGGGAAGGTGAGTTCTCAGAGCAGGGAAGGAAATCAAACTGTGTGGCTGGTGTCAGAGGTGGCATTTGAGGCTATAAATGAATTGGAGGGTGAGTTTGTCCATTGGGAAGTGCCTCTGAGCTTTGACCTGAGCGAGGTAGCAAGGAGTTAGAATCATGTGGGATCCTGTGGGAAAGGAAGAGTGATGGAAGACCAGAGGGAAGGAAGCTGCAGGAGAATTGGTTTGATAGGAAAAGTTCCCCCAGGTTTTGTTGTTGCCCTCTGAGCTTGAGTCACTGTGAGAGGAAGGAGCTGTGTCTTTGCACAGCTTTGGTTTTAGCTCTTCAGTTTTGTGAGTGTGGTCACTAACATGGGTGGAAACAAATGTGTGTAAACATGAAAGCATCATCCTTTGAGTGAGGGTTGAGCACTGTGTCTCATTCCAGAGACTCTGGAAGCTAAATTGGAGGAGACAAGATGTAGCAGAAGTAGCAAACTAAGTGGAGCAGGTGTTTCCAGCCTGTGTGTGCCTCAGTCACTCTCTTTCTCCCAGCTGCACAACCGACCTTCTGCTCCTGCCCACGGCATTAAGTGAAAAAAGAAATGTTGGACAACCCCTGGGTTCAAAGTGGAGGTTGCAGATCTTTTTCTTTACAGTTACAAAGCAAATTTACAAGAAGCATTAATGTTATGAGCTGCTTCAACTCTGTCTTGAGTTTCTTTTGGTGAAAAGCATAACCAGGTGTTTCCCAATTGTCTTGCTGCTTCTCAGTGCAAGGAAAGAAAAGTTACGAAAATAATGGAAGTGCAATACAATTTATTTCTTTAATCAGTTCCTCTTGGTTGAGAGCCAAGGAGACTTTCAGTGGGTGGAAAGTCTACCCTCAGTTATTTTGATGCTCTCCTAGAATTGGAGTGTGTGCTGGTGATTTAAAACAGTGACAAGATTGTGGGTTCCTGTGTCTCTGTGCCACTGAAAGCACTGGTTTGGATTTTACAGTAGTTCCACTTTCAGGGGTGCTGAGGGAGTGTCTGGGCTAAGGCCTCGTGTATTTCAGGAACGAATTCTTAAGCTGAACTGTGAATCTCAATGGTTCTGCTCTCCATTACCAGTCTGTGCCTCATTCCATGCCATGTTTCAAAGTAGGAGAAATAGTAATTTTTTATCTTCGTTGCTTCAGTGTTTCAGAGCTAAAGATGGAGAAGGTGTTAGCCAGCCTGATGAAAGATGATCGCTTCAAGTTGCACAGACCAAGAAGAAAGGTGAGTTATTCTGGTGCTTTGGAATTGCTCCAGTTTTCACTTGCCAGTTAAACATCACAAGTATTCCTGCCTTAGCGTCTGTCTTTACATCCATGATGTCAGGCACTGTAAATAATTATAGAACTACCTTATATCACAATATTTCAGTCTTTTGTTGTTCCCAGAAAGCAGTTTCTTGCTAACTCTTCAGCAAGTATCTTTGTAACAGATAGGGAAGGTTTCTGGATGCAAAAGCTCTGTGCTTTTTCCCACACAATGTTTCTGTTTTTCTTGTGTTTTCTGCACTAAAATACTGTTGGAGATGACAAATGGTTCTAAACTTCTCTGAAGAAACAAGGAAAATGCATTTGGTGATGTGTTACATAGGGGTTTTTACCATATGTATTTACTTGGAGCCTAAAACAAAGCTCCCTGGGTCGACAAGCACCTTTTTATTGACCTGGGCAAGCTTTGGGTCTGCCTTCAAGTTGCTAATTCACAGAATTCACTCATTTGCAATTGATGTCTCGGGCGTTGCTGCTCTCTGGCAAATTAAATCCTGCAAGAACCTGCATTTTGAATGGAAGTCAAGAATGTGTCAAGCATGATGCAGCACACACTTTTTTCCCCTCTTGTTGCTGTTTTGCCTGCTCGTGCTTTTGTTACCCCGTGTCTGAGGTGCCTCGTTGCCGGCGCTGGCTGGTGGGAGCCGTGGTGTTTCTGGTAAACACGCTTGTGAAAGATGTTCAGTGCTCCTGCACGCCCTGCACCTCACAGAAAGCCACATCTGAGCTCAGCTGAGGTGCAGCTCTATTTAAAGCTCTCTCCCACCACTGTTTTTGGCTGAAATCAGCCTGTAATGCGTGTGTTTTAAATGTCTGGATCATGCCTAGGATATGACCTCTTAATTCAACCAAGTTCAGTTGTGCTTTGTTACTGCAGAAATTATTTTAAATAGTTCTGTGTATAAACACTTTCCTTTTCTCCCAAATGTGCTTATAGGGTGGGGGGGTAACTTCAGATTTCCTTTGCAAACTTTTTCAACAATACATTTATGCAGAAATTGTACTTTAAATTTGTTACTGGCATGGGACAGAATATTCTGTTCTGGACTGGGTGACGAATGTTACTTCATGGGAAGTGGGCAAAAAAGAGAATGTGTTTTGTTGCAGGAAATTATGATTTAACTTTTGGAAAGTGGCAGGAGGAAATGCCTTTTTAGCAACAAAAACCTAACCAAGCCTGCTTGCTACCAAAACTGATCAAATCGGTGTTTCTACCATGCTTTCAAACTGTCAGATGCTCTACGCATTTAAGCACAGAATTTTTAAAATACTCTTCTTTTGGCTTTCTCCCTTTCTTTCCAAAAAGCTCTAAACCCAGCCCCTCTTTGAAAGGAGCAGTTGCTGGTTTGGCTCCGCAGGGCTGCTGGGCAGGCCCTGGTGTGCCAGGTGCTGCACGGAGGAACTTGCACACAAGGACTTGGTTCCTTCTGCTTTCAAAGGTGGGATTAAATCCCTCTTTTCCCTCTGCATCAAAGCGAGTGGGATTTTGCTGTTGCCTTCAGTGGAGCTGAGATCCATCCACTGTGGCTGTGTTTTAATCTCCTGCAGGAACTTAGAAATACGGAATAACCAGTTTTATGTGACTCAATCTGAAAGAATTGAGATTTAAGAATAGCGTTTCTCTTCATGGGAAAAATTCTTTATCGTTTAATGGGGATGAAATTACTGCAGTTCTGTCAATATGAAACAATCTCCTTCAGGAATTACTTGAAAAATATGTTAAATGCAATCAAGGGCTCATCCTGTATGTTAGCTCCACGTTTTATATTGCCGTGGAGACTTTAAATGGTCAGCTCAGAAGCTGCAGGGGCATTTCCCAAGTTTTCAGGAGGGTTAATCTCTATGAAATTCCCTAAATTTGCCACATGGACAGCACAGTGAGCTGGGAATGCAGCGGGACATTGCATGGGACAGAGGGGGATTGAGGAGGTGTCAGGAGGAGCTGAGACTGATCCCGTTGGGATGTTGCCATTGGAGGGAGGTTCAGCTCTGCTGCTCAGCCCTCCATGCTCTTGAGTCATGTATATATTATAGTCCTCCACACAGGAACCTCATTATGATGCTCTTCAGTCCTCATTGCCTCAACTCAAGTCCATTATAAGTACCACGTTGGAACATGTATTTTTTGGGCTTCTGTGTGCAGCCAGGGAGCAAGCTGAAGTGCCTGTAAAATGTATATTTTATATTTAGGTATATGAAATATATATGTGGCTATGTCTGGGCGTGTGAATGTTCACCTACCTACAAAGAGAATAAATTTGATCTTTCAACTTTTATGGAGGGGGGCATGGGGGACTTGGTGAGTTCTAGAGAAGGTGTGTGGAGGTTAGTAAAAAGTTGTTATTAAAACAAAATCCTTCATTTTGTTTTGAAGTATAATGGAATCAGGAGATGTTACAGCCAGGCTTTTTGGTGGGTTTTCCCCATCTTTCTATTTTTTTCTTTTTTTTCCTGTTTTAAGAATGAACTTTTCTACCTCAGCCTAGTCTTACTGTGTTTCAATTTTTCTTTTTCATTATCATGTTCTCTTAATGAAATCAGAAGTTTTCAGTACTTATCCCAACCTCTCACACCTAAAATCTGCCATCTTTATCCCTGGAAGTTTCCTTCTTCTGACAGAAATCCATGTGTCTTTTACTGGTGGAGTTGGCATTTTTGGGAGTTCCCCTGGTTGAATCCTGACTTTTTTCCCTTGCATTTCTTCTTTTAGCTTATAAATATTGTTATTGTCCACAGTCTTTCTGCCAGTGGTTTGGGATCTGCCAGAACAGGCTTTTAAGGAATCACAAGGTAGAAGAAGTTCTCCTATCCCACTGTTTCTCCATGATGGCAACAGTGCTGCTTGTTTAACAGAGGGAACAAATTTAGATGGGGAGCAGATCAAGCAAACCTCTGGGGTGGGCTTTTATCTTTGGGGTCTTGGAAAAATGTGTGAGGTCTCAAATTAATTGTCCTGCTGATCCAAACCAGGATTAAAGCTTGCTTGTGTGAGTAAGGCACATGGAATGGTTTCCATGCCCTTCCAGTAGCACTGATTTATTTGATCTGTCCAGACACTCAGTCGTGGGCAGGTTTTATTTTCACAGTTTGCCTCTGAATCAGTTTTAAATCTAGGATTTTTTATTTTTTTTAATGGGGTGGGGTTTTTTGTTTTTTTAGATGAACCTCCCTGTAAGACAGGAATCAAACACAGGTTTTTTTCGTGCCCATTAGGGTGCAGTTTTAAAATGAGATCTGTCTCAAGGGTCTGAAGGGGATAAAAGACAAGGTGGAGATGGGAGGAGGGGAGAAGCTGTTTTCCGAGGACATTATGTTTCCTGCCATTTGCTTCTTTTTTATTTATATCTCTTGCACTGACCTCACACTTTGGAAATTATGCACCTAGTTTTTTATCCCTCATTTTTGTCTTACTTTTTTTTTTATTTTCCCCCAGCACCAGGAAGAAGAGATGCCTCATTTTGAAACCTAAAGGGGGGAATAAGAAAAGTCCTTTGTAATATATTGCCATATTATCACTAAATCCCCTGACAGTTGTGACACAGAAGCAAGTCACCTGTCACTTAAGCTTGAGGTCTCTTTAATTTTCTCCTGGAATTCGCACCAGGCTGTCTTTAATTTGAGGCCTTTATTGGAATTCTGAAACCTTTCTGCCTCCCCGGTGCTCAGATCTATTCTGAGTGCTGTTACAGAATGTATACAATAACCAACACAGGGATTCAGAGGGGGCTGAAGCACTGTTTATTTAACACTCTGGAGGGATTTTCGTGCTTATTCGGTCCTGGCTACCCGGCTTTCAATATCGCTTTGACAACCGTTATGCCCTTCTCATTAATTTTAAACAGTTAAAACACAGGAAAAAGAGAAAAAGTTTTCATTATTAAAGTGCTTTACTTTTTAATAACAGAGGATTCTGTCCGCCAGGGGAAAGGGCAAACCTCACTAATTTCACATTCATATTAAAAAGCGCTGGGAAGGTGACACTTGGTGCTGCCAGGAGGCTTAACAAAAGGAAAGTGCTGGGGGCCGGGAGGAGCAGGCGGGGCAAGAAAGTTTTGTGTTTCACGTCAGTGGAAACTTGGTAGTGACAACAAGGAGTGGCCACTTCGGGGAGGCAGCTCCACTTGGGGCTCATTAAACCTCGGCAGAGGCCCCTGCGCTGGGGACGGTCTCAGCTGATGGACCGGCGCACCTGAAGTCAGAGGCACCTCTGCAAGGAGTGTCCAGAGAAGGGCAGCAAAGCTGGGGAAGGGTCTAGAGAGTAAATCATGTGAGGAGCAGCTGAGGGAACTGGGGTGGCTGAGCCTGGAGAAAAGGAGGTTCAAGGAACACAACTCCCTGACTGACAGGAGGGTGCAGCCAGGTGGGGGTCAGGATCTGCTCCCAGGGAACAAGGACAGGAGGAGAGGGCACAGCCTCAAGCTGTGCCAGGGGAGGTTCAGGTTGGACATCAGGAATAATTGGTTCACTGGAAGGGTTGTCAAGTGTTAGAAGGGGCTGCCCAGGGAGGTCTGGAGTCCTCATCCCTGGAGGAGTTCAAGTAAAACTGGACGGGGCACTCAGTGCCGTGGTTTGGTTGAGAAAATGATGGTCAGTCAAAGGTTGGAGTCGATGATCTTGGAGGTCTTTTCTGACCTAAATGATGCTGTGATTCTGTGAGCTGGGTTGTGAGCCCTTCTTGAGGGGACTGGGAGACAGCAGGGACCAGAAATCTGGGAGACTTCCTGTGTTAAAATAGCCAGGTTGTCTTTGGACGTGCAGGTGGACAGCCTAGGCAGTGAGTGAGCAGGAGCTCCAGCCCCAAGTGTGTTTGCTTTGTTGAGGAATAACCCAGTGGCTGGAAGCTGTGGGATCCTGAGTTCCAGGGAGGGCACAGTGCAGGGCATTTAAACTACATTTGTGGTCTGTCTCTGGGCACATTTACTGTTGGGTACAGAGTGGCACATCTGGGACAGCAGAACATCTTGTGTCAGGTGCTGGCAGCCCCCATGGTCACTGGGGTTTGTGGTGTCAGTGGGATGTGGCTCCTCTGGACTGGCAGCAGTGCAGAGGAAAGAGGGGTTTGCAGCATTAGCATGCAGATCTGCCAGAGAAGAACAACAGGATTGCTGCCTTGGCACAGGCCTCCTCCAGAATCCCAGGAGCTGGGTGTTTGTATTCAGTCAGCCCTGCTCGGATGAGGGGTCTGACCAGTATCAAGTTGCTGCCTTGGATCTGGCACTCTTACACTTGGATGCTGGTTCCTGTCTGAGTAACCCTGGAGAACTGTGGCCCTTTTCTGGGAGAGGTGCACATCCATGGATGCTTGGCTTTGCACTTTGCTGTCAGCTTTCCATCAAAAATTTCACTGGTTTTCTGCTCCACATTTCCTTTCTCTGCCTGGATCCCTTAGAGAGGGACAGAGCCTCTCTTCTCCTCCCAGTAACAGCTTTGCTCCCAGGAATGTTTGTTTTCCATTTACTGAACTGCATCCTGCAGTCTGATCCCAGGAAAGCTGGAACACGTGCAAAATTGCTCTCTTGGCCTGAGGAAGTTTATTCTGTCGTGCCTTTGGTGCAAGGGGCTTGTCCTGCTCTAGAGGAGCCAAGTGATGGCAGGTCCAGTCAAATATGTGTTGACAGTGAGAAAACTTCATGTAGAAATCCATGCTGGAATTCATGAGAAGTTCATTTGGTTGCCTTTGTTCACAGGTGCTGAATTTGGTCTCTTCTCTGGAGCTTGGGGGTGAATGTGGATCTCATAGTCTCCTGCCCTGGGTATTTTGGGGAAGTGCCCAGGGGAACTTGGAATACCACTCTGAACCTGTTAGTGTAGGGTCTGGGGGGGAGTTATTCCAAATAACTCCAATGGAAACAAGCAGCGGGATCCAGCCTGTTGAACCTGGAATCAAAAAAAAAAAAAAAAGGGAAGGGGAAAAAAAAGCAAGGGAAAAAGATACGTGATAGATGTTAGAAAACACAAAATTAAAACTGATTTGTTCTCCCCACCACACGGCGCTCACTGGCTGCTCTGACTTTAACATCTTTATCTGGATTTTTTTTTTTTTCCTCTAGTAATATTGAGAGGATTACCTTTGTTGGCCCCTGGGTAGTTGCTGTGTGATTTTACTGTTATTAAATCTATTGTAAACTGCTTCATTATTCCTGACTCAAATTCTCTCTTTCCTCTAATCCTCCCACCTCCCTGGTAGAAATCCTGTGGCGAGAACCCTCAGGAAGTCCAGGAGAGGGCCACAGTCCTGCAGACAAAATTTGAAAATCACGTCCACTCCAGCGAGGGGACTATCCGGTGGGCAAAGAAAGGTCAGTGTGTTTCCTTCCACTTATCCCACAGGGGCTCAGATGAGCTGCCAAGGTTTTCTTCTGGGGGCAGAGCATCAGGGAAAAGGCCTGGAAGAAACATTTTGGGGCCGTTGGGCTCTGCAGGGGGTTGAGGTGGGCCCAGAAGGCTTTGTGGTGATATTAAATGTTAATTTCTGGTGTTCCCATATTACGTGCAAATGAGATTTAGTCTTGGCTTTCAATGGGATTCACATCCAAGGGCTCTGACCCAATCACAGGAGCGAAGGGGTTGTGTGTGTTACGCTGGGAAGGGCATGGGTGACTTCCTCCACCACATCCTGGTGCAATTCCCATCAGATGCCTTCAGTTCACAGCAGGGGGGTGAATTTGAAGCCTGAAAGACAGGATGCAACTCTGACCAGGAAAGGATATTGGACTGGAGCTGGTTGTGTGGGATGGGAGATAAATGAGAGAGGGGGCAACAAATCAAAAAGGCAGGAAGAATAAAAACTGGGATGGACTTGATAATTGTAACTGTGTGCAGATCTGGGATTTGATCTGCCATCTTCTCCAAGATGAGCAGTGTAAGAGACTTCCTTTCTTCCTCTCCGTTTGGAAAATCCAGAGGAATTGGGAGAAAGATTTAAAATTTGCTGGGGATGTGGTAGGAAAAGAAACACTAAACTGTCTCCTGAGAGGAGCCAAAATGGTGGTGCAGGGTAGGCAGTGTGGGAAGTCAGGCCCCAGAGCTCCTGGCAATTACTTGGAATTTGACTGAGTTCCTGAGACAGGTCCGCACAATGCAACTCTTCATGCAAGAGACTAAGCCATTCTTGCTCACAGTATTTAGGACTGGAGCCTTTCTCCTTTTTTGTGTCTCCCCACATCTCCCTTCCTGATTGTTTTCTTTTTTACCTCGTTGCTCTGAGCCAAGTCCTGCTCTCTAAACTTGTGTAGAAGTTATTTCAGCTCTGCAGCATTTCCAGTTGAGAGGGGTGCTGGTGAGATGAATTTTAATGGTCTGCATCATTTCTGTTCACCATTCTGTGTACCTGCTGTGTGCACCTGCATACAGGTGTGGGACAGGTGTGCCACATGTGCTCAACTTCTGAAATCACCTTCTAAGGGGTCCAAAACCAAATGGGGAAATTGCCCTTTGAGCTATACGATGTCTGGAGAAACTGGAGAAGGGAAGGCTGTTCTCAAGATAAAAGTTAAGTTCAGCATGAAAATTATTTGGAATCTTGAGAAGTGATTGTTCAGGAGGTCAAAGGTGCTGTTTTTTCTGAGTGTTGTACTCGCTTTTTAGCTGATGACACAGCAGAGCAACCAGAGCACCTCCTGTGACTGCCTGCTTACCCCAAATGATTCTGCATGCTTTTCATGATGTATGGCTGTATTGAGGGGCAAGGTATTTAAAATTCTGCTGTTTCACTCTTTGCTCTCCCCCCCTGCTACTGCACGTCCCTAGGCTGAAATCTCACCCCACCTCCAGCAGTTGCAGTGCTGATTTCAGTTCTTTGGGGCTTTCAAACAGCTTCCTCATGCAGTGAAAGAGTTGGACTTGCTACACAAGCAGCTTGCACCCATTTTCGGGTGTATGGTGTAATTACTCTTATAGCTGCTCTTTTAAATCCATTTACAATCTTAATACATGCGACTTAACCATGATCATAATCCTTCATTCTGCATGGATGAGCTTCTTGTTGTTCCCTTGGGATTTCTTGTACCCCATGCAAACTTCTAACCTGAAATGCCTGTGACAGGGACAACCAGTGAGTGACTCTGGTCACACCTAAAAAACCTCTGTGGTTCCTCTCCACTCAGTGTCACTGTGCACACACCCAGCCACACACTTGTTGCTGATCTCAGCATGAATAACTTCTTTAGCCACAGAAAATACATCAGGAAATGCTGAAATGTTGTGCATCCCATTTATCTTGTACAGGAGCACTCCACCTCTTTTTCCAACTCTGCTATCTACGTATGCAAATTTTCCATTGCTGAGTGGCTTCCATAAGCCCCTCTTCCTCCCCTCTGAGCCAGGCATCATGAATAATTAACATGGCAGCTGGCTTTTGCTTTCATGGCAGACAATCAATTGGAAACTGTGCCAGAGATGCATTTGTTTCTCTCTCTTTTTCTGTTTTTCCCCATTTTCTGACCTAGTCAATGTTAATAAGCAGTGTTTGCACTGCAGCCTGCTTTCAAAAGGCGAGTGGCTCCCTGCCCGCTCTCCCCTTCTGGCTCTGGGTCCCATGTTTTTCAGACTCAAATCAAATGGTTCAGGGAAGGTGCTGCCCTTCAAACTTGATTGACTGATCAGCAGTGAGATGGGTGGGAGGAGGGGTCTGGCTGGGCCCGGCTACCTGAAGGATGAACCTCATCAAGAGTGGAGCCCCTTTTGGGAAGTGGAGGATGCTCATCCCAAGGCTTGCATGGGTGCTTCATTTCGGAGCTGTGGGGCCAGAAAGAGCTCAGGAGACTGATCCTTTTTGCCCTTAGGGTTACAGAAAGGATAAGGAAGCAAACCCTGCTTTTCTCCTCCTGGTTACCCAGTTTTACAGCAGTTGAGCATTTTGCCGCCTCCTTTCTGTCCTCAGTGCCCGTGTGTGGAGAGGGACAGCAGAGTCACAGGAGCCCAGTGCTGTGGCACAGTGCTGGTGTCCATGGTGGTTTTGGTGCATCCCTCCCTCCTGCTCCCACCTGCTCTGGCAAAGTGCCTCCCAGTTTATCCAGCCCTGCTGAGGCTGTGCCCTGGGGCCAGTGCTGGGAGCTGGCTGCCAGCTGAGAGCCTGGTGAACAGGTTATGTCACCTGTCTCCCTTTCATATCTCATTACCCTCTCATCCCCTGTTTGAAATAGCAACAAACCAACCCTTCTCACCCCCATTTATGTATAGCACACCGGGTTTTTTCTTTTCTCCTTTGATTTTCCACACTTATATTTCCTGTAGAAAAATGGGGATGCACAAGTGCAAAGGACCAGTCTAAATCCTCTGTCTTACATGAGCACAAGTCCAAATCCCACTCCAAGCCGGTACATGTTGCCTTAGACTTGTGTTGGTGTGGCAAAAACTCTGAACAGCTCGGGCAGTTTGTTCTGTGGCATCAAGATGAGGAACCCTTTACTTGAATTATGGCCTGACCAGCTCTGTTACCAGTCTTGTTTTCCTAAAGCTCTGTCTCTTTGATGACAAAATCATAAAAGAATTTCAACTTTAAAAAAAAACCCAAAAAACAATAAAGCTTTCAGTATCTAGCCACTCTAATTGCACATAAAAATCAGAAAACATGTCTCTGGCAACACTGAGAGGTCTAAAGAGCTGATAGTAAAGTTTTTAAAAATAATCTCATCCACAAAGGTCTTAATTTCAGTCTTGGGGGTGCTGTAATGAAGCTCTGAGCTGCTTGGAGGTGAGGCAGTTTCCTGGGCTGGGATTTTGACCTGCAGGTCCAGCCAGGCTCTCAGTTCAGCTCTGGGTGAGTGCCTTGCAGCTCTCCCTGGTTCTGTGTGCTCTGACTCAAAGCTGTAGCTGATACAGATGTCTGTCAGGACTTTGGGAAAAGGGGAGCCTTTGACACTTTGATTCTCTAACTCTGATCTGGGGAGTTGGTACCAGCAGCTTTTCCTCTCTGCATGGCTGTGGGAGGTGAGCTCAGCCTTCATAATAAGGGGATCTTTAGTATCAGCCATTTCAAATGTTGTGAGACAGGCAGCTATATTAGCTCCAATGGGACTGAATTCAAAGCGGGAGCAAGTTCTTATTGTTCCCTTTGAAGAGTTACATCTTCTCATAGGTGAATTTGACCAATAACTTTATGAAAAAAAAAAGCAGCAGAACAGGGTTTTTGAGAGCATTTGAGCAGGTTTATAAGCCCTCAGAAGGATGGCCTTCAGACGAGACACCGAGACAGCATTTGGAATTTAGCATTCTCTTTTTTGGGAAAACACAGGTCTCTCGGTGCTCAGAAGCCTCTGAAAGAGCAGCATTGTGAAATTGGGAAGAAGGTGCAAAAAACTCAATCTCTTCTTCTCATCGATTGGGAAAAGGAGTTCGCTTTGCTCAGTAAACAGAGCTTTGATGGATTCCCTGGGTCCTTCCAGGAGCTGATCTGCTAAAATGACATTTTTATTACTGTTCATAAACTCCAATCTCCGGCTGCTGCCAAGAGATTAGACATAAGCTGTGGGCAAACTTGCTGGTCTGGTGGCTCAACAGGCAAGGGCAGGAGAGGTGAGAGTTTAGAGCATGCTGCTGTCGGGAAGGAGAGGGAGAGGAAGATGCAGGTGGTGGTTTGGAGTGAGGGCTGGGGGGACACAGGAGGTTTAGCAAGCAGAGGAGCAGCAGGGGATTGAAGGGAGGCATTTTCTGAGCTGCTGAGTTTCCTTGCTGGAAGTCCCTCTATTCCCAGAGCAGGGGACAGCCCGGGTGTAGTTAATGTTCCGGGGACGGGGAGGAGCAGAGGTAGTGCTCATATTAGTGGATGATTGTCTTTAGAGCAATGAGCCCTGAGGGAAGGGCATTACAGGAATATAAAGATGGGAAGGGAAATTTGCACACAGTTCTATTATTTTTCCCTTTTGAGAAGGTGAGCTCTGCTCTCAGTGTGCTGATGAGTCAGGAAATCCATCCGGCTCTCAGATATTTATAAGGGACTAGCTGGTAACTGGTGAAAAATGCATGGACTACTGGGACTCTGATATCAGAGGAGTCTTCCTATGCCATCTCCATGCTTCTCTTTCTTTGTCCCTGCATCTCTGTTCCCACTCTCCTCTTATCTGCTGCCACTCAATGACTCCTGAGAGATGTGCTACAAACATCACCTTTTGTGGCCAAAGGGGTAGCCTTGCAGGAGGCAGCCCCAGTGCAATTCAATGGAGCTTTGTTTCAGTTCCTAACACCTCCCCAGCACCTACCTTCCCCTTTTGGGATTGTACTAGTACTATGCAACCTTCACAGATTTTTAACATGCCAACCTCTTCTGCCAGCTGCTGACCAGAAGGTGTCCCAAAGGACCAGACCGATGTCCTTTCAGCTGGAACAGCTGAATCTTTAAGTGTGTATATATATAAAAATGAGCAGCAAAGGGAATTCACTGGGTTTTTTTTCTTCCCCTCAGCACTGCAGTCTTTCCTTTGTGCCTATACCGCCTATCCCAGGAACCTCAAGCACATCTTCCACATCAAATCTCTTCACCTGGGTCACGTGGCCAAGAGCTTTGGGCTGAGAGATGCCCCACAGAACCTGACTGCTCTTCCAACTGCAGGCTCAAAGAAGAAAACCAAACCAGGACCAAAAAGGTATGTCAGGCTGATGTTCCTGAGCCAAGGAGCACCGGGTGACACACTGGGCTGTTCTTTGCTCCTCAAGGTGGTTGTGCTTGCTCCAGGAATCGAGTGTAAATCAAAAGGCAGATCTGTTGGTAGAAATGATCCTTCTGCAAACCTGTAGGTGTGAGTAGTTCTGGCAAAAGCATTTCTGAAAAATCCTGTGGGATCTTTCCCAGGAAGAGTCTGCAGCAAACCCAGAGTTGCAGCTCTGTTCCCTCTGGTGTGTGCACGGGGCTGTTCTGGGTACTCCTGTTCTGTGTAAGGAATTGGAGACTCCCCGATGCTACTGGAGGAGCCCTGAGCCCTCTTCTGTGCTTGCAAGGGAGCTGAAGGTGCTCAGTGCATCTGATCCTGGCTCCTCTGAGTTGGTTCCACAGGACAGATAATCCTCTCTTTTGGGATCACAGTGCTAAGGACAAGCTGTCTTCCCTGGTGCAATGGCAGGATCCTAAACCTCTGGCTTGCAGTAAAATCACTGCAATAATTCAAAGGAGGAAAATCTTTTTTCATTATCAGCAACAATTGTGACTCTTTCCATGCAATTGTTGCTACAAACTCCGTTAGCAAACCTTAGCCATTCAATTAAAGCACTAATCCACATAATTGTTCCAGGGCTGGGCACTTCTCTTGCACATGTACCTATCCTGTGAAAAGAAAAAATGCAAGGGGAAGGGATTTTAAAATAAAAAGTTGGAGCCTGCATTGTCCTGCTTTCAGAAGCCACCAGGGACAGGCCACTGCTCTGCCTCCTGCTCCAGCTGACCCTCCTCAGCAGATGGGCAACAGGATGGGAATGCCCCTGTGAGCAGGGGATTTAACGGAGCTTTATTTCGGGAAGAATAGCCTGATTAGCTGATAAAGAGCATGTAAGATGGTATGGGGTGGGCTTTGATGTCTTGCTGGCCCAGCAGGGTGTCAAGCTATGACTGACAGTAGCGTGTCACAGGATTACTTGGCCTGTAACAATGCCTCTCTCTGTTCCTGTGATGTTGCTACTCTGTTAGAGCTACTTTTTCCCTTGTTACAAACCTCTTTTAGACGGGGGTTCCTCCTCCCCAAGTCTTCATCCCATTATAGCACAGACAAGCTCAGGATACAGTAGGTATTTACACGCAGGACTTGTCGGGTTGGGGAATGTGGAGGTGTTGGAACAAATGGTCTGAGAGTGATTTGAGAGCTCATTTGCACGTGGATCATAGAATTGCAGCTCAGGGAAAGTGGGCAGACTTTGCACAGCTCAGTCACGGCTCAGGCTCCAGATTTCAAATCCGGGAGCATCTGGAAAGTTAAGACTCTGCAAAAAATAGCCAAAGTTGTGCTGTGCAACAATTGTTCCTGCCCGTGAAACTTGCTTCTAATCAGCTTTCTGTGTGTGTGCTTAAAAAAAATAAATAAATAAAGAGAGAGGATATATTAGTATTTATAGGATAGTTTAGAGAAAGTGAATATAGATTCAAATTCAGTCTGCACTTGCATAAATCCAAGGTAGTTCTATTAACTTAGAGAATTGCTTTTGATTTCACACTGACAAAGCAGAAAGCAAAACTCAGCCTGCCATTTAGAAGACAAATAGTTTCTAATTGTAAAATGCAAGGCTTGAAATTATAACAGCACAGCCACAGAGCAATCATTTTAATTATATTTCTCACATGATGCTGTGAGTGTTGGTTGTCGTATTACACATTGTCTCCCAACATCCGATACTGGTCTTTAATCAGGCTGCTCACTAAAGCCTCATCTCTCAGCACCTGCCTAGAGAATAAAGAGCAGGCGCTCCAGGTTGAAAGTGGGGTAAAGGCAATCATTAAATGTTTCCTTAAGAGGACAAAGAAAACTTTTCATTTCTTTTGAAGTCTCCTTTTGTGCTTCGCGCCTCCTCGGAGAGCCTGCTTGGGGAAGGTGAGACAGTGAGAGGGAGCAGCCAGCTGTGTGATGTTTCAGTGCTGAAACGTGGGAGCAGCCCTCTCCTCAATGCCCATGTAAGCTTCCATGTATTTTTCAGAGGTCTTTGTGCAAACCAGCTGTCCCCTTAGCTGTAGTGGATCTTGCAAAACCCAATCTGAAGATGGAACAATAATCGCACGCGATGTTTTTTGAAAGTTGCAATGCTGTGTTTAGGTGAGAGATGAGCACAAGAACCAGATACTGCATATTGAATTACAGTACAGCAGCTTAGTGAGTGTCTGGGCTCATGCTTTGACTGCAGGGTAGAGGAAAGGAAGCTGATCCCACTTCCATTGAGGGATTAGCTGTCCTTGGTTCACTGTGGAGTCGCAGCACGCTGAGGAAGTGGCTGACAGGCCAGATAGACTTGTCTTTTGACTCCTTCACAATGCAGATGCCAAAGACCCACTGCCATTCCACCATGCATCCCTGTGCTGCTCAGTCCTTTGCATTCTGGATCAGTGGGCTTTCATGGGAATCTGTGGCAACTGAGGGACTGCTTTCCTTTTGAACTCAGGAAAGCCAGTGTGTGCCCCCAGAGGGTTTCACTGCAGGGAGGAGTTGCAACTTAATTTGGCTTTTTTGTGAGTTCAAGCCATTACAAAGAAAGAGATGAATCTTTAGTTCAGCTGATTCTGTGGAACAACTTGCTACAGGAATCTCAGATGCAAGAAATGCTCAGAAAGATTGAATTTACTTGTGAGTATCAAGAATTGCTACAGCATATGCAAAAAGCGATACAAAAACAAAGGTGAAAACCCCCTCGTGCTTCAGAGTTTAAGTCCAACCCTTAACTAAAACGGGATCAGGAAGAGGTGTCCAGGGTGCTTCTGTTGGAGAGCACTGCTGTACATCATTATCACAGTGCCATTGCTCTGATGTGAGGATGGGCATGGCTTGAAGGCTCTGGCTGCAAGATCATTGTGTTAATTCATTCTTCAGCATGGTCAGATAGAATCAGACAACTCCTGGGAAATGGACCTTGTAGCCCTGTGTCTTCCACATGGTCAGGGCAGCAGTTTCCTATGGGTGAAAACTTGTAGCCTTTTACCTTCTCTCCCACCTCACATCCTCAGTTCCACTTTTGAACATCTTGGCATGGACAATTTTGAAAAGACTAATACAGGGCTTGTGACTCAGGGCTGCAGCTGGGTCTCCCTGCACAGAAATTGTCTCATCATTAGAAGCACTTTGCCTGCCAGTTTTTACATGCACATTTAGAGCTTTCCTGGTATCACTGAATCAGTCAAAATGCAAGTTTGGAATTCTGCCCACTGGGAATTTCACTTGGTTTGGGCAGTCTGCTCTAGAAAGCCAAACTGGAGCTCAGGTAAGAGCATGTATCCATGGGCAAATGGAGCCACAAATTAAGAGACATGGCTGCTGTGAAAGGAAACATCACCATCACTCTTCCTTAAGGCAGTCTAGGGACACAGGTGAGACCTGGTTACCACATCATGATGCTGTAAAAAAAGTCCTCTTATGAAATTAAAGTTTTATAGTTATAAAATCCTCTGATTGTTTCCTGCATACAGCAGTGCCCTTTGTTACTGTCCTGTTCCACTGTGGCTGCAGCACAGAGCCTTTGCTCCATCTCTGAGCAAGTTAACAGCTCTGCACAAAGAGCTGGAAAACCAAAAATTGTCATCTCTCTAACTGAAGTATATTCTGTCCTCTAGGCTGGGAAAGGGCCTGACAGAAGCAAGACCTGGGAGGTTCCCAACCTCCCAGTGCTGCTTTTGTCCTTTTTCCATACGGTGAAGACCAAGGCATGAAAGTTCATGGCAGTGAAAGTGGGACTGGGGTTTCTGTGTAGCTGAAATGCATTTGACTTCAGTAGGGCAAGGTGGGCTTTGCAGTTCAGCACGTCCCAGTGTGGAGACCACCCTGCCCTGAGTGTTCTGGAACAGGTTTGGTGCTCATTCTGGCTGGGTAATAATTTTCCTCAATCTTCTCAAGCGTCTGCATCAGCTGGGAACAGAGGACCTGGGCCATCTGTTGACCTGTCGAGAGCAGGGTAGGATTGCTGATGGATTTCTTGCCCCCACTCTGCAAAAACAACAGCAGCAAAACCAACCCAAACAGGGTTGCATTGGCTGCAGATGGTTCATCCAACGCTGTGAGTAGGAAAAGCAGGTGTTGCAGCAGCCTTGGCCCAGAGGTAACCCAGCTCTGCTGCTGGCACAGTGTCAAGGAGCTGTTGGAGATGCTGTCAGGCAGATTGATAGTGCAATCCACATTGAAATGTTTTCTGATAAATGGAACAGCCTCCTCGGGTCTCCTCCAAAGACACACCATGAGTTCTGGGACTGTGCGTCAGAACTTCATCCTCCTTCTTGCTCAGCTGGAGCAGTTTGGGAGCCTTTGGTTGCTGTGGGTGCTCTGAGGTGGTTAAAGGTCCCTACACCTGGGCACTGCATTGCAGCAGCACCTCACACAGCAAGACAAAGGAACAGGCAGTGATGCCAACCAGGTTGAGAGACACCTCTAAGAACAAGCTCGCTCACCACTGAGGTGAAAAGATGAGCAGAGGCAGCTTCTGAGCCAGCAAACAATACCCAAGGAACCCTTGAGCAAAGCAGACTTGAGAGTCAAAGGGCCATAAGACCCAGGAGAAGGAGACCAGTTCCAAACCTTTCAGATTTCCTCAGAGATGGGTTGGGCAGCACCAGCATCCCTAAGATCACTGTGGCTCCTGAGTGGGGAAGGGGAGCAGCATGCTGGGAATAGCTCTGTAAGTGGGTGTAGAAGGGAACTGAAGCAGAGGAAAGAAGGATTTTACTCTTTCCTTCACTGGACACTTTTTCTTCCAGATGTTCCTCTCCTGCCTTTTCCTCACTCAGTGATGTAATTAGCAAGATTCCCAAGATTCTCATGTTTAAACAGTGAATAAAATAATTCCAGTTTTTTGGAGAAGAATAGATTTTTTTTTTTTGCCTTCAAAACTTTGGCCTGGTCTTTTCCAACCTTTCAGGAGATAACAAAGTCATCTGGGGACAGACAGTTTCTCTGTTTCCTTACTGTCTCTCTGCTGAGGGTCTTGGTACCAGCTTTTGGGAGGTTGCAGCCTAATTACAGATGTGCACAGGCAGCTCTAAACCTGAGTCTTTTGTTCCTTCCTCTGTCTCAGTATACCGTGATACCTAGACATGAGATCACAGCAAGAGATGCTGATAATCCATGTGTTTTTCCAGTGATGGGAACATGGGTTCTGTCTGTGTTGCAAATGCAATCTTACATTTACAGCCTTTCTGTGAAGCTTTTTGCCACAGTATCACCACACAGCTCCCTTAAATTAACATCCCACCAGCCCGCAGCAACAGGGAAAACACAGGGAGCTGGGAGAATGGACATGGAGGCCAAAGAGATGAAATACCTTGCCCAAGGATGCTCAGGGGATGAGTGTTAAGGCCTTGCTGGTTCTCCTGGGCTTTGTCTTATAATGTTGGTGAGGAAAGGTGCCCTGTGGTTATCTTGCTGCTCTGGCAGAGCCCCAGAGACTGTCACCAGTTGAGCACAGAGGGGAATTGACAGCTTTACAGCAGAAATCAGGGCTCCTGAGCTGGTGCACTCTCCTGGTGTGCTGTCACTGCAGGCTGGTGCTGGTGCTGTTGCCTGTAGCTCTTCCATCTCGTGGTTAAACGGGGCCTTGACAGCTGTTTTTCTTCTGTCTGTGATGAGCACAGGTTCCACAGCACAACTCCATTGATTTTTGTGGCCCCGGGTTAGAGGGAGAAAGCTCCCTTTTCCCTGCATCCCTGCTTTTCAGTGTACAGCTGATCACCTCAGCAGGAAGTATTGATTTACTAATTGGGCAGCGATTTCACCTGATTGATAATAAAGTGTTGGACAACCTCCCTGCTGAGCTGCAGCTACTGGTGGATTCCTTGTCCTTTTGCAGCAGATAGTTCCCTGTTGTTAAGTAAACTGGTCTGTTGCCTGGAAACCCAGGAATTACTGTAGTAAATGCTTGGAGACAACAATCAAAGTGCCACATAGGAACTTTACCCACTGGTGGAGGGGGCTGAGCAGAGGCTACACCTGCACAAGCTGTGGGAAGGGAGCAAGCAAATACCCCAGGCAGCCAAGAGTTCACTTCCCTTGTCTTCCCTGTGTGTTTGGCCTGTTGAATGCGTTAATCCATTGCTGCAGCCAAAAATTCTTCCTTCTCCTCAATCCCCAGCATGGGTTTGGACGCCTGAAGGGACTTTTGAGGCAGTGCTGTTGTAAGGTGTCACCTTTAGGACTGCTGAGTCCCTGTGTTATCACCAAAGCACGCTGGCGTGGCTGTGGGGCTGCTGTTCAGTTCCCTCATGTGCAGAGGGACAGACAGATTTCTGTTCTGTTTTTCTGGAAATACTTGAGATTTGTTACAAGTCCTTACTAGAACTTGCTCAGAGAGGGGCACCCTGGAGGTGTTCAAGGCCAGGCTGGAAGGGCTCAGGTTGGACCTGGTCTAGTGAAAGGAACAAGATGATCTTTAGAGTCCCTTCCAATCCAAACCAGTCTGTGACTCTGTGATGATAAAGAGGAGGGTGGGACATGCCAACACCAGTAGCTGTGGACACCCCGTCGTGCCCAGGACCATGGGAATGAGGTATGGAATGACTGGTCCTACACCCAAGAGATTGCATTTTAAATAACTGAGGGTGAGCTTTGCCCAAGGTTATAGAGCAGGACGGTGGCAGAACTTGTGGTGGAAAAATGCTGAGTGAGTTTTTATATTTATAGCTGGCAGTTTAGGGCTGCAGGGACATCCATGTTGGAGTTTGGTGGCCAGGCAAAATGCAGCTACCCTCGCAAAAGCCAGTCTCTGGAGAGGGAGGCTGTGAGGTGCATGTGATGGCTGCAGGACACGGCAAGAAAAGATCTGTTGGGTTTAGACTCATGACATTCTAATATTTTCCCTGGTTTGCTTGGGAGGGGGTTGTGTTTTCAAGCTCTGAATTTAAGCTCTGTTTATAAAATGCTTCTATTTTTCAATGTCATCAGGCTGTTAGGTTGTTTATTATTATTATTATTATTATTATTATTTTATTTTCAAAGTGCTGTGTCACCTCATTCATCAGCCTTCAGGCACACAAGCTTCCCTCCTTCTCCCCGCCACCCCTGCAAGAGCATTTGTACAGAACAAAGGCTTGCTTTTAAAAACGCCATGATATTTTGCCACCTTTGTGAAAACCTGTCACAACAATACCTAATTTTGCATGAGACAGAATTTCAAATCAAGCCTCAAGGAAAGAGAGCTGCTCCTTCTGTAATGCACGACTGTCAGTGGCATTGCAGGAACCCACCCAGCAGGAGGAGGGGATCTTAATTCCTCTGCTCTTCCCTCTGCCCAGGTCTGAGCTGCTCAAGAAGACCCACGGCAAACGCCACCTCGCTGAGATCCTGCGCTCTGAATATTCCAGTGGGATGGACACCGCTGGAGCCAAGGTCAAGAAGAAGAGGAAAAAGCAGAGAAAAGCTGGCAACCAGCAGATTCCAACATAAGCCAGGGCCTTCCAGTCATTGGCTGCAAAAGCTGCTTGAGTGCCTCAGCCGGGGGTCAGGGTGACCTGCCAAATCAACTGAGGAGTGCTTCAATTTATCAGGCAAATGTGGGAGGGATCCTGGGCATCTTGGCCTCCTCCCCTTCGTTGGATAGGTCCAAATGGAATGGAATCTAGGCGCGTCCTGTTGTACTGCTGCAATCAAGTGTGGCCTCCTGAAGATGCGCCGTGCTCCTAAGGTGGCTTTTTAGCAAGAAAAATAAAAAAAGGTTAAATATGATTTTCAGAGGAACGTGGTGTGTGTGCAACATAAAAGTGAGGTAAGAGTGAGCAGGCAGGAGGTGCTTTTCTGTTTAAGGAGCACTCCACAATCGCTTCACTTGGCTGTTTCCAACCAGGTGAAGGTGGCAGGAGAGGTGTCCCAGGAGCACGATGGAGAGGGGAGGCTGCCCTGTCCCGTGTCACTGTAAAGGGAGCACTTCTGCTCTTATCTCAGGTAATGAAGCCACATTGCTGCCACCTCCTCTCCTGTCCTCTGTGCACTGGGGCAAGGTCTGTCCCTGGTCACTGTTAGGCAGAATTGCCACCTGCAGTGATGCCAGTGGCAGGATTGTGGAGAGCTCTTCAGTGTGGTGACACACGGTCACTTTGGGGCAAAGCTCATGGGCACAGAACTTCCTGTCAGAACTCCTGAGTTTGGGAACAAACGTTGTCACTGTGGGAAGGAGCCAGAGTGCAATGCAGCAGTCTCCAAACTTCTCCTTGCCTGCATCATGTTGTCATTCCAAATAATGTAACACAGAGGGAGTATGAGATGTCTCACCTCTCTGAACATTAAAGCCTTTGCAGGCTCTTGCCAACACTTGCCAGTAGTGACCCAGCCTTTTGGGGTTCTCTGCCTTGCCTGGGCCTATTTTGAGCTAATGGATTTCTCTTCTTGCTTTTCCCACTTGCCATCCATCTTGTTCCCATCAGAGAACTGGGACACTGGATGTCCCCAAATGTGCTGAGACTGGCACTTGTTCACCAGAGTGTGTGAAGTGAAACCCAAACTCCCCTGAGTGGAAGTGCCCCCAAAGCCTGCAGGAGATTTCCCAACCCCCCCAGCTCCTACAGGTGAGCACCCACCTCCCTCTTCATGTTCCTCCCTCTGCTTCTTCCAGCCCCTCCTAGAACACAAGCACGAAGCAGGGCACAGGTGAAAACAGCACAAACCCTGCCAAAACACAACTTCTGCTACCTGCACGTGTCTTCCTCGAGGAAAGGGGTGAGGAAGAGCAGCCCACTCATGACCTGAGCCAGGCATGTTTAATGCAGAAGCAGAAAATGCTCAAATAGTGGCAATTGCAGATGTCAGAAGGAAAAAAGTACTGAAAAAGAGGTATAAACAGATGAAAATGATGCCTTGTAAATGCAGAATTGAGGGCACCTACTTTGGGCTGTAGTGAGTCATACAAAGGCTTGTAGGAGAGAAGCAATCAGCCCCAAAGTATTTAATTTCTGAAGTGAAGGTAACTTTTGAGAACCAGAATTTTTATTTCCTCCCAGGCAGTTATAAACACTCTGATTTCACTGCAATACTTTTTTGAACACTTCTGAAAGATTATAAAAAGGCTCCAGTATCAAATTAACCATGATTTTGCAGAGAGAATGAAGTTACAAGCATTTATTAGATTAAAATAAAATCACAACAAAGCCCACCTGATTTTGTTATGAGAACTGTTTGGAAGAGCAATCAGGTTTAAGGCAAATGTCAACTTAAACAGAAAAGAAACCCCTGAGGATGAAAATGACTCAGAGTGATGCAGAGAGTGTAAGTTTGGGAATGATCTTGTGCATGAGGGGAAAATACATGACCTTCACCTGGCTGACTGTCACGCAGGAATTAATAGGGACTATTGGCAAATTCATGATAGTGGGAATAAAGGCCAACAGCCATAGGTGAGAAACACCAGGAGATCTCACTGCTGCCTGTATTAACTGGGCATGAAACAGTACAAATGGTTATGATGAATAAAGTGATTTTTTTTTTTTTTAATTTAAGAGTGCCTTTTCCTTTCAGCTTCACCATCTTTAGTAGATAGGGCTGGATTACTTGTGTGATCAGGGAAAGGGAGAGGAGGAGATTGTTAAATAGGAAAGAAAAGTGTTAAAAGAAATGCACATGCACCTCAAGTTAAGCCAAGTTTGCTTCCAATAAACTTGAAGGCTGATGAGCAAAATGTGTTTGAATTGTGGCTGGATGGGCAGGAGTCAAATTCTGCACTTGGGCAGCTCCAGATTGGCTCTGAGCTGGCTTTACCCTTGTGCACCACTCAATTCAGGAAGAACCTGGTAGGTTTGGAGTTGAGTTGTGCTCAAATCATCCTTTCATTCAGGCAGGGCAGGGTGTGGTGCTTGGAGCTGTGAGCTGCTGTAGAGTTCCATCATTTCTATCACCTGTGAGTCTCCACCACCTGCAGATCACCACCACCTGCAGGACCAGGGTGTTGTGTGTGTAGAGGCTCCCAAATCCTCTGAGCACCCTAATGCCAGAGGAGCTGCTGGGGGTGACAGTGGATTGCTGTGGCATGGAGCAGGTGGATGTTGCTCTGAGGTATGTGGTGTGTGCTGAAGGGGTCTTGGCTGGGTGAGAGCTGCCTGCTCAGCTGGCAGGGGAGGGGAGCTGGGTTTGGCAGTGTCGGTGGAACTGCAGCTTTGGTTGTGGCTTTGGTCAGGTTTGCTTGTCTGGATTGTGGTGGAGGGCAGGGGCCTCACTGCCCTGCAGCCTGAAGTCCCTGTGTTTGGTCTGGAAATAGTGGCACTGTGTAACTTTTCTAAAAGCTGCCTGTGAGTCAGGTTTGGGCTTAGTTGGGTTTGCCTTCCCTTCTCTCACATGCTGAGATTGCAGGAGATGCTCTTGTGCCTTTTCTCAGCTCTCTTCTGGCTCTGTCTTTTACCTGTTGTAGGGGTTCACATCCTCTCCGCTGCAACTGGAGCATCTTGAGCTCACACTGCAAGGCTTTGGATTAGGAAGAAGCAAGGAGGTCACCTTGGGGCAGGGGTCACAGTTAAACACCAGGGGCTGGGTCAGACACAAGGCACAGCACTGGTACCCGACTGCTGAGAAGCACCATAACTAAGCAGGATAGAAAGCACCAGAACGTCCCTGCTTACAACACCATGTTTTCTCCATAAACCTGGGGAGAGGGCAGGAAAAGCAGCAGCAGTGTTCTGGGCTTTCCATTCTGACATGGTTTTGTTTGGTGCTCGGATGAAGCCATGAAGTATCTCAGCTACAAACAGTGCTGCTGGTTGCAGTGACTTTGTGCGTGCTGGCAGGTCCAGCAGAGCAGCTTTTGTTCTGTGTCTGTTCCGAGGGTGCTGGTCCTGGTTGAAGCTGTGTCAGGAGGGGAGGAAGGTGGCCCTCAAGCTGGGTAGAAGCCCGGAAGGGACTTGAGAGCCAGGACTGTGTTTGGTCCTGGCAAACCCACTGCACTCCCTGGATCCAGAGCCTGGAGCTGACAGAACCCAACCAGCAGCAGCTTGTCTGTGGGACTTGGTACCCTGGGGGAAATCAATGGAGCAGAACTGGTGCAATGCTCCAAAGGTTTCCTTGCTGATGCTGGCGCTTCTGAACTGTGCTGGTTTTTTGCTTCATAGAATGAATTTCAACCCAGCACAGCCTGTCCCACCCCTGAGGCCTTGCCAGGGTTGTGCCTGCCTGGCACCATCCTCTGGAAACATTTCCAGCCTGCTCAGGGGCTGCTGTAGGTGCAGGGCCGGTGCTGGTGGGTTCTGCTGTGGGACACCAGCTCCCATCTCAGTCCCTGCACACAGGCTGGAGGTGAGGTTGGTCCTTCAGCAGGTTTTGAGGCTGCTGAGATCCTCCCACACACGATGCTGCTCATGTGGCAAGTGCGGTGCTCTCTGCTTAGAGCCTGTGGTGTCTTCCCTAAACTGTTTTATCTTGAAGCTTGACTCTGCTATGAGATCTCCCTGGCAGCGACAGCTCCAGCCCTCACTTCCCCTCTGCTCCCTTTCCTTCCCACCACACCTGGCACTGCCATTCCCCCTTCCCAGAGCAGAGGACTCTGTCCTGCTCTCTCCTACCATCCTTGTAGCACAAACTGGACCCTGGCACTGTGTTATGGTGCTGGCTCAGACCTGCTGGTACAGGGGAGTTTCCAGCTCCTTCCAGATGTGAAATGGCAAATTTAAATATTGCAATTACAAACGTGTAACGATGCCTTGTACTTCATTAATGTAAGAGGAGGAATCTGCTACGGCTACAAGGACAATTAAATATTAGAGAATGTCTTTGATTCACATTCCTGCTGTGTAAATGGGAGGAAGGTTGCTGTATGCTCCTTGCCTTTGCACTCACAAAATGAAAAGCACACCCACTGCAAGTTGTCCTTTGATAGATTTTTAATATGATTTTAAAGAGTTTTGTTTGGCCTCATTCTTATTCAATGAGATTAATTTAAAGCACTTATCCCCTGGGTTTAAGTCAATCCATGTAGGATTTGGGACGGGGGTTGTTGCCCGGGGAGGGGGTTGTTTGCAGGCCTCTCTGAAAGACTCCTTTCCCACTTCATTAACCCCGAGCTGGGAGCGACCCCCCTTCCTCCTCCTCCTCCTCCTTCTCCTCCTCCTCCTCCTCCTCGCCCAGCCGAGGCCCGGGGATTTACCAAACTCCCCCATTCACATGCAAAGGACCAGCCCCGTCCACAAAGGCCGGGGGCTCTCGCCCCCAGGCGTGGCTGTGCATTTGGCCGAGCCGACAATCGCCCTCCCCGCGGGGCTCGGGGGTGCCGGGGCAAAGCTCCCGGGACGGAGCCGGCCCGGGGGCACCGGGCTGGGACCCGGCCCGGGGAGCCGGGGAGGGGGATCTGGAGGGTCGGTGGGTGCCGGGGGGGCTCCGCAGACAGCCGGCCCGCCGGGGGGAGCGGCCGGGCCGGGGGACCCGCAGCCCATCTGTCGGCTCCCCGAGCCGGCGAGCCGCTGCCCGGCTGTCCCGGGCACCAGCTGCCGGGCCCGCTGGCCGCGGCCAGATGAGCGACACTTTTAAAGGGTGGAAACAATCCATTTTCCAAAGCGATCATTTAAAGCACTTAGGCAATTATACACTTAAGATTAGCGTTATTAATTCACCGCAGTCGCGGCTATCGCCGCGCCGGGCAGCAGCGCTCCGGTCCCCTCCGCTCTCGCCGGCGGCCCCGCGGCCGGTCCCGCATGCCGGCACTGGGGCCCGGGCCCCGGGGGGACACCGAGCCCCGGGGGACACCGAGCCCCGGGGAGAGGGGAACTCAGTGCGATGAGAGGTGGGAAAACTCCTCTTCGCTTTACCCTTTCCCTCGGTGGCGGCCGTTCCGCCAGAGCAAACAAGCGGGAGGGGAAGAAGGGGCCGGCGGAGGCGAGACCCGTTTGTTTGTAAAGTTTTATTTCCACATTTAAAAAAGGGGGGAGCGGGAGCGGCCGCGGCGCCCGAGCCCCCCCGCGCCCCCCGCCCGGCCGGGCCGGCCCCGGGATACAGACTGACAAGAATCACTTACACAAATACGCCCTCAGGGTTCACAAATAAATAATTCATATACATTTTGCACCGTATTTACATTCCACCGCTTCTTTTTTTTTTTTCTTTTCTTTTTTTAAATTTTTTTGGTTGTTTTTGTGGGTTTTTTTTTTTTAGTTTAAGTTACGGACGTCCCAAAGTCTCGCTGGGGCCATCGGCCCGGGCCACCCCACGGTCCTTCCCGGCGGCGGGACCGCTGCCCCGGGGTCGGGGAGCCGGAGATAGCGGGAGGGTTCTCCCCGGATGCCCGCCCGTGGCAGGTGTGGCTCGGCTCCCCTGACTGTTTCCTGGGGGAGGGGGCGGGGAGGCGAAGCCCCCCGGGAGCATCCCGACCCCCGCCCGTGCTCCCGGCGCCGTCCCACGCCGGGGTGAGGGGACACGCAGTGGCCCCGCTGCCCGTCGGGGGCACAAGGGGGTAAAGGTGGCGAGTGCCCCGCGGGGTGGGGGGCAGCTCTGCCGCCTCCGTCCTGCCAAGCCTGTCCTTTCTTCTGGCATTCTTTATATATATTTTAAAAAAGGAGGGGGTGGTCTCATTTATAATTTTATATATATATATATTTGGGGATGAGCGGGAGTCTGTCTCTTGCTCGCGGCCCCGGAGATGTGGGGTGGCCCCCTCGAGCCCCTCGGGCCGGTGGGTGCCGGCGGGGCTGCCCGGGCGGCCGGGGCTCACCGGGGCTGTGCAGCCCGGGGCAGGACGCCGGGCAGCGGGGGGCAGGGGCGGCGGGGGCTCGCTGCCGCCCTGCAGTCCGTGGATGAGGATGCGGGGCACCAAGGGTCTCTGTAGGGCGGGGGGCGGCGCGCTGGGTCCGCGGTACAGGTAGAGGGCGGCGCCGGGGTCCAGGTTGGAGACCAAACTCTGCGGGTAGAAGTAGGGCGAGGGGAACATCCTCTGGAGGGCTGAATAGTTGCCAGCCTCAGCCAGCAGCTCCAGGCCCACCGCCGTCTGCCTTTTCCACTTGGTCCTGGGGGGGATAAGTCGAGAGAAGAGGTCAAGGAGGGGAGGGATGCTCCCAAAGCCGCTCCCGGGCTCTTTTTACTCTTTGCATATCCCCTTTCCCCGGGCTCTGCTCTCATTGCGCATCCCCGCTCCCACCGCTGGCTCCCAGGGCCAGTGTCCCTCGTACGGCAGGGATGGGATGGGATTTAATGGGATGGGATGTAGACCCCATTAATGGCGGGAGGGAGCTTATCTCCCCGGCATTCCCGGCGTGAGCGCCCACGGAGCTTTCCCGGAGGCACCGGAGCCACAGCCCGGCTGGGATCCGATGGCGGGATTCGAATCCCGGCGACAAAAACCGCCACCAACATTCCAGTCCCCTCCTGGGGGTGCAAGTTCCAGGTTGTCACACGACCCGCGGATGACCCAGGGGATCCGTGAGCTGAGCGCGGATGCTGCGACCACCGCGATGCTCCGGCCCGAGGCCGCGGCGGCCCCGCTCCGCCGCCCGGGGCTCCGGGACCCCCTCTGCGGGCCGGGGCTGCCGGGGCCAGGCCGGGCCGCTCGGGAGGCTGCGGGAGTCCCGCGGGGGGACACGCGTGGGGCAGGGTCCCGGGGAATTCGTTTGCAGCGTATATATGTATCTGTGTCTAAATATAAGTATATATACACACACACATATATATATATGCATGTATGTGTATATTTGTATATTTTTAAATATGCGTCTATATCGGTATAGGCATGTGTATATATATATATTTTTATATATTTATATATATATATGTTCATGTGCGTGTGCCGGATCTCGTGGAGAAGCCCCTGCCCCAGGATCTCGCCGCTGGCGGGCCGGGCCGGCTTGGGAAGGGGCTGGGAGCACTGGCTCGGCTCCGGCGTGTCCTTGCAGGAGGGATTTGAGGAAAGGAGGGATGATCACACGGTCCCTCGCCGCCCCTAAACTTCCCCGAACCCCCGGCTCGGGAGGATCTTTGCAGATGGAGAAGTGGGACTGGAAATGATGGGGAGGGAGGGCAAAACCCTGGAGTGAGCGAGGGGACAGGGTGGGGGCTGCAGCCGGAGGTCCCTCGCTTGGTGGCAGTGGCAATGGTCGGGGCTGGGGATATCCGGACGAACCCACTGAAGCCACCACACCACCCTTTTACAGATTTGTCGCTGAAGCGCTAAACCTATTTCCACCAGTAAATTATTCATCATAATAATAATTGTGTAATTACTGTAAAGGGTGTTAATTATTGATGCCCAAAGCAGTAATTGGTATCTATTATTAATGGGCCGATGTGTTATGCTGTTGTGTTTAGCTGGAAGCCCGGTCCTACCTCCCCGCCTTGCCGGGGCTGGGGGCACGGATCGCCCCCCGCCCCCCGCCCCACACCCGCCCTGCCTCGGCATCGCTTCTCTTCCCTTGACTTTGGGGTAAAAGGCCCCGGGAGAGGCGGGGGACGGGATGGACATCGCCCCTGTCCCGGTGCCAGGAGGGACGGGGTGGTTGTGGGGTGCAAAAGCCCTGCCTGGTTTGGGGGTGCGCGGCCGGGGAGGGGAGCAGGGCGGGATCCCGGCGCTGTGGGCAGGAGGGAACGGTGCATTTTTACCTTCTGTTCTGGTACCACGTTTTCACCTGCGTGTCGGTGAGGTTGAGGGAGGCGGCCAGTTCCATCCTGTCCTGCACGCTCAGGTATTTTTGCCTCTCGAAGCTGCGCTCCAGCTGGGCCAGCTGATGGTCGGTGAAGGCGGTGCGGGCTTTGCGCGGCTTTTTCAGCCGCACCGGGGGACTGTCCCGGGAACTGGAGATCTCTCGGTCCCCTTCTTCTTTCACTGAGCCGAGAGGGAGGAAGAGAGGCCAGGTCAGGGCAGGAAGGGAATTACCCTCAAAAGAGAGGTAACCGAGCAGGGGCTCGGGTCCGAGCGGGGCTCGCGGCACATTTGCTCTGCACCCCCGTAAATTTTAATCCCGGCTGCCCGAGGGAATTCAGGGGCTCCCCGAGCCGGCCCCGACTTTTCCCCGTCCCGAAGGCCTGGGATCGGAGCAGGAACGCTGAGCTGTGCCGAGAGGACCCCCGGCCCGGCCCCGCCGCACTTCTGGCCAGACCCCCCCGCATCCCCCTCACCCCTCATTTCTCACGGGGCAGGACCTTCCTCTGGGCTTATTCCCCCAAATTCAAAAGCTTTATCCATGCTTGGGTATTTTTTTTCCTTCTTTTTTTCGCTCTTTTTTTTTTTTTTTAACTTTTTTTTTGAACCAAAACAAACAAACCAAAAATGAAAATTGCGAGCCCACTTTTTTTTGGAGGGGAATGTAGCCGTGCTGGTCCTGCCTCTCCCCTCCGCGGAGGAGCCTCCGTCCTCCCGGGGATGCTGCCGGGGCACGGAACAAACCTCCCTGCTCCAGGGCGCACAACGAAATACTGGGGAAATCACTTCGCAAATCCCTGCCCCGGCTGTTATTTATCTTAAAAAAGGCCGACTGAGAGGGGCTGGCGGCTTTTCGTTAGCGCGGTCGGTACCTACGCGCTGGCGGAGCGATGCGAGAATTTACGCCACAAAATGTTGGAAGGTGATGGAAAAATTACTGAGCAAAAACAAAAATAAAGGGGGAAAAATAAATTCCTGCTTGTGCTCGCCTTCTCCACCCTTCCTGGAGGAGATTATGGAGCAAATAGGCTCGATTTATACAAATCGGCGGCGTTTGGCGGTTTTTTTTTTTTTACAGGGGTTTATGTTAAATTTGCTGGTGGCGGGGGTGAGGAGGGACAGGGCTGGAGCCGAACGCGAGCTGATTTCTCTCTGTAGGAAGACAATAATCCGGCTAATTGAGCCACCGGGGAGTGAAACCCTTCAACCAGAAATCCCGGCTCTGGCCGAGCAGGCAGAACGAGCAGGGGACGATCCTTGAGCGGGGAGATCCGGTCCCGGTTCCCGGGAAAGCGGCAGCCCCGACCGCGCCGGACCCGGGCAGGGGGGTCGGTCCCGCTCTCTCCCGGGAACGGCCCGAAAGTTTGTATGGACTTTTCTGAAGAGAAAAGCGGATCTGGCCTCCAGCATCCCGAGGAGGAAAATCGCCCCCCGGCCCCTGGGCTCATCCTCGGCTCCTAAAAAGTTCCTGCTCGCCAAAGGGCTGCAGGAACGGCGGCGACGGCTTCCCTGCTCGGTTCGGATCTGCCTCTGGCTATTCCTAGCTTTTAAAAAAAAATTATATATACATATATAAATACATATATGGATTTTTTCGGCACTTTGGCCGCTGGGGTTAGGCCCAGCTTCGCAGTCCCTTTGCGGAGTAAATCTGGGGCGTTTTGCCCCCGGAAAGGCTATTTCCAAAGCAGCACAAAAAGGATCGCGCTGGGAGCAGGGATCTTCACCCGCTCCTCCGCAGATGCGGGGGTTTTACCCTCTTTGAAACTGTGGTTTCCTTCCCATCTAAACTGTGGGGTTTTTCCCCTCATTTAAGCAGTGGGGTTTTTCCACCCCTCCCCCCCCCCCCGATTTAAGCCGTGTTTTCCCCGCAATTTAAAGGATTCTCCCCCCCCCCCCCCCCCCATTTAAACGGCATTTGCAGCGTGGCCGCGGCTGTCCCGCCGCACGGACAGGAGAGGAGCCGAAGCGGCGCCGGGAAACGACCCCCACCCAAATCCGGCTCCCCCAGCCCGGGCTCGGCCGGCTCAGGGGGATGCGGAGAACCCGCTTTTCTTCTCTCCCTTCGCTTCTTTCGCGTCTCGGCGCTTTGGGGCAAGGGGAGAAGAGCTGAAGGAATTCGGGCCGGGTGTAGGAGACTAAAACAAACCAAGGTTGGAATCGCGGCTGTTTTCAGTGCCGGCCCTGCAAAGCGTTGGAGTCGATGCTTCCTCCCGGGGCAGTCCCAGCCCCGGCACCGACCCCGGGCTCCATCCCCCGTTTGGAGCGAAAATCCCCCCCGTGACGTCCAGAGCCTGCCGCCGCCTTTGGAGGCTTAATTGGGTGAATATTTTTTCCTCCATGAACCAGATTTCAGCCCAGCGGCTCCGGGCTGGCCCAGGGTGCATTTGCAGCCGGGACGGAGCTCAGCCTGTCTCCCTTTTTTCCTGCCAATCCCCTCAAATTCAGCGGCCCCGTAAGGTGCCATCGCCTCCCTTTTCTCCCCCCGGCTGGATACCCTCTCCTTTCCCTCACAAACAGCCGGCGAACAGTTTTCCCGGGGAAAAGTTTTGCAGGGGTGATGAGGGTGGGGTGGGTGAAGGCACTCGGGATAAACTGCTCAGGGGGGTGAGGTCTGACCCTAAATCCTCCCGTGCTGTTCCTGTGCCTCTCTCTGCCCCGACTGCTGCAGGGGGAGGCCGGGAAGGGACTGGGGGGGCCCGGGAGGCCGAAGCCCCCAGGCTCAGGGCGAGCAGCCGCCTCATCCAGCCCCACGCCCCGCCGGCGCTGTGGATGCGGCCCGGGGTTCCCTGTCTGTAATGCTCGGTTTTGAACGATTTCCAAAATAATAATACAAACAACAAAAATCGAATCAAACCCCACCGACTGGCTTGCTCGTTTCTCACAGGAGCAGAAGAAATACCTGGCAAATGCATGATTATTTTATTATGGTTTTGTTTTGGTTCGTTTGCTTTGGTTTTTGGTTTTTTTTTTTCCGCAGGCAAAAATCCGTCTCCGGTCCTCCTTTCCCCGCGGGTAGGAACGGCACAGCCGGATCTCTGCGGCGGAAGGCGGCCCCGGCGCATCACCCGGGCGCGTTTAATGAAGCACCGATTGCCCCAACCCCTTCCACCGGGCCGAGCCCCACCGAGCCCCGAACCCCCAAGTTTCCTCAAGTTGGTGCCGACCCCTCGGTCATTTCGGGAGCGACCGATACCGGGACCTCCCCCCCCTCAGCGGGGCGCGCCGGAGCCGGGTCCGCAGCGAGATCCCAGAGCACCGGGAGACCCCCGGGCCGCCAGAGGCTGTGGGTCCGGGCCGCCCTGCACAGCCCAGCAAGGTGAGCGGCTCTTACCTTTGTACTCCGAGTCCGAGGAGGAGCTGCTGGTGTTTTTTTCCATTTTCTCCCTAAAATCCTCGCCGGGCTTGGTGGGGATCCTGCCCGCCGGCTCCTGCCCGCCGTGAGGTCCATTGGTGCTGGAGTAAGGCGCGCAGGCGGCCAGGGGCTTGCAGTCGGCCAGGATGTCTCTGATGAGGAAGGAGGAGGTGACGGTCCGGGACTGCGAGGGAGCCGATACCTGCCCCGGCTGGAGATGCGCATCCAGGCCCGGCCGCGGCACCGCCGCCTCCAGGCACTCGCGGCCCGGCGAGCGGGGCGAGGGGCACCCGCTGCTGCCCTCTGAGCGGGGGCTCAGCTCCAGCGGGGACCGGCCGTCCCCCACCAGCGGGTCCCCCTTGGGCACGGCCGGACTGCCGGCTCGGTGGGAGAGGATGGAGTCGATCCAAACCCGGTGGAGCCCTCCATGGCCCCCGCGAGGTGCCGGCGCTCACACGGGCATTGGCGGGGAGGGCGCGGCGGAAGCGGTTTGATAACGATAATTAACAATAACAGGAGGGAAAAACAAAAAGGCGAAAGAAAAAAAAAAAAAACCCAACAAAAAAAAAAAACAAGGTAAAAAGAAAAAAAAAAAAAAGAGCAAAGTTCAGTCTGGGATCCGGGCAAGAATTGCTGCAAGGCTCTCCGAGGCGCCGCGCGTTAGATCCAGGGCTGCTCCGTCTTCAGCATCGCGCCCAGCTGCACTCACAGACAGACAGACAGGAGAGGGGGGGAGAGGGAGGCAGAGTCAAACTTTGGCCGCGAAGGGGGTGGGGTGAGGGGGGACGGACCCCAACCTCACCCGGGGTCCCGGCCACCCCACCCGTGCCCGGAGCCGCGGCGGCGCGGGGCTGGGGGGCAGCCCGGGGGCTCCCAGCCGGAGGTGGGGAGACAGCGATCGATAGTGAAGGCTTCGCAGCGCCTTAACCACTTAATGATCCAGAAATCAATGGGGAAGGGCGAGGGGAGGGCGGAGGGGGTGGCCAGTCGCCGGGCCGCCGCGGCGCCCCCCTTCCCCGCCAGCACCTCGGACAGCGCCGGGGGGGAAAGCGGAGTCACTCCGGAGCCTGCGGCACCTCGGACAGCGCCGGAGCCGCTCCGGAGCCGGCGGTGCCTTCAGCACCTCGGACAGCGGCGGGAGCGCCGCGCCCTCCCCGAGGGGGGGAACGGGGGAAATGGGGAGAAAAGCTGAACTTGGGCCGCCCCGGCTGGGGGACCCCGGCACCCCCCACCCAGCCCGTGCGAACGCGCCCATTGGCCGCCAGGCGTTTTGGGGGATGTCACTCCCCAGCAGGCGACACCTTGGAGCTTGATTAACGGGAATTAATTGTCGCCCGGATCCCCGCGCTTTCCGGGCGGTTTCCGCCCTCTTTTGCTGTCATTATCCCGCTGATGGGGCTCTTAATGGGATGATTAGCCGCGGAGGGCGGGGGGGGTGTGGGTTGGGTGGGTTGTCGAGGGGTTACTGCTTTCTGCGCGCCTCCCCCCGCAATTAGCCGATCTGCCGGTCCCTCCCGAGCAGGGAAAGTTTTGCTGGGCGATAAAATTAAAAACAAAAAATTAGGAGAAAAAAAAAGAAGAAATAAAAAGGGAAAGGAAAACACCGAAACCCTCCCAAAACCCCCAGCACTGAGGCGGCTGCTCTGAGCCCGAGATGAGCCTCGGAGCTGCGAATTTCGTTGTATGCCCTGGAAATCGGTTGTGGCCGAGCAGAGAGGTCCGCGGGGCCGCCGGGCAGCCGCGCCCCCCGCCCAGCGCTGCCGGAGCGGCGAGGACCGGGCATCGCTCTGCCCGCTCTGCCAGCGCCCAGCGGCGGTACCTACTGGTGCAACTGGGAAGGGACCGCACTCAGAGAGGATTTTTTCTGTCGTCAATCGCATTTTAAATAAAACCCCGATGGCCTCAGGCAGGGCTGCCCCGTCCTGCCCGTTTCTGCCGGAGACACCAACTTTCCTCCCTCTCGCCCCGTCGGGGGAGTTGCTGTTGTTGGTCTCCCAGGCTGGAGAAGGACAGGCTCATGCAGGATTCCCACCTTCTCACGGTCAGACTGGCTGCTGTCTCCTCGAGGGTTTTTTAGGGACTTTTCCCGTGGATAGACCCTTCGCCGCGGAGATAGGAAAATGTCCACACCCGGGTGCGTGAAGCTGCGTCACTTTAAAGCGATGTCGCTGGTTATTTCTCAAATACTCGATTTCTTCTGTTCCCCACCTTCCCGGCCAGTCAGCTGCATCTTGTCCCTCTTCCAAAGCCGCCCTTGGCCGGCAGCTTGGAGGCGACCAAGGAGAGGAGAGCCCCCCTGGGGAAGCCCGGCTGCCAGCTGTCGGGCAGCGGCGCAGGCAGGGCCCCCCGCACCTCCTGCCCTCGGCCCTGCAGGCTCGGGGCCGGCTGCGATCGGGGCAGCGGAACAAAAGAACCTTAGAGGAGGACAAGCCCAGGAACAAAATCGGCATCAGCCCCGGTCCCAGCCTGCCCCCACCTCGGGGATGCAACACGCCCATGCTGGGGGTGCTCGTCCTCCCTGTCCCTGGGTGTGGGGTTCCTGCTGCTGCTGCTCTGCCCTGTCTCCCTCCCAGCACAGAGGTGCTGCTCCAGGACCCGGCACTGGGGGCCAGGTCAGTTTTGCAGAGTCCACCGTCCACAAGGCTGGGCCAAGTGTCCCTTTGGACTGGACCGGAGCAATGGATGTGCAGGAGCTGGGCCCAGTGAGAAGCGGTGCCAAGACCCCAATGGGGTTTCCCAGCTATTTGCAGAGTTTGTGTTGGTTTTTGGGCTCTGGCCTCCTTATTCAACCAGGAGACCACACTTGGGCTGGAAATTTGCACTGGGATCAGGACCAGCACTGAGGTTGTATTTGGGACCAGGAATGGGACTGGAATAGGCAGCAGGGCTGGGAGTGGGACTAGAATTAGGATTTGGATCAGCCATGCAGTTTGGGCTGGTGAGTCTGTTGCTCTTGACCTGCCTTCAAATAACCACAAGGAAGTCCCCAGATCAGACCAACTTCCTGATGATGTGCAGGATTTTGGGGGGTATTTGTGTGGGGGGTACAATCCTCATCCCAGAGCAGGTTCTGTATTGTGCCATGTCAAGCCAAGGCCCTGGGGACAGGGACTGTCACTCCTAGGCCATACTTGGAGCTCCCAGCAGCTACAGATGCACTTGCTACTCATGTTCTAAGGTCAGTGTGGCTGACATGAATGTTATTATTACTATTATTACTATTAATGCTGTTGTTTTTATTAAGTTGTTTCAAAACTAACGCCCCAAGGCAGCATTGTGCCCCATTCTGCCCATATGTGGTGTCCCTCCTACCTCACTGGGCACTGGACAAGTGGGGTTCCAATGATTTGTCTGTGGCTCCCAGCACAGACAGGAAATCCTGTCACACACCAAGCAGTGCACACTCCTTCCTCTGTGTGTCTGCCCTTAAACCCCATTTTCCAGACTGCTCCTGCTCACAAATACATCAGTCAAGAGGAGATCCCTGATGCCATCTGCATTTACAGTCACCTCCTCACAAGCTTCAGTCACAACCCAGGGGTGGATTTAGGACTGTGACAGCTTTGGGAGTTGCTGTTCATCCCACCCCGCTGGGTGCTGCCGATGGACAGGGCTGGGCTCTCCTGCACCTGTCACCAGGGCAGGTTTGGCCCTGGGGTCAAGAGACAGGGCTGACCCAGGTGTGCCCAGAGGTTTCGGCTGCGGGACACCTTCCACAGCTGGGCCAGGGACTGCTGAGCTGTGATGAGCAAGAGTTAATCCTGAAACATCTGCTGGTGATGCACAGCCCAGTGTCCTGGAAGGCTCTGGCTGAATCTGGTCCGGAATTCCCCGGAGGCTCTGCTGCCCTGAATCTCCTCCTGAACGCCGGCTGGGTGCCCAGCAGGCCCAGGGAGGGATGCTCGGCAGCGACAGGCTCCGCTGGGATGCTCGGTAACGAAACGAACAGGAGAGAGAGGAGGGCTCGGGGTGGGGGCAGACGGCAGAAGGGAGGGGGACAAGGAGAGAGAGGAGGGCTCGGGGTGGGGGCAGCAGCAGAAGGGAGGGGGACAAGGAGAGAGAGGAGGGCTCGGGGTGGGGGCAGCAGCAGAAGGGAGGGGGACAGCCGAGGCGGGGCGGAGGCGGGCCCGGCGCGGGGAAGCCGCAGCAGCGGTGCAGCCCCGTTACCGGTGGGTGTCACTGCAGGACAAGCGGCGTCCGCGGCGGCGGGGCCGGGACCCCAAGCGGGGCTCCGCCGGCGCACGGGCAGCGGGACACGCTGGCCCACGGCTCGGAGGGGTCAGGGTCGGGCGGGGAGCGCTGGGTGCGGGCCGGGGCCGGGGCAGGGGGTGCCCCGCGCTGTCCCCGAGCAGCCCCTCCGAGGGGCCACACCGGGGACATTTGCGGCAGAGCCTTCCCCAGGATTTCGGGGGCAGCGGGGCAGATCTGTCGGCTCCGAGCCCCACTGAGAGGTGTCTCCTGAACGCACTTCGTTTATTTGGCTGATGTTTTTTGGGTTTCTGGTCTCTTTGCTGGTTTCCTGCCCAGCCGGCAGCTCTACAGGGGCTTGGTGCACACCGTTCTGTGCCAGCCCTTCCCAGCCGGGCAGGACTCTCTGGAGGTGCTTCTTTCCCTGAGCACACCCCAGGGACCTCAGTGGCTGCTGCAAGAGGACACTGATGCTGTGGCTGGGCTGAGAGCTGGAGATGCCCAGCAGGCAGAAGGACAAACCTCGTGCCTGTATTTCTCGCACGCTTGTAAACAGTGTCATTTTTAGCAAGACAAGTCATTTAAGGCCCAGCTTCTTCCCTCCCTGGGAGGTGGGAAAGGTCTTTGGTTATAATCCACCTCTGCCAGCTTGGCAAACCCTGCTGTTATCCTCCTCATTATTTTAGATGGGTTTTATTTAGAGGCCTGTACTAAAAAGAGGCAACCACATACCAGGGTTTTCCCCGGTGTGGACCAGGTGATTTTGTTCCTCCCTCAGCTCAGGTGTGGGCAGGGTGGAGTTTGTTACAGCTTCTTCCTTATAAAAGGGCAGTTTGAGGTACAAGCTGCCCTAAGGAGGGGATGTGGGAAATGTGGGAGCAGCTGTTGTGGAGCCTTCAGTGTCCTGAGGGGTAAGAAAAGCTGCTCTTGCAGTTTACTTTATTGTTTCACCTTGAGCAATATAGTGTAATGTTGCAAAGATCTCTTCTCTTTGAGGTTTGGGTTTCAAGGTTTGGGTGGAAATCTGAGGGGCAATGAGCCCTGAGCTCAGCATGGGTTCTTCCTGTCCTTTGGCTGATGGTGGCTTTATGTAGGAGGGCTGGGCTAATCCCAGTGCTGAGGTGTGGGGGCAAAATCATGCTGGGCACATCCACCTGAGCTCAGGGTGCAGTTGGGCTGCCCAGCACAGCAGATCTCATCTCCCAGAGCTCTGGGGTGAACACACCTGAGCTCTCCAAGTGCCAAGGGAATGGTGAATATGAAAACTGGGAGTTAATTTGGCTTAAAAAGTTGGTACAATCTGAGCTGTAATGGCAGATGTGAGAAGCAGACTACATAAGAGTCATTAATTATTCCTTTAGCAATAATGGAGATGCACAGTTAAAATAATGACACCTTTTACCAAGTGGTATTTGAGGTGAAATGCTCTGTTGGAAGGAGGTGGATTCCAAGTGTGCTGGCTCCTGACTGAACCTTTGCTGTCGCCTGTGGGTTTGGGTGCTGTGATGTTGAGTTGGTGTTGGTAGAGTTTGCGTTTGTTCAGCAAGTGCTTGAAGAAGCTCAGCCCTGAGGCACTCCAAGCACCAGCAGCTATTGCAGGGTGAGTGTGGAGCTGGCTGGAGCCACCTTCAAGTGAAGGCACTGCCTGTGGTGAGGCCTCAGTTTGGCAGAGCACTTAAAGCAGGTGTTTGGATTCCATCACACAGGCAAGACAATGGCTTTGCTGAATCAGGCACTGATGGGAAGATTTTTTTTGGCAAAGAAATGGGAAGGACTGATGAGATTTTACAGATTTGATATTAGCCAGGACATGGCTGCATCCAATCTATTTGTTGAGAACCAGCAGTGAAGGTGCCTGTCCTGCCTTCCCTGTGGAGCTGTGATGGTGTGAGCACTGCTGTGCTCCTCAGTGTGATGAGAACTGCGGTGTTCAGGTTGTGTTGTACACCTGACACGAAGTAATGAACAAGCTAAGACACAATCATTCCTCTTACATTTATGATTTATTTGGCTATATCTGCATTAGCATAACTGTAAAACCAGAGAGAAAGTCTATTGCCTGTGGAATCCCAGGGTCCAAGGGCTGTGCCCAGCATGGTCCTTGCTGTGGGGGCCCTCTGGGGAAGGGGACCACTCGCAGGCACTTCTCAGTGGGAGGCACTGAGAGCCTTTTTACGAGAGTCGGGGTCTGGAAAAGTCCTGAGATGAGGCTCAGCCTATGAGGAAAGGAGCAGAGAGAGGATTGGTTACAGCCAGGAGCCAGCCACAGAAAATAGGTTGAAGCACAGACAGGGAGGAGACTGCAGATTGCAAAAGGGCTTTTGCCTGACTGGGAGATGTTGCTCCAGCTGAAGTTAAACACTTAACCTGCTTAAGATGAAGAGTAGCTTTCTGATTGACCTCAGCAGATTCTTATCCTGCTCTAGCAACAAAACCCTGTAATTTTATTATGGTGGGGTTTTTTTGGTCTGACGTTTCAAAGGCTGCATGCCCTAAGGTGGGCATTGAAATAAATATGCCTTGTTTTCTACAACACAGGACTCATGTGCCTCACTGAGGGGCCAGGATGGGCTCAGAGCTCCCAGGGAAGCCCCTGGTGAGATCAGGGGCTCTTACACGACCTACCCTAAAAACACAGAAGCAGCAGCTCCCCAGGAATCACCTTTGAGTGGGGACAGGGTGGAAAAAATGCCCGTGACCATAAACAAAAGGGAAGTAATCTGGGGGAGAAAGCTCCCAGGGCCCTTTGGGGTGAGCAGAGGGGCTCGCTCACAGCTGTGTGAAGCAAACCTGCAGTGACTGAAACTCGAGTGTTTTCCATGGGGGGCCACAGGCTCTGCCTGCCCCAGCACAATTCCCTGTGCTGTGCATCTGCCTCGTGTGGCTGTGCTGAGCTGCCTCCTGCTTCCCCCCCACCCCCTGCTCAGGCTGGCTGGATGTCAGGTTTTGCATATGTAAAAATACAGAGCAGTCTTTGCCCTGAAAAGCTTGCTAGTGATCTCATTAATCAAGACAAACAAAGCGTATTTAGCTATTCCCCCTCTCTGGAGGAAGGCGTTCAGGTACTTAAATATGCATTTGAGTGCCTAACTTCAGACAGCTGTTTCTGGATGTTTTTGCTTTCTCACAAATAGCAGCAGTGGCATAACTCCTCTCTGGGAGGGAGAGGTGGGGGAGGCAGAACTAAGGGCTGCTGAAGTAGGTGGGTAACCCCAGAGAGCTGGCAAGGACAATCTCTGGTTGTTCCAACTCCAACCTCCCATTAAAGATGCAGCAGTTTTTCCCTTGGAGCTGGGATTGTTAGAAAAATCCAGTGCTTGCAGGTAAGGACAGCTGAGCTACTTCTCTTGAATGTGCCTCTGTCATGCTCCCTTATCCACCAGTGCTGGGAACTGGGCACAGGGACATTTCTGCCTGGAATGGGGTTGAAGCCATGGGAGAGGAAAGAGCAGTTTATTCACTCCAGTCTCGGTACAAAGCTCCTGGGTGAGAAATGTCACACTGAGCCACAACTGGCAGTAATTAAAATGAGCAGAGCCTTGAGGAAGTTGTGAGGGATGCCAGCTCCTGCCCTCAGCATGAGTGAGTGGGAAGCACCAGGTGTAGGACAGGGGCAAGTGCTGTTTTAAAAAATGAGAAACCCTCCCAGTAATTAGAGTCCAGATAAGGGTGTCCTTGGGTCAAAGGCCTTATTATGACAGAGACTGGTGTTGAGAAGTCAATGCCAGTGATGAATCCTCATCTCTGACTCTTCTAATTCATATTTTAAATGATGAACCCAGAGGTACCTCCTCTAGAGACAGCTGATGATCTTTGCCATTACTCTGCTGCAGTTACGAGGTTTTATGCCAGGATTTTGTTTGGAGCACTGGCTGCAGCAGGACAGGAACATGGTTTGTAGGAAAAAGCTGAAAGGTTTTCCTTGCAGGAAGATGGAGCTGCCATAGGCTCCAGCTGCTGCTGAGGAGCAATGCTTTGCTGCTGGTCATTGCATTTGTTATTGACAAATGAAAACCTGCAGGACTGTTGCAGCTGGGACATTGTGGTGTCAGTGTTTGCTTCACAGAATTAGAGGAGCAAAAAAAAAAAATTAGCACTCCTAAAACTTAAATATGTATTGTGGGGGGAGATGTTTTCTTTGGGGTTTTACAGTTATAATAATGTGTTAAATTGCAGGATACATTAAAGCATGTGTGCTAATTGAGGGCTGATAAATTGCATGTGAGATGCAGAAAGGCCAAGCTGGTGCAGGGAAGGCAGAGCTCCCCTGATGGCAGCAAACCCCAGAGACTGAGCAGGGTTTTCTGGGTGCTGTAGCTGCTGGGCACTGTGAGCACCCTTGGGTGCAAAATAAGCTCAGCTTATGGGGGGAGTTTTAGTTAATAGAGCTGGGGTTTATGGTCTGTGGATGTTTAATGGATGACTTTTAGGAGGTGTTGAGGAAGAACCCATGAAAAGGCCTGAAACAAGTAAGGAACAGCACCATGCTCTCCTCCTGGCCTGGAAGGATCCACGGAGATGTGGCTGTTCCTGTTCCTCTCCCAGCACCTGCCTGGTTCTGCCCACCTGCCCCCAGGCAGCTTCCCAGCCTCGCAAGATTTTTCACTTTAACAACAAAGCTGCACCGGGACTCAGCCTTGTTTCTCCATCATCTGTTTGATGGAATCCTTTTACAGGGTGACAAAACACTTTCCTGAGCTCTCTTTACAGGAAACCAATCTCTATTATTTTCTTTTTTTCTTTTTTTTTTTTTTTTTCCTCCCCAAACCCCCTCTCATTTACAGGAGTCTAACAAATCCTGGGGGTGTGTGGGTTTTTTTTTTTTTTCCTTTTTTCCCTCCCCTCCAAAACAACACAAAACAGTGGATTTTTTTTTTTTTTTCAGGAAGGGGGGAGGAGGGAGTAAAATAAACAATACAGAGAGGGGTAGGGTGCACACACTGACGCTCAGCGCACCGAGCATCCCTGTACAGACACAAAAAATAAAAACCCCACCAAAACCCACCCCGCGCGCGCGCGCACATCGAGATGCAAATGATTTTCCGCGAAGCTATCGCTTGTAAAGCTTGACAGAAAATAATGAGAAACACTAAATCTTTTATAAGGTCAACACTCAAGCAGCTGTCAAACAAGAAAAGAATTTAGCGAAAGATCCGCAAAAACTTCCATCGCCTCATTAAATCCAACAGGGCCGGGGCCCGGCGTGGTGAGGAGGCACCGGGGCGCCTCCGTTTTGTGTCAGTAATTTGCGGCGGAGGAAGAGGGAAGACGAAACAGCCAACGCCGAAGGGGCCTTGGGGGAGGCTGGGGAATCGTTAGTGCGCCAGGAGCGGCCTCGGCTCCTAATTGGAAGCATTGGGCATTATCAACGGAGGATTTGCCTCGGCTCCCTGACAGCTCTCTAGGCCTGGAATGATAGCCCACTTGTCAGTGTAAAAGACCATTAAAAACAAACCATTTTGATTTAATTGGAGGCGGTGTGCTGGGGGCCCAGGTGAGGCGCTTCATCAGCCGATGTTGGCTGCTGATGCCTTTTTCCCCCTGTATTGATGGCTTTTTTCTTTTTCTCCCCTCCCTTTCAAAAACTGTCTAGGAAAGAGAAAGAGGTGCTGAAAGATCCTTCACAGCTGCATCGAGAGCGGCTTTCAATAGGGTTGTCAACAAATGCCATGACAAGTTAGAGAGAGGCAGGTACTTTTAAAACAGACGTTATTCTGTCCAAAATGAGCTGTGCTCAGAGGTGAGTGTTGGATTATTAGGGTTACAAATAATGTGGCTTTTCCTGCCAGGAGCGTGCTTAACTGGCTTAACGAATGGGGTTGATTTTTTTTCTCTCCCCACCTTTCTAAGAACAGAGGGAGAAATGCAGGACAAGGGAGCCTGGGCTAAATGATCTTTATTTGCTTCAAGCCCAGGAAGGTTTCAAACAGTGCTCAGCAATTTTGGGCTGCTGTATTTAATGTCCCACGGAGATATGGGTTGATGGGGTTTTTTCCTTTCTTAAAATAATGGCCACAGATATTTGCTGGAGTTCACTGGTTGTTCGTTCTGGGCAACAGCATGAGGGAAGAAGAATTAACCCACTGGAGCTGTAACCTGGTGTGTGCCCCCCACCTCCTTGGCAGATGTTTCAGGGTCAGACCAGAGCTGGCAGCTTTCACACTGACCTCATGTGCTTGACATCTGAATCGTGACCCTTTTCATTCCAGGCAAGAGGTTTACTTAAAGTTGTCTTGATAAATAGCATCTCTGCAGAAGTCAGACCAGGGCCACAAATGAAACCTCAAATCCATTTAAAAAGCATTTCTTTGGAGTTGTGCACTGGAAGCAGTGGAAGGTGCTCACCCATAACCCAACACTGTGTGTGTGGTTTCCCCCTGCCACAAGCTGTGAGCACCCAAAATCTGTTCCCTCATGGGTGAGTATCTCCAAAAGAGCAATGAGAATTGGCTGCCAACTGCTCCTTGTGCTGCCTTTGGATACTGGGGCTCAGGTGTAGGTGGAGTCTGCCCTGGAGATGATCCAGGCTGTAAAGCTGCACAAGGAGTTGTTTTCCTGTGTTAATCAGGAGATGTCCAGAGCAGTGGAAATGGCAGAGGAGTGATGGCCCCTCTGTCTCTGAGGGAGACACGAGGAAGTGCTGAACATGGTAGGTAATGGTTTTTACTAAGAGAGAGGGTCAATTGAAATAAGATATAAGAAGCTTTTTTACAATGAGGATGTTGAAATACTGGCACAGGTTGCCCAGAGAGCTGGTGGCTGCTCCATCTTTGGAAACATTCAAGGTCAGGTTGGATGGGGCTCTGAGAAACCTGAAGATGACCCTGCTCACTGCAGGGGGGCTGGACTAGATGGCACTTAAATATTCCATGGCAGAGGGCAGAATGAAGGCTGAGAAGTTGAGTGTCCAGGGCACAAGGGATATTGGGAAAGCCTGGACCATGAAAATGCTTTGCTGTGATTTGAATAATTGTATTGCTGGAGGATTTGGCTGTGAGATAAAACAGGAAAACCTCCAGAATCTGCAAGGAAATGTAGTGATGGTGACAGGGACCCAGAGCCTGCAGTTAGCCCTGGAATGGCTGTGGTGTGGGAGGTGACATCTCTGCTGTGGTCCCAGAGGAGAGTGCAGGGCAGCTCAGGGCAGCTGGGTCTGTGCTGCCTGTTTGGAACCCCACAGGGTGTTGTGGTCTCTGTTTGCATTGTGCCTGCTGTAGGCCAGTGATGCTGCTTTGGATTGTCACTGCAGGGCTGGGAGCCACCAACTCGCGTCACTTGGGCCATCGAACAACCATCAGCTGACACTGATTTTAATTCTTTTTGGTCAGCCAAAATCCCAGCTGAAGGGAGGATTGATCTGGTACTGTAGTGACAGGAAACTCTTGAACTCACTCCTTTAGTCTTTAAGCACTATTTAGGTTCCAGGAGAGGAGTTTTATAACACTCCAAGTCCCAGAAGTTTTTCTGCCCTCAGACCCAGGAGGACCAATGCTGCACCTGAACAGCCAGCCTACCGTGTGCTGTGCGTATCAAGCCCAGGTTATTTAAGCAGAATCTGTGGCTTTTCTGACAAGACAACAGCTGCGAGATCACATGAGCTGTGCTTGTCAGTTCAGCTCTATAGACAAAAATAGAGGTAAGGCATTAAAAAAAAATGCGGAACATTTTTGTGTGTACGTGTTAAACCTCAGCTGTTAATTCTGACGAAGGATCAGGCTGTGAGCAGATATCGGATCCCTGGTGAGAATCAAATTCCGGAGCCCAGAATTTTGCTGCAAAGTTTATACAGTGGGGATTCCTCTAATTACTTTCAGTGGAAATTTACCTGACAGAGCTTTCCCAGGTAATGCAAGGCATATGCGGGAGAGCCGCTCAGCCGTTGACAGAGCCTTTGATTTTGTGCCAGGTTGCAAATTAAGTCTTTTGCCAAGGTACCCGAACACTTGCTCGTCAATTGCTTATCGCTTATTCATATCGCGCGCCGCGCGTTTCATCTGCTCCGAGAGGCAGCGCACAGTGACAAAAGTCTTGTCCAAAGTTGCTGCATTTTCTTTCCTTCCCCTTGCTTGGTCAAGTAAACAAGCCACCTTTGTGTCTCTGTGAGCTGGGATTCTCTAATGAGCAAAGGAAGAAGCCTGGTGTGTGTCAGTGACAGGAAGTGCACGGAGCTGTTTTGACACATTGGTGAATTCTGTCCTGTGTTGCTGCTTTGTTGCTACCTGAATCCTTCTTGACTTGATAGAGCCCTGGAAATTTATTGGAGGTGGCCAACATTGATGTATTGGTTTGGATAATGACTAACAAACATTCAGATGGAGGTAGCTGGAGCCTCACCCCAGCCTGGCACAGGTGGGGATGCTGCATTTGGGCAGCAATGTCCTTTCCAGAGGTTGGTTGACACCAAGGGTGCTGTTCTGCCTGAGCCAGCAGGTGAGGAGTGGCACGGGGACAGGACACATCCACTGAACATGAGGGACTGGAATATTTAAGGCTGAGAGAATTGGGATTGTTCAGTCTGGAAAAGAGAAGGCTTTGGGATGACCTGAAGGGGACTTACAGGAAAGATGGGGAGAGACTATTTGTGAAATCCCAGAGTGACAGGACAAGGGACAATGTTTGAACAAGGATTCAAATTGAAAGAGAGTAGATTTAGACTAGATATTAGAAAAAATTCTTCCCTGTGACGGTGGTGAGGCATTGAAACAGGTTGTCCAGAGAAGCTGTGGCTGCCCCATCCCTGGAAGTGTTCCAGGCCAGGCTGGATGGAGCTCTGAGCAACCTGGTCCAGTGGAAAGTGTCCCTTGCTCGTGGCAGGGGGGTTGGAATGAGATGATCTTCAAGGTCCATTTCCAACCCAAACCATTGTATGATTCTATGATTTATGTGCCTACTGGGTGCCTGACAGTACAGTCCCCAGGGAATGTAGTCCCACATCTACAAATAAATTAAGTTTTGGTGCACAGTCCCAGCCATACTGGCAAAACCTGAGCTCTGGAATTGTCACTGCAGGCAAAGCAAGGCAGAGGCTGTTTGCTTTGGGGGGTGGCTGAGGAAGAGGAGGGCAGTAGAAGCATCTTGCTGAGGTGAGCAAGGTGTTAACATCTGCTTAGTTTAGTTAAAAAAAAAAAAAAAAAAAAAAGAAACACTTAAATGCAGCAACTTTCCCTAATGAACTGCTCATCAGGACATGACTGGCTCCCTGTGACCTGTTTGTCTTGGTGAGCTGGGGGGCCCAGGAGACCACAGGCCAGATCAGTCCTGCAGAGCGAGATGGAGCAGGAGCACCTGGTGTGGGAGAGCCTGTAAATCACCCAGTTAGCTTAACAGTGTGGGCCATTATTCCAAAGCAGGGGGCTGAAACCTAAATCCAAATGAAAATATAGTCAGTTTGTCCATACTTTACTGACTGAATGACTATGTAAGGCCATGCATCTCTGGCAATGCAGGGAGCAAGCAGATGGAATTAGTGGGTAGGGAAAAGCTCCTTTGTTTTCTTCTCTTCCACTTCTTGGGCAAGCTCTAGCATGGTGCCAGGAAAGTCTTGCAGGGACTGAATGGAAGGCCCAGTTTAAGAGTCAGCAGAGATATCCATGCCCAGTTTCTGCACCTCTCTGTATGGGGTCACGGTGGGAATAAAAAAAATCCTTCATGTTGATTTTTATGGGCCTACAAGAATAATCTCACCTTCCTGCTGCCCCTGTTTTGGATTATAACTATTTCAGTGGCTGGGTGTTCTGTGTTGCTCCCCTCAGTGGCCAGAAGGATGAGTGGCTTGAGATATCCCACTCCTACACCTCACACCAGCCTTGGATCACACAGAAATGAAGTTTAAAGTGAGGTGGTGGTCAGGGCAATGGAGTCTCTGAATATTCTTGTCCAGGGTCTGGAGTATTTCCCAAGTCATGAGCATCTTCTGTACTGGTCAGAGCATCTTCTGTACTGGTCGGAGCAGGACAATGTCACCACAGGCTGGTAGGAAATAATATGCAGATGGTGGAGTCTGCTAAGAAGCTTTCTGTGGAGTGATATTTTTGTGGTTGCTTTTCATATTCTTCTTGCACAGTAGGATGAGGGTGTTACATGGATGAGTGTTTTGCTCTATTGTCACCTCTGTAAAGGAGGGACTGCCATTGACTCCTGGAGTCCCTGGGTTTAGCTGAAGGGTTAGGCCAGTCTGGCTTTCAAAACCATTCCATCACCTCTGTAGAACCCAGATTTACAGGGGTAATTAAAGAACAGTTTGGAGACCACCAAATGTCTTTGGGAACCCTTAACTTTCTCCAGGCTGTTACTGATTTTAACTGGGTAAACAATTATGGATGTTCAAGAGGAGTTATTTTTCCATGGAGGAAATCATGCACTGAAGGCAAGTGAGTAACAAATTCCTTGATCCAAGTTCTAACGTGGGCTGTGCCTGTTAGATCTGCAGCTGGGGAAAGGCAAACTGTCCAGGGTAATGCAAGGAGAAAGGAGGAGTATGGAAAATCTGCAGAGTCTCTGCAAAATGAGCTGTCCCTCCTCCCTGGATGCTGCTTTTGGAAAGGAAGGGAAAGGGAGAAGAAGAAAAAGGAGAAGGAGAAAAAGAAGGAAAGATTTGGAGGTTTGAGAGCTGGGGTGGGAACCCAACCACAGCCATGGATGAAACAAAAGGGAAAGCACAAAGCAAAACCCAGGCTGAAAAATGAACAGTGATGGAAGGGTCTGGGGGTGAGAGGAGCTCTAAAGAGGAGCTTGCCCCAGTATCTCGTGTGACTCTCACAATCTGTTTAACAGCGATCGGTCATGTTCTCTCGCTGCCATCGCCGCAGCAGCAGCTCTGAGCTGACAGGCAGTGGGGATAAATGATTACTGACATATGCTAATCGAGCACTCTTAGACAAGATGTTGGAGGAATACATAAAGGTGGTGCAAAATGCATTTCTTGGGCAAAACTCTCCAACTTGTGCAAGCAAATTACCTTCAGGAAGTCACAAGGCTTCTTCGCTGTTTTAAACTGTGGTTAGAAATCAACAGCGTGGCAAAAAAATAACCCCATCAGAAGAAGGGCTGGGGTGGAGAGCTGAGAGATCTCTGCAGCGGTATCTATCAATGCCAAATACAATTTTGGCTATGTAAACTCCCTGCAGGGTTTCAGTGCTTTCACTTTCTGGTGTCTCCATTCCACTGGCCCAGCTCTTTCTCTTCTTTCCTAAAATCCCCCCCTAGCTCTTCACTTGAATTTTCCCTATAATTTATACCATAAACAAAGTTAATGGAATTCTAACAAGTATCCCAGAGCACAGCAGGTTGCACAGATGAATTCAGGGAGATGTTTAGATCCCATCACTAGAAAAACAAATCGTCACCTTGGCTCTTATTTGGATCAATTAAAGGAAGTGTCATGCACATCTATAATCTGGCCAGACCCTGTGGTTTGTCTCAGGTGAATATTGTCAATCAGGTAGTTCAGAGAGCTATCAGGAGTACAGGCTTTCTGGAAACCTCTAATCCTGGGGTGGAAAAACTTCTTGAAACATCTGGTGTGGTTTGAATCAGTTATGGTGAGAGCTGATGAAATGGCAGGGTACCAAAATGCAGGTGTGACTGTCCTGCTTGTGCAGGGCACTTGAAGAGCAAAGGCCACCCCTGTACTAACAACAAGATATAAAACGATGCTTCTCATCTCATAAAGCTCATGAAAGTGCATGTAAGTTAAATATATTATTATGTGGGCAACTGCTGCCTCTCTTCCAGGGCTTATGGCTGGCAAAAAGTAGCCCACCCTGATGTTCAAAAGGGGCTGATGGTTAAACACATTTGGGACCATTTTAAGGTCTGGGTCATGGGGAGCTTTGAGTTAAGAGCCTCATTCATTGTGTGCTAAGGATGTTACTGAGGCATGTGGGCAAGGTTAGAGTGTCCCTGAGCTCACTCAAGTGCTTGTAGAGGCCTAGAAGAGCTGACTTCAGATGTGGGATGGGGTGTGGGGGGGTCCATACCTTCTCGAAGCGTTGTGGGTGCCAGAAGGACTCCTCCTTCACAGGCAGCGGGTGCGTGCGCAGGAACGTGGTGCGATTTCCACGCACGTCGCTGATCTGCAACCAAAGAGAAACAAGAGTGGGCTCAAACAGCTGCAGAGCCATGCACATCAGCTCTGTGTCACACAATGCAGTGACACTGGGATGGATGATGCCAAAAGTCGCTTTGGGCTGATGATCACAAGTGCCTGATCTGGGGAGTTTTCCATGTCCATGCAGCCAATACTGATAGTTGGAATACGATGATGAGAGAAACACGAGCTGCTGTCAGCTCTGAGTGTCCACTTTATAGAGCATCCCAGCGAGGTGACTGCTGCCCACTGGAAGCCCTGTGCCCTGAGCTACAGCAGTGGCTCATGCCTAACTGGGATGACCATAGTGGGGTTTCCTGGCTGGCTGGTATGTGTTGCTCTCCTGATTAACTGCAGCTCACAGTGCTTGATGGTTCCAGCACAAGCCAGTGCAGGTACCTGGTGAATGTTTTGGCCACTTGATGAAGCCCTGGGAACCTGTCTGCTCTGTGGTCTAGGATACAGGTTTGTGTTGCTCAACTCAGTAACTGGTGGCTGCAGGCTTTGGGAGCCTGATGGAGGCAACTTAGTGATTAAAAACATCAGTCTTTAATAGATAAAGTAGGGATGCACTTTCCAACATCCCAGGCTCGTGTATTCATAAAATAGCTGCTAATTAAGCACACTGTATTCCTGCACTTCAACTATAAAGCACAGTTTGTGATGGCAGTAAGCCCATTGAAATTGGTCATTACCATATTAGCCTGACTCTTCTTTGAGCCATTAACTAATAAAACAGTCATTGGCTGCTTTTAAATGGTATTACAATGTTGGTCTGTTTAACAGCACAGCCTTACCCTGCAACAACTGCTGTGGGTGCTGGCATCAACCACACCAGGCTCAGGGCTGGGGCTGTCCTTTCAGCATTTGTTGGCTCTTCCCTTGTTGTGGCCACTGTCACAGGTAACCTGAGCAGAGCTGATGTTCAAAGGACAGCCTGTGGGGCTCCTGGCAGGGGGTTGCTCATCTTTGTTAGGCTTCATCAGCCTTTTAGTAGTCAGGGGGGATGTTTTCCCAGCTGAGAGCCCTTCCTAGGGTTGGGAGAAACCCCCACATCCATCCATCGAGGGGTAGGACAGTGGGGGGTCGTGCCCACAAGTGCTGTGCACAGCAGGGGAAAGCATTGCTGGAGTATTCCCACCTTTTTCTTTACCGCGTGCTGGACTACTGTCCGGGCCCTCTGGCTCTCCATCCACAATTCCTTGTATCTGTGTTGCATGAGGTCAAAAAAGGGAGTGGAAGGCCTGGAAAACATTGAAAGGACACCAATATAATCCTTATAATATTTACCTCCTCGTGCTGGTTCATCTCTCTGCTACTGGAAAGTGACTGGTGAGAACATGAATAAAGCCTGGCACTGGGAAAGGCTTTCTCCTCCTCAAGAACCCTCAAACTCACATTTATTTGCAGTTAACGCACCACAGCCCCCACACACCTGTGGTAACCTGTGCCAGGGCATTCCCCAGAACTGCAACAATTTCTCTCTTTGCACAACCTGCAGGGCAGGTTTCAGCAGCTCTGTCTGGGCCCTGGTGTGCTGGAAGGACCACGGGGCACCACAGGCTGCAGCTGAACTTTGGGCTGTGCTAGAGCCTCAGGAGAGCACTTCCCAGCTGGTACCCAATGGAGCAGCTCTGGCTGGATTCCATCCAGGGGAAGAACCACTGGGTGCCAAGTGTGTTTTGCTAAAATAAGACTGCTTTTGCTATTAAAATCTCTCTGATGTGGTGCACCAAAGGCTGCAAATATGCAGTGATGGATAGGGTGAGAGGAGTACGTGCTATCCTAAGCAGTATGAATAGGGCTAAAAATGGACCCAATGCAGATGGTCAGGTGTCTGCAGCAGAAAGGGGAGCTGAAGTGCTGAGCCCTGGTCTGGTGCCTCAGCTGCACAGACCAGGTGTATTTGCCCCTTGAAAGAGGATGCCAGGGAGCAAGGAGGAGACAGAAGTAGAGAGGAGCTGCACATGACTCTGGTTCTAGAAAAAGAGTAAAAAGGCAGTTGCTTGTTGGCCAGTGTCCCATTCAGCTGCTCTGAGCTGGTGTTAACCTGACCAGCTTGTGGCAAAGCTGCAGCCTGAAATCTTTGAGCCTTGCTCCTTGCAAGTGAGGATACTTCATCAGCCACCATGGGAGGCAGACCTGGCACTGGCAGGGACAACAAATCAGTAATTCCTGTGGTTCTGCTGCTATTCCTTCCTCCCAGAAGCAAACAACTGAAGGTGATGAAAGACTTCAAGCTCAAGTTTTATTGGTCCTTGTCCTTGCCCACCTTGCTGAGGAGGGATTTTTCCCATCTTGCCAGCAGCTGATGACTGTGGAGCTCTCACCTCTAGCTCTGCTCCCACCTGTAGCCTGCAGAGCCTTCAGCTGCAGCTCCCACAGCAGAGCCAGTGCTTTCCCTGCCTGTCCAGACCAACTGCAGGACACTGGGGACTTGGGGTAGCTGCTGGGCTGCTTCTGGGCCACCAGCTCCACCTGTTTCTGCAAAGAGCCCAGTGCCACAGAGCGAGCTGGTGTTTTGTGGTTTATGGCAGGACTGGGTCCAGAATTGACAGCTGCCAGCTTTTAGCAGCCTGGAGAATCCTTGATGATCACGGAGGGTGCCAGCACTGTGTATGCAAATAGTAACTCTTCTGTTTCTTGTTCCTTCACCCCCGTGGTGACTTTTATTACTTAATTATTGCACACCACATGCTTCAAAACAGCCTAATCTATGGTCGTGTTTTCTAATGATACTGGATGTGCAATCCAGCAATATACATCCCAAGGGGACATTCATATCAGAGGAGACATCCTTCTGCAGGCCTCCTGTTTCATAGATCACATGCTGCAGGGCTTTTCAAGCCTTTGCTTACAAATCAGCTCTGCTGCTCCAGACTGTTATCTGGAGACACCCGGTGCCAAAGGCAACACTGACATTTACCCTCTGTCCCTTCTTCTTTCCCCTCCTTCCCTTCCAGTTTGGCAGTTCATGCTGATCAGAGCTGGGCAATATATTTAAAAGGTTAAAAGACGTGGCAAACCTGTGGTCAAGTGTGTTATTGTCTGTGTGGGTCTCCAGTCTTGTAGTGGGGTGTAAATTGCTTGGTGGTGGTGAGCATTGCTTGTTTGCTCCTGTCCCTTTGCTCTCCAAGGCACGAGCTTTCCTGGTGTGCAGGAATAGCAGGGATGGATGCAGGAAAGCACTGAGCCTTTGTGTGTAGCCTTTGATTATTGATTTCTTTTTTTTTTTTTTTTTGGAAGTTGAATGTGTTTTCACATCTCTATGGAGGTGACTTTTACCATCTCCAGTGGACCAGCCAGTTGGTGACTGATTAGTCCACAGCTGGCTTGTAAGTAAATGCTTGAAAGGACACATTTGGGTTGATGCTCTTCAGAGATCCTTCCCTGCCGTGTGATTAATCACATTTAAGTCCTGATCCAGCAAAGTATAGAATCATGCCTGGAATGATGCACGCATGAACTGCCTCTCTCAAATCAGTGGGAATGGCTCGTGTGCTCGGTTATCCATGTAAGCCCTGGTGGCGCTGGAGGATGTGAGGCTTCATCTGGCTTTTCCTCCTTTGAGAGAAACACTGAAAAAGAGGGGAAGAGCAGGGGATATCAGGTAACACCTCTTTAAGGTTACTGGAGAGATCTCAGCGAGGCGGCTTTTCCTTTGTAGGTCAAAGCCTGATCTCAGCAGAGTGGACGGGGAATTTGGCCCCGATATCGGTGCTGCTTGGCAGTGTGACAGCTCTAAGTTGCAGCTGGCCTTTGGGAAAACGTCCTTTTGCCTTAGTGTTACTTAAGGACAGGGATCAATGGCTTGTGTGTTCCCTTTCCTTTTGTCACCCTGCCCAGATGTCGCTCCTGAACAGGGAGGGTTTTGCCGTTGCTGTCTGTGGATGCTGCGGGGAGAGCAGGGGAAGCATCCGCTGGAAATGCTTATTGCACATTAAAACCCATCTCATTCAGAGTAACTCAGATCTCCTTGTTTTGGCTCAAGCACCCTGCCACACAAGGGAAAGGCAAAGAAGTTCTGATAGGATGTAACAAATTATTTATAGTTGTAGGAAAAAAAAAATACTCATCTGCTTCCTTTTATAGTCAAATAGTTGGAGCCACTTCTAATGCTGACATTTTCTAAATATTTTAAAATTTATCTGTACACATTTTCAAAACTATTATCCCTGAAACAGCTCCTGTCTCTTTAATATAATCTCTCTAATTTACTTTCAAGAGTCAGGGTACAGACCTATTTTCAACTGAAATGACAAGCACCTGCTAACTTGGTTATACAATGTGGAATTCTAGTCTGCCAGACATCTCCTAGAAAAGAACCTGCAGCCTCCTAATAGGCTATTTTACTGTGAAAACAGTGTTAAAAAGTATAATAAAGTATTAACAATATTAAAAAAAAACAGTGTAGGCCTTAAATGAGCTACAAACTAGTTAAATCTATTCTATTCAATATGAGCCTTCAGTGCTTTGCAGCTGATACCTCAGAGCTGGGATTTATCTAAAATGAAGGCACCAGGGACATGCAAGAGAAATGGTAATTATAATTTGCAAACATTAGGCTGACACTTTTTTGTGTATGTGTGTATAAATCCTGACAGCTGTGATTTGTGCCAATGCCAAATAGTGCTCTACCGTGCTGGGAAGGGCTCACTTTCTGGCAGGCCATCCTCAGAGCAGCAGCTCATTAAAACTTTGGAGAAGGAGAAGTTGCCGAAAACAGGAAGGCGTCAGAACCATCTGAGGGACTTTTGGTACACGCTTGTTGAAAGGTGTTTGAGAAGAGAGCCTTGGGTCTGACAAACTGGAATTTTAGTACGCCTTCCCGTTCACAGTGGGGCAAAATAATTGGTCATCAGTGACTACTAATTTGGTTTAGTAGCCAGAGGCATTTTTTTTCTTCCCAGAAAATCAATGACAGTGCCGAGGTCTGTTCAACGTGATTCAGCTCAAGACGGGTCCTCATTTAGCTCTTGATGCTTCTTCCACTGGAGACAGCTATTTTGTTAAAATGAAATTAAAATCTATCTATAATACTCAGCTCAGGGAGCCGCACCCGTCAATGCCATGCTGCTCTTGAGGTTTCAAGGTTGTCAGTCTCCCCTCAAACTTCTTTTCAAAGGTTTATCTATCAGCTGCAAAATAAGGTACTTTGCAAAAGTGGATAGAAAGGACTTTGCTCAGGAAGGGGCTTTACACCAGCTTGAAAGGTGCAATCAATTTGATTGCTAAGTTGTGTTGTGAAAGGGTAAAAACTTGACTTGTGAGTGCTTTTTTTTTTCTTGTATAATTCAAAAGCGTGTAAATATTTTAGTGCAAAGCGCAGCCCATGGGGTTTGTGTGTGGCTCTGCAGCCAGGGCAGTGCTTTTCCTGCTGCTGCTCAGGACGGGCTGGGGCCGGGAGTGGAGCAGGGAGCAGAGGACACACAGAGGCATCGGCTCCCCGGCGGCTGCGCAGCTCTTGGGGCTGTGCCCAGAGCTCTGCTCCGATTCCAGTGGCAGCTTACAGGCAGCAGGATCTGGCCCTGCACTGGTGCTTATGCAACAGATCAGTCACAGAATGGGATTTGTCCACGGTTGTGACATTAAAATTGTACTGCTGCACCACTGCCTACGCTGAAACTTTAACCCCTTCTTGAAAGGTTAATGAGGTTTCAGGGGGGTTTGGTCCTTGCTGGTGTCCTTCCATCTAAGATGTGCTTTTGTTGCACAGTCAGGGTCTGTCTTTGGGGCTTTCAGTCCACAGGGGAAACAGCTACAGGGGCACTACCTTTGCATTCCTTTCTTTTTTACTTCATGCTGGGAAGGATTTGTGCTGTGATAGAAGTGTTCTTACAGAATCTCCCCATGGCTTGTGGTCAGGCCAGCAGAACCCGTTCCCACCAGCTCAGGTTGGTTTCTTACAGAAACATGAGGGTTGGAAAAGACCTCCAAGATCAAGTCCAACCAGTTTTTTACTGGGGAACAGTTTGGTCTGCAGCATCTCTGGAGCGTGGGGTTCCTTGGGGCAGCTACCACAGGTATTAACTTCAGTAAATAAAGCACAAGCTGGGGTCTGTGATTCTGTTTGGGGCCGTGGGGGTACCCCCAATGTAGGCAGCAGCGAGGCATTAGTGCTCAGGTCCCTCCATCCTGAAAGGGGGCTGAGAGCACAGGAAAATTCTGATTACAGCTCCCTTGTAGCGCTGTATTGCCTCCCTTCCTCCCTCGTTACTGATGGGCTGCAGGTAGCAATCTATCTCCCATTAATTTGTCTCTGTGTAACCCAGCAGAAAGCTGGGGTATGATTACAGCTCTGGCCCTTGAGCGAGAGCCGGCACGGCCCCGGCATCCCCCTGCAAACTGCCGGGCTCTGCCTCGCCTTAATTGTTCCCCTTTGGCCCGTGGACCTGTCTCTTCTAACAAGGGCTGCGAGGAGGGCCGAGGTAATTGAAGCACTTAACCAACTCCCCAGCACTGCCTCCTGCAGCTAATTAGGAAAGAGGGCCGCTGGGCTCTTCATTATTTCTTTTAATTGTTTGTGGGTTTTGCATAACAGTGAATGGCAGAAGAGGGATGTGCAGTTAGTGGTGAATTCTTGACTTTGAAATTTGTATAAAAGGTCACTTACAATTTGTTAAGGCTTTCACAAGGGTGAATTCAATTAGCAGCTCAAAGTCCCTGCACGAGTGTGTGGGTGTGCTTGTGAGGAGAGGGAGACATGGCAAAACAAGCTGGATGTGAGTCCAAAGGCTCTTCATTTTCCTAAGAAGCTTGTGGACTGTACAGTAAAGTTATAGGCCCCTTACAGCTTTATGGTTCTCTAAATAGGTCCTGGCAGTAAACCCATGGAGAGGCCCAAAAGATCATCTTTAAATGATCTCCACTTGTCCTTGCTTTCCATTAACCATTGAAGAAAATAACAAGAGAAAAATTGGTAGAAAACACTCAGGGACCAATTTTTTTTGCAGTCTTTGGGCTGGCAAAACTCTCAGTTGCAATAGTGGGTCTTCCACCCGCATGGCGGCTGCGGGATCTGTGCCTCCAAAGCACTGATTACTCGGAATTTCTGAAGCTTCTTTACAATCCTCGTAATTTGGGTGAGGAAATAACAATATAAATTATTTCACTGCAGGCAGCCAATGAGGCAGTGGCTTCTAAGTGTCAGAGGATCTGTTATTTTGCTCAGAGGGCTCATATGTATAGAACAGTAAAAAGAATAAAATCCATTGTAAACATGCACTTTAAAAGATTTATCAGATGCTCATAGCTGTACTTAGGAGTACACATGGTTACAAGAGCACCAATTTGCTTTACTATTCCCTCCCAGGCCGAGTGAGATGTTTGCTTGCACTGGTCCTAAAAGCACATATGGAAACATGTGTCTTGCAGTGAAGACACCAAGCCAGCTCTTACCCATTAAATAACTGGCTTGACAAGCTGGAATTTGTGTGCTAGCATTGATTTTAGGGTTGGAGATGCCCTTTGGCTGACTTAATTGAAGATTATTTAGGTTTGTCTTCAGCTCATTTGTCTTCTGCTATCTGCTATTATCCTCTGAGAAATTCAGGTGGGATGTGGTTGTGGGACAGAGCTGTTCTGCCTGGAGGTCCAGATCTATGGCTGAGAGTGAACAATGCTCAGTCTGCAGCCATCAACAAATGCAAAACATCCCAACGAGTGAAAAACCAAGAAAAAAACCCCTCCAATGCTGAGCAAAAGAAATCAAAGCACAAGGTCTTTCCCTTGACCTCCATCCCACGCTTGAATCTCTCTGGCTGGGTGGGAACATGACTTTGTTTGAAAGGAAAAGATGTTGATGAGGGCTTAAAAGCTTTCTTTTCACAGAAAGGATTCTGTGGTTATTTCCCCCCGACCCAGGTTTCCATTGCACAGGCAGAAAAAGCAAAAGTTGGCAAAGAAAAAGGTCCACTTGTGGCCAGAAATAGTTCTAGGTGGTAAAATTTTTTAAGAATTTTTTCAGCTGACTGTAATTGATGGAGCTAAACCCACAGACAACAGCCAGTCTGTGTGAGAGTGAATTACTTCCCTATTCAGTGTAAACTAGTTGGTAATAAGGGATCTAAATCTGTCCTTCAGATCTCTTTTTTCCCAGCTCTGGCTGACATGCAGGACCTGAACCTTATGCCAAACCATGACTTGGCTGTTTATTTTCTCTTAAGCCGTCAGCCTGAAGTAGTCAGAAACTCTTACAGCAAGCAAATAACCACTCTGGAGGGGAATCAGTATCTTTGTGGTGCACTCAGGATGTTTTGAAGGGCGTAACAGGTCCTTCTGCCCAAGCAGCTGCTGCAGCCGCTGGGCACAACGCAGGCGGACGGGGCTGGGAGCTCTGTGGTAGTGATGCGACCACATACCCAGCCTGGAACATTTCCAGGAGAAGAAAACTACTCTTGAAATAGAAATTCTTATCTTAGCAATGTGAGAATGGTGGCAGAGGCACAGAGTGCCTTTCACTGTGGAATTGGATAGGATATGTAATTATCCGAGCTGATGGGAATCCTGTATTTTTTACTTGCCTGCGTTTTTCTGTCGCCATGAGCCTGACAGTGATTCCAGTCACTGTATTACATTTTTACAATCTGTTTTGTCAGTCCTCAGTGGGTTTTTTCTCTGTAAAACTTTTGTTTGCCCTAATCTTTAGCATTTTGGTGGCTTTACACTCTCTTTGGCTTCCAGTGATCATGGGTCAGATGCACACTTGCTGTAATATTCAATTTTATTGCCTGTCCATCTTTTCCTGGTGGGTTCTTTCCAGGAACACCCTCTGCTCTCCAACATTATTTGTTTGACATCTTTGCAGCTGGTCTACATCTAGATTAGCTTTCTTTCCACAGCCACATATTAACGACCTGAAATATTCTTTAAGTATCTCAAAAATAAACCTGTCAGTGGAAATACCTCAGCACCTCTTGAGCAGCTTCCTAAACTTTGTTCTGGCTGTGTGCAAACAGCACAGACACTTTGGGTGAAAAGGCCACTTGCTAAGCAGTACATGAGCATTGATATCTCTCTTCTCAGGGAAGGGGAAAGACTGGGACAATTGCAAATGATACCAATTAAAGAGGAGGTATTGGATAACTGATGCCCTTGGCGAAGTGTAACAATTTGAAGAAGAGAGATTGCAGTGACCAAACGCTTTGGAGAGGTGAGTTTGCTGCAGGAACATGATGAAAACAGCTGCCAAAGGATTAAGAGCTGTTTTAGAGAATGGGAGGTGAAATGGAGGCAGGAGATGAAGACAGAAGGAAAATGGGATGTAAAATTCAGGAAAGGGACAGTCGAAGCGAAGGCAGACGGTGGGGGGGACCCGGCAGGAGCCATGGGGATGACAGAGTGCCAGGGAAATCCTGCCAGCACACCCAAGGTCAGCCCAACCTCCAGGCCAACTGCCAAGTGCATGGCAGCCCGTGGGAGGCAGGGTTATGGCCATGCAGGGTTTGGAGCAGGTACAGGTGCAGAATGGCAGAGGATGGCACGTCTGTGCAGTCCTTGTGTCCAGGAATAGGTTCTGGGACGAAGCAGGCAGAATTAGGATGCTCACCAAGAGGTGACTGGAAGCTTTTCTCTCCGAGCAGCCCTGGCAGTGCTGGGCAGTGTGTCCATGCTGAGGGTGCACTCTGCCCTGCTCACTCTTGGGGAGAGAACTGGTGCTTGGGGTACCAGCTGTGTGCTGGAGTGTTCTGGCTTCAAACTCCTTGTGTGACCTTGCACAGATCAATAGCATCTAAAATCTAGCTGTAGACAGCATCCACATCTTTGTGTTTACTTCTAGTTCCAAAAATGATCCTTTAATGTTGCCTGATTTCAGTGCACAGTGAAATTCAATCAGAAGAGGTGGTCAGGAGGATAAATGTGGGTCTGGACATCTGTTGGGGTTTCCAAATGCACTTTGAATAGCAGGCTGGAGTGACACCAGTGAAGATCCTGGAGGACTTCACAGACCCTCTGTGCCTTTAGGTCTCCAGTATTATCAACCCCCAGCCCACTCAGTGCCCTCCAGCCTTCGCCTTGTAAAACAAGGTCATTATTGCAGAGTATGGGGGCTGGATACACTTGCCAGGAGCACTGTGCTGTGGGGCTATTTTGAATGAAAAGACCTGGGAGGATGGCAACCCTCAGCAGCTCTGTCCTGTGTCATGCACAGGGCATGTAGATGGTATTTAGCTCAAAGACAGGCATTTTCCTTGGAAGATGCGCCTGTGGAGCTGTGTGTGGTGGGATGAGGGCTGGGGCAGGTGAAGCTGAGCCTGTGTGCTGTTAGCCCAGCACCTGCACACAGTGGATGTGTCCTCTCCTGCAAAGTGTGGTTGCACACGGCAGCTCTTGCAGAGAGCTGGAGCATGAGCTGGGGGAGCCTGGCTGGAGGATGCCCCACGGGAGAGGCTGGGACCCCACCACATCCTCGTTACTGCTGACCTTGGCACGAGCACTGCCTGCTGATGGATCGGCTCCGGAGCTGGACAAGCCCCTGGGGAACCACTGCATTATCTATTATGTCCCATCAGTGCCTCCCCTGACCCCTCCCAGCTCTGAATGCCACAGGCATCAGGGAAGGAATAAATCTCTGTCTGGTACTGAGAGAGAGAAGGGAGCGAGAGCAGGAAAAAGGAGAGATGAAAAATGTCCTTTTTATGACTCTCACAACAAAGCTGGCCACATGATTCGTAGCAAACATTACTCTGGGAAAAGGGAGGGAGAGAATGGGGGGGGGAATCAGCAAAAAGCAATGCTGCTTCTCTCCCCTGGAAGGTGCCTGGGGGGAATTATAGAGGGGTATGGGTGACCTTTGAAGGTAAATATCCCAGGAAAAGAAAGGAAAGAGACCTCAAAGCTTCAGAAAGCTCGCTGCAGTGTCTGAGGCTGCCTGGTGAAATGCTCCACACACCGTGAGCAGAAAGCAGAGGCACAAGTGATCTAAGTTAGAGCAGCAGCAGGGCCAGGCAGATATTAACAAGGCACTAATAGCAACCTCAGCTTTTGTGCTTGTTTCTATTTGGGATGATCCAGGAGAGCCCCAGCCTGTGAGCCTGGGGAGAACTCCTGATCCTGGTGTCTCCAGGAGACAGAAGCCTTTAGCAGCACAGCCCAGGGCCTGAGGAGGGGCTGGAGATGAGTTGCCAGGACTCAAGAAGCTCCTTGCCCCTTACCCACCGACCACAGCCATGGTCCTGTGACAGCTGCTGAGTTATTTGGCTTCCCAGGGAAGCAGCCCAGCCCCAAGGCTGTGGGCTGGCACCAGCTGCAATTCCCACAGTGTGGGATTCCCAGGGCTGTGGGTGCAGACTGAGCAGGATCTGCATTGGGGTTCTGGGCTGTCCCAGAGCACCCCATCATCAGGCAATGTGTTTCCAGCTGCTTCCAGTGCCATGGGAAAGCACCTTTGCTCTCTGGCCTCCTCAGCCACACTGTCTGTGCTGGGGGATGACAGGCAGGCGCTGTTCTTGCTAAAAAACTTCACTGTGCCTGAGATGTTGATCAGATCTGTTATTTCTAAAAGATATGGAGTGCTTGGAGTCGTGGAAGAAGACTATTTGCCACCGTTTTCTTCTGTCCCTAGACAAGCACATGCCTTACTTGGGAGCAGCTTCCCAGGCAGCAGCACAATATCAAACAGGGTTTAGAGTCCAAAACCAACTTAAATCCATTGACAACCAGGTCATTTTTAGGAAAATAGGTCTTGCTGTGACCAGGGACCAGCTTGTCCCAGGAATGCTCACCAAAGCTGGTCTCTTTAACTTGCCAGTCATGGAAAAGTGTGTTAAACTCCCACTTTTACCGAAACGGCTGTAACGACTCCTTGATAATCCCAGTAATTCGGTTTTATCTATAACGTGCTTTTAAAGTAAAGGGATAAATACAATCAGTCTGCGTAAAAGGTAGCTATTAAGGAGCAGGCAACTTGTACCATAATAACTTTCAATTAAAAGCCCTTTCTCACTATTTCTGCTGTTGTGGGGTCTGCAGATTTTCCTTAAAACTTTTGAAGCATGCCTGGGCTTCTTACAGGCAGCCGTTTAACCTCCGTTTATGAAGAAATAAAGCAAAATTGATGTTGATTTTGGTCTACATTGGGGGATACTTTTGAAACATAAAAGCCCTTTTGCCTGCAATTTGCAGAGCAGCCCTGTCACATTGGTGAGGGCTGATACTGATAAAGATAAAGCTTTATAGCTGGGGCATTTGCAGCTAACAGCAAGCTAATGCTACATTTTCATTTTGATGCAATTAATGTTAATGTCTGCTACGAAAATTGTCATTAAATACCATTTTAAAATCCATTCAATTTGCATATGCAAAGCCCATTTACTATCATGTAAAATACACAGTGCTGTTCATCATGTCTTTTCTCTAGAATTTGTAGCTGTTATTTTGCTTGTAGTGATTATTATCTAGCTCTTAAAATGAAACCTAATGCCTGGTCCAGACGTGCACAGAGCAAGAAACCCCCCTGGGCTCCAGCAGTAGCAGGACTTTTAGAGGCTTTGAGCACCGGTTTGTGCTGGAGTTCCACTGGCAGTGAGAAGTTTCTTTGCCTCTATCCTGCTCTACTACCAATTTCTGCCCAATGCAGGGTGATGAACTAAGTGGGAGAGGATAGGATAAAGAACTTGAACTGTTCTTTAACTCCACCAGAGTATTTCCACCAGTGCAGAGAGGTAGAAATGCTGTTGCTCTGATTTGCTGACCCTGGGATGCTGATTTTCTGGCTGACAGCTCTTTATATTCCTTTAGATTAAAGGGTTGGCATTGAAGATATTTTTAAGAGGCTTCAAGCCCTTAATGCCATAGGTGAAATGAGGCTGTGTCGTGGCACGTATGTTAGATTCAGGTAGTTGATTATCTGACAGAAGTGTCATCAGACACGGATGTGATGCTGTGACATCCAGGTTCAGGACACTTCTGCTTTGGGGACTGTGGTAGCTGAGACTGGGGAGAGATGGAGGTGTGAGAGAGTAGGTGTGAGGGAAGGAAGGGATAATTTCATTCTGAGGAGGGCCCAAGTCTTCCCCCTTACCGTGCTGGCCTGCCAAAAGTCGTGCCTGGAGGTATCTTGCAACCATATCTGAGTATCCCCTCATCTTTGCAGCGAATGTCCTTGAACTTGTAGTACAGAGCAAACTCACGGGCTGTGGTGCAGCCTTCATCCACAGCCATGCGACCCATGGTGACAAAGTCTCGGGGCATGACCCTTATATGAGGCTTGGCCTTCACTGCGTCCCAGTGGCCTATGGCTGGAGATGGAAGGAAATAGGAGAGAAAAAGATGAGGCATCATGGTTAACTCCTGTTTGGGAAAGCAGATTGATGTGTGTGCACCCTGCATGGGGGTCTTGTGTGGCTAACGTCCATTTTGTCACGACTTCACTGTGCAGTGAACTTCATACCCTGTCCCACTGCATCCCTAATCCCATCTGAATTGGATGTCTTCTCGCCCTCCACCCTGGCTTGCTCAGGATGCCTGATTTCCTGAGAGCACAAAGCAGGAGCCCTGACAAAGTTACAACAGTGGCCAGGTGCATCACCCTTTGCAGGTGCACCCTCCCTGCCTGGGCTCTGTGTGAGCCTCTGAAAGTTTCCAATGTGACAGAGAAACTTCACTGGTCACCAAGCAGTTGGGGTGATATTAATGAAAGTGGGTAAATGCTGGAGTTCTGCACTTTCAGCTTGACGAGAAGTACTGAAGAGCCCTGGGAAGGAGATGAGTGTTGCTACTAGCATCAGAACTTTGTTGCAGGTCTGTGTTTTAGGGGCAGTGTCCTACCTTCAGGGACTCCTCCATCTCTCTTGTGCAAGTACATCCCATAGGTAAAATCAGGGCCTGGCAGGGAGTAGCAGTTTCTCATGGGCTTCCCCACTTCTGGCTGCAGAAAAGGGAAAAGAGAAGCATATAGAGAATTAACAGAGAAGCATAAAGACCTTTTCTGATAAGAAAAATCCCCTGAAAACAGAAGTTTGTAGCAGAACACGGCCACAAGTACCAGGAGTGGCCACTTGGCAAGGGTTTGAATCCCACTGCACAAGTGAGTGCCACAGTGCAAAAAGGAGCTGAAGCCTAAAGGATGCTGAATTTCACAGAAGTTTGTATTTGAGTTATAAAGAGACCTAGCCTTGCTGGAAATAGGGATCCTGACTCAATAGATATGGACTTGAACTCTTCTTGTTTGGTTAATCTCTGCTTTGGTGGGGATGCCCAGCTGTGGAATCTGCTGGGGAGACTGCAGCTAGTCTTAACTTTACTTTGAGTTATTTCATTTCCAAGTTGTGCATCCTCCTAGAAAACTGACATAAACTTCCCCAGGCACAATCACATGGCTGCTCCTGCCTGGGAATAATCAAGACACAAGGCATGCTGCAGGAGGAGGATAAGGGGGCTGAAGAAGGGAGAGCAGAGCCTGGAGTTTATAGCACAGAAGAGAACTAGAGCTCAATAACCGCATTTCTATTTAGTTTTCAAATGAACTCTTCCCTAGCTCATGTGTGTCCCAGCCTGGTGGTGTCTGTGGGATTAACTGACCTCTCCTCACCCCTTTGTCTCCTCCCTCCCATCTCCATGGTGAAGTCACTGCAGGATATGTGTCTTGGAACCTCACTGCTGCTTGAAAGGGAGGCAGCAGAGGAGGGAAGGGGAGGGAACCTGGCTCTTGGGGCTGTGTGTTCCTGCCAGGGAAGGCTGGAGCAGAGTCAGGCAACAAGTCCCCAGGAGCCCTGAGGGCAGGGTGTGGGTGCTTCGGGACTGGTTATTTTCCATGGGAAGGGTGTTAAAGGAGCTGGGATATTGTAGGTCTTGTTGGGAGAATGAAAGTACTGAAATACCATTCTGGTGCTCCTCATGGGTGAACACCCCGGGCCAGGAGATGCTGAATCAAACGCAGCCCTTTCTGCAGAGAGCCAGTGGAAAAGAAACTGCAAATGAACCATCTCCAGCTTGCCACCGTGGCAGGCTGAGGCTGTGCATGTTGATAAAGGACCCAGCTCACTGGAGCTGCTTGTGTAGGAACATCATCCAAACCCAAATCTTCCTTTTGCTCCCAGTCAGCACTGCACAAATCCTGGCCAGGGCCTCAGAGCAGCCGTGGCTCCCCTGTACACTGATGGCTGCTTTCCAGTGTGCTCTTCTGCATCACCCTCACCTCAGGCAAAACTCTCACTGAGCCAGTTTTGCCTGGAGAGTGAAGGTTAATAACCCCTGTCCAGAACTGGCACCTTTCAAGAGGGCTCTGTGTTGAGGTCTCTAAAATGTGCTTGTAATTCCTCAAACTTTTACACTTGTGATGCTCTAAAGCAGGTTTGGCATTCCCATGGCTCTCAGGAGCACAAGTTCACCAGAAAATGAGTTTTATGGACCTGCCCTGTGCGAAACTACAGATCCTTTGTTGCAAACAGCCCTTTCTAAAACCCGTCAATTCAGCCACGTGATGCAACCACGGCTGCATTTCCCCACCTGCCTCCTGTGAGCCTCGAGCAGAGGGAGGGACTGTCCCTTATCCAGCACCAAGCATGAGGGCAGTGAGTGGGGTTTTAGTGCCACCACGGCTGCGATGCCACCCGGCAGTGACAAACCATATGTGCCCTCTGTGTGTGCCGGGAGCTCGCGCACAGCGCGTAAACCACTGCCAGGGATGATAAAGGAGCTTTCACTGCTGATCGATTCCTCCTGTATTTACAGCTATTTTTAGATTAGTTGTCACTGGTGTGCAAGGGAAATGGTGTAATGTTCCTCAGAAGCATGAGAAAAGGCGTTTTCCTGGGATCACGTTCTGATAGCGGCTCGAGGAAGTGAGGTCAGAAATCTGCCATGGTGGCAAAGGTGTGGCAGATGGGAGCAAATCACTGAGAAAATGCAGGAAAGGAGAGAGGTTTGTAACCTGTGGCAAAGCTGCTTCCAGACCCTTGAGTGCAGAATGCTAGAATGGAAGAAATTACGGGATTTAAAGAGTCCCTTTTGCAGAGCACCTGAACTTAACACGGGTGTTTCCTCCATCACAAAATGAGTGCATGCTCTTTCCTTTTATGATCAGGTGGCATTTTACAGTCACTTTGCGCTGAATAAATAAAACTGAAGGTGCTGGATAATTAATTAAAAAAAAATCTGGTCCAACATGTTGAACATGGAGAGAATCTGTGCCTGAAGAAAAATCAAGGAAAGCAGAGGACTCTGGTTGCCTGCCAACATCTTTTACCTACAAAAGCAAAGAAGGCGAAGGATGTAGCAGGAATGAATCTTGCTCGGTGTAATCCAAGATTACAGCCTTTCTCATTCATAAATTAGCAAAATGCTGTTTCCAGCTCATGGGCTGGTTTCATTTGTTTGTCCTGGGGCATTATAGGTGTGCTCTGTCATAAAGCAGTGGGGAAACTGAGCCAAAGTTGATGCAGAAGGTCTTTTTTTTCTTTCTCTCCCAGTTCCAGCACTGTTCCCTGTGTTCAGGTTTAGCCTGTCACAAAGCTGCTTGGCTGGAATACAGATCTGTCTGACAGCTGTGCCCATCAGCAGACAACTTCATTAAACCTCATTAAGATGTCATTTCTCTGCCTTATTTCCCACCTCTTGGCTCTAATTAAAACCGTCTCTCTCTGCATCCCAGGCGGTCCTAATTTTCTCTGGGTACCTTCTGCAAGTTTTCTCCCTTTACGACCTCAGTGAGGAAAATCCAGCATCTTAAATGTTGTTTATCCAGCCAGTTTGGAAAAGACAGCTCTAGACTTTTTCCTGAAGCATTCCCAGAGCACCCAGCAGAGATCAACACCTTGTAGGGCTGCAAGAGATGTGCGCTGAGGCTTTGTTTGCTCTCTCAAACTGTCTTTAAGGGCTTGGCTGATGCATCCTTTCCCCTTGAACGTGGTAATTTCCCTGGTTGAACCAGGTGTGTCTGGGTGGGGTTTGGAGGGTGCCATGCTCAGAGTGGCAGTGTTGGGGGTGTTTGATCAGTGGGGGTACCTTGGTTGGCTGAAAAGTGAGTGCTGTTGGGTGTATTGAGTTATCCCCAGCCTTTGCCAGGTAGTTTCTGATCTGTGCAGCCCTGAGCTTGAGCCCTGGATTTGCGTTTGAGTGTTGGAAAATGTTTGCTGCAAAGGAAGAGGAAGGCTCTGAAAGGTGTCTGTTTGTAGAAGTGGGGGCGTTGCAAAGGTTTAAGGGAGTGCAAAACCTTTAAGGATTCCAGGTTTTGTTGCAAGACTTATTTGTGTTCCATCCCCTGGTGTTCATGGCCCAGCAACACACATTGCATCAATTTGCTAAAGATGACTCAGAGAGGCAGGAGACATGTCCACGCAGAGAGGTACAGAAAGAGACTGAGATGTGGATTTTTAATCCCTGTCTCTGCAGCCTTTCCCTAGGAGGGGATGCTGGACAAATCCCTGAATCCTCTCTGCTCCGACTCAGCCGGGGCTGCCCGTCCCCTCCTCTCTGGATCTGCCCTGTGGACACCTGCAAACTCTGTGCCGGTGCATTTTCAGCCTGCCAGGCCCTGCCTCCTTGCTACCTTCTGTTCCCCTTTTCATTACACCCCCTTGTACAGTAAAGCCTCCCGTCACGCTGCCATTACTATTATTATTGCAGATTTACTGCACTTGCAGAGTGAAGTGATTGCAGTGACAAGGCCCAGCATTTTTCCCTCCTTCCCCCCGCGACAGCTTGAAATCAAGCCCTTCATTTGCATTTACATGATCTTGCTGTGCAGCTTATGAGATCGGGAGATTTATTTGCTACTTAGCTTGATGTTTGATTACACTCTAAGAAGGCAGTGAGCTACAAAGTGCAGGGATACATCAGAACTGAGCTACTGAAAGCCTCTGGGGGACAGTAACTCAACATCAGGTTTAGGTAGATGAGAAAGGGAATGTTCAGTGTTTTGAGAAAGGCAAATTTGATGAGATTTCTTTTTTTTTTAAAGGTGTAAGGAAAAACTTACTTTCCTTTTCTCACAAAAAAAAAAAAAGGGAGAACAAGAATGTTGTTATAAAAAACACACCTGAGAAATTTGGGTTTGTTAGTGCAGAAGAAATCCTAGCAGGGGCTGGTGGCTGCTGGGCTGCCTGGTGCCAACTGCTTGTAACTTCCACTCCCAAGAAGATTATTAATAATAAGTTGGCAGTTGTCTTCGAAGCTTTTCATAAGCATTAAAGGTCAAAGCCAAAGGAAGTTTTGCTTGATGGACCATCACAAAATCTGTCCCTGATTTATTCAGCTTCAAATCATGCCACTGAGCTTTAATCCTCTGTAATAGAGGGGAAACTGAGGCAGGGAATCAGTGTGCCCATGCAGGACAGCAAAGAGAACCGAGTTTGGACTGAGGAGAGAAGAGTGGGAGACCAAATTATCCTAGTGTTCTATAGCAGTGGAAGAGTCTTTCCAGAGAAAAGGGTGATGGTTGGGCAAACTGCTGCCCTTGGAGTCAGGAACGGCAAAGCTCAAGGATCTGGCTGTGAGTTTAACTCTTTTCATTACAAATACTCCAGACAGCACAGCCACACTGCTAAACCAGAGTACATCTACAAGTGCAGTCTCCACTAACCTGTGCTCCCAACTGACCTGCACTGGGAGCTGCAGCCTTATTAGACACCAACCTTTGAGTGTCAAGTGTGGATTTGAACAATTTTCCCCTCTAGAACCCGCGTTTTGTGTAACGCCGGCAGCAGAGGCGTCCCCTCGCTGGCTTAGAGAGGGCAATGAGAGAAGGCAGGCGGCACTTCCAGCCCAGGTTCTCCCTACCCAACCCCTGGCACCAGCCCCTTCCCATTTTCTTGTTCCCAGCATGGCTGAAACACCAACAAGCAAGGGCCACACACAGTGCCCAACACAGAAACCCCAGTCTAGGGAAGCACCCGCTGTCTGATACAGTCACTGCGCATTCCAACTGTTTGCACTTAGCTTTTAGTCTTGAAAATTGCCATGAGATATGCTATTACAATTAATCATTAAAGACTTAAGAAAGAGTATACCCCATTACATAAAAGACTCCAGCGATGATCTTTATCCAACTTGTAAAATGGGCAGACTTGATGCGACTGAATAATTTTCCTCTCATCTGCACAAAATCATGAATGCAAGTCAGACTTTGAGCCTGAAGTGAACACTGCGAGACCAGCTTATAATTACCAAAACTGAAAAAAAGAACAGCGTTTTCTAATGAATGACAAACCACTAGGTGGAAATCTAATTTGGTCTAATTAAGCAGCCTTTGTGAGGATTTGTCTTTAGATGAAAAGAGGGAGCCAAAGAGATCTAAATGCAAATGAACTCTATCATTTTGGTTTTAAAGAGCCAGGCATATATGAAAGTATTTGCGTACACAATACTCGCATTTGTCTTCGTGGGTGTATTCACCTTCTGGTTTTCCATTGAAAAATCCTGTTTGCCCCAAAATTGTGGGATGCTGAACATTAGTCCCTCTTTATAGAGTTAGTAGATAATGTGCCGTTGGAGGGACAATTTTAGCAGTAGGGCATTGCAACTGTTAAAACTGCCTTTCTCTGTAACAAGGCTGCTTCTTCCTGCTGTTTGAAAATGGGTTTAGAAAAAAAAAAAAAAAAGATGTTTTTTGCTAAGGAGTCAGATCCCAGGTCTGCCACTGTCGATGTGTGGCACCGTGTAACTCTCAGGTCTTCGGGGGCACCTGCTGGACCCTGAGCTCCTCCTCGGTGCCTCCGTGTCAGGATGAATTACTTCAGCATTGATAAATCACCAACACCTTGCCCAGTTGTGCTATTTCTGCTGATTCTGCCGACAGTCTCCACGCTGGGAGCAGCCAGCCCAGGTACAGCCCCAAAGGCTGAGACTCACCGAGGTGTTTGACTGTAATTGAGATGGAAATATTGAAAACGATCTTCTCCTGCTCTATTAAACCTGCACCTGACTCTAAGATAAATTTGTGTCTGTGTAAGGCTTTTGTGCCAGCGCTGAAGGTCAAAGAAGCACACGTGTTTCTGTAGAGGGTGTCACAGCTTGTGAAGTTCACATCAGCCCCTGCCTGTTCTCAGTCCTGAGGAAGAAATGTGGTCTGTAGTCAGAAGACAAAGCCCTTGGCAGCAGGGATGGGTTATTCAGGCTAAATGAATGTGCAGGTTACAGCTACTGCTGAGTGAGGTCTTACCTGTGCCTGATTTTTCTTGAGCTACAACCACCATTCACCTCTAAGAGACAGAACGAGCCTGGGACAGATTTGAGGATATGTAGGGACAATGGCAGGGAGGTTTGGGACAGCATGGGGGCGTCCTGGAGCAGCTGGATGGAGAAGGACATCTCTGTGTCCTTGCTCTCCCTACAGGCAACATCAGTGGGAAAAAGGAGGCATGGATGGACAGATAGGGTGGGAACATCAGAGTTCTGTCTTGGATGTGGCAGCAGCTTTGGAAGCTCGGCGTATAACGTGGGCAGAATAGTGCACAGCACCTTGGCAAAAAAAGCAATTTTACCATCTTTGCAGTTGACTTCCCAGAGAAAAGTGGGGCATCCAGAGAGGAGATGGAAAGGGTGTAGTGGGGTTGTCATTTCCCAGAGAACCACGGCCTTGGGGATACCTGCTGTGCTGCAAACCCTGAAGTCAAATTCTGCCAGGGAATGCTGTTGCTCCATGACTGGCTTCAGTGAGGGCAATGAGGTTCAGCTGAGAGAAGGGTGTGGGCTATTTCAGAATGAGAGAACATTCTCTAAATGTTAAGGAGAATGGACAATGGCTTTGTTTTTAGGTTTAGTTTTTCTTTTTTTTTTAAAGGTTCTGTCCCCTTTCAGCAGTTACGACCTTTTCTTTGTGTTTCATCCTTAATATCTGTTCTTTGAACCTCCCCATCTGCTACTTCAAGAAAAATCCCTTTATGTTCTCAAGGCCACATGTTGGCCCAGATTATGTTCAGAGCAACTCAGCTCAGTGAAGCTGCTGCTTGCACCATGTAACTCCCTGCTGCTGCTTCAGCTTCATACAGGTAGTTTTCTATTTAACTCCCCTGCTTTTATTTGGGTGCAGTAGGGCACACTAAGCTAAGTGCTGCCAGTATAGCCTTCAATAAGTCACACTGACATTAAAGGAGTTGAATTCAAGTGAGAATTTGACTGTGGGCCCTTCCAAGCAGACTGGATATGACATTTCCTATATAGTAAAATAGTTCCCCAGCAACACTGAACCTCTGATTCTTAGGCCAAATTAAATTCCTGGCTGCAAATGAGATAGTGGCTGCCTTGAGAGCTACCTGTTATTTCACAGCAGAATTTGTCTGAAGTCAATACACTTGTGGTACCTCCTAGAAGAAAATTCAAATATTTTAGATAAGGAGACAACTTGTTAAATTCAGGCAAACCTCTGGTTCAGGAATCTCTTGGCTTTCACTCAAGGAGAAACTCTAATCTCTGATCAAAGATGCAGGAACTTACCAACTTCAGTCACCTCATGTGCAGAATAATCTCCATTTTCATTAGAGAATAGATAAAGTTTTTGCTCTTAAAAAAGGATGCTGTTTCTTTAATGTAATAAAACCTCAGCAGGACAGAACGTCTTTACTAGACTATCCCTCACTATTCCCACAAGAAATCAAATATAATCCTATTTAAGAAGCTTTAAATAATTTTGAGCTTTCATATTGACTTATTAAAATGCAGCTTAAAAAATGCCTTCCTTGCAATCCCTTTACAAGGGTCAGGGATATAAAATTTGAAGAAATATGATTAGTAGATCAGTTGGAAAGATATGCGGCAGCTTCCGATTTTATTATTTAAAATGCCCTTTAAGAAGAAAAGGGGATTCTATAAAAGAGTGGCACCATCTCCCTGAAGGAATCCCATCCTGGGGCTTCCAGTCCTGTCTCCTGCATTCAGAAATCAGGACTTCTGCCAGGTTTTTCTTAGACCTGAAGAGCCCTTGCAGCTGGGACAGAAGAGCTGGTTTCTGTGTGCTCGTAGTCCAGAGAAATCGAGGCTTATCAGGCTCAGGCACAGAATAAGCCAGGAGCACCTGTGGCCATTCCTGCCTGGTTCAGAAGACAAAGTGATAACAGAGCTGCAAATATGCCCCAGAGGACAGAGCCACTTCAGGGCTGAGCACAGGCACAGTTTGGCCCCCAGAGCCTTTCTTTTAGCACCTGGAAACTTGGAGAGATGAAGAGCTGTAAACTTTCAGATGTTGGTTGGAGTGGGATCAGTCCCTTTTTCACTTTCTAAACGCTATGTGTCGGAATAGAAAATTATAGGATGAAACAAGGATCCTGCTGTGCTGACTTGAACTCTCTGCAGGGTGAACTGTGTCTTGAAGCAGCAGCTGCAGACTCCACCTGAATCCTGAGGGGTCCGGGCAGAAATCTCCTTCCAGCAGATTTCAGTCCAGTTGCCCATGTTCACTCCTGTGGAGTTCAGAGGAAGTGCAGTTCCCCTGGGATCAGCAGGCTTGTAGGGATGTAAATGATGAGACAATTTGACCCCCGCTCTTGAAGAATATTAAATACAACGAACACTCAAATCCTGCTGTCAGTTGGGCACAACTCCCATTAAGCACCGAGGGCCTTGTGCTGATGCAAGAACCTGCCCAAATCATTTGCTGTGTCCTACAGCAAAATGTATTCACCCTGCTGAAATTTAACGGCAAAACCCAGGGAGCAAAATCACACCCTGCCCATTACACTTACAGCCAGCTCCTGTGAAATCCTAATGTGTCAGACTTTCCCAGGAAATAAGGTAACTAATAACTTTACTCCTGCCTAAGGCTGGACTTTGGTCAAGGCTGTCAAGGCTTCTATGATTTTCCAGTGTTTTTGAAAAAAATATCCATGATTTTGACATTCTGTGTGTGTGAACAAGCAGAGAGCTGTGATAGCAGAACTTCCCAGAGCTGTAGTGCTCAACCTTGGGTGCTCTGCAAGATAAACACCAAAGGGTCCTGAGCCCACTGGTGCCTGTTTTCAGCTCCTGAAGAGCTCAGTGGCAGTCAAACGGGGTTGACTCCTGGCAGGATCTTGCCCAGAGTTTTCTCCTGTGGCAGAAAAAGCAGCAGTGACACCAAAGGCAAGAACAGCGAGCACTGGAGACAGCCTTAATCCTCCAAGGAGCTGTCATGAGGTTTTTCCCTGCCCTGTCTTCCTAATTTTCTACATTTATGACAATTAGTGTGAAACTGGGCTGAAATAGCATTGGGAAGTTGCTGCCAAGGCTTAAAAACTCTCATTGCCTACAGGTTGATCTTATTAATGGTGCTAAAAACATGGCAGAAGTTTTGTGGCTTACAAATTAATGCTTGCTTTCTTCTCTCTCTCTATATATTTTTCGAAAATTCCCCATAATTCTACATTTGACTCCCTCATTGCTTTCCACACCAAATTTTCTCAATACAATTCCAGCTCTGCTTTGTTTTGCTGTTTTTCTCTCCAGTCCCATATTTTTTTTGAAAGGATAGAACAGAAGGGGTTGGATACTGCTCAGGTATGACATACCTGAGCAGCCCAATTGCTTTCAAAGGGGCGACCTTCTGAGGCAACCAAGAGTTGGCTCGAAAAAGTCACTTCCTAATTGCATCATATTTGCTAAAGCAGACGTTTTTATGTGCTTAAGAATTCTCCATGTTCCCTTCGTGTTCAGCCATTACAAAAGGCTCCTGCTCTGCTGGAGTTCTGACCCATATTTTCCCTGCTGCAGTCCAAATTTGGTTGCTAAAAGGTAAAGGGGAAAAAAAAAAAATCTCTGTCTCATCACATCTCTCCCAACCCCTGTTCAGCTGCTGTGGTATTTTCCTTCATTATGCTGCTGCCTCAGACTGTAAACCTCTCTAATTTCCTACATCGCAGCTATTTATTTAAATGCTAACTCGCATTATGAAGTGATAATCCACAAGCGCAGGAGATAATTTATGAAGCATTTAAATTAAGAGGAGCAGCTAATTGGGAGCATGTGTCTTATAAGCCTTGCTAACACCAGAAAACTACAAATTAGGGAGAAAATGGAAGATATTTTTATCTTGCTTTTTTCTTTTGTAATGCACTGAGGAAAAATATTACCATACATCACACAAACACTGCTGCTCTCAGAAGTCTTCTGTTGTTGGCTTTGTACTTACTCCAACACGCAACACTCTCGTTATTACAAATTCCTCATTATAACACACAAAATCATCTTTGCTCTCAGAGAAGGTGGATCGAGGTGGGGTTTTCTCCAAATAAAGCAGAATAAATTTTCCAGCAAAGGTCCCCTTCTCAGCTGCATGCATTAATTTAAAAGAGCAAAGACTCCCTTGTTATATAGCAATGTTAAAGTGCATTTAATTTAGGACTGCATCACGCTGTAAGAGTTTTATAGGTTTTTGTTGAAGTGAGGATGAGCATAAATGGCTGTGAATCAGGGAAAAGCAAATGAGCTGCGGCCGCAAGGCTGAGGGAATGCGTTTTGGATTCTCTGTTCAGATTTTTGACACCAAAGTCACAAACTTTGTTTTCACTGCAGCTTTGTGGTGGTTTATTCATTAAAAAACTAATATTGACCTGAATGTGAATAGCAATGTGCCCCATGCTGTGCAATTCCCGGGATCCCGCTGTATAATGGAGATGGCTCACTAAATGCTGCTGGGATGGGCTGAGGGGAGAGGAGGGGTTTGACACCCAGGCCAGGACAAGCACTGGGGAAGGTGATAATTATCCCAACTTGAAGGTCACAATCCCGCACCAGATTCCCTGGGAGGCTGTTGCCTCAGCAGGGAGGTGCAAGACTGGGTGTCTTCAGCAGGCAGTTGCTTTTCCCTGTAAGTGCAGTGCCCCTTTGGTGGGTTTTTTTTTTGGGTGTCGGTGCTTTGATCAGAGGAAACATCTGGGATGTTCTCCTATAGGAGCCAGAGGGTTTCTCTGCACTCCCCAAAGAGCATCCCGGGCATCTGGAGGATTGCATTAGCACAGTTCAGAGGGAGCTCGTGGCACATGGAGCCTGAGGGTGACAGTAAGGACCACCTTAACACAGAGCCCTTTGCCAGCCTTCAGCAACCACTTCAGTTTTCAGCACAGCTGAGCGAGATCTTTAGTAAGGATCCTCCTTTACCCAGCAACCAATTCTTGTGGGTCCCTTGTGTGGCTGCTCGAGACAGATTTGCTGTTAGAGTGAAATATTGTGTGCACACCCTGCCTGGCAGGGTGCTTGGGAACCACAGCAAGATCCTTGGACAGAGGATGCTCTGGAAGTGTGTGTGTGAATCCAACCCCTCTACATGACTGCATATGTGTGCACTGCATGTGTAGAAAATACCTCCCTCTAATCGCTGCATTCCTGTTTTTGCTCTTACAAATCTCCCTTTCTGTGTATCCTGTCAGAAAACAGTCAGCAAACAGGCTCTGGCATTATTGGAGTTGCTCCTCGATTCGAAGGAAACCATAAATCTGAAACTTCAATCATATCTTTATAATCATTCAGCAAACAGAGATGGAGGATTTATTCAACATGGGATAGCAAAGGGGAAACTGCAGGGGGTTATTGCAGGAGATATTGGTTTAGCTAAGGCAGAACTGCTCCCTCGGGCCTCTCTAGGGCCGAGCCAATGAACAATGGCACCAATGACAATAACAAGGCAATTATGGGGAAGAGGGTGAGGAGGGGGTAATGCTTTGTTAAAGACAGAGGTAAGATTCCAGCATGGTGTCTCTTTTGTGTGCTTTCGGAACTAAAGGATGGTGTGTCTGCCTGGGGTGGTCTTATTAGGAGCTGGTGATCCTAAAAACACAGCAAGTGGTTCAAAGTGCCTGTAGCTTGCATGTGATTGTGCTGCTCTTAGGAGGTTATGATGATTTCCTCCCTAATTAAGTAGGGCTGTCAGTGGGTTCCCCTAATCCAAGCTGCACTCCTGGGCAGGAGATAAGTACATAAATCTCTGCAGACGAAGGTTTGTCTCTCTGGCTGTATGATGATGTTGGGTTTTCTGCATTTAGAACTAACCTTTACTCCCAGGAGGGAGTAAGATCAGGGGATCTCCCCTTGCTGGGAAGATGCTCGGACCTTCAGCCAGGTTGGCCACAGTGTTGTGCCACAAGCACTAAAACAGCCCTTCCGCCAATTCAGCCTGGAAAGGCTGTTTGGAGATCACCCAGTGACCTGGTACCCAGCCTTGCACTTCATTTTCTAGATGATTTTTTTAATAACTGTAGCCAACTTCCAAAATCCTGACTGGAGAGAGAAGCTCAATCCTTAGGTTTCAAATACAAAAAGACCTGAACAACAAAAACAGCATCTGCATTTGCATTCATGGGGATCAAAGTGGGGCAGCACTGGAGGGGGGGCTCCTGTGGGACCTCTCAGCTTCACCAAGCAGCAACACTGGGGTCAGCCTTGTCCTGGGGTCCTCCAGCAACGAAGTTTCCCAAGTACAAAGTGGGAACACAAAAGCCCTAGCACAAAGGGGTGGAAATGTTCCTGGGCGAGCTGGATCCTACCACTGCTGCCAATGAATGGGACCTGCAAGAAATTAGCATCTTTTCAGGGTGCAAGAGACACAAACATCTCTTTTTTTTTAAAAAAAAAGATGCAATGGTGCAAAAGCAGGAACCCAGCGATCCATCTCCACCTGCCCTGCCTTCCCTCCCCTTCTTTTAGCAATTTTTTCCTCTCTTCCTTTCCCTTGCGAGCCCCTGGGCGGTTTGTTTTTGCCTGCAGAAGGAAGCTTGAAATATTGTGGAGGGGTGCAGGGAGTGCTCCCTGTGGCCCTGCCCCTGATGGCAGGAATGCAGCCATAAAATAACCCAGCGCCATCCGTAACCTGTCGCCAGAGCCCCTCTCCGAGGTGAGAGTTTTCCTCCCTGCCGTGGCTGTTAGCTGCAATGTATTTCTCCCTGCACTAAGCACCGTCTTTCCCAGGGCTGCATTACAATGATTTATAAACCCCATTTCTGGGGAAAACTAATAGATCAAAGTGAGGAGAAGGAAAAGGAGACATGAGCAGCTGGAAGAAGATATTGAAGCATGAAACAAAAACAGAAATGAAAAAGTAGTTTGTGGCACTAGTGAGTTGTTCTGTGCTGCACTTCTATTATTGAAAAATAATAGGGGGAATCTGTATTTTAATCCATTTTTTAAAGAGATGTTCAAGTAATCTGAAAAGCTCTTCCTAGAGCCAGCTTGCTTTTGTGTGTTTGTGCATCTCTTACAGAACCAAACACTTACTTTGCTGTTTAGCCTTTCCCTGTCTATTCTCATGTCATACTTAGACTTTCCATGTTTTTAAGCAACATCCAGATTTTCTAACAGGGTAACAGAAAGTGTTGCACAGAGGATTGATGCTCCTCTGGACCTGAGCCTAGGACGTGCTCATTCCTGAGCTAAGACTTGGTCAGTTTTTACAAAGGGACATCACAGACTGAGGTCAGAGTGGCCAGTGAGGTGCTCTGCCTTTGTTTCTGCTTCCTCTCCTGCACAGTGGAGATGAATGGACAAGATTCATCATGTAACCCTCAGCATCAGTCAAGTTAAAACCTGACTGAACTGAGCCAGGAGTACAGACCAATGCTCATCTCTTAGTTCTACAATGATTAATGCATTAGTGTTTGTAAGAGCTTTGGTGATATGGAGCTAATTGGGCTTTTGTGTGTGTTCTGCTTGTCTGGTTCAGCACCAGACATCCCTGACTTCAAATGTAGGCAGGGGTGGAGAATTATTATGAAAATAACCATAATCCTTGTGCAGTGCTTCATATATTCACAGGGCTGCACAAACTTTCTACCTACAATCTCCCCATGTCGAGTGGATGTAAGAGCAAACATTACACACCACTGACGAAATGCACTGAGTAGGACAAACAGCAGATTTGACATAAAACAGACATGTGTGGCAAGACCACAGGGGCTTTTCTAGGAGACTGTACAGAGCCATGAGAGGGAAGCTGAAGAATTATCCCCAGGCACATCCCAAACTTGTCTGAGATTTGTAGGTTTCCATTCAAAGTATTTTTCTATGTTCCTGTTCTTTAAGTTTTCACTCTGCAATTTTCTGTTGCCAGTTCATGCCGCAGTGCTGTGTTCACTTCAGCCTACCTGGTTTGCCTTGGTTCCTGATTCTACTCCATCCTTTGGAGTTGGTAAAAGGGTTCCTGGGGGAATGCAGGTGCAGGGGATATTCATGGATGTGCATAATTGATATTTCTCACAGATAATACAAGGAACCAGCACGCGTTGAATGTCCCTGCTCCGTACAAGGAAGGGCTGTGCTTGTTCACACAGAGGAGCTGTGGGGCAATCAAGTGGTGTGTTTTCCTTTGTGAAAACATGGCCTGGAGAAGACACATCCAGGATGGCATCCAGGAGCAAACATCCACAATGTGATCTGCTTTCAGCTGCATGTCTGACTGTTGATAAGAGAGCTAAACATTGCCACTTGCAAGATCAACACCTGTCCATTCAATCAGTCTTATGCGTCTCTTCCACCCTGAGATGTTCTGTAATTCTATGACCCTCATGGCTGAGCCTGACTTTTGGCTCAGGGCTTTGATCAGTAAGAGCTGGGTGAGTTAAAATGAAAACACAATTAATTATTTTTTATTTAATTTTTTTGCTTATTCCCTGTGCAACACAGTCTAAAAACATGTTTAAAATGCTTCAAACAAGAGAGGTCATCTTGCTAAAACATTCAACCCCTTCCTTCCTTTGGCTGTGCAGCCCCAAGAAAACACAGCACCACAGAACCACGGTGGTGTCACACCAGGCGGCTGCAGAGGCCCTATTTGGGATCCTGCATGGATCCATTATGCTGCTGACCAGAGCCTGATGCAGCTGCCTCTCCCATGGACCTTGCACTGGTAGCTGCATCCCCTATTACAACAGGTAGAAAAAGCATCCATGCTCTAATAGCTATTGTAACCCTCCTAAAACTATGACAACATCTTTCTTCTGACTCCCTATGGCCCAGCCAGTCTTTACTCTTCTTGTGTTTCCTGTCTGCAGAGAGAGCTGGCAGGATGAAAGACAGCTGGGAAGGTAGGGAGAGCTGAATGTGGACTAAGAGCTGCCAGAGGAATATGAGAAGAGAATTTTGCCCTATAAGCTTTAATAAGGTGGTGGGTTAAGAGAAATGCAGCTAGGGAGAAAAATGGGGAATGTTCTCTCTCCAAATGGGCACTGCTTCAGTTTGTAAAAGCACCAGGGATTCCCCATGTGGCTTAATTTATTATTTTCCCACTCGTTAAATGCCAAAACAATAAAGCAAAATCTATTGTTAGCTTTAAAATGCAGGTGATTTGCATATGGCTGTGATAGTCCTACTGCTGCCTTCATTTAAACTCAGTAAGCCGAGGTACCTTTAAAAATTATGACTTGTTTTACATTTAATATACTGAACTATGTTAACATAATATTAAGGGGCTGACTTCACAGCTTAATTGCTGATCACGTAGAAGGCAGCTTTAGCAGCAGCATTAGTCTGGCAGAGCTGTGCAGCCTGAGATGAGCAGCTGGAAGAGCAGTCTGCACAAAGGGGCTCGGAGCTGCTCCTTCCCTGCCACAATGCCCCCCCTAAGAGCACCCTGGAAACCCAAAATCATTTTTACTCCCTTGTGTTAGAAGGTATTTGGCCTCCTATTGCAAAGCAGAGGCCGTGCAGGGCATGCAGGGCATGACTGCACCTGGACAAAGCAGTAGCAGAAAATCAGGTGGGTATTTTCCCCACGCAGTAGGATTTTGCAGAGGGGGAAGGAATGCACCATACCCTGGCAGAGCTGGACACACACTGTTCTTCCCAGCCTCGGGTCTCCAAGGTTGCTGCAGAGATTGTGCAGTTCTGGTGCTGCTGTTGTATATTCTCATTTTCTGCCTTCCTTCTTTGATCCTGGTCCTGTCAGGCTGAATGCAAAGAGGGCAGGAATGGGAATGGGAACCAGGCCCACGCAGACTCTTAACCTCTCCTTGAATCCAGAGACCCTCTGACAATATTTTGGTCGATACAGTTGGCTGAGGCTGCACGAGGCTGCTTGGGAAGGGTGAATATCTGCAGTTTCCTTTACGCCATCCGTATTTTCAGCACACTGAACCCTGGGCCAGCACTCAACAGCGGGGCATCACCTTTAAGGAGGCAGCTCCTGCAACTGGTTGACTCATCCTTGATCCCCAAACCTCCAGCAGGAAAGTGGCACGTGGTGCTACCCTTCTTGTACATTGTCAGAAATGTAATTAGGATCCAAATACTGCACCAGGATGTGTCCAAAATAAGAGGGATCCTAGGCTTTTCAGGAGCTGAAAAGGTATCCAGGCATTACCAGCTACTCCCATCCATGTGTCTCTGACTTCCACACATGACTCAAAAGATTTTGAGGTCTGGACTCCTTAAAAAATGTGCCTTTTTCTCAGTGAGAAAAAAGCATCCAGATTGACAGAGATGTACACCAAGTTCTAGCCCTCTATGATTTAAAAGAGCAAAGTTATAGGCCCCTGAAAATTGAGGTTTATAATAGAAGCACTGGCAAACCCTTAACTACAGAGAAGCTACCAGGCGTTGCAACAATAATTGGGAAGGGAGGGAAAAAAAATCACACTGTGTTTTTCAGTGCTTAGCTAAGAAATACAACAAGAGAGTTTATTGCTTGCAAAACACAGCTGCACTGCCTCAAATTGGATGGAAAAACGAACCCTGATAATTTATTACACCCCTAAAGTCACAAGAATGTACCCATAAATTACTTTTTTGGAGGGGGAGGGAAGTGGTACCACTGTAGTCCATTCTGCACAACCTACTTATTAGTATCATAATTTATTATTATTATGCCCTGCTGCAAATAGAGAGGCAGATAAAACTCAAATCTATTAAAACAACCGCTCCACTTTCTCTGAGCCACTGAGGGACACCATTCCAAAGGAAATGAGATAAATTACTAAGACAAATGTATGAGTCTTGCATTAGAGCACGTAGCTTGTATATATGCAAGAGCAGGAGGATAATTCAAGCAAAAAAGAGTCGTGTTAAGTTTTACCATTCAGGATTCAACACAGAGGGACTGGGATAACATCAAGTGGTCAATTAAATGTTTCTAATGTATAGATTTTTTTTTTTTTTTTTCCCCCAAGATCCTATGTGTTCACTTGAATGAATGTGCAAAGCTAAAATCACAGCCCTGCTTCTACTGCAAATGTACCTGGATCAGCATGTATTTAAAAATATGCTTTATCCAGCTATTGTGAGGAAGCAGACACCGTATTGGTAAGTCTGGAAATTACATTGACAGAATAGATATGTAAAAATGGATATATCCAAGTGGTGCTGATCAATTGCAGAGCTGATTTGACTTTAAGGTTGGTGAAAGATTGACATTCCCAGAAGGGCAAAATGGCAGAGCCAAAGGTGCCTTTATCAAGTTCACCACGTGCCTCTGCTAATGGGTTTCTGATATATCAACAGGAATTTTTGTACTATTTTTCCTTCATTTCTTTCTGGGGCAGGCAGCTGGAGGAGCAGTTTTTAATGCTGTCCACCCTCTTCCTGCCACATGGATGGATTAGCAGAAATTATAATTGTTTTGGGAGGTTATTGCTCAATTGCACTCTTCAGGACATGGTTATTGCAAAGTCAGGATGAGTTTGGTGCTCTTGGCCATAGTCACTGGGGTGTAATAGAGCCCTGGTTTTGGAAGCTGCTGCTCCAGAATGAGTTTCGGTACAAAACTGCCAGGTCTGAGGATAAACCTGGCAGCAACCTTCTTTCTACACAGCCAATTTGTGGTTTTCACTTTTTTTTTTTTTTAAATAAAAACATTACATGTGTGATACAAGTTCATTTGGACTTTGCAAAGTAGTGTTTACTCTTCATATTGATGGTGATACTTGGAGTGAAAAATGGAAATACATAAAATTCTTTCCTTTCTGAGCTCAAAGGTACATGAAATACACTCATAAAGCTACTTTTGACATTGCTCCAGGTTTGGGCTTGGCCATTTTTGCTCCTGTAACTTATCTATTTGTCTATGTAAGATCGTGAGGGAAGAGAAGGTAGGAGTTTGTTCCACCTTCATTTGAATGTCAGTTGCCAAATCCAACAATTTTAGCTTTTTCTTTCTGGCCCTTTGTTCAGATCCAAGGTACCAAACTTCACAGGGAAAGCTGAATTTCCACTCCCTAAATGACATACTGTTGGTATTTCCTTCAGATGTGGTATCTGCCTCTGGCAAAGTCCAGGGATACCACTTGGGCTCTTTTGGCAGTTTTTCCTCCCACTTTTGCCTTTTCCACAGGGACATGCTCTATCTGCACGGCCTGGTAGTTTCTAGCATTTAGTTTGGTAGCTGGTTACCTTCCTCCTGAGGTTTTGGCACTGCCCATTTACAAGCATGTTACTATTAAAGCCAAGTTTCCAAGCCACTATTCTCTCTCCAAAAGGGGAGAGCGTGAAAGGAGCCTAAGCAGAGCAAGGATAGTGAAATTTTAAAGTATTATGACACACATACATTTAATATTACATCACATGTAAGGGAACAAGCACATATGATTGCAATACTATATGACAAATATAGGTCCTACAACATTAAATTTAGTGCCTTGTGATTGATGATCCTTTGTTTCCAGGTTTTCCTTTCTGTGTGTATTATTTCTGTGGGATAAGCATCTTACCAGCTGGAAGAAACATACAACTTTTTTATTTTCTAGCATGTAATTTCTGTTTGATTCACAGCTAATAAATAGGTCATCTCGTACTTTTGAAATGCCAACATGCAGTAATTCAGTGAAATAGAGACTCTACATTAAAAAGCTGTCAACCTCAGTGCAATTTTCCTGCACCTTATGCTCCGGAAAGATACCTTGTCACTCATGGTTCAGCTCTGTTTTCCTGAAATATCTCTTCTTCTGCATAAATAATGAATATAGTTGCATGAAAATATCTGGCACAATGTCTGTTCTTCCTACCACTCTAAGGAGCTGCAGTACAGGCTCTGTATTTATTGGTTGATCCTCCCAACAAATCTTGCTGAAATCACAGGGGTGGTAATAGCGTGGCCCCCTCCCAGCTGCAGGCAGGTGTTCTCTGTGCTAACCCCATCCTGCCCGTCTGCCTCGAGGCAGGGAAATGCTGCCTTCAAAAACACTTTGCTGTTTAATTCTTCTCAAAATGGAAAGGCTACACGACACAGAGTAATTTAAAACACTTATTTGCTTTCAAGCTCTTTATATTTCTAATGACACAGGTCTTGCATAGAAAAAGTATCAGTCTGAAGCAGATCCCAATTAGGAGTTTTTAAAATTAATTATATTCTTTAAAAAAGCTTGCTATAAACCCCATCAGATAACTAAGCCTGTCTTCTAATTCATATGATCTGAAACACACAATTTACTGGGTTTTATGGCTTTCTGCTGGTCGCTCGTTAGCGGTGACACAAGGATTGCAAAACCTGGTTCTGAGGCTCTGATTTCCACCACAAACATTGGAACTGGGCTGCCCTGTTTGCTCATTGAAGGAGCCCTCCAATTTTCTATTCTGATCTGTAAAATCATGGTGCATTCAAGGGATCTCACTTCCTGAGACAGTTTCCAGATGCAATGCAGGGAAATTTCTGCAGGGCTGCTCTCCCAACCCCTGGGTATTTATAACCCACCCCCACAGCGCACAGACAAAATTTCAAACCAAAGATTGAATCCTGCAGGTGTTGCTCACACGAATGGTTTCCCCTGACCCCAAGCTCAATAATGTGATGTGAGGCAGGGGCAATGCTGTTCGAAACTGGATCAGCTCAAACCATGAAAAATTTGGTGGTGCCTTTTGTGGGTTTAAATTGAAAGTTGAAACTTACAAAACGTCAACCCTTAAAAATGGGAAAAGTGGGGTGTGCTAAACTCCTGTGAGCCAGGTTTTACAAGGGATAAAGCTGCTGAATCCTCACAGTGAGGTCCAAAAGTAATTTAAATCTCTTCCCCTCTCCCCCTGCTCCCAATTTCCCCATCCCAGTTGTTGGGAGATGCATCAGCTGAGAAGGAAAGTTGGAAAGTGACACTAATAAGGAGGGCTCAGACGCACTAAGAGTATTAAAAGGTTAGGTCATGGTGTGTTCTATTAAATAGAATATTAATTGAATTCTTGACATCTGAGGTGAACTGTGACATGCTCATGGGATAAATATTGCATTTAACAGAGCATCATGACCTAAAGCTGTAAATACTATAGAGCATCAATGCCAATCCTTCACAATAGATCTTAGCCCCAGTCCTCAGGGTACGAATGCTCCCTTGGAGCTTTGGAAGCTTGAGCTTAAAACCAGCTTCACATTTCTTGTTTCTGGCCTCAGTTAAGTCTGAAATTGCTTCTTCCATCTCAAGGCTACAGTCTGTCTCAGACCTTTGGCTACAGACTTAATACAAAACTACAACTGGACGTTTCAAATGCCACGTGCTACGTAGTTCAAGAAAGGTTGAAAGAAGATTTCTCCATTTCCACCCCCACACCATAAAGAAGATTAAAACATTACAAAGACCAATTAAAAATAGGGAATCTCACGGCAACATTTTCATTAACCCTCCCTGGTTCTTCTTTCTGTCTCATTAGTCATCATAGGGAGAGGAAGGATCATTTTAATTAGCAGCATTGTAAAGCTTTATTTAAGGCAACTGCCCCTCCTGCTGCTCTCTGGATTACCCTGACGGCTTATAAATACAATACCAAATCATTACCAGCCAAAAACAACAGCACGGAAGGGTTTGGAAGAAAGAAGATCCACTATGGTCAATGTTTAGGGCTCTTTAACAATGTCCTTTCTCCTTATTCAGGCATAATTCAAGCGTAATATTGGGCTTTACAAAACAACTCAATATCCTCTTACAGCAAAGTCCTTTCTAGTTGAGGATACCATGTGTTCAACTCTCTTCCCCTTTGTTTTCAGGGCAGGGAAAGCACAGAACCACATCTGATAGGATAGACATGGTAGATACAATCACAGGTTTTCCAGCATCCCAATTTAGAATTACTCGTTAAATTCCAAAATTAAAGGGACTGTGGTATGCTGACAGCCTTTCAGGAGGGGGTGAGTAAGGAGACCCCAGCTGGGGGAGGCTGGGGAAGCAGTTTAGAAAAGAGGATTTTGAGAGTTTAGGAGGAAAACAAAGCGAGAGCCCACACTTCATGGAAAGGAAATTGCTTTTTCCCATTATCACTTGCTGAATTTAAAGTTTTTGTAGAAATAGCCTGATGGGTCTGTTCTGTTAAGAAATCCTCGGCCAGCATTTCCAGACAGCAGTTTCCACAGCTGGGAGTGCAGTCCAGAGTGCATGTCCATGCAGAAGAGCTCGTTTGCTCTCCCTGACACCCATGAAGGTGTGAGTGACCCCACTGCAGTGCCCAGGTTTATTTTCAAACAAGTTGGAGTCACTACATTGCAATCAGGGATTTGATGCAGCCCAAGATCTCTCACACATGAAAACATCACATTTCTCAAGATGTAAGCTCCACAAAATGTCCTCCTCCACAGCTCTGTTTGGGTTATTAGGATTCTATTAGGTTTATTAGGATTCACCATTTAGATACATGGCCTACTTTCCCTGACCTGAATATTAAACTGTGGTTTCTTCAGTACACCTGGGTCCTGCAACCTCTAATTGTTCATCACTGTCCAGCCAAGGCAGCTCAGTCTTTCCGTTGAAACAACCTATTAGCTACACGTGGGAGTTTTGGTGCTGTGAGCGCTCTGTGGTGGAGTTCCTATGTTGGGACCACAGCCAGGATTTGATTTTTCAAAGTCAGAACATCACACAGCTGAAGTCAGCTGGAAGATTGAGGTACCTTCTTTGCTGTGGGTGCCACATTGCATTAAGGTGTATTAACCACCAAATTCTTCCATTTTATTGCTTGACATGAAAAAAAGAAAATCAGACCAGATGACACAAACCTCTTAACACTGAAGTGTGAAAGCACAAAGTGCAGTTCATCTCCCCCTGAAAACAACCTCGCCCTGACTTCAGCAGAGCACTGAGCACAATGCAGAGATAATACTGAATTCTTCAAAACACGTGTCTATTCCTTCAGAAAGGTGTAAAAATTACTCTGAGTGCTTGATGTTACCTATGCGAACTATTTTAAGTAATAACAAAAAGGGAGACAGTAATGATGTATCACTGAATGATTAATGCCTTGCTATATGGAGTTTATTTCGTATTAAGATCTGTATCTGTGGAAGTTTACAGGGAGAGGTGATATCTTTTATGGAAGTAACTGCTACATGTCAGACTGTCACAAATGTAAAGTATTTCCACTTAAAACAAAAGGAGGGGGGGAAACACCAAAGTTCCAGTTTGGGACTGACCACAAGCTCTGCTCCCGTCTCTGCTCAGCCAGGCTGAGCACGTCCCAGTCCTGAGCTCCTGTCACCAAAAGCTCATCATCCAACCTGGGGGAGCCCTACAGAGGCCAGAGCACTGCCAGGAGAACTGCAGCTTCAAGGGATCTCAGTCTCCAGAGATCACAGATGCTAAACTCACTTAAAACCAGACAGTGAAAAATAGTCAGAGTAGCAGCAATTGTAAAAGTTTATATAGCAGTTGCTTTGTTTGCTATTTATAGCTGCACTGTATTTTTCTTGTAATACATTTTTAATGACTTATAAGGCCTAGTTATTTATTCTCCTGAAGCCAAATACTTTCTCTACCCTGATAATGCAAGCGAGTGAGCTTTGCACAGAGGAGCTCTGTGGGAATGGCTGGATCTGCTCCATGGGAATGGCTGGATCTGCTCCCTGCACTGGCCCCAGGCTGGGGGGACCCTGCCCGGCCCTGGGGAGCCCCACAGCACCCAAGGCACTGCTGCACCCCAAGCATGCAGCTCCCCACTGCCTCTCTGCACAGGGACTGCCTGTGGAGAGCCCTCCCTGGGCCAGAATATTTTCAAATTGCTGATTATTCTATCTGTACACAAGGGAGTCTGTTTTTGTGGTTATTTCACTTCACATTTCTTAATTAAAAATTAACTTTACTTTAAAAACAACCCCCAAACCTGCAGTGCCACATAGGCAGTGGCCCCTTCCATCTGGGTGTTGAAAAGTTGAGTAGTATGAACAACAGACCAAAAAAAGCAGAAGATGGGACACTTTGAAATGGCAGCTTTTAGCAGAAAATATAATTAATCTGCAAAACCAGCATCCATCCCTAAGCACAAATGCTGATTGCCTCATGATGATTCTAACCAGAACGGTATTAATTCTACTGTTCTTTCTAAATTGTTATATACCCAATATTTTCTGCTGACTCTTCTTCATATTAGATTAATAACTATGTAATCACTTCATTAGTTTATTTAGATTATGTTATTTTAGGAAATTATTGTTTAGATCAGCCTTGTCCTTCCCATCTCTCTGTGCCTTCCCAGAATTAAGTAATATCTGAGGAAACCAATTAATTGCAACTCGACCGCTGTAATGGGGTCTGCTCTGCAGTGTGGCAATGTCTAATGGAGTTTTAATTTCCCCATGGTGAGTCAACATTTGCTTAAAGAGAGAAAACTCTTAGAGCAAAACACTGCCTGAAACACACTCAGCTTCTTCCAAGTCTGGGGGCTGAACATCTTGGGGCTGCTGCTAATTTTGTTGGGGGTAAAATTCAGAGGGCCATGGCTGGGGCACCAAAGAGCATCAATTCCCACCAGGGGCTGAGGTTTCCTGTGAACTTGTAGGATATGGACGACATTCAGCCCAATCCTACAAGGCTCTCATGCTGCACCTCCCAGCCTTGCAGGGTCGTGGGGGCTAAAATGAATTTGTTACCCAGTGAAGCTTTGACAGCCCTTTTTAATGCATGGCCTTCCTCAGGCAATATTTATTTAAGTGTCCTGGGTCCTCAATTTGCAGTGGCACCAGCAAGTCCTGGTCACAGAGCAGAAGCCCATTGTGGTGGGAGGCTGCCAGACACAAAACCTTATCCCCAGGAAACCTGCTGTGAGACACATGGGACAGCAGAATTTACAATGAGATTTTTCCATTAATTGGCTTGTTCAGAGTATTTAGTACTGCCAGAAGTTACATTTGGGATTCTGGGTGGAGGCAAAGCACCCAGAGCCCTTTGAAATGTCCCTGGAGCCTTCCTTGCTCAGGCCCTGAGCCCCTTCCCAAACCTCCAATGCTGTTGACTGAGGACTGTTTTGCTTGGCAAATGCTGACAAACTTCTAAAGTTGGTCTGGTCTGCCTTCCCCAGTTATCTGACAGCCTAAAAGGTTTCAAACAAAGCTACATTATGATACAACCAAATTCAGCAGCATCTGATTAACAAAAAGGAGGCCACAGCTACCTGACAGCAGCTGGTGGTTATTTTTTATTTCTAAAACAAGCTGATGGCCTCAAACATTCATATATGTATTTATTTTTTTTTGTTTAAATGTCTCATTTCCTGGTTTGTTTTTCTTCTGCATCATGCAGGGAAATAAAGTTTTGCAATTCTTCTTCTCATAATAAGTCTGTCCAAAAATGATGTTGCTCGTTGTGTTGAAAGATGGTTTCATTTTCTACTCAAAATTGGTATGAAAAATTTGCCTTGCCAAATGAACATTGTATACTGAACTTGTCAAATCCTCTCTCCTGACACAAATAAAAGATAACATTGGGTGGCAGCATGTAAAACAGCACTGACAAGACAGCTAGGATGGAAGCAAAGAAATGCATATTTTTCTCTTTCTCTCTTCCAGAGCAGGGAATGGGAATGATCCAGGTGAGCGAATGCTGGCGTGTTACAACCAAAAATACATCATCTAAAGACTTAACAAGCCATTTCGAGGCAGCTTCTGAGATGAACATAAGCGATTCCATTTCTGATTAGCAAAATCATGACAAAAGCATCAACTTTTTTCTAAGCAGCCAGGAAAGCTGCTGAGTAGGAAGAGTGGCTAGGTAAAAGGGGTATTCAGTTAAAAGTCACAACTCTGCTGTGCAGGCTGTGAGGACTATTCCTAGCACTGCAGAAAATTATTCCAAGTATATTTAAAAATAAATAAGGTAATGATAACACTTTCATTAGATCTGCAGTCTCACCATGCAAGTGAATTGTTTTTTCCTATTAAAATTGTTGATTGAAGGCTGTTAGCTATTTATCAGCCCCAAAATTACATTTCTTCTCTCCTAGGGGTTGCCTCTTAAAAATCACAACAACTGCATAGTTAGTAACAAGAAAAGACTCCTAAAACTGCAGTTTCGGGGTGGGGGGGGCAAGAATACAAGCATGAAACACAGATTGCACCTTCAAATCCCCAATGGCATCACGCTTCTTTGTTCTGCTAAGAAAAATTAACCTCAATCTCGGCTCAAGGTCCCCCGATTGATTATCATAGTCATTTAAATACTGTAATCTCATTTTCAGCATCAGGGAAAGGGAGCGAAAAGAAGAAAAAGAGAAAGAGGTGGGGAAGCGAGGGGGAGAGAAAGAGAAAACAGAATAAATTATCTGACAAAAGGAAAAAAGGCCCTTTCTGCTTACGGCGCCTATTTCAGATCCTTCCACTTGATTGGAAAAGTTGATGAAGTTTAAATGAAGCAGAATTAGAGGCTCAGGCCTCTGAGTATTGACAGGGGCCCATGGAAGAATGTGCAATTCAATAGGCCTGATTTCTGTGGAAAGCAGGGGAAAGGCCTAAATGGTATAATCTTCAATCAAATCTAACATCGACACTGACAAGGCAGGGTAATGAGATAGGCCAGATCAGGCATGTTGGTTAAAGAAATTAATCCCTCTCGCTGCACCAAGAGTTCAGCTTTGATGCCTATTGTACAGAGCCCCGTCCCAGCCTATCTAAATGCTAACTAACTGCAAGTGTGATCTGGGACTGTGCTTTTCATCGCTGGGGCTAAGCTGATAACAATTTTAGCTCCCTGATTACGGTGGCAGAGGTAGGACAGCGGTGCTGGCACCGGGAGCGGGAGCAGAGCAGGGCGAGAGATGACGGATGCAGCCGCCCCTGTGCAGGGAAAGTTGCATTTCTGGTTGTTTTAAGGCTTTAACACATTGTAATATGTGGTAATTAATGGAGTTACAGTCCTGACCAGCCCACTGGAATCCCCTGGGAGCCACTGGAGGGGCTGGGCAGTGCAGGAGGGTGATGGAGAGAGCAAATGTGAAGGGATGTTGGGAAGTTGAAAAGCAGCAAACAAAGGGGTTCTTCTACCTGGGCGAGCAGCCCAAAGCTCCTGGTTAAAAGCAGCATTATTTTTCAGACTGGTTTGCTCTTTAAGAAGCAATACAAGGTTCACTGTGTTTGCTTTGCTGATTTTTATCCCCCCAGCCTGGGAGTGAGACTATTATTTTTAATCAGGTTTCACTTGCAAGATTTTTAGGCACAAACCTTGTGTTGGTTTGCTTAAACAAATCAAACTAGAGATATTTCCCTTGATATTGAAGTTTTCTTACAGGCTGTTGTTGGAAATCTAGCAGCAGGTCCCACTTGCATTTATCTTTGCTACTTCAAATAAATGTGAGTAGGAAAGTCAGTGTAATTTATCTTATAAAGTACAAATGGTTAAAAAAGAAAATATTTTCAGAAATGCAGGTTCTGTCTAATCTGTACAATGTGAGCAGCCAAGCAAGAACAAAACAATCCCTGCAAGATGAGAAAGGCTTCTCAAATTCAATAATTAGGCATAAGAGCATCTCTAAGAATTTGCATGGAAAGCAATCTGCCCTTGGGGAAAGTGTGGCTAAAAACTCCCAAAAATCAGGAACTGAAAATGCTGGTCTCTGCGACTGCCAACAACGTGTTCTCTTTGCTCTACATTCTGCTAGGCTGCACTCAAAAAGAGGGGAATGATCATAGGAAAGGTTTAAAAATAAAGAGCTTTTCACCTTCTCCTTGGGCAGCTGCCCACTGGTTACCTGCCCAACACCCTCCTGTCCAGCAATATCCTCTCTGAGCCCCCACCAGCTTTTCCTCTCTGCTCAGGGCACTTTCTGATGCCTCTTCCAGGAAAGGAGAATATTTATTGGTATTGGAGTGGGAAGCTGAGGATGGAAAGAGGGCAGAGATATTGCTGTGCTCTTACAAGTTTTAGCTGGGTCTCTGGTGCTGCTCTCAGCCTGCTGGGCTCAGTGTCCCTGAAGAAGGGTTGGTGGGTTAAGGGCACATTAGTGGGATTTGGGATATCCCTGACCTTCTGCGTGGTGCCTTCAGTTGAATTAGTCTGAAAATCATCTCTTGGTTTAGTGTGGTTTGGGGGTAGCTCTAAAAATGGGTGGTGGCTTTCCCCCAAAGTTTCTTAAATCTTTCTGAGAATAAAGCCTGAGTTTTAGGTTCATCATAAAAATTTATAGCCTGTGGCAGCTCTGGATGCACTGTGAATGTATGGATCTATTTGTGACCCTTTTCATTTTAGTTTTTTCCCTATCCTGGCCACATCCTCTCATCCTTTGGCTTAATTTTTGTTTTTACAGCCCCACCAAGTCAGGCAAGAGGCTGTACAGATATTCTCTGCTCTGACAACACTGCTATTAGGGTCATAATGCAACAATTTGGTCTAACCATTATTATTGTGCTGGTTGACTTCAATAATGCACTTTTAAATCAAAGAGCCTTTGAAGCTCTATTTCCATTGTATTAGGCAAATAAACATAGAAGATTTTCACAAACATAAAAGGCATTCACCTTGTAATGTTTCTGGGCTTATTAGTCTCACCAATTTGCATTGTTTTGTTCACATAAAGGATCAAAATGCCCTTTTGCTTGATTTTACATCCTGCCTGTGGATCTTGGGAGTGAGCAGCTCCCAAGGCCCAGTGCTGCTGGGGCTGTCCCTCTGCCTGCTGAGTCACAGCTGGAGCTTTGGAGCCTGTGTTCCAACAACCAGGAGTAAAAACCCACTACTTTCATTCATGCAGAATGTTTACTTGCCTCTTGGAAGTACCTTATTTATTTTAGCAGTGCCTGTGCAAAATATGGGAGGGCACTAAAGCTCATAAGGAGTTTAATTTTTAGTGTACCAAATAATTCATTTAAAATCTTAAATGAGTTCATGCTGAGAAGAAAACCCTTAGAAGTCAGAGCATTGGAAGGAAAGCTCAGAACCAAACCTAACGATTATTTGACTAACCAGCCCTTCATTAGTTTATTTCTCTAATGAATTATTGAGGTACTGCATAGACATTTCAGAATACATTTTTAAAAGCACAACACTGGTCTTAGATTGCAAAAATATAATAGTACTTGTGATACAATAATAATAGTAATAAGCACACAAAATGCTGCATAAACACTAATTAAACCTCAGTGTCCCCAAGCAGCAAGCACAGAAGGCAGGATGCTCAGCACATGCAGTGATTTGAGGTAAAGAGTATAATTAACACCAAATAAGACAACCTTGTTTCAAATACAGCTCGTGATAGTTATGGCTACTTTGCTCTGTGTTACAGGGGAGAGACAGACAAACTAAAATCTGCTCTCTGAGGAAGTTTCCAATAGATGGATTGATCCCCAACAGCTGTGAGCAGGTTAGGGGTGGGAACAGAGTTATTTAAATCATCATAGCTAACACCTGAGGCAAGGTATCCAAATCCTCTGGAAGCTGCCTCACAGGCTTGTGATCAGCAGTTTGCAGCATGGGGGGGGTCTGTTCATGTGAAAGCAGCTGTGAGATCCTGGCTGTGGCTGAACCCCAGATCCCTTGAGGGGAACAGAGACAAGGGGACCTGACAGCCCTACCTGGGCTGTGTGGGTGCTCCGTGGAAAGGGAACGATTTTGCTCTTGTCAGTCCCATTCCTCACCAGTGCCGAGTTCACCTTGACTCCTCGGCAGGCTGGTGCCAGAAGAGATAAAGAAGATGAGTGGATTTGGAGAGAATGTTAAAAAAAACCCCAAACCACCCAGGAAGCTGAGGGCTAAAGGCTCAAACATGAAGCACAGCATTCGGGTGTAAAAGCCCTGTTGCAGCCACAGTCCAGGTCTATTAATAAAAGCTTCAGAGTGATGGAAAACCTGCCTTTTCAGTAATTCCTGTTCCAAGAGATGTTTGTGATGATGCAGTTTACAGCTCAAAGTTGTAATACTCTTTTTCACACCATGCACTTGTCCATCTTTGTCTCTTGCTTAATTACAGCTTTTTCTTTTCTTTGTTCCTGATGTTTGACAAAATTCCCCTCCTTGCTTTTGTAGTGTCCATCCTATGGATCATTCCAGAAACCAAAATTATTTTGCAACAATTCTCAGCAGTGTCTTGCTCTGTGACAATCAGACAGCTCAGAAATACTTCATGATGAGCTTCAAGAGGCAGGAAAGGAAAAAGGAAAACATGGTGGGTGATTTCTGCCTTTACTTGGTACCCACGTGGGGAGTGGAGTCCCTTGGTCACCTGGCTGGTGCCCTGCTGTCACCCACAGGGAGCTGCTCTCCCTGGGCATGGAGCAGGCTCCTGCATGAGCCCAGGGAAAGTTCTGTGCATCCCCTTCAGCCACCAAAAAGGGCAGTTCACTCTCCCTGGCCTGGCTAATCCTTCCTTTGCTGGGAATTCCAAAGCCAAGGCTATCAATGTGCCAGTTCCTGTGGTTTTGTGAGCTGTTAGGATCATATCTTTTTCTTCTGGATATTGTAGCTGCTGGAATTTTATTGCCTGAATCCTGTAGCTTCTGTTCAATCTCATTTGGAATAAAAGAAAAAATTCCATCCCTTGGGCCTGTAGAGGAAATCTTAGGAAAATGAACCCTAAATGCCCTGGCATTCAGACCAATAAAGACAGCCTGGCATCAGTTGTCATGTAAATAACAAGCTTGTAAAACAAATACTGCACATTCCAGTGGTTCTGTTTGTTAAATCTGCTTTTCCTGCAGTCTGGAGTGGGACCTGGTGCCAGCCTTTCCTGGCCAGCAGAGCAGCAGCACCATCCTCCTCCTCTTCCTCCTCAGAACTGCCAGTTTGGAAACAACTTTTCAATGCTGGGAGCAGCAGTAGGGGCTCTGAAGGTGAGCCAGATGCTTCTCATCTCTGCGGGCTTTTCGTGGAGAGCAGTTCCCTGCTCTCTGCATTTCCCCTGGCTCCACCTGAACAGGTAAGTGGATGCTTTGGCACATGGATCTGGATTTCCCATTTACCTTCACACACCAGGGAAGGCAAATCCAACTCCTTGCTGGTGACAGTGACTTTGTCAGTGATACGTTGAACTTAATTGTACCATATTTTCCAGAAAATATTACTATGAATGTAACCAAGCTGCCATGGGTGACTATTTCTGAAGTTTGTGTTGAGCATGCCAGGGGTTAAATGTGGTAAACTCGTATTTCCTGCCCAGAGCTGGTTTATTTTTGTAACACAGAAGTTTTCAGTAAGTTTGTACTGGAAAAGTGCTTGGCTAAGGCTTTTACTGGTGGAAACAGACCAAAAGTGCTTTGCTCAGATTTTTACTGGCATCAGTAGATGAAATGCTTTCCTCAGTTTTATCCTGCAAGCAAATAAATATTGATAACTAAATTAACTCCTTGCTTAATTAAAACACATCATACACTCTAGCAGAGAAACAGAGCATTCATCCCTAGAAATCTTTTTGTGAGAGGATGACAGTTTAAATCTGTGATAGCCAGTGTGTGTGGACATGTCCTGGTGGGAGGCTGGGGCTGGGCAGAGCTGGGGCAGGAGGCTCAGCCAGAAACACAGTCTGGGCAGGGGTCTTGTTTGGGTATCTAGAAGATATAAAAGAGAATTGAAAGAGAAAGCAGGGAGTCCTGTTGTTGGCTGCTGCAAAGTAGGGGGTCTGTCACACTTGGACCAGGGTTTTGGGGTCTGAGTGCTATTTGGAGGAAGATCAGGGACTGAGTGTCCCATCCATCTCTACTGGGCCTCAGGTTCTTGTGTATTTGCTGACCAGAGAACCTCACTGGCAGCTGTCGGAGCTGTGTGCTCCTCGTGCCCTCCCTCGGCTGCAGTGGTCTCCAAACCTTTTGTCCTTTTCTTCTAAACTATCTTTGTGTCCTTCAGTTTCAGGTGGCACTGCACAGCATGAGGGTTGGGACCTGCTGGCCATTCTCTTCAGAATGCCTGGTCCCCAGGGCTGCCCTGGGGAGGAAGAGATTCCAGGCTGCAGCTGGAGGCAGGAGGAGGACGAATGGCAGAGGGCCGATGCTGTAAGTGTGTCACCACTGCTGCGTGCAGTGCCAGCGTTTATCCAGTGAACTGCCACCCCACCCTGTCACCTCCTGGCAGACAGGCTGCTGAATTCACCCTGGTCAATTCAGTACTCCCTGGGGCAACTGGCAGGGGGGCAGCAGTTTGCTGCACAAAGTTTGCAGCAGAACCTCCCATGAAGTGGAATTACTGCTGGTTCCAAGGGTAAAAGCATCCCTGTTAACACCCCACTTACTCCATGCTCAAGGATTGCATCGGGTGGATGCAGATCTCCTCACATCCCTACCAGCAGACACCCCCCTGCAAGGAAGCCCTGAGAGAACAGAAATTGTTCAGAAATTTAACTCTATTTTTTTCCCCAAAAACTTGCTCAAATTTTAGTTTCACCAGATTGCAGAAATCCAGATTGTGTCTTATTAAAACACCCCACGATTTTAAATTGCTCAGCATTCCTACCGCCAGGATGCTCTGCAACAGTTATCCTTCCCATCAAACTTAGGAAACAGAGAAAAGAAAGAAAGTAGAAATTGTGGATTTGAAAAAGTGAAGCCACTTCGGAGTTCTGAGGCAAAACCTGCTTTTTTTTCTTTGCCTGACAAAATATCCAGATAGATTTTTAGAGTTTCATAAGAAAACAAAAGAAGGTATTCAATATTGCAAAGTCTCGAATTTCCAGTGATATTCCAAATTCCAAAATTTAACGGCCAACTTCCACGCCTGGCGGTGCAGGGGTGCGATTACTGAGGGAGCTGAAGAGCCGAACTCCGGCTGGAAAGCCGCGGTTTAAGCGCCATCGGCGGGGAAACAAAGCTTGGGAGCAGGAGCGGCTGCCCTGGCACGGAAAGGGCAAAGAGCAGCCGGTCCAAGCGCTCGGTGCCGGCTGCGGGAGCTGCGCCCGCCGCGTTCCCCGGCCCCGAGCGCGGGGAGGGCTCAGGGCTCGGGCACGAAGCCGTTCTGAGAGTGCCATCCAGGGGATGAGAGCCGCACTTCAGCTGCTGCTCGGCGAGCAGGGGGCCGGCGGAGGCGGGGGTTAAAGCGTGACTCGCTGGGGGTGTGAGTGTCGAGGAGGAGGAACCAAACGAAGCGAGATGCTTAAAACTTTCCGAGCCACACCCCGAGCTCAGCCGGTGCACAGGGTGGGGGTACGAGTGGGATGAACAAGTTGAGAAGTGCCAGGAGTTTGTGAAGGGACCAGAACCTCCACAGCAATCCTAATTACAGAACCACAGAATCAGGGTGGAAAAGACCTCCAAGACCATCGAGTCCAACCTGTGACTGATCCCCACCTTGTCACCCAGACCAGAGCACTGAGTGCAAGGCGTTCCTTGGACTCCTTCAGGAATGGTGCCTTCCACCACCTCCCTGGGCAGCCCCTTCCACTGCTGGTGGTAATTTAGGTGGATACAGTTTGTGTGACCCCCGCCCCGGGACCCCTCTGCTGTGTCTGGGATGGAAAGCAGCCCCAGTGACACCTCGGTCCCCGTCCCCAAGAACTTCCCAAACCGTGAGACTATGGAAACTTGGGAAAACGCCCGATCCTCGGAGGGAGAACCCATTCTCCTCTGTGCCCATCACCAGCTGGGGACCGCCGCGTGTTTAAAACACGACCACGCTTGTGAAGGAGCAGCGGGGAAACACGATTTCCTTGTCATGTCAATCAACGGGGAAAAAACTGGTTTTAACCGCTTTAAGGGAAAACTTCTCCGCTGTGCAGCTGCCCGCAGGGACTGTGACCGCCCACCCCCCGGGGTTCTGTTCGCGGGGGGATGGGGGGTGGCCGTGCCGGGGCTGGGCTCGGGGGCGGAGGGAACGGGGGTCGCGGGGCTGACCTTGAGGATTAGCGGGTTGCGCAGCATGCTGAGCCGGACCACCCCCAGCCGCTCGTTCTCCGTGCCCGGGCCTGCCTCGGCCAAAGTCATCGGCCGCCGCCGGGACCCCGCTCTGCCGCCCGCCATGGCACCGGGGGCCGGTCCCGGTGCGGGGCTCTCTCGGCAGTCCCGGTCCCAGTCCTGGTCGTGGTGCCGGGGGAGGTGTCGGCGGTCCCGGTGCCGGTTCCGGGCTCTCTTGGCGGTCCCGGTCCCGGTCCTGGTTCCAGTGCCGGTTCCAGTGCCGGTTCCAGTGCCGGTCCCGGCTCCGGGGTTCTCGCACCCAACTCGTGGCGCGCGCGGCGGCATCGGTTTCCAGGCAACGGGCGGTGCGCCGCTCTGATGGGTCCGGCTGGGGTCGCTTCCGCCAGGGGAACGGATGGTCCGGCGGCGGGGCGCGGGGGACTGGCGGCGCGGGCGGACACCGCGTGGAGGTAGCGGGAGGCCCGGGGGGGACGGGGAGCGGGGGGGTCCCGGAGGGGCTGCGGGTGTCCCTCAGCCCGGGGCTGCCCCTCAGCCCGAGGCTGCCGAGAGCTCTGTGCATGTGCTGGGAGTCTCCCTCGGTAGCCCCAGGGCGGCGGAGGGGAGCGGCGGGGCCCGGGCCGGCCGTACGCCCGTTCTTAGCTGGGGTTTATCGGTGTCTGGGCTTGTGGTTGGAGCTCCACAGAGCCTTCGGGGCCGCTCGTTCCCCTCGGTGGTGAGATGGGGATGCCCGGTATCGGCCGGTGGTGCGAACTGCTCTGGGGATGCGAAATTCAAGGGCGCGTGTTTCAAACGTGCCGGGGGTGTTGCGCGGTGAGCGTTTCGTATGTGCTGGCTGTGGAAAATGTGCTAAAAATGCTTCCTGCGTGCTCTGGGTGACTGTGTTCTGCAGGAATTGGCCTCTGCCGGACAGATCCGGCAGGGCTGAGCTCGGCTTGGGCTCGAGCAGAGCCCGTCAGAAACCTCTAATTAGAGAATTTTGGGTTTAGTGCTGATTAGTCTCATATTTCTCAGTTGCTTTTAGCTTGTTGCTGTTTCAGTGCTGAAAGCTGAGTTGAACACAACAGTCTGACGCGGCTTAATTATTCAAAATCAAAGCTAGTAATTATTAAATTTATTAAAGTGTGTCTTTTGTTGTTGCAGCAAGGTACCTTGAAGGGTGAGGGCAGCTGTGATGCACATCTGGTTGACAAAGAAGGCATCAGTTTTTCCTGGGCACTTTACAAAACTAGCTGGATTAAAAAGTAAGCATCTAAGATAAAAATGAGTTTTTAATTTAGAAGGTTTTGGGTGGGTTTTGTGCTTTTTGTTGGGTTTTGAGGGGGGTGTTTTGGCTTATTTTTACTGTATGTAACAGTGTATAAATTACAACGCTTCAATAAAACTCCTCTCTTTTATTTAAGGGGGAAAAAATGAAAGGCAAAGCTCGTGCAGGTGATTTTCAAGTCCAGGATTTTGTCAAGAAGAAGAAAAAGAAGAAGAGGAAACACAATGGGTACAAGAACAAACACGAAAATGCTGAAAGTGAAGAGGCTCCAGAGCTCGGCCGCGCTTCCCCGCTGCTGTTTGAAGATGCAGCAGCACAGCGTGGGGAGGGCAGGAAAAAGAAAAAAAAGCTGAAAGAAAAGGGTGAGAAGCAGCAGGCTTTGATAGATAATTACTGTGTGAGACTGGAACATGAAATGAGCAATGGGACTGGAGCAGCTGCTTCCCCCAAGAAGAAGAGGAAGCGGAAGAGTAACGAGAGCACTGATGAGCACAGCGATGTCACCTGTGTCCCTGTGAACCAGTACAGCACCCAGGACTGCCAGCAGGATGCTGCTGATTATGTTTATTTTAAAAAAGCTAAGAAGAAAAAGAAAGCAAAGCTGCCTGAAGCGGACGAGGTGTGTGAGCTGCCTCCCTCGGAGGAACACAGCAAGGGCCACAAAGAGAAATCCAAAAAGAAGAGGAAGAAGAGGAGAGAGGGCAGTGCTCAGGATGTGCAGAAAGACACAGACGGAGCAGCTGAGCAGTCACTGCTGTCATCCTCAGAGCAGAGCAGGGGGCACAGGGGGTGCCCTTCACCTGTAGGCGAGGATGGGGACTGTGATGCTGCTTCTGCCATCAGTGAGGTCTCCATGGAGGTTCCTGCTGATTTTTCTACACCCAGTAAAGCAGCTGAAAAGACTCCAGCACATGCTAAAAAGGCCAAAAAAAGCAGCACTGTTGTCATGGAAGAAAGCTCTTCGGAGTGTGACATGATGTAAGTTTAGGTTTTGTTTGTGGGGTTTTTTCCTTCCTCCACTCCTCAGATATGTTCCTTTCAGGTTATTTGGGTCCCAGATTTTTCATCATTCTGTTTTGTATGTGTTTTAAAGAAAAACTTTCAGCTTGTACAGCATATTGAGGCATTAGAGATCTACTTTAAATGCTCAGCTTTCTTGTGGAGATACAATAACAATTTTGAGGAATGCACCACCATTGCCTTCCGTGTAGGCTCTTTTCTCCTCTTTAAAACTGTAGGTGTAGAAATAATTTACGTGCAAACAATTCACATTTTAAAAAAAGAAAAGTGGGGGGAAAAGAAAGGGTTTTCGTTTTTTAAACTTGATATTTTTAGGGAACATGTGCATTTTAACCAAGCAGCTAGTAAGGTCAGCTAAACAATTTAATGTTCTATGCAAATAAATGCTCATGTAAGTAGTTCTTGATGCCTTTACAGTGTCTAGAACACAAAACAGGAGCACTAGTAAGAGACAGATGGAAAAAATCTGAGTGCCAGTGGTAGCAAGAGACATTATTTCTTCAGTATGCCCATGGGTGAGAGTTCTTTGGATTTTCAGAACTTCAGAAAGCTCCTTGATTATTTTAAGTATAGAAATTTGGTACTAAATTACAATTTTTCGATTATGTTAAAAGGTTGGAAATGCAAGGCAGTGGATGTGTGAAGTATTTTTTCTTCTGTAATGTTTTGTTCTGTGGTTTGACACTGCTTAAAATGTCAGGCACCCACAAAAACCCTTCACTCACTCTCCTCTGCTGTAGTTGGGCAAAGGAGGGGAAAAAAAACTAAGAGCTCATGAGTTAAGGACTGAGAAAAAACACTTTAAGGGCAAAACAGGTTCAAATTTAAAGGTATAAAGTAAATTTATTATTTTAGAGGAGGATGATGAGGAGTAAAAGAAGCCTTTAAAACACCTTTTTCCCCCAGTCCCTCCCTTCTTCCCACTGACAGTGCAGGGAGACGGGGCCATGGGGGTTGGTCAGTTTGTCACCCGAGATCTTCTCTTTGCTCAGGGGGAGGAGTCTTTTCTCTGCTGTGCCCTGGGGTCCCTCCCACGGGAGACAGAGAAGGGAGACAGTTCTCTGTGAACGTCTCCAGCGTGGTTCTCATTTCCCAAGCAGCAGTTCTGCCAAATCTGCTGCAATGTGAGTCCCTCCCACAGACAAACAGTCTTCCCAGAACTCTTGTGGCGTGGGTCACTCGTCCATGGGGTGCAGTCTTTTAAGGATAGGCTGCTCTAGTTTTGGAAGCAAGGGCCCTCTTTCTCTCTATTCGGGTTTCCCACTGGATTACAGCTTTCTCTGGCATCCACCTGCTCCAGCATGAGCACTTTTCCCACAGGCTGCAAGTGGAATTCTGCACTCCACATGGACTTCATGGATTACAGGGGGACAGTTTGTTTCACCGTGGTCCTCACCACGGCCTGCAGAGGAATCTCAACTCTGACATTTGGAGCACCTCCTCCCCCTTTCTTTCCACTGACCTTGGTGCCACCATGTTGTTTTCCCTCACATGTCCTCACTTCCTCCGACTAGAAGAAAAACTACTGCTCATAGGCACCATTGCCAACAAATTCCACCAATTCCAAGATTCTTGCAGCATCCTGCAGTGCTGAGGGGTTGATTTCCCTTAGGTTCTGCATCAGGGAATTGCTCACCGTGTTTTCTCCACCGGCTTGGCGGGCCCACCACTGCGTGGTGCTGCTGTGGCACCGACGTTATTTAACGCCTCTCCTCACGTGGGGCACTGGGAAAGAGAAGCCACCACTGCCACCCCTGCCCTTCTGCCCACGGTGTGGCCTGGCTAGGGGCAGCCAGGCAGGCAGAGCTCGCCGCAGGCCACACCGAGATGGTGGTGGCCACAGCAGCACATGGCCACGGGCCGGCCAGAACGCCCCGGGGTGGCGGCGGCTCACTGCCCCTGGAAAAAACTGCACGTGTGCTGTTTGAGTTCCTTCTTAAATGTGGCATCACAGAGGGTTACCAACCTCTCTAATTGGGCCAGCAGCGTGTCCATCTTCAGAGCCAGCAGAGATTGGCTCTGTCGGACATAGTGGAAGCTTCCAGCAGCTTCTCACAGAATTTCTGTGGCCTTCCCTGCTACCAAAAAATCAGGCTGTGCCTAATTAACACAGTAATTAATGAATGTGTTCACTCTTTTAAGGGTAGAGGTGTTAAAAAAGTCTTTGGTGTGGAGTTCTAGCGGTGTATTTTATTTTGTGCCTTTTTTTATATCAGGACACCAAAACCCTCGGCATCAAATAAAAAGAAGAAGCAGAAGAAGCAGAACAGTTCCTTTGCTGAATTGGCAGCCTCTGATGAGGTCAGTCTGGATGGTGAAGAAGGCCTGGACTCTGTCACGTCTTCAGTCATGGATTTGGATACTGCAAGACAAGAACTGGAAGAGTTTATTCCTCATGTGAAGAATATATCAGACAGTTCAATCAAGAAGATGGCTGGAAGAGACCTAATGAGATTTAAGGAGTTTAAAAAACAGGGTGAGCTCTCTGAAATCCTGTTGCAGTGAGGAAGGACTGTGCAGCTGTGCTAATGCTTTGACAGAGGGAAAAGTTTCTTGTGTCATGTCTGTTGCACCCACAGAGTCTGGTTCACTTCATTCCATTGACATATTTTCTCTTTCTCTGTTCGTAGCATCTGCTTCCACATTGGCAAATTTCAGTCCACACTTGTGTGTAGATTGCTCATTTCCAGCTGGTTTTGTCTCTTTCAGTTTTCTTTTTACCCCATAGAATTTGCTGATCTTTTCTTATACCCAAGCTAAAACCTGAGATGTGCAAGAGATGGTACTTGAGGTTTGATTTGTTTTTCTTAACCTATTTATATTTTAGGTATTGCTGTCAAGTTTGGCAGATTTACCCAGAAGGAAAATAAACAAATCCAGAAAAACGTTGAAGAGTTCCTATCACTTACTGGAATAGACAGTGCTGAAAAACTTCTGTTTACCTCGAGGTATCCAGAAGATAAAGACACCATCCATCGCCTGAAAACAGAACATCATTTTTGTGAAAAAATTTGTGAGTATTTAAATTTATTCTCAGACAGCTGAATGTTGTATTCTACAACCTGGTGATATCATGGCATATTTTGTAAAAGAATTTTTTATTGAAAAGCACTGATGTTGCTAAATTTGGTTAAAAAAGGAGCTGTGAGATGGTGTAGTTGATAATCTGCACAGTCTGTTGTTCTTGCTATCTGGTCTCAAGTAGGAAGAGTTTAGAGATAAAATGTGGTCAAGACCAGTAAAGACTTTCAGACTTGCATTTGGGCTTTATGGCTTTAAGTGTGTTATTTGCTAAACTATAATTAAGGTTATTAATGGCAGCTGTGATTGATTAAGTCCTGTCTGAAATTGTCACCTGTTCCTGGATCACATAAATAGGTGGCAAGTGCAGGACTGAGGGGGGATGGAAGAAATTGAGCCATGTCTGTTTTCCAAGACATGGGGATCTTCTCAGTGCACCAGGAGCTTTATTCTGTGTGTTTGGTGTCATCATCTTAGGCAAGGCAGAGTAAAGGGCAGCCTGTCATGGATTGGGATATTGGGATCAAACTACAGATTTGTTCCTCTGTGATTATTTCAGACACACAATCCTTCCCTCTGCATCGTCACATTTGCCTGATGTTGACTTTCATTCCAGTCTGGGAAGATTTGGCAGAAAGTCTCATCAGTGTTCTGTGACTTGCAGTCACCTCTCCTGGGCACTGCTGGCCAAGGTGGTTGTGTGTTCCCAGGGATTGGTCTCTGTGGATCTTCCCTTCAGGAGAGATCCTCACTTGGTTTTTGCTGGATGCCCCACTGCCTGCTTCTCCCAGTTGAAACAGTCTGTAAGCAGAAGCCCAGTGTCTCCTCAGCCTCCTGCCTGGTGGCTGTCTCATGTCTCTCTTTTAATGGGAGTATTCAGTATGCCAGTTAAATTTTAATTACACCTGGCTCAAATGCACAGCCATCCATGCAGTTTGTAGCTAGTGAGTAGCAAGAGTGAGTGGAAAGAATCTGTTGTTGACAGCACGGTCATGAAAATGTGTGGTGTTGGGTTTTGGGGTTTGTTTCATTTTGGCCTCACCACTGTGAGAAATGTCTGTTAAAAATGATCCTCTACCTTCCAGCTGAGGGCATACCCCGACCCTGGAGGCTGATATATTACCGAGCAAGGAAGATGTTTGACCCAAATAATTATAAAGGAAGGTAAGGGAATACTTTAAAAGTGTTTCTGAATGTTAATATCAGTCTGTGTTGATTATTTGTAAATTAAAAATTGACATAAATGAAGATCATCTCTCCCATTTGTGCCAGTTATTGTGACTTAATTGATAGTTCATTTTCCCTTATTGATTCCTCTGTTCTAAAATGTGACTTGAATTGATAGTGATGATTAACATTGACCACCTGGAGGGGATACAGCTCTTTAAGAGATTGAAATGGTTTGAATTTACAGCTGAAGCTGTGCCCATTTTCTCAACCAGGTATACTAAGGAAGAAAAAGAAAAATTAAAGAAGTATCAAGCTCTGCATGGCAATGATTGGAAGAAGATTTCTGAGCTGATGTCCCGTTCTAACCTCTCGGTTGCTATGAAATTCTCTGAAATCAAGTCAGGTATGTAATTTTAAGAAAAACAATTAATTATGTCTACTGTTAGTTGAACTCTTACGTTGTAGGTACCCTAAATATGAAGAAAAAGTCCTTCAAGTATGGGGTTTAAAATTAATTAATTTGTAGTGGTGGTCCTTTTCTTCAGACCACTGATTGCATTGTCATGTAGAAGGGATAAGAAAGATTTCTGAAAGAAAAGAGAAAAGATGTGGAACAGAACTGGCATCTAAATAAGATGATTTCACAGGGAGGGCAGAAGGAATTTGGCAACCAGGTTTAAAAAGATAAAAACTGGGGATCAGTCTGTTCTTTAGTGTTTAGGCTGAACTCTCAAGTCTGGTATGCAGAAGGGTTTCTAGAAGATGTGTTAAGAAGTTGGTCCTATAAATAAAGAACATGCAAAGTGAATCGTTTGCTCTTTTGCCTTTTCTTCCCTAATCATTTATGATAAATTATGCCTAAACCTGGTGGTTTTTCAATTTTAGCTATTAATTATGGTCCTTGGACAAAGGAAGAGACCCAGAAGTTAATGAATGCAGTGAAGGAGGTGATGAGGAGGAAACTGAAAACAGAAAATCCAAGTTCTCTTTCCTCACTGGAACAGTCAAGCACAGATCCCTGGATTGAACGTGAGAAGCTGTACCAGCAACTGCCATGGACTGAGATTGAAACCAAAGTGGGAAGTCGATATTGGAGACAGTGCAAACAGAAGTGGTGAGGGCTTGGACTAAACTGAGATAGTAAAATGCGTAGTGGGGAGTATTTATTCTGTAAAACCTGTGGTTTTTATCATGATCATTTGGTAGGACAGATAAGACACTGTAGAGTACAGAAGAGGCATTGCAGATGTGTCTGAGACAAATAACTCTTTGGTAGCTGGGGCAAGTTTTCTTCTTGCTGTGATAGCAAAGCCTGATTTCTGCCTGATGTGCTGAGGCTGGAGCAGCAGAGCTGATTTACAGGATGAACCCTGGGCATTGTGTGACTAACACCAGCAGTATTATTTAGGTAAAAACAGATGATCAAGACTCTTATGCCAGCTGTTTAACACCAAACCAGCTGCTTCAGAAACTTTCACATAATGTTGTGTAGTTACCTGCAAGAAATGTATCATTTTAAGAAACTTTCCCAACAGACAGGAACAGCAGCTTGTTTGTAAGATATTTTAGGAGAAGCCCTCCCAGCCCAGGCCTAGGCTCTGGCCAAGCCTCTGCCCCTGCTAGCTGGGAAGTGTACCATCAGATCCAGGTGTTTCCATGCTAAAAATATAATCAAGTCACTTTGACTTGCTGATTTGGGCCTATAAAAGCTGGACCCACTTTCAGGGTGAATTTGGAGACCTCACCTACAGGTGGAAACACTGTAGGATTTCCCAATTGCTGGGAGGGGTTCTCCAGGTCCTGGCTGTGAAATGGGGCTCCCCAGCGATTGAGGATCTGGGTGATGGTAAAATATTTAGGCAGTTGGTGATGTATCTTTCTCAATCACTATCCTTTCTCTCATGTAGTAAAGAATAGGTGCATTACCTTGCTTTTGCTTGTTGCTAAAGCCAAGTGTGTGCTTCTATTGAATGTATAATTTTACTGTTGTAAATTGCCTTAATGTTCATAGCAAAACAAGACTATCCTTTCTATTGGTGTCTGTGTCCTTTAAATCCCCCCTGTCACTTGGCAGAACATTGCCTCTCTGTGACACAGCAGCATCTTGATGCTTGGAATTTCTTGAAATGATAGAGACCTGTTTTTGTGTGTTTTCAAAGGAATTCAATTTTAACAAGCAAATTGACCAAAGGGCAGCAGTTATATAGAGGGAGCAATGGATTACAGGCCAAGATCAACCTTATTAAAAGGTACAGTTCTGAGCACTGGGATGTTTTTGTATCTTTCACTGTTTGAGCTGTGTTTATAAAAGTTTGCAGGGCGAAAACAGCCTGCTTGCAGCTTGATACATGTTTTGCAATCATTCTTTCTCTGGACAAAATGTGCTGTAATTTCTGACTGGGGGAGCTGGGAGCACTGAATTATGGCTTGAGTTCTGCCTGCAAACTGCTTCTGTCTTACATTCACAGGTTGTATGAAACAAAAGCAGAGGATGCCAGTGAAGTAAACTGGGATGAACTCAGTAATGCTATTGGGTAAGCCTTCTTTCCCTCTTTTTATGGATACAAAGGGTACTGAAAGCAGATGAATCAAAGTTCTGATACCTTTACAGCAATAGGAAGTGTTTAGTTTGGAAACATGACAGTTGCATATCCTGGCATAGCACTGAGCAGGAAGCCATGCCTGCAAGATCTGAAACCCTTAACATTCCAAGTACTGGAGTGTTGTGTATCTGCTTCCAGGTGTTAATCAACTAATGGGAAAAACTATGATTTGATAGTATGAGATAATTATTATTTGAATTCCATCCTTTCTCCCTAAAGCTAAGATAGGGTTTGGCTGGCATCACTCCCAGGAATGGGTAACTCAGTAACAATTAAGCTTTACGATAGCTCCCTGCACCACTAATTCTTTTAACTCTTCTCTTTGCAGAGATGTCCCTAGAGCCTATGTTCAAGCAAAGTTTTATAGGCTGAAAGTGTCCTCTGTCCCTTTATGGAAAAGAAAGACCTTTTCTGGTCAGTATGCCAGCTGTTTGTATATACTCCTTAAGGCTTCGGGTTGAATTTCAGAGGGTGCATATTCTAGTTCAATTTTTTCCTGGTTCGCTTTCTCCTAATTGGCTAAAATCTTCAGCTTTATACTTTATTTACTAAATGCCTTTTTTATAACTTTCAATGTCCTCTTCTTTTTAGTACCTTGGCTTGAAAAGTTTTATGACTGTGCATTTTAATTTCTCTTTGCATGTTTGTGTTGTGTCTGATCTCCCTGCACATCCACTGTGATCACCACAGAGCAGTACAGAGATTTTGTGCATTTAACACTGACAACCTAATTTCTGTCTGTGAGATGCTGTTCCTCTACACATCCAATTAAAACTACTTTTTTTTTTTTTTTTTCCCCTCATAGAAATTATTGATTATCTGTATGAAAAGAAGCTCCCAGAACTTGAAGAAAAGTTAAGAAAAAAGGAGGGGAAGCACTGTAGTTTTGACAATTCAGCAGCTAGTCAGCAGCAGAAGGCTTTCAGACTCAGTGACATCTTTGACTCCAGTGAAGAGAGTGATTAATTGACTTCCTAAAAGCAATTCCTAATATGCATATTTAACTGCAAATGGGTCTGGTTGAAAGTGGGTACAGCCCACCACCTGCAGGTACCCAGGCTGTTGAGTAATGGGAAATGTCAGGATAGGCACTTCTGATTGTCTTGTTTCATATTGAAGACTGAGTTAAACAGAGCTTTTGTGCCACCTTTTATTATTTTAATGTATCTCTGGTTTTATAAGTTTTCATTTAAGCATGCAAGTTGCTTTCTAAATGTCTCAAAATACTTTTTTTCTGTGGAGTTGAAAGCTGCTGTTTTCCCTTTATGAATGAACTTGGTTTTCAGAACTTTATTTTTTTTAAATTATTTAAAATTCATGGGATTGGAAAAAGGCTTTCAGTTTGCTTTTACATCTCTAATAACCAAGTCTTAAGACATCTGTGTTGATGAAAACAGCACAACTTTTCAGTTGGTTTTTTTTTTAAAACAGGTATCTTACTCTTAAAAGCAACTGATTTTATTTTTGATGCAGACTCACACTTTTCTCAGCCCTTCTAGAAAAAAAGGACTTTTGTCCGTTACTATTCATCATTTCACGCTAACCAAAATAAATAATTTAAAATGTTTTTATTAATATTTGGAATACAGAGACAAAACTGTGTGTGTATATATATACATATATTTTTATTGTGCCAAGGAGAATTTCTGCATTTTAATAAGAAAATTAAGCAGTAAGATGGAGGTTGTACACATGTTTTGTATGATATTTTTAACTCTCTGCCTGAAATGATTATTTGTAGAACGACTGAATGAATGTAAAAAACCCCAAAAATACCTTACTGTGTAAAGTCTTTGTATGGCTTGTTTATATTTCCCATATGCTGAATTAGACAGTAATGCAAGAAAAGTCAGTCCCTGCTTTCTGAGGGTCATTTTGATAAGTGAGAACTTCCCTCTTCAATTCTAATAATCATCACTGAAAATCTAGAACTTTCAATTGGCTTGAAATAAAGGCCTTGTTGGAGGGTCTGGAAGGTGACTTACAGCAAGGAACTTTTAAAGGAGAACTTTCCACCTTTAACTATGTCTGGCTTTAGTCTCTCTGAAGATAGAAAGCAGTGGGATTTTTGTGAGACAGGCAGGACCTCCCCTCTAATCAGCCACTGCTTTGAGGGTAAAGTTTTCCAGCCAAGAGATGAAATGGGATGGGGGGAAGGAAACATATACCACTTCCACTTAAGTCTTTGATTTGCATTGCTTCATGGGTTTGAAGGTTAAAAGCTGAAAAATTTGAATTTCTGAATCTAAAGTTTGTGTTTTTCAAGGGTTTTTTTCTTGGAAAATGGAGATGCTCTGAATTGTCTGCAGGCAAGAGCACAAACACCTGGTTGTAGAGTTTGTAGAGTAGATCTTGAAGAAATAAACTTCTACCTCCACAATGAGACTTATTTTATCCTTTGCTTTAAAGGACAACTGTTGTGGTTGACTGGAATGCACCTCACTCAAAAGAGAAAGGCAGGAATGTCTTATTGAGCTAGAAGAATAATTTGATAGAGTTCAATAAATTTGATGGAATTTAACAAAGTTTTAACAATGGTTTTCCAAGGCTCAGTACGTTTGATGGCAAAGTTCACCTTATTAATGACTGCATGGAAGAAACATACAAAGGAAAACTGAGTTAAAATCAAGTTAGTGATTCACAAAGGGTTTTGGAGACACAAAGGGTAAGAAAGATCCTCCAGCTGACTCATGAGGTTCGGAATGGACCCCCATCCTTTCTAACTCCTCCTCAGAGAGGAGTCTGGGTGCAGCTGGATCCAGACGTGATCAGTGCTTTACATATGTCAAGTTTACAATTAATACTGAGTAGGCCCATGAATCAGTGATGTTTCATTATTACTAATTCAGCTGCTCTCAGTCACTTACCAAGGATCTGGTGTGAGTAAGGGATTTCTTGGCCTCGGGCAGGGAAATACCACGGGCTCAGATAAGAGAGGTTTCCCTGCTCCTCTGCAGTCACCTGGCCTGCAATCCAGCTGCAATTCAGAGTTATTAGGGTGAAATTGTCTGTTAATCAGCAGTATAGACAAGATAGATGCCTTTGGTTTAGCTCTGCTATCTCATTCTCCACTCTCATTATCTTGCATGTTTGGGCTTCCAAACCACCTTTCAAAATATTTTTCTGAGGCACTTTGACTCCCTTGTCCAAGAGCCAGGAGCATTCCAGCTTGCAGGGTCACCTCAGGGCATGAGCACCCTGTTACTCCCTCCCAGAAACTACCCAAGGAAAACTCCTGCTGATACTTGTTAAAAGCAGTTTCTCTGCAAAATAGAGCAAGCCAGGGCCGGGATTGTAAACTTGGAGCCATCACTGCACTGGCTGCTTTGGGGAAACACAGACCCGAGGAATAGAGAGGCTTTGTCCATTTCCCTGCAGCCCTGGGAATGGAGTAAGGAAATTCCTTCCCTTCATCTCGTTGGGTGAAGTGTGTAATCTGTTTGCACAGGGGCAAGTAATTGCTTGTTGATTATTTCCCAGGTGCTGAATAATGGCACAAGGAAGCAGCATTTCCCTTTGCCATCCTCTTCCCCGGGCCCATGGGAGCACAGGCACAGGGAGGCAGTTCTTTCATGTGGATGTTTCAATATTACTGCAAACAGAGCAAACTGTGCAGAGGTTTAAAAAAAAAACCAAAGAGGCTCCACAGAATGATAAAGGAAATAACTTTGACAAAGCTTTGTGTATCAGACTGCATTATAAATTAGAGCATGACACATCCTTCAAGTGTAGAAGCACTGCAAGGCCCCTAAAAACTTGGGTGTTTCAAGCAGTTGTGTCGCTTCAAGCATTTTTCTGGCGTGTTCATGGCCTGAGCGGTGTTACAGCACAAAACTTTCGTCTGTGTGGCGTTACCAAAGACGGAGACAGACGAGTTCCAAGGGTGTGTTCGCAGCACTTCAAAGTTGAGGCGTGTTACGGTGGCAGCAGCTGAAGATCAAACGGGGACTTGCTTTTTTCACCCCCCTCTCCTGTAAGGTCTTAACCGAGAAGTGGAGACAGGAGAGCGATCTCTGCCGCTTCTCCCACTGACCCCCAGGCTCTGGGATGGTGTCACCCCTGGGCCCTGCAGGCTCAGAGCCACGAACCTCCAGTGAAGTGGCTTCATCCCCCAGACACAGGGGCCAGGTCTAAGTGGGGAGCAGCCCCTCTCCTGCCCGCTTTGGGATGTGCAGGAAGAGGCACGGGGGCTGTCCAGCTGGATGTCAGCGGCTTCCACTGCACGAGAACCTTCCCCCGGGGGCCGTTACCTCTGCGCTCGGTCAGGGGTTGAGCGACGGATGGTATTATTTTAGTATTTAACTAATTCTGTCCTTGAGCCAGTGCCCTGGCTGCTGAACACACCTCACGCCCAACCCCGCGCCGCAGTTCCCCCCCGCCGCTTCTCCGGGCCGTCCTGGCCCTTTAAAGCTCTTCCCGCGGGAGGTGGCGAGCGCCCGCTTCCGGCCGCGTCCGGAAGCGCGGGGAGAGCCGCGGCCTCAGGGCGGCAGCGGCGGTGCCGGGAGGGTCGGACCGGGCAGGCCTGTGCGGGGCGGACCGAGGGGCCTGCGGGAGCGGCGTGAGGTGAGCGGAGCGGGCAACGAGGAGAGGGATCGTGTGTGCGCTCGGCGCCGCGCTGGAGGTTGTGCTGCCGCCGGGGAGCCCGCGCTCCGCCCGGGACACCCTTTGTGTCAGTCCCTCACGCCGCCTCAGGGCAGGCGCTGCCCCGCCGAGCTGGGTTCCGCTTGGCGGGAAGGGACGGAGAACACCGGGCAGGGCGGCTGAGGCGAGGGCAGCGCTCAGGTGGAGCTGTCGGGGGGCGCTCCAGGGGTTGAGGTTCGTGTTGGGGTTAGGATAGTGGTGGGATTGGGATTGGGATTGCGGGAGGGCCGGCACCGGCACCGGGGCGGCTGCGGCGGCCCCAGCCGCGAAACCGAAGGAGTTTTCGGTGCTCGGGCGTTGCGTGCGTGGGTGCCGAGGCTCCGCAGCCGGTGCGGGGTGTCGGTAGCAGCGTTACAGGGCACGGTGCTGCTCGCAACTGCGGTTCGTGTACCCACCCGCCCACGCTCCTTTAAGTGACTTCCTTACATAGGTAAATATTTACGCTTTTTCTAAGTGAAAAACGAGACAAACATTGTGTCCGCATTTGAGTGACAGAAGGGATTCTCCTGCAAATCGTACTTATCTCTTCATGAAATGCTTTAATGCAGTTATTAATCTAAATACCGGAGCAATTCTTAAGTGTGAGCTGAACCGAGTTCTGCTGATCTACTACCTGGAAGGAGGTTATAGCAGGTGAGGGTTGGCGTCTTCTCCCAGGCAGTGAGTGAGAGGAGAGGACAGAGCCTCAGGCTATGCCAGGGGAGGTTCAGGTTGGGCATCAGTAGGAATTCCTTCACTGGAAGGGTTGTTGAACATTGGAGTGGGCTGCCCAGGGCGGTGGTGGGGTCACCATCCCTGGAGGTGTTCAGCTGGATGTGGCACTCAGTGCGCTGGTCTGGGTGACAAGGTGGTGTTCGGTCACAGGTTGGATTTGATGATCTCAGAGGTCTTTTCCAGCCGGACTGATTCTGTCATTCAGTGGTTTGATTTCTGTTTTGCTCTAGGTCTTTGAAATACTACCGAGACTTGGTCACCAGGGGGTGGATTGCTGAGGATACACCTCTGCCCTCTGCACTCAGGACATGTATGGCTGAAGGGCTCAGCCCCTTCCCTGGCTGCAGGGCAGCGCTGTTCTCCTTCCCACCATGTGACCTGGCACACCTGCACAGCAAATAGCTCCTTTTTTGAAAGGTAAATGCCACAACTGTTGGGTTTTCCCGGAATATGTGTATGTATGAGGAAACTTAAAGCTTGGCTTTATCTATTTTTGTTATGCCGAATAAAAGAAGTAGTTAGCATCTTTCTTTTTATATCAATAGTTCAAGAGTTCGTGCTTTTGCAGCCTTCCATTATCTGAAGGGGCCTACAAGGAAGCTGGAGAGGGACTCTTCATCAGGATCTGTAGTGATATAGGATGAGGGGAAGTGGATTCAAACTGACAGAGGGCAGGGTTAGACTGGGTGTTAGGAGAAAAGTTCTTCCCTGTGAGAGTGGTGAGGCCCTGGCACAGGTTGCCCAGAGAAGCTGTGGCTGCCCCATCCCTTGAAGTGTCCAAGATCAGGCTGGATGGGGCTTGGAGCAACCTGGGATAGTGGAAGGTGTTCCTGCTCATGGCAGGGAGTGGAATGAAATGACACTTCCAAACCAAACGATTCTGTGAGTCCAGTGTTCTGTTGAATTTTTCAGACTAGCAGGATCTGAGATGATTCTGTTGCTGCTTAGTGAAGAATTTTTGTTTTTAGAGGAAAGCAATCTGTGGTGAGAATTTTAGCACGCTTTCTGTCTATAAAAGTAACAGACAGGAAAGTTCTGTGTAAATATCCTTTGCTTGTGACAACAGGGATTTGTTGACCTACAAATTTTAGCAGGAGATTAAGGAAGAAAGCTAATTAAACTTTGTGCCACTAGACCTAGATTCCAGAGACACCAGTAAAATAATATAAAGAGCTTTGCATTGTAGTTCTGGAAATTGTGCAATGTGTGGGTAAGGAGATTTTTTTTTTTGTATGTAAAATGAGTTTTCATGCTTTTTTTCCTGGTTTGCATGTTTGACTTCAGTGCTTTACTTTTACTGTTTGCTATTCCACAGGCATTTTTTATGTGCTGTCCCTTTAATGCTTTAATCTGTTCAACTGCATGCACCTGTATCTTGTAAGAACACCTGCATGGAGGCTGCTAAGGAGTAACTGAAATCCTGACATTCACCACACTTGAAAATTGGGTCCTGTTATGGCTGAAAGGAAATATTCTGCAACCTGAAGGCTTTGGACTTTAATTCCTGCTTCTTTGTACCCCCAGAATGAGCACATGCCGATGGTGCACACAGAGTGGTGCTGGCACCACCGAGTTCCTGAAGCACTATGCTGCTCAAAGACTGTCCCAGGAAGATTTTGAAGGATCCAATGATGACCTCTGTTACTGCCTGGAGTGTGTGGTTGAATACCACAAATCGAGGGAAGAATGTCCAAGGTTGCATGAGGTAATTAAGACATTAATTAAGAGGCTTCTGTGGTCCAGCCTCAGCATAGGGGGAGTTTTATGCAGGGGTTGTGTTTAATTGGGTTTTGGGAATAGGTTGCATTGCTTTTGAACTGGTTTGGGTTTTTATGTGGAGTTGCAAACTGCTGATTGTAAAACAGAGACCCTCTTGTTTTGCATATATTCAAATTGGCAAGAACTAAAACATTAGTTGTAAGTTGCTGACTAGACACTATAGCTTGGACTTCTTTTGTGCTGTGGTGGTTTGTCATCTGAAACAAAGAACATCTGCCAGACTAACAGCTCGTTTCTTTAATGTATTTTCTCTTTTCCGCTGGTTTCTCTTCAGCTTTTGGGTTGTTCCTGTTTTTGTTCACTTTCACTTCTCAGTCGTAGTTTTCTCCTGTTGTTTGAATTTCAGAGATCTGACCTTGCAAGACCTTGCAATTAATCAAAAAAATTTCAGCCTCCTTTGTAATCCTCCCTTACTAGTATACAATTTTATATTTTTGGAAAGCTTATTTTCCCATCTGGGAATGTGAAGTATGTGTTTGTAGCTAATTGATCATAATACAGGTGTCTAAAAGGTTGCTCTTTAGATTGGTCAGCTAGATGTCTCTGGAGTGTAATTCCATGTGACTGGAAGTTCCATAGACTGGAAATAAGAGAACTTGGACCCTACTGCAAGTTCCTTTTTGTGTCCATTTACTGCAGTGTAACGCAGCAGTGAATAAACTTGGTGTCTAATTGAGGTTGGGAGCAGTTACTTAAGATGAGTAATGTTAAGTGAGTGAATCCCTACAAATATCCAGAAAATCAGTCAGTCTTTTTGCATTGTTTATGTTCTTTTCCTTCCACTAATTGCAAAATCTGTAAGAAGGCAGGATTTTAGAAATGCTTTTCCTATCTTCCTAAATACGATCTTTTCCTGTATTGTGTCTTTCTGTGTATTGGCCAGTGGAACAAAGCTTTGTGACTAAGCTGTGTCCTGAAATAAGTATTGAAATGAATATGACTATTTAACAGAATTATGAAATTGCTTCTGGTTTGAAGGCTATTCTTTTAAAAGTGACTTTATAGTCTTAACTCTAAAGTGAGAGATTTGGACTTTGCATAATTGAATTCTGTTTCAAAGCTTTAGTGTTTTGGACTATGCGTAGAAAGAAGCTTTTCAAAATGAGATTTCAAGTTTTGAAAGCATAATTAAGATTTCTGTACGTGATAATCAATGTCCTCAATTGCTTTCTTTACAAGTCCACTTTGATGGTTGTTTTCCCCCACTGAATAGGACTTGTGGGACTTGGAAACCTCCCGCCTTGTTGCCCACATGGAGAAATCCATGAATGAAGAAACAGGAGAAGATGATGAGTTGTTTCTGATAGATGAGAATGGGGAGACACGTCTGTCTGGATATGTGGGCCCAAATTTTGAGAACAACCTGCGAGTGCCCCTGCTGGAAATACTGAAATATCCCTATCTGCTGCTGCATAAGAAAGTCAGTATGTATCTGATCACATCCCTTTGGAAGGGAATGGTGGTGTTCTACTGAAGGAGGTGAAAATAAATAGTAGTTAAAAGAGAGTGTCAATGTCTATATTTATTTTGATACTAAATAAATTTTTATGTGAACCTGTAGGTTAGTCCTTACTATAACGGTGTCTTACCCTTTTAGGTGAGCTGTGTGTAGAAGTGCTCTGTAGAATGGAACTAAGCCACGACTCCTTTCAGGTCTTTGAGAAATACCCAGGAATCTATCTCTTTTTGGTACACCCAAATGAGGTGGTAAGTTCCTTTTTCTGTTCTGCTGAGTTCCAGTCAATCCTGGTTTTGTGCACCATGTTAATACTGAGGGTATTGAGTGCTGTCTTTGCATGGTTTTAGAAAATCTGTGTGGTGCATTTATCTGTAAATAAAACTTGACATCTGTTACAGTATGCAGTTCTCTCAGAAAATCTTGGTCAGTAACATGTAAATAACATGACATTAGTACAAACCAATTGCTATACTGTTGCACACGAATCCTAAGGAATTTTCTTTGTAGGTATTACCCTGAAGTATAGCTTCCTTGTCACCAACATAATCTTGTACGTAAAGCAAGCCTATTTCAAAGATTATTTTGAAGACTTATTTTTAATTACTCTATTAATAAAAATATGCCTTTGTTCCAGTTGTAATAGCAGTGCTTCCTCTTACAGAATTGTGGTTTTGTTTGTTCTTTTGATTAATATATAACTTTTATTTCAATCCTTAGATTCGTCGATGGGCCATCCTAACAGCAAGAAATTTAGGGAAGGTTGATAGGGATGATTACTATGACTTAGAGGAAGTGCTGACTTGTTTGTTCAAAGTTATTGAGTTGGGACTTTTTGAGAATCCAGATATTTACAGCTCTTCAATGTTTGAAAAGGGTAAACTCATCCTTCTGCCAGCTCATTTGTATGATACAGCCAACTACAAGAACTATTGGCTGGGTGAGTACTTATGATCAGAAATGAATTTGTGTAGTCTCCCCTTTGTAAGCACTTCTTCCAAGTCAGAGCTCTACAACTTCATAGGTGCTGTGTATTTTTTCAAATATATAGACAGGTTGCTTCTTTTTTTTCTTCTGTAGGGATCTGCATGTTGCTGTCAGTGCTGGAAGAACAAGCCATGGATTCTTTGTTACTGGGCCCTGAAAAACAAAATGATTTCATGCAGTCTATACTTCACACTATGGAGAAAGAAGCAGCTGGTAACTAATTTTGATGCTGAGATTAAGACAGTTTATAGCCCATTTTTCATCTTTATCAAATTCCTGGTTAAGTTCTTGGTAGTGTAATGAGAGGTGATTATAAATGAGGCCTGTTTATCTTCTGGAAGGTGCAATATTTGGGTAATACTGGCAAATACTGGAAGATGACATCCAAAGTCTGAAGTGGAGAAGGGATGGCAGTGCTTTTGCCAAGTCTGACTTGGAGGCTTTGAGAGGACAAATCTCCAATTTCTGTCTCTATTTTCATTTAATGTACAGGCTGCATGTGCATAGAGAATGCACGTTTCATTGTGGCATAAAGTTTGAATTTTGAGTCCTAAAGTAAAGAAACTCCTGAATTTCTGCAACTTGCCTTAAAATTTGACTCTTCCATCTGTCTTTTTGAGGGGACTCCCTTTTGCAGCTGTAAATTTAGAATTCAGATTTAGTAACCCCATAGGTTACCATGGCATTGTCTGGGAATGGCCTGTGAGCTCAAGACCAGGATTGCTTCTTAAATGAGCAGATCTTTATAAACTTTGTGTTTATTGAGGATGTATTTTCTTATGTGAAGGAATAAGAACACTTGAAAGAACCAATTGCTTTTATTATAAATGTGAAGTATAAATTAGCTCTGTAAGTAAAAGAATAAACAGCTGTGTAAGTTGTGCCACTTCTTAGTACAGCCCTACAAAAATCAGTGTGAAAGAATCAGTTTCATAGAGTTGGGAAACATCAGTATTATTTAATATTAATAATGAGCATTCAGGCTCCTGTTGATGTAAGACTGCATAACGAGCAGTGTCTCTGTGTAGATAAGAGAGTTTGACTTTTTAAATTCTTTCTTCAGGTTAAAAAGTACAATTGCAACTTATTAGAATACTTTTATATTGATATTTTAGAAAGATCAATGAGAAGCAGCTCTTGCAATTTCTGCTTAGCCTAAGAATGTCCAGGATTTGCATTTCAACCCTCTCCCCTGTTGCTGTTGTGTTTCAGACGATTCCACTGACCCCTTCTGGCCTGCCCTGCATTGTTTCATGGTTATTTTGGATCAGCTCGGATCTAAAGTTTGGGGTCAGCTTATTGATCCTGTCCAAGCCTTTCAAACCATAATAAACAGTGTGAGCTACAACAATGAAATCAAAAATATTCGCAGTAGCTTTAGGAGGTCAGTTCTTGTCAGTGCTGCTGTAATTTGTGTTGGGGGAGGGAGATGGCAATTAAAAAAATACCATGTTTCCAACTTCAAGCAAAGAAAAGTTGAAGTAGGTCTCCTAAAATTGTGAGGTTCTTTCAAAAAAAAAATATATGCTCACTTCTTTTTGGCAACCATCATGTCTGTGTTAAACTTGTTAGGATATTTTTCCTGAATTGGGAAGACTGTTAGTTAACAGTGCTTATTTAGTGCTACAACCAACTTGCACTGAAGGGTTAATGGAGATTTTCCATGTCTGGGATTTGGTAAATTTATGGGAATTCCTGAATTTTCAGTTGATGGCATTCTGGGCATTTGTTCTATGTACATAGGCAAATCCATGACTCAGTAGAAAACTTTTTCCTGAGACAGTTGCTTCCCCCACCTCTTACAAGCTGGATAAAACAAGCTTTACACTTTTAAATATGGTACCTTTTCATAGGTATGGTTTATCACTGACAAGTTCTAATGGTCACTTGGTATCTGAAAAGCAATGTCTATCCTGACTTTTTTAGGGTTTTAATTGTGTGAGTCTGTAATGATTTGTGTTTCTTTTTAGGACAAAATCTGAACCAGAGTCAGACTACGGTGATGACATGATTTCTTGCAGTCAGATTGTGTATAATTATAACACAGAAAAGCCTCAAAAGGTATTAAACCAGCATTTTATATTCCTGTTCTTTGAACTGTAGTCACTGAATGACATTGTCAAGAATAAACATTTCTGAGTGTGTTCATCTCTTGATGTCAATGTGTTGCATTTATGAAATGTCTTTTAAAGGCTTTAAATGTGTTTTTGGTTCTCTGAGGTTAAATTATGCCAGCATGACAGTGTCTTTGAATAGTTCACAATGATTTTTAAAGGAACTACTACTTCACACCAATTTCACAGATAATGTTTTAGGAAATTAGTTCCTTATACATCTGTGGACTCTTTATTTTTTGCATTTTTTAATGACTTACGTTGGGATGTAAGAGATACTACCATTTAATGAACATGTGTATAAAAGAAAGTAACTTTTATGGCTACAAAAAAGGTGCCATATTACACTGTGTAGGTGTGCATGTCACTGAGGATGTTGTGTGGTGAATGTATTTTTCAGGACACTGGATGGAAGGCTGCCATTTGCCCAGAGTACTGCCCCAACATGTATGAAGATATGCAGACCCTGGCTAACATGCTTCAGTCTGACATTGGCAGAGATATGCGTGTCCATCACAGCACATTCCTCTGGTTCATCCCCTTTGTTCAGTCCCTTATGGATCTCAAGGACTTGGGTGTAGCCTATATAGTAGAGGTCATCCACTACCTTTGCTCAGAAATCAAAGACATCCTCATCGAACGAATCCAGCAGTGCGACAAAATCTCTGAGTTCTTCCTCCTCATCTTAGTGTCCATTGTTGAGCTACACAGAAGCAAGAAGTGCCTGCACTTGCTGTGGATCAGCTCCCAGGAGTGGGTGGAGGCAGTGGTGAGGTGTGCTACACTTCCCAGCAGAGCCTTCACGCGGTGCAGTGAGAAGGCGCCGGGGCTGTGTGCCAAGGGCTCGGGCGCGGGGCTGTTCCAGGCCCCGAACTCGGTGCAGCACGCCTGCGTGCAGCTCATCCGCAGCCTGCTCAAGGAGGGCTACCAGATCGGCCAGCACGCCCTCTGCAAGCAGTACCTGGACAAACTCAACCTCCTCCTGCGGGGAAATCGAGCTGTGGGGTGGCAGCTGAGCAGCCAGGAAACCCAGGAGTTGCAAACGTGTTTAAAGCAAGTTATAAGAAGTATAAACGGCAAAGCACTGAGCACCTCTTTGGCTGGAGGAAGCAGTTCAAACTCAACAGCTTTGCCAACCATCTCGATAAAACACGAGAGGAATGCATGTGATGATGGATACAAGATGAGTGGACATGAGAGAGAGGACCTTTATTCACCATTTGTCATGTCAAAGGAAGGCAGAGATTGTCAAGAGAACCCTTTCCATAGGAGAAGGAATGCCTGGGAAGAGGAATGCAGAGATGCATCTAGAAGTTCAACAGCTTGCACATCCACAGAAGGCCTCTTGATGCATATTAAAAAGGAACCTGATAACCTGACAGCTCAGGAGTGTATCTTCCCACAGAACTCACTGGCAACAAAAGAAGGTGGGAAAGTTCAGGAAAATAGGAACTATGATCTTGTGGCAGGGAAATGCAATGCGGATGATCAATGCTTTAATTCAAATGCCCAGCATTCAGATTTCAGGAGAGGCAGAGAGTTAGAAATCAAACACGAAGCAGAACCCAGAACGCCACCGCATCTGTCTGCTCAAACTCATCTTGATTCCCTATCTTCAAGGAATTGCAAAAGTATGCAGGAGACAAGTGTAAACAGTGTGTTCCAGTCCACACTGGTCCCTACTAAACAGATATCCAAGGAAGCATCGCTAGATTCCTCTAACTCTAGAAATGAACCTGGGGTGCAGGGGAAGGAAGATGACAGTACTTTGCTTTTAGGGCGTAATGACGCCTCACCAAAAAAAGTATCAACAGAAGAAAAATCAGCTTCATCGTTGATGTCTTTCTTTAGGAAAAACTCTAACATGCAAACTTCAAACCAGGAGCAGCCTAATTTAAAAGACTTGGATAAATATGACTGCAAAAATCAAATTTCTGAGACCTGTAGGGATAAAATTTCAGCATATGGTTATTTTCCATTTAGCTCTGAAAACAAGAGGGATATGATCAGGCCACTGTCAGTGAAGCGTGAATCAAGTGACAGGTTGTTTGAGTTTTCGGAATATTTCAAGAGGGAGAACAGTTCAGTGGGGAATAAAGAGGAGGATTCTGTGAAGACGGTTTCTAAAGATGATGCTATATCAGACTCCCAGGTTGATAGAGAGCTCAGTAAATTATCTTTAGCTGCTTATGCCAAAAGCGTCAATTTTTCTGTTGTGTCCAGCCAGGAAAGCTCAGCGTGCCACAATGTGTCTGATATTAGAAGGAAAGTGAAAGGTACTGTAAGATCTTCCAATGAAGGCCAAAGTACCAGGTGTCCCTGTGGTGCAGATGGCCCTAACAATCAAGTCATTGTAATTTCAGACTCTTCTGATGAAGAAAAAAGCGTGTCTGACAAGGAGGAAACAAAAACCAAGAATGAAAATGTGTGTGCAGAGCAGTCTTCAGCTTCCAGCAGCATTTCAGATAGTGGCACTAAAAGAGAATCAAAGTCTCCAGGCTCTCCCATGTTACTGGATGATTGTGATTCTCAGTACTTTGAATTTGAAACAGAAGCTGAGGTTTTTTCAGCTTGGCAAGATACTCAAGCGTATGCTGTGGAAACAACTCAGGAGTATAAACAAGATCACGTTAAACCAGCAGCTGAGAGGAGTAATTCAGATGAGTTCCAGAACAGTAACTTAGATTTATGGGGTTATGATCTGGATTACTTAAGTGATGACACCATGGAAGAAGCAGCAAGCTCGATAGAAAAGCAGACAGAGGATATTTCTCATCAGAAAGTAGTTGATGATACAAAAGAAGCAACTAATTCAACCTTGCAAGAATCAGTTAGTAAGGAAGATGCAAAAGGTCAGCTGGAGAAATGTGTAGACAAAGGTACTGCTAAAGGCTTCACTCTGGACTCAAAATTGCCTGAACCCAGAGCATCTACATCTCCCCGCTCCTTAGCTTCAAAGTTGGCCCTTAAGAAAAACAGCACAAGCCCACAGAAGGCCACAGCAAAATGTAAATCAGCACCGGCTGTTCAGAGAAGTCCTAAAAAACCTCCAGTTGTTAAAACAGCCAAAAATAAAACACCACTTCAAAGCATGCCAGAGCGTTCTCAGCCTGGCAGGTCAATGCCTGCTGTGGTTCCTCCAAGAAAAGTTCGGCAGAGTCCTGCTCCAGCATCAACTGTGGAAAAGCTGGGCCTGAAGAAGGGCCCCCGCAAGGCGTTTGACTTGTCCCAGCCCTCCCTGGAGAGCCTGGCTCTGCTGCGCAGCCACGGCAAAGCTGCAGGCAGAATTGGAGTTGCACAGAAAAAGAAGACCCAACAGATCGAGGCTCAGCGTTTGTCTGTGAAACATAATAAAAAACTGCTCATCTGCCAAGACCTTCGCTATTCAAGGGAGGCGAGGTCCAAAAGAAGTGCGAAAACTTCTGCAGGAAGTTTGGAGAGCAGAAACAAAGTTACCAAAGCGGGTGCAAAACCTGTGGAACAAAAGCCTCAAAGTTTTGAATTGGCATCTCTTAAAGAATCTGCTGAAAACCAAAGGGAGAAAAAAAGAGAAGAGACTGCTTGTCCCTCTGCCAGCGAGAGAAAATTGGAGAGCCTCTCTATGGAGGAGGTGGCAAGTGCCTCTAAAATGCCTCGTTCTTCAGACTGGAACAGAAAATGGGAGGGTAACAGTGTGGTGGTTCCTCCTGTCCCTATGGATTCAAGTCTCTCTTCCACTGCACTTGGAGATGATAAAAATGAGTCTTCAGGAAAAGGTTGCACTGTCCTGCCTGAGTGTGAGGTGAAAACTTCAAAGCAAAATGGGTGTAAATCAGATGAAAGCAGTGACGAAGGTGATGATAATCTGTTTTTAACTCAGTTAGATCCTGTGGATATGGAGTTATGCTCTCAGGAGGAAAGTGTTCAAGATGCTGCTGTAAGTAGCAAGACCCCAGAGGAAATGGATGTTGATGAAACTCTTCAGCAGAACGAACCCTCAGCTGTTAGGAAATGTAGCTATAAAGACTGTATGGAAAAGGTGGAAGAACCTGGAGAATACTGTAGTAAACACAAAGCCACCAGCCCAGGGGCAGATCACGTGTTTGCCAAGCCTTCTCTCCTGCCACCTAAAATAAGAAAGCCTTCCACTACCAAAATTTTCAGCTCAGCAAGTTCTTCACGGAACGCAGCCTTCAGCAAAGATCTTGAGGATGTCCGAAAGTTACCCCCACCTTCAAAAAGCAAAGTGAATGCGGCCAAACCGGTGGTAGTCAGGCCACCACTGTATCCAAAACCTGCACCACCAGGAAATCCAACATGCAAATCTCCAAGTTTCAGTAATGTACCTCAAGCCCTCAGTACCAATAATGTTCTCCAGTCACAAAATAGACGCTATGACAATGCTTCAAATATTTCCAGAGGGCCTGGCCGAGAAACCTACTCCTCCTTTCTTGGTGCTCAGCAGCGCGATTACAGCATTTTTGTTAACCAAGTCCTAAAGTGGACTTACGAAATGTTTGCAAACTTCAGCCACTTTGGAACTCCCAAGAATCTTCTGCAGTCCGTAGTAGCCTCTGTTCCTGTCCGATTTCAGGGCTACAATGACTATTTTAATACATTTTTCCCCTTGATGATGCTCAATGCCTTTGAAACAGTAAGTAGCTTTCTGCCTTTTGGTTTGTTTCATCAACACTGCTAAATTTTATGGAGCGATCAAAACCTGGTTTATGTCCTCTATTTACCTTTGAAAATGTTCAGATACAGATCAGAATAGAGGAATGATTTGGGGTAGATAATCCAAACAGTTGTGTTTAGGACTGGGGACTACCAGAGTTATTCGGCTCAGTGAAGTGTTTCTTTTTTCCTGGGTGTGCACCCACAATAAAAGGCGTGACAAAGGATGTGCTTCCTCTCTCTATAGCATATAAAGTTTAAACCAGAAATCTTTTAAGAAACTGAGATCTTTCAATGACAGTGTCTGTAAAAAGAGGATAAATACTAATGTTTTGGTTTCTGTTGAGAAACACGAGAGAATAGGTTAATCCAGGAAGTTTTTTTTTTCCCTAGTCTTTACTGGTTTATAGTTTAATAGTGACAAAACACAGTATTCTTTCAATCAGTGTCTGAATGCTTTCAAGTTCAGTCATTGCATCACTTCTATTGAAATAAGGTAGAAAATAAAGTCAATGCCAGATTAATATTGACATTTTAAGGTGAAAATGCAGTCAGGGAAAACTCAAGAGTAGTTGTGAAGAGCTTTAAGAAAGTACCTTAAATGGGTGAGTGGCAAGGAAGAACTTTTGTTTGCCCTGTGTGTTTATATGTAATGGGTATGCTTATGTGAAAGAAAAGAAATGGGTAGGACTCTTGGTAAATTTACTTGACAGTCTGATAGTTTCATTTATTTCCCCTTTGAGTCATGATAAGCTTTTCTTCTGATACACTAAACCCTTCAAAGTATTATTGTTTCCTTTTCAATGTGTAGCTGGCACAAGAATGGGTAGAAAACCAGAAAGTAAGAGAGAAAAGTTACTGCTTCTACTTACAGAGCTTTTCTGCTGACATGAATACAGCACATTTTACAGGTGAGGGTTTTTTTGTTTAATCTTCTGATTTTCAAGAAGATGACGCTTTATAATGAGCTGGCACTTGTAGAGTTTTTTTGTGTTTGCTTTAAATATAGAAAGGATTTCAACTTTGCTATTCTACAGAATGCACCTAAGAGAAATATGTATTTTGTAGGGAATTTGTGCCTTCCATATCTTTCATCTGGGTTTTTTTTCTTCAGCATGTTTTGATAAAGTTGTCCTTGGCTTGCTCTGTTTTTATATAACGCTGTGCTCAGGCTTAAGAGTGCAGGATGGAGTTAAAATTTTCACGATAATCTTTTGCTGTAACCTTTAACAGCTTTAAAAGTGAACAGTACTTCTACAGTCAGAAAATAACTGTAAGCGTTTTCTTTTCAATGTTCTGATTTTAATTTGTCTTTTGGGTAGCTCATTTACGAGAGAGTGATTTGGCAAGGCAGCTTCATCCAAAGGAGGATGACTTAATCCTCTTGGTGGTCCACAAGGAGAAGGACACCTTTGGGGAAGAAAGTGGGATGGAGAACCACAAAGTGAATCATGTTGGCCTTGTGACACGATTTTCTCGTCCATCTGGCTATGCAAATAGTGAGTAACTGGGCTTGAAATAAAAATGGGATCCTTCTTGGTGCCATGAAATGATTCTTCATAGCTGGCTGTTGGTAGTTGTAATATACCACTCGCCTCAGAGGAAATGGAGTTGTTTTTCCTCTATAGCAGGTCTGTTTCATGCTAGAAGCTTTATAAAAAGTCAGGAAATGAAGCTGCAGCCCTGCTTTTCATAATTTTTCTAGAGACTTCCTTCGGTGCAAATGTTACTGCTTCATGTAAAACCAGAAACTAGTGATGAGGAAGTATCTCACGGCAATACCATCCTACAAGTGCATGCAGAGCACAACGTGCCATGAACTTCTACGATCTCACTGACTAAAATTGTCACTCTCTTGGGAACTGAAACTGTTAATTACCAGGATTACCAAGTACCCAGTACCTGCCTTATTAAAGCAGTGATCTGAGTAGTTGTACAGAGCACTAGTTTTTTGTTTGGTCTTTTTTTTTGGTGGGGGTGGGGAAGTGTTGGGATTTTGCAAGAATTCACTGTTGATTCCTTAGTACAAGACAGCATCTTGTTCTGCTGAATTCATTGAGTGACTTACTGGAGTATCTTTCAGTTAATAATTTGGATAGTTTTTGAGTGAACAACTTGGTTTCTTGTTGTTCTTTAACAGGACAAAAGGAGCAGCAAACTGCCTGTCATCTTACTGTGCAAACCCGAGGCAATCTGTCGTTCTTCATCCATAAGCAAGTGAAGTGTGTGGTGGTTGGCTCCCTGGTGACCACACACAGAAAGTTCAAAGGTCTTCTGCTGCTGAGCAGGAGCCCCCTGGCTAAACCCATCATAGATCCAAGTTACAACGATTTCTGTCCCAGAGATCTGCCTGTAGCCTCAGGAAGTGCTGTAAGTCCTGCAGCTGGGAGTGCCAGGGTGCACAAAGAAGGCATTTGGGCCTATGAGTTTTGCAGGTCTGGTTTTTCGTGCTGGCTTTTGAGATGACCAAGAGCAAACAGCCAAGTTTTAAAAGCACTGAGACACTGCCCTTCTCAGAGCTGGCTGATGGGGTGGGAGAGGGGTCTGAACTTGCTCTGGTCTTTGTGCTGTATTGTTGTAGGTGTCCTTCAAACTGCTTTCAGTTTTCTTTCCCCTTACTGGGGAAGTGTTCAGGAAATGAAACCTATGATGGAAAGGGTACTGTAAATAAAGGTGTGGAGAGTGAACAAAACCTTTGTTACAACTTTCAAGGGAGGGTTTTGTGCATGTAGATAAAACCTAGAATCAAAAAGCTTCCCTGCCCTTCCAGCTTTTGAGTTATAGCTAGAGGGGTGAGGACATTCTGAAAGTACAGAAAATTGATGTGGAAGGTTGGTAGGTTGATCAACAATAATTCATTACTTTTTTGCCCTGTCTATTCCTTCAGGCTTCATGTATGAATGAATACAATGAAGATCAAAAGAGAGCCATTGAGACAGCTTATGCCATGGTAAAGCAACACCCAGGACTTCCCAAAATCTGCCTTATCCATGGACCACCTGGGACAGGGAAATCAAAAACTATTGTAGGACTTCTGTCCCGTGTTTTGAGAGAAGTAAGTGAACATGATGGGATGGTCATGTGCTGGGGTTTGGTTTACATGAATGTACTATCTGGCTTCTCAATTTCAAATGAAAACAATCTAAGGAGCTTGTTTTGGTTTGTTGTTAATTAATCTACAGAACACTAGGAATGAGAAAACAGCTCGGGAAAAAAATTCCAAGATTAAGCCAAACCGTTTTCTAGTCTGTGCACCATCAAATGCTGCTCTTGATGAACTCATGAAAAAGATCATCATTGCATTTAAGGAAAAATGCCAAAACAAACAGGAGCCTTTGGGTATGGTTTGTTTTAAAATTCTGTTTTAATGTTAAATGGGCAAAACCTGGTGGAGGAATTGAAACAGTTGATTATGTACTGTACTTACACGCTTCTCTGAGCAGTTTCTTCCTCTTGCAGAACATGACTGGTACATCCTTGTACTGTTGTTAACTTTAATGTGCTTTTCTGAAAGGTGTATTGTGGTTTTTTTAATAAATGACACTTCGTTTTCTATAGACATTGACCCTTTCCTCATGCTGCTGGTTTAAGTTCACCAGTTTTTAAGTACTCTTTGGGGATTTGAACACAAGTCTTTTGCCTTTATTTTGAATTAAGTTGGACTTTGTGGGTCATGGGAAACAGACTGAAAATTTTCATGTGTCAGAGCCTCTCATTTTTCCTCCTCCCAGTCTGTGACTAATACGAAGTAGATGAATTCTACGTCTAGTTAGTGACAAGGGGGGAAATATCTGCGTTGTAACCAAACATTAATTTGGTATTGACTTACCAACTGCATTACTTGATGGGACTCAGCACTGTCCAAGTTGGGAACTCTGGAAGTTTTAGATAAACCTGAGAGTAAGAGGTAGTTTTATTAATTCAAAATAACATTCTTAGTGTTAGCCACCACTAAAACCTGGGCAAAATCTTTATTTTTTGGAGTTTGGAATTACTGATTTTTTTGTAGCTGCATTTAAGTACAAGTCAAGTGCTAAAAACTCCAGATAAGTAGAAAAGGAAAAGCCTTGTTTGCTATCCATGATGTTTACATTTTTTAAACTGTCATAGCAAAGCACAGAGACAGTCGGAGTAATTTAACAATATTTGGACTTTGATTTTGTAAACAGGAAATTGTGGTGATATCAAATTAGTGCGACTTGGTGCTGAAAAATCAATCAACAGTGAAGTCCGGGGGTTCAGCCTGGATAAGCAAGTTGAACACAGAATGAGTAAGTAACATGGAAAGCAGACTTTTCTTCAGTCTTCTCTAAGAGCTTGGTGGTGTTTTCCACATGGACCATGTGTTCCTGTAAGAAAGAAGATTTTTCTACAATAGTATTTCATGAAGCACTGTTTTTCTTAATCTTAGTGGGGAAGTGGTAGTTTATATATGAGCCAGAATCTAAGGAGAAGGAAAGAAATAAACAAGGTGACTTTTTTTCTTTAAGAAATTACATTACATACACGTTAAAGCCATCATTTTTAAGGAATGAAGCATTTGAGAGCTACAGTTGGAAGCAGTTCTCATTGTCTTCATTGTACAAGATAAAACTTCAATAGAAAATGGGAAAACCCAGCAAAAAGATCAATTTGTCCAATTTGGAGTTACTGTAACAGTTTTTCTATTCCTCCTGTATGTTCTCCTTTGGTTTATTACAGAACGAAAGCCAGGTGACTGTGACCAGGATATCCAGAAGAAGAAAGAAGCTCTGGATCAGAAGCTGGATATGCTTTCTCGAGAGCGTGCCATGCACAGATGTGAGAAGAGAGAGGTAGCAAGACAATTTTTAATCCTATTTGGGTTTTTGTGCTCGTAACACCAAAAGAACTCTGATTTTTGATGTCACCTCTAAGCAGAACTGTCTCTTCACCTATTTTTTCAACTAATGGAAAAGTTGGTAGCACCATGAAAGGGAATGAAGAACTTCACATCAGGAATTTTTTTGTTTATTTATGCCAGTATTTTCCACTGGTTGATCATGCCACTTGTTGCTTTAGCATTCAGTAGTCTTCACTTGGTTCTGTCACCAATTAGATTTTAACATAACCATATTTATAAATCTTAATGGTTTCATTTGATTGTATGTTTCAAAGCTCAGGTTTTGTTTCACTGAAAATATAGGAAGATACCTCGTGATCTAAGATTGTGGAATATGTGTTGCACTTGAAGTTTTCCTTTTTTTTTTTTTTTGTCTAAAAATTTGGCATTTGTACTCAAATGAGAGTTTTCTGGTGGTGAACCAATTCCCAGTTGCACAAAAATGTAAGATCTGGTATTGTGTGTTGCAGAGCCTAAGTATGTTGACAACTTTCCAAGAAACTGATCGGCTTCTTCAGACACGTTTGAAACTAACAGACAGTCTGAGCAAGTCTAAATGTTTAGGAAATGATTCAGGGTGTGGGAGGAAAGAAGGTATATGGGAAATGGGTGGTGCTAAAGGTGGTTTCTCTTTAATTTTTCCCCCATCTAGAGTCAAATGTTAAATGATGAAATTGGCAGACTTGCAAAGGAGAGACAACAACTTGCTTCTCAGCTAAAGGAGGTAGGAGAATTTATCTTTAATAAACTTCAGCTGATGTATTTTTATACTTGGTGTCCTTTAATTGTGGTGAAATTTGGTTTTGATGTAGCTGGGAGCATTTATAAAGTAGTGGGTAAATGGATCAAGGCCATAAACTTGAGTAAGTTACGGACAGGCAGCTGTGAAATCTGGGGCTACTCTGGCTGCATATTGGGGAAAAAGCCCAAACAGGAGCACTCACTGTTGCAGTTAAGGCTGAATTTTAACCAGGGTGTCCTGCTGTGCTTGAAGGTTCGGGTGCACTCCCAGAAAGTGCAGGCAGACATCATCCTGGAGTCTGACATCGTCTGCTGCACGCTGAGCACCAGCGGGGGGAGCCTGCTGGAATCGGCCTTCTCACGGAAGGGGCTCGATCCCTTCAGCTGTGTCATCGTGGATGAGGTCAGTGAAGCTGTTGGGACCTGCAGCCTCTTCCGCCTCCACGCCTGCCCTGTGCTCTGCTCAGGCAGCCTGGGGCTGTTTGGCTGCTGCTGGAGTATTTGTGGGTTGCCTGCCCTATCCCCAGTAGAACCATGAGGAGAAAGAATAATTTGTAATTGATTCTTTTCCTGACTTGTTTGGTGCTGTAATGGGTAGACAGCTTTTATTTAGAACCACGCTTCAGCCACATTTTTTTGTTGTAGAGATTTCCAGATGGTTTGGTTCTATTTATATGTTTGGAGAGCTCTGCATATATAATAATAAAATAAATCTGTTGGTAGTTTTTTTACTAGAGAAAAGTCCTTCTTTTTCCTCTTTTTTTTTTTTTTTTTTAATTTTTTTAGAAGACTTAAAGCATTTCAGTTATTCTGGCTGTGTTACAGAAAATTTAACATACTTCCCTCCTTTGCTTACAACTTCTACTTTTGTCCTGTTTGCATATCCAAAAGGCAGGGCAGTCCTGTGAGGTGGAAACACTGATTCCACTGATCCATCGCTGCAATAAACTTGTCCTTGTTGGAGATCCCAAACAGCTCCCTCCTACTGTCAAATCACTAGTAAGTGTTCAAGGTCTTTGCTTTTTTTCTTGCCATAGAGTACTTATAGTTTAAGAACAGTATCTATAGAAAATATTTAAAGAGGGAGAAAAAGATACATTTCAATGGGGCAATACAAGCTTCAAGCTGGGCACTTGGTTTGTGAGGGATGATGTGTTGTTGGCAGGCTGTTATCTCATTTTGGAAGCTTCAGTCACTACCCTGTTCCTTAAGGAGGATGAAGACTTCCTGTTTGTATGGGGACTTCCTGACCCTACAGGTGTTTTCTAAGGATAAATGTACAAAAGCGTGTCCTTGTATCCACGTGTAAGGACTGTTTTCAACACTCCTGATAAAGAAAGGAGGAAAGTCAGGCTGGCTTCCTTAGAGGGGTAAATTGCCTACAGGTTGTGTGTTTGTGTAGCAAGATTCCACCTGGAAAGTCTTGCTTTTCATTACGGTTGGTGTTCAATTTTAGTGTTTTGTGACTCAGTAAGGGAAGTTGTCTTGCTAAAGATTACACACAAAAATTCAGATTTGTGCAGATGGCCTTTACTGAGCTAATAAGACCAACACACGTAGAAAACTGAAGTGTGAGTAGTTGTCACTTTGTCAGCGATTTAGAAGTTTAAAACACCAAATACTTTGCCTGCTGGGGAATGAGGTCCCAAATGAAATCTGCTGTTCTCCCTGTGGCAGAAAGCTCAGCAGTATGGCTACGACCAGTCCTTGATGGCCCGTTTGCAGAGGCACCTGGAGGAGCAAGTGCAGAGGGACGTGCTCCGCAGCCTGCCCGTGGTGCAGCTGACCGTGCAGTACAGGATGCACCCGGACATCTGCCTCTTCCCATCCAACTATGTTTATGGCAGGACCCTAAAGACTGCCAAGTGAGTAGCTCTCTGTTCTCCTTTCTGGGCAGGGGGTATTTCAAAGCAGTTTTTTTTATGTTAGGGTGTTATTGTGAGTTTAAAAACACTTGAGGTTGTGGGAGGGGGAAAGATAGTTGATGGGAGAAAATGTGCATTCCATCTCTATTAGTGCTGGGTGTGATAGATGAGGTGAGATCCCTTAAAACTGAGCATATACAGAGTGCTGAGAGCTCCTTTTCAGGCCTCAAACTATTTGGGTAGCAGGGAAGATTAAGGACTCTGGGGAGGAAAAGAGCTCAAAATTACAATCATGAAGTGGTTAAGGTTGAAAAAGACCATCAAGCTCAAGTGTCAGCCATTTCCACCATTAAACTATGTCCTCACATGCCAGATCCACATGATTTTTGAACACTTCCAGGAATGGTGATTCTCACTTCCCTGGACAGTCTAGTGCAATGCTTTACAACCCTTTCTGTGAGAAAAATTTCTTTATATCTAATCCAAACCTCCTTTGGTGAAACTTGAGGCCAGTTCCTCTCATCCTGGAGAGTTGCTTGTGTTTGATAACCATGACGTAAATTAATGAAGTATCAGTTCTTAGAATTTCTTAGTTGTATGGTTGCCTAGTGATGAAAATGTTATTTCCAGGGCAATAGAGGAGAACAGATGTTCTTCAGATTGGCCATTCCAGCCATACCTGATTTTTGATGTAGCTGATGGTCGTGAGGAGCGAGACAATGAGTAAGTCCTGCATTCTACTCAGCCAAAGTTTAGATTTTCTGAGAATTAATTGCCTACAGAAGAGTTGTCTTCTCTCCTCTGTTGTTCCAATATGCATCAAGTAGCTAGAACTGCATTTTCCAGCTGATATGATTTAATTTTACGAAAAAAAGAGGTTGAATGGTTTGGGCATTTTTTAAAATCTGAAACTGGTTTTAATCCTGGTGTCTCTCTATTAGATGCCAGTAAATGCCTGCAGTCTCTGCTAACTTCAGCAAGAGTTTGAGTTCATGATTTAATCAGTGACTTCCCTTTCCCAGGTGCACACTGAGGAGATACCAGGAGGTGGCAGGCTCAGTCCTCCCCTTCACCTGTTCTGTAAGGAGAGCACAGCTGGGAGGTGCATGGGAATGTGGAAGTGCAGCCTTTCAGTGTCTGCACTTCCCAGGCTTGGTTAGCCCCTCATCAGGGTCTGGTTGCTAAGATCTTTGAGCCTCTGTGTGAAAAAAGCTGCAAAAGTTCGAAACAGGGGCTGTGACTCAAAATCCCCCATGAAACTGGGCCAAAGCATTGAATTGAAAAGATCTCTCAAAGATGTTTCTGTAACGTTTCCATTGTGTCCTGTGCAGCTCTTACAGCAATCCTCGGGAAGTGAAGCTGGTGATGGAGCTAATTAGAACAATTAAAGAAAAAAGGAAGGATCTGGGCGTTCGTCGCATTGGAATAATTACCCCTTACAGTGCCCAGAAAAAGAAAATTCAGGAACAACTAGAAAGTGTGTTTAAGAATAACAGGTAAAGAAACAACAAGCTTTCAGATGGGCCTTGCATATTAATCCTTTGTTTATCCTCTTAAGTAATGGCAAAAAGTCTCCAGCTTCTTTCTGTACTGCTAAAATTTGTACTTGGTTGTGCCTTTAAAGGGGTCATGTAACCCTTTTGCTTAAAACAGGCACAGTCTCCTTGTGCCATTTCTTAGTTATAATCTGTATACATGTTTTGGTTATAGTGCTGTTCTGAATAAGCTGATTCAAAAGACCCTAAAATTCCACGCTGTGTGGACCCAAACAGATTTTCAGAAATGATGCTGATCTCAGAACAGTAAATACAGCTTTAGGCTCATACACTGAAGGAGAAACTCGCCCTGGGTGGGTTTGACATAAGCATTAAGGATAGTGTTTAGGCTCTTTGCATCACTATGTTGCTTAGAAATCCAACTCGGAATTAGCAAGCTGCTGAATTATGCCTCTTCAACAGCCCGGGAGAAGTGGACACAGTGGATGCGTTCCAGGGCCGGGAGAAGGATTGCATCATCGTGTCCTGTGTGCGGGCAAACAGCTCTGAAGGCTCCACTGTGGCATGTGTGCTGGCCAACAGCACCAAAGGATCCATTGGGTACGTGTCCTGCAGTGATTTGCAATCCCATTTCCAGGGACACAGTAGAGAAAGTCATATTTTTAATAGGACTGGTAAGAAAGTTACAGAGAACAAGTCACTTCTACCAGAATTAAAGGGTATCTCAGTGCATGAATTGGTGTTCCTGGTTTGAGAAGTCTGAGCAAGAGGGGCAGGGAAATGCTGGTGATGTGCTCTGTATTATGTGCTGATCCCTTTGCACAGCTCCCTTATCCTGCCACTGCCTGCATTTGGCAGGATTGGCCTTGGGATCTTGGCTCTTTGCATTCTTACTGCAGCAGTTACTGTTCTTGTGGCTTTTGGCACACCTTGTAACTTTCTGAATGCTGTTCTTAAAATGAAACTCCTCTTCTGTGGATGATGCTGTCCCGTTAACATCCATAAAGGTCTTGTTAACTAGTTGTATATGTCACTTGGAATGTGATGTAGCAGACTCGGATCTGGGATTTGTAGACGAACGTGCTTATCTTAGCTAGGGGGAGATTGGCAGGAAGTCTTAATTCAAGATTGCAGATTTCCTAATTTTTTATGTTGTTTTTTTCTGTCTGAAACAGAAGGAACTAAACACTGAGTGTGCCGTTTACCCCCAGAGCACTTCCAGCAGTTGCTGATTTGTTTCTCTAACTTGCAGATCACTTTAGTTTAAAAAATGGTAGTGAAAATATGAAATATGCCTTCTTAGAGTTCACTGCCTTTTAAGTTAAACTAGGGGAAGTCTACTCACATAAACAAAAACCTTTGTTTCCACATACCAGGTCTCACTAAGCTGCTTATGTTTCTTTGATACTCATTCTCTGATTGCAAGAAAAATGGCTTTTAATTGTGCTGATCTATGATACTTTGGGAAAAGAAAGAATCCAAATCTTGGAGTAAACAACAATAATGCCTTTTGAAGATTTCTTAATTTGATTGAGTTTGGGAATGGAAGGCATCTGGAACCTGCCAGTTCTTGTGGCTGACAAGAGACTAAACCTCTGCTCTTTCAGCGGGAACTTTCCAGCTTACTGTGTTTATACATTAGTATATAAAGGTTTATATGTTCAAGCTTTGCCAGTGCAGTGCCTTAGCAGCTGTACATGCTGATGGCTTGGACATCTCTCTTTCAGGGTCAGGTGTCCTTGGCAAGGTGTGATGGGATAAGTTTGCCACACCCTTACCTATGATCTTGTAGCCTGAGTGAAGTATTTTGTTCTCCAGGGTTGCTAGTCCAGCATTAAATTTACTCTGAAAGTAACTGGGAGAAGAAAACACCAAGGGATGACAATCACCCCCCTGCCCCCTTCCTGAGAAAATAATCTTCTTGGCTTTCAGTTGTAAAAGCTGTCAGGAATATTTAGTAGCTTTTCAAGGTCCCCTCTCTTTCATTTCTCAAGATCTAGAGAACTCTATCTGTGCTGCTGGATCCACTCCCCTGTTTGCTTCCTGCTTCTCTTATTCCCTGCACTGTCTAGAGTTTTTGAGGTGACTCGGTGGTTTTTGCAGCCTTCACTGCAGGGTTGTGAATTTGCTGCAGAGGTCTCAGTGCAGTGACCACAGAGCCAGGCACTGATAGTGAACCTGCTCAAACAAAGTTGGACTTTCGAGCTGTGGATGTTGTTAGAATAAGCAGTGCATTTTGGAAGCTTTTCCATTAAAGTAGAAATAGTTTATATTAGTCTCATAAAGCTTTTTTTGAGTTTTGGTAAATGAGTCCTAACAGAAATCAACCTTTAAGAATACACTCAGCATTTGTTTAGGTTTCAGTATCTTGGTTTGTGATCCCTGAAAACCAAGCTAGGGAATTTTCCTAGTGCAAAACCAAACTTCTGCAAGGATATACTCTCCCCTCTTGAAGCATGACAAAGCAAAAGTCTGCCTTGACGTGCTTCCAGTGCAGGTCACCTTTAAAATAAAATATTCATATGCACTGTTCAGTACTTCAGTAGGGTGTTTTCCCATTAATCATGCCAAATATTATTAATGTATTTCAGTTCAAGTCAAAAAGAAGCTTAAAGTCTTGATAGGTGAAGTGAGGTTGATGTCCTCAGTACTTTGAGGAACGTTTAAGGAAGCAGTGGTTGGCATTAAGAGGGGATTTGCTCTAAGAAAGGAAACATCAACATCAACAGCAAGAGCTGGAAAGAATTGGAATTCCCTGCAAGGAATCAGTGGTGAAAGAAAGAAAACACAGTTCATGCTCAGCCCTTCACGTAAGGCAGGGCTGCTGCCCCGGGGTCTGGGGATGGGGAGGAAGTGCTGCCATTAATTTCAGTGACATTTAGTTTTATGTCTTTTACTCATAACCCGTAAGCCTTGTGGAAGAAGTAGTTTAGGAGCTTAGTTTTTGTCTTGTCACTCAGGTTTCTGGCAAGCCTCCAGCGGCTGAATGTCACCATTACCCGAGCCCGGTTCAGCCTCTTCATCCTGGGCCGGCTGCAGACGCTCATGGTAGGTGCAGTGTCAATGGAACGGGCTCAGTGTCAATGGAATGGGCTGAGCACCGTCCTCAAACCTCTCCAGTGCCAGGGAATAAACTGTGTGTCCCGAGAGTCCTTGATTTCTGTGCTTTCCCAAGGGCGGGGGGTGCGGGAGCGTCTGGGGGGGGGGATGGTGGGGGTCAGTTCGCCGCTAGGGGGCGCTAAAGCCCCGCGGCAGTGAGCGAAACCCCTGGAAATTGAGCAATGGTCATTTTTTGGAAGTTCTGATGGTTCAAAGTGCCTTCCCTGTGTTACAGCAGCCAGAGTGTCTGTTGCTGTTTCGCACCTGAAACATAAGATTCTTCCATTCCAGAAGGAACATAACAGTGGTTTCCATGACAGTTGTGTCAGGTACCTTGATTAAAGAGGTTGTGCATCCTCTGACACCTCTGTCCATTTGTGTTGATTTCTTGCTGATAACAGGTTTTTCTTGTTTTTCTTTTTTTTTTTAAAGGAAGATAAAAACTGGAATAACTTGATTCAGGATGCTCAGAAAAGAGGCGCCATTATCAGGACAACAGAAAAAAATTACAAGAAAGAGGCTCTGAGGATTTTGAAGCTCAGGCCACCAGGACAGCTCCCAGCTGTCCCAGGAGGGACAATATCTTCTGTGGCACAGGCTGGTTCTTCCAGTGGCAAGAGGAGTGAGCCTGGAAATTCTGGGAACAGCCCACGGGAACTTGCTGCTGGCCCTGGCCATGCAGTACCCCAAGGAAGCCGAGGGCCCACACAGCCTCCAGGGACTCCGTCTGCAGATTCCAGGAGGGAAAATGCCCCTGCACCCTCCTGGGCTTCAGCTGCAGATTCCAGGAGGGGAAATGTCCCTGCATCCTCAGGGGCTGCAGCTGCAGATTCCAGGAGGGGAAATGTCCCTGCATCCTCAGGGGCTGCAGCTGCAGATTCCAGGAGGGGAAATGTCCCTGCATCCTCAGGGGCTGCAGCTGCAGATTCCAGGAGGGGAAATGTCCCTGCATCCTCAGGGGCTGCAGCTGCAGATTCCAGGAGGGGAAATGTCCCTGCATCCTCAGGGGCTGCAGCTGCAGATTCCAGGAGGGGAAATGTCCCTGCATCCTCAGGGGGCTGCAGCTGCAGAATTCCAGGAGGGGAAATGTCCCTGCACCCTCAGGGGCTGCAGCTGTAGATTCCAGGAGGGGCAGTGCCCCTGCATCCTCGGGGGCTGCAGCTGTAGATTCCAGGAGGGGCAGTGCCCCTGCATCCTCAGGGGCTGCAGCACTTGCTGCCATTCCAGAGAAACCACGGGACCCAAGGCTGGCAAGCCTGGCCAGTCGAACTGAAGCCAAAGGGAAAGAGCAGCCCTTGAAGGACAGCCATCGGTCAGCCCAGAGCAATCCAGGATCAACACCACAGCAAGGCCTGGACGTGTCCTCAGCTGCCAGGGATCAGATTTGCAGAACAGAAAATGCCAAGAAGGCCCAGCAAACACCAGGACAGTGCAATGTGTTTCCCACAGCCCCTCCCACAGCTCAGCACGAGGGGGACCAGAGAGCAGCTGTGTCCAAAAGCAGTTCCAAAGCCCCCAGTGAAGGAGGTCAGAGCAGTAGCAGTGAGTGGAACAGAGACTCTCGTGGTTTATCAAGGAGACCATCCCAGGAATCACCAGAGAACACAGAATCAAGCTCTGCCAAGAGAAGAAAGATCTTTCCCTGACTTTACTATTGGCTCATTACTGAAAATCTATTCCCAGATTTCTGTCTAGCAGGGACTGTATTTTAAATTATTTAGCACAGCTGGAACCCCCTTATATTGATACGAGTACTATCAGATCTCTTTCCCATCCTGTCCCTAATTGTGGAGGGACTTAATACCTGACAGATGGTACCTTTGAGGTTTTGAAAAGAGAAGTTGGGTAGCTGCATTGCTTGAAAGAGCAGTGGGTTTAGTCATCTAGGAAGCTGAGGTTGTAAATGTTTAAGGATGTATATTTGTACAGTATACAGAATTATTTTAAGATATTTGGTAGTTTCCTTGTGTAAATGCTAATTTCTTAGAGATGTAATTTTTTATGAAGAACCAGAGTAAAGCAAAAACAAAACCCAACCCCCAAAACCCAAAAGACAGACTTCTTTTCCCTTTGCACTAATATGTCTAATTTATTTCATAGCGAAACTGAATGTTGAAAATGTGGTAGCGGTGGTTCTTGCTCATGCTCCACTACTGCCTCAGGAAGGAGTGAGGCAGATGTACATTGGTTGAATGGAAAGAATTCTACTTATTTTGTGTATTTTATTGCCTGTTTTTATAGGAACTGAAGAGTTTTTGTTGTATATAAACGTGCCTTGAGTTTTTCTCTTGCTGCTGCTCTATCAGTTGGAATCCCTTTCTTGTTGCAGTGGCAACACAATCTGCAGATTAAAGCCTGTGAGGTCTGTTTGGTCCCACTGTGTGAGGAGGAATCAACAGCACTGTGGGATCTTGGTCCAAGATCTAGTTAACAGTTATTGGTAATATCACTTGAGTTTCTTTGTATGGAGCTTTTGGAGATCCACAGGGATAAAAAGAACAGGTAGTTCTTTCTAGGTGTTACTACTGGCTTCTTCCCACTGTGCTGATGAAGAATATGCAGCCACTATAAGAGGACGGCAAAAAACCAAATTATTTTTAAGAAAACCTTCCTCTTGTTATAACATTTCACAATAAAAGTGGAATTATTTCTACTAAGAATCCCTTTGGGTCACTGTGAAGTATCACCTTTTGTTTTCTGGAGCTTGTGCGTGTCTCAGGAGGTGAAGAGCAGCATTTCACATGCACTGAGTTTTGTGTGGCGATAACCTGAGAGTGCAGCTCTCAGGGAATGGAGGAGCTGCAGTGTTGGTACCAGTTGGGTGCACGGAGTGGGCCAGCTTGTACCATCTCCAGGTGTGTGACACCCTGAAGCAGTGTCCTGCTGTCCCTTGTCCCTGACATAAGCAGCGTTGTGGCAGTGGCTTTGCTGGAGCAAGCGAGCCACAGTTGAGCCACAATCCTCAGTTCTGTTTTCTTTATTGCAGGGATAATTCCAGCTTTGTCCTTTGAACCCTCTGCCAGACAGGTCTGTGTGGTCCAGTTCAGGGAGATGCCAGTGCCTTACTGGGCAAAGCACCAGGTGCTGGTTCAGGCTGTAACTGCCAGGAAAACTCACATCCCTAATGCATCCAAGCCTGAAACAAACGTGCTTTACTGGTAGGAGCTGCCTTGGAGGTGTGTGGGGAGGCTTTTATTGCTGGCTGTGCCTGTCCAGCTCATTGTGCTGTGCAGGACTGAATGTTTCAATGTAATGGGAAGAATCTGGGAGATCCCTGTGAGGTGAGATCAGCATCTGTGCATTGTTCAGCTTTAGTTATTTGTTATGTTGCATTCTGAATCATTCAGTGACCCCTGACTCCTCCTGGCAGCCCTGTGTGCTCTTCTCCAGCTGGTGTGATACTTGTGAGGCTGCTGAGTGACTCTGACCTTACCAAACTGGCCATTTCAGTCACTCCCCATCACAGACTCCATACCCTGTGTGTTATTTCCCTTTATGTTAATAGGAACATTTAAAAACTGTCATCTTCCAAGCCCCTTGGCTCTCGTTGGCAGGGCTGTGCTGCCCTGCCTGCTGTTTGTACTTAGCACATTAAGAGGCTGCTGCTCTGCAAACCCCATGGCTGTGGAAGCCATTTGGACTGTCTCGATGTAAATAAAGTGAAGCTGGCAACAAAATTAATGAGGAAATGCTTTTCTGGTTATGAAATGCAATTTAGTCACAAGAATGTTTCTGTGAAACTTGTAGTTCTCTTTCTCCTTACTCTGCATTTCAGAACATATTCTGAGAGCAGTACTTGCCACGTGCTGGAAGGAATTTTGTTTTAACATCTCATTTTTGTTGTACTCTATAATGCCTGTATTTTTCCATAAATCATCTTGGAGGTGTGTTCAGTGGCTCAGACCTTTTTGCTGGTTTAAGACTAGATTTATCTGACTTACATTGTCAGTCTTCAGCAGTGGATTATTGCTGCCATATCAGTCTGTATCATTAGTCCTGTATTTGTCAATAAAAAATGCTTGGGTTATTGCACTTAGAACACTTTTCCCTCTCCACAAACCACTCAAGAGTAGGTTTATAGCTTTAATTAACTTGTTTTTTCTTTTGTTTTATACCCATGACACAGAAAACTAAGCAAAATCCAGTCCAAAGCACACTTCTCACTGACTCAAATCTGCAATGAAGAACAAACAGATCAGGTACAATTTTCATAAATTCTCTGCTGTTCCTGTTGTGTGTACAAAGTGCTGAGTAGTGATGGGCAGTCAGTGTGCAAGCTGTGAGTAGAGACTTGCTGTAGCAATTTATAATTCCTCAGAGCTGGTGGCCCTTGGAGGAGGCCTTTTGGTGGTTACTGAGTGTTAAAGTTGGAAAAGTCAGTACAGAAACATATTCAACACAACTTTATGTAAACGACTTTATTGGAAGTTATGCCAAAACCCTTGGGCAGCAGCAGTATCCAGGTTTTTATACAGAGGCTTCCATGCTGCTTCCAAGCTTGGCAGCTTAATGCTCAGTGCAAAGCCAGTTGCCTCTGTGTTCTTGGGAAGGAGGGAAAGTCTCTTCTAAGTGCTGGACTCTGTTTTGTTCAGGGTTTTCAGAGTGTAGAGGTTTTCTTATTTTTTTCTTTGTACATGAAATAGGCTGTGCAGTAAAGGGTGAGGGTAATTGTGGTAGTTCCTTTTTCCTTTAAGGTTTGCTGTAATTGTTTCCATGTCATTACCCCCAGTCATGGTGATGTTAGAGCAAGGCCATGTTCCTTAGCTCTGGGTCCCTGTGCTGTGCTGCCTTCCCAGCTGTTCCTGGGCTGTCTGTGGGGCACCAGAGGGAAACCAGCAGTTTTCCAGGAGCATTATCCCCTCTGGGAAGTGCAGGAGGGAGGTGTTGGCTCCTTGGTGGATGGGGCTGAGGGGTGCTGAGAGCTGGAGATGCCACTGGATTGTGCTTGACTTTCACAAGAGTTACGCCAGGACATCAGCCTCTCGTTCCTCCCACTCTGTCCATTCATACTCCCAGTGCTGGTGGGACCATTACAGTGCTGTCTCCTGGAGCAGCCAAGTGCAGCAGCTAATTAGCAGCTGGCTCTAATGAGTGGTGGCACAGGAGCTGGGAGAAAGGTGTGCAGGCTGGCAAGGCACTTCTCCCCGTGCTAATCCATGGAATGGGAATAGCCCCCACCCCAGCTATACTCATGTGGGGGAAGCACGGAGCAGCCTGGGCTTGCAGAGCAACACAAAACTTGTGACTAAATACAGTAGTTTGGGCTAAACAACATTCCCAACATTTAGCCCATTAGTTTGGGCTAAACAACATTTCAGTCAACATCTGAAAAATACCATGGAACCCCAGTAATGCTAGAGCTGACTTTTGCTCTTTGGCAGTCTCTGCATGGTGAGAAGGGACAGACCAGAGTAGCCAAAGCTGGAGCTGGGCTGTTCATTCACAGCAATCCCGTGGATGAGCAGAACCACGGTCCCAAAAATGCAAGATGCTCTCTCCATTGTGCATGAATAAATGATGGATGAAATGACTGCTGGATTGTAAATGGAATTTATAATATTAATGATATAATACAGTCTCTTGCCACAACGGGTCTCCTTTCCTGTCTTTTTAAGCTGCTTGGAACGGAGCCCAGTGCCTTATTCTTTAGTGCAAATAAATGTAAGCTAAGCAGCCTTGTACATCGAATATCACCAACATGAGACCTCCTGGCCATATGTGCCTGTCTGCTCAGCCCTTGGCTAATCTGCCACCAACTCCCAGGAAAAGCGTGATGGAAATGAAGGTGGTTTTAGAGCACATTACATCTGGTATTGGGAAAAGGTAGAAAACCTGGTTTTGTAGCCTGGTGCAGCTGTGCAATGTTGCCACTGATTTCAGTGTCACATGAAGCAAGAACTCCCTTTGCTAAAGAGAAACCCCGTGAGTTTCCCCTCTATTTTAACCCCTGGAGTGACACAGAGTGGTCAGGATGGAGCTTTTGGAGCCTGGCATTGTTCCTGGCCAGGAGAAAAGGCATTTATGTGGTGAAAGTGGGTGGGTTTAGGCTTTCCTCACACGTTTCACCCTGCAGTGAAACTTGTTACAACACCTCGAGAATTGAAATGCCAGAGGAGCCTTCAGGAGGGTCTGCAGCTTTTCTCTGCATCTCAAATCAGGGTGTGATTTTTTAGCCATTTTCTGTGTGATTGTGGCCAAACTCTCCAGCTCCCTGCCAGAAGGGCTGAGAAGATGTGGCTACAAAGCTCTTCAAAACCCAGCTCTGCTCTCATTTCTGAGCAAGAACACTCAGCTCCTCCTTTATACTTTGTTTTATTTACATTTGAGGCTTCTCGTGAAAGCCAGTTACAGAGCAGAACAGGGCCGTGAGACCATTTTATTCCCACTAAAAAGTGTTGGTTCTCTCGCTCCTCCCGCCTCTGCAGGGCTCCTTACAAATCACTTGCAGATGAGATGTCTGCTGCCTCACCTTTAAAAAAATAACATACCTGGGAACTGCCAATGGAATTCTTTTCCCCCTCCTGCTTTCCAGCTCCCAGGAACTGTAGGTTCAACATTTTACCTGGCAAATGAGCAAATGTGCATCAGGAAGGTTTTTGTTGCCTTGGGGCTTTTGGTTATTTAAATTTGTCAGAACTCTCAATCGTTAAAATCAGAGTTGCATTTGATGTAAACAAGAAGAATCAAAAGCTCTACTTGTGCTGTTTGGAGAGGTCACTTTCTGCAGACAGAAGTGTAATTTAAAAACTTTTTCAAACTAACCAAATGCTGGTGACAAGATGTACATGGAACCTCTTGAAAGAGCATAAGTGGCTTTTCCCAGAAAGAGAAGTACCTTTTGGTTAACCTTTCCCCAATTAAAGTGTCAAGCTCATTGGACAGCTTCTCCCATTTGAAAGCATTAACTGATGCACAAATGTTTCTGTTTTAAAGAAGATGAACTTTGGGATCTGTGGGTACTTGCAGTGATGGTTTCTCTGTGTTATTTCAATAATGCTCCATTCTCTTTGTGCTAACAGATGTCTGCACTTGACAGGTCTTCAGCACTGAAGCTTTCAGAAGCTTTAAATTGTTTTTTTGAATACCGAGTTTAAGTTTTGTGTGAGAGGTTTTCTTTTCTGCCTTGCAGTGGCTTGCACTCTGTGATTCCAACTTCTACGCTGGACTATTCTAGGACTCCAAAACCCCAAAGCCAAACAGCCAACACCCAACTGAGAGCAAATCCCCAAACCCAGAAAGGCCGAGTGTAGTTTTCAGCAGCCTTTATTCCTGGACTGGTCTGAGCTTTGTTGTGCTTTTCTGAGGTTACTTTCTACAGGAATTCAGTGCTGCTTGGCTGTTCCTGCAATAAAAGAGTGTATTTGCAGGGAATCCACTGGGTGCAGAGTTTGTCTGGCTTTATGAAGTAGTAAATTTTCTGTTGCTTAATCTAATATTCTAGAGAAAAACAGTCGTGCAGGGAAAGGAGAATGTTGCTTCACCCTCCAGAAGTGCCATTAGAGATCTTGATCTTGTTACAGTCTTTGCTATTACTTGTAAAACAGTAACATATGAGGATTTAAGGTCTGTTGCAGTCAGAAAGTACAAAGAAAAGAGTGAGTGTCGATACCAACAGAGGGCAAGCGACTGTGCTGAAGCCAGGGAGGCAATGCTGGGGCCAGCCTGCTTCCTCAAGGATCAAATCAGGGTGAGTTGAACCCTCTCTTATTTTATGGTGGGTTAACTAAGCCCTGTGCTCTGCCTCTGTGATGTTAAATCCTGCTCAGATTGTGTGCTGCTCTTTGAAGTGACAATATCCATCCTGCACCTTCACTTGTGGTTTTCTCTCCTTTTCCAAAGCACAGTCTGTCTCGCTGTCCCCTCTCCGTGGTGGTGGCTGGGTTTTGGTGGTTGAGTGCTCAGTATCCAGAGTTAGGGCTGGAAGATGCTGCAGGTTCTTGCCCTTTTGAAACACGGGCTGCTCCTGGCACAGGGGCCCTGAGCAGGATGGGCTGCAGGGACAGGGCCACCGAGAGAAGGTGTTGGAACAGAGCAGATGCTGACAGAGAAGCTCTCAGAGAAGAGCTCCACTCAGGCAAGGACACCAGGCCTGGAAATGCCAGTGGAGGCTGAAGCCTGGATTGTGTGGGGCTCCTGGGCTGGCCCAAGGAGTGTCATGGAGCTGGGACTTGGACCAAGGCTTCTCACCTGTCAAAGAAACCATCCCAGAACTGAACAAGCCGGAGTTGGGGGCGTCCCCCATCTTCTAATCCTGCACTCAATCATCTCCTGGCTTGGTAAGTATTTGGAAATGACAACACTAGAGCTCTTGTGTTCATGACATTCCTGTTAATCTGAGTTACCTCTTTTCTTGTCTCTGGTTTCTCCTGCCTTCATTTATGTGCTTGACTGTGAATGCCTCCTCAGACAGGAACACGTTGATGAGCCTTAATGAGTTCATATAATCCCTGTGAGCTCTATATTGCTGCCTAAGAACACTGGCTGTGGCTGCTTAAAAATACAGCATTTTCTGCAAAGGTGCATCATGGCACCAGCTGGAGGCATGGGGGGCTGCAGTGGGGTTGGGACAGCTGAGGTCCCCCTGGAGAAGCATCCCTGCACTGGCCAGCCTTTTCCTGCTGCAGGCTCATTTGGAAATGGCCTTTTCACACAGGACCAGTGCTTAATATATCACTCAGACTTTCCTCATTGTCTACAGTTAGAAGTCTAACCTAGGCTCAGCAAAGTAATTAGGAGAAATAATTAACAGCTCTCAGTGATGAGGCAACCTCTCTCTCCCTCCCCTCTCCCTCACCATGTGGTGCACCTTGGTAGTGACTCAGAAAACACAAGAGGACATTATGAATCAAAAAATAAGTCTTTACCTGTAATTAACTGTGCACACAGAAAGGAAAACGTGGTGATCAAGCAGCCATTAATAGTTGCTTTACTGGAGGAGAATACACCAGAATCAAATGCTCATGGCAAAATGTCCCTTTAGGTCGTGGTTCTGTTATAACATTTAATCCAAACAAAAATAAGTCTCTGCCAAAAGAAGTATTTGACCCGTACACCATACGGACATGTGTGGATAAGACACTGCACTCCTCACGTTCCAAGTGCCTCGTGGCCCCTGTGTTCTCCGTAAGTGCAAGAAAACAAAACCCAGCCATGAAAATACAAAATCAATGCAGCAACTACAGTCGTAGGCAACAGTATGTGCGTGGCCAGGCCCATGGTGGGATGCGGGACTATGCAGCAGGGATGGACCAGAGTCCCCTCTCCCCTCCCTCCCCGTCCCCTGCCTGGTGTGTGGTGGGGCTCTGGAGTTGTCATGACAGGCTTTTCCAAAACAGGACGCTAAGAGGAGGGAAAATAAAAAGAACACCCCAGCCTATACCAAAGTAAATAAAGTAATAATAAAAAAAACATCCCTTGGATCGGGGCACTGTTTGCCCAGGGCCCCGGCGGCCCCGGGCCGCCCTGTGCGGAGCAGGACAGAGTCACTGTGCGCAGGGAGGACGGACGGGCCGTGTCCCGGCACAGGCTGTGCGGTCCCCATGTCACCGCCCGGCCCCGGCTCCGCGCTGGGACACCGGGCTGGCTCCGCGGGCACGAGCCAGCCCCGGGCTCCCTGCGTACCTCTCTGCTTGGAAAGTGGACCGAAAGACGTTGTGCAAGTCCTAGCGTGAAGGAAGGCGGAGGAGGCTGTGGGGACGGCCACCCGTCACCTCGGTGTCCCCAGGTCCCTCGGGTGACGCGCCCGGGCTGGGCTCCCTCTGCGGCCTCAGAGGTCCACCCAGCCTCGCAGCTGCAGGGCGAGCACCCCCAGGGCCACGGTGGCCAGGCTGCCGCCAGCACCGAGAGCACCGTCACAGTCCTTTTTGTCCACTTCACACCTGGACTGCTGGCACAGGACCCCCTTGAAGCCCACGGGGCAGATGCAGCGCTGGTTCTGGTAGCAGGTGCCACCGTTCTGGCAGAGCAGGAGCTCGTCATCGCAGACATTGGCTGCAGGGTGAGAGAGAGGGATGTGGGTGTTACACCCCTTGGTTGCAACAGGAACTAGATTTTAGCTCTTAGGAGTTAAATTATCCAGCCCTCCCAGTGCTAGAGAGCAGTTCCAAAGTCAGCAGAATGCAGTGGAGGGGTGCAAACTCCATGGGCAAAGCTATCAAGTCATTTTGGATTTGGGAGGAATGGCCGGGATCTGCTCACCCTGCACCACAAGCATCATGGGGCACCCGAGCCAACAGTGCTGGAGATCCTGCTCCTGTTTGGAGCCATCTCACAGCTCCTTGTGGCCCTGCAGTCGGGTACTCACGGAAGCAGCCCTGTCTCCAGTAGTAGTTGGGCAGGCAGTCGTCGCACTTGGGCCCCGTGGCACCTTCCTTGCACTCACAGTAGCCGGTCTCGTTGCAGCGGTCGTGCATGGAGCCGATCTGGTTGCAGTTACATTCTGGCCAAAGACAGGGAGGTCACAGCCTGTCCTGCCTCGGGGTCCGTGCATGCAGCTCCCTGCGGGAGGGGCTGGGGACTTTGGAAAAGTCTGGAGATGTGCTGTGGAAGAGAGCTTAGAGACCAAGGGGCTGGGAGGATGTGGTGGCCTGAGAGGCCCTGACAGTGCAAAAGGCCATGGGTACAAAGGCCACTCCTCTTTGGAGCTGAGCCCCTCCTGGCTGAGCAAGGCATCTGAATCCAGTCAGAAAGGTATTCTACTGTGAGGGTGTGGAGGCCCTGGCATGGTTTGCCCCGGAGCAGCTGTGGCTGCCCCTGGATCCCTGGCAGTGTCCAAGGCCAGGTTGGACGGGCCTTGGAGCAACCTGGCATAGTGGAAGGTGTCTCTGCCCATGGCAAGAGGTTAGAGATAGTTTCCAACCCAAACTGTCCTGTGATTCTATGATATTATATAGGCTTTATTGTCAGGGAAGAGGTGCCTTGGCAGGCTGCAGTGACCGTACCAGCTGCTATCCTTGCAGAGCATGCATGTGGGGCAAACACCCTCCAGAGAGGGGCTGAATGAAGCCCACCCACAGAGTGAGGACCCACCCCGGGTGCTCACCTATGCAGACATTCTCATCGTCCAGCTCGGCCGAGCTGTTGCGGTAGAAGCCCAGGCGGCAGTGCTGGCAGTGCTGGCCCCGCGTGTTGTGCTTGCAGCTCACGCAGGTCACCACGTTCAGGAAGTCGATGTAGCTGCAGCGGTTGGAGTGGCCGTAGCACTCGCAGTCTGCGGAGGAGAGGAGGAGAGAGCTGGGACATGGGCCTGGAGCACCTTCCCTCCGCTGGGAGGAGGAGAGGAGCTGCTGTGGAGGAGAGTCCTGCCTGGGAGAATGCTGTAGGAATGCTGTGGGAATGCTGTGGCCACTGCCAGCATAGGGCTGGGGTGTGCTGGGCAGGAGGAGTGCACACAGTTCTCCACCACCACGGGGGGATAGGGCTGGAAATCATCGCTCAGAGAGCAGAGCAGGGTCAGGGTCCCTGTAATCTTGGGGTGTGGACAGGCAGGAGCCAGCCCCTTGCAATCCCAGGACATAATCTCTTTCAGAAAGTGCATAATCATGGGAGCAGGCAGTGGAGGGGAGTCAGGTGGTAATTACAGAGCTGCCTTGTTAATGAGCAGAGCCCTATGCCGGGGTTTGGTTCTGGGGAGGCTGCAGGACCTGTGAGGAGCTGGGCTGGGGTGCAGAGCCCTGGCAAAGGCTCTGCCTCTCTGGGGCACAGAGGGGAGTGGCCCGTGGGATGGGGCTGGCAGAGGCTGCTTAAGTGGAGATGAAGCTGCTGCGTGTCCAGGTAAAACCTCACAGCTTCTCTTTTTCCCCTCTGTGTCCCTTCTCAGCAGCCCCATTCCTGTTGTGAAGGGTGGTGGCTCTCCGGTTAAATGTTTAAAATAAGTCTATGCAAGGTAACGTGGCTTGTGTGGGATCTTTCAACAGCTGGTGGACGGGTGTGTGAAGGTTTGAACCAGGGCTTGCCTGGAACAGCACAGCCTGCAAAGGCTGCTGATGGGGTGGGACATGCCACTATCACTTGGCCAAGTGCTCCTGTCCCCAGGGCTGACCTCTCTCAGCTGTGGGCACGTGTTAGAAAACAACCATCTGTGGGTGAATTTGTAGTCAGGGGGATTGGATTATGTGCTTCTTGTGCTTGCTTTTTATTACCATGACTAGGGATGGTGATAACCTTGCAGTGCTGGATCTTACTGGGAGTTTATATGTAAATGTGTTTATGTACTGATATGTGCAACTCTGGAGAGAAGGAGGTGACTTGTGGCCCAGCTGGCCTGGTCAGGAGGTTCCCAGCCAGCAAGGGCAGGGGATAACATGAGCAGAAATTCTCAGCCAGGTCTGAGCTTTCAGAGCCTTCGGAGAGAGGTTTGGAGCTGGGGCTTTGTTCCAAGCAGGACATTAAACATTCAGGGATGGCAGAGGGGTGGCAGGGAAGGGTGTGGGTTGGCATGCACATGCAGCTGGAGGAGGAGATGTGATCAATGACATGATGACCAGGGAAGATGGAGCAGGGCAGAGGTTTCCCCACGGTTCACAGCTGCCTGAAGAGGAGCTGAGAGTGTCTTGTAATCCTGACCCCCTGTGAAAGAACTTCAGCCTCATCAACTGACATCCAAAGAATTTCAGCTCAAATACTGCCTGCTGCAATTCCCAAGCAGTGTTTCAGACTCGGGAAGCACTGCTACACACAGCTAACAGCTAACCACAACTTGGACAGACCCTCCCCACCTTCTCCGTGTCTGAGTCTGCAGGACCACCTCACCTGAGCGAGGTCAGGGAGCCCTGGAGTGCCGCCCTCCCTCCACTTACCTTTGTACGTTTCAATGGGAGCCACTGGGCCAGAGTTTGGTTTGAGCCGGATGAGTTTTGAGCTCTTTGAGGATGCTTGAGAAAAATCAGAGACAGGCTTTTTCTCACTGCTCAGCACCACCCCGTGTCCTCCCCTGCCACGAGAACAATGCCGAGCCAAGAGCACTGTGCTGGCATCTATTTCTGCACCAGACAGCTGGGAGCTGCTACATTTCTCCTCTTCCCGTCCCCTCCTCAAAGTCTGATGCATGAAAAACTCAATGCACAACACTACTGCAGAGCTGGGAGGAGCAACTCACCCACGTGCCCCCTTGATTAGGGTTTGGTGGCGTGGTTTGGGTTGTTTGGGATAAGGATCTACAACTTACAAACCACATCTACAGGCCATGGGCTCGGGCTGATGGAGGTCACGCCAGCTGGCAGCCAAAAATCTGCGAGGAGGACAAGCGCTACGGAGGTGGCATCTGGCAGGAGTTGCTACAGGGTCGTGCAGAGCAGGTGCTGCTCCAGCCTGGCCTGTCCCCAGCAGCACGTACCTGTCTTTTTGCCGTGCTTCTTGCCTGCAGAGTGTGCTGTGCGCCCTGCTTTGCTCTTCGGAGCCGCTACACCAGGATAAAACAGGTCTTAGAGATGTGCTGGGGAGGGGCCTCCCAGGCCAGCCCAGGGCCATGTTTCCTATGTGTCCTCAGGGTAAAGGGCTGTCCCGGCTGGAACGGGGCTCCCTGGGGGTTGTGCTGTCTCTGTCTCACACAGAATGACCCAGCACTGAGGGTGAAGGCCATTGAGCCTTGGGAGGTTTTGGGCTTTGGTGAGCCCAGTGAGGGGCAAGGTTGAGCAGCACTGAGGTCCCACAGGGTGTTTGGAAATGGATTCTGGTTCTGTTGTTTTTTTTGTGAAGCTCAAGCCCTTGCAAGTGCTGTGGTGCTCAGGGAGACCCTGGGTGGGCATTGCCAGCTCCAGCCTCCTGTGTTGGTCACAGCCTCACAGTGACAGTGATGGCAGGAGGTGGCCATGCTCCCCATGGGCTCAGCCATGGTCAGAGTGCACCCACTCCTGCTTCCAACACCACCCCTGAGGCTGCAGTGGTACCAGGGCCCTGCTGGTCTCCATGGCTTTCCTTGACCCCAAACATCTCCAAAAAGACCTCCCTGGGGCTGGATGAGCGAGCTGAGCTGAGCTGGACCCTCTGAGTAGGAGATTGTGCGATGGTGGGTTGTGCTGAGGGCAGGTGGGTTGTCCTGGCCTGTGGCACCAAGGCAGAAACCTGCCCTGTCCCAGCCCTGGGGACAGGTCTGGCCTTACCTCGCATGTTCTCAGGAGGGTCTGGTGGCTTTGGCTTCTGTCCAAGTGCTGCTGTGTTTGGTGGGTCATCACAGGTGGCATCAGAGAGAACATCAGATTTAAAACAGACCCCCCCCGGGCTGCTTAAAAAGGTGGCAAAGGGACACTGGAAGCTCTAGGCAGGTGTCTAGGCTGGGTCAGCAGAGCTGTATCTGGTTGAGGATATGCTGAAGCAGGAAGGAGAGACAAAGTCTCCTGAAAATTAGCATCTAGAAGTGTGAAGAGAGGCAGGAAAAATATTCCTAAGGGGAAGGTGTGGGAGCTGCCGGGTGGCTGAGTGTTGGCACATGGTCCTGACATTGCCCAGGCATGGAGAAGCCAAATCTGCAAAGCACTGTCAGGATGTCAGCACACCTGGCCCCTTGGTGTAGCTGCATCAAAGGCAGCTTTGCCTCTCTGTGAGGCCAGACAGCCCCAGGATGTGGTGATCTGCACGGGAGGGATGCTAAAGTCTACGGCTGGAGCGAGCTACAGGAATCTTGGGTGGGAAACAGGAGCTGAGCGCCAGAGGCAGCCACCAAAGCGTGTGTGTGGTGGGAACCCTGAGGAGGAGAAGCTTCAGCTTCAACAGCCAGAGAGAAACCTCCCAAAGCTCCCACCTGGAGCACCTCAGGCAGTCACACAGGAGACCTGAACAAGGAGATGCATTAGAAGGATCTGTGCTCTAAAGGACACAGGCCTATCCACTCACAGGGTAATTCTGCTCTACAAACAGGCTCCAGCCTCGGGAGGTGACAGCATTTCCATGATCCTCTCCATTCACCCCAGGAGCAAGCTGTGAACAGTCCCTTCTACCACTCACCACCCTCATCTAAACCCCGAGGCTCAATCCAGCCTCACCGGATCCCCAGCTGTGTGCAGGGCACAGACAGGCCCCGAGCTTTTTCCCAGGCGGAGGAGGAGAAAGGCATGGAAAACACAGATCCAGAGCTAGAAACTAAAGCATTCTCTGAGCTGGTTCTCACTGGCAGGACCCAGCTCAGCCACGTGGCACCTACCTTGTGCTCCTGGGCCAGTCTTGGCCAGGGGAGAGCCCACCTGCAGTGGGGCAGCTGCCGACAAGCTGGGGTAGTCTTGCAGTGATCAAAGGGAAAATTGTGTTACTGGGGGAGCTGGTATCCCATGAGGAGCCCTGCAGCATTCCCACAGGGAGTCAGAGCCCCAAATCCAACACCCAGCCCTGTGCCACGGAGGTCCTTAGGCACTAGAAGGGCTGGGGAGCCCTTGGATTGTGAGGGGCAGCTCAGCACACAGGGGTTTGCTCCTGTGTTTGGAGCAGGATCTGAGCCACCACCCTGCACCCCTCTGCTTTGAAGGAACAGCTGAAAAACAGCCCAGGTATCCTGGGATGGAGGCACCAAGCCCTGGTTTCCAATCCCAGCTTCCAGGCCCTCCTTCAGGCTCTGCTCTTTTCCCTCAGAAATAGAAATTAAAGAATTTCCAACCACCGCAGAGAAGTTGAACCAGCAAGAAATTCTATAGCTCACTTGTTTGGTTTCCCTGCAAACCCTCACCCCCACTGGCTCCATCCCCCTCCCCGGCTCCTCAGTATTGGTAACAATCTTCAGGTTTGCTAGAAAACAAACCAGGGACTAAGAATTTTAAAAGCCATATTATTAATTTCAAGCTCCAGTTGGGTAACATAAGGAGGAGGAGGAAAAAAAAAAAAATCTCTTGATCCTTGCCAAGTTTCAAAGGACAAACCCGAGTAGGAGAGAAATGTGATTTCCCAGCCTCGTCAAGAGGATGATAAACAATACAGAATAAAAAAGAAAAAAAAAAGATTATTTTTTTAATGACAAGCTCTAAGAGAAGGTGATAGACATTGTCCTTTTCAGCTGGAAAATGGAAACCAATTGATATTAATACGGTGTTAAAGAGAATATGAAAAAATCCCTGTGCAAATTGGCAAGGGTTTAATTAGAGTCACAATAAAAAACAGCCCTGGAGGCATTTTGCTTTTTAGTCATTCACATACACCTCCACTCAATCGCATTTACAGAGCCAAGAAAATTATTAATGCTCATTATCCTGAGAACCTTTCCCTTTGTAGCTCTGGGCCATAATGGACAATTTTACATTTTGGGAGGGGGAGAGAAACACGTTTTGCCCCAGACCCACTTCATAAAAATGGGAAACGATGGGCAGCTCTGATGGAATTGCTGTTCTGGTGGGCTTCTGAGGAAGTGGAATAAATGGAACCAAGAAGTCACATTTCATAGCAAAAACCATTGGGGAAAACAGCACTGGAGAAGCCTGGAAAAGTCCTTCTCAAAACATAAACGTGGGATCCCTTCCTGCAGGACCTCCCCAAAGCCAGGCTGTCAGTGTTCACTTTCTGCTGGAGTTCGTGACCACCCAGCAGGGCTGAGGCTGGTCCTGTTTTTCCCAGAGGTGAACTGGCACTGCTGAGACTGCCATGAACTAAAGGGAGAAAAATTGCAGCAGGAAAAAAAAAAAAAAGAAAAAAAAGAAAGAAAAGTTGGGGCTTTTTTGCTTATTTTGAACATGGGAAAAAATATAACAAATGGCAAGGAAGAAGCTGACAGGCTTCAAGGAAGGTTTTGAAATAACAGAACTGCAGAAGGCAAAGGAGAATAGCACTTAATTCATCCTCCTAAGGGTAACTCTGCGATTTCTTTTCCTTCCACCCGTTTTGGCAGCTTCCACTGCCTTCAGACCACAGCCCTTGCCCATGAACTCATCCCTCTCTCCCCTCTCGCCGCACGACTGGGCACAAAAAGCATCCTACGAGCACGACCACAGCTCCACCTTGACCACGGAAAACACCACGAGCAGCCAAAGGAAGCAGATGTCTAGCAGCTCCATGCAACCCAGAGACAACCCAAATCTAATCTACTCCTCTAGCCTACGTGCCACGCTGCTTCTGCCGTGCTGCTACCCACTGGTGTGCGGAGGCACTGGGGAGAAGGGAAAAACACGTCGGGCTGGCTTTAAATACCTGATTTTTTCTGTGTTTCTGTCACGGGCACAGAGGAGGCAAACTCAGAGGCTGGTCTGATGATGCTTGCTTATGGTGGGAAGCAGAAATTCAGAGGGCAGAAGACAGTGTGTCAATTAGAGGGTGAAACAGCGTGGGGATGGGACAGGGCTCTGGCAGCACTGGTTTAAATGTCAGGCTTTAAAGCAAGGAGGGATTTTTAATGCTTCTAAAATTCAGAAGGGGGTTACAACAGAGTATCTCACTTTGGGATTCTGACCCTGCTTGGGGGTCACCTCCTGCAAATATGTCCTACCAGGAGCTCAGGGGGTCACCCCTTTCACAAGGTGTCTCCCTTGAGGCCCAGGTGAATTAGATCTGCAGCTTCTTGGGGATGTCATGGATTTAAAGAAACACTTTACGTTTTCCACAGAGAAGGAGCAACATCTCAGGCCAAAAGGAGATCAGAATTAAGCTGTGCCTTGATTCTCTCTTGCTGGTCAAGGGCACACAGTGGACCTTTGGCATCAAACCCCTCATGCTGCCCAGGTAAGAGCAGGTCCTTGAGCTGCTGGGTGGTCCTGGCTACCCTATTCTGTGGAGCAGCCCCTCCAGGGACTGTCACCACTCCCAGGCACACCATCCTGGGGTGGGACCTGGCTCTGGAGAAGCACAGATGGGGATCTGGATGGGGGTGAGGAGCTCGGAGCTCAGGCCTGGCTGTATCAAGCCAAGGATCTGGCAGCTGGGCTGCAATTTATTAATTTTGTCCCTTGCCATCAGTTAATGAAAGCGTTAGGAAAACATTTTCTCTGCCCAGGAAGCAGGTTTTGGAGGAGGAATAAACCCTGAGGTGCGTGATGTCTCTCAGGTCCCTCAGAGCAGCCTGGCAGGAGAGGTTACCCCCAGCACCCCAACCCCATAGAGACACTGTCCTGCCTGTGCCAGAGGTGCCACAGAACACTGCAAATTGTAAAAGAGACACACCAAGCAGCTACCCACATGAACACAGCAAAAAAAATAGCCCTAAAATGTCACTACAGGTGAGCATGGATAAAAATCAGATGGCCCCAAGTGCATGGTGTGGATGCAGCTGTGATCACCTGGCCCTGCTGGGGCTGTGGGGATGGTGTGAGCTCCAGGCTAGGGGGTGGATGAACCTCCTCCTGCACAGGTACAGCTTAGGTCTGGGTGAGGAGCTCTTCCTAACAGAGCTGAGCCTTGCACTCTTTTTCCAGGGTCACTCCAACTCTGTGGAAGTTGCACCTAAACCCTCGGCTCCCTGATTAACTCCTCAAGCAGGGTACTTCCATGAATATATCTATATTTGCATAAACATGCAATCAAGTTTCCTCATCCCTTTGACTGGCTTCTGGCAGCTCCCCCAGACAGACTGTTACTAACATGCTGTGGGTGTAAAACGTCCTCCTGGGAAATATCAGGCCCTGAAAGCATGGCAAAGGGAGGAATGCGTGTCTAATTCCCCCATGAGCAGCTTAAAAAAATGTCCTGCTGTTAAGTTTTATCTGCTCATTTCCAAAAGACAAGGAAAAACACTGTCTCCTTGTTCACAGGGGGAGGGAAGGAGGAACCCCCAGAAGAAGGACAAAAGTTTTCCTCCACAGGGTGATTTCAGAAATTAGGAAAGGATGTTTCTGGCGCGTGTGTGAGCTCCAGCCCTGCACGCTCCCGGGCTGCTTGGACAGCGGCCACCTGGGGAATGTTGGAATTCTGCCCTAGGAAAACTGCACCTGCATTACATCCATGAGTTTGGCCACAGGGACTTGGTGCAGGATTGGGACAACCAGCAAGGACAGAGCAAAGCCTGTGGGCTGCTCTGAGTCTGGTGGCAAGTGGCAGGAGGTCAGGGATAGAGCAGGATGGGGTTCAATTCCCCCCTCCTTCCAGAGAAAGATGTGGTTTAAATTTATTACGGATCAGTAAAGTCTTCATTGCTTTCCTGCTCTGCCTTGTCATGGAGCTGTGAGAGCATCTCTGGCAGCTGTGCCAGAGACAACAGCAAACCAGGGCTTCCTGGAGGCTGGGGGAAGCGAACCAAGTCAGGGTGATTTTTATCCACGTCCCTTTATCATCCTACAGAGCAGAGACCCACAGCTGCCAACACAGCAGCCCCGTGGGAAGCAGCTGAAAGAGGAGCCTGGGAACAGAGTCCTGGCTTCAGAGCGGGGCAGGGAGCATGGCACCCACCTGGCTGGCTGGTGGTGGCTGGTAGGGGGGTGCTGCTGGTAGTGGTGGTGGTTGTGGTGGTGGTTGAGGTGGTGGTGGTTTTTGCGGTGGTGGTTTTTGCAGTGGTGGTTTTTGCCGTGTTTGCTCGCTGAGGTCGCTCGTACGCTGACAAGCAAAGAGAAGAGTTGGGAGGCACTTACTGGGGGGAATGGAGGGTTTCCATGCCAGCCTGCACACCCGTGAGGCTGCTGCTGCTGGGCTGAACTGGTGACTGATTTCTCAGCACAGTCACAACTGGGGCACTGGCAGGATTAAGGCGACGGCGGCTCGGTGACGCTGCACGCAGCGAGGGCATGTGTGTGTGTGAGCAGGGGCTGCAGGCTGGGGCTGTATCAGCTTACTCTGTTGGTGCAGATATTGGCTTAAATACTTACAGCTCGATCATAAACTAATTGCCAATTAAGCTGAAAAGGGGAAATGGAGGCATGTCTGGGCAGGGATGGGGCGAGGAGCGGGTGGGAGGTGCCAAGGAGCCCCCAGGCCAAGCTGTGCTTCCAGTGCCCGGTGCCTACGTGCCCAGCTGTGCTCCTTCCACAGTGCCATTCCCTGCTGCCACCCCTCACCAGACTGCCTGCCACCATCAAAGCCAACCAGGACCATTGGCACGTGTTTGTTTCCAGTGGCACCCTTCAAATTTAGGATGGCTTGGGGTCAGCAGAGCCCCCGCAGAGCCGGGTGGGAGCGATCCCACCCCACTGCTCCCCACAACAGCCCCGACTGGAGTAACACTGGGACACAAATTCCTGCTTAACTTACACCTGCTGCCCTCCTGTCCTTGTTTGTCCCACTGCTTCATGCAGATTATCGTGCTTAATTTCATAATAGCCCTGAGCTAGTTTAAATACTTAATTTAGGTCACTTCTAGTCTCCTATGTGGGCTAAATAATCTCTCCTTAACTGGCCTTGGACGCAAATCCCTCCTGTCCACCTCCTGCACATCACTCCCAGCACCCTCCTGGCTTCTGCCCCGCAGAAAATCTTGATGGGGAACGTTTTCCAGGGAAACAAAAGTAGTGCTGAGGATGCCAAGCTTTGTAAATGGGAAGAAAAAAAATTATCAGAATGATTTTGAACAGAAAGGTGAAGAATATTTTGGACTGTTGAAACATTTATTTTTTTAAATCCTAAATTACTTGAGGGAGACTTTTAATTTTTATTTGAAAATTTCAAGCACTTAACTGCTAAAAACCTAAATATGGTTCATTTACCCAGAAAACCTGTCCTCCATTTTTCTATTAGGTGCATTTTTCTTAATTGCAATTTCATTTGCATTTCCCTGAAACGATTCCTCCTCCAATTCTTTCCACTTGCCTGCAAACCAAAGAATTCATTATTCATTCAGCTCCCTGATTTGTCTCTTCTGGAGGGGCACTCCAAACCACAACACTCAAACCCAGGCTTCTGCTTACCCAAAACTCCAGGCTCTTTGATATCAAACTACCTCCAGCTTTGTTAAATAAGGAGCCCTCTCCTGCCATCAATCTTGCAGCAGAAATCCCCGCTGAGCTCTGCTGCCTTTGCTGCTGACACCTCACAGACATATGTTCATATACATACACGTGTACATACAGATGTACACACACTCTATATGCTTTTTTATTGATAGACCAAGGTGACCCAGCCTGGGTCCTACACCAAATAATTCACACCCAGCTCCTTCTCAGAGCAATTCTGCAATACTGGGGGGGACAGGGGGGAGTTCACAGGGAGCACTGGTGATTTTGAAGAGTCTTTTTTTATTTCCTTTCTGGCTGCCATACTAACGAACCTCACGGGGGGAAACCATGCCAGAGGGAGAGGCAAAATGAGGCTACTGAAGTCAGAGGAAGAAAATATAAGACTCTTTGACAGGACAGAAAATGAGGCACAATTAGGGAAGACTTATTGCCTGGAAAATGATAATGGATAGAAAATAACCATATTTTTTTTCTTAGTGGCATCCACAAGGATCATGCACCGAGGTGTTAAATGCCAGCGTTTCACTCAGGGTTTTACTTACTGCCAGAGGCTGAGCCTGCAGCTGCACCTGGAAAAAACAAGAGGAAGCCCAGTCACTGGAAGCAGGACACCATCAGAAGATCATACAGACACACAACATGGGACTCAACAGCAGCTAATTAGTGGGGGCTTGCTCACAGGCACATCAGTTTGCTGCTACAGCTTAAAAGCTGCTTTTGTCAAAGCACAGAAACAGCCAGACAACGCTGTCTGGGCTCCTGGCATCTCAAGCCTTTCACCCGGGGAAGGAAAACCAGCGTGGTCCTTGCTGATGGGTTTTTTTCTGTTAACCATTTCCTTGGGCTGCTGTGAAAGCCCAGCAAAGGACAAGCACATCCTTGGAGGAGCACTGGGCTGAGGACAGGTTGTAGGGTCTGAACAGGGAACTAAAGGCCATGGGCCTCCCTGCTGTAGCACGTGGGTGAATCATGGGAAGTCTCAGCTCTGCATGAACATAAAGCACAGGAGCAGTGATGGAAGAGGTAGGACTACCAAGAGGAGAGGGCTTCAGAGAACTGCCTCTGGGGCAGAGGAAGAGGATGTTGATGTGGGGAGAAGGAAGCAGAGGAGAGAGTTGGGGTGGGGAGGAGGAAGAAGACTGAGTGACAGATGGGAAGAGAGATGAATAGGAAAAGGAAGAGCAGAGGAGAAAGAGAAATAGGAAGAGACACAAGGAACGGAGGGGAGGGAAAAAGAGAGAACAGCATGTCTGTGCCTGTCAACACCAGAAACTCTCCCAGGCTCCTTTGAAGCAATGCAGCCGCTTGGTGGGAGCTGACAAGCTCGTTCCCTTTCAAAGAACCTGCTCGTCTACCAGCCCTGGCACACACAAAACATTCCCGTCATGGCCTTCGGAGCCTGAATTTCAGCTTTGATCATCTTAAAGCACATAAATCTTTCAAAAACTTTGGGGGGAGGGAGAGCAAAGATTCTCTTTGGTAATGCTCAAAGCTGGTGCTTGAAAGGCTGGAGTGGCTACTGTAGCTTCATGACATTTAAACAAGTTTGCTAATGTGGAGTGGACAGGAACCCAAGAGGAACCGGCCCATCTGTGATGTGTCCTGCCCCAATTCCCTGCTCGGAGGATGGTGGGAATGCATCCTCCCTCTCGCCTGCGCGCCGCCACCGCTGTCAGAGCCGTGTTCCAGCAGCAATTGGAGGAGGCTGGGGCTGCGCACGGGGACCGCAGCTCGCAGTGCTTCCCTGGAACACCGGCACGCACGGAACGGGATCCAGAGCGCAGCCAGCACTCCTGCAGCTGAGCAGAGCCAGCACAGAGCCCCAGGGCTGCTCGACAGCCAGAGCTCTGCTGTGCTGAATAACGCCTTTGTCAAAGGGCAATAACTGGCATTGCCCCGAAGCCGTGGTTATATCTTGGCCCAAGGTCATCCTCCCCATTCTTGACCATCATTTAGATTCACCATTCCTCTACCAGCAGCCAACCAGATCCTCTTTCATTTCTCTCTGTACCAAGACAGGGGTAAGAACCCGTTTCCCTTTGGAAAGCTGAGCATCCTGCATGGATTCAAGCTGGAGAAGGACAAGATGAGCACCCGCTCCCATCTGTGGGTGTTGAGCAGCCCAAGGCAGGGCTGGCTCCCTGCAGGTTACTTACATGCATTGGGGGACCCGTTAGGGAGAGGCAGGTAGGACCCTGCTCGCCAGGACCTGGAGCGAAAGTTCTTCTTGCACTTGCCGCAGTCCTGCCCCGTGGTGTTGTGCTCACACTCGCACTGGAGGCTGCCCTCTTTGAAGGTGCACAGGTTGGCGTGGAGGTTGCATTTACACCTGGAGGAAGAAGACAGGGGGAGAGCTGTCAGGTGTTACTGCTGCTCCTCCTTGCCCCCAGCGTAGCGTTGAAAATGTGCTGAAGCTGGGCTGGTCACCCCTTCCTGCTCTTCCTGCAGGTTCTTCTCACTGAACTCAGCAGTTTTCCCCAGGTATCTGGTGCTGGGGTTCAGTGTCCACTTCCTCGCCCAGGGCAGATCTGCAGTCTCTCGTCCAAGATGAGACACTTCACTCCCACCATCCGACTGAGGAGCACAGACTGTTTAATGGCAAGTCAGCATCTCCAGCTGAGATACCAGGAAGGCGTCACTCACATGTCAGGCTGTCACAGGAATCTGGGTGACTACCTCAGATGGAAGCTTTTATTGGAGGCAGCCTCGGGCTTTTGGATGGAGGAGCCGGGCTAACCCTGATGGCTGTCAGCCCTTGCCCCCTGTGCACTGTGCCAAAGCCAATAGCATTTTCTCCCGTGGTATGAGGCTGCCCAGCACAAACCCTTTTCCCTACATGCAGCACAGCCTCAGCCTGCTGTGACCAAAATAACACAGACAACAAGCCACCACCAGAATCCACCAGTTAGTCCCCGCCTCATCAGAGAAGGCAACAACTAAAAACACTATTCAGCAATTTGCAAACATTAAGAAACTTTTAATGAGCTGTAGTGCAGTATGCAGGGAATAATTATCTCCGTGCACAATAATTCCTGTTGCTCAGACTCCGGAGGTGACTTGCGCAGAGCACAGAGGCTGAGCCCATAACTCACACGTGGCTCTGGTGACTCCTGGGCCCGAGCTGAGGCCATCAGACAGAGACTTCGGGGACCAAAACATCTCATTTCATTCCAGACAGCCGATCCCTAGCACAGCCCGACGGTTTTCCCTGCTTTGGGCAATAATTTACACTCTCAGAAGCAGAAGCATTAGAAAACAGTAATGCTGTGCCTTCTGTGCAGGGGTGGAGAAGTCTGATGGGGCAGTGCTTCCTTTTACAGGGCTCAAGAGATGCGGAGCTGGGGGAATGAGCTGCCTGCAGAGAAGATAGAGGAAGCATGGCCTGCTGCTCCTCGTGCTCTGTCTGCTCTGGGATAAACAGCCTGGATCAGGCTGGGAGCTGGGAGTCTGGGTGCTGGTGCTGCGCATGCCTCCTGCTCTTGGTGCCTCTCCCCCTCTCCCTTGGAGCCCCCAAAGAAGCTCCCCAGCCACCTGCCTGACCCACTGAGGCCTCCTTTGCTGTGCTCCCCTCACGCATGGCTGGATAAGCTGACCTCATGTATGATTTTTTTTCCTCTCCCTCCCCTCCCTGTCCTTAATTCTAGCAAACCCCGCTCAGAGGCTAAACATAAGCTGGATGAACAATCTCTCCCCATCTTACAACCCTGCCCTGTCTCTGACCAAGCAGAAGAGGGAATTTTGCAGCCTCTGAAAGGGAGGAAAGAAGAAAATGTGGCCTGGGGAGCAGAGACAGACACTCAGCATGCTCCACTTGAAACCGTGTGTTGGTGAGGGCTGGAGATGCTGCGTCACGGCTGAAAGCACTAACAGCCTCCGAGCACTGGTGCTCTGGGAGTAAGCCACGAGTCCCAGCATCCAGGAGAAGGAAGTGGCTTTGGCTGGTACCTACAGCCAGGAGGGATGCTGAATTTCAGATGCTGCAGGTTCTCTTTGGCTCTGGTGAGGAAGGATTTCAGCTGAGCTGTCCCAGCCCTTTGGCAGAGGCGCTGCCCAGCCCCGGGGTGCTGCGGAGCCTGGCTCTGAATTATTCAGCCTCCACACTGCGTGGCCTCCTTCTCTCACTTCAAAATGAGCAGACGAGAGCAAAGCAGGCAAGATAGTGGGTTAAAGCAGGTCAAAGCCTCACCACTGCTGCTCTGGGCCCTGCCTGAACAGAGCAACAGCTTCGGGAGCTGCAGCTCTCCTCCCTCCTCCGCTGATGGGGGCGAGGGGATGGGGCAGCTCCAGGCCACAGCCTTGTCATGCAGCATCCAGCCAAGGGGGGTTTAAGAGCCCCAGGGGAGTGGGTACAAGGATGGAAGGGACTGTCACACCCCTTTTTTTGTCAAAAGTTTGGGATGAGGTGGAGGGTGGTGCTTGGCTCCAGTGTTTGACCCTGTGAGTCAAGGACCAGTCATAGTGGGGACATAAGCCCTGAGTGGCTACCACCTGCCCTACAGTGGCCTGGGGCAGCCTCTATCACCACCCTCCACACGTAACACATCCTTGCTCCTGGCATCCCCCACCAAGAGCCAAGCAGGCATTTCGGGGTGCTTCTGGCTCCGAGCTGCTGCAGTGCAGAAGGGCGAGACCTGTCCACCATTAATTTGGCTCCAGCCACAAAGCTTCCCCCAGGCAGTGGGACCCAGCCTTGCTGAGGCACGGGTGTGTGCAGGAGGCAGCCAGAAGTGTCTGCTCGTACACAGACGCTGCTCACTTGCTGCTGGGGAGGGCTGAGAGCCCAGCACCAGCTCCTGGTGCAGCCACAGCTGCCTCCTGCCCAGGATGGGAGCCCATGGATGTCCCCCAGCCAGGTGTGATGGAGCACTGCTCTTCCCAGGGGAGACCCTTACTTCCTAATTGGTGTAAACAGGGAAAATTAAGTCAAGAGGAAGCAGAGGCAGGTGTTCACCTTGCCTGCCTGTGCCCGGGTCACTGATGTTTCTCACTGCTAGACTCTTTGCCACTGTGCAAAAGTTTTGTTATCCAAAGGATCAATTTTACCAGGGAATTGCTTTCTGAATTCGACCTTTGAGGATCATCAATCTAAGCAGGGAACTGTAACCCCAGCAGGCTGACCCCGCAGCACAGCACTTTCCAGCCCAATCAATCAGGCTGCATTATTTAATGGTGAACCAAGCCGAGCACCCTCAGCCAGCCCTGTTTTGGGCAGAGGTTTTTGCATCCCAGCCTTCCTGCAGCTCGGGCTCAGTGGCTCAGCTTCAACCCCTTCCTCAGGCTTCTGAGCCTCCTTGTCTGGGCCTGCAGCCCAAGGACACGTGCTCACTGATGGTCTGTGCCTATCTTCCCCCAGCCAAGACTCAGCTGGCGGAGACTGGAGTAAATGGCATTAGCCCAGTCCCCTGGGTGGGAGCTGCTAGTCCTGCTCGCCTCTGCTCATCCTCCTCGGCGCCCAGCCACGGCAGGAAGGAGAGGATGAAGGGAAAGGTTAGGAGCTACTTAGCAATGAGGCTTAAAAAGCAGCAGCGGGGCAGACACCTGCGTTGTGTCCTGCAGAAGGCAGCCCCGGCCCCGCTCCAGCCCTGGGGCTGCTCCAGCACTCTGCTGGTTGCAATATGGTCTCTCTGGCTCTGGAGGAGATCTGAGGAGCTGGGAGTGTTTCTCCTCTCTGACTCGTGGGTCAAGGCTGTGCTGACAGTGCTGTTTCTCAGTGAGCATTCAGAGCCTGTGTAGGGTCAGCCATGGATGGGGAGCAGCCCCAGAGCACACCCAGCAGGACCCCAGCACCCTCGGGCACCAGGGACACCCATCCTGCACCAGGCTGGCAGTGGGTCACACCACTGCACTTGGCATTAAACAGAAACTGGCTCACAGTGTTCTCAGCAGGAGTGGTCGGAGCAATGTGTGCCCCAAGATGTTACAGTGTGCACAAAGGGGTATTTATGAGTTTATTTTAGTGCAGGTCATTCAGCTTCCCTCAGACTGGTGCAGTGTGGTCTGATGCTGCCAATGCCTCCACCAGGGAACATCACAGAGCTTGGAGCGCCAAGGAAAGTTTACAGGAAAGTGTCCTTTTTTTTTCCTTTTTTCTTTTCTTTTTTTTTCCAGCCATAAAGAACACTTTTCTGCAGTTCTCCACATCAGCATCCTGGAGGTCACAGCAGTGAGCTGCTGGAGAGGTGTCTGGTGCCAAGCCCACGTGTGAGGGAAGAAGATGCCCACACACAGGGAGGGGGTGAGTGCAGCAAACCTGCAGCAAACCTCCCTCTGTGCTGGGAGTGGGAAAACAGCCCCTTTCCCTGAGCTTTCATTAATAATGACGTTTGAACTAATTTTTAAAAGCCATCCCAGCCCTTTGTTTTCCTTCCAAGGATTCTTACTTGTTTTACAACCTCTTCCCTGTCCTCAACCCCACCTGCAGAGCAGAGAAGAGAGGCAGGGAAAGGCAAAGAGCATCTCCTCATCCCTCTCCCTTCCTGCAGGGATGGGGCAGCCTTGGGGTGCTGGCACCCCCCAGGCCCGATGCAGTGACACTGCTGTGCTGGGTAGGGCTGGAGGAACTGCTGGGTGGGGACCCAGAGAGCTGCTCCCTTGTGCCTCTTGCCCAGTTCCTATGAGACAACACTGACTGCCCTGAGCTCCTTAGAAAATCCTGGACATGGAGCAGCAGAAGGCCACCACCTCCCCTGCAAGCCTCTTTCCAGCCCAGCCTGCACATTCCTCTCCGTGAGGATGCTCTGCATGGACACAGGGATACTTTGGAAACTGCTGGTCCCCTCCTGCTGGCTCCCGAGCCATCACACTCCTGCTTTTCCCCCCATGGGCTTGGCTTTGCCCCTCTGCTCCCTTTCTGCCGGTGCTGGTGCCGGGGAGAGGCGGCTCGGGAGCGCTGCTAATGACTGCCGGCCAGAGGAAGGCTTATCAGAGCTTTCCCCTGAATTGTTTGCTCTCACTGTAATTGATGAGCCTTTAATGAGTCTCATGGGATGATGTGTTTGAAGGGAGCTCTTTCCTCTCTGTCCCCAAGGAAAACGATGTTTCAACTGATCTGGGCTCTCGGGGAAACATGAATAACTCTTCTCCATCTCTCTATTGTCATCCTCAGCGCTGCTCGCAGCACGCTCCGGCAGCTGCCTGGCCATCACTTACCCACTTCTACCTGCTCTTTTGCAACTGTTTTGGCAGCTCAGCAAAAGCAGGAAGCAAATCTTTTGGGCAAAGCATAACGGGTGCTGAGCTTGGATTGTTTCTGGCCCATCTGTGCGTGTGGAAGCAGGTAAAAATAGCTTCTAATGGCTGGGCCATGGAAGCACAGTCCCTTTGTGCAGAGCATTTATATCAGGATTTGCTTTGCTGGGAGATCACTCTGGCAGGGGTTTGCTGTTGCCAGTCCTGGAGCAGGGCTGACGGGGATGAAGAAGGCAACGATGGCTCATTCATGCCAGGAGCAGGGCTGGGAGCTTACCCAAGGCTGTGGTCCAGGGGCTGAAGGAGAGGAAAAGCCATTTTAATGTATTGTTTTTTTCAGCTTGAACCACGGTGACAGACTTCTGGCTTTCCCTGCTTTGTGCAGAGCCAAAGAACTGAAAAAAACCCTGAGTTAGGTCAGAGGGTTGTGAGCGGGTTATTTTCCTTGTGGGTTTTTACTTTTGGTTGTGTGGTAGGGATGGGTGAGTCCTCCCAGCAGGAAGGAATCCTCCTCACTGCCCTCCGAAATGATTTGAGGTTTGGGTTACAAAGATGAGACAATTTAAAAGATGCCAAAGTGGAGAGCACGCTAGCTGGCTGTTCCCATCCGAGAGGCTATTTATTTTAAATAAGTTGACACTCTCCAGCTGTCAAGATCCTGCTGACTGGTGGAACATTATTTATATTCAAAGCTGTCTTAAAAAGCAAACACGAAACCAAACTTCCCCATTAGGGGGTCGGCCAGCAGAAGGGGAGGAAGGGTGAAGAGGACATCACACAGATATGTGAACATAAATATTTGCAGAGTAATGTGTATAAATGCTCTTGGTCTTTCTCCTGGAATGCAATAATGCCTGCAATTGAGTTCATTGGCCAAATTGAATTTGGGCTCCTGTAGAAGTCTCTTTATATTAAGTGCTTTAACATACATCACCTTCTCAGTCTATCGATGAAATTCTATTATCCGCTCAGGGCCGGACACAGCTCGGCAACAAAATCAGAGGGGGAATAAAACCCTTCACAAACTGAAGCCAGGAGCAGGTAATAGGACCTTGGGCATCTGTCTCTGGCTATCGACAAAGTGTCAGCAGTGTCTGGGGGAGGGAGGAGCTCTCCGGGTTTCTTTCTCACTCCCTCCCTCCACTCAGAGAGTTTTCTCCCCACCTTGCTGCAGTGGGAGTAGAAACCTTTGCAGGACTCCAGCAAACAGTTGCTGCACGTTAGCTTAATTTAACTATATGACCAACAGCAAGATTCTGCTTGAACTCAAGATAATTCCAGCCTGGAGGAATGCCAGGGAAGCTCAGCCATCCAGCTCTCGGGGGCCGCCCAGCATGGAGGCGAGGACGAGCTGAGGAACACGGCGCACGGTTGCCACAGACTTGGCCGTCCTTGACACGAGGATGCTGCTCCCTCCTGGCACCTGAGTTCTGTCTGCCAGGAGCTGCAGGGGAAGGAGCAGGGATGGGCACAGGCAGTGCTTGCCCTGGTCTTTGTGGTCATCCCAAAGCTGCCAAGTGTGGGCATCAGCTGGCTGAGGGCTGCAGGGGCATTGGGCTGCTTCTTGGGGGACGTCTGGGTGAGCCCGTGGCTATTTTGGGGGTGATGCTCCAGCACTGAGGTTGGGCAAGCTCAGCTGGGGAAGCCCACACTCTCACAGATCATTCACTCCAGGTCCTGCCTGTTCCCCTTTGGTGCAGGTCCCACCCTGCTCCTCAGGGCAAGATGCTCAACAAGGACACCAGCCATCACACAAGGTCTGAGACCCTCAACAAGAGACTCTTCCACGGACTAAACCTTTACTCCAATTTAAAGACAGCTTTGCTGGAGAAGTCAAGATCAGCTGGAGGATCTCTCACAACATCATCAACAGAGCCAGAAGAAGGAATGTCCAACCAGGGCACAGCAGCTCAGGGGCAGCTGGGATGTGCTTTGTGTTGGCACCCCTGGTTCAAGCTGAGCTACAACCACAGGGGAAGTGCCCTGAGCTGCCTTCACTGAGCTGGCTGGGAGGGCAGAGGAGGAGGCAGTGACCAGGAATTCATTCATCTTTAACAGCAATTCAGCATCAATCATCTCCACATCTCAAAACTCACCACAAATGCAGAAAAATATATTCCTTGTGTGTGGGTACCACTGACCATTTCCAGCTCCATTTATTGCAGGAGATGCTTTTGGGGGTGGCCTTGATCTTCCAGGTCTGGAGTGCCTGATCCTGGCTGTTGGCACCAGGATAACAGGCTGGCCAAAGCTGTTCTGCTCCACTGGCACAAACTCTCCAAGTCATGTGGAGAGAAAATCCTCCTGAAGAGCATCTGTGCATGGAATGAAACACACCAGGGGAAAGCAGGGAAAGAGGCAGGGGAGCACAAAGAGCCTTCCCCTTTAATTCTTTGGTGTAAGCAAAGCAGCAGCCAAGGAAAGCCTAAGAAAACCCTGAGAAAAGCAATTGGTGAAGTGAGGAAAGGAGATGCCACTTCAGAACTAGAAACCTCATCTTGTTGGTGCCTCTCTGGCCTGAGTGCAGCCCGAGAGGAGGCCCTGTTCCATGGAGCTGCTCAGTGATGAGGGATGCTCCCTCCTCCTGCCTTCCTCCAGCGACTGCTCATCACCAGCAAGATGGACAAACAGTGCATGCACTGGGGCAGGGCAGGACAGAGGAGAGAAATCCTAATAATCAGCCTAAAATTGATTCACTTCTGCTCAATCTGATTTCTCCTAACTGGATCCACATGTCCTGGCCATGGCACATTAACTTCAATTACAGCTTATTAATGTCTCCGTGATGGAGCGTGCCCTGCTGAGCACGGCAGTGACTGACGTTCTGAAGGGGAAGAAATTACTCCAAAGAGAGCCAGGGTGGAATGGAAGGAGAACCAGCGGCTCTCACCGCCAGCCCCGGCAGCCAGGGAAAGCTCATTCACCCGTGCCCGAGCTCATTGCTGCTCTGAGGAGAAAATTAAGCAGTGAACAGAGAGATCTGTGGGGAAAAGTCCTTCCACTTCCCTTCCCCACCCTGCCTGGCATTCACACAGCACACAGGCCAAGGACTTGCTTGTGTCTATTCCTGTCCTGACTCTTCTGCATCTCCCGTTACTCTGCAGATCAATAGGGACAGGATGGAAGAAGAAAGGGGAAAAAAAAAAAAAGAAAAGAAAAAGATACCAAGAAGAAAGAGAGTAAAAATAAACCGTCAGCCATGAACGGAGAGATGGACCTGGCTGAGGCTGTGGGAGGAGGAGATGCAGAGGAGACCCTGAGGGACCAGCCCACAGCACCAACACCCAGGAATGAAGCAGTGACCTCCAGGATTCACCAGACCCTGTGGCCTACAGGGCAAGAGAAAGCAGAAAACTCCTTCCCCTTGTCCTTTGCTCTGTCTCTTTCTGCTTTTCCTGAAAGCTCTGGGGGATTGCGGTGAGGGGTTTTTCCTTGGTGTGAAGCTGAGGCGTGAAGGATGGGGTGTGCTTGGATGGGGAGCAGGAGTACATGGACTGAGGGGATACCGAAACCTCTCCTAACCCAGCAGTTAAGGCTGCAGCACAAGAAACCACTGGGGCTCGTGGTCTGCTTTGAGGGCAAAGTGTTTTGCTCTTCCTTTGACCATGAACATCAACTGGAAATGAGCTGCCAAGTGCCTCATCACCCTGTGGGCACTGCCAAGATCCCGGTGCTGTGCAGGGACACAGGCAATGCCACTGTCACAGCACATACTGCTCCTTCACTGCCACACACTGTGGCCAGCACAGCTCCTTCAGCTTCTCAGGGCTGCTCACTCTGCTGTGCAGGTGGAATTTTCTGGCTGCTTTTTGCCCTTGACCCCTCATTTCCTCACAATCATCTTCCCTCTTGTTTCCATGCCCCCTGTAGTGGGTCCCTAACACTACCCCAGTTTTATCTAGGCACTTTGCTCCTGTTCCTCCAACACGTCCTGGAAGAGGCAGTGTGTGTCCATCCCCATTCTTGCCCACTCTTCCTCCCCCCTTCCCTGCACAGTGCTCCTGTCAGGCTCACATTGATTTCTCCTCTCTTCCTCTCAATAACCCATTCCTTGTTGAGCCATACACAAGATTTAATTTGGTTTTAGTCCCTGCACTGTAACTGGCTTTGCTTACAGCTGGAATTAGATTGCTTTTCAGTGCAAAAACCTGCTTGCTGGGACTGGAATGATCACAGGAGCAGAGTTAATTCACAGGGAGCTCCTCCATCTTATACACCACTTATCCACAGCTCCTCAGCTGCTCACCTTCCCTGCCCTGTGCCCACGGGGGCTGGAAGAGTCAGCACAGGACAGGCACTGACCTCTTCCCTGTCCAGGATAAGCGTCCCTCTCTCCTGGGAACCAGCCCAGCAACCTGGAGCAGTGCAAAGCTGCATCTTACTATAGCTCAGAACTTGAGAGTTTGGGGTGATAAAAGCAGATTTCAGAGTTTTCCCTGTTCCCAGCCAAGGAAAAGCCCTCTCCTCCCAGCGGCCCGGCTGCACTGGAGGAGCCGGTTGGGCAGGTTTTGGCGAGCGGAGGGAGCCGGGAGGGCAGCGGCGGAGCAGGAGCCGCCGCTCTGCAGCAGCCGTGGGCAGGCGGCCACGCCGGCCCCGCGCCAGCCCGGGGAGAGGCCGGCAGGGATCAGCCAACAAACCCCAACCTGTCTCGTGCTGGCCACGGCTAAAAAGCAGCATTGCAGCTTCCACAGGGCGTCCGCAGCCCGGCCATCCCTGGCTTCAGCTGCCGTCGGGGTGGCTGTGGAATTCTGGATGTCTCCTAGAGGTTGTGACTCTCCCAGCCCTGGGTGTGTTTGAAAGGGTTTTTTCTCTCCTTCCTTAGCTGCCTCTTCTCACAGAATTTGTAGGGATTTGATGTCTTGAACCAATCTCTACTACTGTTAAATGGTATTAAATTTGGCCAGTGAGTTCAAAAGCTGGTGGGGGACTGGGGAGGGGGGAGGAGGACAGCTGAGAGCGAGGTGCTGGTCTGGGGAGAATCCCACCAGCATGGCCTGAAGTCCGAAGTACTGAAGCAACAAGGCAGGCAGGAAAGGTGAATGGCTCAGAGGAGGAAGGTGTTCACGGGACAGCACGAGTGTTTTAACTCTTTGAAGCATCAGGTATCCCGAGGCTGCTGCGGGGCCAGTAACAAGTCCTTGGTTATCTGTGCTGATCACCGCACTCAGAAGCCAAAGCTCATTGCACAAGCACTGACATCACAAGTTCAGTCCTAATTTACCAGACACACGTGGAAGTGCTCTCCCACTCCTCTGCCCATGTGCCTGAGCCCCCCAGGGCTCCTCCCTGAGCAATCCCAAAGGTGCGCATCCCAACATGCCCCCAGCCCCGCTGAGAGCCACAGCTGCTCATCCCAGAGAGGCACCAGGCCGTGAGAAAGACCCTCACTGCTGCCTCCTGCCTGCCCTGGCGGGTGGAAAGGGCTCTCCCATCCCTCACTGCAGCTTCCTTCCCCTTGGAGCCCGTTCAAAGCCAGCCTCAGTGGCACCTGCAAACATTTCTACTTGCAAGTCTCAGAAGCGAACAGTTTGGAACCGATACAAACGGCTCCTCTGTCGCTGTGGTGATGCTTGTTAGCACGGGGTGGGTGATGGAGAGATTTTTCCCCTCTCGCCTGTAAGTCTCGCACAAGCTGGATGGGAAATCAGCCATCTCGGCACTTTTCCACCTTACTTTGCTTTTTTGGTTGATGTCATAACGTAACATATGGCATCGTACAGAGAAATGAAAAACAAAACCCAGGAGAAACAAACCCTCTCCTGCTTCCTCTGCCCCAGATCTGTCGGGGGGTTTACCCTCACCTCAAACTTCATCTGCCAGGGCTGGGGCTGCTCAGGGTGTGCAGGACTGACTGGGGATGACCCACCCTGCTTGTACTGGCAGGGAGCTGGAGTTTAGTGGGATGAGCCTCATTCCGCCCCCCAGATCCACCAGCATCATCCCTGAGACATCTGGGTAAAGGCTGGCGGTGTTTGCACAGCTGGGACGGGGTCTTGGAGGGAACTGAGACCCTGAGTGTCCATCCAAGCCATGTCCCAGCTCCCCCAGCACCAGCTGCAGGAGGACACAGCCTTGGAGGTGCCCCAGCCATTCCCTGCAAGGACACATCTGCTGCCCTGCCTGGGGAGAAGGGGTATTAGAGGCAGAAATGGTTATCCATCGGTCAGCAGAAGCGTTGATGGCTCAGTTTTCTAGAAACAACCCTCTTCTCATCCGGGGAGAGACACCCAAAGAAATACAGCAGCCATTACCTGCCAGTGACTTCGATGTTGGAGACGGCATAGAAGTACTTGTACAGGTTCTCCCTCTGCACGTAGGTGCCCCCCAGGGCAGGTCTCAGCAGCCTCATGCGCAGGTCGGTCACTGTGAAGAAGTCCTTGAGCCCTTTGGCGCTCTCCAGCCGGGTGTACAAGTTGTCCATGTTCTTGAGGTCAGGGCCGGCGAAGATGGCAAAGCGGTCCCGCACCTCAAACCGGACAGTCTTCTCTTTTTTGGAGCCCGCCCAGCGGGAATACTCCTCCGTGCAGAGGACCCTGTTGGCACTGGTGGTGGAGAGGTCCCGGACCCTCCGTGCTGGCATGCTGAAGGCCTCCATGCAGTCGTCTGCGTAATACTGGTACGGGTGCCAAGTCCTCCCGTTGTCCAGCGACTTCTCCAGCATCATGATGGTGGGGCGCCCGTACTCGAAGGTGATCACGATGTCGTCGGTCAGCTCGATGCTCTTGTTCCAGGACAGGGTGATGTTGGCCAGCAGCGGCTCCGGGTACCGGCGCCACGTCACGCTCTGCCAGTACGTGGCCAGCCCCTCGTCCTCGCTGTCGAACATCAGCTTGGGCGGGTGGGCCAGGTCGGGGTTGGAGGCGTCGCACTCGTCGCTGCACAGGTACGGGTTCTCCTGGAACAACAACAGCGGTCACCAGAGAGGAAAGCAAAGCCTGGGCATGGTGTGGGCATCGTGGGCACACGGGCCCTGGGTTTGGCTGCTTGTGTCAAACGTTAACTGCTGGCCTGAGCTGGAGGGTGCTGGGGGCCTGGCTCTGGAGGATGCTGGTTCTGAGAGCGAGTTTAAGGCAGAAAGATGCGGCTTTGCCTCAGCTCTAAGAACGGCTGAGCTGTTTCCTTTGAAAGGCCCTTTGGGAAAGGACTTTTCAATTTGGCACGGGGGCAATTTTCATAGAAAGCGCCTTCCCTGAAATGGTCTCTGAGAAACTTGGGTTAAGCTTGGCTGATTTACAAGGCTACAGAAAGCTGTGTTCATCCCCGCTGCCTTGCAAGAACTGAGTGGCTAAAATCCCCCAAGCACACCCCTGCCTCTCGTGGCTCCTGATGCTGAAAAGTCTGGGGGCACACCATCCCCCCCAGTGCCTTTGAGCACAGCTAGAGGAGGGAAACCCAATTTCTCCAGCTCCAAGGTGGGACAGAACTGAGCAGCAGCAGAGAGAGCAGAAATTTGTGCTTCCTGGTGCCTTGGTCCTCACCTACCCAGAGGGAACAGAGTGGAAGGATGGCTCATCCCATCCAGGTGACAATGTCCACTGCCTGCAGGCCTGGGTTGTGGGACAAAAGGTCCAGCCATCCCATTTTGCGCACAAGTGACAGCGCACAGCCAGGCTGGCGTGTTTTGCAGGGACACACCTCCACATCCACATGTGCTGAGCTGCACTAGGACACACTGTCAAGGTCATGCACCAAATGTTGAAGTTTTGGGGGTGGGCAGCTGGGCCAATGCATTTATTGCTCACCCATACGTTTGTTAAAGCCCAACATCACTGCCCTGCAGCCTCTGCCTCCAGGAGTGAGCCTGTGGATCAGACCTGCCTTGGGGACTATGTAGGGCTTTGTTCTAGTGGGTACAGACCACAAAAAACTCTGCAACACACTGCTGATCCTTTTTCTGCATATGAAGCATCTCTTTGCTGTCACTTTGCCTCCCTCTTTGACTCAAAATCCAAAGAATTGGGGAAGCAGAGGGATTGGTATGACAGCGGGCTCTGCTGCTGTGGGACCCTTATCAGGAAGGCAGAGGCACCTGGCAGAGGAGGAGGAGGTGATAAAGCAGCTGGAGCTGCTCAGAGCTGCCGGCTGAAGGTGAGGAGCTTGCTGGGGTGTGAGGTTTGGCTCTCCTGAAGCAGCAGCTTTCAAGGTAAGACTGTGCTGGGTATTGTGCTTTGGTTTGTGGGTGCTTTGTGCGAGGCTGGGAGCCACGGGGAGGTGCTGTGTGTGGGCATCAGCGTGTTCCTGCCCGGCCCTGAGGACTTCCTGCAGCACCAGGGCTGTGCCAGGGTGTGGGGAGCTGCTGCTGGTACTTGGGGGCTCCAAAAAATGAGGTGCAGGGCTGGATCTGAGCAGGCTGGTTGTGTCTCTGGCTGCTGCAGGCATGGGAAGGGGCTTCTCCTGTGCCCATGGCTTGCTTTGACCTAGGGAACTGTTGGAGTCTGAGTGCCTCTGACCTGCTTTTAGGGTGCCCTGTGTACACCCAGGCACAGCAGAGGAGGGGATCTGGTTTGTACAAGTGGCTGCTCTCGGGTGCAAAGTGGGGCTGTGCTTTGAACGTGGAAACCTCTCAGTAACACAGTGTGCTTTGGAAAATCCGGGCTTTGCCACCTCCAGCTGGGCAACCAAAAGTCTTGGAAACTGCTTAGAGCTTCTCCACTCCATGTCTTTAAAATCGGCCTTTGGTGCCTCCTCGGAGCGCAGAGATGTGCACTGAAGGCAAGCAACTGTTTGCACCAGCATCCAGGAGCCCTGAAAAACTCCTGAGGACACGAATAATTCTGTGTCTGGAGCAGCATGTGAGCAGCACAGAGTAAATAAGGCAGGAGGCCGCTCTGTCAGCACGGGGGGAAAACAAACCAGCGAGTGGCTGATCTGTACATGAGCACCGGGCTCCTCTGCAGGGGAGGCAGCCCTGGGGACATGAGGGGACTCCTGTAAATACAGCACACGTTGTGTTTGTGTGTGTTTGTGTGCACGAGGCTGCCAGGGAAAGCAGCACATGCTAAAACAGGTCAAAACTCAAGCTGTTTCCAACCCTGTCTTGCTCTGACACACCCCTGGCTGATGGTAAAGCTGCAAATGCCGTGCTGGGGTTTGTTCCTCCTGTCACAGCCTCAGCTTGGGCGATGTGTGGCTTTTGCCACCTCTGTGTGTGCTGGGAGGAAGAGCAGGGACCAGAGCTGCTGAGCTCCGGTGTGGTGCCCACCCTGCAGCAGGGAGGTCACTCATAAATGGATGCTTGGGTAGATGTTTTTAAAACAAATAGCTGGATAGTTTCTATTACGTTTTTTGGTTTTTACTAGCAGCTGTGATAACTGAGCAAAGGAAATCCATGGAGTGCTCAGGCTTGCTTGGGTGGGCAAGGTCAAGGGGTGAGGGCACCTGCCCAGGTGTGCCCACAACCCCCTCAAAGAGGGGGAGATGCCAGCTGGGCTGTGATGGGGCTCTGAGCCATGCTGGGGGGTCCTCTCCTGCCATAACAAGCTGTTCTGGAGCAGGGATTAAAAAAACCCTGAGATATTGACATATTTAATATGCTCTCCTGACTCGTCACGTTCAGAGGAATTGTTTACCTCTGCTAATGAGACACAGCTTCCTGCTGGGGGATGGAGCTGCCTCTCAGCGCAGCTTTGCAGTGGTGCCTGAGGGAAAAGGCAGAAAAATCCCCCTCAGCTGAAGTACTGGGGGCTCTGAGTGTGTTTCCTGTGCTGAGACAACATATTGTGTTGCAGTATGATCCTCCTGCCAATGTGGCCATACAGATGGCTTAATAGGACAGTCCTGAAAAGACCATCCTGGAGGTCCATTTTCCCCACTTGTCTGAAGAAGGGTGCAGCAGGTGGAGAACTGGCTTGGGATGGCAGCAGAAAATTCCCGGACAAACCTGCCTTGCTGCTCAGCGGCTCTGTCTGAGCAGAGTCTGTGTCTCAGAGCCATCCTGGCCAGAGGGGCTCTTGCCATGAGCCTTCCTTTCCTTGTGTGCAGCAGCCACAGCCCTTGAGCTAGTGTGAGATGGATCTCGCTGAGTATTTGCCACTTGAGCTGTTTCCCAGCATGGCCACAGTGGCCACCTCCAGGGCTGTGGATGATGCTCCTATCAAGCTTTCTTTGGAGCAGCCAAATTAAACAAAGGAAGAACTCTGTGATGAAACCACAATAAGAAAACATCACCCGGGCCAGGATGGGAGGCGGGACAGGTTTCCCTGGAGCACTGAGGGAAGCAACTGAGTCTGATCAAGCATGATCCCCCTCCCCATGTCCCGTCTGGAGGGACAGGGCTGGCCAGGCCCGTCCCTGGCAGGGGACCTGGCAGGTCAGGAGCGGGGAGAAGCGGAGCGAAAGCTCTGTCTGTCTGCCATATGCTCGTCCCAGGGAACGGAGGTGCACAATCCCTGATGGCTCCCATGTATCCCAACCTGTGAGCGTGCTCAGCTCCGCAGGCAGCACCCCCAAAGATGTCTTTAGCCACCCTGATGCTCTGGGGAGGCACATGGCTCGAGAGGTGCATGGTTGTAATGGGGCAAACACAAAAATAACCTCCAAGTGACAGTGCTGAAAGGTGAGGAGAGCCTCAGAAGCTGCCGAGTGAGTCACATCACTACGGCTTCCTCTGCTAAAATGAAGTGTTCCTTTTTGGGGTTAGGTTTATTGAATTGTCCTTCCTCTGCGGGATGCTCGATGCCTTTTCTGCTGGGGGGTTGGTTTGGAGTCAGCCGGGAGGGCAGGGGGGAGCGGAAACAGATGGCCACACTTTGGCTGCTCCGTTGGTCCTGGTAAGATCAGATATAGCACTATTGAAACAATTCCAGGTATTATTTTTGAATCTGGTTTCCTCCTCCAAGCCGTGTGTCCTCCAAAGAATCTGTCCAAAGTCTCGAGATATTTAAGTCTTCAATCTAAAAGTCAGGATGCATTAGCCAGGCAAACTTGGTCTCAGTGAGCTTAAAATAAACCAGTTCACTTTGAGTCTCACGCTATTAAATCAGTCGTGAGTGTCCTCACAGCAACTAAACATTGCAGATCTCAGGCTCTCCAGCTCTTCTGGTTGTGCACTTTTTGGGGTTGTACCAAAGAGCGTTGCAGTCTTGCTTAGCCCCAGCTCAGCCCAAACAGGCAAATCTCCAGGGGACGAACTGCAAGAGCCTCGTTGAGGACACAGTGTCCTAAAAAATGGCATCATAGTAAGGTTGTGCCTGTGTAAAGCAAATCATAGAATGGTTTGGGTTGGAAGGGACCTTTAAAGGTCCAGTCCAACCCCCTGCCATGGGCAAGGGCATCTTCAGCTAGGTCTGGCTGCTCAAAGCCCCATCCAACCTGACCTTGAATGTTTCCACAGGTGAGACATCCCATGGAAACCTCTCTGAGGTTTTACAGCGCCAGTATTTTACCACACTCATTGTAAAAGTTTTCCTCCTTGCAGCTAGTCTGAATTGGCTCTCTTCCAGTTTAAAACATTGATCCCTTGTCCCAACACTACAATTCATAATAAAGAGCCCTCCCCATCTTTCCTGTAGACCCTCTTTACATACTGGGACTCTCAATCCTCCTTGGCAGGGCTGCTCTCAATCCTTCATCCCCAGCCTGGAGTGATACTGGGGGTTGCCCTGATCCAGGTGCAGGACCTTGCACTCAGGAGGATCCCGTGGGCCCAGTCCTTGAGCTGGAAATGCGTCTCAGCCCTGGTGACTGCTGACCCAGCCCTTGGGTTTTGCCTCCTCTTGGTGCCTGGAGCCAGTTCTGGGCAGAAATGCTGCAAAAGGGACTTTCTGAAGGTGAAAGCAGAGACTTGCTCCTTGAGGAGGATTTCTTAAGAAACAAGATACTGGTCTGACAAAGCAGGATGACAGGAATCCAGGATGCTGCAGAGAAGCTGCTCCCCACTTGCTGGGAAGGGGGGGGAATGGGGGAAACCAGCCACAACAAAAGGCCCAGTTTTACAAAGCCCAGCTGATTTTTAGGGCTCTTAATGAGTGTAAAAGTTGCCTTTTATTTTTTTTTTCCCTAGCAGATAATACCATTTTTAAGCCTCATAGCATAAAATTATATATTTTTGTAGGTGAAATTGCTTGATTAATCATTAGGCTGTTGAATATTTTAAACAAACTAGACATCTGTTGTGGATGGTGAAAGCTGCACAGAAATAAGACTGCAGCTTTTAGATCTCCATGCCAAAGGGAAGCTGGAAAGCAATTGCAACCACTAGCTGCAGAGTGAAGAAAAATAATAATAACAATAAAGGGGGAAAAAAAAAAACCAACAAGATTTGAGCAAGGAAAAAAGAGTAGATGATGGGAGAGCTTGTACTGCTCAGCCAAGGATGCTCAATCACAGCTCTCATACCTGGTGTGATTTGTTTAATGGTGTCTTGGGAACCCCCGCATGACTTTCTTTGCTTTTGGGGGTCTCTTCTGCCTGATGGAATTGTGTTTAAGCCAAGGCCTCCGCTAAAACCTAGAGCACTCCGGGACCACTTGTTTTTAATTGCAGTCTCCTAATAAGAGTAATGACAAGGTCTTATCAACTTGGATGAGTTTTGGAAAACAAAACTTTGTATTTTTTTAATTGGGGGTGGGGGTTGGAAATCCTTGGTGTTTTATAGGAAGATTTTATGAAAAGGGAAAAAGTTAAATGTGTTTCTTCAGCACAAAGATTGGTGCTGTTGTGTGGGTTTCTCTTGGGTACTTTCGCTGTAAGTTTTTTTTGTTCCTCTATGAACTGGCTCTCAAACCCAACCAGAGACCTCTCAGACCTTGGCTGTCTCCAGGCTCTCCTGCAAGTGCTGATACTGGTTGGGACTGGGGGCTGTTTGATAGCCCCCCAAAGAGTCTGCAGAGCCACATCTGGCTCCCTCAGAATGAGGAAAAGCAGGTGACAGCACAGGAACCCCCTTCCTTCCTTCTTGGGACTGCTTGTGACTGAGGAAACCTCGGTCTGAACCTCCACCCAGGAGGAGACAATTCCCTCTGTAGCCCCCATCCCATCCAGCTGTGATGCTTAAGAAACTCTCAGGTGCATCCCAAGGCCCCTCTGCCTCCCCTGGGACACCCAAGGCCCCTCTGCCTCCCTTGGGACACCTCCGACGCTGCCTTTGAATTTCTGCTCAAAGGTCAGCAGATGAGGTTCACAAAGTCCCTGCGTTTCCTCGCACTGCAACTGAGTCCTGAAATTGGTATCAAATTTCCTCCAGATCCTGCAAAAAAAGGGATCAGCAAAATCTCCACGTGCACCTGATCCCTCCTGCCCCGGTAACGTCCCCGCCGTGGAGCGGTGCCACCGCAGGTGTCCTGCAGCCTCCCCTTCCCTGAACAGCCTGTCACGGGAAGGGCTGATGGCCACAGAACATGGAGGCCCCAGCCTGCAGAGGGGAGCAGGGCCAGCCCGCTCCAGCCTGCCTGTCCTGTGGGTGTTCTGGAACACTTTCACCCCAAAGTTTTCTTTCCCCCCCTCCCTGCCCCCGTCCAACGCCCCACTGGATCCACTGGCTCTGCAGGCTGCAGGATGGAGCTGAAATGACCTTCCCGGCACATTTGCTTTCCTGCTTATGCTGGATTGAGCTGCGGGGCTTCACTTCCCTTCCATCCCCTGCCCTGCTCTTCCCGACTCTGCCAGGGCTCGCAGGGATCTCCGTTCTCCTCCTGGCTGGGCTCTGGGTTTGCTCCGCTGTCGGTCAGCACCGGGAAATCATCCACTGAGGGGGGAAGGTGCCTGACCCAGCTCCAGGGCCAGCCACCCTTAACCTCCCCACTGACACAGAGTTCAACCTATTTTCTGCAACACAAATTTTTGACAAGGGCCACCCTGAGCGATGCATGTTTTGGGAGACTTCCTTGGCTTTTCTTCCAATAATCCCTCCAGGACGTGGTGCTGCTTCCCAAACAGAATTGCATTTGCCCAGGAGAAAACACAGGCTCGTCCTAATGACATTTCAGGGTGTTTTCACTCTCACTGGTCCTGATCTGAGGGTTCAACTGCTCTATCTGGATTTATGACAAGACAAGGTGATTTTATGATCAAAAATAACATTTGTGAGTAATTAAATCTTGTGCTTCAGGGCATAAACCGTAACCTGCCAGTGGCCAGAGTGGGACTCTAAGAGAGTTGGAAATACTCTCTGACAATTAATTTTCACTCTATTCATGGGCTGGGAGGGATCAGAAGGGAGAAAAAACCATAATTAATTTACAGTGATTATTTCCAACAGCTGGCAAGTGGCATAACTCACTGCAGAGAGGGCTGGGAGCACGGAGAGGGATCAGGAGAAGTACGAGGCCTCTCTTATGCCGAAGAGCCCCAGACGGGCCCTTCCCTGTGAGCCCAGGTGAAGGTCTGTGCCCTCCTCTGAGGGACGTGGGGGGACACTGGGATCTGCCTGGCTGGTCCACTCTTCTTGCACCGATTCCCCTGTCCCCCAGGTGGGCCATGGGCTTTCCCCACTGCACAGCTGTGACTCGAACCTGGAAAACATCTCAGGAATAGCTTTGGGATGCCTGTCAGTGGGCAGGGAGAGGTCCCTAATGGGGCCAGCACCGCAGCATTGGACTGGGAAGACTCTGGGGATGCTCCAAATGCAAAACTGTGCCTTTTGGAAACAAAATCCTAATAACTTTCTTCAAGATGCTCTGTATCCTCCCCTTTTTTTTTTTTTTCTTTCTTTTAAAATCCCTCTTTGGTCAAGCTCTCTATATTTTAGGCAAGACAGAAGCTGTCTCATAAAGTAGAAGATACAGTTTTCCCATGGGCTGCCTGTGCAGCTGCAGCCCAAGATCCACTCGGGAATGCTCTGGCAAGCCCTTCATCGGCACATCCTCCAGGCATCACTCTCCTCTTCCTGGTGCTCCTCCAAAGGGACGGTTTTAGGTGGCCCATGTGGGTAGGACGGTTCTGGCAAGGCACTTGGGTGCTGGTGAGGGGTTATTTCACAGCTTCACCTCTGCAGGGGAAGGGCAGCTCTGGGTGGGATAGGATAGGATAGGATAGGATAGGATAGGATAGGATAGGATAGGATAGGATAGGATAGGATAGGAAGCTCAGGGAGGGCTGGTGGGGTGCTTTGCTCGCTCGTGTGTCCTTCCCCTGCCACCTCCCTCCCCCAGCCATCTGCAAGGGGCTCTTATTAAGGCAGAGACAGCAAAAGGGGAGAAAAGCGTCCTCGCTAACAAGCTGTTTGCTGTTTATGAGCAGGTAAAGGCAGAGCTGGAATGAATTATTAATAGGGTGGAAATGGGGTCCCTCCACAGATCTGCTGCTAATTCTGGCTCAGCCGAATGTCACTCCCTCCATCTCCTCCCCGGCCGTGGTTTGGGGGATTGATTGCTCCTCCGCTTCCTTCCCCTTCCTGCCAGATCCGAGGCTGTCCGAGCACAAGGTCACCGCTGGCCGGGCCTTGGGCCGGGCTGTGCCTGCGTGCGGCTTTGGGAGTCGTGAGTCAGCACAAGCGACCCCGCCGGCTCTGGGCGAGACACCGGGACGCACTCAGCGAGACATTTCACTGTTCTGCCTCTTCCCTTTGGCCTGAAGCAGATACTCGTTCACCGAGCAGCGCCGCTCGTTCAAGGCTCTCGGCTCCCTTGGGCCCGTCTCTCCGCCAGAGAAGAGATTCAAGCCCTCCTCGTGGCTGCTCTTCCCCTTCCCCCTCCAGCCTGCTCTGAATTCGAGAAGCATCTCCTTCGTATTTCATCCAGGCTCAGCACTGTGCCCTTCTCTCCACCATCACCGTGCCAGGCAGGGTGGGCTGGTGGCAGTGCAATGTCCTATCTCCCAGTGGGGAAACTGAGGCAGGGAGGGATGTCAGGAGCAGTCTGGGCTTCACTGGGCATTGAGGGCTCCATGTTTCTGAGGAATGAACTCCCCCAGGCACCTGCAGCTGGGCAAAGTAGTGGCTCCCTCACCCAACCTTGATGTGAGGCTCAAGGAAATCTCTGCTCTCATCCCACGCTGTCTCTGAAACTCTCCCTGTGGTCTGGCAGCATCTCATGAAAAGGGTCAGAACTGGTCTGTGCACCGTAAATGACACAACCTCTGCAAAAGGCTGACAGACATCCAGGCAGGAAACATCCTCTACAAAGGGAGCATCCAGAGGGAGATGCAGCTTGTCACGCACAAGGGCTGACCCAAGTCACCTGTCCACCCTCGCAACGCAGCCGGCACCGCTCCTGCACCGACACAAATCCCCTCACGCCCACTCTGTCTAAGCCAGGAACAGAAAATCTGGTTACACGAGGAATTTTAACCTCCAGCCTGAAACCAGCCCAGTCCGTGCGTGACCTCTCCAAGAAGGGCCCCAAGCATGCTGTTTGCAGAGTGACCTGGAAGCAGCACTTCCATTTCCAAAGCCCCGGGATGTCCTGGCAGCAGCCCTGCTGCTGCTGCTGGATGCCCAGCCCAGCACCCTGTCCCGAGACAGGCGTGTGCAGCTGATTTCGGGGCGGCACAAGGGTTAACTCCGCCCGGAAAATTCCACTCCTAAGCAGATAATCTCATCTGTGCTGGGGATACACACACACCACCCGCAGCAGCCCGGCCTCCCGTGGCACCATTTTTGAGCAGCTCTTTCTTTGTGAACTGCTAATCCCCGGGTGAGCCGCTCTAACCCCATCCCTCCTGCCGCCCTGGGCTCACCTCCACCCCCACCTCCCCGCCGGGGCTGCACCCCTCCGCCTCCCCCTTTGGCAGTGGGGACTGCAGGGTGACCTAGAGCCTGGGATGAGAGGCTGGTAAGCCAGACACCCCTCAGCTGGCAGCCACGGGCACGCGTTCAAAATCGCGGTAGTTTAATCCCATTGACTGCTTTGTAGCTTGTGTCCAAACCCGGACTTTCTGTACCGGGGAGTTGCAAGCTTTGCTCTTCCCAGGCACTTCCCTGAAGCTTGTTTACAAATTAAGCTGCTTGGATTCCGCTCCATCCCTTCCCTGCCAGATTATTAAGCCCTTGCATTTTGCTACAGAGATGTATTCATGTCCGCAGCCCCTAACAGCAGGAGCACAGCAGCAGCGACCTGTGTGCAGGGCTGCGAGTGCATTATTGATTCAGGACTAAGAAAATGCTTAGGAAGTAGGAAAAGTGTCCTGCTCTCTAAAAGCTTGTGCGCCTTGTAAGCTCAATACATGCAGCCTTTGCAGAGAGGCTCGCTACGCCGCTATTAATAATTTATTCTGTAAGAGAGGCTCTGATAGTTTGAATGGGGGAGGGCAGGACGCAGAGCCCGGGGGTGGGAAAGGGGAGGGAGCGGAGGCTCTGCTGTGCTCCTCAAATGGAGGTGCGGATATTCCCCAGAGCCTTTGTGGAGGGGGCACAGTTGGGTGATGGGTACCACGCCAGCCCCTGATCAGGGCTCCTGCGACTGCTGCATTAAGCACTCTGCCCTTGCTGCTGTGTGCAAAGCATTTGGCTGCTTTATGCTCTGTTTCAGGGGGACAATTCAGCAGGTGCCTGTTGGAGGTTTGGACTGAGTTGTGCCAGCGCAAAACGTGTCCTGGCTGTCCCTGAGGGCAGGACAGTGATCCTCCCCCTTGACAGGGCTCCCCAAACCTCCTGACTGGCAGCACTACAGAGCTGAAGCAGCTGACTCAGCCAGCAGATGGGGAGTTACAAACCCTTTGGCTGGGAGTAAAAACCAGTTGAATCTGTGCTAATTCTCCCTTTGGGACATGGAGGTGTCAAGGCAGGACTGGACACAGCGGTGGCAGCGTCCACGTGGAGCTCAGCAGTGGGGGAGCAGAGACCCCACATTGCTTGTGCTGGATGTGCAGCAGCTGGGTGGAGGCTGGAGTGGTGGCACCGTGTGTGGAGCCCCTCAACAGAGGGGAGCAGAGGGAGGGCTGCTGCCTGAGAGGCTCCTGCATGGATGTGAACCAGTGGGAGAGGTGGGAGCTGGTGGGGATGAGACCCAGCGTGGTGAGACCCAGCCTGGTGGCTCTGCAGTGCTGAGCTCCTGGGCCAGCAGCCCCGGCCAGGCCCCTCCTGTGGCTGGAGCCTGCCGGGGGATGGCTGAGAAATGCAGAAATCCACCCCGGAGCCAAAAGGCAGAGGTTCCCCTAAGCCTGGCCATGTGTGGCACAGAGCAGATGTCAGAGGCACCGGTGCCAAACGCTGGAGCAAGGGCAGGGCAGGGCAGTGGAGCAGGGTGGGAGCAGGGTCAGCGCTGCAATGTGTCCCCTCTGGGCGTGCTGGTGGCCCTGCCTGGAAGGGGGGGGATGAGTGGGAACCTCATGGGACATGTCTGAGGCTGCGGGGGATGGCTCATCTATGTGGGGAGAAGGCTGCAAGTCCAAATTGCTGTTTGCCGGGGCTTTGCAGGCATTCACTTCTCCCCAGAGGCATCTCCAGAATGGTCACCCAGCAGTGCTGTGCAGTTTGGGGAGGAAAAAGCCTCTTTGGTGTTTTCTAGCACAGAAACCTGTGTTTTGTGTTGAACTACCTGAGTAACTGGGTCAGCTGAAGCTCCATGTCTCAAAAAACTGATGGTAAAAAGGTGGTTTGGGATCTGAAACTAAGGTTAGAACTGGACTTCCACTCAGGGAAACCAGAGCATGGTAGCAGAGCACTCCTTCCAACTCAGGCAGGATTTTCTGTGGGGAGAACTCCTTTTAAAGTTTAGTGGAAAATCATATTTATGCTATAGAATACAATGCAAATTTTAAAATAATAAATAAATAAATAAGAAGGATTTCCCTGAACACCTTTGGCTTCAAAAATTGCCCGTGGAAACCTCTGATACCTGCTATATGAGTGTAAGGGCTGCTGTAAGATCTGCTCTCCCAGCTCTGACCACACTTCCCAGCAAGTCTTCAGTGTCCATTCTCTTCTGCTTTTCCCATCTGGACACTGTTCCCTTTGAAGAGCAAAGCTTTTCTTAAAAGTAGTTTACTCTTTGAACACCTTCAAGGTGGGGGAAAACTTTCTGCTCACTGTACCAATTAAATCGGCTTGACAGCTTCATTTTTATCACCGTGCCTTTTCCATCAGCAAGTGGAAATGATCCTCGTTAGGGGAGTAGCATCCCACTTTACAACAAGATGAATCCCGAACTGGGCATTCAAGGAAATTGTTACAGGCTGTTGAGGGAAAAAATCCTGTTTGCTCAGCATTCTCTAATTTAAAGCTGAATTGTATTCTTTCATCTTTCTGTGAAGCCTTTCCTTTTAAAACACCAAAATGCTGCCACACTCCGGAGTAGCCTCGGTGGCAGGAGAAGAGCAGTGTGTAATTTGCTGAGCAGCTAATAATGTACAACCCAAGGGTCTGGCCCCAAGGGCAAGGAGCCACTGATCCCAGCTTCAAACAGTGTCCTCTGCAGCAACCCTGATGCTGAGGAGTGATTAAGGGTGGGAACAGAACCAAAAGGCTCCAGCTCTTTCTCCCACACTCAAAAGCAGTGTCACAACAGGTGCAAGGGGTGGGTTGGGAAACCTTCCTCTGGGTGGAAATGGCAGCAAGTTGGCTTTTCCAGGCTTTCCTCAAAGGAAAGGGGAGCATTTTCCAGGTGTTATTTTAACATATTGGAGGCTTCAAGGGGGAAGAGGGGCTGTTGGCACTTTGCAGCTGTGAAAAGAAAGTCACATCTTTCCGTCCCTACAACCCTGCCCGGGGTGTCACAGGTGATTTGACAGCAGAGAGTGACTTCCTTGTGCTGCTCAATTTTGGCATAAAGGCAAAGTGATCGTCCCCAGGGCCATATGGGTTCCACAATGAAGGGCAAAGGGGAGTTCCAACTTCCTCTGCTATGGCCAAGGATGGGTTTGCAACCAGCAGTGGGTAGCGCTGATTTATTCAAGGAGGAGGGAGAATATCCGCTTTTCTTGGAAAGGATTTTCCATTGGACTTGTACACAGGCTCTGCTTAGCCCAAAGGATGTCCTTGAGCCCTAGGGCAGTCAAAAGGCTGAGAATACCTTGTGCTTTTCCCCCTGGTTATACTTGAGACAAGACAGAACTCTGGTGGGCTGGGAAAGGGCTGTGGGTCTCTGCTCAGGGTACCAGAAGGGATGAATCCATCCTTTAACCACCAGATCACGCTGCATCTTTAAAAATGCTTTTGGTAGAGCACTGCTGAAGCAACTCTTTTTCCTTTCTTCCTTTAAAAACTTTGGCTTTTCCCTTCTTATTTGAAAAACTTTTGGCTTTTAATCATCCCTAAACCCACAATCCCTTGTTTGCACCTAAACAGGTGTATGAAGATATGGCTGGGTAGAGTTGTATGAGATGGGCTAAGAATGCAGGGAAAAGGGTTCCTTAGCCCAAAGGTTTGTCTGCTTTTTCCAATTTTAGCACCGAGTCCACAGGAGAAATAGTCCTTCAGTACAAACCTTATAACCACATGTCATTCAGAAAAGTTTAGCTAAGAATTAAACCAAACATCCAATTTGGCTGCATGTGTAATGAATAAATAAAGCCTTTTCCTTTCATGTACCTGTGCCAAAGTCAACAAGCTCTATTAGCTGATGAAACAATGCTGACGCCAAATAAAAATACCCCTGACCCATCAATATGGGCTGAGAGCTCGGCCCTGCATCAAAGAGTGTTGTCAGAACAAGAAATACTGTCTCAACACCTTTGTGGGGGGGAAAAGGCTCCCATTCCTGCATCAAGGTGGGTTCCCTGTGCTCTCACTGGGATGTCAAGGAGCAGCAAAACCATCCCATAATGACCGCGTGCTATGGACACCTCTCCTTGCTTCTGCTGGAATGATTTGGAAACCCCTTGAGCTGCAAACCTATTTGGAGCTGGGACTTTGGTGTCTGCTTGCTCCCCACTGCACGCCCCGTGTGTGAATTCCCAACAAAACCTGAGGAATTTTTATCCTGTGTGTGAAATGCTGACGCTTGAAAGTGAAACTCCCAAAGGTCCCTGCTCCATATCAAAGAAGTGCTTCAGCATCTCAGAGTATCTGAGCACCTGGGAGCAGCCTGCCAGCTGTGCCGCCCTCCTCCTCCTGCCCAGGAGGGTGGGAAGGTGAAGGAACACCACATCTCCCCTCTGTCCCATGTGGATGTGCAGCTTGGCCATTTCCCAGCTGTGCCTGCCCTGCAAACCCCTCTCCTCTGAAATCCACATTCATCTGCTCCGTGCCATGCCCTGTATGTGATCTTTGAAGTCTCACCACTCCCTCGACATCCTTGGTTAAAAGATCTGTTCCCTATTAGTCTTCAGTCACACTTTCAGTTTCATTCAGGCTTTTATTTACTTATCCATCTGTCTTCCTGCTCCCACCACTCCCCCTGCCCTGCCAGGAGGCAAAGTACAATTCATTTTTCAGGTGGCCCTGCCACAAAGGCATTGGCATGAATAGGAACAGGTTCAGAAACTGTGGAAAAAGCAAACCCCTTGACTTTAATAAGCAGCAAAACGCTTCCCAATGAGAAGGAAGCAGCCAGATGTGACCAGAATTGCTACAAAACACAAAGGACGGTCCTCCAAATAATTCCTGCCATCTCTTGAAGCCTCCTCGTGCAGGAGTGTTGTGAGCACTGCTGGAGCTGTGGCAGGGCAGTGCGTGGTCCTGTGGGCTGTGCAGCCTCGCAGGACACACTCGCTGTCTGACAAGGTCCTGGCTGTCACCAGGACTCTGCTCCTCGCCTGCCCACAGCGCTGCCCTGCACAGGGATATGGTGCAGCTCATTCCTGTCTGGCTGCCTTGAGCATGGAGGGGTGTTTTTGTGTCTTTAGTTTTGATTGCAGCTGTCTGAGCAGGGCAGGAGCCCCGCTGGGCTGTGCTTAATTCTGAGTAACGCGAGTTTAACTGCACGGACAGTCCCCTGCTGTTTTGAAAGACACCTAAGAAAGCAATACAGTCACCGTAAGAACTTCTCTGCTGGAAAGCCAGGCTCCTATGAGAACCCACCTGTTACAAGGAAATAATTAAAACCTGAAGAGAAAGGATAACAGGACACCAAAAGGCACCTGAGCAGGTTGGCAGCGAGGAGCTGCTCCGGGTTTGTGCGAGCTGCTCGCCCTCCCCTCTCACAGCGAGGGCCGGGGCTCGGAGCTTGTAACGATCCGTGGGCAGAGACATCGATTTTTGTCCAGCACTTCCTTAGTGCAGGGGGAGCAGAACTCCGCTCACATCCTCTGCGGGCACCGCTCCCTCTCCCTGCACGTCAATAGGTGTCAAGTCACCACCCAGCACCGGCAATGGAAGGGCCATTTCTTGCTGATTCCACTTTCCACTGACCATAAGGGGATGCTCAGCAGTAAGTGGCCACATGTCATTCTCGGTGATAGAGGCCATGAAAATTTACCTTGATGGCCTCCCAGCCCACACCACTCCAGTCCTAAGGCTGGATTGGAGCCTGGATCTCTCCTGCAGCCAGCTCCTGCTTTGTGCACTGAGTGCTGGGTGGGCTCCTTGCTCACCTCAGCAGGGCTGCTCTTCCTCTGCTTCGTTTTTATAACTCTTTAGTCCTCTGGAGAGAACAGCACTGGTGTAAGATGGGGGAGAAAGGGCCGTGAATACAGTGGGATTTCACAAACCTATCCCAAAAAATCTAAAAAATACCTTGCAACATATTATTCCTGTTCTTAGCCTGGTTCTTCACCAGGGAATGGCTCAGGGATGTTGCTGTGAGTGCTGGTTTCTGTTTTGGGAGGCGAGAGCCAGGCCAGGCTGGGGTGAGGCAGGGACAGGAAGGCAAATCCATGTTTTGCATTTGTGCAGCTCTCATTCACGGCTGTACACGGTGTTTGCAAGTGTTAGAGCACATGGCAGGCGTACGCTACAAGGAAATACTGCTGGTGCCCAGAATAGAAAGATTTCAGCTCAGTATTGACTGAATCAAGAGATGCAGAGAGCTGATTGCAGTTTGTGTCTTTTGCTTCCTTGGAGGTCAGTGGAGCTGAAGTCTGGAGCATCCTTAACCAGAGAGGGTTTGCAAGGAGCTGCACTGAGTGTAGTGGAAGCAATCTGGTGTTCTCCGTTTAATCCTTCTGCAGTCAGTCAGATAAATGGAAATACAGACTGACCCATCAATAGTTAATGGTTTTATTTGCAACCTTGGACTTAATCTTTCTTTTCAAATGATCTTTTAAAAGGAAAAGTTGCTACTTATCTGGAATTAGTGGAAATGTCTTCCCTGGTACTAATGAGAGCCCTGAGGCTGGAGGGAACTGGCTAACTACTGGCAGCATGTTCTGATGGTCATAAATGTTTGGCATTCCTTGGTGTCAAAGAACATTTTTCTCTTGGATTTTCAAGAGGTGCCCTGAGCTGTCTGGGCCCAGGGTATTTATTTGGTGGCAAACTGAGGCATGGGGTAGCCCTGGCAATAGAAAATGGGACTCCCTCCACTGATTTAGAGGGAGAATTCCCCTTCTTGTTATAATAAAACTCTATAAAATAAACTCTTTTAGAAGACACTCCTTGTCCAGTGCTCAACCCAGTGGAAACCCTGCCAGCATGGGCTGGCTTGGTGTCTGTCCCTTAAATGTGTGCTTGGACCACTCCTGGGGGACCTTTGGGAGGGGGCATTACTGTTTTGCTCTTTGCTTTGACCCCTGAACTCTTTAACAATGTAAAGCCTTGTGAATTATAAATCAAATGTTCCTGCTGAGCTTTGTGGTGCACGGAATGAAATGCAATGATTAATATTTAAGAGAAAATAAGTTAAAGATTTTAACTACAAGGGCAAATGTCTGTCCACAGAGCCCTTTCATGTGGAGCCTAGAAGAGAGGGAGAACCACATTTTCAGGGGCTTTAGTGAAATTTGTGGCTGTCAGACCAACTGCCAGAGCTGTGGGTGTGCAGGGGCCAAACTACCCCACTGCCCTGCCCTTCACTCTGCCTCGAACTGAGACCACACACCCATATCCTATGAAATCCCAGTGCTGGAGCAGCCCTTTGGGATGGGACTAGCGAGCACACCCCACATGCTTTAGCAAGTAGAGGAGCAGCTCACGTCGTGTGCTTGCAGGGGCAGGGCTTTTCCAAAATCCAGACCTTACCCAGGAGTTGTTCAGCCCTCCCTGGCTCCTCCTCACCCTCCCCTCAGCATGCCAGCACCATCCCTGCCGCAGGACTGGCACAGCACCGGCATGGGCAGCGTGCCTCCTCCCCTCTTTGCAGACTGAGAGCTCCAGGCAGTGGCCACTGTGGCCACCCTGACCCAGAATGTCCTGGCAGTGGCACCTGGGCTGGACACTGCCTCCAGCCACCAGCAGAGTCTGTTCTAAGCCAGCAAATAAGGAGGGAAACACTTACATGGGTGCAGAACCTCTCTGGAGGGTCCCCACAGGTGATTCCTGCCGGGTCCACCCGCACGGTCACGTAATCCTTCATCCGCATGGCCTTGGGCTGACAAGCATAGAACTCCCATGATGGGCCATCGTCCGTGGTCACCCAGGACTTGCAAATGTCATACTGTCCCATGGCCAAGGGGACACAGTGCACGAGGAGAGCAGCCAGGTAGAGCATGGCAGCTGCGGCCAAGCGCGGGATCCCTGGGCGAGGGCAGTGCCGAGAGTCCCGAGGAAGGCAGCTACTGGGCTAGGGGTGGCTCTCGGGATCAGCATGGAAACTCCTCATCTAAAAATGCTCCAGTCAAAGGAGATCCAGACGGTAACAGGGATGATCCCACTCTGCACGCTGTATCTGGATGTGGAAAGTTCCTCTCGGCATTGGAAGCCAACTTTGCAATTCACTTGATTGGGAAAGTTTTGGCCAGAGTTGCTGATCAGTGGTCAAAAATCTTCCTTAACCTCATTTTTCCCCCTTTTATTGTACGAAAGGTCTTCCAAATCAGCATGAAAATATCTAGAGGTGACTCCAGTCAATCAATACAAAGATCAAGTTCTGAGTTGCTGATGAAATTTGATAGGAGTAAATTGGAGAGGCCGTGAGATGGTGCTGGATCAGGTTTTCCTCAACCTTCTGGTCTGCTCCAAATGCGTCGCTGTGGAAAGTGCCTTAACCTGTGTCTGCCTTAATTATTGGGGTGTTTGAACATAGCACATAAAATAAATAGAGCATCTGGTCATGAGTACAACTCTGACAAGACAGACTGCTTGGAGCTAAAATTCCTTTTTCCCGATGGATGGTCGTGTCAGCGTGAACAGCTCGGGTGCCCAGACGCACGGTGGTCCCAGCAGGTGCTGGGTGGTCACTGGGGTGACTGGGGCAGGGCTGGCCTTGGCTTCTCCCACTGCGTCCTGTGGTGGCGGCGAGGATTCCTGCCCCACTCTGCCTTCTGGCGACGGAGCACCAAGTTCCCAAAGCCTTCAGCTGCAAGCCATGGGGCTACCTGAGGTCTCCTCTCTCTTTCATGGTCAGGGCAAAGGCAGAGCTCATCAGCAGGAGGGACCTGCAAGAAATTGGAAGACAAATTAGGTGGGAGCAAGAGGGGACAGTTGGAGTAAGAGGACTTGTACGAACAGGGGTCCCTCAGGAGGCAGAGCCCTCAGCTGGGCTTTCCAAGCCACCAGACAGGTTTTTGTATCAGGGAGATATACAACTTTAATAAAGAGCAATCCATAGTAAGATGCTTATGGCTTTTCTGCTGTCTGGGAGAAGGGAAGGAGCGCTGCCCAATTTAAGGTATCTGCTTTGCAACAGCAGCTGGACAGCAGGAGCTCTAATGGGTCTTCAAATAATATCAAGAAGCAGCTATGGGTCATTAGAAGATGGGGAATATGCAGACACAGAGTAGGGACAGACAGACAAATTGATAGTCCTAAAAAGATAAGCAAATAAATAAGACAGCTGGAGAGACAGATACATTGTCCAGCATCCCCACATATGATTTATCTGAACAATAACATTTAATAAAAAACAATTTAAAGTCCTAATAACATTTAGGTTCACCTAATACAAAGAGCAATGACCTTCCCAGTATTCATTTCAGGTTAGAACAACATTTCTGCAATTTTGTTGTCTTTCCAGTAGAGCTATAAAAATTGTAAGTAATTACAAAACAAAATGACAAAGAACCGAAGCGGGGAGGGGGAAAAAGTCAAACTCTCTCTCAGCATTAGATTCAGGAAGGAGAGCTCATCCGAGAAGGTGGAGGCACATATCCAGAACAGAAATTTACCTTTGGATAATTCCCTCTCTATTTGTTTCCCCAACTTTTCTTCCACAATTGAGGCATGTCTGCTTCAACAGCATGCTTAGCGTTTGCTTTCTCATGAAGCTCAGTTACTAAAGCTCAGAAACTCCAGGTTAACAGATGCATTGATCCGCGTTCGGGGGCTTCAGACCGCTCTGCTACCATCTCCATTTCCCCCCTTTTTGCTTGAAAGATTGCTGATTGAGATGAATGAGTTCAGAAAAGAGAAGCTGTCTCTCATGCTTCATTGCCAGCTCTCAACGAAGAGCCTGTTATAGCTGTGTTGGACCTGAATAAACTCCCAGAAAAAGAATAGACTGGCTGCTATTTTTATATTATGAGTAAATGTAGTAAAAATAATAAGCCAGTGTGACACAGTGTTTATAAGTCCTACTTACATCAAAGCTGTCTTTTCAGTTATAACAAGTCAGTTCCTAATTATTACATCAAACTGGTCACTGCCAAGTGCCTGATGACAGCGGAGAGTGAGAGACTCCGCTATTGTGTAGAAAACAAGCAGGGAAGTTTTAATGAGGACTCCAGTGCTGTTAAGTTTATGGATCTATTTTCATAGCCTCAACAATTATATCTTGCACTTGAATGGCTGTCAGGGAGAAACCCAGGTAGAAAGGATCTATAATATCTATTAGTGTCTTGTTATGCTGGCTAAATGTCACGGATTCCCAGGGAAATGAACATTTGCTGGGAAAAATGCATTTACTGTCAGTCCATCAGCCAGGCAAGCAGGTTTGGGGCGAAGTCTGTGGCTCAACACTTACTTAGCCAGTCCAGTCCCTTTGCAGTTGGAGTGTTGCTCTGGAATGAGCCAACATACTGCAAACGGGGCAGAGAGGCTCCCCGAATTAAAGGTTTCACCCTGCTTGATTTGGTTTGATTCTCAGACAATAAATCTTCACCTGATATTATTAAGAAACTGGAGTTCATGGGAACAAATAGAATCGATGCTCTTTGTTCTCTTTGAAGAGTACTCAGCACTCACTGGGGACTGATAGCCAGAGTATTAAAAACACAAAATTAGATTGTGTCTTGGCTTAGCTGGCTCCAGTTTTTTTTCTTATTATTGGATTAACACCCTATTGAAATAAAGGGACAACGCTGAGCAACAACTGAGCTGCTCCCGGATTAAGAGCAGAAAGTAAACTCAAGGAAGGAGTTTTTAATTTTCTCTCAGAAGTGTTGCTCTCCCCACGAACTCTTCGCTCTCCCCCCGCTCTCATGGAGCGGGAGTTGTTCTCCTCTTTCCCACGCTGACCATCCCTTCCCCGCGCCCTGGACAGCGAAGTTGGGGACACCCGCGGGAGGACGGGAGCCCGAACCCCGCGATAACGCTGCGCGGCTCCCAGCTGAAATCCTGTAAATCGCACTCGCATTCCACCTCTCTCCCTGATGGATTCGCGGTTCCCGGCAAAACCCGATGCCGCTCCCGCTCCGCCCCATCCTCCCCGGTTTCTTTTACACTAAAGGACTTTGGGGGGGGCTGCACGGACCGGGGAGGGAATCGGCGGGGCAGGGGGATCCGGTGCCCCCGGGCTGGGGGAGCCCCTCGGCTTCCCAAACTCCGAAGTGGGAAAATAAACCCCATCCCGCGGCGGGGAGACGGGGATGTTCTGGGGAGGGGGACAGAGAGCGGGACACCCCAGGAAAGCGTGGGAACAACTTGGGAGGCGCGGGGGGAGCCGCAGCGTTCGGGGCTGGGGCAGATGCCGGCGCTGCCCGCCCCCCTCCGCCCCCGCTTTCCCCCCATCCCCGGCGCTGCGGGTCCTTACCGGGAGGGAGCTCTGCGGCGCGGGGCTCCCGGCGGAGCAGCCAACTTCGGGGCCGGGGGAACCCCCAAAACACACCCTCCAGCCCAGCCCTGCCCTGCCCTGCCCAGCCCAGCCCAGCGCGGCGGGCAGGCGCTGCGCCGCCGGCCCCCAAGGGCAGATGGCCGGGGGAGCTTTGTGCAATCCCGGCTCCTCTCGCAAGTTAATGCCGAGGCTGAAATCCCTTTTGCTCTCACTTTCAATCACAATCGGAGCTTTTATCTCCGTGCCTGATCCCGGCTGCGTAACTTCCTCTGTGCAGCTTTAGCACACACCATCCCACCGGCGGCAATGGGCTTCTTAAAGGTGCAGGAGGAAATGCAGGGGGGGGAGGAGGAGGAGGGAGGGAAAACCACCCGAGGAAGAGGAGGCTGCGAGCGGGAGCCTTCAGCCCCGGCGGCCCCGCGGCTCCCGGTGCAGCATCCGCGCCGTCCCGCTGCCCCCGGTTGGATAACGGCAGCCGGGAATGCCGCTCCTCGGGGCTTCTCTTTTATTTTTTTCCTTTAAGAGCTTAAAAAAAAAAAAAATTAAAATCATGAGCTCATGTTTGCTCGAGAGAAAAAAAAAAAAAAAATCTCCAGTCACGAGGGTTTCCCCACACGTGTAAGTGCTCGCTTGGTGTGCCCTGAATATTTTGGGGAGGCTTCTGCTGGCGAAGATGCTGTAAATGAGGCTGCGTGCGTGTGTGTTGGGGGAAGAGGGGGTGGTTGGAATTAATAGGATAAACAAAGCAGGAACTCGGAGATGGGGAAATCAGATGGCAGGGAAATGCTTGATACTGGTGGGATTGTGCTGTGAGATTTAACCGAACCAGGTTTTGCTTTGGAAAGGGGGGGGGGGATGAACATGTTGGGCTGTAAGGTGTGACAGCACCTTCCAGCACGGGGCTGGAGGAGCAGCTGGGGTTGCTTAGGTCAACTCTGTGGTGTCCATGCTGAGGGGCAGAGGAGGCTCCAGCTGTACACAAGGTGCATACAACTGTGCCAGGTAAAGGTCCAAGTTTTCCCTGCACCAGGCAGCTGCTGAAGACAGAATTCCTGAGCAGTGACAGCTTTTTGACACGTGGATAAATGACAGTTCATGGATAAACGACAGTTCATTTATGGGAAGGAAAACCAAGGAATCACTACTGCATCCTATGTACATGACCACCAAAAAATGAGTACTCCTTCCTAACCATGAATTCAATAATTTTTAATCCAGAAAATGTGTTGTCCATCTTACAGGTGGTTTGAACCTCATGGACTCAGTATTTTGTTACATGGTTTCCTTTCACCCATTGCCCTGAGATCTCTGTGTGGGCTCTCCCATGTAAGAATCCCTGGAAAACACACGATTCATCCTGCAACCAGACAGAGGTGATTTAGAGCTCTTCTGGGAAACGTTTCCCATATTCTGGAGCGTAAGTGAGATTTATGAAATGCTGGCATTGTGTCTTGACTGTGGCCCAGCCTAAATGCGACGCTGAGGCACAGGGTGGTCTTTACCTGCAAGGATGTCTTTGATTCTGGCTCGGTTTCCACTCCAGGACACGGTCTGATACTTTCCACATGGTAACTTCTTCTGTAAACACTTATTCTACAGCAGCAGTAAAACTTAAGTGATAAGCACTGGCTGGGAATCCAGGGCTGGCTAATATTCCTGGATTTCACGTTGTGCCTTTAGGTCTGCTCTGTAGTAATGACTCCCCTGGAAATTCCCCACGTCTCACTTATTACTTCTTTATTAGTTATTATGGTACAGTAACAGGATAAAAAGGAGTTGGTATTTCATTTTCATTCCCTCTAATAGCCACGGCAAAGACCAAGTGGTGTGCTGATTATTGACATCAGAGTTAAGTGATATGCACGCATCATTAGGTTTCAATTGGAAAGAATAACAGCACAGTGTGAGTCGTCACACTTCTAAACTCCGTGGCATTTAAGGAAAAACCAAAGTCGTTTTTCACAGCCCTGCAAGCTCAAAAGATCAGAAGCTGGCAATAATACTTGTATAGACACAGGTAAAAGGCGCTAGCTCCAGGCAAAGCACCGGAATTAACTAATGAGCGTAACCCCCTGGAGAGGCCGGCAGCAGCTGTGGGGTTTGTCCAAGGTTACACAGCGATTCAGGAGACCCAGGAGCAGGCTTGGAGGATGGGAAATCACCCAGCTCCTGGCAGGTCTGGCTCCGATGGTCCTGATGCTGGGAAGGAGGGGGATTGTCTGTGGCACTCACAGAGCCGGGAGCCTGAAGGAAGCGACAAAGCAGTGGCAGTGGTGCTGTCACAGGCAGGAGGCAATGGGGAAGAGTTGGAGTCATCGTTTAATTTTAGACTATTTGCATTCTTTTACCCAAGCACTTTTTGCAAATACCTAATGTTGGGTACAGTTTTCTTCTGGATGAAATTTCTGTAAGGAGGAAAAATGGATCTGTTTTTCCTCGAGGGGACAGCTGTGCTCCCTCCCTCATGCCAAGTGCTACCTCCTCACACGAGGAGAACGTGGTTGAAAATCAATGGGTCTGCATGGAGATTTAATTACTCCAGCATACGCAGGGGTGGAGAATAAGGCCCTTAATATTTAATACAGCCTCTGCCCCCAGAGGGATCCCCAGGGCTCAAGGGCCAAATGTAAGCCCATTAAAATCAGGTGTAATTCTATTGACATATGCGGGCTCGCACCTGTTTATACCAGGGCTATCTCTGGCTCCCTAAATCTAAATGGCAAATGGTGCTTTTGACATGCGCGGAAGACGAGGGAAGTGTTTGCCGACTTGGGATGATAGAGGATGTACTGAAACAACAGAAGGTAAACGTGACACCTCGCAGTCCCCGCTCGCAGTGGCGATGCGCTCGCTAACACCTCAGCTGAGCTGAGCCTGTGGAGAGCGATCCGAGATCACTGCCAGAATAATAACCAGGCTTATAAAGGATCTTTCATTTGAGGATACATATTGCTGTATCCCCTATAACAGCAACGTGTTCTTTTTATGCTCCTTATCTAGCAGCGTGCGGCCAAGGGTGTCAAAGTGCCTCCTGCAAGTGAGTAAGCATTTTATTAGGTGGAAACACACGGCTTGGAATTGTGCTCCGAGCCCAGGAGCAGGTGAGGGACCCCTTTGTGAGGGGTGAGATCTGCCAAGCACAGCTCTGCCCAAACCTTGTTCCAGTGGTAGCTTTCTCCAGCTCACCAGGACCTCTGGGGAGAAGTTTGCCAGGAAAAGGGAGGAAATTACTTAAAGGTGCTTTTGTTTGGGATGTTACAGATGACAGAGGCAAAGCCCAGCCAAGTGAACCTCGCACTTGCAGGGGGGATTTGTCTCATCTCACCACCCTTGTACTGCCCTTTTGTTCTTAGCAAGCTGAATGTGGAGAAAGTTCCCAGCTTGATCAGCATGGGAAGGTTTGTGCTTCCCAGTTCCTCGTGCTTGGTGCAAAGACAAAATCATGGAGTTTTAGAAGGCAGAGAGGCATAATATTTTGTAGTTAGGAGAAATGCTGGAAAACCCACACAAAGACTGAGGAACTGAGCACCAGCCAGCTCTGGCACACGCAGGCCGAGAGGGTGGGTGGGGGACATTTATTTCCTTGCCCTCCCCACAGGCTGCTCTGGCCTCAGCGCCAGAGCCGCAGCCGCTCCCCGGCCCCGCTCCGAGGCACACACAGACCCGGGGAGCAGGAGAGCCGAATGCTTCAGTCCCTGGAGTACTCCACATTTTTCTTCCTTTGTGAAAGCTGCTGGGGAAATGGCAGGGAGCATCTGCTCTGGGAGGGGAGGCTTCCCCGGCTGCCTCCTCCCACCCTCCCGCACAAGACCTCGGGATGCATTTTCTGCAGCTCAGCCGGTTTCTCAGGGCCCTGAGTGAATTTTGCCCTCCCTGATTAGATAACCAAAGGAGCAGTGACTTACTCTCCAGAGAGAAGATGCTGTCTCTTTCCTGCCAGAAGGACAGCTGGAGGGAGGGTGGGATTTTCAGCATGCAAGCACTTAGCCAGATCAAGGAAATGGGATGCAAAGCATTTTAGGCTAAGAAAGGTTGTTGTGCAGGGAAACATGAGGCTGCTGTTCTGTTCGGGAGATAACGCTTCTCAAAATGCTCCTGTGTGCCAAACTGCAAGCCTTGACTACAGCAGGTCATTGCCTCTTTAAGGAAAACAAGCATGACAAGTCAGAAAAAAACCCCATCACTGTCTCTGCTGAAAAACTTTGATCATTTAAATATTATTGATGTGCATTAACCCCAGCAGAGATGGGCTGGGTGATGGGAAGTGCTTCACCTTGACACAGGGAAAATATGTTGCTTTCTGCTGCCTTGTCTTTTGTTTCAAATATCAAATAGGAGCCCAGCCAAGTGAATCAGCTCAGGAAGCATTTCGGATGTATTTGATTTTTGGGGAAGGTAGAGCTTTCCTCATCTTTACCAGCTGTGGGGGTGTAAGCATGGATAAAAACAGGAGGACTGTTTAAAGGAGGGATCTATAAATAACAACCCCTCAGAAGGGGAACTTTCCTTTTAACTTACTATTAAAGTGGAAGTGTTTGGAGAATATACAGTTTTGGCTCCGGGGATCTCCTTGGCTGAGCCCTGTGAATTCCTCTAATTCCTGCCTTAGAGAGTGTCTGGCTTTAAAAACAACTGCTGCTACCCCAAGGAGGACTCACCTCAATCCTGTGGATGGATTCCTGTGCTCGGGGAGGGCAGCACAGGGAGAGGAGCTCCCTTCCCAGGGCAGGGCTGTGTTCCCTCAGCAGCTCAAGCCCTGTCCTGGGAGGAGACGCCTTCCACAAAGGCTTTTTAACATGAGGAAGGAACATGTCACTTCTAATGGAGCTGACAGCAACAGGGAGGGGTTTTAGGTTAGTGGCTGAAGAACACACTTGTAATGAGTGAAGTAATTGAATAAATGCTGACAATTTGATGTGGAAAATGCATAATCAGCTCACTGTGGAAGGTTGACTTATTCTTTTTTCCTTCTTTTCTTAGCACTGGGATAAATACATTCATTCTCACCCAAGCAGGTGATGTTTTCAGCAGCACAGGGCCAGCAGACCCATGCACATGTCCCCCTCCCAGGCACACGTGCTGATTCCCAGATAATTGACCCAGTTATGCTAATATGCTATTAATAAATACATATGTAATAAATCTCAACACTTAACATTTTCTTGGGTCACGTGCTGGTTGAACACTCCCTTCAGTCATTTCGCTGGCTCCAGCTCAGAGCACAGTCCCTGTTCTCCTACTAGAGAGAAGGGTGCCAGTCCCTGGGTAGTGCCAAATGAGGCCCACCCCAAGTGGCACCAAGAGCTGATCATGCAGGAATCACTGGGATTTCAACTGGCTTTTCAGATCCCAAGCACAGCTAATAAACTGTGGATGCAGACAGCAGAGCTGACATAATCCAATGCAGTGACTTTCCCTACCCAACCATCATCTCAGCTCTATGCAGATGGAAGCTCAGTGAATTTCTTGTCATCAAGCCCCCAGTTTTAGTGTGACAATGGGAACAGCATCATCTGTGTCATGTATGTTGGAAGCAATGAATAGAGAGCTGAGCTCACTCATCTATTTGCATATTGAAGATATGGAAAAAACTCCTCTTGCTTACTCTGCTGCCTACTCAAATATATGTGAATCAAGGAGGAGAATAAGGGCCCTTTTTGTACATCAGATCCCAGTGTCCTTGAATAAAATGATTGCTCAATCCAGCCTTCTGGGATGAGTGTGAGGCTCAGAACTAACTGCTGCCAGGAGCTCTCCATATCTGCAGGGTGGTGGATGAAGGAGAGTTCCTGGATTAAGAATGCTCATCAAGGTGGATACTTTGACTTTATGTCATCAGGGCACCTTCTCCCCTCCACATCCGAGTCAGCACTTGCATATCTGGGGCACGGAGGTTTGACCTGCCAACTGTTAAATAAATCACAGCACACTCCCCCCAAACCATTAGCATGGAACAGCACACACCCAAGGGAGACGAGCTAAGGACACGGCAGTGCATGGGAACAATGAGCCATAGGAGCTTTTCCCTTTTGGATAGAGTTGAAAGAGTTATTTATTACAGAGAACGTGGAATAGCAGAACACAGCAGCTCATCCATATCCTGTGGAGGCATTGGGCTATGACTCCATAGCCAAGGCTGAGCTCATGTTTGGGCTTGGCTCTCCCAAGCCAGCTCTGGATTACCTTCTTTTTCACTCCAACAGCTAGTTTTCCTCGATGTTATATATGTCTTAAGCAGTAGAAGTGAGATCCAGATCAGGCTTTAAGGGATGGCATTTACATGTTTTTTCTTGTGCTTCTGGTATTAATTTTATATGCAGTGGAAAAGTAATATCCTGTCTGTCACTAGAGAGGAAGAGATGTGCGTGCGTGTATACGCACAGTCATTGCTAACTGTTGAGCTTTTTCACTCAAATTTCGTTTTGGGGAAAATTTCTAAATTAAAATGAAAACCGGCCACAGAAACGACGAATGTGAAATACCAATAAGGCCAAAGCATGAGATGTTTCCTCTTGTTTTCGTAACTCGTGGTCTTTGTGTGTAAGAGTGTATTGCATGGCAACTGCATTCACGCTTCCCTTTAATAAAAGATCCAAGCAGATGGACTCACTATTAACGTGTATCCCTCAGATTTGCATATTTCATATTCATGCCAAGATGGCACTGAGCTCACATGGGATGAACGAGGCTGATATAAACACAATTGCACCAGATTAATGCAGTGATCAAAGAGTATTGTCCCGGCATCCCCGTTAGGAATCCAGTTTAATATTAGTTATTAATATTGTTAAACTCCTACCGGAGTCAAATTAAGGTCTTCCAAATACAGTCAGACAGGGCTCTTAGGTACTACAAGTTGATGAATATGTTATGAATTCCTGAGAGAGAGGGCTAAGAAACAACATTTGCATCTGAGCTGTGAAGAATCCAACGCTGGAAATGTGCAGACCTCGAGCTTTGGTCAAGCGTGCTGTGTAATTAGGACTCGCTTGAAATTCAGATCTTATCCAAGATCTGTATCTGAGTTTCTCAGAATTCAAGTGCAATCGCTTCTAGTCAGAAGACAAGCCTATCTGTAATATCTCATCAAATATTAGGCATTACAAAGTGGTATTCTGGAGCCCAAAATATATTTGATCGCATTGTTCTAGTCCATTAATCAAACACGGCGCTGTACATACTAATAGGATCAAACATTAGGAAATATTTATGAATGAGCGTTGTTGTGACTGCAAAAATTAAACACAGCAGGTTTTAAATACACAAGATCTCAAAAAGGAAAACTTGATTATCTCCTACATATCTGGTGCCAAATTCAGAGTGAATTTTAAGTGAATCTTAGGTAGCTTGTGCTTGAGTAATTTATACCTCCTTGCAGCTCCCTTTAGAGTGTGAATTTTACCTGCTCCCACCTCTGCTGAACTGACCCATTGCTCCAAGAATGCCAAGAAAGTGAGGTACCACCAGTTTTGGAGAGGGGCTGTGCACCCACAGTGTGATGGTACTCAGGGGGTTCAGAGCTCAAACCCAGGTGCGATATCCCTGATTACGTTCTGCCTCTGCAGCTCTCAGTGGAAATAAACCCTTGCTTACCAACAGGAGCAGTAATGTGATGGTATTTCCACTGCTTCTGGGGCTGGGTGGAGTCTGGACATGGTAAAGTCCTGGATTATGGGAGTTTTATCCCTTACCTCAAAGGGGACAGAATTTTGCTTGCTAGATCCAAAGGCAAGGCATGGCAGTGGCGTGAGGGATGCGGTAGCCCCACAAGCTGTGGTTTTGTCGAGGATAAATCATGTCAAACCAATCTAATTTTCCTGTGGCAGGGCAGCAGGTCTCTGAGAGGGGAGGAGCTGCTGCTGTGGTACAGCTTGACTGCAGTCAGGCTTTTGACTCTCACTCATGGGGTGTTCCAGGAGCAAGGTGGGGGAATATGGATGGGGAGAAATGCTGCAAGGTACCAAACCAGCTGGGCAAACACCCTGAAAACTGTTTGCTGTTTGCTGTCCGAGTGGAAGGATGGCTTCAATACGGCGCTGGAGGGGTCTGTGCAGGCTCTGGCATTACTCAATATTTTCATCACTGACTTGGGTGGTGGAATATGGAGGGGACTTATTGCATCTGTTGACAATACTGAGCTGAGAGGGGCTGTAAGTGCTTTCAGATAACAAGAGAAAGGTTCAGATATCTTAACAAACTGAAGAAACAGGCTGGAAAGAAGAGATTGACGAGAGCAAAGCTGAATGTATGAGAACTAATGAAATGTGTGTCCAGAAATGGCTGCATAGGCAGCATTTCTAAGAGAAAGGGACAATACCATGGGCTAGAAGTTAACCCTGAGCCAACTGTGGTGCCCTGGTGTTAGCAAAGCAAAGCTGACACTGCTGTACATAAAGAGAGTGTGGTGTGGTGCATTGGTACCTTGCTCCCATCTCTGCTGAGTTTTGGGGAGGAGCAGTTTTGTCATCAGACTTCCAGAGAAATACAGAAAATTAAAAGAACGGTCTAGAAAATAAACCTCCCAAGAGGGAAAGAACTGTGGTCCATTGCCTAAGGCTGATGAAGATACAGTAACAATCTCCCCAAATATAAAAGATGCTACAAAAGTAATGAGCTGTTGCTCACAGACAGAATTAGTGGAATTAAACTGCAGAAAAAGCAATTTGGGTTAGACTTTGGGGGAAATGTTCCATCTATAAGAATAGCTGACACCCAGAACAGACCATCTGGGGAGCTTGTGGAATCTCCTTTAAAACCTCCATGATGAACAGGTCAGAGAAACTCTCCTGTCAAGACCGATTTAGGCAGGGTTGATCCTACCCTGGGGGAAGGAGATGGACTAGGTGACCTCTCAAGATGCCTTTTCCTCTTATTCCCTGTGGCTCTGTGTTTATTTTGTGTGGCGCTGATATTGCGGGAGCGGAGAGCTTGATTCTGCATATTGGGTAAACATTTTACATTTAAATTGGGAAGCTGTTTACTTGTCAGCCCATTGTTGTTTCAGTTTAAATTTCACTAATTTAAGTTGAACACTGAATTATAAATTACAGTGATGGTTGTATGAGGACTGTCTGAGGAGACAGGTACTGAAACCTATTAATCTATTGATCACATTGATTGGAGTGTTTAACTTAGAGTAACACGTTCCTATTTTTAAATATGTTTTAAAAGACTTTTTAAAACAATTTTGTTTTATCACAGTGCAGGAACTCTCCTCCTCTCTGATAGGTGTGTATCCTTAATCAGGCATGTGGAAAAAACACAATATTGGCATATAGGGGAGATGCAGGATGAAACCTTTGCTACCATAATGAAAGGAAACCATCAGGTTTTAAATGAAACCAGGCAGGGGTCTGGCTGCCAGTTAATGAACACATTATTGCTAAGTGATAGATGTAAAAAAAAAGTTGCTGAGTTCTCATAATGGTTCTCGCTCCCCTTTCCTCCAAGCCTGCACGTTTACTGGGAGAGAAGCCCGTCCAGCAGTGGGATGCAGCAGTTCACGGCCTGGCGATGAATAAGGATCCCAGACTGGAAGGGGGATCTACGACAGCAGAATGTAATTCCACAAATTAATTTGCTCAGGACCCGGGGGTTGGCACTAATTTTGCACTAAATACCAGGAGAGCTTTAACGACCACAAATAGCAGACACTTCAGTTTTTGCTTCGTCCCATTCGGAAGTCAAAACTGCCAGGTTTACAGTGCCCTCTAGTATCGCTCTGGAGCATTAGCTTTGCTTGGCACCTCCGAGCTGCCACATCGCACAGCATCGCTCACTTACCGCAGTTTTCCTTCAGCGCTTTCGCAGCGGAGCCGCAGCGCTGGGAGAGCGGAGCGGGGCTGAGCCGGGCTGTGCTCGGCGCTGCTGGAGCCAAGGCCCTGCCTTCCAGCCTTTCCTAGGATAAAGAAGCAGGTGGAGTTAAAAATGCGTGCTCTGCTTGGAGGGTTGCAGTGAGCAGGCTGCTTGGAAGAATGATGCTTGGAAGAATATGTTCCTGCCCATGGCAGGGGGTTTGGAACTAGACGATCATTAAGGACCTTCCCAACCCGAACCACTCTGTGACTCCTTGTTCAACAATTCGTGCCAATTTGGCAAAGTGATGTTAATAATAATTTGCCTTGAAATGGTACTTTGCAGCTGTTGCTGCAGAACCACTAACTAGCAAAATGCTGGGCAAGGAGAGGGAAGGACAAAGGAGAAAAACCTGAGTCATATGAAACCCATTAGACATTACCCAGGACCACAGCCCAGCCAGCTGAGGTCACTTAACACAAGGACTTCTCAGAGCTGTGACCTTCAGCCTCCTACGGATCTCTCTGTGGAGCAGATGCGGGAAAATTCCTTGGTGGACTAAGATGTGGCAGCTGCTGTAAGAGTGGGCACATTTATAAAGCACCTCTAAAGATTCCCAGCTGCTGGAGCAGCCTTTGGAGCCTGGCTTGGTAGGACTGGGCTGATGTCGTGCGGGATTTCTGCTGCTCTGAGTGGTGCCTTGGGAAAGGTGTTGTTCCCATGGAGGCAGAGGGGAATCTTAAACTCCTGCTTGCCTCCAAACATGCTGTGCCTGCGAGTTCTTCCTCAGAAAGCCCTTTTCACAGGAGTGAAACTTGCAGTGATTTGTAAAAAAGCTGCCTAGGTCATTGTTAGTCTAAGAAATCATCCCAGTTCCTGTCAGTGAACGAGCTGGTCCAGATGATGCCCGTGGTACATTTTCCTTACAGGGAGAATTAAGCAGTGAACTCCAGCAGGCACAATCAAGCTGGTGGTACATGGAAGTTATTAAGTTTACATTAACTATGGAAATTTAGGAAATGAATTGTTAACATCCATCTTCAGATTTTTCATATCATTTTTTATGGCTGCTGATGAGATTGTCACAGACAAAAACTGGCATAAAATGGATCTCCTTTAATATGCAGCAGTGCTTGCACTTTCTTTGGAAATACACAGCCAGAGGAGAAAGCTTCCTGTCAACTTAGGCATCAATTTCTGGTTGCTTCACTCGCTGGGTTATAACTGAAGTCACTTGAGTCACCTCTTCCTGATGGCACTGCAGAGACCAAAATCTGGTTAATAGAAACCATTGTTACTTTTTGAGAAAATAAATAATTCTTCCTGGTTTTGAACCATGTGTGAGGGTATCACACAGATAAAAAAAGAAAATATTATGTGAAATAGTAACCAGTGTGTCTAGAGGACTGGAAGAAGGTAGAAAAAGTGTTATTAAAATTAAATCATAGTGCAAGTAGGAGGTGTAAAAGGTACAGAGGAATCATAAAATGAGACGATTGGTGTCTGAACTGAATCTTATTTTTCTTACTGACTTTCAGAAACCAACCATTTGAGATAGTTTTCCCTCTCTTTTGTATTGAGGTCTGTTTGGTACATGTAGGTGGGGTTGTTTTCCATCGTGTCATTCCTAACTGCAGGACAAAACAGAGGATGTACAGGCATAATCTGCATCCCAAACAAATATTGTCCCTCCATACCCCCTCAGATTTGTAGCACACTGACAATTTGTGAAGCACAGGTTCTCTCTCATCAAAATATTTTCATGCCCTCTCACAAACTGTGCCTTCAGATACTGACCTTTCTTTATTGCCAATGTGATTTCCACACTTGGAGCCACAAGAATCTGAAATAAGAGGTCTGGAGCTCTTCTGCTTTAAATTCTTCCTCCTGCAACTGGTGTGCTAGAAATGAAGGACTATCTCATTGTATATGCAATATGTAAGTGGTTTGACAAGGATGTCTCTTTACAGCTCAAGTGTCAGCTCTGGATGGATGGATCAGGGGTCTTGAAAGACACACTACACATCTCTGCATCACTGTTCATAAAAACTTTACCAAGTATCTCAAATTCCTTGCACAGCAATACAAGCAATTGTCTCAGCTTCTCAAGGGCACTACACCTTTGATAATGAATATATTTAAACAAAAGTGAACAGAACTTCCCCACCTTTGCTGAATATAATAGAAATGCAGCTTTATACTTTCATATTTCATGGGACATGAAGGTTCATCATTTATTGAAAATAAGATGTGGACCTTCAGTAACATCCTGTCTGGATTTCATTTTCAGAGTGAAATGCCTTTCTGGTAAAATACAAGAAAGTGCTTTTCTCAGACAAAACCTTGTGTTCCAGCTGTGTTGCAGTATTCTCCTGACTACTTTCTCCCTTTTGCTGTGCTCTCTGTTATAGCTTATTTTGCCAGCTAAGAAACTTCCTTTGCAAATCTGTTTTCTCCTTCATATTTAAAAATTATATGGTTCATGTGGGCCAATTTCCATAAGCCTTCAGGGACTTCAGATTTACTGTTATTCCTCACTGGCCAAGAGACAAATTAATTTGATCAGAGCTCAACCCTCAAGAGAGAATTTTGAGGGAAGCAGAGTCCAATTAAGGAATACCTGGGGTCAGCTAATGAGTGAACACCCCTCTAAGGAGTATTTTCTCCCTCTTCCATGAGCTTAGCTCACTGAACATCAGCAACATCTCCAGCTCCAGATGTCACAGGACTTCTCCACACAGCAGAAGGATGAGGTGTGTTCTGCTGGAGAGCTCATGGTCTGCAGTCACAGGCATGGAGATGAGTGAGCTGATGAGGAGGCAGCTCAACATCAAACCCCAGGCACAAGAACCCAAGGAAGTGGCTAAAAATTTCTCCTGATCCCCATTCTATTGGACAACCAACCAATGCCAAACAATTGAGGACTGGGGACATTGAATGAAGAATAGAGATGGCAGACAACACTTTCTAGCAACAGGGAAAGCAGAACAACTGTCATCAGTTTCTGAGGCGGCTCTCTTGCCTGCAGTACTTCTCTGACATCCTCACTGAACTGTGCAATGGGTGCATTCCCAGTGGATGAGGATGAGACCATCTAATCCATGGGCAGCACCCGCAGCACCTTGCAAAGTGATATTTGCTGTTCTCACAACTAATGCGAGTGCTGGGTCTGGCTGGAGGACAGATGTCAATGGAAACCTTCTGTGCTGCAAAACATTGTTTGGATGGCTCAGAAGCTCTGTTTCTGCAGAATAAATATCAGATTAATCCAGGGGGATTTGATTGGAGGCAGCATGCTCTGGGAGATGCTGGCTGTAAGATGAGATATGGAACTGAAGTGTACTTGTAACACCTACTTGTAATATTTTAACAATTCAGCAACAACTTTGTAAGGCAGGTTATTAGCTGGACGGGACAAAGCAATTTCAGCCTGAGTAGCTGAGTTCTCTCACTATGAACGTTGCCCCTGCATTTTTATTCCTGTATAATATTCGTGACTTGATTTCTTGCATTGTGTTTCTATGCATTATTAAACACCCACTATTTTCCACTCCAGAAATGGCTGCATTTAGATTTAGGTGAAATTTTGGTGGAGAGGTTAATCTGCAAAAATGCTATGTAAGTGCAAAGTGTTAATTACTACTCCTGTATTTTTAAGCTCAGGACCCGTGGCTTCAGGAATAGAGTTGGTGCATTGGCTCACTAAGTTACTGAACACTCATTTTCTCCCTTTGGAAGAGCAACTCGCTCTCCCTCTTTTCTCTTTTTCTTCTCCTTTTTCTTCCCTTTTTGCCCAGATGCAATGATCAGATTGTCTGTCCTCTTTCTCATTGCAAATTGTCTCCTGAATACTGAAAGATGGCTTAGGAGGTTTGTTCAGAAGATTAGCATCCCTTCCCAGAGCTGTCCCCAACTGTATTCACATTTATAAATCCATGGAAAGGACCCTAAAGAGCAATACAGAACCTGATGATGCAACAAGCCAGGAGACACCAAAAAAAAAAAAAAAATTAGGAATAATAGCCTGCTAAGAGGACAAAGATAATCAATACTAATAGCAAAGCTGAAGATTTTAAAAGCCTCTCAATGAAGTCAGGCACAATGCTACCAGGCAGTCAATGAAAAATGAAGTGTGCCTGCAGAGAGGCTGGGGGCAGGTCAGAGAGAGGGCAGACCCTGTTTTGGGAGGGTCTTGGCTGGGTCAGTTCCCCTGGATGCCATCACCCCCAGTAACACAGCCAAGCTGGTAAACAGAAGGGAGAGCAGTGATGGGCAACCAAACACAGCCACATCAGCCAGTCCAAGTGCAACCAGAGGAGGGTGTGTAAGTCACAGAATCATAGTCACAGAGTGATTTGGGTTGGAAATGGACCTTAGCGATCATTTCGTGCCAACCCCCTGCCATGGGCAAGGACACCTTCCTCTAGACAGGTTTCTCCAAGCTGGCCTTGGACACTTCTGGGGATGGGGCAGCCACAGCTTCTCTGGGCACCCTGTGCCAGAGCCTAACCCCGCTCACAGGGAAGAATTTCCTCCTAATATCTGATCTAAACCTACTCTCTTCCAGTTTAAAGCCATTCCCCCTTGTCCTACCACCACATGCCCTTGTCAAAAAAGCCTGAGAGGACAGAGCATCTCTTTGCCCTGTGCGTCAGCACTGGTGCCTGGCTGTGAGCTGCCTGCGAAGAGGAGGAAGGTTGCTCAGCTGCTGTAGTTCTGCCAGTCCTTGGCCCCTCTACTGAAACTGCTACAAAAGCAGAAAATCACTTCAGCCAGAACTAAAGGCAGCAGCAGTGCTGTGGAGCTGTGCTGGGATCGTTAGGGTGGTTAATATTCAGCAGGCATATTGCTAAAAAGGCAGTGCATGCTAAGGAAAAAAGCAACAAACCCCAGCGCTGCACATAGGTCCTTCTGGCAGAGATATCAGCAGTGACAATGTTGTTTGTACAACAGACAACTTGTATCCCCTAAGAGCAGACCCACTGCCATGCCACATCTCACTGAGGTCATGGTTGTGAAAGCAGTCCTGAATAACATGGGACATCTGCAAGCCGATGAAATAGTGATTAAATGCTTTTTACTGCTTTACTGGTCCTCAGATGACTTCTCTACTTTGGCACAAAATATTCTGGTCAAGCTGATGATGTGGCTTTGGTCAGGGGTCCAATATAAATGGCACTAAGCAGCACCCAAGCCTGTACATCCACATACAGATACATATTTTACAAGAAGCCTCATTTAGTTCATAAATAAAAAAAGGCCTTAAGGAACTCTTTCAGAAGGCCCCCAGTTGCAGAGAAAGGCTGTCTGTCATCATGAATGCAAGGTGGCTGTAACAGGAAATTTTCAATGTATATAGAGACTCAGTAATCCAAAATGTGTTATCAGGCAGAAAACCCAAATCCCTGTAAAGGGCCATCCCTTGCTATAATGCAGGTCTTTTCTATAATAGAGTCAGCTCTGATATAGGACTATTGCTGCACTGCAAGCTGCAGTAAATATTAATGTGTCAAACTGGATGCCACCTCTGTTTCAGGATGGAGGCAAAAGCCAGCCTGATGGAGGATGAGTCGCAGTCCTGCCAGGGAGCTGGTGCATTCCCAGGGCTTGTGGTAAGGAATTTTTTTCTTTGGAGTGATTGGATCCTGCATTTCTCTAAAGAATCACCAACCCCTCCATTTTACTCTGTAAGAAAGGCATGAGATCTGTCTGTGCTTGGGGCTGTGCCTTGGGGGAGTGATATTTGCACTTCATGCTGCGTTCATTGGAAATCTGCCCTTGTGCCAGTCCAGCATTTTGTAATGCAACCCCCCAAGGTCATTCCCTGCCAGGTGACAAGTCTGATGTTAAAATCCCAACATCTACCACCTTGCAAAGAGATTCTGATGTGTACATTGCATTTGTTTCTCACCGTTTCCACAAAGAAAACTAAATATGTTCAGTAGCTGTGTGCCTGTGTATATATCTTATAAACTAATCCTTTCCTTTTCTTGCCTGCATCATGACAGTGTTTAAATAACTTACTTAAGCAGGTGTCTATGAGCAGTATTACCAGACCAAACATCGGAATGTATACTTGTCCTTAAACATAATATTATTCTAAACATAGGATATAAATGTAAGTAAATATTATACTAAATATTCATGTTTACTATCCCATGCAACAATAGTTGATTAAATATTTACTAGCCCACTTACCTGTGCTCTTGTGGGCATAGCTGCCTAACTACTTATGCTACAGAGTGTTTTTGTGGTTGATTAAAATGCAGTTGTGTGTACACCTGCAATGTTTGGCAGGCCGGGTTAAACAGCCACTTACAGAAACAAGCAGTGAATGCTACTCCTTTTAAAAAAATTTCGTTTCTATTATAGATTCTGAAAAATTCATGAAGCTCTTATTAGTGCCATGCTAGGTATCTGAGGAGCAGCAGGCTGGTTCTGAAGTGTTGGGATGCCCACACAGTGTTACTCTGCAAACAAAAAAACCCCACGCATGACAAGCAGCCTCTGTTTGTAATGAGTCCTGATCATTAGCTTCAGCTCACAACACAGGGATGAAAGAGAACTATTTTTTCCTTTCACAGAAATGTGTGTTTCTATCCAGGAATAATCCTGTTAGGTCAGAGGATAGGAAAGAATTGGAGGAGTATCCCAATATTTTCTTCAGCAGAAAATGGAACAACAGGGCAGATGGGAGGAGGACCCCGTGTCACAGACTAAAGAGGGAAGGGGGTTACATACCCCCACTGCAGCAGGATTCAGGCAGCATTTAGTGTTTCTTCCATCCTTGTTAAACTTTCTGCTTTCCAGGCAAGCACTGTTGCTGCTGTTCACTCAATATATTCCAGCAGAAGCAATTTGCCTGCAATTAGTCAGCAATGCAACTCAGTTCCTGGGCAATCTCAAGTGGCAGCGAGCACAGTTCTTACTCCCCCTGTTCTCTCTAAGCAATTTCCACATCCTCATGATGCACAAGGACCACATCTGCCAACAGGAGATGACCAACTCTACTATTTGAAAAGTCACTGTATAAAACTCTTAACAGAAATAACAGCTTTGGCTCAAATTTAACGGTAAAAAGGTACTTAAAACCCTTGTTTGTAAAACTCATTGAGCATTAAATTATCCACAGAATTTCAACAGGATTGAGGAAGAACAACAAATCTTTGCTTTTATGGTAGAGTCTGAGCAAATAACCTTAAAGGCTGTAGGTCGATGTGGTTGCAATGTCTTTTATTTGAAAAAAATTAGCTCTTCTGGGTCAAATCTTAAGCTCATGGCAGGTCGTTATGCTGGAAAACATCTGGTCAACCACTCCACAACCACATAGCATCAACCAGAAGGGCTGGCCAAGGTGAACTTTGTAAGGGAGAAGAGACTGCAATGAAGATGGAAAAAAATTACCTCAAAAGAAAGCCATTACGTGCTTTTTCATCCTAACTAAGTTCATTGTGAAGGGTGGTTGGGAAAAGGGGTAATATGAGACCTTCTTATTGAAAAAAATATTGATTGTTAGGAATCAATAGCATTAAAAAGCTGTGTCTTAAGCACCAAGCTTTGAAGGCCTCCACAAGCTTTTCCGTTCCCTGTCTGTTCTCCTGCCAGAACTTTGATAGATTTAGCCTGCAAACCAGCAAATGCAGTGATTTGATGGTGGCCAATATATATTAAAAAATTAAGGTGTCAAGCATGAATTTTATTACATCTGCAATCAGATGTACTTCCTTCAGTCAGCTCATCTGCAATTAAGTCCAGCTGTTCTCAGTGGAAAGGACTCTTCCAAGGAAATTGCTGTAAAATTTAATGGGAGTATTTTCCTTGGTGCTTTGTTGTAAATATTGTTTTCCTAATAGGCTTGTAAAGGGCTTTGCTTTTTCACTCAACAGGCAGGAGAAGATCTGTAATTTTTCAGGCATTAGAAAATGAGTAGATCAGTAATAGAGCTCATAAAACTTATACAAAGATTCTCATTGTACAGCAACAGAAAGAGTTTTAATAACTTGAAGAGGAAATTTTTGAATACTTTTTTTTTTTTGCTCTGCATAGTTTTTTGTTTACATATGAAGGGCTATTTTTTAACTGACACATCAGACAGTTTGATCAATATCCCTTATTGGGTTTCTTCTGCCTAAAATTGGGTATGACAGCCAGAGAGGGGCACCAGATTGCAGACTTCAGAGGATGATCCTTCATTTCAATATTGCAGTGTAACATCCCACAAGGACCAAAATATTGCACCACGAACCCACGACACTGCAGTGCTTCCGTTTGCTGTCCCAAAATCCTCTTCAGCCTTTAAGCAAATGACGAATATTGCAAACTTTTTTATCTCCTTTGGCTGTGTCCAAAGAGCATCTCTTTCCTTTTTACCACTTAGGCAAATCTTGGATATATTTTTTCCTCTCTTCCAGCAATCTTTCAGCAACATTTTCAATCTGTGTGCTTCTGTCACTTCAGGAGAACAGTGCCTAAAATAAAACAGTGAGATTTGTAATTATTGGCATTATTTTAAGATGTAATGCTGAAGCATTAAATATAACAAAATGAAACTATTTTGAGGGGAAATGTTGAGACATGAATGATAGCAAATGGTGTTACTGTGGATTTATTTTCACCCAACCAAAATCAGACTCCTTCTCTAATGATGAAATATGACCTGGCTCTTGCAGAGAGAGTAATTTGCTAATTTGTTTAACGTTGTTCTCTGTGCAGGAAAGCCTTGCAAGAGAAAGAATTCAGAATGGATCTAAAGTTCAGGTTATTTTGGGGGACAAAATGAAGCCACTTTTTGTTCTTTAAGACAGTGATCATATTCCTTCTCTGGCAGCTGTGAATACTGAGGAGAAAACAACTCACCCTGGTCAAAAGCTGCATTATCACTGCTGCATTGGTTCTACTAGTACAGTTTATTTGAAGAGCAGGAATGAGCTATACAGTAGGAGAAATATCCTTTTGCTAGCCCACACCCATATAGCTACCTTGGCAAATCCTCATGACTTAGAATCTCATCTCCCATGTCTGCAAATAGCAAGGGTTAGCTGGCACAGTTTGCAACAGTTCTCCAAAATAGTGTAGCAGAGAAAGTTACAGAGGAAGTATCTGCTGAACATGTATGTTCCTGTGTGCAGGTTTCAGAACAGATTGATAAACCTGTTCAGAGATGATTAATCAAAAAGGTTTGGATCAGGAAATGACAAGGCAGCCAGAGCTGCAGAGGAGTGCAAGATTAGGTCTCTGTAGAAGAACATCTTTCACAGAAGGGATTAGAAAACAAACCTCAGAAGCTCATGGTTAAGGAAGGAGAGAAGGGCTAGAACACTGTCGAGCTCATACATGAGGAACCTGTATATGTGTTTTATTTGTATAGTTGCTGGGCTTTGGTTAAGTTATTGCCTCTCGAATACGGTCTGTGATTTTCATCTTGACATAGTTCCTGCAGCTGCAATGTTTGGGGGTTTTGCTGTTGTCTGAATTAATCTGCTGGGTATCCCCAGCCACAAGGACTAGAATAGCTCTCCTTGTTCAGGCCAGTGCTTGTCTCTCCACTTCCTGACCCATATGGGAAATACCTAAAAAACAGACCCAAAGTCACAGTGGGGACTGTGGATAAATGGCATCAGCAGAATGAGAAAGCTGCAAATAGCACAGAGGCACCATTGTCTGTTCCTTCAAGTTCTTTGTGTGTCTCTTTTCCAGCTTATATTTAAAACTTACACCTGATGTATAGGAAATTTAAAGGTGTCTGGGTCACATTTCAGCCAGTACCTGATAAGGGAAACAAGCCCAAAAGCACCTTTTAGCTCAATAACAAAGCAGCTGCTGTAGGAAGCTGGAGATCTGGTTCTGCCTGCTCCCAACATTAAGTGCCTTTATGGTTTATGAGCAGTGATCCATCAGGAGGTGCATGACAGCTTCTGGAGAAAGCTTTCTGGTCTCTGAAGAATTCAAACATTATTCAACCATCAAATTCACAGCCTCTGTATCAGCATTTACCAATGTATTTGGCTTAAGTGAAGAAGAGCATATATAGAAGTCTGGCTCTGTTTAAAATAGTAGATCGTCTGGGATCCAGTATTGAACTGTTTGAGAAGATGCAGGTTCTACCTTGCATCTAAATGTTGTGTTGGTTTTTTCCCCTTCATCTTCACTCTAAACTCAGAAGGTGACCAGAATTAATCTCTGTGTTTTAAGTATAAAAATTGGTCATGGATCTTTGGAGGCTGGAGTGCTCCGAAGTCTCAGGATAATATTTTCCATTCTCTTTGGGCTTCAGAAAGCAGAAAGACTCTTTCCATGATGTGATGGGAATCCTCATGAGAACACAAGAGAACATCTTCACCACAGGAGGTTATGGGAGGTTTGCTTTAGGGACGTGACTGGCAGTTCCTACTTTTCACAAAACATCTGTCCCTTCGGTACCTGAAGTTTTGATTTGCATCCAATGTCTTGAACCCAGCTCTGGGACACCTTGTAGACTGAGCTACACATGGAAATAGCATTTATGGGCTGTTCTCTTTGTCCATCAGGAAGTGCCTTGTGTCTACAAACAACTTACCTTCTAGCAGCTTGTCTCACCACTTAGAGGGAAATAATTAAACAGCTTGAGAATGAAAACAAGACTGCTTGGCACCTGTCTTGTCGACTCCTTTTGCATTTCTTGTTGGAGTTCTGAAGTGCCACAGCCAGGTCCCTGCACACAGCTCAGCCCCCCACAGGATCAATAGCAGAAAAGATAAATCTGTTGGAATTGACTACAGGATCTTCTGTCACTAAGTGACAATGAAAAATGATCACTACTTGAATACACTGCATTTTTATCTTTAAATCTTTCAATAGAAGCAGTGTCAATAACAGAGCACTAAATAATCTCTAGATAGAAGGAAAATCTTTTCTTCTTCTTTTTTTTATAAAAGGGAAGATGGATGTCACTTTTTTTGGAGACCTTAAATACTGAAGTATGGAATTAGATCTGCAAATTCCAGGAAATGGTTGTCTGTTTAGACAAACTACGTCTCATTTTAGGAAAGACTGGCTGGATTCTGCTTAAAAACATTGCTTAATTCCGTATCATGAATGCACCAGGGTAACTCTAAGTGGAATATGCAGAAATAAAATAAATAAGGATTTTTTTTTTCTCATGTTCCTTTGGGGATAATATATCTCTCTGAATTGGATACACCTGCCAGAGATGGCCTTTCTTTGCTTTAAAATATGTCTGACCTTTCCCTGAGCTAACTAGATGCAGTTTACCACATTGGCCCAAGAATAAAGCAAAGTCTTTTTCAGATAATAGCCTTTGGAAAAAATCCGATCTGTTCTGTATCCACTGCCCACGCCACACACCCCAGCCCTGTGGACACTGTCAGCTGGCACAGAGGTGTGGCAGCAGGCCGGCACCAGCAGCGCACAGCCCTTTGTGTGGCTTTAGGTTTGCTGCTCTCGGTGGGGCAAGACCCAAAAGGGCTGCCCCTGCTCGGGCGTGCTGGAAGCTCTGTGGACCCACTGTGAGGGCATCTGCTCTGGTTCTGTCCTGACAAAAGGAAGCCAGGCTTTTGTTTGAAGCCAGTTTGTTTCCACATCATCTTGTGCCTCCGCTATCTCCAAGTATTGATGTCCCTTTTATGATGAGACAGGAAGGAACACACTGCTGCCTTTGACATCAAATTGGTTAACTTTTATTTTCCCCTCATGTAGGATGTTTTCCATAACAGTGTCTGAGGGGTTAGAAGCTTCTGGCTAAATCCAGTCCAGTGGCAATTCGAGCAGTGTCAGCTGGGTCCTGGAAACGTGCTGAGTGCTGCAGTGACTTGGGGATGCTCTGTGCACTTTTTGGACATGTGTGTTCCACACGAAACCCCCACCAGAGGCAATGCTCTCTTGGTTGTAGACTCTGTGAACTGAGCTTTGTTTAGATGCCCTGCAGGTTCCAGAGTAGGGTCTTGAAGCAGGCAGCAGTGCTGTAGAAGAGCTTATCGATTGATTGAACATACGCCAAGTTTAGTTCAAGCTGCTTTCCTGAGTAAAGGTCAAGATGAAGCACTGAATTTCTGAAATGCTAAAGTTCTGAATAACCCAGAACTTTGGTTTTTTCTGCCTGTTTTGTCTGGATATCTGTTAAAAAGTGTGGCTGTCTGTCCTCTTTGATGGGTTGATGAAAAATAGTGAGTATGGAATAGCTTGAAGAACATAGTGATCTATGCAGTTGCTAGAACTGCTTGACTTGTCTGGGAAACAGCAGGTCTCCATGCCCTCATTCAGCCTCAAGCATATTTGACTATATTTTTTTTTGTTGTTGGCCTCCCCTTTTGACAGGTGGAAAAGAAAAAGGACCTGCAAGAAAAGCAGTAAAGAGTAAAAAACCTGACCTTATTGTTCCAGGATGGCTGGTCCTTTAAGGGGAAATCAGCCAAGTTTCATCTGTTAAAAATCCTGCTGAGATTGATTGGTGTATGGAGAGGTGATTATAAAAGCCAGCAAGTAGCTTAATTAGGATGGAGAGTTATGAGAAGTAGCTTGGCTTTTGTGAGAAGTACTGGAGCAAATGACTCTTGGCAAGTGGCTGGTGGAATGGGGAAAGCTAAGCTTAGGAGTAAGCAGGATTGCTGCTTGGCATGCTGCATTTGTATTTAGAAGCAATAAAGCTGTGGATTGCCAAACACATGCCTGAATCTGGTTCGTGTCAGGCCTTATTGTCCTGAGATTACACTTTGCACAAATAATATTTACTAATCAGGGACTTGAGAACTCTCTGAACTTGTCTCAGGGATTTTTACTGTGTCAGGCTTTTTAACGAGCTGGGGGAAAAGCAGCCTCGGCTGTTCCAGGCTGCAGGTGAGAGTTTGCTCCTGGCGAGAAGAAATGCCATATACTGTACCATGAACATCATAGTGACTGTCTCAACGGTGGGTACAGTGCACGCTAAAACTTCCCTGTGCCTGTGCAATGAGGAGCAAGAGCTACTGGATGTCTCAACCAGGTATTGAACAACCATCACTCTCCAAGCTTCCCCTCGCCTGCTGCAAAATCCCTCCGCAAGAACCTGGTAAGGAGGAGAATGGAGCATTATGTATTCAACAAATTCTGCTGACTGCTGCTAGGCAGTGAGGCTGGAATGATTGTGCCAAATCCTGATCTTTCATGATAATGGAAGCGGAATTTTCCCCAAAGCAAGCCAGTATCAGACAGAAAACCCAGGGGACAAGACAGAGCATTTCAAAATACAGCTCAGGCATGGAAAAAAAAGCAAATAGGCTTTAACTAGTTAAATTACAGAATACACGAATATTCCAGAATTATGTACAAGCCTGATCCTGCAGTCTTTGGGTAGGGAAAACAATGTTTAACTGACTCTAATGATGCAGAATCATCAATATAGACAAGAAGAAACAACTGGGTCATTCTGTCTCAGCCACTTGCATATTGCAGAACTACTTGTCTGTTCTTGCTACTATTTCATCCCTGCTAATGTCTTATTTAACCTGCTCAGGATAGTTGTGATTTTGCAAATATGCAGACTATATTAAATTTTAACGACATCATTTAAAAATACTTATTTGTGCAGATTTTTCAAAATGACTGGGATCTGAATGTGTAGGGCAACAGAACACGACTCAAAGCCCAATTTAAAGAAAGTACGTTTTCAGCAGGCATCAACAGATAGACTGAAAAGCAAGGCAAAAGCATAGGGGTTTTTTTTAGATGTTGAGTGGACTAAATGCAATGTGAATTTATCTGCAAACCATCTGTGATTTCTGGTATTTTTTGGTGCCTTCACAGCTCTAATTTTAAGCAGTTCTGTAGCCTTTAAATAATGGTACTTTCTTCCCATTCGATTTTACAGCAGATTCCCCATTTGATCACTGAATGTTTAAAGAAAAGAAGTAACTGAGTTCTCTGCAGATTGCACACATACAGAATAAAACAGCAGCCCTTTATTTTTGCAAGTAAAATTTGACATATTTTGGGACAGAATTCCTCACGCATAAAATAACACCATGAGTTTTGCTGGGTATGGTTTACTTTTTGTATTTTGCTTTACACTTCTCATGTAAATTCGGTGCTGGAATAAGGTGTTAAGTTGACATCTCCAAGGAACCAAGTTCCAGAAGCAGCACAACACAACAGCAGATCTCTTTCAATTTTCTTAAAACTGATATCAAGAGTGCCAGTTTCATCAGGCAAGAGGGAATCGAAGAGTCATAATCCAGCCAGCCCTTGGTGGTTCTGCAGAAAAATCTGTTACGTGCTGGATCCTCTGTGTGTCATGGGGACACTTTATAACCATAAACTGAAAGAAAACACTCTGGATTACTGAATAGCCACACGAAAATTGTAGTTCTTCCAGTTACAGAGACCCCCTAGGGGTACAGGGAGGCCTCCAGGTCTCTTTTCCATCCACCATGATGTGGGAGAAGATCCTTTTGAATGTGAGCCTGGTCGCCTGAGAGCATGAAACAATAGGAAGCTAACTCTATTCATCCCACAGGAAATCTGATGATAACTACATCATTGTCAGCTCAGTTCATTATTTCACTGTTTCTTCTGGCAGGAGGGTTCAGATAAGATTTTTGCTCACTATTGTTGGATATAGTGGGGGATTCTGATTCAGGGAACAATAGGAAAGAAATAGCACTGAAGAGCAAGTCTCCTCCACATCTGAAAATGTCTTGTCATTCCAGCCTTCTCTAAAAGGAGGCAGGACGCATTCCCTTCTCTTGGCAGAAGCCTCAAACATGAGTCGATAACCCCTCAGCTTCTCTTCTGTTTCAATAATGCATCGTGTAGTAAACTCTGTGGCTAACTGAGGACTGAAAACCTGAAAGAAATTAATAGGAATGTAAAAATAGCAAGAACATCTTGCCAATTGCATTATCGAGCATCACAATTATTTGAACAACAACAACAACAAAATCAGTTTATTATATTTATCTGAAGTGCTGTCAAGAATGTAGCAATGAAGTATAAAGAAATGAAGAGGTTCTGGTGATGAATATCAGTCCAGCTTGCCATAGAATAAATATCAGCATTTATCTCTGTCAGAGGAAGATAAAGATAATTTCTTACGTTATAAGTTATTTCAAATATTGAGCCCTGGTCGGACGTTTTGTGAGAGATTATCTGCACTTGCTTTGAAACCCAATAGTGGCCATTAATTGTCTCTCCTGACAACAAAATTAATTTCTCTTAAATGAGAATGCATTTCTAATTGGACACTTTCTTCCCTAACAAATTGTTTACAGTACCTCTGCAAGGATTCTGAAGTCATCCCTTTGCTTTGATGTTGCCGATTAATTACAGCCCACGTGGTTCTTAGTAGCTGCAATTTGAGTAACATACTTTGCTGTGAAAGGCTCATCTTAATTACACACTCCCCCAGCCAGGCTTCTGCTTGAGAAGGGAATGGAACTTCTCTTGCTGCATGTGATGCCAGGCTGGATTGTTACTTTTTCCCCCCCCTTCTCTCCAAGTGAGTTCAGAGCTTATATACGTTCTGAGACTGACAGCACCCAAAATGAAATTCTCTCTTTAGCCACAGAACAGATCCAGAACTGGCAGCTCAGAGCAGTTTTCTCTCTCCCATCTCGTAGTGTCTCTGCTCAGCACGGAGCAGCAGTGATGGGGAGAACTGGGCTCTGCAGCAGTGATGGGAGAACTGGGCTGGCTGGAGCATCACTGGGTCAGCACAGGGGTCTGCCACAGCTAATTAGCCAGGCTGAGACACAGAGTTTATTACTGTGGGCAGGATGCTGCTCTAAGGGAGCAGGGCTGCTGTTTGCACTTCTCCACATGACACCAAGTTGTGCCATGTGGATATGCCCCCTATGCTTTAAATGTGATTTTTTTTTTGGTGGGAGATCACTAGGTCCTTGAACTTCTAGTGGAGAGGGTAAAAGATACCAGCTCTGATGCTCGCTCAGGTGTGGAAACCTGCCCACATTGAGCCAGATAATTTTGCAGGAGCCCACTCAACAGCTGTCAGATAATAAGATTTTTGGATGTTTCAAACATCAGCTGGATTCTTGCTTTTATGTTTTATTAATGATTTTAAGGCAAGAAGATTTTTATCAGTACCTTGGAGATATGCCTCTTCCACATATTTTCTATCCATAATGTCCCCTTACAATGCACCTATAATGAAGATGAAGTGAACATACTGCCTTGGCTTGGGCAAGCTGCCAGTTAAGGAATATTGCTTAAAAGAAACGAGCAACATAGGCATGGCAATGCCCTACAAATGAGCACACCAAATGATGCAGTCTTTTCCTCCTAGATGTGGCAAAACAGGAGGAATAACAAGGGGAAAAGGAGCTCCTGCTCTCTTCTTCAGCCATTATCTGTAGGTGTTGAAGCAGTGCCTGCGTTGACTCCCCACGGAGCCAGTGGAGCTCTGAGTGCTCTGAATTGCCTGTTGTCTGTTCAGGAGAACTTGGCTCCTCATTTATGCAAGAAAAAGCAGATCCTTGGAGCAAAAAATTGTGAATGCCCTCCTTTGAATTTCTAAGGCAAAGCTATGCGGTGCCCTTTGTTCTATAGGGGCAAGTTCCAAATGGTTCCTTATATATTTATGGCTTTGTTTTCAGGCCACTGTTTTGTCATTAGTTTAAAAATAGTAAAACAACTGTCAAACCTTTTTTACTGTTCCAGCTAGGATGTAAAATCAGAACTCCTTGCATTTGGGCACCACAATGACAGGGATCTTGGAGATAATTAAAGTAAGTGCAGTATTGACATCTAAAGATATATGTTTAAAAATATTAAATATTAAATGGAAAAGAATCATTCATTTCCAAGTGATAACACATAAGTTACAGACATCTGCAATGTGCACCCAGAGTCTGAGCTTTGTAGAGGGAGGAAAAAAATAATGTCATGCAGGAATGATCTCTCAGCCTGCAAGTATTCCCTTATAACACGGTATCTGCTTGACCAATCTATTTTAGTCCAAAGAAAGGTATTTTATGTTTAAAATAACTAGTATTATAGATCCATAAACCAGGTTTAGGTTGCCAGTCTGGCTGAGATAGTCCTGTCCTTTCTGCCTCTGGCTGCTTTTCTTTGATTCAGTATTTTTTAACACAAAGAACTATTCCTATCTTGTTCCTATTTGCCTTACTAAGTGTGCTCAGTCTGTTGCTGATTCTTTGAAGCACGTTGTTACGTATTTCACTGGCTGTGTAGGCTGAACTCCATTGCTTCAGCCTATATTGCTTCCAGGTTTGCTTTGCCCCATTCCTCGGATAGAACAGCGTCCCTAAGCTCAAGAGAGGAGGAACCACAGCCCTTTCATTTTCTCATTCTTCATGCTAAGTAATAGGGTTTCACTTTCCAATACCTCACATGGTGTTCTGAGAACATTTAATTGATTGGATACAATTTTCAGAATCCATCACCTGACAGACAGGAAAGTGTCACTGAGTGGAGGGTGAAGCTTCGCTTCACTTAGCCACTGACACCTCGGCTGTTCCTTGTCGTATTCATTTCCATTTTACATACAAAAAGAAAAAAAAATCACCTATGGCTAAGGGATCTGTGTGGATTTTGCTTACTGAATTTAATTAATACCTTTATGAAAGGGGTTGTTATTTACTTTAGAAGCTGAGAAAACAAAAGACCCATCCGTGTGCTGCAGTTTACTCTGTATGGAGCAACTATTGGCCTGTGCAGTGCTTCATTTACTTTAGCTCTATTTATTTTAGCTGCACTCTAAGGGTGAAAAGAGCTGGCAGTGGCATAGGAAACACAAGCAGCTCCTACAAAATCAAACTAGTACTGTTTAGTGCTTGAAAGCACTCCTGAACTTTGCAGTGCTTTGCAAAGGCTGGGTAATGAGGGCCTTGTTTCAGCAGTAATCACAACTGAAATATAGAAACACAGAATCACAGGCTGGTTTGGGTTGGAAGGGACCTTAGACGTCATCTCGTTTCACCCCCTGCCATGGGCAGGGACATCTTTCACTGCTCCAGGTGTCTCCATCACTAAGACAGGAATTATGATATGGGACCATATATCTCCAGTCTCCCCGGGAGCATCAGGATGATGGAAGTTCTCTTGCCTGCATAAAGCTCGGTGCAGTTACTGCAGCAGGACTGGGGCCCTTGCTTCCCGTTCTAAATGGTTTTATTTCTGGTTCTGTGCCTGGAAAACACCCTACAGAACCACAGAACATCCAAGGGAGGGAATAAACCCTATATATATACACCTCATTGTGGTCTGCAGCTTCCACAAGAGGGGAAATGGAGGTGCAGGCACTCATCTCTTCTCTCTGGTGACCAGTGACAGGACCTGAAGGAATGATATGGAGCTGTGGCAGGGGAGGTTTAGATTGGATTTAGGAAAAGATTCTCCCCCCAGAGGGTGCTGGGCACTGCCCAGGCTCCCCAGGACATGGGCACGGCCCCGAGGCTGCCAGAGCTCCAGGAGCATTTGGACAACGCTCTCAGGGATGCCCAGGGTGGGGTTGTTGGGGTGTCTGTGCAGGGCCAGGAGCTGGACTTGATGTTCCTTGGGTCCCTTCCAACTCAGGACATTCTATGATTCTATGATTTTGTAATTTTGTGATTCCAGGCATCTGGATCTGGTGCTGGGTGATGTGGTTTAGGGGTTACAGTAGTAGTGCTGGGTGGATGGTTAGAATTGATGATTTACAGATTCACAGAATATTCCGAGCTGAAAGGGACACACAAGGATCATCAAGTCCAACTTTCAAGTAAATGACCCTCACATGAACCCACAACCCTGGTGTTACTAGTACCACGGTCTATCCAACTGAACTAATCCCATGATTTTACAGGTCTCTTCCAACCTTGCCGACTCTGTGATTGTTGACGTAAGTGGCCCAGGAAAAGCAGATAAAAGTCTCTAAAAATCGCGTCGCGGCGATCAACAACCTCCCCCCCCTCACACGCCCGGACTACATTTCCCAGCGTGCACCGCGGCGGCACGGCGGGGCTGGTCGCGCCGGCCAAGATGGCGGACGGGGCGCTGAGCCCCGGCGTGAACCTGGAGGCGTTTTCCCAGGCCATCGCCGCCATCCAGGCGCTGCGCTCCAGCGTCACCAGGGTCTTCGACTGCCTCAAGGATGGGATGCGCAATAAGGAGACCCTGGAGGGCCGCGAGAAGGGCTTCGTGGCCGCCTTCCAGGAGAGCCTGCACTCCGTCAGCCGCGACCTGGGGTGAGCAGCGGCCCCGGCGGGGGATCCCCCCGTGGGCAGGGAGGGGGTCCCGGGGTGTCCTGGCTCCTCTCAGCGCCCGGCGGGGCCGTTTTCACTCCAGGGAAAAGTTTTAGGCGTATAAATGCGAGAACGCTCCATTTTATTCCCCCCAGTACCGTGCGCGTTACCCCTTCGTGGTGTTCCGCTCCAGAGTCTCCAAAGGGTTGAACGTGCTCATAATATTTATGAGTTTTTGTTTTGGTTTTTGCTCTCGTTTTGTTTTCACCAAGGACCTCGTTAAATCGGTGGGATTGCATTGACAAGGTTTGGCTGTGTTTGGCTGCAGGGAGATTTTTCTGTGTATTTTGAAGTTTTTTGTTAAAAATTCAAACACTTCCTAGGTGCAGACTATTCAGTAGCATCTAAGGGGTTCAAGAACGATCGTTTTATTACCAGAACTTGTCAGGCTGGAAAATTATCCCAGCTAAGTGTAGTTGCTTAGTACCAGCAGGTGTGGGGTTTTTTTAGTAGGGACAAGCTGCTGAGGCTGAAGACGTGGAGGGAAGTTATGGGCAGAAGAGAGGCTGGCTCACAGTTTCATTCAGCAGTTTTTTTTATGCAGACACAGGAACTGAGTACTTAGTGTACACTTAGGGACATGGTTGAGTGGTGGACTTAGCAATGTGAGGTGTATCCTTGGACTTGATGATAATAAAGGTGTTTTCCAGCCTAACTGACTCTGATGGTCCATGTTGGTCCCACCACTGGGCTGCTGGGTTTGGCTGTATCCTCCTGGGTGCCATCAGCACTGTCCAGGGAGGTGTCCACAGGTGCTTAACCACCCCTTCCCAGAGCATCTTCTGGTTCAGGGTCTTGTGTGCAAGACTTTGTTTCTTGTTGATTAAAAGGCCTTGCTGATTTTTAGTTGTGATCATGGTAATATAATTTGTTACCCACTTCTCTTCTGTTGGGAAAGGTGGTGGATAACCCTTCTCATGAATGATGCTGTACCCAGCTCTAGGGGTAGGTGTTGTATCCCTTTGGTTTTTAGTTTTTAAGCTGAGGAGGCCTCATGGTTCCCTCTGTGGAAGCTGAGCTGTTCCATTGGTTATCCTTCTTGCCTTGCTCTGTGGCCTTTTAAAGAGTTATCAGGTATAACCCCAAAATCTCATTCCCAAACAATAATAGATAACTCAGGAGTTGGACTGGGATCCTTGTGGATCCCTTCCAACTCAGGGTATTCCATGAACTGGCCTGTTCGAGTAGCAAGGGAATACTCCAAGGTGTACTGAAGTTAATGCTACCAGTGGACTTGATGTAGTGAAAGTATTGACTGCTGTCTCTGTTCAGCAAATCCTCAGTTATTATGCCTAGTCACACTTATTTTATTGTATTCTTTTGTCAAGGAGTACTAGACAGATTTGTGAGTGTTCCCAGCACCAGAGGCTTGGAAGGAATGTAGGCCAAGGAAACTTGAAAGAATGATGATTAATTTTGTGGTAGTGAAGTGCGGAAGTCTTTTAACTGTCAGTTCCCTGATTGTTGGGACTTTATTTTTGTAACCTTTCTTAAATGTAAATTGAGATACTTTGGATTTTTCTTCACAGATATTTTCATAAGCTGCCTTTTGAAAAGTCTGAGTGCTGCATTTAATTTAGTGGAAGTTCTGAAGTTCAGACTAGGGTGTAGCACTGGGCAGTCAGAAGGAAAAGCACTTGATTAGTCATGTCACTTGAAAAACTGCTTTTTATATCTGTGCAAAGTGGCCAGTCTTTCTTCTACAGTTGATTAATGCAAGTTTGAAAAACTGCTTAACTTTTGTTATGATTAAATGTGTTTGACAAATGAGATGTGAAGCAATGATAGATCATTTCACAGTGAGGGATTTTTTCATGGGAAAATGGTGCTTATTATGCTTCAGCTGAGTATTTTACATTACAAATATACAAATTCCTCATGGAAATCAGAAGATCCTTCCTTGTCCTGAGAACTTGGAAGGCAGATACTTGATTAGAGTAATGACAGCCTTTGCAGGATTGTCTCTAGGCTTAGGACTAATGCCAGTTCTTGTGTGTATTTGTATGAAGACAACGTTAATTTGGAGTTCTCTAATGAAATGATGAGACATCTGCCTGCTTGGTGGTTAAAAAATTACTTCTAGTATTGCAGGCAATGCTAAAGTCAGAATTTTGTGGTTTCTGAGGGGCTGCTTTGCTCAGGAGGTGCCCTGGGTTGTGAACAGGACCTGCCATAGTCTGACTCTTTCCAGGTTGTTTTCAAAGACTCTTGACTTGTACTTTCTCTCCTAAGAAGAGCTGAGCTTAACAACCAACAGACTGCTTCAAATTGTTTGGGTAATAAGAGTGATTGTGTTTTAAATCAAATTTGGGGCATATTTAAAACTCATTTAGCTACTAAAATAGAATTGGTGCATGCTGCTGTCCCTGGAGGATTGTATGTCTGCGATTCCCAGATCTGACTTTAAAAAATGCCCTTCTGCTTTCTTCCAGTGAACTGGAGCGTCTGAGCAACCTCGTTGGGAAGCCCTCAGAGAACCACCCCCTGCACAACAGTGGGCTCCTGAGCCTCGACCCTGTGCAGGACAAAACCCCCCTTTACAGCCAGCTTCTTCAGGCCTACAAGTGGTCAAACAAGGTAACAAAATACATCTGTGTGATTTGATTGTGTATTCCCATTGCATGTTGGATTAGTGGTACAGCAGACTTCTGAGTGTTTGGGGCTGTCAGAAGGGCTGGCTTTTTTTAGAATTGAGGAGTGTAATATGTACCTAAATGTACTTTCAAGGATAAAATGATGTTTTAATTAAGAGGAGACTTTTCTGCGATTCCAAGGCGTGCCCTTGATCTCAAAGGGGGTATTAACTCCCAAGCATTTTCACATTTAGCATCTTACGTAGGTATAAATTAAAAGTATGTTATGTCCTTGCATCTGGCAGTAAACACTGTAGTGGGATATTAGAACAGAGAATCAACAGCTTATGTCACCTCCAAACTATTTCTAGGAAAGAGTGCTATAGGGAAGTTGTCATCATCAGGAATCTTGAAGCTTTTCCCCACCATTTTCTGCCCGTGGTCTCAAAAGCGACTTTGTATTCAGCAGCTTTGACATTCCTCCTGTTTGCATGCCATATATATGGCATTGAATTTTAAATAGTGTAAAAGAAAAAGGCAGATAATATTAATGCAGTCTTTTACATTAAAAAAAATAGTTTTTGCTGAAAGAAACTTCTTTCTCAGCTACATAATTCAGTTTCATAAACCTGTATGTTGAATATATGTAGGATTTGGATAGGTATGTTTCCTTTTCTCCTCTGAACAATCTACTTGTTGGTCAAAACCACTCCTTTCCTCACCTAATTTTCTTAAATTAGAAAACATGGCATTGCAATTATTGTTGGCCTCTGAGCATTGTTACGTTTCAGGTTGCCTGTTCCCATCCTGATTTTTTTGAGCATGCCTATTAATTTTTATAGAAATATTAAAATGAATAAGTATTTAAAAGTTTTCTTAAAATTATGTTTGAAATACTGTAAGCTGTTAAGAAATATAAAAGATGGATTAATTTCTGTTACAATAATTATTAGTAGTGAGTGTGTCTGGAGTTGTAGCTTTTAATACCCTTATGCAAGGCAGCAGGAGTAAGCAGGAATAGTAAATCTGAAAATATTTAGAGCATTAAAAGAAATAGATCCACTTTAAATTATTTATTATGGTACACGAGCCAAAAAGACTTTGAGAGTTCACAAATACTTTGTAGGCAAATTCTTGTTACACATTGAGCCAACCATTCTACAGATTTAAGATAGGATACTGCAATAATTGTATGAATACCACAATAATATTAATACAGTAATGTGTCAAAATACAAATATGTATTAATGTTTTCTAAAATCAGCAGAATTTGGCATTGAGAGAAATTTGGTATGATTGGAAAATGGGGAACAGGAAAGATTTTTAAATGGAGATTTAGTAATTGAGAAAATATTTCTTGTTTGCTTGTGTTCCTTGCTGTTAGCAGCAGATTATTGGCACTGAAGAAAAAATAATTAATTTGCTACTTTCAGCAAAAGTAAAAGTAGGAAGACGTCTAAACTTGTAAGGCAGTTAAACCTTCAGGGATTTAATTACTTCTTTAGGTCATTATCAGAGTAAACTCAGGCAGTGATGAAATAGCTTTGACAGAGCTATTCTAATGTAGTTTTTTATTAACTTAAGAGTGTTACGGAGCTTTGAAGAGCAATTTTTTGTAATCCTGGATTCTGATGTCAGAAAGCTGGAAGTTTTATTATCCTGTGCACTCATATACACAGTGAAATGTTGCAGGAGAAAAACAGTACCTTTTATTTTAGCTGTAAAACAGAAGTTAGAGACAACAGAGATTTAAAAAAAAGCACTGGCTAAGTTGCAGAAGATGTGCTGCCTGTGTGAGGGTGTGAGCTGCTGGATTTACCAGCACAGAACCTTCTGTTCCTGCTTAATTCTTCATTGCTAAATATGCTTCTTGAGTAAGAGTTATTTCATTACTTCTTCTGGCCGCTTTCTATTCTTATGTGTCTCTTGTTTCCAGCTGCTTCTCGGGGATGGTTTAGAAGTGATGGTCTGTCAATACACTTTAGGTCTGCCTGCATTTAATTTTTAATTTGTGACCCCTTTGTGGCTTGCTTTCTTGTATTTTTGATGAGCTGAGATAAGGGCATTTTCCTCTGCCTTTGATTGTTCATGCATTACTGATGGCATGAGCAGCCCCATGGCTGCCAGGGGAGGAGACTTCTGGGGCTGTGGTGCCATTCCAAAAGAACATTCACGAAATACAAGGAAAATGAGTGCACAGACTGTTGCATGTTTCAATGCATTCTGCTTATTTTTGAGACCTTAGGAGACTGTTAGAAGTCACTTTTAGGACAGTAATAAGTAAGGTTGGTAATAACTGGGCTATCTATGAGAAGCAAATTAGTATTTGGTATATCAAAGCACTGTCCTGTGGTTCATGAGATAGTAGATGTTAGAATAGTTGTTTCTTTCTATTTGCAGCTTTGTTTTGATGTTGGGACCAGCAAATGCCTGATTTCATTCTGGTCTTGGATGCATGGACAAGTTTTCAGGTTGAGTAGCAGTGCTGTGTGTGAAATGGAGTGAAGATCATAGAGACATAAATGAAAAATACTGTGTTTAAGATGTGAGTGTTGACATAGGAGATTAGACTAACCTGACACTTATCAGCTTGTTTTGTTTTCCATAATTAATACTTGTACCTGTGCTTGGTTATGTATTTGGAGAAGACCCACTTTCAGGTGCAAATTTACTGACCCCTTTGGCTGAGTGCAGTAGAGATGAGTTTCATTTAATTGTGATTTCACAGATACTTGCCCTGAACCTTTTTTTATTGCTCCTGTGAGTCACAGCACTGGTTCCTCCATTTCTGATTTTAAATTTACCTGCTTCAGGAGTAAGAAAAAGTCCAGTGGGAAGAACGAAAACTTCCCTTACAGAAGTGTGTTATCTTGGCAGCGCTTGTTATTTATAAGCACCTGCTCTCCTGATATTTACTTACTGTAGTTTATCCAATGGTTTTGCAGATGGTAAAGTTGTCCATGTAATGGAAGCAGCTGTTTGGGAACACAACAGCTTGTCAAATGCATTAATTGCATACACACACAGCTGTAAAGGAACTTTCCTTTTTCAGGTGTTTAACAGCCCTCACCAAGCCATAGCTGAAAAACACAGGAAGTTTAAGTTTATTGTATTGCAAGCAACAGCTAAGTGGCTTTTCTTCTTTGCTTTAGCTTATTTTTATGTATCAGTAGAAATCATGGAAGTGAATTACTTTGCTTCCTGTGGAGTGCATGGAGATGTGTAGTAGCCATGGAGCAATATTTAGGTCTACTGGAAAAAATTTTTTCCCCTCCTCTTCAATTTTATTTAAGAAAGGAGGTTATCTTTATTACAATTCAAGTGCTGTTTCCCAGAAGGATCCATATGTACTCTCTAATGTAATACTGAAGATACAATATTAGATAAGGTAAAAATGAGCTATCATTCTGCAAAGTTAATGCAGGGAGAGTATTATGGGTAAGATAGGAAGTTTGTAGATAGCAGTAGGTTTTTTTTCTCATGGACTGTCTCTGTTGAGTCATTGTACTTGAATTCTGGGTTTAGTAGTTATGTACATCTTGGCAGTTGATTTTTTTTTTTGTAATAATACACTGCTGTGTCTGAGCAGCTGAAATCTGAGATGACAGTAGCAGTCAGGAGGGCTCCTGGTTTGTGTGTGTGTGTGGCCTGATACTGCCTGGAACACTCAGGACTGGGTCTGCAGAGGCTCTGCCTTACCCCTCATTACCAGGTACCTGCTTCTTGCATTATCTTGGAATTCAAGGGAAATCACCACAGAGCAGAAGGCATCAGCTAAATTTAGATTAAAGGAATTTTTGAAAGTCACTTTCTAGACCGAAATACTGATTAAGTTTTGACTTTTTTTTTTTTTTAAAAAAGAGATGTCACCTCAGATTTGTGGAAGAAACTGTAAGAACTCTCTTCTCTTGCTCTTCAGGACAGTTCTATGCCAGGTGCCCTTGTGCCATCCTTCCCTGCTCCCAGTGCTGCTTGTTTTCTGCAGGAGATGAGACCACCAACTGATGAATATCAGCATCCTTTACTAAGCAACTGCGTGTTTCTCAATATTTGTTCTCAATACTGGATGACAGAGAGGTTTTGTGGGGGAAAAATTACTTGTTGGTGCTGTGATTAAACCAGTGCCATTCTTCCCCACACATAAAGTGTTTAATAAAGCTTGTGGTGGTGTGGTCACTTGATCCAGCTACAGTAATGCTGGTGGTCAGAGTAGGTGCAGGTTTTTGGAGTCCAGGAGTGTCAGCTCATTCTTTGAGTGGTATAAATTTTGGGTTTCCATCTGCAGCTTCAGGGAGGTTATTTATGGCCTGCAGTGTGTACTTGCTCATCCTTTGTCCTTGGCAAAGTGTTCCATGCCCTCGCCCTGTGGGTGCCCGAGGCAGTGCCTGTTAAGGTGTTTCCATTGGCTCCAGTGGAACAGAAAATAGTGTATTTTATGTCCACTGAGCAAGGAAAATGTTTTTTTGGGCAGGTTTCCCCTCTCTTGCTGGGATGCTGTTAGGTAGTTCATGCCCCACACTTGAGCTTTAATCACTGTAGAGGTTTTTTGCTTGTTTGTTCAGGTGCAGGGTGTGTGCAGAATGGATCAACTCCCAAACCAACACTCCAGAATTACTTTCAACCAGTGAAGGAATGCTGTGTTTGTTGGAGAGCAGCAAACTCAGTCTCCCCTGCATTGCTGAGTGACAGCAGCATCAGCAGAGTGCACTTGCCCAAGTAAAAATAGTCTTCTGCAAGTCATCTTTCCTTCTCCCCCTTCCTTTGCAGTAAAGGGTCTGTGTTCAGACTTTAAATAATATTATTAGCAGTGGTAGAAGTGGGGAAAATTGAGAGCAATTGTAGTCTTGGAACAGGTGATGTTATTTTAAATTTTCTTCTTGATTTTTAACTTCACTGAAATGCAGTGTTGTACTCCCTGCTGTTTTCAGAGTTGGATTTATCCATGTGCTTTACTTCAATTCCAACTCTCCTTGAACCCGTGTGTAGGTGTATGTGAGGGGTGGTGGTATTGTTTTATCTTCATGAGATGCTGCTTACAAAACGTGATAACCACGTGTTTGGGAAGGCTGTTTTCTACTGCTTCAAGCAGGAAGCAAAAAATCAACTTTTCTGACTTGGTAACTTTTTGGGGAAGTAGGATTTATGTCAAACTATTTAATTTACTTATCTGTGAAAAGATGCTTTTGGCAGCTTGGATAAACTTCATGATATCTGTGCATTACAAGTTTTCCAAGTGAACAAAGGTGGACAGGAGTTGTCATAAATTTATTTGAAAGTAATATGCTGGGAAATACAAAATGAAAACAAATTGCTGTTGATCTGCATGTGGAAATAGGCTAAAAATATTTGGATTTAAATTTGTTGCTTCATGGCTTCCTCTTGTTTTTACATAAATTTAAAATCGAACTGTTAAGATTACCATTAATGAGTTAAAATGATTTTCTGTCACATGACTGAAGAGAAAAGGTATAGATAGGTTTTGTTTATTAAATTATTTTGATATGTTTCCTGATAAATTATTTGTATAAATTGTGTTTGTTGTAGGGCTCCAAAAAAAAAGAAATCAATAGAGCACGTAGAGAAAGACCAGACTTGTTACAGCTGCACTTGGTAGCTTAGTATTGATTAGACACAAATATTGAGTTTAATGACAATAAATGACATTAAATGTTAACCATGATAGTAGAGAAGCACTGCAGAACAGGAAAAAAAGTTACTTCAACTTGATTATAAAAGGATATGTTCATTCCAAGGAACATTAATTTTGAATTTTGGGTGTGCTCAAACATTGTGAATTTATTGTAGTTTTATAGTAGCATGGACAATGCAACTGGATTATTGTGTTGGCACTTCTTGGGAATTTCAGGCAGGTGGCCAAAATTTTGTCCTTTCAGGACTTTTTTTTCTGCAGAAATGCAGCATTATAATATTGTGACATCCTGTTATGTGGAAATCCACAGATTTTGGAGGAATCTGCTGTGTAAAGAGCAGAACCAGAGGTTCCCAGAGGGAGCTGCACTGGAAGGTCCAGCTGTGGGCTCCTTTCCTGTGCAGATCAGCCCCAGGAGTTTATGTTCCTGTCACTGGAGAAATGAATGGCACGTGGACTGGTGGGTTTTGTGCACTGGACACAAAATAGGAGCTGGGCCACTTGCATTCTATTCCTGCTTTTCTTACTAATTGTTGTAACCTTGAACAGGCTGCATGAATTTTTTCTGTGCCTCATTTTTCATGCAGATAAAATAGGATAATATTACTTAACCTACTTCTTGGGAGAGTTTCTAGTCTATATGTGTCTCAAGTGCGTTGAGTTCTTTGGACAGAAATGTTTTGTAGATGCCAAGTATAATATAGCCAGTGACTAATGTTGTTTGCCTGGAAGTCTGGAAAAATGCCCTTTATGGGCTTTTAATTCTGTGTAATTTTGGGCAAATGTCTGGTGAAATGCCCTTGCTGTTCAGAATTACATTAATGTTCTGGTTTTCCTTTTCTTTTTGTTTTTTTTAATATGGCTGGGAAACAGGTGGTTACCTCTCTGCTTCCAACTGCTGCAGTTATTAATTACTGCTCACTTGTCTGCCTGGAGAATACTGATTTTTACTATTTCAGGGTTGATTTTAGTGACTAGCAGTGGCAGGGATGGCAAATTCAGGTAGTGTGCAAATTATCATTGATACTATAATGATGGGAGGGAAAAGCACTGGAAAAGATTTGATGAGGAAGAAAGTGCTTGTACCAAAATGTAGTTTCAATAGTCTACATGTGCTTTACTGTAGAAGGAAAAAGGTAGGGCATGAAATTTTTCTGAGGGTCTCGGAGCTCTGCAATGGTAGTTTAAAAAAGAAAGTGAATATAGTGAGGTGGGGAAAATAGTGGAAACCATAAGAAAAACAGGGAAGGTTATAACAGTAGCAACAGTAAAGGCAGAATTACCAGCTGCTGCTTGTTAGGTAGGGTTTGTTTTCCCTAGAGGTCCTGCCTAGAGCAGTGTCTGGGGCATTGGAGATGGATAACATCACTTATGTCCCTCTTCTCTGTGGAAGATGCATGTTTCCTCCACAGCTGTGAATCCCTGGAATCTTCATCTCTTGGGCTCTCTTTACTTTGCCTTTGATTCCTATGTTGGTTTCAGACAAAAATCCAAGCCAGGGCTATTGTAACTATTTTATTTTTATCTTAAAGCTATAAAAGTGTTTTTGACACCTGATAATCTGAATGAAAGGAAATGAAGATTCCCTGTGGTTTTTTTCCTATGCACTATGGAAAGTTATCATGGCAGGTGAGAATTTCCAACAAATGCTGACTTGTGCTAGTAGAGAAATTAGTTGGATTTATTTGACATTTTAGTAGACTGAGGTTACTCTGATACTTCAGGAAGAGAAGAGTTATGAGGAGTAACTTGTTGCTTAAAAAAAAAGAGAAATAATTAGCCTTTGATTCTGACTTATTTTTGCTACATAGTTTGAATGTTTTATATCTGTGATCTTCCCAGAGTTATCATAGTAATAATTCACGCCATGATGCTGTTGTGAAGTAAGGTGATATGTGTCCAAACAGAATTGTCTTTCTCACTGAATTTTTTTTTAGAGTATTTTGTTTCAAATCTGAAGCAGCCTGAGAGCAGTGCTAGGGTGTTTTTCTATTGTTATGCCTAGTGTTTGTTGTTATTCAACAGTATTTTTCAAGGCTCTGATCAAAATAATGCTGTAAGCAGTACCAGTCTCACTTTTCCTAATTATGGGAAGTGATCTATCAATAACACACTATTATAAATCACAGCTCCCTTGTCAGCTGGTGGGAATTATTTAATGCTTTGCAACACCTTTATTTGCTAATGAGTGGGTTTTTTCCCCTGTTTCTTTGATAAGTATTAATGTCCTAGCTGTTAGCCTATTTCAGGATGGAAATGATTGATGTGGCTCTGTTTTAACCAAAATGCTTCTGCCCACTCCTGGTTCTTCCTCCCCTAACTCCTTTTTTCCCTCTGCAAGAACTCCTCATACAATTCACAGCTCAAATATGTAATTTATAAGTCAGTGATCACTCTCTCTTTCTAAGCTGTGTAGTGTGGTCATCAAACCAAATTAAAACTGCCTTGCTTTGTATTAAGTTTGAATCCAGCTAAGCCAGGCACAGAAATGTGGCCTGTGGGTAACTCCCAGTACAGCCATCAGAGCAGCAGAAGAAGCTTTACTTTCAGAATCTGAGGAATATAACAAAGTGTAACTGGAAATCCATGCTGTCTGGGGATTAATTGATGAATATGCAGGACTGCAGAACAAGAGCAGCCTTGCAAGAAACCCTCAGACCCAGCGTTCCTTTGAATTTCCAGTTCTCCTGCTGCCTCAGCTCTCCATGGCTCAGACTGACTTGCTGCTGGTGATAAAGCCTGACCGTGTCGTGGACAGTGCTACCATGAAAACACAAAGGGTGTTTTCAGAGACTCAGTGTCCTGTCTTGCTTTCTTTGAGGCAAATTAAAGATGTTTGTAAAGCATTCAGTGACCTTCATATGAAGGGCATTCAAAGAATATGAACACTAATATAAAATAACTGATGCAGGTGATAAGCATCCCGCAGATATTCTTTGTATGGAAAAGATTTTTTGTAGCTGCTAGAGGAAATCAAATAAAATGGAAAATTTAATGATGTCACCCTGTTGCTCTCTACTTTTGTTGTTGTCAGGTCTTTTATTGTGACTGCTATTTGGTTTTCTAATGCAGAAGTGCACTCATCTGTGTTCTTCTTTGGAGTTCTCTTTTGAAGTTACTGAAGTTGCCCCCTCCCCCCCCCCCCCGACAATTCACAGTGGATTTATTTGTTTGAATTGCATATAAACAATGCTCAATTCTTCCCTGTTGTATCTTAATCTCATGCTGTTGATAATTGGGTAACAAAACATGGAGATGGCCTAACAGCTAATAAAATTGAGACTAGGCTGTGTAAGGAACTGTGTAAGCCTGTAATCAAAACTGCATTTCTGACCACTGGTTGCTGCTTCGTGGCAATGTGCATTTGGGAAAAATATGGCAGCAGATTTTTGTTCAGCAGGAGTTAATACTGAGCTGCTGATGTTGAAGGTGTGTAAACCAGAAGGTCTGTGGTGACCCTCAAAATCTCTTGCCTCTTGGGTTCAATGCAGACTGATTTTTATTTTCCTGAGAGGGAAGAATAATTCTGCCCTGGACAAATGGTGGTGTTTTGTGGCTCTGTGACAGTTGAAGAACGTGAATAAGAAATTACAGATCATGACATCAGGACCATTATTGGATAAGAACTGTAGGCTGTGTAACCCTGTGCCTGGCTGTCAGGCTTCTTGAGTAGTTCCAGAACCATGTCTTGGCTCTCCTGAAATCTGAGCGGTGCCATGGTTGGGCTGGTTTGGGGATTGATAGGAAAATAGAGATCAGAATATGATCATTACCCTCAGAGCTACTTCACTCCTAATTCCATTTGCTGCTGGTATATTTTCTTGGTATAAGCTAGCATTTAAATCTACTAGAGCTGTAAAATCCTGAAATTCTGGAAATAAAGACACTTATCAGTATGTGTTATCATGTCCTTTCCTGATACAAGATTAGCCCAAGCATTTATAGCAGTTCATTTAATCTAATTTTAAGTGCCTGAATGTAATGATTCTTGCAGAAGAAACAAAAAACATGAATAAAATCTTTTAACTACTGACACTTGTTCAGTTACAGTATATGTGGAAAAAGATGTCCTCTGAGTTAATAAAAGAAGATTTAATGAAAGCTGATTGATTTTACCAGGTGCTAGTCTTTCACATTTTTGATCTTTTCACAGAAAGATCAAAAGTTTCTGTATCCTGAGCAGCAGTTATCTTGTTGTGCTCTTTTGTGAAGTTCTTGGCTTAGTGTGAAGCATTCAGTCATGCTTTGGAGGTGCACTGAGTGTGCTGAAAACTTAAGCCCTCAAGTTAAAATGCCTAAATCTGGACTGGGTGAGTAATCTGAGAGGAGAAATGGCACATGGCTGCAGTTGCACACTTGCCTGGTCTTCTAGTGAGTTAAAAATGCATTTCTTGGGGTGTACATTTTTTTTATATGCTCATGATTTGCTTGTTCTCAGATACCTCTTCTTCAAAAGCCCATCTACTGACAAGCTGGCAGTAATAACTAATATCCTTATTAGATGGAATTAGCATGAATCATCGTTATGAGAAGTAATGACCATGTTGAAATGCTAAGGGTATTTTCAAGATTACCTCAGACTTGGTTGGAAAGTAGGGTATAATGGCTACATCTTACAGCGTGTAATAAAATCACAGAGGTCTTTGATGTTCAGAGTTGTGCTTTGGAACAAATAGTTCTATTCAAAACCAGCGCAGCCTTGATTAATTTGGTTGTTGTATCTGGATTCTCTAAGCTCCTGTAACTGGTAGTGGCAGAGTACTAAAGGTGCTCTGTGTACTGCATGGGCCATTAGACACAAAGGAGTTGTATCTTGATGTGACATTCTACAATATATTCTAAAATAGATGTATTTACTTCTCATTATATGAAACTGCAATTCCTGGGGAAATCAATATTGAAAATACCCACTAAAAGCCTCCCAGGATCTGCAAGCATGCACAAAAAGGAGCTGGATGCATGTGCTATTACCCACAAGTGGTGGGTTAAAGTGAATTATTTTAATCTTTTCATGTCAACATCAATTCAGTATATTTTCCTTATTGCACCAGCCTGTTACTGCTAAGGAAGATGCAGAGAATGTGGACTGGAGCAGCAAGAGTCCTCAGGTGTCTTTAAACTGTTTTAAGCTGCCCATGGTTTGAAAATATTCAAGAATCTGTGATATGAGCTGTTTGACATTTTTCCTATTCCAAATGCTCAAAGGAATAAATCTACATAAAGAGTGTTAAAATGAGAGAGTCTTTGCGACAATGTCTGGATCTCAGAATGTTACTTTATTTCTCTTTTGGCTGACCACCATGATAAAACAGCTGAATCAAATACGTTCTTTTATGTATAAAATATATTTTTTGGGTTTTGACAGCTTGTTTCCAGTTTTAGTCTAATTCAGTTTGAAACAGCTGTTCCTGATCTCTGCAAAACAGTTTTCTGATGGAAATCATGACATTCTCAACTACTGCAGTGTTACTGGGCTCTGTCTCATTTCAGATGGTGGCTTTTCTTTATGGGAAAAGAATTCTTCATTCAGAGAAAATGTCACTTTTGTATCAAATAAGCTGCAGTTAAAAAGATAATGGCTTCCTCCTCCCTCCGAGGTTATCCCTCAGTGAGGGTGGATATATGTTTCTCTTTTGAGAAAAAACATCCCTGTGTGTTTTACCATTAGTTAGATTTTTATTCTAATGTTCCCTGCCCTACCCATCTGCTTTCAGTTGGGTTCTATTTAGAGTCTTCTCTGCAGTTGTCTCTGCACTCAGACTTAACAAGTTCTCTGGTTTGCCGTCTGCTTCAGTTTTACTCTGGAGTCAAATCTTGTATTTTCAGAATTTTCAGTGTAGCATTTTCAGTTTGCTCAGTGCCATCTTCTTTTTTTTTTTTTTTTTTTTTTTTTTTTTCTTTTTTTTTTCTTTTTTTTTTTTTTTTTGGCTGCACTGCTTGATGCTTCTTCCAAAGCTGTTTGTAGAAATTTCATAGATGACAGAGCTGATCAAGTCTGTGAGCTCTCTTGTGCCTGATAAAGCACCAGCTAACCTTTCATTTCCAGTTTTCTGGTTCTTTTGGACACCCCACATGTAGTATGGAGTGAAGTTAATAACTTTCAGCTTAAAAGAACTTGCTGTGTAGTTGACTCTGTGAGCATGGTTGTATGATGTGGACTTCTCAAAACACTTCTGATGGGGAGGATGAAGGTTTTGGGAGCAACAGTGTTGCCAAGTTTGTCATGGGACTGGAGGGGCTCTGGAGTTGTACATCCTCCTCCTTCCTCTGTCCTCAGCTTGCTGGATGAGGTTTCACAAGTTGTTCACTTTGTTGTGCGTGTCTTTTTCCATCTATAAAATAAACAACTATAAAATAAGGGTTGTGCTACAGAGTGAATGCTCAGAGAAATCCAAGATGCTGTACGTGAGTAGGATCTCTGGTGTTGCTGATCCTCACTTCCAAGCCCACTATGGACAAATACCATCCTGAAGTCTCTTTTGAGTTTTTTTTTTTTGAAGGACAGTTTAGCAGCTGAAATAAAACTACTGTCCAACATGACACCAAAGCTTTAAAGCTTTACTTCCCAAAGAGCTGTTAAATATGTTTTCCGTTCCAAATTCAGTGTTTTGCCTGGCAAATACTTTAGAGTGTTTGTAGCTTTCCTTGTTTTTTTTTTTTTTTTTTTCCCACAGTCTAAAAAAGCGGACTTGGGGCTGCATTAGGATTAAGTGAGATTAGAAACATCTTCTTTCCATCCCTCTTGTGTACCTCATATGGATACATCCTAATTGTATTGATATTGCATTCATCCTGCAAGAATCTAAGACCTTTAGTGTCTGCTGATGCTGCAGTTTTGATGGTGTGTTTTTCTTGCAAGCAAAATCAATTCAGACAAATCTTGGTAACTTTTACAACAAAATAAAATGACTATGCCAGGCAGCTATGGGAAGTTTTTTAAGCATGGGCATGCTCTTAGATCACACACAGGGTTGTTCCAGCAGAATCAATTGGTTGATCTACTAGATTTAAAGGTCAACTGTAATCACATTTCAGGAAGATTGAAGAAGATATAAAATTGCTACTGTGCTTTTCTGGGTCGCATACCCGCTTGTGGTGCTCTTTGCTTTTCCCCTGTACATCTTCATTTACTCAGCCAGAGCATCAATACAGAAAGGGCACAAGTCAATATGCTCGCTTTCTGCTGTCGATGAGGGAGCTACTTAGTTGTTATTTCCTCCAAGCCAATACTTTCCCTCTGGAAGAGCTGAAGCAGAGAAGAGTTCACTGCACCCGACGGATTTGGAAGGAACAAATCTCTCTTCCAGGGAAAAGCTGTGAGGAAAGCTGCAGTCTGGCTGTCTTGTTAGATAATCCACGCAATTGCTTGAGTTGACGCATCCCAGGGATGATTCTGTCTGTTCAAAGAGCAGCACAGGTGCAAGAGAGTCAGCATAACCCCCCTTTCATGTGTGGGGACCTTCAAAAGAACTTCCCATTACTCCTGGTTTTTGGTGTTATACAGATGTCCACAGAGACCACGCAGCTTTGGAATATTCTGTTTTGTAAATACGGTGTTTCAAAGTTGTATTTCCATGTAATAGGCAACAATATTTGCACACACAGGTGAATAAATTTCCTGTTAATTTTTTGCAAGAGCCCAAACAACTGTGTTGCCATAGCAGGTTGCATGAATTAAAAGCAGCAGGGACATGGAATATTCACCTGCTCAGATAAAATTAATTTTCCCTGCAAAATAAGAGTCTTGAAATGAAGAAGGGGTTGATGGGGGGAAAGAGATTTCATTATAGTTGATAAACCAAAGCAAATTACTGTTAAAGTTTGTTCCCTCATGAACCATATTATTGCTATATCAGTTTGATAGGATTTTATTCATGAAGTTTTGCTCTTTTCCTGTACTGATAAACTTGTGTGGGTCTTCCATGGAATAGCAGGGGAGAAGTGTTTAAAATGGAATAGACATTCATGGCTTGGAAGGTGTTCTGCATTGGCGAGTACAGCATTGCAGATGCTTTTAGCTAATCTTCAAACAAATTTCAAAGTAACTTTATGATTTTTTTTTTGTGGCTAGTAAATGCATATTTGCTGATGGTCAGGCTGTGGAAAAGGTTTTGTTGTGTTAGCGGAACATGAAAAGATGATTCTTTTCAAGAGTCACATTCCTTCAAAAAAATCTGTTGTAGGTCATGTTAACTGTTTCACAAAGGTTATTTGTGGTAGAACTCTCTGAGCCTAAATTTACTTGGAGAGTACTGTCCTTAGTGCATTTTCATATGTGCTAACTTGCAAAATGTAGTAATTCCCAGATGGATGGAAATCAAGGTCTGTGGCTTTTCTCTAAGCATCCATGACCTGCTTTTAAAGCAGACATGGACATACAGCAGTGGCTGAAGGCTCTGCTTGAGTGGGCTGAGGAGACATTTATTGTGCATTTATTTAGGGTGCCCTTTTTCAGAGATTCTTGCTCTGCTGGCTGCCTAAATTCAGTCTGTGTTTTGCTTTGTCAGCCACTGTGAAGTCTGCAAAACTAATGTCTCATGTTCGCTTCTCTTATGGTAAATCTGGAAAGGTTCTTTTTTTTCTAAATAAATAATGGACCAGGGAAAGTTTTCAGAGACTTGCATGATCAGACTGGAGCAGCAGCACGTCCTTTGTGGTTTTCCCAGTGATGAAGTCAAACAGTGCCTTGACAGAATGATTTGGGTTTTCTTTTCTTGAAAGTTGCTTAAATCTGTTTATTTTTTTAACCTTTATTGATGTTTGTTTGTCTTCGTTAAAAGTGTACTTAGGGAAACAGTGAATCTTGTAAAGGGCAGAAGTAGTTTGAGAAGGGTACTGCAAATGCAGTTATTAATTTCATGTCTGCAGTTGCATGTCATCCTGACCAGTAGGTTAGAAAGATTCTTGCAGGGACTTCAAAGAGGTTGAAAACAAGAATATGTGACATGTTCATGAAGTTTTCAGGCTAAAGGGAATTGTCAGATTGTAAAAGAATATTTCTGTGTGAAAGGAAGTTTGCAAAGTCAGAAAAACCTGTCAGCAGGATTGTTAGTGTCATGTAAACTTTATGCCTTTTTCTCTTCTTGTTTTTCCTTCAAATCACAGGGCTCTATATCCCTTCTTTCTTCAGTTTGGTAATTGTAGCAGCAGATGCCTCTTGGAATTGAAACAGTTTAATATAAGATCCATCAGTTGCCAGAATAAAATACCCATTAGAAAAGGGGAAGAATAATCCCTTTATTAGCAGGAGTACTTGAACAAAGGTGTTTCATCAATCTTAATAGTTTGCTTTCTTGAGAAGAGCAATGCCAGTGGCCACAGTCTTGGCAGGAGGATGCTGGGACTGTACCTGCAAGTTCTGTTCTAATTCTGGTACAATGTCTCAGGCTTAAGTCTGGAAAAAGAGAAATATATCTGAAAGCATCTTCCTTAAAAAGAACTTGCTTTGGTTTGCTACTTGATTATTACTTTAAAGAACCGTAACATTTGGTTACTCCCTGAGAGGGATGATAAACTTGTGCTTTTGAGTTTCTTTTACAAGTCTACCCAAGTGCAGGTGGTTGTGTGCTCATGCTGAATTCTAAACCATTTGGAAAACTGTGCAGAGGCCTTTTACCAACATCAGCAACTGTGTCAGTGAGTTTTGATTTAAGAAAAATAATAGGCATATTCTACAGTAAAACACTAGTTTTAGTGGATTTTTTAAAAATGAAAATAATCCTGTAGGTGAAACAGGAATATGTCAGCATAATCTGTAGCTGAGTAGCATCACCTGTCATGGTGTGCAAGGCAAGATGATATTTCCTCTGCTAAATCCAGCTACTGAGCTTGCCCTTTCAACAACCTGATTTATCACAGGAAACTTGCAGAGGAAGAAGGATCTCATGCTTGGCTTTAAATTGAGGCTTTCACCTGTGCTCTGATTCCATAGTGAGTATATATTTATTTTAAGAGGTTCTTACGGTCAAAGAGTTTATAATGTTTTCGCCTTTCTGAAAAGTTTTGTGCTAGATTTCTAGCTTATTTTAAGTCCTTGCATAACTGGTATATTGCTTAGTCACGATGGCCTTGAAATGCAATACTTTAAAAAAATTAGTTTGAGGTCCTTATGCATTTGTCAAGAACTCCTTCACCTGCTCTTTCCTGTGTTGATGTGTTTGGTGATGTGTTCTCTGCCATTGCCTCTGGGTGCGTCCTCAAGGCTCAAACAGGGCCATTTCCATTTGGAACCAGCTTCTTGCCTCCTCCAGCATGGAGTTGGAAACTTCCTTTGGCAAATATTGGTTTTGTTCCATGTAAATAAGTCTGCCATAAAGAAAAGCAGACCCTAAAACCCCCTCAGCTTGGTAGTGCTGCCCAGTGCAGAATGTGCCATCTCCATGGTTTTGAGCCTTCATTATGCAGCTTGCACTCCACACACTTTTATTTAAAGCAGAGCTAAAAGTAGAACTAAATAGCTGACGTTCAGAGACGTTTGGTGTGATGCAGAATTCCTGGGAGGGGGCCGGGACAGGAAGAGGAGCGCTGCTCCTGCCAGGTGGATGGAGCTCATTTATTTGCACAGAACTGTCTATGCAGGACTCATGGAAGAACTCTGAAGGGCCCACGCTTTATCATGGAATGTAGGCCAACTGTAATAAGAACTTCTGTTTTCTTTTACTCTCGTTTACTTTTCTTTTGTTTTATCCTCTGAAATGATGGAATTTGGTTTGCTGTGGCTGTTACAGCCAGGCAAACTATTGCTACTGAGCTATTGCAGCATCCCTGTGCCGACTGCTTTTCATGGAGCCATCTCCATATTGCAGAGCCATCTGTTTTCCTTACTGTCCAGGCACTGGGCTCAGTTGTATAAATTACTGACTGCTCCTTAGCTTTCAATTGTTCCTGTTTGTTCAGCGTGCTGCCAGCAAGGCTTCAGCTCTCCAGCATCATTTTTAAGTTTTCCTTGCTCTTTTATGTTTTTGTGAGCGCCTCAGGCAAAAACTATAGTTGAGTGAATTGTCAGTTGTTCATGTTGCTGAATTATTGGCTTGATAAAATGAACTTTGTGAGGTAGGTAGGTAGTGTCCTCATTAAAAACGGTTTTGTAGCTGGAGAAGTGATGGAAACAAGTTCAAAAATCATGGGGTGTGAGAAGCAGTGTCTCGCTCCACCACCGCCCCAGTTTCCTTAAATGCACACCAGTTTGTCATATTGCTGGTGCTATGAGCTCATACAGAAAGATCCTTTTTGGTTGTGTAAGTATGTGCACTGCTGAAGAGTTGAGGATACTTTTAGAAAATTTAATGTTGAATTTATCAGCTCATGTCTGCTTCGAGATTGTATTTGTAATGTAAAATTCCAACTGTAAATGTAATGTAACAGTTACATCGCGTTTTTTTTAAATGTAATTTCTATTTATCTCTGTCTATCTCTGAGACCAAAAGATACAGGTTTGGGTTTTGTTTTCTTTTTTCTCACATGTGTGATGTGTTTTTATGTTCCCACTTGCAGTGGTTCTCCAACATTCTGCACCCACAATACTGCAGTGATAGGCACCATGCTGTGCTCAGCTCCATGGGGAGTTTGCTTCTGGCCAGCTCAGAATTGTTGGAGAAAGAGTTGCTTTGGTTTTTGAGGTGAGGAAAATGAGAATAAATGAGAATTTAAGGTAGGGTATTCTGTGTCTGTTCAGGACTGGGAAGTTTTGGAAGGTGGCAGACCATATATATGGGATGCATTGAGGTTTTTATGAGAAGCAGTTGATAGGATGAGGTTGATATCAGTGCACAGTAGGGTGATGCTGAAATTTTGGTACAACACAAACTATGTGCAGGGAGGTCAATGCTGTTCCCCAGGGTCAGCTGGACTTTTTGAAATCATCTAGCTCAGGACTGGTGAACAGCTATGAACTGGGTGATGCCGGTGCAGGGAAGGAGAACCAACCCCCTCAGAGCCTCCCTGGCTCTTTCAAGAGATAAAGTAATATTGTGATGAATTCTTTTTCTTTAATTTTGCCCCCTTTCATTTTTTTCTTGGTATTGGGGAACATTCAGAGGAAAAGGCCAGTAGTGTTCATTTGTTCTGTAGGGGCTTGTAGGCAGTGTGGCCTTCAGCAGAGATGGGTGAAGGAGTTAAAACAATCACTGATATTTGTTTATTATGATTGAGGGAGGAAACACAGCCTTGGTTGAATGAAGCTGTGTGGAATCATTTTCTATTCCAGTCCAATGTTATTCCCTCACTTGTCATGGTCTGGTCATTAGTGCTTTTAATTTACCTTCCAGTGAATGTGCCAGATGAGCCACTGTGACCAGCCACATTTCTGTTTATTTTTTGATGATGGCCATCTGAAGCAATAGATTGATGTCTGCAGTTTTTAGTTCATTAGTAATGAAGTCCACAAAGCAGTGAGAGGAATTTCTGTTTACTTGGTGCCTTGAACTGAGGTACTGATAAATGGCTGGGCTTTGATCTAGTAGGATTTTTGTAGTGATTATCATGATACAGAAATAAGGTATGTCCAGGTTTAAATGAGGATCTGAAATGTCTGTGGGCTAAATGGTAGACATTTAAGTGGTAATTGGATTGTTGAAAAGTGCCTGCAAGACAGCCAGTGCATGGAAAATCAAATATATGTCGGTCTCCTTTGAAATCCATGAAAAATAATAATTTTATTTTCCTGTGGCTTTAACTGTGTCCCACAGCAACATAAAAATGGCTCAGTCTCCAAGTCTTAAAACCCTGTGATAACACCAGTGCAAATTCCTAGCTAAGTAATGAATCTCTAATGTTTGTAATTTCCAGAAAGTATTTTCCCAGTTCTGTAGTGGCAGTCAGTGTTAGGAATACTGTAGGGCTGGTGTGGGCGGGGATGGTTTTTGCTCATTACAGTGACAGCTGCAAGTCTGGTCTTCAGAAGCCTGAGTTTGGCCCTGAGTATCATTCTCTGTCCCCTCTGTTCCTATTTTGAGCCCAGTAAAGAGAAGCATATGTTTTCTTGCATCAGCTACGTCGGTGTTACCTTGTGAAGCATGACAAGGTCATGTGTTTATATGGCAAAAGAGGAAATCTCAAATTGTGTTTGAGCTGTCTTAGAACTGCTTTTTTCTTGTGATAGATTAAAGTTTTCCATGATGTAGATGGTTAAATTTTGATTCATGCAGGTATGCATGTGTTGATGCTACAGTGTTGCTCCTGAAATTGGTACTGTTATATTATTAATATTGCAGATCATGCCAAGGAGGTGTCTCGCATTTAATACAGAACATAAGAAGGTTTGCCTACCCCATATGAAAATCTCAAATTGGAACTGAAGATGCTATAAAAATTTAAAAGGAACAAGGTCAGCCTGCAAATTGCATATTTTAAAAAGCAGAAAATCATCTATTTTTAACAGCAAATTTCCTTACCTGTTAGTACCTTTACTAATAACATTTTCGATTATTAACACTTGAAAATGGTTTTAAGCATAATTTTAATTGTAAAATCACCTAGTTACCATTTGTCTAGTGCTCATTAATACAGGGTTTTCTAGTTGAGAGACAGAAGAACTGAGCCAGAAGCATTTGGGTTCCTGTGCTCCTCCTTTATGATCAAACAAGGTCCATTTATTCCAGTCATGAAAGAAAAGGTAATGGATGGTTCACCTGCTTTGTCCCAACGTATATTGAGGAGGGCAAAGTGGGTAAGAGGGTTCTTCATAACAGCAAACAAAACAAAACAAATCTGTAATTGAAAATAAAAGTTTAACAAATTTGGACTGCTGCTGAGGTGGATGGTTTAAACACCTGTGGTAATTAAGCATGGAAGGAATTGGAGAGGAATAGTCTGGGACTTGCCTTCCTTGGAACTGAAAGTTCAGCTTCTCCATTTTTAACTTGGTTTCAGAGAATATCTGGTGGGATGTGCTTTACTTCCAATTAGTGTCTGGTCCAGACAGAAAGTTGCAATGAACTGCTCCAGACTAATCCTTTATTTCAAGCGATAGAAGTGGGGGTAGAGATTCCTACCTTGCCATGACCTGGCTGAAAGCCTCTTCTGGCTGCTTCGAAGACTTGCTCAGCACCTGACTGCAGTCATTATCTGTAGAAACTCTACTACAAATCTAGTAAGTAGTAAAAACATTTAGTGTTCTTAAAAATCTGAGATTCCTCAGATCCACACCCAGCATGAGTGGAATAAGAATTGTGAAGGTAAATTTAACAGTATTTGTAAAGAAGCAAGATAAAGCAGGGAAATATGGTAGAAGGCATCTGAGAGAAGTGTGGGCATTGTGTGAGATCCTGCAAATAACATTCTGTGCATGAAAACGGTGCTGAGTAACTGCCTCTTCATCCATGAGATCCTGCAGACTGTGGTAATTTGAGGTCTGGAAAGAAGCACATAATGAAAGTCTGAATCCTTAGCACAGGCAGACTGATTCAGATTGCACAGGCATTATGAAGCATTTCCTAGTTACCGAATTCTTCATTTGTAACCTTAATTTTAATGTAACTTTTTTAGCATACCTAAAAATACAGGAAAAACACTACTTTTTTCCTCAAATATACAATATTTCTTAGGTCAGCACAAAACCTCCCACCTCCCTGTAAACGGTGTGTTATAAATACCTAAATAAATACAATAAAAAGCTTTTGGAGAGGATTTCTTCCTTTTGATTCCAACGAGAGAGGAGTAAATAAAGTAATTGATGTGCCCTGTTAGCTGTCGACCAAGTTTCATGTCCAAGTTTCGTGTGGCGCGTCTTTCCTTTGGCATGCACAGAGAAGCAGCGGATTTTAGCACCTCGCCTACAGCATCCACCTCCTGACAGCAAAACTTGTCAATAGAGAAGCATTCAGCACTTCATTATTTCTACAACCTGAGTGCATTTGCGAATTAATTGATGTGTGGGAGGAAAGGCATCTGCTATTGTAGAAGCCCTTAACTGTTGCAGCAAAACTAGAAATAAACTGGTTAGCTGTAGTGAGCTGATATGCTGTTGCAGGTGTTGGAGCCTCTGAAGTGGATCTTGTCCTTTTTTCTTGTTTTTGATATTACAGAAAAAAAAACCAAAACCCAAACCCAAACTTCTCACTGAATTGTGACCATGGAAACACCAGCACAATAAAGATAATACCTTGTATACTTCTATATGGTTGCTAGCAAGTCGTTTCATATTTCTTGCTGGCTCAGCACCAAAAGAGAGTTTTAATTAGGCCTGTAATGAATGACTGGGAGCGTTTTAAAGGCTATTAATCTTGTGGTGTAATTGAGTTAATTATAATATCATTATAAGCTCCCATGAAAATAGGATGAAGTGTATTCCATTTGTTTTACTCCTAAAGTTATTTCTGAAGTCCCCCGGCTTCATCTCAAATGCTCCTACTGCAAGTCTTCAACAGAGGAAACTGTAAAAGCATTTCATGTGTCATTGCACCAAACCTTCTGTTGTGCATCATCCCAGTCCCAGGCTCTCTGAGCTGCCCCTTTACTGTAGCTGCGGGTGCAGAGTGTCTTTAGTTTGCATTTCCCAGAGTAGTATTTCCTTGTTTTTCTGGTTTCCGATCAGTAACTCACCCGAGTGTGGCAGATGAGAGTAAGAATATGTGATCTATTTTCAGAAATAAAGATTACAGCAGCTTTCGAACTGTTACTCTTTGTGCTGTGGCAAAAAAAGTGTGTAGCAAAAGAGGTGTTTTTTGCAAAGCATATGGCTCTTCCACTCGTTCAGACTACAGTAAGTTTGGGATTTGGTTGTAAAACATCTCTGTGCTTTTTGCACTCTCTAGTCAGAGTGTGACATCTCCAACAGATGGACACATAAACTTTCCATAATCCACTTCTTTCCCTTCAGAAGAGGAGATGAGATTCTCATCTGTAAAAGTTGTTGAGGGAAAACCTAATCTGTCGAAGTCTGTTGTGTGCTTAGATGTGGGGACGTGAAAATGTGATGGAGACGCAGCTCAGCTCCGCACTGGAGTTCGGCTGTTTCTGGGGCTCTCTGCAGCTGCAAGGTCAGCCCTGCTTTTGTGTGTACTTCAAACCTCCTTAGAGCATTTGCCAGGGAGGTTGAGGTTGGATGTCAGGAAGAATTTCTCCACGGAAAGGGTGGTCAGGTGTTGGAGGGGGCTGCCCAGGAAGGTGAAGTCACCATCCCTGGAAGGGTTCAAGAGACAACTGGAGGTGGCACTCGGTGCTCTGGTCTAGTTGACACTAGATTTGGCTGATAACACCATCCTGTTTGCGTTTTGCAACCCTGCATTATCAGGATTGTCTTGGTTCAGTGCTTTTAAAGTCTACAATGAAGAGTAGTTTCCAACCTTAACCCTGCTGGGATAGTAGCACTGCTTTTTTTCTTTCAGGAACTTTGCTGGTCACACTTTTATATTTTCCATCCTCTTGACTATTACAGATTTTGTAAATAGTTTAGAAATGCCAGCTTGTGATGTATGGGCCTCTTTAACATTTCTTTGATTTATGTGCACTATGCTGAAAAAAAGCAGAGGAAGCATATTATTCTGGAAAAGAATGTTGCCAGTCTTCCATTTTTTCAGTCTTAGTTAAAAGCTACACTTTTATCAATCAAACCTGATAGATTCTTTTTGCATTCCCAAAAACATTCATAACTTAACTCTTTGACGTCTAAAGGAATAATTTGCCTAAGACTTTTATAAATGTCTGTTTATTTTTTGGATGTCTAACTTGACATACCTTTTAACCTGATTTTTCAGAAGTTCCAGACACCTGTGGTGATTCCAGGGTTTATCTCTGTAAAAGTCCCTGGTGCTACATGGAAAGGATGAGAGTTAAAACCTCTTACTCAAACTAGTGGGAACAGTGACCTTTAATTTAAGATTTGCTCTTATTTATGGATGAATATTTTCTGTGGGTTGCTTTATAGTATCTAGAAAAAGTGGATAAATTAATCTGATCATGAATATTCTGAAGCCGTAGTAGGAATGTTCTTACAGGGGAATAAGCCTCATGCATTCTGTTCCAAAACTCTCCAGCTTCAAGCTTTAATTGCTTGTTGCTAGTGGGCAGGAAATTAGCATTCCCTGCAGCCTTGCTTCAGGATGCCTGCTAGATTTAAAGAAAGATAGTACCAAAAGTAACCATTTAAGGAAGAATTAGCTCCTAATTTGGCGACTTTGGCTCAGTTTAAACAATATTCCTTCAACCCCTTCTGCTGGTACAGCGGGGTGGTCACCTTGAGTAGAAGAGAGTGGTGATGTCTGGTGTAGCTGGCAGAGCCTCAGGATGGACTGTGGAGTTGTGATCGTCCAATTTCCCCTTCAGGAAGTCCACAGGAGACTGAGGGAAGCCAGGTTTCCCTGTGCTGGCAGGAAGACCCTCAGCTGGGCTGTTGTCAGACACTCAGTATGGTTATCTGCAAGTCTAAAGATATTGTGCATTTTAATTATTGTGCAAGTGACCAAAGCTAAGGAAAGGCATTTAACAGAAGTTAAAATAATTAAATTTAATGAGTTAGGGAAAGAATAAATTAGCAGCACTAGTACTGGGTGTTGTTATTACTGTTCCACTGCTTACCCACTAATGGGCTTCCCTCATCTCTGCTTTGACTGCCTGTCTCCCCTTTGTCTGGTTGTGCACCTGTGCTGGTTGGATTTACATAAGCTGCACCGTGTAGACATTTTGTTGAAGAATATTAATTTCTTTATTTGTCTGTAAAGTGCTTTGTTTGCTGTAGTAAAGCCCACCCTCAGAGCTGCAAATCGAGGCAGTTCGGGGAGTGTTTCTGTACCTGATTGCAGCCCTTTATTCTGCCATTTGGGCTTAAAGTATCTTCCCATTTCTTATCTAAGCACCGGAGCACCCCCTGTCACAGAGGCAGCAGGTCGTTCTTCATACTGACATCCTGCCACCTGAGCCCCTGACACCAAAGATTTAGTCTAGGGCTTTAGAAATATTAATTTTAGCAGGAGAGGAGTGTCTCCAGGGTTCTGGTGGCTGTTTAAGGGGGCACGGCAGTGCTGGGGGAAGGTACTAATTGTGTCCTTATCTTGGAGTTTTAATGATGACTTTCCCCTGCTACAGATTATTTGTCCTATACAAAGATAATGCTTCTGTCAAAAAGGAATTAGGATTTTCTGTCAGATATTGGTCATGTGAGTTCTTGGGTCTTCAGACTTTAATGAAGTCCATTAAAGGAACACACAATTGTGAACACACCCCACAGAGTGACACTAAGGCCATTTGCCCATTCTGGACAACCTCTGTACCAACCACCTGCCTTGAGCTCAGGGTTACTTGAAAATGCTGCTGTTTGTTACTGCACCTGATTTTATTTTGTCATTTAGATGCAGAACACAATGTAATAATTCTAGTTTGGTTTTTGTAATTCTGTTGTGTGTTTGTGTTGGAGCTGCATATACAATGAAATAAATGCCAGTTCATTTAGTTATCTTTCAGTAAATATGTATGTTCAAACCCTTCAGAGTACCTGGAGGTATAAACATTTCAAGCATAAAATACAGTTATTCTTCTAAAGAGGTAAATAAAGTAGCTTGTAACCCCAGATTGTGATTACCCTGCCTCTTTATCCATTTCAAACACTACATCCCTTTAAAATTCAGCCTGGTGGCTGTGTAGTGTCCCTTTGTGTTGACATTATCCAAAAAGCAAGAATATGTCACTTCTGTAACTATTAAATGGATTCCAGGAGTTTTAAAAAAAGAAACGTGAGTGAGACAGTGGCTTTTGCAGAGACTTTGAACAGTGCAGGTCATTTTATTGGCAGCAAGGATGCAGATGCTGAAGTTTTGACCAATTCCTTGAAGAAAGTGCCATCAGATTTGCTATCTCTGCATGGTAAAAAGCCAAAGACTTGCAAGCACTATTGGAGTGAGGGAACATTCATCAGCAGTCATCAGCAGAACTTCAATGTTTTCGAAAGAAAAGTATGGGGAGAACACACTTTAAGGCTGAAATCTGACACTAATTAAAACAGCACTCTCAGCAAAAACAGGAATTCAGAGACAATGGAACAAAATCCGTAGCAAAGACAAGGTGTTAAAAGAAACAGGGATGTGTATCAATGCATTTCTGTTTGTTGTGTCATTATATAGGTAAATAAAAATGTCTCAACTTGTTTTTGAACTTCCCAGGTCAGGGAGAGAGGGAGGAGAGAGACCTAAGAGAGAAGGCCTGTGCAGGGCCATGTGCAGGGCTGATGTTCCCAGCCTGCTCTGTATCCTGGTTCATTGACCAGGATGAGGCCATGGCATCTCACTGCAGTGGAAGTCCCAGCCCAGGCATGAGAGAGGACAGTAAGAGAAGTATGAGCTCATTATTGTCACAGTTTAGTCAGATCAGGATGTTTAGAAAAAGGTGTAACAACTTTTGCACAGGGATTTAAAAAAGGTGGGATGGGAGCAGCCTTTGTTCCTGTTGTGGATAGGTGTTTCTTGCTTAAATATTCTTGTAAACTGGAAGGTGTTTGGGGGGACATAAATGCTTTTAAAAAAAATAGAATAAAGTGTCCTCATTAAATAGTAAAATAGAGCAATGACAATGTCTAACTTTGCTATTAATTGAAAAGCCTGCAACCTAGCTCCACAAGAGGAAAACCAGTGAGTAAAGAAATTGAAGACTCTTCTTTTGTCTTATTGATGCTGTTTTGGTCAAGTCAAGAATTCAGCTGTCCTAAAATGATCAAATATTGTTTGGAGAAAAAGAGAATTTCCAAACAGGCCTCATTATCTGAAAAAAGCCTAAAGATATCAATTAAGGTGGTATAATTTCTCTCTTGCCTACTTTAGTTTGCAGAGATGAAACCGTGGGAGTGTCCTGCTTGCTTGCTCCTTGCTCTTTTCAAAAGAGCAAGTAGAGTTTTATCATAATAGACAAATCCCTTGTTATCTGCAAGGGAGAAGTAGTTTAATGATGAGGGGCAGAGCACTGTGCATCCTAAAGGAGGCAAATGTGCATCACCAGGATTAGAGTGAACTCAGAAAATGCCACGGTGGGTGAGTATCTGTCAGCCACCTCTCTGAAAGGCATTCCTTGGAGGAATGGAAATAAACTTTACATTACCAAGATCTGAGAAAACGTTTTTCTGTTTATGTATATGGTCAGTAAATATTTACATAAGAATGGAAAAAATAACAGGGTAATGTGATTACAAAGAAAATCATTATTCTGATTTCACTTTTTAAAGTGTTGGTGCTTAGAAAGCTTTAATTAATGGCAAAATGTAATGTGCAACTGAGGTGATGTGATCAGTTGCTAATGCTCCAAGTGATTGGTTTTTTTCTTTTTCTCTTATTCTTTTTTTTCCCTGATTCTTACCTTCTTTCAACCAGTTTTTGCAACTTTGGATGGCCTTGTCAGTAAGTGCAGTGTACTCACTTGTTTGGGCAGCAGTCAGCACATGCAAAATCTCCAGTCCATGAATTATGTAAACTAAAGACCTCTAGACCCAGCTTGATTCTAATGATGAAGCTTTAGCTTTCAAAGTTTTAAATGCACACTATGCCCATGTCTGTGGTTTCGTAACATTCACTGAGAGTAACCCTACAGGCTGAGATGGAAACCTGTCACAATATGGTCAGTGCTTTTCACTTGAACAAAGGGACCTTTTCTGCAGGGTTCTTGCTGTAGCAGAAGTTTTCTGTCTGCTCCAAATCTTAAAGATATCTGCACAAGACAGGATTTTTTTGGGGATGGGTAGGTTCTTTTTGGTTATTTTTGTTGTTTTAGGAGGTACATTACCTTATTTCTGATAAGAAGAGTCACTGGGGTAGAATAAGGAAAAGATATTATGTGATTGACTTCTTTAAAAATATTAATGCTTTCAGAGTTAAATCAATTCTGTAATTCTTTAATACACCTTTTTTTTATGTTTAAATAGTTCATGTGAAAGCCTAACATATCTAGATGAAGAAATTGTTCTCTTTACAATTACAGCTGTGAGGAAAGTGACTCCCAAGTGCTTTCTCTGTTGATGCCCTTCACTTAGTGAGGAAGATTAAGAGCTGTTAATACATGAATATAGTTTTCATGTACTCAGGAACACTGAAAATGGGAACCATTAGTGATAGTGTTTTGTTCTAGAAAATACAGCCATGTGGCCATTAACACAGAAAAATAATTAATCTTAAAAAATAATTTTAAAGTAATGCAAGTTCTGTTTTCATTTGCCTTCATGTAAAGCTTTTGTATATATTGCAGTGTTACTTTCAGTACCTTTCCTACATTCCTAAGGAGTCACTTTTGATTTTAAAATGTAGAATTCACACATCTACTTGGAACTGCAGTTTTAAGAAAAATATCAGCTATCATGAGACTCATCATAAACCTGTACAAGTTGGCACTGGGGTATATCCTGGCTGCTAAATGTTGTAAATTGATTTTTGTTGTTGCTGGTTTCAATTTCTTGGGTTTCTGAAATAGATTTTCTGTTTCATCTGCATGTATTAGGGAAAAAGGATTGATCCTATTGATATTACGCAGAAAAATATTTAATTAGGAAAAGCTTAGTCTCACACAAGCCAGGTGGAATTCCCCAAAGCTGAAAATGTGGATGCTTGCTGTAGTGATGGGGAATTCCTTTGCAGCTGATAGGGGAATGATTTGCAGGACTACCTAGTGCTGCACCAGTGCTCATTTCAGTGAGTATTCACCATTCTGCTGGTTTAACTGGACACAGGTGTCAGAAGCAGAGGGAAGGTTATTGGGAATGTTACTGGGAATGCACTCAGCAGAGTAGGTTTGACCATCAGCACCTTGGCAGCTTTTGGCCATGGTGGGTCGTGGGGTGTCAGACCCCTCTGAGGTGCTGGAACACAGCAGCTCCGCTGGTCCAGCCAAAGGCTCTGTCACCCCCTGTCTCATCTCCAGCTGTAGCACGTGCCCACAACGTTCTCTCCAATATTATTCCAGCCACCAGCATTCCCTGGCTTCAGGACTCCTGGAGCTCATTGTGGTTTCTGTGTATTCATTAACCCAAAAAAGGGTTTGTGTCCCATGAGCTCATCTCAGCCTCCCTGCATGAGCCTTTTAGCACCCACAACATCCTCTGACAGTGCATTTCAGTACTTTCCCCTAAAGTGGAGAGAATGTGTTTGGAAATGGTGTTCTCTTGTTGTTAAGCAAAAATTTGGGGGGATTGGTGTAGTTTTAGCTGAGATTTTCTCTCATGGTCGATGCTGGCAGACAAAGGTGTTTATTCTGTAAGAGGAAAAGGGAACTGAATGGCACCTCTATTATCCATCAGACCATAAATCTCCTGGCCATAGTTTTGATACTTGTGGTCCTGCTTTGGCACTATTTTCAGGTCTTGCTTCTGCTCCTCAGAAAAATGATTAAGAAACAATTTCCTGATCCCTTCAGTGAACACCCCGTCCCCAAAAAAGAGAGCACTCTGTGTGGTACAGTATGTGATGCTTTAATAATGTATAAATCAAGCTGGACAGAAGCTGCCTGTCAGTTTTATTAACTTTGACCTTTTATCCCATTATAAAGATGGTTTGGTAAATATTTAATGGCCGTTACAGGTTTTGACAGTTGGACCTGCATTCATAAGAGCAAAGGTAGATTATGAAGAAATACTTATAATTAATAAAAATAACTTAATCACTGGGACTCAGCCTTGAAGGACAAAATTGTGGTTTAGAATCTATTTATTTTTAATTCCTTTTGTAGTTTTTTGGTTGGTGTTTTTATGCCTGACCACTAAATGTCACTAACTGGGAGGTTATAAAATGTTTTTAAGAGGTTGCCTTTAAAATCCATCTCTGATTAGCACCGGTGATTACCTCCATCTCTGAGCAAGTGTCCAAATAATGTTGTTTACCTGAAATACCTGCACAGAGAGCATCAGTGAATGGTGTCACCAGCACAAAATGTAAGAGTAAGAGGTAAGATGCAAGAAAGAAAAGGAAAAGCATATTCCTGGAGTTGAAGGGCTCTTCTGGCAGAGCTATCTTTGCCTTTAATTCCCTGCATATTGCACTCCCTGCACATTCAGGTAGTGAAGATTGAAAACTAAGCCCCTGACACTGAAACATGGCCTTTCAAACATGGACCCTCCATCGCTCTCATTGATTTTTTTTCATTTCAGAAAACTGTCAGAGAAAAACAAATTTGAGCAAAATCCATTGGTTGGGGCAGTAAAATCCCCCCCTTCCCTGGTGGAGCTCAGCTCTCTTCCCATTAGGAACACGATGTGTCTTCATGTCGTGCCACGGCTGAGCTCACGTGGCAAAGCAGCCAAGGGAACCAGAAGCCTGTTAGAAATCCTTATGGATGTGCTGAGCAGTGACATCTGAGTCAAACTGGCTCAGGGGATTGCTGCCCTCCTGTTCACAGGTGTTTTTGAGTACATCACTTCCAAGCTTTGCTTCCCTCCTTTTCGCTCAGTCCCTGGAGAGCAGCTTAGTCTAAAACCACTTTGTTTTCTGAACATTTTTAAATCATAGTTTCCTGACCATAACCCATTTTTTATGTGCAGACCTTGGGGTTAGAGGTGTTAACGTGTGAAACAGTTCAGCTTTTTCAGAACAAATCTTTAGACAATTTAACAAACACAGAGATTCGGGTGCTGGAATGATGCAGGAAATTACATTTGTCTGACACTGAGGTTTCCTCCCCTTTCCAGTTCAGAAATGGGGAACTCAGTATGTAATTGAAGGTGTTCAGAGGAGAATTTGTAACTTGTTGCACTTGGAGGTGGTTGCAGGACAGGCAGAGCCCTCTAGCTGTTCTTAAATCTGGGAGCTGTGGGAGTGCACTCAAAATCCTGCCGATTCATGTTGTGTCCTTCAGAAATTTTTCTTTTATTGGCAAGGAAAAGAAAAGTTTAGAGGAGAAAGCTACTGAATGTGAATTGTTCTGCAGTGCTATGGAGATGTGCGAGCAGGTATTTTAAAAGCAAGATTTTTCCTTACAGTGGTAGAACCTCCTTTGCAAATGTTTTGTGTTTTTATGTTTAAGAAGAAGAAGATGAGTGTTATTTCTAAAAAGCTGGTTTATGTTTTGAAAGGGTTGCATCTGTCTTCCTCTTATCTTCTTCCTAAAGTGAGAATGCTTAGTCCCTAGAGAGGAGCAGCAGTCTCAATGTTTAAAAGCAAGCCCAAGTTTCAATTGAGTTAGACTTGAGAAGAAGTCCTTGATTCATCATCTTACTTGCCCTCATGCACAACTTGCTCCTCGTACCCATTTCACAGCAGACTTTTTCCATGTGCTTTTGTCCCTATTGTCTTCTACCAAGCAATATATCTGAAATACCACACATTAACGTCCTGACTGGCTGTAATTTGAATCAGGTGCCACAGGTAGCAGAGGTCTGACACAGACAGAGTACTGCAGTGGGGTGTATTTAAATATATATATATATATATATATATGTTTTTTCTTATCCAGTTGCAGTACCATGCTGGGCTGGCATCTGGCCTTTTGAATCAGCAGTCTCTGAAACGTTCGGCCAACCAGATGGGAGTCTCTGCAAAGCGCAGACCGAAAGCCCAGCCAACAACTCTTGTCCTGCCTCCTCAGTAAGTAATTGGATATTTGGAAGAGTTTCCGTGCTGGGGGGTGGCATATTTCTTATTAACTTACTGGTTTTTTGGTTTAATGTTCAATCATCGTAATAGGCAACCTCATGCTTGCAGTTTTGTTCCATACACATTCTCTTTGTAGCAGGTCATTAAAAAACTTTTTGCAACACGAGCTTGTCATTGAGGAATGATGCTCACCTGATTAGTATGACTTGGAGCTTCAAGTAGGACTTTTCTGAAGGTCCTGAAAGACTGAAGCCAGAAAGTCTTTGGTGTGAGTACTTTTTCGGCAAACGTCTGTTCCGAGTCCATCTGTTCACCATATGTTAATTTTGCATTGGATCTAAACCTCTTTTACAGGTGACAAGCAATTATGAGGACACTTAGAAACTGTTTGAGGACAGAGAGTATCAACACTTTAAGCAGACTGTATGTAGTGATGCCAGAAACACAGAGATGTCCACAACGAAGCTTAAAAATTAATCAACCGCCTGAAATATTTAGTTACATGTAAGAAAATGATTATTATGTAGAAAATGAAGTGCTAAGCAATTGTTCATTGTGCTGAGCATCCTTGTAGTTTGTGGAAACTGCCTGCTTTTCTCCACAAAACAAGAGTCACTGATGTATAAACACTGTGCTACCAAAAACCTCGTAGTTGCAATAATAAAAGTCCATGTTGTCACCAGATTTCACAGGTGTATGTTTAATGTGTTTCTTCCTTAAAGGAAGTGTGAAAAAAATCAGAGTCAATAGAGCTTTCCCCTTGTATATTAACTTTAAAGTGCTGGTAATTCAAGAATCCATAAAATGCTTGATTGTTTTACCAATATATCCGACAAAGGAGAGCAGTTTGAAGGGGCTCCAGCAGTAGTTCAAAACCAGATGTTGTTTCTCTGATATGTGTGATGGAATAGGGGTCTCTTGTGGCAAACTGGCTGATTAGTTTTCCTCCTTTGTTGGGGTATCTGGAGCTTCAAATGGACTTCTCCAGGCAGTCTGTAAACTGGAGTACTGTGATATCAGTTGACACAGTTTTTTTCAGAGGTCTTAAAATATTTTGGTGGGTTTTGTTTTATTTCTGAATCATGGCATCTCTTGTTAATAGCAATATATATAAAGAGCTAACTTCTATTTTTGCATAGAAAAATCTGTTCTTAAACAGTTGCAGCTGTATAAATCTTAAGTGAGATACATAATACACACATTTAAAAGTATTATATTTCTTGTTATCTGTAGATGATTTTCCTTCAGTGGTGGATTTATCTAGGATCTGCAGATAGACTGAAATTTTAGTGTGGTAGCTAAACTTCAGCCAGTAGTTGAATTATGTTTCAGTATCTTATTACCACTTCCAGCATTATTCACAGGGAAAATGTGTTTCTGCTGAGCTGGCCCTTTATCTGTCACTGGGTTCCTCCTCTCTGGCTTCTCTTTGACCTTTCCATATTTGTTCTTGTTTGCTATCTCGGTATGTCTTAAGAGAATAATAGTGATATTAAGGCAAATCAAATACCGGTTGGGCTCAATATCTTGTTTCCAACACAGGGCAGAAGCAGATTGTGAAAAGACTTATGAAAATAGGCTTATGAAAAGTATTTAAAAAAAAAAAAAAGGTGTGACAAATGGATTTTAATATCTTGATTTTGCTGTAGTTTCATGCAAATAGTGATGAATCATGCAGTGGTATTTTTTCCCCTTCATTCTTTATAAAATGCAAAAAAGAAAACATCCAGGTGCAAAACTACAGATCTCCTTGAAAGGGCATCCTGCATACTAATATTCCCATGGCAATTCAAGGATTTATTTTTTTTTTTTTAGCTTTATTAATTCGTCAAGAAAGGGGTAACTATTTCTTGGTCTATTTTTGCTTTGATGTATGCTATTAAAATTAAGTTCAGTGAAAAGTCATTGGGCTGAGTAACAATGAGTCAAGTGTTTCTTAAATGTTGTTCAGAGCAACTGTATTATCTAGAGCTTTTCTTAAACAGAAGTAGTTGAAACCAGCTGTATGCCAAAATGTCATTTCGGGAAAGCAGGTTGGAGCAAATATCAACACTGCAGTAATTCCTGTCTGCCAGCAAAGGAACGCAGGAAACAGTTGCTCAGGAGGTATCAGAGGTGATGATTTGGGCAAAGAATCTCCTAAAACCAATTTATTCTTACGCAGATTTTGCACATGGCTAGTTTGCTAGTAAACATGTCTACATTTGAGTTAAAGGTAGTATTAGAGGGCAGGTTACTAATCTGTTTATTTATGGTCCTTTTCCTTGAAGAAACTGCATGAGTAACTTTTGCTATTGCGCTTTACGTTCTCGGTGGCAGTGGTGTGAGCTGAGCAATTTTCTTGCTCATCCAGGTCTTTGATCTTTGCTGCTGGGGCGAGACTTGGGTTGTATTCCACAAACTAAACATACCCAAATGGTGTTTCTCCTCATAAAGGGGGTGATACAGCAGAAAAATCGAGTTCAGTGTCAATTCACTGCTCACTTGAGCCTTCAGTCTCTCTCTCTGCTCTGCTTTTCTTCTTTCCTCTCCAATATGCCTTTTTTTTAAAAGAATCCAGTCAAACAAAGCAAACCCAAGCCTGTCCGAGGCTCAGCCATCTCTTCCTGCTTTACACTCGCAGAAGGAGCTGGAGAAAAGGTTTTGCTGATGGCAAAAGTGATTCTTGGTGGGCTCTCACCCCTTTTCCTCCCCAGCCTTAGGCTGTCTTCTGATGTGCTCTGGTTTGGAGGTGAGAAGCTTTAGTTTTTCACTAGTAAATATATGAAACAGCAGCAGCAATTTTGAATCCAAAAGGTGGTGTTGCAAATGGAAGTTCTCTGCCCTATGCAACCACTATAAGGAAGATCTACATTTTCTCACTATTTGTTATTTGTTATTTCTAAGGGTGCTGAGGAGTTTTGAAGAGAGGCCTTTTGGTGTTCGGTTTTGCTTTTCAGTATTGGTTTTCCCTGGCTCTGAAAGTGCAGAAAGGAAGGCTGGATTGATGTGTGTCTCATTCCCAGCCAAATGATCTGTGTGAGAAAATGACTAACTGCTGGCTGCTTTCTCTGCCTGCTTTGTCCCTCCTTCTGTCTTCTATTAACAAGACATCTCCCTGTACGTGCTAATGGATGCGTTCCCTCACATGCCTCTCATCTGGCTGCTGGTTCCTTCCTTCTGTTAAGGAATCTCAAGGCAGTGTTTGCTAAAGTGCTGAGAGCTGTCAGCTCCTTCTGAGTGCCTGGGGAAGCGTCTGCCTGCAGCCCTGCTGGAAACCAGGGTGGCTGCTCCTGCTTGGGAATCAATAAATAAAGACAATAAGAAATGACGGCGTAGCTTTTCTTTTCCTCTTGAAATGTAGTAATTGGTGCAGTTAATTAATCTTGTATTATTTTGCTTGGCACCACATCTCAAAAGCAAATTTGCAGTTAAGAAGTTGTCTCCGAGACCCTGAGGAAGCAGAATTCTCTCAGGGGATGCTGAAAGCAGGGAGCCCACAGAGGTAATTCCTGCTGCTGGATCACCGTGCTGGGATCCCAGGGAATCTGGTGTGTCACTGTCCAGCTGGAAAACAACAGCAGTGAGCCACTGTGAGCTGGAGAAGGAAGAAAAGAGGAAGCCCAGGATGTTGTCTGTATTGTTGCAGCAGAGTTCAGTGGCGCACACACAAGAGGGTCAGTTAGTTTTAATGGGAATTTTTAGGGGTCTCGGTTGCAAACTCCATGACTTTGATAGCTCTGTTGCGTGGGGCTTTCTCAGTGCTCCCAGATTAATCATCTGTCGTCTTTGTCTGGAAGAAAATTGCCAGAACAAGAACTTGATCACCACAGAAGGTACTGAGACTCTTGCCCTTTATTGTGCCTTTTAGGGTCATTTGTTGTCACTTTGTGGTTTTGGAGAAATAAGCACACTATAAACAATAAACAAGTGGGAGTCTGGCTCTTGTTTGACAACTTCAGGCTCAATGAACAGAGAAGTTTGAGTAAAAGAGAGTCCAGTTTTTTTATTTTAAGGCTCTTCAGCTTGTCTTGTAAATCTCTTGTGGTCTGATGTATACCCTAACATGACAGTGAAAATATTGTAATAGATTGAGTAAAAATCTCTGTAAATTTGTACTCTGTGGCTAGGAGCACACCAGCAAAATTACTTTTCTTCTCTTTTTTTTTTTTTTTTTAATAAAGGAAAAGACACTGCTGCCTATGATACTGTTCGAGATAAATGAGCAAAAAAATCTGTGGAGATAACTTTTCTTTTAGGAGGTAACTTGAGGATATAGAGACTCTGAATGGCCAGTTTGTTTCTGCTGCTTGTTCTGGGTGAGATGGAGGAGGTCTCTAATCTGCTGTCTACACCTCAGAATTCATCTGGACGATTCTTCTAGAGAAGAAGGATATATTCAAAAGATACATACTTCCTGCATGCTTTGGAGCTGCATTAGCTAAAGATGCTCCATAGTGAGTGGTCTCCTTAGAGAGTTAATTTCCTGGCTCAGCAGGTATTTGTTCATCTGGATTTGGAACAGAACTGTACAGATATCCCAAACTCTTGTGTTTGTTGGAGCTTGATTCAATACCAGCATAGTCAAAGTGTTGTTCTGTCATAGCATTAATGTCTTACCTGTTTAATGGTTCTGTCATATAATTAGTTCTGTCAGATTCTGTTGGCTTTGGTCAAGAGCTTTCTTCAGAATACTGAAATTGACTCTTAAGGAAGGATTTAGTATTAAATTAAGAAGTTGCTGGTTTTATGCTGGTTTTAACATTTATATAGATATATAAAACTATACACCTAGTCATCAGATGTGCCAAAAGAAATTATTTGGAACTTAACTTGTATAATTATCATTTTTGCATTAAAGAAAAATCCTGATGAACCCTTTGCCAAGAGTTTTTTGGAGGAAAGTGTTTTTTCAGCATTTTGTTTTATAAACAGCATCTAATTTCTTCCTATGTTCAGGGATTTTCAGTATGTAAGAAAGAGGCAGGTTATTCTTAAGGTAATGGCAAAGCATGCTTAAGCCAATAAAGGTTCATAAGTTTTGTATTTTTTAAGAGAACATGTTTAAATTATGCTGTGTTAGTCCCTTCCAACCCAAACCATTGTGATTCCATGAGGAATCTGATTCAGTTCAGTGTGACACCAGGTGTAGGGGTGGGGTTATTTAACATGCCAAATGTTGTTATTGCAATAATTCAGTATCAGGAGCTGGACTCCAATCTTTGGGCCTCCTCCTGAAGTATTCAAGTGTAGAAGAGCAAAGTGTGTGGCTGTATTTTCTGTTTTGAGAAAAATAATTGGAAGTTCTTTGTGCAGTTCTGAAATTCTTCTTTGCCTGTACTGGCAGAGCTGCATTAAGTATCAATATTCATTAAATACCACGGAGATGATAATGTAATAAAGCAATAATCCTCAGGCCCACATCTATACTTCTCTCCAGAAGAGCTGAGGTTGAGAATGTAATTAAAGATTAAAACTCTGTTTGCATTCTGGAACATGGAGATATCTTTTTGTACATGATGGGGAATTGTATTAATAAGGAAGAGATCAGTTTTCAATATCTTTCAATACTGGGAGCTCATTTCATATCCCTGTTCATGTTTAAGTTTCTCACGGAATTCCTTTAGCTTGATTTCAGCGAGACAGTGCAACAGGAACTTGTAAAAGAACATGTTGCTGAAACATGTGACCCTTTTGCTCCACAAATTAATCCCCTTTTATGTGAAAGAAAAAAAGATTAAAAATTAGTTCTTTATGCTGTAGGACAATAATATTTACAAGAATAAGTTTAATTATTTTGCAGTTATGTATCATGTCGATCGAACATTAATTTTAGTATTTGGTGTCTTGTGTACAGTTTGGATCACATCAATGTGCTGTTTTCTTTTTATCTGTAGTTAATGGTTGAACTCCTGTTGCAGAGCTCTTTTGTGAAGCTGTTGTAGTGGGAGTTGCAGTGTGTTGCCATTTATCCCTGACTCCCATACTGATTGCAGTTTGTTCGGGGGTTGTGTGGCCAGGACAGTGGAATCCCAACGGTGGGGAAGCATCTCCTTTGACTGAACCCATCTGTGTAACAAATTATATGGGACAATTCCAGGGTGATAACACATCATTAACGTGTCTTGAACTGAGTTTTCCAAAGGAGCAGCCCTTGGGTGGGTGTTGGATTGTCCTTTCTGGATTTCAGATGTAAAACCAGTGAGTGACAGTCCTTGTCATCTGGATGAGAGATGAGTCTAAGCTTTTAAAGACAGATTTTTTTTTTCCCAGTTGCCCATGTCAGCAGCAGGGACAAATGTTCCAGAGCTCTGTGACTGGCTGTTGCTTTATCCTGCTGCTTTGGGTGTGTTTTGTTTAAATATGGTGGGGGGGAGCAGTCTGCTATTAAATGTAATGGCAATCTGTCTCAGTTATGTGGTATTTACTGTTTAGCACTCAGTATAGTGTAGCTGGAAAGAAAAAACTCCACAGTACAGTTTTGATTTCATGAAGGGCTTTATTAGGCAACTCCAGAGAGATCAAATCCAGTAACATACCTGGGATATAACAGTGGTCATCTCACTATTTGTAGCCAAAGATACCTTATCAAACTCTTCTCCAAAAAAGGCAGAAGGGAATAATCCACTTGAAATTTTATTTCAGTGTAACAGGTAAATTTTAAAATAGGTGCTCTTAAATTGTTTGATGTCTCTGCTTTGTTTTCGGTGCTGTTCACTTGGGTTATGCATCATGTTAACTTTGGGACTTCACACGTACTTTGTAACCTGTTTAGATACCAAAAAACACGAGCTTTGCTGCTCTATGCATCTTTAGAAACACAGTTCTTTTAAACATTTTAATCTTGATTTAATCTCCTAATGTGTTGACATATCTGGCAGCAGGGGCTTCTACAGTAATCTTCTTTGTTTTGTTATGCCAAATCAATGCTTTTTTTTTTTTGGCTGTAGTTATATGCTGAATTTAATTTCATTCCATTAAGTACTATGCAGCTGCATATTTTCTTACAAAGTAGTTACAAAAAACCAGCAGGCATTGATCAACACAGATTGTCCAAAGGAAATACTTTGACTAAAACGAAATGTTCCTTATGATATTCAGTAACAGGAGAATAATTTCTATCCATACAATACAAAAGGATCTTGGATGTTGCTTTATCCGTAGTAAATGACTGAAATATGCATTAAAGAAGCAAAGAATGGTTTGGGTTGGAAGGGACCTTAAAGCTCATCCCATTCCACCCCCTGCCATGGGCAGGGACACCTTCCACTATCCCAGGTTGCTCCAAGTCCCATCCAGCCTGGCCTTGGACACTGCCAGGGATGGGGCAGCCACAGCTTCTCTGGGCAGGAAACATTGGTTAGTAGGTAAAACTTCACAGTGTATTTTAACGTGGAGGAAAAATCTATTTTATTTATTCACTTTTCAACAACTCTTCTAACCAAGTACTGTGGGATGAGAGTGCATGCAATTAAGATTTCACAATTTCTTTACTGTGTGTAGAGCTCTTGTTACGAGAGTGTTGTGAGCCACTGTGGACCAATGTGATGAGCTCTGTGCACGTGCCTGTCATGGAGACATGAGGCAGAAAGCACCTGGGGCTGGTGGCTGTTGACATTTTGTTGTCATATTCCACAAATAATCCCCAAAATAGGATTGTTGTGAGTGTGATGTGAGCCCTGTGTGACCGAGCACAGCGATTTGAAATCATTGCCATCTACTTTGGGGAAGATTAACTGGAACACTGTATTTGGGAAGTGGAAAAGATGAATCTTTTTGGAGACTCTGGGCCGTGTAGCAGTGTTGATCTGCTGTTTCCAGAACATGCACAGATCCAGAGCAGCAGACCCTTAGTGAGTTGAGAGTTACTGGGGAGCGCAGCTCTGTTGTGAAAGAGCAAATTTCTGACTCTTTGATGTATGTTTGCCTTAAAGGTAATGTTTGTGTGAGAACCGTGCCATTAAAAGGTGGCAATTAATTAAAAGTTGTTCCACAGTCCCAACCATTAGAAGATGCCCTTGCAGCATTTAGAGCAGAACATTAATATTGCACTGTAGGGAATCCCTGTACTTTCAGTAACAAAGAAAGTTAAGGATGAAGATTTTAATGTGTAATTAAAGACTGCAAATACTAGTTTAACTGCTTGTTTCTGTGTAAAAAAAAAAAGTTAAAAAGAACACAAACTACATGTGGTTGAACTAATTAAGACAGTGAGGAACAAGCTAGATAAGAGAGAAAATTTGTATGAATCTAATAATGATATCAAAGCTTTTGCTAAAGCTGTGATTTTATAATAGGATTGTTTTAAACCCACCCCCCCCAATTCCCTTTTTTTTTTAGCTTTGCTATTTGGGGGATGGGGATTTGAGGCTGCTTGACTGCAGCAGACAATCAATCTGAAAAGAATAAATTAAAACTGCCTCTTGCCAAATTCAAAAATGTATTACAGCAAATCTTTCCATCTGCATTGGTTGTATATTCCCTTGTCAGAGATGAGGAGCAGGAAGAGCAGAGCTGGAATAAGGTGGAGCGAGAAGGTCTTTATATTTTGGTGGCTCAGCCAGACCAGCTTTACTGTATAATCATATTGTGTAATGTGATATAAGCTCTTTGTGGATGTATTAATTAATGACTTCATTTTTGTACCTCTACAAAGTAACCTTTGTCTGTCTGAGAGGAGAACTAAGCAGCAACAGTGGGAGGGGGGATAAAAGTGCTTTCAAATGGGAACCCTGTACCCTTGAGGAGAAGGAAGGTCTAGGTGTGTGTCACAGGAAAAACACTTCAAAAATGCACATCTTACCTAAAAATAAAGGCAATTAAAGCCCCATGTAGTTTCAGCAGTAACTCTACAAAGGGTGAAGTTTTCCCAAGTGATGAACTGCACCATGGGGGTGTCCTGGGAGCTCAGGGGGCTGTTCCCATCCCTGGGGACCGTGGTGGTGCCGGGTTCTGGCTGTGCTCATGGTGGGACTGCAGGGTGTGAGAGGATGCCTAAATGTCCCTTCTAACTACAGAGGATACACAGGAGAACTGCTTTGCTCTGCTTTCTTTACCTGCTGTTAAAAATAACTGTTATTACTTTTTAATTTCACTTTAGGGCATTCTCTGGGTATTTGTGTGTTTACAAGAAACCCTATGGATGGGTTAAATGAAAAAAGCTTGGGGTAGCAAATTCCAGCTGATGACTTCATAGTTTTCTCCTCTAAATATAATCTTCACTTTAAATGATTTGAAGTATTTTGGTACAGTTATTTTCTAGGCCCATTTTCCCAACACACAGTGGGAAAAAATAAATAAAACGGAACCATTAGAAGTTTCGCTGGGTGAAGTGACTCAATTTTCATCCCTTTATAGATGCTGCTCTACTGTTATTTCCATTCTTGATGGGTTAATTTTGGAAGGCACTTGGTCTTTGCTGTGTAGGTTTTACCTACACAGGAGTAACACCATCCTTTCCATTTCAGTGATGTTACTCAGCAGCGTGTGTGTTATTGTGAAAATAAGTGTATCAATAGCGTGATGAACGCTGCTAATTGACATAGATACATTTACCTCATTGTCTGTGTATTGACCCAATTCTTGCCTTTGCATGGGTAACATAGGGAGTGAAAACTGGACAGGGAAGACGTTGTTAACACTGGCAGACTTGGCTTTGGCTTTTTTCTGTGGCTACACACCGTGTCTTTATTGTCTGTGAGTCATGGCCAGGGGAATCCTATAGTAAGCCCTCTAATTTTAGCAACCAAAGGCACCTTAATGCAGCAGTTTTTGCATTGAAATTAAATTTATGCTTTTGTGTTGCTCAAGATTGTTCTTTGAAACTCAGTTTTGGGAAAGTAAGTAAGAGTTTGGCACAGAGTTTGTGGTAAAGTAGTGAATCACTTATTTAACGTTTACTGAGCTTGCCTGGAATGGAATGAAATGAAATGAAGATTGTATTCTGTGTAGGATCATTATGCTCCATTGTTGCATGTAATGCTTTGATTCCAATCCCTGATTGTGGAACAGTGTTCAGCCTTTTCATTCTGTGCCATGTGTGTTTGAAAGCAATTAAAAAAGATGCAGAGCCTCCTAAGCAAGTTATTGCAGAGCAAATTACTGTTTTGTTGAGTTGTTCTGTGCCTCAGTTTCCCCATGGGAATGGTGGGAATTTTATCATCTGGAAGCTGTGCAGGAATGCTGGGAGTGACTCGAGCAATATTGGTACAAAGCTGGGATAAGAGGAGGCATTAACCACACCACAAGGCAGATGCCTTCATCCAGGGAAAGAGTCTGGACTTCTCCTTTTTAATTTTGGTTATTCAAGACCAAGTAATTTTTTTAAAAATCCAGAGTCCAGGAGTGACACGCTGTGAGGAATGAATGACCAGATAATTCCTATTTGCAAGGCCTAATAGGAAGCTCTGAGTATCCACTGTCAGCATTTGTTGTGGTAAGTGAGTGGTGATGTATTATCCTGTATCCTTTGTGTTCTTGCCTTTAGGTGCTCATTTCAGTGATGGAAGACAAAGTGCCAACACATGAAATAATTACACACAAGCCTGGCTGGAGCCTGTCAGTGTGTGTCAAGCTGCCTAAACTTCTGTGGCCTCTGAATTGTTGAGCTCCTTTGCTGATTGTTGTATTCAGTGTTTGGTATTAAAATCAAATGTGCTCTAGGAGTGGCAAAAAATACCCTACGGTTTTGATGCGTTTCAAGTTAGAATGTAGTTTCTGTGTCCAAAATAGCCCTGCAAAGCTGAGCTGCCCTGAAGCCAAAACCCAGGCTTTTCTACTTCCCTGTTTTACATGCAGAACCTTCTTTCATTTTGGCTTTTGCATTTTGACAGTTGCTCAGCAGAGATGATGCTTTTGCTCATGACAGATTCGTGTGTGCCATGTAGACAGGTCTTGAAAAGAGCTGAAAGCCCACTGCTTGTGAACCCTTGAGAAGGACGGTTTGAGGGCGGTGGCTGATGGAAGGAGAAAACAGATATTTTTGAAGAAACTACTTTAAGTAATAATGTAGATTATAGTAGCTTGCTTCAAAATCCCACAGTGAGAAGCTGATGAGTTAATTGAAAGGAGTGCTACAAGGAGGAGTGCTTGGCATTTGAAGTAACAGTTGCATGATTTTTGTAAAATCTGAAATTTGGCTTAAAAACAGTTTCTGTGTTGATGCTTCCATGATCTTTTCTAGTTTGAAAGTTGCTCCTCATTTAGACAAAAGGTTCCTTCTTCAACAACATGATTTTACAGCATAGTAGATGATAAACAAATTTAATGCTTTCTAATCTTAGGTATTCCTAAGGAAGTGAAATGGATTTCTTGACGTGACAGAGCAATGGTGGCTCTTGTATCCCTCTTGTAAAATGAGCCTGTGGACAGAAAATGCCAGGTAGAACTATTTTAACATGTGATTATGCTTTTTAAATGAAAATTTATTTTCAGAGCAAAGATAGCAACTTTAACACCACAGACAGAAAATCAATTATAATTTTTGCTAGTACAACTAAAATATTATCTGCTGCTACTAATTTGTTTTTGTTGTTCCACAATTGCTGTCTTCCCTCAGTTTTTTATGAAGTCATCGATAGGGATAAAGATTCTGATATTGAAGCCTGAGTAGTGTAATACCCTTCTTTCTGTTCTGCTCTGTACTTCTGCATTTCTCAGCAGTGCCGTGATTGAATCATCTGTTTCTATGCTGGTATGTATTAAAGCCAGGTAATTTTTGATGTCTTAGGCATCACTCTCCGCCAAAAAGCTCTTAAGGCAAGTGAACAGTTTGCGTTTGCACTAATTGCGTTGTTGATGTGTCAGTAAATAAGTACTGGGTCTTAAAGGTGTGCATTTTGCAAATCTCTCAAATTCGTTCTGCTGAAATTCTCAACATATCGTAAAATGCTGGTGGGAAGAAGGTGCACAGAGAACCTGGTTATTGGATGGTCTGTAGATTTCAAGTTGTTTCAAATATCTCTTTATCTCGTAGCCTGCTCTGGTTTGTTTCGGAGAGTTTCAAGGATGAAGTTGTTTTCTCTCACATTAAGGTCTCTCCATAGTTGACTTCTATTGTTTTCAGATCCTAAATAACTAGTTCATTCCCATCTCCTGAGTGTGAAGGAGAGGATGTACTGAGAAGAGTTCAGCTCTGAGTGAGCAGAGCATCTCCAGGTGTCAGGTAGCACTGAGCACTGTAATACTGGGTAGTGTTTGTACACACATGTGCTTTAGGGGTTTTTAAAGCCCTTGAAAAGAATAAAATGAGCCATTTGTTTTGTTTGCCCATGTTTTGGTTTTTTTGCTGTTGCTGACTTCTCACCACTTGACTCAGCTGATGGGGTGGGGTGCAGGACACCAGTTCAAGCAGGGAGGTTCTCAGTGGTGGATGTAATTTAATTTGTTTTGTTCTCAGTTAAGCTTTCTCTTCCAGCTTTCCCATCGTCCTTTTCAGAGTTGTTGTGCAATGTTTGTCTCATTGTGTCTTTTGCCAAATAGTTACACAATACAGTCAATGACATATATTTTGTCTCCTTTTTAAAAATGCCTCTGAAGTGCTCTTAAGAACGGGTGCCATTAGATGAATGCCAGTGTAGTTTATGTTTTGAATCTACAGGAAACTTGATGATTGCAATTAGGCAAAAAAAGTGAAAATAATTAAATGGTGAAAGAAAAATCAAACACAGAAGTGCACGTCAGTGCACTGAGGAGTGAATGCAAAGTGAGCATGGGTGGGGAGCTCCCTTAAAACATCTGCAAATTCACCAGTGTTTGAAAGTGTAACTGTAGGAAGATCTTTTGAGCCAATAGCTACCATTTGGTAATATTTTATCTGTTTCTGTAGGGCATCGGTTTCAACTGGTTGATTCACAGTAGCTATGTGGGAGCTAATTAATCATATAATTTGCTGTCATGTTACTGGGTGAACCCGTATCCTGGTAGCAGCATGAATTTGAGATAATGGTTTCCTAATGATTGATACAGCCCTAATGGCCCTGGCGCTCGTGGTTGACTTCAACGTTCCTCTGGTGGCTTTTAGAAAAATCTTTGATATGAGGTTACCCTTAATAAACGTTCTGTCTGCTAATACAGGTAGTTTGCAGTTGTGTGGACTAATACAGCTGAGCCCCTTTCTCTTCTTTATCCAGTATATTTTTAATTAAAACAGCATATTAACAATAATACATTGGTATGTAGTATACATGTATTCAATATCAATCTGTTCTACAGCTTTTACTCTGTGGTGAAGCAAATTTGGGTTGTTTTGTTGGGTTTTTCTAATTTTTAATTGGGTATGGGTTTTCAGAGATTTTCCTAGGAAATTACAGAGCTCTGTATTAGGTGGAGTACTTCAGCAGGTTTGCCTAGTGAGTTTTTCATCAGAAAATTACTGAACTCTTCCAGAAGAAAACTTTAAGCTTGGACAGTGTAACTGTAATGTAAAACAGCTGTCTCAAGAAAAGGAAAAACAGAAACAGGATGTTTAAAACAAAAGGAAGAGTAACCTTGCCTTAAAATACACTGTCGTTTATCTCCAAATTTAAGATTTTGTGTGTGTGCAGGGAATGTCTTTAGCCAGTGTAAAAATCTAATTAAATCTTCTCATGGCAGTGATTCAGGGCTGACCCTCTCTTTACTGGAGCACCTTATTAGAATAATAAACCACTCCCTGCTGAGAGCCACTGGCATTGACAGACGGGCCAGACACTGGGGCTGCTCATCAGAAAGGGTTCATCAGGCTCCTGTTGTCTGCAGGGTCTGCAAGAAATGTTTTATTGGCCCTTCCCTGGCAGCACTTTCGAGATGTCGTTTGGCAGAGTACAGCTGCTGGCTTTTCACCAAGTACAGTCCCAGGGACTGGTGGATTATTTTGTACCACTCAGTCACATTACAGTGGACAGTCTTCATTTTTTCTTTGTTTGTTTTTAATAAAGGACTGTGAATGCATAGACTGTCCTTATTTTTTTTCCCTAATCTCTGCCTATTTACTGTTAGAAATTATCTGACAATTTAGAATTTTTCTACTTTGAATAACCGATTTGACATTCCTTAAAGGAATCTGCTCTCCACGAGTTTTGAGCTCGATACTCATGAAGTGGATAGGGAAACGTATTTAGGAACTAAGCTAGGCACTGTTAATTATCATATTTGTACTTACCTTGGGAGATCTTCATTCCTTGGATTTCACTTGGGCACTTCTCTCTCTTAGTTTACCTACATAAACAGAATCATGTTATTTTTTAGTAGGCTGAGCTTTTCTCCCTGACTGCCCCAGACATGGTAGTTTTGCAGGGCTTATTCTACTTTAGATATGTTTGGCATTAATGCTAGCTTAGGTTTTACTTTTTAGGGAAGCTCTGCAGGTGATGTCAAGCGTTGCAGGTATAAGACTACACTTCTGAATTTCTGTATTTCTTACTGTGGTACTTGGCTTTAGTCCAGCTCTCAGCCCCATGAAGGACTTTAAACTCCAGCTCAGAGGCTCCAACATTTCAAAAGCCACAGTGAACTTAAAACCTCTCTGGTCTCTGCTGGGGCTGCACATGATCCTTGTGTGAGTGGAAATAACAAATGAGAGGGAATCTGATTACAAGAGTGGGAAAATGGCCAGAAAGGTGCAGTGAATTTCTGCTGTCGCTTTGCTGCCATGTCTGGACTGTGTTCACTGAGCCCAGGAGTTACAGCCATGATGAGCCCTTTCCTTTAGCCAACTTTCTTGTTCAAGGAAAGAGTTTTTCTCAGAGAATTTCCTCAAGGGAATTCGCCCTCCTCCCCCACGCTGACTTTCAGCGGAAGCCACGCAATTAATTTCCATAAGCCCTATAAAAAATCTCAACCTAAGGAACAGCTTGTCATGCTGGAGGAAGAAGTGATGAAAGCGTATTTTTTATAAAATAATGTTTTTGAAGGGCTTGTCTCTCCTAAATGTTTGTACTGGGAGAGTCTTAAGTTTATAAATGCCTAATTGTACTTGTTATCTTCAGTTTTTCTACTGAAGTGTGAAGATGACCTTGAAGGAGTCTTTTGATAAACCTCTGAGTTGTAAGATAGATTTTTATCTCTGTAGTATCACAGGCAGATCGAAGTACTTGGTCAGAGCATAATTCTGAAGAGCTAAAAACCAGGACTCATTATGAAATTCCCTCAAGAAAACTTAAAGTAAGTGTTCACAAAATTTGAAATGGGTAAACGTTTGTGTAATAAATTGCAGTGGGCTGTACAACGTTTATATCTCATCTTTTCTGCTTTCTTCTTCACCTTTGCTTCCCTCTTAATTACAGAAGAACAAATTGATCTTAAGGATCCTTAGAGGCTGATATCAAGTATCCTAAGTACCCTTAGAACTAGCGATATTAAGACTTGCCTGTTCATACCACAATTTATAATTTTAACAAAGTGCTAGATCTTGAAGTGGATGATTTTTTTTTGAGTGGCCGCTTGAAGTCTATTGATGAAGCCTAAAATTTGAGTCTTTACTGGCTAGTTCTGTGTATTTTGGTCCTGTGTGTGAAACGGTCTGCTCTGCTCTCCTGTTTTGATATATTAGCTATTCTCTATATATTAGATCCTTAATCCTCCCTTCCTCCCAGCCTCTGGAATTTGTGGTGCCTTCACTAAGTTCTGGGAGTTGATGTGCCTAAGAGAAGTGATCACTAAGATCTCTTCCTGCCAGCAGTGTCTGTCATGGTCAAGCCCAGTCTACTAAAGGTCTAACTGGGCACAACATCCTGTGTTTCCTGTTCATCAGTTGCTGCACCCAAAGATAAAATCTCTCTGCTTCTCATAAGTATAGAATAAATAATAGGTATCATGCATCATCTGTTGCTGTTCATAAAAGGAGGTAAGTACTGTAATTTCTGCTCTGTTGAGGGAGAAATAAAGCACACAGAAAGAGAGTGAGAAGGCTTTGCTGTTGCAGTAAATCTTCAGTAGCAGAGTTGAAAATAGCATGTTATAAAATACTGAATTCTAGCTTGAGAAGGCTGAGCTCAAGTTCAGTGGCAGTGTGGAGTAATGCACAGTGTCAGGATCCCATCAGGTGGTCAGTCCGCACAGCGGGGCCTTTCCCAGATGGCAGACAGCCCCACTCAATTCCCTTGGGAATCTGGCTGGGCAGGTGGGCTAGAAACCATCCCAGCCCATCACATTGCCTCAAAGCAGGACTGAACTTGATGCCTTACTTTGAGGCCCTTGACAAAGCACCGTCTGGTGTTTACTGAGATCAGCATCAGCTTAACCCCCTGTCCCTCACTGCAGAACTCTGGGAGTGCAGGAGAGGGGGGTTCACCACAGAGCACTGACCCAGCAACCCCAGATGAACCCCAAGAGGGTAGAGGGGCATTATCCAGCTTTGGAACACCATGGGGAACAGCTCTGTGTGTATGCAAAGGCTGTTTTTCCTTTTTAAAGGACTCTGGCTGGGTCTCTTGGCTTGAGTTTCTCCTGAGGAATTCTGAGACAGCTCTGCTGTATGGAAACGTGTGTGCATGTGCAAATTTAGGCTGATGTGTGGAGCACAAATTGCTTGACAAGTTAGGAATAATTCAGGAGCAATCTTTGTAGATAAACACTGATGTAATAATTCTGATTCTTACCCAGGCCCCTGGAAATTACTTCTGTTAGCATTTATTGTTGGGTTGTGGTGCAACATTGTGTTTCATGAAGAAGTGGAAATATAAACAACATGTATGTGCTGTGGAGTTTTGGTTCTGAAATTACTGTACCACTGATGCTGCATGGTTAAGGGAGGGCTGGTTTTCCTCTCAAGGTGTGTATAAAGGAGTTAATGCTTTCTATAAAGCACAGACCAGTGCAGGCTCAGGCAGGATCCTGGTGATGACTGTAAAGTAGATGCATGCTTGCTTTGTTAACCAGTTTTCACACATTCTGATATCCGTATTCCTCTCATGATTACTGCTGTGAATTAAAGGCATTTTGAAGAGCATTCCACATAAGTACAAGGAAAGCTATTTCAGTGCTATAATAAAATAGCCCTGGGAATTGGACTGCAAGGTCTCTATTTGTAACTCCAAGTTTTCCTCATGAAAGCTACGTTTTTTAAGGTGGTGCACTGGAATTCAGTGTTGTGAACAGATGTCTTTTTGCTCTGTCTTAAAAAGCAAAGTATGTACCGACAACGTGTGTTTTCAGAGTGTGTTACAGAGGTGTGTGTTCATATTTAATGTAAATGTACAGATGTCCAGAGACTGTTTGATTCAGCGGCAGGTTTGCATTCCAAAAGCCTTCAGCAGCAGAATCTGTGTTCATTTGTGCCATCACTGTCAGCTCAGACTTTGAGGACATTCCAAGCAGGTCTGCACCACGTCACTTAGCAGTGGACTCACGGTGGCACTGAAGAATTCAGAATTGTGTTTGCTGTATAAACAATGCCGTTTAAGTAACAACATTTTACCATAAACCAATATTTTATTGTTGTAATAGAATGACCCCAGTGTACAGCATTCCTGGCCCATGATGTGTAGTGCCAGCAAGAGCTGTGCTGGCACACGGTGCGTGCAGCCACACAGGGAGTTGAATCATGAAACTGGCTTAGATTTAAACTAATATGTCTTTTTTTTTCAAGCCAGCTCAGTTGTGAGCTCCAGCTCCTACAGCACAGTTGAGGGGGCTGAATGCTGTGCAGGAGGGGATGTGTCAGTGCCTTATGTCACTATTGGTGCTGAAGCCTGAAAATAGTTGAATCACAGCCTCAGGTTTCTAAATGTCTTTGTAAATCCAACCCTTAACCACTCTGTCTTGGCTTCTGGAGAAGTGTCCAAACGATTCCACATGCATCCTTAAGTGCTGTACCAGGTTTGGCCTTTTGTGAGTGAGAAGTGCAGATGGCGAGTGTTTGATACAGCTCTGTGTGCATATGCTTTTGCAGCAGACCACCCTGTGTTTATGTGTAAACACTGCTAGACTATTTAGGCACATAACTTAATCTTTTGCATCCACTCAATAAGAAAGCATAATTCCTCTATGACCGAAATAACATCCGTAGCAAAGTTGAAAACAAGCGGATTTGTAAGAATACACGGAAGTCTCCCTTCTCTCAGGTTTGGATCTTTCAGTGCTTTCAAATGTGTGTTGTCTTCCTTCTCCTCTGAAGGTGGAGTGGAGTTGGGCACAAATTTGTTCCTTAGGACCTTTGTGTCTTAGCAAATTAATTCCTTGCAGCCCACACATCCTGACTTCTTCCCACACCTGTGGATTCATATTGCCAAGGCTCTCCAGTGCTGAAACTCCCTCCTGCTCATTCTGTGGTTTAGCCTCAAGACTGAAGAACTGTGCACAGCTCAGATTTGCTCCTTCTGCCCTCACCTCACCTCCTGGTAGTTAGAAGTCAGGTAATTATTTGAAAGAACACTTTGCCTTTCTGACGTGTCATGAATAAAGATTTTATAGCAGGAATGGAGGCATTGCAGGAGTAGCAAAGACCAAGTCAGTGTACAGATGAGGAGGGAAGAGAAAGATGAGCCAAGAGGATCCTGGCTGGAATCTTCCACCACGAGAAACTTGGAAATTGGGTGAGAAGAGAGAGGAAACTGCTGAAGCAGTTTGTTCAGAAAGGACAAGAGGACGGTGTTAACAACTGTATGAGAAAACAGCCTGGCAAGGAAACTCCTAGCTGGAGGAGAAGTTGCTCAAAACAAGCAAGTTTAGTACTGGAGCCAGGAAACCGTGAGCATTTTATAGAGGTTCTACAGAAGTGAAAAGCAAGGGCCTGTGTTAACAATAATAAAAAAAAAAACAAGAAAACCTGTGGAATTTGGAGAAGGAGGCAGAGACTTCCAGGATTGTTGTACAGATGTCAGGGATGGTGCCAGCTGTCTAATTTAGTCTCGAGACATGAAGTCACTTTCTCAGCGTGAGTGGTGTTGAATTTCTTTTCACGCTCTTCATTGCCTATCCAAGCAGGAAGTGTCATCTCACCAAAGCTGGCAGAGGTCACTGTTTTAATAACTATTGTTAATTGATGCTTCTGAGCAGCCTTCTATCAACTTGAATTTGCTACCTGCAGAGACTTGCCTAGCAGGTAACTGAATCAAATTAAAACTTAAATTCCATGATGAATAAATCACACTAGAACTGTGATTACCCTGTATGTGTGAAAATGTACTATTTCTCTAATCAGGCTGCCTGAAAACTATTAAGTCTCTTTATAAGTCTGTAGTATTTTAAATCCTGCTGCTGCTAAAATCTTTAAGTTGTATATTAAGTCTTGTTTCTGCAAAAAATAGCTGTTCCATAGGTCTTGGAATGAGTGCAGGCAAACGCTGTCCCCCGATGCCTCCATCAACCAACCCAACATGTGCAGCAGGGCCAGCTCATGCTTCTGAAATATCACACATGTGAAAAGAAATTATTAACTGGATTGAAAATATGAACTGAAAGCCAAAAAAAAAAAAATTAAAATCTGTGAGCAAGTAAATACTATGTTAGTAAGTGAGAGGATGTGTGGAGAGTTTCCCCTGTTGCTCTCTAGAATATCATGAATCCAGATTCAGCAGAATTGTAGAGTTTATTTTCATCTTATGTGTGGTGTTCTCCACTGAGTGTATAGGAAAGATTAACCTCTTTCATGTTACAAATGTGTATTTTTCCCCCCTTCTCTCTTTTTCTCCATCTTCCCAAGATCACCTAGCAAAATCTTCTTTCTTCCAAAATAAAATTATTATTATAATACCTATATTTCTAATCTTTAAATTGTTGTATTGAGTGGAAAAAATGAACAGCATGCAAGTGAAACACTGTGTGGGATAAATGCTATTTAAGTCTTGTCTGAGCTGCTAAACATCACGCTAACACTGGATTGCTGGATCTAATCCAGTAAAAGTAAAAAAAAAAAGAAAAAGAGAGGTCACATTAGAGAGCGAAGCCATCTGTCCAGTGTGGAATTGAAAGGCATTTATAATGAATTACTTTTCTATATTGCTGTCTTTTGGGGGGCCTTAATGTGAATCAAAGAGATGGTACAAGACTATTTATCTACAGAAATGGTTCCTGAATTATTTCTGCATTGTCAACCTGATGTTTTAGCATGAAACTTCTCGGTGAATGTTTTGCATAGATAATTAGGCCTTTCTAAACAGTATTTTCTAACTGGCTTCAAAGGTGTCTTCTGCCTGTTCCAGGCATTGTTAATAGGGACTAAAGGATTGATGTGTACACTTACTGGCAAAATGGCAGAGAGATTTTGCAACTAATACTTCTATTACTTTGTTCTAGTGTTGAATTTTCTGTGTGTTCATAACAAGGCTTCATTTGAAGTGCAATGTTTTGAATTAATTTTAGTTATTGCTGATGTTCATTAAGTAGATTTATTTTGTTTTGACTTTTGTAGTATTAATCTGGCATGTTTGGAAAAAATTACTCTTCTACATTAAAATAAAAGTACTGATTTATAGCGTTGACAGCCTTTGAGAGCATCTGATGGGCTGGCTGGCTCTGCACATTCAGATGCAAACCCCTGAATGATACTATTAGCATTTTCTAAGTAAAGATTTTGTGTCTAAAATACAATTTTAATACCTCCTTAAAAATCATGAACCTCTGTCATGAAGGAAAGAAGAAGGAAAAATGGGAGAGGGAAGTTGGTACAAACCTGCTGTTTAAGATGTTTTAAAAATCTCCTCTCAGACCAGTAAAATTACATTGGGGAAATTGTTTCAGTGCTTGATAAGATTTAATGAGGTGAAGTCCTGTTGGTTGAGTCTGTTGTTCTTTTCTGAGTAGGATGTTTAGGGATCTGGATTAGGAGGTCCATATGGATCTGGATTAGGATGCAGGCATTGATGAAGTTACTTAAAGCCTTTTTGAATAGAATGGGACTAACTCAGGATGTTGCAATGAGAAGTTGTTAAATGTTTTTTGAGACCTTGGATAGTTCACAATATGAAATCCTGTCTATAAAGAGTTTAAATTCTGTGCTGTAAAATGGGGATTACTGGCTGCAATCTTTTGCAGTCTGACTTCAAACCTTTCTGAACAACCTTTGCGTCCTGGAGAAGCGATGGGGAGTTTGTCTAGACACTATTCAGCCCTTCATAGGTGGAACAATGCCTGTTCTAGGACATGAAATTCCATCTTGTGTGTAATTCTGAGAATTCCATTAATTTCTTAAGATGAAAATAGGCAAAGTGTCTGAGCAGATCAATTGCCATTTGCTTTTCCCCGCTTTGCGTTATTTCCTCTGGGTTTGTAAATGCTCATTCCAACCATCATCTTTTGTATGTAGGAGAGAACTGAGATGTGCAAGGGACGTCAGAAGTTAGGAGTGCTTGTTGGCAAAGTAAAATTAGACTTTTCTCCATCCTCAAGTGCTTTGCTTTTCTGAGACTGGGCAAGAGGTTCTGTAACATAAATAGGAACTATCGTATTTTGAGCTAAAACTGGACAGAGATGTGTAAATTTTGTAAGTGCTTATTTTGGCACTAAATTTATGTATTTCAGTTCTACAAAATAAGTTCCAGACAGCAGCTTTTTCTCTGACCCTCTTTCCAGACAGCCTCAGGAGTGCACTTTATCTCTTCTTTATCATGTGTTTCTCAGTTTTCTCTGAAGTCATCACCAGTTACTCTTTTACATTACTTCTCTGTGTCTGATTTCTCATGTCCATCCCTTCACAAGATGTCTTACCAGATATCCTCTTGGAAGGGCAAATCTACAGAAGAATTTTGCCTTAGATTAGGTTGCTTGTCATTTTATATTTGAGGGCCCAATGCAGTCACACTAATTGAGTCATTATATGTATGTTGTTCAAGAATCTTTCTGTTCTGATGAGTGCTCAGAAAAGCCTGATGGCTGCTTGAAAAAAGGCATAGGGGCACAAAACAATTCTATGTGTGTCAATGCTCTTTTATTCCATTGGTCTGGGATCTTCTCTGACATCCCATTGACTGGGAAGAGAAGCAAAGGCTGCCTGTGTGGATGGTCCTGATAGAGTTCCCAGAGTAAAACATCACATTTCCTGGAGCATGTGGTTTTAACTTTCCTTCTGTCAACTGGTCTATGAAAAGCAGTACAAAATAACAGACATCTAAGCCCAAAAAGTCGTAGTAAGTCACCTTTAAGTGCTTTCAGAAGGTTGTTAATGCAAATTAGAAGATTTCTGCTTTGCTGTATGTGTGATTTCATTTAAAGGGAAGATTTCACAACCCTGTGAATTCCCCGTTCTGTCTTACACTACTCACAAAGTAAAAGGTGACAGTTGGGTTCGAGTCAGATTTTAAGCCTCTTGGTCAAGACAAGTTTTGCATTTAAAAATAATCATATCTAAGAAAGGCTTTGAAGAATTGATTACCTCCAGCCAGCCTGGATCCCATTTTCAAAGGATGCGTGTACGTGTCCGCTGGGATTTTCTGAAGGACGTAAGCAGATTAAATGCCTGAGTCCAACTGTTGTTCACATGATTTAAAATTACTTGCATTTTCCTTCCTTAATGCATTGACTGTGTCAGTGTCTTGTTTGCTGCAACTTCTTATTGTGTTTGTTTTTACCTTCTTACTGCCTAAAGCTTGGCAAATTGGAAAACTTAAGCTATGCAAAAATCTGCATCACGACATGTTCAGAACCACAGAATCTCTCCTTGCCTGTACCACAGCCAGTCACCCCTGGTCCCCCACAAGCAAGAGATTAATTTATTTGCAGAGCCTGGAGTAATGGCATTTATGAAACAGTATAAACTCTCCTGCTGTATGAAATAAGTTTGGGATTCAGCAGTGTTTGAAATGAGTTGGGTTCGTGCTGTCCATGTGTAGCTTCGTCCTCCTGGAGCAGTGTCTGATGAGCCTCCTCCTTCCCCGTGCTGAGGAAGTTCTTGGCTTCTGGATGTTTTTGGCTTTGCTTATCAGCAGCAAGTGCTAATGAGTCATTGCAGTGAATGGGGGAACTTTCTTCTGCACAATGACAAGTGTGGATTAAGGTTTTTGTGCAAAATTGTCATAACTCATTTCATTCTTTGGTTACTTCTAAGAGCTGACTTTACCAGCTGTGGAGGTGTAGCTTTCCTGATTTGGTTTTTTTTTTCCTGATTGTTTTAATCCTTTGCAAAGTAGCAATTGGAGCATAGCACCTCACTGTTGTTCAGGGGGTTTTAGCACTAACATTAGAACCTAATTACTTGGAAGAGCAAGAATTCAACATTTTTTTGCCTTTGTTTAAGCAGATTAAAGGGAAATTATTAGCTTTTTTTTTTTTTTTTTTTTTTAGTTTTACTGTTAATCTAACTCAGGCAACCCCAATTTTTCCAAAGTCTTTTTATTTTTTCAGAGCACATATGTGGATTAGCATGAAATCACTTTTATTTAAGAATTCATTCATGGATCTGATTGAGTTGCAGAGTTTGTAAATGGAGTGCACAGATGATACAGACTGTCCTGTAAACACTGCTAAAGCAAATACTTGGATTTTAATGTGTCCAGAGGAGTGGCTGAAGGATGGGAGGCATGTCCATGGGTTGGGGCGATGTGTCCTGGGAAACAAGGTCTCTGTAAGGCCATTTTCAGTGTTAATGGAGGTCAGCTCTTAATTTGATGCCAGGGAACGACAACTGTGTGCCAGCTCACCTTGGCCTGCAGAAACAGGGACTATACCCAGCAGAAAGGATGTTATTTTACCTTTGTGTTTGATTGCTCCGGAGAAACATCTGGAATTTACCAGCCAATGTCAGAGTCACCAGTGCATGAAATAAATTGGAACGATTCAGGGGAAAAAAACACCCCTAAGAATCATCCAAAGACTTTGATAAAACCTTTATCTGTTTAGTTTATCAAAGAGAGAGTAAGGACATGACAGCCTGTGAATTCCTACACTGGAAGAGTAATTTTAATCATGTGTCCTTCAACCCCCCGAGGAGAAAGTATAAAAATGCAATGGCAGGAGTTTGAGGCTGACAGATTTGGACTAAAAATTAAGTGAGTGAGTGTTTTTAAGGGCAGAGTAATTGATTTTCGAAACAACTTGCAGAGGGCTTTGGTTTGTTTCCTTTATCAATAACTTTTTGAATTATTGCTTGCATGTGTTTTTGAAAAACATGCAGGTATCAGAGAGAAATTGATTCAGGGAAGTCCCATGAACAGGGTTAAAAAGGGTGATTTTTAAAAGGATGATTACTAAAAAGGATAAATGCTTTTTAAAAGCATAGTTTTTATAATCTGAGTTTGTGAGAGAGAGCCTGTGTGCTAATGCTGCTGTTTGCTTTGGTTGGTAGATACGTTGATGATGTGATCAATCGGATTGATAGGATGTTCCCTGAAATGTCTATCCAGCTCTCCCGGCCAAATGGAACCTCTGCAATGCTTCTGGTAAGTTGGATCATTGAATTCCTTGAATTCATTTTCTTAACAAATTGAATTACTGTCCCAAAAATGCAGGTTATTAAAGATTTTTTTTTTTCCAGAAACATACCATTCTTCATTTGTCACAGCAATGCAGCATCTTCCTTGCTCTTAGGCAAATAAGTGATAAAAAGAATTTCCCCTTTAAACAAGAAATCTATTGCTTTTTTTATTGTTTTTTTGTGATTGTAGAAGTATGAGCACAAACTCAAATATTCACTGTGGTTTTCGGCAGACTTGGCAATGAGTGAATCTTAATCATGATAATTAAGAAGGAAGAGAATGTTGTGAGGAAGAAAAGAAGAAGGAAACCAATATGATTTAAATTTGTTCACATTGCTCTTGGGTCAGTGAATTTCTGTTGTATGATGAAGTTAAGAATTTACCTTTGAAGTAAATGAGCAGTAAAGGCTGGATTTGAGATAAACAAGTCCAATACATTCCACTTATTTCTGCCTGACCAAGCAAGATTTCATTGAAGAGGAACCTGTTGTTCACATCCATTTTTACAGCTGTTGTGCTTACAGCATAAGAAGTCTTCAAAGCTCTAAGACAGCAAAGTGGAAGAGGAGTCCATGGCGTGGCTGCTGGGAGCTGATTTCCTTCTAGGGAAAGGCAGAAGTCACGTATTTTGCCAAATTTTAAATAAAACTAGAAAATAACACCACATACACAGATGAAGAACTGAGGCCAGTTCAGTCTTCTCCATCTCACATTTCTCATGGAAATTTCGCTATAGCAACTATTGCTGTGATTATTTTTAATTTTCAAGTATTTTAATTGTATTTAGTTTTAATTAATCAACTGTCTAACATCTCATTATTAACTTTCTTTGAACAGCCACAAACTCACAAGAGATTAACTGAGTCAGAGGTTAAAATAAACAGCTGGCATTAAAACATTTAATCTGCAATTGTTGGATTCACCAAGTGGAACAATATATTCCAGAAAATAATGGGATTCATCAGTGCAGTCCTAAGAAGTTATAAGTCTTACAAGTTTTTGCATTTCCTCTTAAGCTGACTTTGTGTTTTATCTATTTTGCTATAGAAAAAATGTCTGGTTTTGCTTTCTAACTTTGAAACGCTTTCCATTCTCTTGGAGCCCTTCTTTGCATACTGAAGTACCTTCCACTTTTGGTGGCTTTTTGAGGCGGTCAGGAAATAGATGATGTTTTTCAAGACTCAGGCACACTTAGGCAATAAGGTAAATTATCTTGGATGTGACCGCCAAGGAACAAGGTTAGGTGGTAACTAAAGGAAGCGCCCTTCACCAGCAGCAGTAACACAGTGAATTCCATGTGGCAGTTGCTCTCTAAATCAAGGACATTTTTGTTTCTACAAGATCCCAGCCCCATGCTGAACCAGTGGTATGTGTATTTTCCTTGGATCAGAGATCAAAAAGATTGTTTTTAAAGTATTTTTGTATGTGATTGTGTGATGGGTTTATCATTTTTTCTTTTAGCCAGGTTTTCCCTCTTCCCCATCTGTCTCAGTTGATGTTGCCAATATGGCACTTTCCATCTGGCCCTGGCTGCTACAAAAGCTTTTGCTGTTTTCAGCCACAGATCCTTTAGTGAAAAAGGTGCTGCGGGATGGGCAGTGAGAAGAGCACCTCCCCCAGAAGGAGGGAGGTTTCTTCAGCACTTGTGATTTCTCACTCTGAACTTAGCCCAAGTTACATCTGGAGCTGCTCCCTTGCAGCAGTGTGCTTTACCACAATGCCAAAGGCTCCAGATAATGCTCATTTTATTTAAAAATACTTCACAGCCACATTGTTTGCCCAGAGTTAATCACCTAACTGTGTAATCTCAACCATGCTCATCCTTGAACTGTTCATAGCACACCTGGTGTCTTAGGAAGGTCCTTTATGCAAAGGTCCAGTTTTTGTAACATCTTTAAACACCCTCATTCCATCTACCAGAAAAAAACATGCATTCATCTTCAAATACACTGGTAAGCACTATCCATATCTTAAAAATGTGTAAATTATTGGAGGGAGATGGGGAAGAAGGGGAAAGGAGGCCTGGGAGACTCTTTGAAACTTAAGAAACGTTGGGGCCTTTGCCAAACAAATTATCTTTAGGAAAAAGACCCAAGAGAGAAAGTCTCAGCCCAGACTCTACAACTTCATGTGCACATGGAAATCAGTTTATGTCCTAAGCTGTAGAGGTGGGACCTGCACCGCTACGATTCATTCTGGAAGAAGATGTCTTTCTCTTCAAGAAGGACAAGGAGCTGCTGGAGAGGGTCCTGCAGAGGGCACAGAGAGGATTTGGGGGCTGGGGCAACTCTCTGACAAGGAGAGACTGTGGGAGCTGGGCCGGGTTAGTCTGGAGAAGAGGAGGCTGAGAGGGGATCTCATCAATCCATGTAAATATCTCCAAGAGGTGTCAAGTCAGTGCCAGACTCTCTTCAGTGGTGCCCAGTGACAGGATGAGGAGCAATGGCCATAAACTAAAACACAAAAAGTTTCACTTCAGCATGAGCAAGAACCCTGAGATGAGCTCCCCTGGTTAGGGCATGGTGCTAATAATGCCACAGTTGGGGGTTCAATCTCTTCAGGGGCCATTCATGTAAGAGTTGGACCCAGTGATCCTTGTGGGTCCCTCCCAACTCAGAATATTCTGTGACAAACTTCTGTCCATGGAGGGTGGCAGAGCTGTGGAACAGGTGCCCAGGGAGGACATGGAGTCTTCCTCTCTGGAGACATTCCAAACCCACCTGGGCACATTCCTGTGTCACCTGCTCCAGGTGACCCTGCCTTGGGCAGGGGATTGGATGGGATAATCTCCAGAGGTCCCTTCCAATCCCAACAATTCTGGGGTTATGATCTCCAGAGGTCCCTTCCAACCCCAGCCATTCTGGGATTCTGTAATAATTAGGAGCTGTTGGTCAGACTCCACTGGTGAGTAACCCTTGTGCTCAGCTGGGCTCTCCCTGACCAGAAGCTGCAAACTTCTGTGAGAAAATTTAACTGCTTCCTCCAGACATTTGAGGAGGAAAAAAAATGAGGAGGTTTTTTATGCTTTAGATTTATACACAGCAATTGTATCTCATTAGTCTGGATTTATGCTACACAGGCCAAACACATAAATAATTGAAACCTTTCAGAGCCATGTGAGATCCTCGGCTGATTTTAAAAACAGTTTATTGTGGAATTTCAAGGTGCTGTTTAATCCCAATCTCCACCAGTGATTTTTCAATTAATCTTTTAATAGTACTATGTATAAAATAGACTAAACATAGAATTATATCAGCTCTAGTAACTGTGTTATGCAAAATTAATTTCCAGCAGCAGCACAGGGAACTGTGGACTCCTTAAGGTTTTTGTGAGATTTTGTTGGTCAAATGCCAGGAATTGTAAATAGATAAACCTTACCTTGTATATCAAGAAAACATTAACTAATTTTTAATGAATGAAAATACCTAGATTTTTTCTCCTTGGATAATTAGTTGTATTCCTAGATACATTATTTTTTTTACTATAATAATAGAATTATTTTATGATTATTTCACACACCTTGTTTCCGTTATCAAAATTCAAAATATTTTTTGTGTGAAACAAATCCTATGTACAATTTATTCATTAATACCAGATATATTTTAGAAAACAGTAAACTTTAGCCCTACTTTTTCAGCTGACAAATATGAATTCCTTAGCATCATTTACTCAGCCAGGCCTACTCAGAGAAGAAGCTTATTTTCTTATCTACATCTGGGAACTACTTTGTCTTTAAATTCTTTTTACCCTCAATATTTGTAAAGAACTACTACAGAAATTACAATCACTGGGTAAATATTTTTGCAGATACTGTTTTGCAGGAACCATTTTCTGTAATTTCTATTTCTAAAGCATAATATGTACAAGTAACTTTCAGTCTGAAAAACGGAATTGTTTCTGCCAAACTTAGGGCATAAATCATGATTTCTTCTTTCCAGGTTATCTTACAAATTTTTGCTTATAAAATTTATAAAATGAATAAAATTTATAAGTTTTTACTGCTGCCTAGCTTTTTAATAGATCTGTCATAGAAAAATATGAAGCAGGATTTTATAAAGTTTTATTCATTCTCCTTAAAACCAGGCACATTTGCATTTGAACTTTCAGATCTTGTTCCCGGCATTTGACGCAGTCTGATTGTGTGGCAGTGGGTTGTATTACTGCAAATAGGCCAGACATCTGTTCCTTGAAACTGAATAATTCCTTGTGTCTTGTTTTTGTTTATTAGTGTTTTACATAAAACTATTATTTTTTTTGTGGGGAAAATGGATGCTGAAATTTATTATTTGCCCATTAGGAAAGGCACCAGACTGATTGCTGTGCATGATGTTGGAGAACTGGGAGGAGGGGTTGGAATTTGCAAGGTGATTTGAAATCAGTATCGATGTTATATTGATTGGAAACAATTCAGTGGTGTTATTTCCAAAACAATTTCTCATTTCCAAAGTGCTTTGCAGTGTAAGCCTTCCCTCTTGCCTGTCAGGTGGTTTATCAGGAAACCAATGCTCAGCAGGCACTGGATTAAAAGCAGGTTCATGGGAGGGATGTAGCTCTGGTGGTCACATTTGGTGGCTTAGGCACCTGATTTTTAGGCCTGTAGGATGAATATTCATTTAGGGATTTACTGCCTTGGAGACAGTAGCTTGGTTTTGGTGTTTGATGGAACTCCTGGGATGTTTCAGGATCTCCTGTGAGCTCGAGGAATCACTCCTGAGCTCACAGTGGGACTCATGACTGCAGTGGCTTCACAGTTTGTGCCTTAAGATGGAGAACCAGCATTAAAAAAGCATTAGAACAAGCATTTAAAGGGCATTAAGTGTTTGAGGTGACATAGGCAGGGGAAGAATGTCTTGAATTAACAAAGTACACAAGCAAGGGTTGGCAAGTAAATCGAACAAGTATTCTCTGCTTGTCTAATGAAGAATGAGGAAGATGAGGAAGAGTCTTTTCCCTTGGGAAAAGGGAACAAGCATAGAGAAAAGTAGAGGAAGACTTCTGAGAAATGGCCTCAGCTTTGCTCCCTCCACAGGGTTACTGTGCCCAAAGCTCCCAGGTGTGTATTGATATTCCCATAGGTTTATATTGTGGAAGATCAGACATCATTTTCATCCGTGTAAAATTCCTGGTGTGCTCTAATTGAGAAAGGAAAAAAGAGACAAAATCCGTTTGATCTTCTGTAGAAATGCTGGACTGGTGTGACCCTTCCATAAGTGTGACTGGCCACTGGCAAAATCTGTCCTTGAACCTTTGAACAGTATTCCTGTGCCAATTTTTTGCCTTATTAAGAGAATAGGGAATGTTACTGAGGGAGAAGAGCCAGCTCATCCTTAATATGGTGGAAGCATTTAAAGCCCTTCATTTATGTTGACTTTTTATCAGGCACTATTGCAATTAGGTTAGACTAATGAAAGGTAAATTCCAGCTCTTGCATAAAAAAAGAAATCCTTGTAAAGAACCTAATTAGTATGTTTGTTTATTTAGACTCTAATGGCTTAATTGCATCTTATCTTGCTATTTACAAATAGGCATCATTAAAGAATAATGAGCATGTGAGGGAAAACGCAGCCATACCAGCAGCAGATGAGACATAAAAAATGAGGGAAAAAACCTCCAGTTGAAAGTCTGTGTGTGTTGGGGTTTTTTTTAAACTTTATTTTTAATGCAAAACCTTTTTTCCCAGCATATATAAATGTGATTTCCATGCATTGTACTGATTAGTAAGAAGGATCTGCGAGTGGGAGGCCGAGCTTATGGCTGGTTCCATGGCAAAGAGCAGGTGTCTGGCCTTTTGCTGGAAATCTGTAGCTTGGTTACATCTCTGGTTGGATGTTGCCTTATTTCTGAGGTGAATAAAAACCCCACACACACTTGTGCTCCTTTTTATAGAAGCGAGGAGGTGCCCATGTTAACGGAAAATAATGTTTTCTTTCTTTTAGCTCTGCATTGCAGAGCATCTGCAGCTCAAATCAGCAACAAATTCCCTGGAATGCTGAGGGGAAATCTGCAGCTTTGGGAATTTTTCACAAAGTGTTGGAGCTTGGCGTTGTCAGCTTACGTTTTCCTGATACCAAACTTAAATAAATTTTAAGAAAGAACATTTGTTAATGTGTTGCTTAAATGGTTCATAAAAGGGCTTTGCACTTGATACTAGTTTCAGTGAGGAGGCAAAATTAAAGGGGGGATTTCAAACTCTTTCCTCCAGGCAGAGTTCTGGCATGGTAAATTAATTTTGATCCTTTTCATTTTGGAAACTCATTTGGACCCTGCTTCTGACTTACTTGGAAAGGTACTTTCTTCTTTTCCGATTATAATTGGTGTTAAATGGGAATTTTTTTTAGCAGTCTTACAAGAAATTATCTAAGTCATTCTCCCTGATTATTCTGTTTCCCCCTCTCCCTTTCTTGGCATACTGTGTCTGTCAGATGCTCCTTGAGATTTATCTTGGTGATAGACAAAATATTTTTAAAACTGGGATATTTCAAGAAGATTTTTATTTTATATGTCTTTGTCAGAAAAGCTGCATAATATTGCAGATTTCAGTCAGCTGCCTGTCCTACCTTCTTCTGGGGCTTGCCATTTTAGGAAGCAGGGGATTTATGAATAACTTAACTGTCTGAATTTAGTATACTTTAGTTAAAAGGAAGTTAGAAGTACATTGTTATTACACAGCCCAAAACAGAAGCTGCAGAAGTATTTAACTTGCAACTGTTCCATTTTCAGCTCACAGAACTGTGGGGCATATTTTTTCATTCATATTAATTGAATTTTAAAGTGACCTTGTACATGTATTGATTTGAATTAAAATTTTCTACATCAAGGACGAGTTGGCATATATCCTTCAGGCGAAATATTAAAAAGCCAAGTGCTGTCTTAACAGGATATCGACAGGAGAAGTCAAAATTTAATAGGAAAACTTGGCTTAGAAAGGAAATTGTTGCCTTTTTGTCACAATTGAAAGGTATCTTTTCTGTACAAGGAAAGAAATTTCTTTCAGTTGGTACCGTGGAAATGCAGTGCCCATTAAATAGGGACCATCTGGGTGAGTCTGGACCTCCAGGAGAGACCTGCACTCTTGGAGCTTGGAGTAAAACTATCAAATTACTGGTTTACCAAAGCCATTAGGTTTTTATTACCTTCTTTCAGGTGTTCTGTAGGGACACAGTTGTATGACTGTGAGTGTAAATTACATTCCATACATAGAGCTTTCCTGAACACAGACTCCAAGTAGCCAAGTTCAGCAGGGATTGGAATAAAATGGTCTGCTGAAAAACATGATTTGTAAAATACAGTGGAGTAGAACAAAAACATTAAGCCCTGGAAACAGTTACAAATCTTGATTACTGGAGGAAAAAATAAAGGGTATTGCATTTACTGTGTACAATATGGAATGTGCTTCACCCTGAAAATAGCTGTGGAGCATAGTTCTGGCTTCCACATCTAACAGCACCCTCCAGTCTGGTGACAGGCTGTTGTTCATTCTTTGTACTACTACCCTCATTCTTTCAGTGCTGTTAAAATGATGAACTGTAATTTCTGTGAGCTACTCTTTTATGAAATTCTTGCTTCTGTCAGACTTAACTAATGATACAGTCCTACAGAAATCACCTGAAAGTCCCGATCTCTCTTCCAGCCAGAGTAAAATCTACAGGAATCTCTTGTCAAAACAAGAGTGGTACAAAAGAGGGAAGTTTTTGTTCCAGTACCAGGGCACTGTAAGAGCCATTTTAGACAACCCAGCACCGACCCAGCCAAAGTTTGGATTTCCAGGGTGCCTGGGTGCCCCCTGTAAAGGGGGGGGTGCAGCAGTAAGACCTTTCTCAGGGAGTTCACTGAGGTACCCAGCTAGGGTTGGGTTTACACAGCTCCTTACACACGTGGGAGACAAGAATTTGGAATTTTGATGGTCAGGCAAATGGGGGATCAAGATACTGTCCTGGACATTGTGCAGGATGTGACATTTCAGTGCTGTGTTGGATTCTGGAAGTGTGGAGTGAACCACTGGAAGGGTATGAAGTCAGATCACCTGGAACAGGGCAGGGAGCTAATGCAGAAGCATTCGTGCAGGTAAGTCATGTCGGGAGGTTTGAGGCCAGCAGTAAGTTTATTCCAGCAAGCTGGAGTGCCACACACAGGATTTTTCAGCTTGTTACGTTCCACAGATCACTCTGAGGATTTTCAGGAACATCCCACACAGGCTTCAGATCAACCTCAGATTTATTTCTACCTGGCAGCAAAGGGAGATGCCATGAATGCACAATGTAAAGAGAAAGAGGAAAGAAGGGAGCATCAACTGAAGTGTGTGAAGGCAATGGGAATAGGAAATATTATACATAAAGCTGGATCTGGGTGTTTGTAGGGCAGCCTTATCCTTCTTCCATTAAGATTTCTTTTTCTTTAAAAGGTCTTCTTTTCCTCCTTTTAGTTTTATTATGTATGGTTGATATCTAGTGCGGAGTTATAAATAAGAGTCTGTTCTCTCAGCAGACCAGTATCCCACTGAAGTGCCAATTATTAATAAGGTAGAAAAATAAATTGAAAACTGTTAACTCTAAATGTGCTGGCAACTTTTCTCAAAATTTATTCATTTCCTCCTCTTACCAATTATGACAAAACTCTGTGATTCCAGTGGATGATCGGCATCATAGCTTAGGCACCTCTGGGTCATGACTTCGCATTTTTACCTTAATTAATACAGTGTCAGGTGCTGAAATAACTCTGCCAATTTTCCATACATGCAGACCAACTAGGTCTTGTTGAAGAGTACCCTGGCAAGATACTGCATTTAAACCAAAACTCAGAGCACCTGATAGCACAACATGGTGTTTCCATACATCTTCACGGTTCCTGGTGTGTGCATGGCTCAGGCCCTGATATAAGTTTCTGTCCTTCAGCCTGTCACATTTTTTTCTTCAGAAATAACCCATTCTTCTGACCCATTTTTTATGTTCTTGCAGTATTATGCCTGGGAGCCTGTCTTTTTGAAGTCTCTCATTGCCTTCCCTTCTTGTTTCCCTGTCCTCTCTCTTGCCCTGAACTTGTCCTGCCCTGTTGTTCAGACCCTTCTCTGCTGGAGTTCTCCGTGTCCCATGCCAAAGGCTTGTCATCAGTTCTTTCCAGGGTCTGTGGCTCTGTCCAGCTCTGTAGTGATTAGAGTTAGCTCAGGTTGGGGCTGCTGGTGTTGGAACAAGGTGATGGGTAGGAGTCATTAACAGAAGTTAGAAAGGAATAACATCCAACAGATCAATAAAGGTGCGTATTGACTGATTTCTTTGGGTGCGGATTTGTCTGCTGAGGTCAGCAGTAAAAACACATTTGTTTTAGTGTGTGTTAATCTATACAGGACGAAATGTTGGGAGACAGGCAGAAAATGAGCTGCTGCTGGTTGGGAAATATTAAAATGAACTAATTGTTTATTTTTTATGTCTGTTTTATGCTTTTGTGGGTGAGGAAAAACTCTAATAATCTCTGCATAACAAAATACAAAGACAGGATTCTTGTTAGACACACAGCTGTATTGAAGTACAAGTTCATCTTTGAAATGTAAATTGATTTCTAGATTAAAATGCCTTCATTATTGCATTTGTGTCAATAAGAAAATTTAGGCTTATTTCTGTTGTTATACTCTGACTGACTCTCTATATTTTCCATTATACTAGTCTTATTCTTTTCACTTTAACACTTTCAAAGAAGGAAATGAAACCTTTGAAAATGTAACATTTTCACTTTAAGCTGTAGTTTCCTTTGAAATAATTTTACATTTTTATTGGACAGAAAATGTTTTCCATTAAACTCATGGCATGCTTTTACAAGCCAGCATTAGGAGAGTCCAATTCCTCTTTCAAATTGTTTTCCTCTAAATCGACTTGTATTGGAGAATATCAAATTCATTGAAAATAATCACATTTGCCCATTGTTTTTGACAAGTTATTGAGTTGTGGTGTTAATAAAATGGAGAGAATTGCTTGGCAGTGTCATGTCTGCACAAGGGAATTCTGTGAACTCATACATTTTCAGTTGCAAATGAATGTTTGTTCTGCACTTTATAGTCTCTCTCCTCCTCATAACACACACTGCTTTTAGATCTTTTATTTTGGTCTCTTTACAAAATATTGAAAACTGAAATTGCATCAACTTAAGCTGTTAACTCGATGGTCTTACAAATTCAGACACAGAATTCAGACACAGAATTCAGACACCATCGACTCACCCTCAGCTCGTTTTTGTCCTTCTCCTGTTCTTCACAGGTTACCTTAGGAAAAGTGTTGAAAGTGATCGTGGTGATGCGGAGCCTCTTCATTGACCGCACAATTGTCAAAGGGTACAACGAGAACGTCTACACCGAGGATGGCAAGGTGGGTTATGGCCCATCCAGCAGCACCCTATTGCGTTTGTACCACCTACTTACATGGCAGAAAACTGGGATCCCATTGGAAGTACACTGGAAACATAACACTGGCAAAAGACTCTGGATGTTTGCAGAATGTTCTGGTTTAAATTTGTCTTGCTTTGCTTGGATTTTGCATCCCCAAATCTCTTGACTTCTTTCTAAGCTCTGAAGCCTTTGCTTGAATTTCTGATTTATCACCTTAGACCCCAGTTGCTGTGTTCATAGTGTCTGCTGAGAAAACATTTTAGCAGTGTACCAGCACATCAACAGCCCAAGGTTCAGCTTTCTCTCTTCTGAGAGCCATTGAGAAATCTTGGGCTGGTTTTTTTTTGGCTTCATAAACAACCGAGAGGATCATTGGTAGCTGCTCCTCAAGAATTCACTTGCCAGCAGCAGCACATCTTGAACAGCAGCTACTACAGCAACTGTTACCTGTTCCCACAAGTGATTTGTTTTGTGAACAGTTCACCCTGCTTGAACCCTGAGATTTCCTGTACCTGCACACACTCCATATGGCTCTCCTCAGCACATCAGGAGATGTTAACGGGGCCTGACGGCCTTAGCTCAGCTTGGGTCTCTTTCCAGGGTGGAATGGTCTCTGTTCCCAAGACATCCTCCAGGACTCTCCGTTGCCAGTAACAGCACTAAATACCTCCATGTTTCACATTGTCTCTCTGGAGCTTTCTCTTCTGATTATGAAGCCTATTAAAATAAAAAGTTCATGATATCAAGATGAGTATTTGGCACCCATAGGCCATGTTATAATGAGGTGAGACTTCTTTTCCTTTCAAAAGTGATAACTGTGTTTCAGCACACAGAAGCACGTTGTGTGCTGACCCAGAGTTCAGCTGCTCTGAGTCTGACCCTCAGTTCTCTGGGAAAGGCCAGGAGCTGAGCTGCTGAAGGAAATAGTGCAGCTCTATTTCCCGGGTGAGACATTCTCCCTCAAAGGGCGGCAGATTGGCCTAAGAAGTAGTAAAATAAAAATTGCTTAATTTTGATTTGCCTTTTTCAGATAGGCAGGTTTAAATACCAGTTTGCCGCAGAAGCAGCTGCTCTCTACTCCCTGTATATTTGCATACAAATACAGAGTTGCAGCACCAGCCCCTCTTCACCCCAAGTTCTGCATGGAAGTGAAATGATGGTCTGCTGAGAGAGCACTGACAGTGTGTGATGGATTCCTGTGTCACACTTCATTTGGGTGTGCTCGTTTTCTCTGATGAATCCAGTTTCCTTTGAAGCTCCCTTGAAATACAATAATGCTATATATGCTGAAAAGCTAAGTAAGGAGTTCCTTTCTGAAACTCAGCATCTGGCATTGGGATTCTATTCAGCTCAAGGTGAACTCTCCTGGGAGCTGCACATTGTTCCTCTGCCATCGTTTGCTGCCAGGGGACAGCAGGACTTGCCAAGGCCAGCTCTGGGCACGGGGCACTAACCTTTGCCTGCTGTCAGTGGGGAGCAGTTCAGCTCCTCCAGAGCATTGCTGTTAACACCTGGCTTATTTCTTGCTTTAAGCCAGTCTGCAGGGGAGTCTGTTCTCTACCCATTTAGCTTTCTGTCCCAGCCTGGGCTCTGTGACTGCTCCTGCAAGGCTGCACAAACCTGTGACCTTTACGTGGCACTTCGCTGTTCCAGTGGGCATCCCAGAGATTTTGCAAACCTGAAGGTCTCCGTTTTAGGTATAAATAGGAACATTTCATTTGACTGAAGTAGAATTGGAGCTGGAGCCACTTAAATCATGAGCAAATTTGGCTTGGAAGATTAAATAAATGCGTAGCTTGCTAGTTTTGCCAACTGGAGCACATATTGACAAACAGTGAGCTCCTTTTTTTTGTCACTAATTAACTACTCTGGTAATTGGAGAATAAGAATTAAGATTGTGCTCTCACAATGATTTGCTTTCCTTATTGTGCCTGCTGGGAATGAGTGATTGCAGTCAGTTATGAACAGAGTCCATTGCAATTCCTTCCCTGTCACAACAGATGCTGTTGGGAAGGTACTTCAGTGAGGTTTCTACACGATTCTGGCTTCTCAGTTGCTAGCCTGATAGCATGAAAAATGCACTAGCATTGAGGAGAAACACACAAAAAAGTAAGAAAAAGATCAGTGAGTATCATCTTTATTAAATAACAGAAATATGGAGAACCCTCAGGAACACAGTAGGAGGTGATGGTTTTTCCAGGGAGCAGTTTACACAGTCATTGTTGATTTGGGACTTAGCTTGTGTATTCCTAAGAAACGTTTAATATTTGTAAACAACAGGGAGAAGAGGAACTAGGTGCTAACATGCAATTTGACAATGCTGAAGTGCCTCTTTTCTGTAAGGCACATTGAAGAAGGGACACTGGATAAGTCATTGTACTTTCTTTTCACTGAAATAACTGGATGAGGGTCTGTTGAGTCACCCTCCAAACTGCACACGGTGAAAGTCCTTTAAGTACAAAAAAGGGAAATTCAGTAGGAGACTTTTTCCAAGAAGAGAGGGGCTTGGGGCAACCAAATGTGTTCAGGGGTATTTAAAAAAGGAGAACTGGCCATTACTGGGAGAGTGGTCACACAGACAATACGTGAGAAACAGACTGTGCACAGAAGTGACCAAAGATTTACCCTGTGATCAGGGGAGTCATCATTTATTACTGAAAATACACTGGTTTTTAGCAAATTCTGCATTACTGGGAAGAGAAAAGGAAGAGACAACTGCAAACAGCAGGGCTGTTGAGACTCTTCTGGTCCTTCAGTCAGGCAAGTCTAGGAAAAAAGCCCAAATCTGTGTGTTTCTCCTGGTTGTGGAGCTGCACAGTGGCACACCAGCAGTTACCCAGGGAAGCTGACACTGCATTTTCTGGGTTGCTTTATCTTGCTGTGTGCTCACACGTTGTGCTGTGCAGGTTGACAGGTGCTTCCCTGAAAGCCTCACGTGGTCTCTGCTGAAGTCTCATTAAATTGGGTGCCCCCTCTTACACACTTAAATACTTTCAAAATTAAGGTGAAAAAGCAGAAGTTTTAAGCTTGCAGTGAGTAAAACAAGACACGCCATTCTGGGCTTTTATTTTCAAGCTTTGCTTATACAGACAGAATCACTGCATTTCTTAAGTGCTTCGTGTACCTCTCGTGAATTATTCACAGACCCTGCAGAATATGTCTTTGCCAAGCTGCCAGCTGCGTAACTTGGACATTTTTGGTGACACTTTGCAAAAACAATGAGTGAGATCTGGCACACTGACATGTCGTGGGTGCTGGACCTGCTCACAGTTGCTCTTGCTCACCATCCTAACCCTTCATGTCCACCACAGACTGATGCATTTTAATTACCCTCATGATTTTAGTGGTGGCACAGTGCCACCCTTAATTTCAGCCTGTGACATGCTTGTTGTGCATTGAAATTTAACCATGGGTAGTAATTAATTACTTGTGTTTTCCTGATTCCTGAATAAATGAAGCTATGCAGCTCATCTCCACAGGGCAGCTGAGCCATTGGCCTGTGAACAAAAAATCATATTGGGATTTTTTGGCATAATAATACCATGCTTTTCCTTGGATGCAGAGACCGAGAACCACCTTGACAGGGCATGTGGGCACATCACTGCCTAGCCAGATTCCTATTTTGCGTCCCTTAGACTTAACTAAAGAAACATAAGTGTCTCTGTTGAATTCTCATGTTCAGAAACTTGGGTTATGTTAATGCTATGGCTTCATTAATTACCCCATATCAATAAGAAAAGGCAGCTTTTAGCCTCCTAGCGTAAGAGAGGAGAAGAAATGGTAGTATCAAAGGAAAGCTTCAAAGACAGGCAGAGCTGTCTCTCGGGTAATTTCTGATCCCTGCATTCTCACCACTTCAAAGCTGGATGTGTGTGTGTTTGGGTGAAGGGGGGGCTGAATCCGATTTCTCTAATAAGTGTTGGCACCGGACCTGTTTGATATGGGATGCAGGGAACATTCTGATTTGTTATCGCCTTTGAAATCGCTCAGACGACCTTCAGCAAACGGCCTCTTGTTCCAGCTGCTGGGGGTGGGTGGGGAGAGGGGCACTGGGGAGAAAAAGCCCCTGTTTAATTCACATGCAAAGGATGCCCTGAACTTGTGCTTTCAGCAGTTTTTTAGTTACAAATGTGTGTCTTGATTGAAAGTGAAAAGTTGAAGAATAATAGACCTATAACGATGCATTCTTTAATCTGCCTCTGCCTTAATCCTCAGTTTCAGGGGGAAAGGTGGGCACTCATTTAGGATGTATGCATGGAGCAGGGGCTAGTAGCTTTTCTCTTTTTTCTTTTCTTTCTTTTCTTTCTTTCTTTCTTTCTTTCTTTCTTTCTTTCTTTCTTTCTTTCTTTCTTTCTTTCCCTTTTTTCTTTTCTTTTCCTTTCTTTTCTTTTCTTTTCTTTTCTTTTCTTTTCTTTTCTTTTCTTTTCTTTTCTTTTCTTTTCTTTTCTTTTCTTTTCTTTTCTTTTCCTTTTCTTTCTCATGGATAACATCATGTCTGCAAGACAGACATTCATTACTTTTTCAGCTTTCCCATCTCCATGCCAGCTAATGGCCATTGTGAACCTGTTGGACTCATCTTAAAGCAGCATCTGAAGTGGACTTTTTTTGAGCCTAACTAGAGAGGATCATATACTTGGTTTGATCACTGGAGATTAGCAAACCATCTATACGTTCCAATTAAAGCAACTCTGCAGTCAAAGAAAGCTGTAAATTACATTAAAACAAGGGGTTTTTTAAATATACATTAATTTTTTATTTTCAAATGTAGACTTTTCTAATCTGGAAGTGCAATGCTGCCTTCCCAGCAAACACAGGTGGGATAATACCATGTAAATCAAGCTTGGGTCCAAGTCTGGGCTGCACCTTATGAGTATTGGTTCTTGATCCCACCCCAAGAGCCAGGAAATGTTAAAAGGTTTGTAGGGAGGTGCCTCAGGGTACTCGTGTCTGCAGCCTGGAAAAGGCATTGAGACCTCAGCTGCCTTTTGTCTCACGGCAAGGTCAGCGGTGCTGAGCCGTGAAACATCGATCCTGGACTGGCTTTTGAAGTTTTAGCATCACAGCCTGTCCACACTGAGCACTGGGGACTCAGGAGTCACTGCTGTGCAGGATTTGGACATGGGCCACTTCACACTGCTGCTCCTAAAAGAATGAGAGCTTTTAGCATTCTGACCGTTTTTAGCATGGTGAATTAATCACTTGGATGCAGCATCCTTCCCCCTCGCTTCCCTCACCTCCCTTTAATGTGTTTTACTCACTTCATGTGACTTCCTTAATTTCATACTCTTTTTGTGCCTTTGAAAAGTCTTGTACTGTCAGTTGGAATGTATGGGCACATAAGGCAGAACTAAAATAATCAGTTGTACCAGCAGAAGAGAGAACCCCCCCCTTGTGAGAACATGTGTGTCCAACCATGGTTTCAGGCACCAGAGGAGCTACCCCTGCTTCATAAATTCACTCAGAAGTTCTTCTGTCTAGACCAAGATTCCTGAGATTAATGCTTTATCAAACACCTTTCCCGTGACAAGTTCTGTGCATACAGAATTGTTGAGTACACTGGGATCTGTTGGAAAAAAAAAAGTGATTTGCAAGTCCAGGATTGATGGAAGCTCCTCTTGTTTTTCCCTGCTGCTTTTCCTTGACAGAGTCCAAAATGTTCCACAGGGCTGGGCTAAGAGAGCATTAACATGTCAGCTGGAATTGTTAAACACGAGAGCCATTGGGCAAGGCAAGGACAGCCCTACCTTCTGGTTTGGGGGCTAATAAAACTTAAATTTCAGTTTTGTCCTTTTACTTTGTATGTAGGTGAGCACACATTTAAGTCATGGATGTGTGCAGTCATCTACAACCTTAAACTTCTCTCAGTATGATTTTTGTCTGCAAATGTAAATGCAGTTTCCTGAGGGATGTTTTATTTAGCCCCGGTAGACCCAAAGCTTTGGCTTAATGCAGCTAAATGCTCTTTGTGTCGTTTGTAACTGAATCACTTATTCAACACAAGACAAGCATAAACTTATAAAAATGCCTTCATTTTAGAAACAGACTCAAGCTGATGAATATTTGCATAGATCAGCCACAACCCCATACAAATGAAGATTTTGCTTTTTTAAAGAGAACTCATTAATTCAACAGGTCTTGTATGTATTTTTTTTTATTGAAACTGTGTTGAACTATGTTCATTTTTCATTGCAATACAAAGGAAATCTTGTGTTACTAATTCCCTTTCTTGGAATCAAGAGGTGAGGGCAAGGGGTCAAAAGAGTGAACTCAGAGATACATCTTTGTTGATCCATTTTCTCTCCAAAGCTGCTTCTTTATCTGTAGTAATATATAACTTTTTTTTTTCCTACTGTAGCTTGACATATGGTCTAAATCCAACTATCAAGTTTTTCAGAAGGTAAGTCTCACATCATTTCTCTCTACCTAAGGCACATATGTGGAATTGATTTTAAATATCTGGGCCGTTATTTTAAGTAATTCAGAATTTATTCTTTGTCATCACAACTTGCAAATAGCAAACAATAATCTGTAATGATGGAAAACTGTGAGTAGAAAAGAAGATCACTTCTGGTGTTATTTAATTTGGATTTATTTCCCATCACAGTTCCAGTCCATGGTTTGGAATAGGGAATTGGAGATTATACTACACTAGTCTTAAAATTTCATGAGGAATCTTTGAGCATTCTTTCTTTAGTTTACATCTTTTGGGGTGGAAAGGACTGTTTCACGTTCATTTGTATTTTGCTTTGTTGTTTTCATTGGGGTTGGTTGCCTCACATTCCTGAGGGCTTGAGTTTAATAAATCACTGGAACCCCCTTTCCAAAATAAGTTTGGAAATATTTTCCATGCTGTTATTTTTGCCTGCCCTTCTTCCCATGATGGTGTAAGCAAGAGGAGGGACTTCCTGGAATGAATGTTCTGCCATAAAGTGAGAGAAGACGGATGAGAGAATGGCAGCAATAAAAATATAACTGCTAGGAAGGTTAAAGTGTATTTTAGAAAGATCTATATCTTGCTAGTTTCAAGGAAGGGAAGATTTCTCTTTGAAGGCCTCTTGTCAGAATGCTGTAAGTTCAGATTGATCTGAGTTTAAATTCCAGTTTCCCTACCCTCAAGCCCCAGTTCAAGGAGCTGGAGGCTCCAGCTGTTTCACTGGCTCCTTTCATCCACGTTTGTAGTTTGTGAAACAAATGGGGGTCAGGGACTCGAAAGGGCGTAAAAACAGGGGTCAAAAATGTGGTATCTTAGCTGTGTTTATGCAGCTCCCTTCCAAGATTTCAGATGCAGTCAGGAGGGGAGATGTTTGACCTGGGATATTAACCTGCTGGAGAACAAAGGACAGCTTTTGGGGAGCTTGGTTGCTCTCCCTTCTCTGCCTGGCATTAAAGTGAATTTGTGCTTCAGTTGATTCTTTACCCCAGAGATTAGTGGTTTAAATATTCTTTCTATTTTAGCATCAAGTAGGGTAATAGAGCAGGAAGTAAAACCAGCATTTGTTTATCAGCCTGCTTTAAAGTGATTTTTGCAGTGGAATAAATGTAAGGTTCTGGAATGACCTGCATCATCTCAATTTCCCAGTGTGTGTGTTTGGTTGTATGCTCATTTGGGCATAAGATTGTCCTCCTGGATGTTTTGGTTTAGAATAATTTTGAAGGGTAAAGTCATATTGCTGTAATTTGTGTTAAATGATAATAAATAACCAGGTTTTGATGATACAATGGTCTGTAGCAAGATAACAGAGTAGAGTAAATGTACAGTTTGCTTAGATGTCCACATTAAGAACTCGGAATGCATAAATAGGTGGAGTAAATTTCCCTTCATGTGCAGGTGATGCTTTCAGAGCCGAAGCTGGAGGAGATCAGTGAGAAAACATAAAATACCCCTCTTACTGCTGCCTCTGTGGCTGCAGTATGGATAAATGAGAATCTTTGTTCTCTTCCTAAGTTCCTGTTGTCCAGTTTTCTCTTGATAAATACCAAAGTGTTAATACTTACCAAAAAATTAAAACCAACCCAGAAAGACTTCAGGGAAAAGGTGTCCTGTAACCAGTTTGAACAACTGTCTGTGGGGCTTTTTAATAGTAGTTTTATAGATTTTGTTGCTGGCTCTGTCACTTTGTTACCTTGGACAACTTCACCTCTCTTTGGATGAGTTTCTCATCCCTTAGGCTGGGGTAATATTTGCTGACTTCACAAGAGTTCTCACTGAATTGGTTGCATAGAGCTCTCAGATTCTTGCCTGAGAAATGTGATAAAAATGCAAGGTGATGGCACCTTCTAATCAATAGATTGTGTAGATTGAGCATATAGTTGAAGAAGTTAAGGCTGGGACCCACGTCAAGTTTTCAAACAGGTGATAGGAAGCGCTGTGGTTCAGCATAGTAAATTCTGTGTGGTGCAGTGCTTGGTTTGATTTTCTCTTTATTGTCTAAAGCTGCACTTGTGTCTACTTGTAATAGCCAGGAGCAGTGATTTAGCAGTAGCAAAATGAAGGAAATAGATAAAACAGTGTTACAGAAACTATTATACTCTGTTACCAGGGTAGGATCTGTACTGCAGGATCTTCAGAACAAATGTTTTCATGCCACTAAAAAATCATGAGTAAATGTGTCAGAGCAAATCTGAATGTTCTTGAAATGTGTTTGTCATGGCAGTCACCAATATGGCAATGTGGAAGAAGGAAAAATAGGGATGAGTAACTGCTCCTCCCAAGGAGGAGGCTGGGAAGCCCTTTCACTGCTGCCTCTAAGTGTAAAATCCATTGCCCCTCTGAAGGACAGGGCTGTTCCTCTTTAAAACCCTGAGCAAGTTCCCAAACTCTGTCTTCAATGATACTATAACAACATCTGGAGCTCCCCAGATCCGTGCCTGGGGGAGCTGCAGGCCTGTCAAATTCTCCCAGGGCTGCAGCATGACTTTCTAGGTTAAGGACCTGAGACCTCTGATCTTCAATCCAACCCTGTCAAACGAAGCTAAATTTGTCCTGACTTTTTGTTTGCAAACGTTGGCTGTGTCAGCAAGGCTTTTCTCTCTCCTTTTTATTAGGCAGGATACCTGTGTGTGATTTGATGGGGGCCACTCCCAGAGGGCCCATTACTGTTCAAGTGTACAGTCATTTTCCCAGTTCCCTGGAGACTTCCTGAATCTGGTCCTGGGGTGAATAAGCCTTACAGGCACTGAATACACCAGCAGGGTTAGATCCAGAGAATGGAGCTGGGAAAGAAGGGAAGGGAAGGCTGAAAGGGCAGAAGCACAAGGAGCAAAGAAAAGGTTTTTCAGACTTCCATGTTGGCGTGACATTTAAACTCCACAGGAGCAGCAACTGTTTTCATCTTAAACCTCCTTATTTTAACACCTCATGTCTCATGATCCACTAACACAAGAAGAGGAATAAAACAGGAAATAAGGAAAGATTTGGGGGCCTAAAGCTTGGTATACATGAAGGCTGCATAATTCCAGCCGTTGTGCAGAGGGTTCAAAATTCTAATTGTAAAGCATGGTGCAATGTTCATAACTTTGCATTCAAAACAGAGGGAAGAACAAAGAATTTTGGAACTGCTGTGAATGAATCAAACTGGGAGATGGTATCAAACAGCTGCTCAGTTAAGAGCAGCATAGCTGGTGTTGCTGGGTACTATGATGAGGTTGGCTATTTAAATCATATGCAAAGGCTTTAAACCCATATATTTTGCTCTGATCTCAGAGTCCCATCCTTATTTTCACCTAGTCTTACCAGTTTTAGCAATGCCACAAACTGGTTGTATTTTGGCTTGATCTGCTTCTCCCCAAAGCACATTTTAACCAGAACTTTGAGAAGCTGCTTGTGAGCTGTGTGATCCCAGAGTGATGGCATTTTCACCACCACAAGGGCACATAAGTATTGTAATGTATGAAGATGTATTCTTGTCAATAATCTCAGAGTGAGATCACATGCAGGATGAATGCATGCATGAGACAAACCGTGGGCTGTGCTGCTGCTGCTCAAGGAGAGGAGCTGGGCTGTTCCAGGGTCACCTGCACGGCTGCTCCTGGGCAGGATCAGTCCCTGCCTCTCTTCAAAGACCTCCCTGAGCGAAATGAAACTCTGTGACTCAATCCAGATAAGCAGAACAAGCGAAATAATAACTAAACACTTTGTGAGCTCTGAAAACAAATGATAAATCCTATGTTTCAGAGAAGTGTGGTGGTGTTTTCCTGAACTGGGAGTGGGGAAGGGTGTGTAAAGATTTGTGTGGAGTTCATCAGTGCCTGTTCCATCCATCATCCTTCCCAGCACCTCTCGGGCACCACATTCTGTGCTCCACATTCCCTCCAGAGAAACTCAGATGTGTTCCTGGAGAGAAGATTGAGTAATGGGAATCCTTGGAAATGAACAAAGGCATTCATGCAGTTTTCCGTGCTATAAAAGATCTAAACACTAATAAAATAACTTCCTTTTTTTCTTTCCCTTAGTGCTGTGATCAGCCTCCAGAGCTCATTGCTACAGGCTACTGTTAAGGCCATGAACTTACAAGGGTTTAGAAAAAGAAAAAATTAAAAACCTTTCAGGGGATTTAAAGAATCCCTTTATATTAGATGGAGTTGTCAGTGCCATGCTTGAGGGAATAAACCAGTAAGTGGCAAGGAAAAGTTGTGGCTCTTAAAGGAAGCTCTGCACCTACTTTGCAAAAGGGTATTTCCTGGCAGTGAGATAGAATACATGGGGGGAGGGAGAGCTTTTATAATATAGTCATGTGATGGTTTTATTAGGCCAGGTGTGTAGCTATGTTCACCTGATCTGTGGTGGAGCAAAGCTGTGCCTTAGGTCTTTGCTTATCCCAGTTACAGGAAGCACTTGCTCAGCCTTCTCCACCTGTAAATTGTATAACTTAATTTTTTTTTAATGGATTTTCCAGCTTTGGAAATGCTGTATGACTAAACAGTGTCATCAAAGCCCAATAAAGCCATTTTTGGATGTGTCACCTTTGGAAAACTCATTTCAGCAGAGCAGTACTGTTCCAATGCATTACAACTCTTTCTGTGAAAAATTGAATCTCTTTGCCAGAATTTGTTTTTCCCATGTAACTGAAGTCTCTTTTCCTCAGTCTCCAAGTGCTTAGTTAAACAATGGCTATTTTATTTAGCAGAATTTTGCTGCAGGAGGTTGCCTTGTTTTACCTTTTTTTCAGACAAGAAACCCATATGTTTTTCAATAGATGAATTGTGAAATATTGAGCTCTTCTGCAAGATCTCTTGGAAATCCATTTCAAGGTCCAGAGCAGAGCTATCCCAATCAATGTGTGCTCCCCTGAATATGCTTCCCTGTAAAAAGAGGTAGAGAAATTAGAAAGTGACTGATAACTTAGATAGCAGTAGGTAAGGCACCACAATAAAAGTGAAGTTAATAAAATAAAATCCTGAGATGTACAAAATATCATCCTGTAGCCAGAATAAATTAGTTTCTGATTCCAACTTGGCTGGAAGAAAAAGTGTGTCCTTTAAGCGAGCTGGCACATACACAGTTTGTTTTGCTTTGCTTTGGTGTGAAATTGTATTGCCATTAGGAAAGCTGGGTATTGATCTTCTGGGATTTTTTCTTTTCCCCCTCCTCTTTTTTTCCTTTTTCCTCTTCTGTTTTAATCTTGGTCAGTTTGTGTTTTCTCTCATCGTCTTGGGGGGTGTTATTCTCCCTCACTCCCATGCCCTGAGCAGTTTATCCATGGCCCAGCTCTTTTCTGTTTGACATCACGTTCTTTGCTGGGTTAGGAAGGGGAGGGAGGTCATTTCCTTACTCTTCTTCCTCAAATTTGACACCCACTTTGATCTTTTTTAGATACCAGCTCTTGCTTAGGGTAGAAATCGCCTTCTTTTCGCGCAGAAGGCATTATTAGTGTTCCAGCAATGTTGGGATGGCTTTTATCTCCCCAAGGAATCTCATTATCTTTACATTACAATAGGAACAGCATATGGGCAACTTTGCCAACGTGGCCAGTCAATTTAAATTTGTTAATAGCAGTATTTTTTAGCAACTTTTTTCAGTACCAAGAGAAAACAACTTTGTTGTTCAGGATTAAAAAAAAACAAAAACAAACTGCAGTTTGTTAGAAGTAGAAATACAGCAGAAGGAGAACGGCTGCTCATAAATATCTTCAGAACTTCCTATTCTTTGACATGTCTGCTACTATCCTATAAAAGCACCATCTTAAAAAAATTCAGATAGGTGGTGGGGCTTGGGTTGGCTTCTGAGCACCACATGAGATGTGTTTAAAAGAAATGGCTGGTTTGAGTTATGCTGTGCTATTAATGCACAGTTCATCACATTATTTCTCATATTTATTTTTACATGGTAACACATAAATGGCTAAAACGGGCCGGGGTCCATTTTGTGAATATTTTTGCAAACTCACCAGAATGTGCAAAATCCTGAAAGTTTTCCCTTCCAAATGTCAGAATCACATGTCCCTGCTCACGCTGAACGGAGCCGCTCTCAGAGCCGGGAGTGTGCGAACGATGGCAGCAGATCCTGGGTCTAAAATAGCAGGAAAACTCAAACAGGATTCGGTGTGGGACAGCCTGATGTGATGCACTGTTCTGTGGAGGAAGTTTGTACAGTGTGAATGAGAGCCTGGCTATTCATGGATTTATTCAGGAATATATCCTTTGGCAGATTCACCTCCCTGAATAGCGTCGAGCACGAGCCTCTCTTTTCTCCAGTGAAACTTGGAGTGTTCCAGCTCCCAGTGCTGAATTAGACTGAACTGCAAACAGGGAACAACTGGAGTTAGCTGGGAATAGCAATGGGAATTTCAGTTCTCACTTTCTCTTACTCAAAGTTTGCTGCAGTCTGTAGACTGGCCCTGAGAAGAGCTCCACTTCTCCATGTTAGAACTAGAAAATACAATTTAATCACTCTCTATAAAGTCATGTATTTTGTTGGAAGCTTTGACATTACTGATGAGGACCATTGAGGTTTAGGAGTTGAAATCTGTGAAAGAGCTCTTTGTGGTTGTGTTGTTTTGAGTTCTTTATTGTCCAGCCTAAAGAGTTTTTCCAATAATTCTTGCATTCAGCCTGGAATTTTTAAGAAGCAGTAAGCTGTTGACTGTGCTGGTAACAGTTGACAGGCTGAATACTGCTAGAAAATTGTATTATACCTGCCAGAAACTGCCCCTTCAGAATAATTTTTTAAATGGTAGTTATTTAAAAAAAAATCTGTCAGCACTGGTTAGTTTTCCTGATTTTTCTTTAATTATTCTTGTTACTATAAATACACATTTTATATGTATTGTGTCCACGTGCAATTCCCAGATGTGTGATCTTGTTATGGCTCTGTCTGGGAAATTAAAAGGCTTTTTATCAGAAATCTTCTAGTAAGGGAAGTACTTACAAACCGTAATCGTATTAATTGATTCCTGGTTTCAGAGGAAATGAAACTGAGTAATCCTTGTACTTCCTGGTTTGCTGCCTCTCCATGGAATTTACAGTTTTCCTGCAGGTTAACATTGCTTTGTCTGAAATGGGGAGTGAATAAAGGTATTTTCTTTCTCCTTTGGTCTGATGCAGGTGACAGATCATGCAACCACTGCCCTGCTGCACTACCAGCTGCCCCAGATGCCAGATGTGGTGGTCAGGTCTTTCATGGTAAGTGTGGTGGAAAACACATTTTTCCAGTTATATTTGAGGGTGTTTGCAGTGATTGACATCAGGCAGTTCTGATGCAGTTGTAATTTCCCCAGTTCAAACAAGCTGGACAGTGGAGATTGTGATTCTTGGTGTCTCATACCTGGACAGGGATGAAGAGCTCATTCCCATTTCCCTGGGGTAATTGGTGTTGGAAAACTGAGCTGTGAACAGCTCTTCTGTCCCAGCTCTCAAAATTGGCCTGATGATTCCTGTCTGCAAAGGTCTGGGTCATCTGTCACGACAGGAGGAAAAACTCCCCTCAACCAAACTCTTTCCTATGGCCCAGCCCTTTGCCTGTTCCTTCTGTGCAAGTTCTGGATGGACAAAATCTGCTCCACTGGAAGTTCCCTGGTAAGAGGAAATTCCCAGTCGGTGTATTCCAGCTGAGGCAGCTCTGCCAGTTTGGGAAGGGCTGGGCACTACTTCCAGAAGGTTCCATTTTGCTGTATCCAAACTTTGTTCCTCCAGCACATCAGCAGGTGTTTGGAGAAGCAAGGAAATACTGGAGTATTCAGATCTTTTCTTACTGAATAAAACTAATCTAATACTATTCTACCTTGATACACAGATTTAGGTTTATCCCCTTTAATTCTGTTTCTATTTAGAATCGTATTTGTGCAATAAACTTGTATAAGAAGCAGCCCTGTTAATCAGAGGGTGAGAACAAGGAATTATGATTCAGAATTCCTTCTACCAAGATGAATTTTGGCAGTGGAGGCTCTTGCTGTTCTCTCTGCCACAGTCTCCCAGTGGAGGATTTGGGGGGAGATTTTCTCTGCAATTCAGGCTTTTTCTTCCATTTCCTTCCCTTATGTTGCCCCTTCACCTGGAGCAATGCAACTGAGACTGAGAAACAAAAATCTCATTTTTCCATTCACTCTTTTGCATCCTTAATTTCCAGTGTGTAATTTCAGAGCAGTCAGGCTCCCCTCCCTGTTGTGCTGGATTGGTTATTTAATAAAAAGGCCACTAAGATGAGAGATTTGCAAAGTGCATCTTACAATAATAGGTTTTGAAAGGTGAAAGCAACCATTACTGGTCAGATCCATGTTCAACATGGTCCTGAAAATGAATGTTTAATAGAACAAGTCGTTTGTGTGAGCCAAGGCCCTGCTGTATTGATCAGAGAAAACACCAGAACTTCCAACAAAGCAAAACCAGCACAAGTGTCAATATGTTGGGCCTTTCACCTGTCTCTTGTGCAATCCATGTGACAGGATGTTCTAAAGCCCTAATTTTCTGATGGGAATGAAGAACCCATTCCTTTCTTTTCTGTCAAGAGATGTCTCAAGTGCACAATTTAACTTCATTTACCTATTTTTGTATTATGGCTCAGAAAATTCGATTTCTCGGTAGTGCAAGCAAAGCCCATCCAAGCTGAAGTAAATAACAGCAATTTACTTGTAGAGTTGTGTTGCCCTTGTCCCCATATTTACTGCTCAGCCCAGACAAGATCTAGTTCTTCTGGAGGAGAGTTATTGACAGCCCAAGGTTTGGTTGCTATAGAGAAAACTCTGATGAAGATGGAAGGATTTGTTTCAATAAACTCAGCTGACCTCTTCTTCAGAGAACAATTTTCTCTTATCGATGTAATTCAATAGGACTTTATATGACAAGATTCATGTGCATCCTTCACAGGATAAATCTGCTGGTCTGGGGCTTTTTTAGCTGTGTATCTCCTTGAGTGGCGAATTGGGTTATGTAATGCTCATTGCTGCGTGTGACGATGGGAACAACCCATTTCAGAGGCAGGAGCTTCATGAGGGAACATCTGAACTTACCCTGTGCTGTTCAGCACCACTGGCCTTTTATATATATATATATGTAGTCATCAGTGTAATCAGGTTTAAAATGGCTCCGTGTTTTTATGACCAGTGAGTATTGATCCTAAAATCGCATTAGAGAGGAAGTTCATTAGCTGGATGTGGGAGTCCTTCTGTCTTAGCTCTGAGGAGCCCAACCTGCAGTGGGAGTGCAGCAGGGGGTGATAGATGGCCATGGCAAGAGACAAACCATTGCTCAGCTGGAGAAGGCACCATCAGGAACAATCATATCCCAGTAAAAATAGGAGGCATTGCAGCACCCGCCTTCCCTCACGATTCTGGAGCTGCGAATGCCTGCTGCTCACAGGGCAGGAATTTCTATTAAAAAATTTGCTTAAGTGACTAAAAAAGCAAGAGATGATTAATAAAGTGGAGAATTCATCTCTACAGTGACCTTGTAATCTTCAGTGTGCTTGTGTTTATAAAATCAACCTGCGCCTCACTGGGGCCTGGCCAAAGCACATCCTCTGTCCTTGCTGCTCCTGTGTGACAAGAATGATGACAAAGGGAAACATCCACATCCAGTTTTCTTTAATTTCTCTCCCTTTTCCTTTTAGACCTGGTTAAGAAGTTACATAAAGCTGTTCCAGGCTCCGTGCCAGCGCTGCGGGAAGTTCCTGCAGGATGGCCTGCCACCCACATGGAGGGACTTCCGAACACTCGAGGCTTTCCATGACACCTGCAGGCAGTAGGAGCCCAGACCCTGCCACCACGAGGACTCAGCACTCTGGAGCTTTGGGACAGCACTGATGGTTCCACTCCTGAACCTCTCTGTCCTAAGCAGTGAGATTGCACTGAAACATTTGACTCTGGAGCAGCCATCTGCGAGGCACAAGTGAGACTGATACATCTTGAAGAAGATGGGAAGGAGCTGTGTGTGATCTGAAATGATCTGCCTGGGAAGATGTGGCAGTAATTATCATTATGCTAAGCTTTAATGAAAATATCCATTGTACAGTTTGCATTTTGTGACAGAATTTGCAATGCTGAAGACTTTTATAAGTTTGAAATAAATTTTGTATTCCCAAAATTTGTGCTGTTCGTTTCGTTACTTGGTCAACAAAACCCTCGGGTTTGGTGTGGATTTTTCAGTGCTGCTCTTTCCTTTAGGAAAACTGGAAACATTTAAACATGCTGAAATGTTGGGGGGGGGTTGTTGCAAGGCTGCTTATATGAGTGCTGGGATTTTTACTGTGGAAGAGAAGATTATGGCATTGATTAAACATGGAATTTCAAAGGCATGTGGCAGCTTGGAAGATGCAATGTAACTTTCTAAGGCAGGGGGGAAACAGATGTTTTCCTTTACTAAAATTGTAATGAGAAATGTTAACAAAATCTGCATGTATTAAGTGGTTAGAAAACGTGTGATGAGCAGTGACAGTCGTGTTCTACAACTGAAAGTAGTGAAATAATTCAGCCCTAAAGCAGTTTCTGCAGCACAGACATCCAGTGTTTCCTAAATGATTTAAAATGTACATGGAACACGCTGGAGAAGAGCAGGATCCCTCCCAGCAATCCCTGAGCTTGGAAGGGATGGGACAGTTCATCCTATGAGCCTTGGCTGTTTTTGCTTCCCCCAGACACAGGGAAAGGTCCCTGGTCCTGTCCCAGCCCTGGGGCGTAGTGGGTGAAGTGTCTTCTCTGGTATTTTCTTGACTCCACATCTCCTGTGTCACCCCCTGACAGCCAATTTGATTAATTCCACTGTCATTCTCACCTTGTTCCTCTACAAACCACAAAGGTTTCAGTAATCGGCTGATTTGGGAGCTGGGAAGGGGAACTCTGGAGGTCCCTTGTCACTCCATTAATTGTCAAATAAATTGACAGTGCTGCAGAGAAATTTTTGAGGTTCCTTCTGCCTGTGGACAAGCTTCTGTAGCAGGATTGGCTTGTAGGAAAGAGACATTGAAAGAAAATGCGTGTTTATGACTATGGAGGCACAACATTGTGTGTGGAGAATGAGTGTGTGTGAGAATGTTGGTAATGAGATCTCTTTTTTTATTTCCCATATTATTAGTAGTAATAATACTCCAAATCACCAAACAGAAGAATTACCACAGCAGTGGGATAATGGCCATTTCAAACCCAGCTGCAGTTGAATTACCTAATGAAAACTTTTTGTGCTGTTATTTGACCCAAGTAGCCTTCTCAGTCCAAAGATCAGCCAAGACAGAACAACGTTTGCATCTTGGATGAGCCCGAGCCTTGGAAATAATCGGCCCCCTCTCCATCCCGTTGCTGTGCTAATTAGAAGGCCTGGCTTTCTGATAGCATAAGCATTTTTTTTTTGTTACTATAAAGGTCATAATATGATATCCAGCCTGCTTTAGGCACTGCTGGCTGCTCCCTTCTGTTTATGCTTAAATAATGGTGTAGAAAGCAAATCCTGAGGTTCACAAAAGTACCGTGTGTGGAATCGTGTCTTGGCATTTGGAGATAATTAGTTGCAGAAAACAGTGTTGTCCAAGTCTGTTAATTGAGCCTGAAATTTTAAACCTGTAATTGGGGAGTCTGATGGAGAGTCACACAATTCACCACAGGTACCTCAGTACAAAAATAATTTGTCTTACTGAAGTGCAACACAAACCCCTTTGTCACATTCCTTCCCCCAGGAAGCGCAGCAGAAGGATCAGGATCTTCTCCCCTCGCCAGAGCCTTGGGAGGAGCAGGGATTTCTGTCCCCACAAGCCTTTAAGGGCAGCAGGTTGGAGTGTTTTCATTTGGGGCAGTGAAACTCAACTCAGGAGTTCCAGCAGTTTGGATTCAGCCTGTGCTCGTCCCTGCTCGTTGTCCTGGCAGTCCGTGTGCCTGGTGGCAGTGCCTGGTTATCCCTGCGATGTGCATCTCCAAGGAAAGCAGAGGCTGCTCTGAGTTCTGAATGTGAGGGGTGAAAACTGGGAGGTCACTCCTAAGTACAGAGCCATTCTCACAGTTACAGAATTCCTGTGTTCCTTCTCAGCTTTGTCACTTGGATGCTGGGCATTCTAATTATTTCTGTCACCCTTAGAAAGGATGGGTGACCAAAAGCAGTTTAACTGCAGAATGAGTGACTTTGCTCTTTACCATTAGAGTTTGTTGCAGTTATTAAAGCAGTCCCAATCTCTAAGGCAAACACCAAGGACCGTGATCCGTAAGGAGTGATTGGCTCTCACCTCTTCCAGAGCATCTTCCAGGCTTCCTTACGCTCATTTCTGCGAGGCCAGTGCTGCTGCGGAATCAGGAGCAGCCAAATTGAGCAGAGAAAGAAAAGGGAGGTGGTGGCCATGCAGAAACAAGAGCTGCTGTGGTGGCTCTGGCTGTGTGAGATGGAGCTGCATCATCCCAGCGTGGTTGTTTCTATGCAGGATCCATCCAGCTCCCCTCCTGCTGCAGGACAGGTGCAGCCCCTTGCCCTGGGCACTGTCACTTGGTGTCACCCGCCCTGAGCCCAACATGCTCCTCTGGGAAGAAATCCCGTTCTGTTTTCCCCTGTGCAAACCCCTCCCGCTGTGCTCGTGGTGCTGGCGAGTGCTAAAGGTTACAAAATCCATCTTTTTGCTAAGAAAGCAACGTAATTAATGTGAAAGTTTCTCTGGTGCAGGGAATCCACAGCAGATTCGCAGCCGCTCCCCTTTCCCTCCCCGCACCCCTCCCCAAACCACTTTAATTTCTCTGCCAATATTGGACAAATGTAACAGGCTGACTTTTTAATTTTCTACTCCCAGGTCTCCCTTGTCCCCTCATGCATTTTTCATCACAGCTCATGGCTCCCTCCCTGCCTGCCCTGTGAACAATATTGATCGACTGATTAAGCCATCAAGCCATGGCAAACAACTTTAATTTTCTAACCAAAGCCTGTTTGTTCTCTTTCCTTTCTTGTATATTTGTTGCCTTTTCCCAAAGTTTTTAATGTTGGCTAGGAAACAAATACATTTTTTTGAATTAATCTCTGGGTTAATTGGTGCTGTGCACCAGCCAGAGGAATCCACAGGGAAGTATTAACCCAGGGGTGCAGTAAGAGAGTGCTGTTGGTGTGGTCCCATTTCAAAGCTAAACCTTTTGGAGAAGGGCTTGAAAAAGACGTAGGAAAAGTTTCCCTTTTTGGCCTCTCACTTTGGCTTTAAATTTTACAGAGCAGAGTGGAATCCCATCACAGCACTGCAGCACCCCTGGCCACACCAACATCTCCTGGGCTCTGGGTGCCTGTCAGGGCTCCTGCAGGTTCTTCAATCCCAAATTGACATCCTTGGCTAAACCCTCTGAAGGCTCACAGGTTTCACCCTCCCCACTGCTGCTGCAATGCTCCAAAAGCTGCTGGAATTCTGCAAATGTGAGAGCCAGCTTGCCTTGTAGAGCACTCTTAAGCCCTGATGATGAATCCTAGGTCTGGCAGGTGGGCAGAAGCATCTTTCTTGCGGACTCAGTACGTGGTTTCAGTGAGGCTTGTCAGAATCGCTCTGTGGGTTTGCAAATTGCTTTTCAAGGTAGAAATGCAGCTTAAATATGAGGATATTTGTCTGTCACTGGCAGCCTCTGGGCTCTGTGTTGTGCTGTGGTGCTGCAGTCCTGTCTTGGGTGCTGCTCCTTTGGGTAGCACTGCCCTGTCAGAGCAGGAATGGGGGGTTCTGGTGTGTGGCAGGATCCCCCATCCTGAGCATCTCCACAGCTTGTTCTGGTGTCTCCAGAGCTGTGAATTCCAAAGATGTGGCAAAACCTTCCAGAGGAACTGGCCACACTCCATGGAGGGTTTGCATGAGGGCAGTGCCAGGACTGGCCCCTTCACACCGCTGTGACTGGACTTTCCAGCAGTATTTACCTGGGAATCCATCGCTCCTTGCTCTACCAACACCCCAGAGCCGAGCCCCTGGAGGTGGGAGATGCTGGCATGGAGGGGATGAGGCAGGAGGCTCAGGGTCCCATTCCAGTTCTCACCCAACACTGCAGGAAAACCTCAAATGTTCCTCCTGCCAGCCACACCTCCGCTGGTGTGACCCCGGCATGGATCTGTGCATGGATTTAGCTCACATCTGTGCAAGAGGGTGGCAAATCAGCCTCAAGATGACTCTCAACACAGGTTTCATCAGTGAGCTTGGCCCTTTGGTCCATGTCCTGGACTCCCTCCCCCAGCACTGAGCAGGAACTGTCTCATGGGGGCTGAATCCCACAGCCCGAGCCGAGGTCTCCGATGCCCCGGACATCACGAACGCACCACTGCAAGTCAGGGCTTCTGTTCTAAACTCACCTGGTGTCCTTCAGAAGAGGAGATTGGCTGCACGTACACCTGGGAAGGGTCGGCTTCAGCTGGGTTTCTTCACATCAGACATCAGCTGTTTTTCCCATGGTTATTCCCTGGTTGGAAGCAGCAGGGTAAGGAGGGAATTGGTTGTTTTGGGAGCAACAGCCCCAAAACAAAGCTGGCTCTGAGTCACTGGGGTTTATGTCTCCTCTCTTGCTTTGAGGGACAGTGATTCCAATATCAGATAATTAGGTCTCATAAAGACGTGTGTGTCATGAACTTGTTAGATTTTGTGAGGCTGTCTTTTTTCTTCCCCTTTAAAAGCAAATGATCAAAACAAGAGACATCTCCAGACGTGCTGCTTGTTAACACAAGGAGAGCAGTGACCCTCTGGAAGGGCAGGGGTGTGTCCCTGCAGCAAGCAGGATTTTTTATCATCTGGCATGTTATCCTCTGTGAAGTTCAACAGCAGCACTAATACCTGATTACCGGGTTTGTGTCATAAAAATGAAAGGGGGATTAAAAAAAATGAAGTATGGCATAGGAATGTAAATGGGCTTTTATTGTCTGTTGAGGTGGAAGAACCCAGGGACAGCTGAGCATTTCTCATTTTATTTACTTTTTTATGTTAATAAGGAGGCTAATTTAAAATGGGAGTCCTTGTAGTTGGTAATAGACAGGGTTGTGCTGATTAAAAAGTTGCTCTGAAAACCAGAGGGCCGGGATCAAGGACAGAGAAGTTTTGTTATTCAGGTGCTGAGACTGAGCATTTTGGGTTTAAAGGTGCCCCATGCTCTGGTCTTCAACATCTCCCAACAGTTCCTGCAAATCAGCTCAGGAGTATTGCCAGAAAACAACAAATACGTGAAAAATATTAATGGTGAGATCATTTCGAATTCATGAGAACAAATATTTGCGTCGAGGACGTGATTATGAGTGGCGCTCGGGACAGTAATGCAGGCTGGGATTGATGTACCCAATTACAATTAACCCGTGCAACCAACGTCCCAGCTATCGAGTTTCACAACAAGCTGCTCCCTCGGCATCCGCAGGTGAAGAATTATGAGCAGGAAATTTCGGTGTAGCCTTGGTATAAAAATAAAGCTGATGGAGGAGAGCAGCATCCTGTGTCTGTGCAGCGCTGCCGTGCCCTTGTCTCTCACCATCTGCACCTCCTCCCTGTGTTTTGGGTTTATTAAGGTATTTTTAGCCCTTTTTCTTTCCTTACAGCCTCGCTACTGTTGACAATTCCTCTTTAAAATGCTGAAAAGAAAGCAGGAGTGCTTTTTTAAAGTGTCTTCAGCCGGGGCTCAGGGGTGACAATGGGCTGTGGGTTCCCCTTGGTTCAGAACAATCCGGAGAGCAGCCACAGGCAGAGGTGACCTGTGGCCACTGCTCATTTTCTGCTGGATGAAAAACTCTGCCAGGCATCGGTTCCCGGAGCTGGAGAGGCCAGAACCCGCTGGGGGACCTGAGGGGAAGGGAAATGTCAGATGAGAATGGCAGCTCGGGAGATTTGCCGGCTGGTGCCGCATCCCAGGGAGGGAATAAAGGCGGTCCCGGAGGGGGACGGAGCATCCAAAGGCGGGTGATGTCCCGAGATGCTGAATTTGAGCAAAAATTGCTAAACCACGACCTTAACAGGAGGCTTAATTAGATTTTGTTTTCTTCCTCCGAGGTTTTACCCAGCTCTCCTGTAAATCCTGCTCTCGTGATGAATTCCTCCTGAGCCAGGAGGTGACTCTGATGAAATGCTCGCGCTCGCTTCCAAACCCTTCTTCCTCAACTTCCCAAACCTTGGTTTTCTGACAGAAATGTGCTCCCAGCTAAGGGGAGGGAGAGAAACTGTGCTGGTCCTTCGCATCAAGGTCTGCTCTGCTGAGGCCCCATGTGGTTCTCTGAGCTTTGGGTGGTTTTTCCTCCCCTGGACCTGTGGATGAAGGAACTGATGCTGCTGCAGGATGTGCTCCTGGCCTCAGCTCAGCTCAGGTGCCATCTGGGTCTGAGGCCGTGGAAGGTTACAGCCAAATTAGATTCATTGTATTAAGTACTTTTCTCCTACAGAAACACATGAGGAAATTAATCCCAGAGTATTCAACAAACCCCGCCAAGAAGAGGAGCTGCCAAGCTCTCCCGGTTTGCTTTTTGTTTTCACTGAGCCCCTTGCTGTAATTACAAACATCCGTGAAATTAAAACTGCAAATTGCTGAGGTAGGAGAGTGGAAAGGCCAGGCTGGTGAACACTTAAATTGCTGTGACAGGACATTCTTCCATCCTTAAAGCAGTGGTGGGGGATCAGGAAGGAAGTCCTGCCAAACTCACCTGACAACCGTGCTGGGAAAATACAGGTGAGCTCTCCAATATCATCACAGCTGATCCCTGGAGAGTTTGCAGGTGTGCAGGGGCTCCTGCCGTCTGCAAGGCAGAAATTCCCAAACTTGCTCAAGAAGCTCTAAAACCATGAATTTTCCTCACAAATTTAGCTCTAATCTTTGGGTATAATCCCACATTTGACACCTCAGTTTCCTGTTACATCAGTTAAACTGGTTTATTTGCTTCTGTTAAAAATCCTTTTGGTTGTTTTACTGTTAATGGACTGTTACAAAACTCAGCAGAAAAGTTGGTATTTAATTTTCATCTATGAATATTTCTAAGGATTTTCTTGGGGGAGAAAGAGTGGTTCACCACTGCTTAAGAAACAGCCAGACATGGGCAGGCTCTGAACTAGAAAAGAGCTGAGTTATCTCTTTTTTAATACAAGCTACCTTATAGCACAGGGTGGAGAAATCAATACACCCTCACCCTGGTTATCAGAAGTGCTGAAAATATTCAACATTAAACAGTGGTGATATAAAAAAACCTAACACCCTCAGCCCTTGAGATTAAAAGTTGGATTTACTCTATTTTTCACAAGTCTGGTGCCACCAGGGCTCTGCCCAAGCACTGTGTGAGAATTGCTGGATAGAGAAAGCAAAGCTTTTGAAGGGCATTCAGAAGGCAAAGTAATTAATTATTTTAAAAATGAAACAAAACAGAAACAAAAAACCCACCTCAAAGTTGCTGGTCTTTAAGCTGCATTTTAAATTGTTCCTGCCAGCCAGAGCTTTTCTCCTGTAAGGCTCCTAGCATGCAGTAATATGCTTTTGGTCTGCTCAGATGCCATTTGAGTTTTGTTGTTTTATCACCTTTAGATAAAACTGGTCCATTTAAGGCTCCTGTTTCAAAGAAGTAACTTCAGGATACCTGGCATTTTGTCTTCTCCCCCTGTTATTTCAACGAAACCACAAAAAATAAAGAGTTTCTTGGCTTTTCTTCATTGCACTCAAAGGCCATTGGGGCTGAAGAGTCTCCTGGCTTGTGGCATCCTTCAGCCTGAGTTCTGAGGTGCTTTTGGCACACGTGCTCCTCTCTATCCTCCAGGTTTGTACTCAGATTTCAGCAGCTTTCCCCCTGTGCTCAGTGTCTCCTGAAATCAGGAGAACAATCTCCTCATTTTCACTACAACAAGCAATGCTGGGGTTTTACTCATCATGGAAAACTGCATTGCTTTAAAATGTAAATTTTGAAAAAGAGTTTATATTTATATCTTTCATCCCTCAGGTATCACAGGCTTTACAGCCCCTGTTTAATCATGGATTGATTGATGCCAATGGGAGTTTTCCACTGGCTTCCCTAGATCTTGGACAGGTCCCAGGGTGCAGCAGTGCAACAGGGGGATGCAGCAGCTGTTAAACCTCACGGGGTGATGCTGTAGAACAAGTGGAGATGCTTTGTCAGCCTGAATAAAACACAGGGAGCTCGTGGGTTGGATCTGACCCCTGAAGTAGCAGGAGGTTGGAGATAGGTCTGGGCAAAGAGCCTGGATTCCAGTGTTGATTTAATGACCCCTCCAAGGGCGTCCCTGCAGCCTCTGACTGAGCTTGGGACATTCTGAAGACGGAGGCTCACAGACAGAGGGGACCTGGAGGATGGCCCAGGGACCCAGGTGTGCTCCAAGCAGTGCTGGATGAGAAGGGAGGTTCTGTCTGATGCTCACCTCAGTCATTGTGCGGGAAGGGGAAATGAAGCCTGGAGGGGAGAGAGAGAAGGGATCCAACCCTCAAGAAGAGGGATGGGGGGTGATCCATGGGGAGACCCCACAGTCTTTGCATTGTCCCATGGACAAGGAGGTGTCAGGCCCCCAGTACAGGCTGGAGGAGCCCTGGCCTGGCCTCTTCTCCAGCCACAGTTTGCAGGAAGCTGTTTCCCCATCAGGATCTGCTTACAGCCCTTGAAATGCCTCCACACCGTGCTCGTTGTGTGGGGGGCACGTGCTGGGGTTTGCCCACAGAAATATCCATACATGGGGTGTAATATGGACATAAATCACATCACTTTTTGTAACAGGCTTGATCAATCTGTGCTGCAGATCCCCCACTCCCCCCATCCCTAATGATCCGTCTGTCTGCGGCACAAGATTAATAGCAGCCCGTTGGAGAACATTAAGATGACATTATCTGGAAAGAGAGCAAACACCATCTGAAATTAGGATTGGAATGGGATTGACAGTCCCAGTTTCTGCAGGAAAAGGTGAGTGACTCCTTGTTCCCATTAAAAAGCCCCTGGTGCACAGGTTGGCAGCAAAGTGTGGGCAAAGTTTTGCTCAGGGTGGCTCAGCCTCGGGGCCAGGATGGGGCTGGAGGAGCCAAATGGTGGCACAGCTCCATGGAATGCTGGAGATTATCCAGAGCATCACCCAAGGGTTTCTGAACACTGGGATTTCACACACATGGGACTAACAGGTACCTTCTCACACACAGCCCTGCATGAAGAACTGATGGATTCTCTTTTAAAGATCTAAAATCCAAGGGGCGAGGCCCCAAGAGAGGCTTCAAAGCCACCACCCTCCTGTCACACGTGTTCCAGAAGCTCAGTGCAAGGAGCCGACAGAATTGTCCCAACCTTCCCTCCTCTCCTCTGCTCCCTCTCCATTCCCAGCTCTGCCCCTCGACCTGTGCACAAAGGTAACTCCTCCATGTCCTCTACTTGTCCTGCTCTGAACTATTTGGTTGCAGCTTTTTCTTCTGAGCTCAGTACTAAAAATACTTTAAAGGTAAACCCTGGGGTGGCTCATTCCACCGGTTCACTCTGCTCCTGCCTCCTCCTTCCCCAGCAATTTCCCCACAGCCGAGCTGGCTCTTTTATCCCACTGGAAACGTGGTATTGATCTCCCCACTTTACAAAGGGAGGGGAAACACGGCCCCTTTCATCTTCTCCTTGCACAGACTGATCTCCTTGTCCGTTTTGCGTCTGATGACGGGAGGGTTTTAATCCGAAAGGATTGGAAATCTTTGCCTTATCAAAGAATCCCCCTGCTCGGTTCAGATGGGGGCTGCAGCTGCAGTGAACAGGTGGGAAAATAGGGAAGCAAAAGGGATGCCTGGTTCAGGAACCAGCCCCAGGTGTTTGTGGGGACGGGACTGCAAACCGAGCCCGGCCGAGCATCCTGTGGCAGAAACCCTCATGCAGAATGGCACCAGCCATGGCTCCAGGTGAAACCCAAACTCTGTCTTTGTGTAATTCCCCCCCTCCCTCCCACTTCTTCATTAACTCAGTTGTTTTTAAGCGTGAACGCCGGGGCTGTAAATCTGAGGCCATTTCGCAGGTTAGGTGAACTGTGAAAAGCAGATTTGCACAATTTGCAGATTGCTTGTTGAGGTGAGAGCTAATGCTGCTGACTCACGAGCTGAGCTGATGCTCTTGGCAATCCTTCCCCACTCTCCAGCTATTTCTATGCAGCCCTTCACCCCTCTCGGGTTTTGGCAGCATCCAAAGTTTACTCCAAGAACAGAAGTTTTCTGAATCCGGCAAAACCACCTGTTTTATCCCCGAATGATGCAAATGCACTGCAGTCTCTTCCAGACCCTGGCCCCAAACATGCTTTTCAGCAGTCTTAGCTCAGACCAGCAATTAGTATTCAGGCAGGAGAGCCTTGGGAGCGGCAGGAATGCCTCGCCTCCATCTTTATTCATAATCCAAAGGCGTGTTTGCTCTCCGGGCTGGGGTTGCTGCAGTGCCGGAGCAGCCGGCTCTGGCTGAACCCCACAGGACCTCTTAGGTGCTCCAAGGCTTTGTTGGTTTTTTAGCATTTCTGGATCCTTTCTGAGCTCAGGCTCTTGCCCAGCCCGAGAGGAGCAGAAAGCCCTCCCGGCTCAGGGGGAAATGCTCGGGCTGAGGGGCAGCAGCACCTCCCATCGTGTCTGCTTGGTTTTCTCTGCCCATCACAGCCACCTCCTGTTGCTCCTCATCTCCTCTTCACGCTGACATAAAGCTGCCTCCGGGTACGAGCTGTGTTTCCATTGATCACTTGGAATTCTGCAGCAGGGCAGGGGAGAAAGGTTTTCCTGCCCTGAGCATCACTCCCACTGACCCTGAAGCTCCAGGGCCTCCAAGACTGAGGAAAAACACTTGTTCTTCCAGGGCTTTTAGACTGGCATTTGTGCAGAAATGGGGATTTCTTTAATCCTGGCTTCTCACTGTGGTTTGCATTCTCCTCCCAGTGGATAATGAGCTCGGGAAGTTTAGCAGCATCTCCCAGCACCTGCTGTGTCCCTGGGCTGGGATTTTCTGGGAGGAAAGGATGAGGAGATGTGATGCTTTTGAGGAGCAAGTTTTGATCTCCCTGGCTGGGCCACCACGGTGTCCTGAGCTGCCACAGAAGAGCTGCCACGAGACAAACACCTCACAAGCTCCGTCCTCGCACTGCCCGGGGAGAGGCAGTGATAGATTAATCTGAACAAAGTTTGATCAATAATTTATGCTGGTGTTTTCACTCACCTGGGGCTTAGACAGACTTTGATATGATTTGATGGGGTCGGACCCACCCTGCTTTAATTAAACATGATGCTGAAAATTAAAAGGAAAACCTATTGGCTACTGGAACTGAAATCAATCTGTGATCAGTAACAAGAGGCTGATTAAAGAGGTGATGCCCAGAAAGGAACGGGCAGGTTCAGCAGACGCCTCCTGAAGGCGAGATTAGCGGGACATATTGAATGTAAATACAGCTATTGGCATTTTGTCACGGCGTGGCCTTTAGCAGCCGAGCTGTTTGTGCGCCTTGATGAATGGCTTTGCACCAGGGAGGGAGCTGCGGGAATTCAGGGCTGCGCTGGAGGCTCTCCCGGAGCATCACGGGGGGGTTGGATGGGGACAGCAGGGAGTGGGGGGAGCAGCAGCAGAGCTGAGCTGAGCCCCCTGTGCCCACCGCCCCCTGCCCGGGGAGGTTAAGGCAGCGAGGAACGCAGTTTGTCTGGGGTTTTGGCAGCGAGTTGCCCACCTTTGTGCAAAGGCAACCCCGTGTGGGACCCCAGGCATGGCAGGGATGGGGTCTGGGTGTCCCGGGTGTGCTCCTGCCTTTCCCTGTGACCTGAGCCGTGGTTGGGCTCTGCAGGAGCAGACCCCGCTCGGACCGGGAGCAGCGGGCGGGTTAATGACGGAGCCAGCGCTGGGCAGGCACTAATTAAGCAGCGTCGCATTCGCCCAGGCAAACGGAGATGCTCCAGGAGGAGAGGAGATACAGGAACGAGGTTGAAACCAGAGCTGACAGCACAAAACTCGGGGTGTGCAAAAAAGAGAGACGGAACGCTGTGCATTCGCTGAGAGCTCCTCACCCTGCAGCGGGGCAGCCTTTCAGGGGGCCCGGGGCCACCCCTCCTGCGGGAGCTGCTCCCACTGCTGTGACGAGGGAAAAGCCTGGGAGCACTCCCGGCCACAGCTCAAAGCCTGGAGCATCCCTGAGAGTGGGGACATTGCCCACCTCTCTTTGCAGGGCTGGATTTTTCACCTGAAAAGCAAAAGGAAAAGAAGCTGAAACGTTTCCTGTGTTTCCAGCCCACCCTCGCCTCTGTTCTATACCAGAGAGGCTGGGCACACATGGGTGGCCCATGTGTCACTGTCCTTTGCTCTCCTCTGCATGTGCAGCTCCGTGACAGACCCTGCAGAGCCCTGGACAGAGGAGACTGTGGGGACAGGGATGGGGATGGGGACAGGGACACGGATGGTTCCTTCCCTCAGCTGCTGCAATTGCTCTTTTTTTACTTCCCTGCCAGTTTACAGGAGGAAAGAGGTCCAGGATTTTAAGAGTTTCAGAGGGTGCAGGCAGGAGACAGAGTCCCCTGGGCAAGGCAGAGCTGGGGATAAGGTGCCCTCGAGTTGTGCTGTGCTGGGGGAAATGGCTGCATTTGGGGGCAAGGGGGGAAGCCTCCCTAGGAACAAGGTGACTTACTTGCCTTGGAGTAAGCCTTTGCCATCAATTATAAATAAACAGGATCGTGGAAGGAGCTCAGAAATGGTTTGTGTGTGATGGGCACCACGGCCACAGGGGGACAGGGACAGGGATGGGGCAGGTGAGGGACCTGCTGGTCACTCGGGGAGTTTGGAAGCTGCTTCCTCGCCCGCCTGCCTTGTTGGGGCTTTGATTCCTCTGACAGCATGCTGAAGGATTGATCTGAGCGGGGATAAATAATTCATGAGCTTTTTCGGGTTTTTTGAGCAGCTGTGAATTCTGAGACGTGAGCTCTGCACAGCAGACGCTGTTGGGACTAAAAGAACAGTTTGAGGAGAAAGCTGTATATTTTTGTTGTTGTTGTTGTCTGTTGCCGTTTATAATTTTTAATCTCCTTTCTCCTTCTCTCCTTTATTTTTTTGTTCATTGTTTTCTTCCCACACACGAGGCCGGTTTGTTCCTGAGGCTCTCAGCAGGCGGCTGTGGCAGAAGCAGCGTCCCACCGCGAGTGGATGGCTCCACCAGCCGAGGGCACTGGGCGGATCCATGCCCTCTGCCTGCAGGGAGATGCTTCCCGAGGGTGTTCCCTGCTCACAAGTGCACCTCAGATCCACCTCTGGCCGCTGCCACCTACGGAGTCTGTGCTGCTCCAAGCCCTGAAGTTCAGGGGGGTTGGATAATGCCTCGATTCCTGTCTCACCATCAGGGATCCCCTGGGAAAATGAGAGTGGGAGCAGAGCATGGAGGGGAGAGAAGCTGAGGACCTTTCCCCAGGGGTGTTTGGGCACAGGGCTAGAAAAGCTGGTTGACAAAACAGCATCTGCCCAGCCTGGGCTGCCAAAACTGCCCCCTGCCCCGGGTGAAACCTCTGTGACAACAGACAGGTGATTAAATGGTATTTAATGTTTCCCAGGTTATCTGGTAGCATTTGTTAGCTGAGACCCCTCCTAAATCTTTACCATCAATTTAAAATCAACCGTGCAAAGATGTGAACGTTGGAAGGAGAAGAACTTCCAGCTTAACCCCCTGATTTCACTGAACACCCATGGGCTGACTCCAAGAGATCCCAGGAAGGGAAAATGGGGTTCAAAAAGGAAAGGAAAAATTAATGATAAAAATATTCTCTTGCAAGTCAGCCAGAAGTTTTATAGCTGGGTTCCCAGTGGAGGCAGGCGGTGCAGGGAGGCAGCCACATCTGGGGGGATCTGCTAATGCCAACACAAGTCAGTGCGGAAAAATCTTTGTGGTAGAGAAGTTTATTTAGGAAAACAAGAACAAGAGGCAGTCCCTGCCGTGCTGAGAGGTCTGTGAAGCTGCCTTGGGAGCCCCTGAGAGCAGCGGGCACTGCTGCTGCCATCGGCCTGCCGTGGAGGGGAGGAGGGAGGTGAAGCGGGAGCTCTTTGCCTTCCTGCCCCCCAAACCACCCCAAGCGCTGCTGTCTGAGCCCAGAAAGCCCCTTCCTGGGATGCAGGGCTTGCAGCTGAGCTGGTGGGGGGGTTCTGCAGCCTTGAGGGGAGAGAGAAGAGCTGAGACTGGACATGTGTCCCTCATGCTCTGCACGGCTGAGATCTTCTCCAGGGGCAAACCCTCACCGTGCCCTGGGAAAGGGATGGGGCTGGGCCCTCAGTGGCTCCACAAGCACTGTTTATGCCTTTCACTCCAGGATGGGCTTTTCTTTGTCCCTCCAAGCAGCTCTTGTTGGCCAGAGCAGCAAAACTAGTACAAAACGTTTATGGGGATGTGTTCGTGTCCCAGGGAGGAAGGTGTGGTGGAGGTTTTCACCACGTCACCTGACTCTTCCAGGATTTCATTTGTTTGCTGTAGCAAACATTGGACGTGGGAGGGGATCTTCAGGGACGTTGGGGTCACCATTCCCAGGAAGTCCTGCAGGTCCTTGGCTCCCAGGAGCTGATGGACATTTCCCTGCTGCAGCTCCTGAGCGGGGAGAGGATTCCACCCTGATGGGCACTTGGGGCTGTCTCATCAGCCATGAGCAGTTTCAGGCTGATGAAAATTATTCATGAACTTGTGCCGAATTGGATGAGGACTTGATGAATGGGGGGGTTGGGTTTTGTGTCAAAATGTTTCTTCATAATCCTTAAAAGATGGAGTATCTTGACTCTTTGTTTTGAAATGATGTGAAAGTAACTAAATTTGGCCAACACTAATTTCATAAAGAAGGAGAACACCTACACAGCGTGAGGCATTAGGTTTAGTGGCAAAACATTCTCAGTATTTTTTTTCAATTGCTTATTTTGACAAGGGATGGAAATAGGAAGCTTGGGGCGATTTGGTTTGGGGTTGGTTTTTTTTCCTGAAGGCCACAGTAGTTTTTATATGCCTGCCTTTTGCTAGGTGGGTGGAGGTGCTCGAGAGCAATAAAGCAATATTTGTACTTTAATTCTTGGCCTGTTCCAGAGAGGAGGAGGAAGATACTTCAGCAACAGTAAGTTATCTCCAATATCAGCCAATTAATTAATCAGTCTCTGGGATCCAGCTGCCAAGGCAGTTTAGCTGGATTTTGTTTCTCTTTGGTGGCTTAATGATGCTCACAACTTTTCCTTTGGACAAGGTGATGGACCTGCGGCAGTGAAAACTTGCCGTCAAGAGCTTGGATCTGCCCATTCCCACCTGGCTGCCACAGAGGAGGCACAGCTGTACCAAGTAGAGGAGATAAACACTTGAAATGTGCGATGAAGGAGGCTTCAAACATCTCTGCTACCTGCAAAATAGATTTCTGTTTCCAGCTCCCCTCCTGAAAGCCACAGAGATCACAGGGAGAAGCTTGGAATAGGTGGAAGTCTATGGCGAGACATTACTTATTCATGGCTTAGTGTGTAATCATCCCCGTGAAGAGCTGGGCTGGGAAGGGTCACTGTAATTCAGACGGATCCTGCTCACACATGTCCATGTTGGGTTGGTGGAGCCCAGCACTGAGCAGGACAAGGAGAGTGGGACACTCACATTTCTTGCAGTTGGAAAAACACAGGGAGGGGCTTTTCTTGGAAAACACTGCTTCAAACGTGGTCCTTGTTGAAGAGCAGAGCAGCTGCCTGCTCTGTCCCAGTGCAGAGAGGTGAAGAGAGCACCTTCCCTTGGAGCTGTGTCCTTGAGGGAGGTGCAGCACCACCACGCTGGCTGTGACTGGGAGGCCTTGAAGAGGTTCAACAGCTGAAAAGCAGGAAGGGAGCAGGCTCTGTCCCACATTTCCAGGGTTCCTGTAGGAGCTGAGGGGTGCTGCAGGATGCACACGGTCCCTGGGTGTGCTCCTCTCCCCCATCACTGCTGCGAGCGCCAGGGTGATGAGCACCGGGTGCTGCATCCATCCCGTGCGATTCCCGTGCTCCTGGACAAGTTGTTCCTCCTCAGAAATGGTGGCACAAAAGCCGGTGGGAGAGGAGGCCCGTTGTGGGAGGAGGAAGCCGGTTCCATTAATCAATAGGAGATCAAATGCTCCCGGCCGGAGCGCGCGCTGCAATTACGAGTATGAGATTTGCGGGTAGTTAGCACATCGCTGCTAATTAATTTGCTGTGTTACAGGGTCTGGCAAAGGGCTTCCGGCGCCGAGTCTCCTGCAATAATTCACCCAACAGAGAAAATGAACCATAATGAGAGTTGATGGACAGCTTCAGCGGGCAGGACTTCATCCCATGTGGGAATGCCACTGCATTCCGAGCTGCTCCTGAAGCTTTCCACTGCCCCAGACACCAGTGTGGAAGGAAGGAAACCTCTTTTATTTTAGCCAAATCTGTGCTGATTATTCGGGGAACCGGAATTTATTTGCTGTTAGCACCTTTGACTTTAAAAGTGCCTCATAAACCTGAACAACACCCACAGCACTGCTGTCAATCAGACACGGACACCTCCGTCCTGCAGGTGGGAAGGAATGGTGGTGGAGATGGGATCCCCAAATCCCCCCAGCACAGCAAGAGCAGGGGACTGTGGGGGACCCTGTGTCCTCCTGATGTTGTCCAGACCACGCTGGTTTCTGGTGTGGTCAGCAGAGATGGGCACAGGGTGTCCATGCCTGAATGTCACCTGCCCTGTGCAAGGTCACCTGTGCTGCACTTGTGGTCCTCGACCATCCCAGCTGCTCGCAGCTGTCACTGCACAGCAGATTTTCAAAACAAAAATGCAGGAGAGAACTGATCCTGGATGCTCAAAGGATGTCTGGGAGCAGACAACCTGCTCTTGCACGCCTGGCTGTGGCCTCTCTGGGGCTCCTGTCCTGGCTGGGACCCGGGGCTGGCTGCTGGCACTGACTCCTCCTGAACGGCACTGGGTGCTTCTCGGGGCCTTGCACAAGTGCCCAGTCTGCTCCTGCCTGGAGCCAGGATCTCATTAGCTCACAGTCCAGCGTTGGGCTGGTGCTGCATGTCTGACTGCATTTGTAATGCTCCTGCCCATCGTGGGCCTGGGAGTTGCTTCTCCCCCCAAAAGCAGAGGATGCTCAGGGGCTCCTGTGTAGATCGATCCAGAGAAGGGGCCTGAGTGCTTCCAGGAATGGGACTGGAGCTTGGTTTGGGGTGAATGTCACCCTGAGGCATTGGGTAGCAGCTATCCTAGAAGCCACTCCTTCCACCCACTCCCAGAGGCTCGTCCTTGCTCCTTTGATCAAACTGAAGTATTTATTCTGTGTGCCCCCAGATGCTACCAGCAGAGCTGTGATGTGCCGTAGCCCAGGTGTTCAGGACAAACCCAGGTCACTCTGCAAAGCTGGGTGCTGGGGGTCTCCATCCCCGAGGGATACCAGGCTGGCCCAGGCTCCCTGCTGCAGGCTGTCCCCTGACCTCGGTAAGTCACTCACAAGGTGGGTCCTGGGGAAATTCAGGCTGGACAGGGCCTCGGGAACAGCCTGGGTTCCTCTCCCCTTCTTTTGTGTGCAAAACTGATAAAGAAAAAAAGGAAACAAACCCCAACCATAAAACCAAATCAAACCCAACCAGTTCTTCAGCTTTATTTGGATGGAGGCCCAAAACACAGTCTGGCGAGGCCCCGCACGGCGCAGATGGAAATCCTATCTGGGGCTACTGACTCACAGCACTAAAAAAAACCTGTTAGTCAACGTTCAAAAGGGCTGGAGCTCCTGAAGAAACCCTCCATGGTCCCCAGGGGGATGCTCCACTGGGACTGCTATGGGTAGGGGACTGTTCCCTGGGAGTTGCATCCCCCTGGGCTGCTCCAGGGGCGATGGGTGTTGAGCACTCAAAGCCTCAGCTGGGTAATGATGTGGATGTTATCGACCAAGATCTTCGTCTCCCGCTCTCCTGTTTACTGATTTCCCATCCCTCCCCAGTGCACTGCATTTTTTAATCCATCCAGGTCATGGCCTGCTTGAGTGGGGCCAGCCACGGGGTCAGTACTAACGATATGCTAATGAGGCTGGGGCAATCAATTCCCCCTAATCAGGCAATCGATCCCCACTGCAGGTGCTCCTGATCTTGGGCTGTGCAGGAGCAGCATCTGATTTTATTGTTGAGGGGTTCTTTCAAGCTGTCACAGCAGAAACAGACTTGGAGGAGACTTATAAGGCTTATAATGAAAAAATTATTTCAAAAAAATTAAAAAGAAGGTTTGGGGATTGGGAGTGCTGTCTTGCTGGAGGTGCCTGCTACGAAATAGCAGGGTTTTAGTGGGTTGTTGGTCTCCTGTCTGCTGTAGTAGCCACAATCAGATGCACAGGAGCAAGCAGGAACAGGATTTTTGATCCCCTGTAATATGTTTGAGCCCTCTAATAGGTTTTAGTGTCAACTATTTTTAGCTCAGGGAATTTCCTGAGCCTGGTATTGTTTGCCCCATCTCATCGAGCTCCTCCTTCACTCTCCCCTTCAGTTTTTTTCCACCCATGGATAAGAATTTCAGCAGCTCAGCTGATATGGGAAAACCCATTTAACCATCTCTAGTCCTTGAAACAGGAAAGGTCACCTGAATCGTCCCCTCTGCACCTGGAAAAGGAGACGGCGTTGGGAAGGCAACTCTGCAAAGCCTGCACACGCTTCCCACTCCTTGGGTTTCAGTGTCTCATTGCAGCTGGAAAGGCTGGAATTAAAGTTGCATGTGTGTAATGTCACACAGTCCCAGCGTGGGAGTAGGGATGAGCATCCACCCCAGGCCTCCAGCACGTGGATTTAATGGCAAACACTCTCACACTGAACCCAAACAGTTCCTCCCTGGGTTCGTGGTGACACTCAGCTCCTGGCACAGCCTCGCTCAGCCGAGCGACGCCAGGATGGCACCAGGGCCGGACCCGTTCCTGGGCCCCAGCAGGAGCTGCAGCACTGCCACCCAGCAGGCTCGCTGGGTTAATTAGAGGTGTTGGGATTTATGCTTTTGCTTGGGGCAAAACCCTCTCTCCAAAACAGCCCTGCCCTGAATTAACCCGGGCGGCACCCAGAGCCCTCCACGGATCCACACAGACGCCTTCACCGGGGCTCAGATCCCGTGTTCTCCCTCAGTCATGCCCAGTTACTCCCAGGGAAATAAAATAAGGAGCCAAACAGCAATAAATGCACTTCAAAACTGACCAGTACCTCTGAAGTGACAGCAGCTGGGGGCAGAAGGAGCAAACCAGTCCCTGGGAGGGAAAAGCACTGGCAGCACCAGACAGAGCTTGGGAGCAGGGGATGGCCAGAGGTCCTGCAAAGATGATGGAAGAGCTGCTTGCTTGAATAATGTGGTGGGTGGCAGAGATGGAGGCAGCTCTCAGGGTGCACCAGGAAGTCACCAGTGCTGCCCACGGTGCCAGCATGGGGCTCACCAGCAGCGTTTGCCCTGTCTGGGGAAAGATGGCAGGGAGGTGTTTGTGTTATAGGGAGGTGAATCTTGCTGGACACATCTTCTGGCAGGTCAATTAATTCTGCACCTTTTTTCCCCCTGATCAACCTGTCAGTTCCAATATTATCAGTAATTAGAACACATGTCCAGAGTCCTCTAATGCAGTGTGAGCCGTGAGCCGTGCTCATCCTGGGCTGATCCGGTTGCACATCCTGGCACCCTCACCAGCATTCCCAGTGCCACGGGGCACACTCGTACCTGCGGCACTCAGGTAACCACGGGCTGCTCCCGGTCCTGCCCGTGTGACACAGCAGCTCCCGCCAGCGCTGCTGAGTCAGCAGGATCCTCGCTCCAGCTGAGTCAGCAAAAGCACCGTCGGTGCCGGGCTGTGCCCCTGGGAAAGCGGGCGCTGCATCCGAGGGGGAACAGCCACAAACGAGCTCTGGCAGATGAAGCGGTGGCAGCAGTGAGATGCTTCTATCTGTCCGATGTCATCTGTGGCCACACAGTGATCCCGGTGTAGCGCCAGCACGGAGGGGACCGGACGAGAAGTCGGCCCCGCAGGCACTTGGTGACAGGGGATGTTACAGGTGAGGTTACAAGTGAGGTTAAGGCAGTTTTGGTCCCACAATCACCCCAGGACTGGATTTACCGTGCTGGGCTCTGAGGTCCCCGAGCACAGACTGAGTGGGTGCCACCCCAGCAGAAGCTGCAGGGCTTTTCAGGGCTTTTTTCAGTGCCCCAGGTGGGGCAGTGGGCTCCCCAAACTTGGGGGTCACTGCAGCCATCGAGCTTTGCACAGAGCTGCAGCCCCAGCTCAGCCCCTGCCCTGGCCAGAAAGCAATGGGGTGTTTGGGGGGCTGAGCTGGGCACAGTCACCTCCCCTCCAGCACCCCCTGTGCCAGCCTCTCCTCATGTCCATCCCCTCCTGCTTCCCTCCAGCATCCTTGTCTTGGGATTGGCGTGTCCCTGGTCTCGCTGCAGCTTGTCATTGTCACCAGTTACAGCTGGAATTGGCATCGCCCCTCTCAAGGCCGGGAGGAGTTTTGGGGTTATCTCTGCGCTCTCCCCAGGCTCCACTTTCCCACCACCACGCTCCCCTCATCAGCAAGAAAACTGTCTTTTCCTAACTCTTATTAAGCCCTAATTTTCATCTTATTCATTACTACCAAGTCATTAAGCTGGCAAGGAATGGAATGAGGTGAAATGAAAAGAATTGAAAGAGACCAAAGAGTTTGGGGTGGTTGGGTTATTTTTTAAAAGAGAGCAGACAATAATCTCCCAGGATTAAGCAGGTGAGAGCAGCTAACCCTGTGGAAGGGCATGTAGGACTCAGAGACGAGCTTTCTAATTAAAAAGAGGCATTGAAGAACCCCGGGGGGCATCTGTCTGCTCCTCCCTGCTCAAGGAGGTGACAATGAGGACACCGGGCACTGTCGACTCCAGGACCGTGAAGCAAATCCTCCTTCACTTCAATAAAGCTCAAATAAAAGCTGCTGAAATTGGGTGTTCTGGGGACATTGTGAGGCTCCCAAAACCAGCCTCTGCCACAGTCTGTCAGTGCCACACTACAGCCCTGAGCTTTTATATGTATATACACACACCTGTATATGGGGGGGGGAGTAAACATTTAGGGGTATTACTTAATATATTGATATGTTAGATATAAACATGCTAATATAGTAATATGTATAAATACATTTCAATATATGTCTGTATGTATAAAGCCATTGCTTTCAGGAAACAATCTTTGACTCAGGGCTCCTGGCACAGACCTGGCTCATCATCTCCTTGCTCTGGGATGGGGCTTGGATTTCCCTGGTGAGCATCTGGGAGGTGCTCACAGCCCAGCTTTGAGAAGACCCGAGCATCCCATCCCTCAATGGGTTCCTAACACCCCCATTCCCAAACCCATCTCCCACACAGGCTCGCAGCCGCTGGGCAAACCCGAGGGATCGGCTGCTGCCTGGGCATGTCACACCAGTCCGTGGCTTTTTTCTATTTTTATTGTTGTTTCCTCAGACTGAATTAAAATAACAGTTCTACAGAGAAATGTCAGAGCTGCCAGAGGAATCCCATCTCTCTGGTGACTTCATTAGCGCCAGTGCCTCCAGTCAGCAAAGTCACGGGGCTTTATTAGCGCGTGGTGGGTTTTTTTCTCTTGCCCTCACATGCAGAACCCTCATTAGTGGGAAGATGGAGCACTAAAGAGTCCCGTTAAGTTTCCATCCAGGTTTGGTTTCATCTCCTCCTTTCCTGACACGAGGCCCCACCACCTCCAGCTTCACCGGCAGCAGGAGCATGTGCACATCTCTAATCACCTCTCTTCCTGGTCTGGACTGGTGTTACTGGTTTTAAACTCACCTGGGCAGAAAGGTCTGAGTTCCTGGGGTCCTGATTCAGCTGGTACCCAGCAGACTGGGGTTTGTTTCCAACCCGCTGCTTCCAGCCCTACTTCACATTCCACACAGCCCTGGGTGAATTGTGACCCTGCCAATCTCTCGTTCATTTTTGATGCATTCTGGATTGTAAGAGGCTGTTATTTTATGATGGATTAATGATGCTGTATTTGCTTTTAGCCTGTTTTATGGTGCCCCAAGTGCCTTGGCTGTAACTCTTCTGTTTATTTGTTTTATTATCCCAACAGGCTGCTCACAGAGATCACTGTGGAAACACCCCCTTTCCCCACTGTGGGCTCCCCCAGCGAGGCTGGAGGAGATATCGCACCCCAGGTAAGGCACAGCTCACCTGTGCCGTGGGAATGGTGCTTTGGAGCTGCACTTGGGGGATCAGGTGTGCTGGTTGGGAGGTAGGGGCTGCCTGGGCAGGGAGGGGATACTGGAAGCAGTAGCTGCTTTAATTCAGTGACTCTCTCGGTGCATCCACTCATTGTCTGCAGGGCTGGGCGTGGGCACTACCCTGGAGCAAGAGGAGCTGGAGCAAGGAGCCAAGGGCTAAGGAGAAGAAGAGAGGAGCTGTCACTGCTGCAGGTCACATCCATTTTTTGCCATCCCCACAGCTGGAGCCTTTCTCCGTCCTCACCTGGGTGCAGGTGTGCTGCTCCTGACACAGGCTGTGCAGCCAGGTAAGGTCTGAAAGGCAAACACAGGCTCGGGGTTCTCCCCATCTTTGGGGATGACCTTGGGGGTCGTCCCATTGTCCCACCTCCCCTCCCCTCCCTGGGCGGTTCCCCACTGCCTTCCCTCCCTTCTCCTCCCCTCCCCAGGGGCTGGAACATTTGCACACAGGTATCTGAGTACTAATAACCCACATTAACACCTTGGGCTGGTGAGTGTCACCACCAGGGGCCAGACTCTATTGCAGCTGAAAGCCTGGAAATTTCCAGTAGCAATTTCTAGCAAATTTCCTCCTAATTTCCAGTAGCAAAGATCAACTGGGAGCTTCAGGGATTAGAGCAGTGGGTTGGAGGGGGAAACAAGAAATGAAAGAGGAAAATAAACATAAAAGTCATAGAAAACAAATAGCTGGCAGTAATTCCATTAAATCAGATGTTTTTAAAAGGAAATATTAAAATATTAACTATGTAATTAAGTATTTATTAATTAAAAAAGAAGCCAAGCTGCATTAAGCTGAGCAAAGCCCAAATCATGTGCAAATTCTTGTTTAGCTCAGCTGCCAACTCAATGGACCTTGATTGTGTCTCCCAGGGCCTTGGGCTCGGGTCTGTCGAAGGGACAGGGAAGCAGATTTGTGCTGAAGTTAGAAGACCAAAATCCCCTCAGCATTTCCAGTTTCCAGTTCTCCCTAGGTAAGAGCTGCCCGTGTTGGCTTTTCCAGTGGCTCCTTCCTGCAAATCCCCACAGCTGCCTGTGGAGCTGGGCTGGCGATGGTTTCCCTGGCTGTGCATTGCTGCCATTCCTCCAGCTTCTTGGCAATCCCTCCTCTGGTGGCATCCAAGCGTGCTGGGACCCATGTGCTGCTGTCCTCGACCTCCCAAACTGCAGGAGCTGGGTGTGGAGGTGAATCACTAAGGCACAGACTGGGATGTCTCAGCAACTGGTTTGGGGGAGACCTCGGTGTCCTCCTGCGAGGAGCTGGTGTCCCCAGGCCTGGGACTTGCGTGGCTGGAGCTGGTGCCAGGGTCACATTGAGCTCTCCCAGCCTGGGGAGCACGAGCTGTCTGGTGCCTCTGACAAACTCATCTGTCACCGAGTGAGGGCCATGGGCTGCGAGACGCCGCAGAAGAGAGAGAATTAAAGAGGGAAAGAGCAATCAATACATTATTTAGCAGCAGGAATGCAAATGACAAAAAATTAATGAGGCCTCTCCCCCCACCCCGCACCCTTCCCCCAGCCCTCCTTTGCTGTAAGATTGCTGACAAATTCTCTGGAAAATATCAAAACAGCCGGAGGGTGTAACCTGCCAGAGTGATGCACCATTATCTATTATTGATGGAAACCTTGACAAGTTCCCTTTAAAAAAAGGAGAGAGAAAGGGAGGGAGAGAGGGGAAAAAATTGCATCTAATCTTTGTTTTAAAGCTACAGTTGCTCATTTTCTCTTCCCCGAGGGCAGCTAAGCAACAGAAGTTGTCATGGTGGTGTCACCGTGTCGTGATGCTCCCTGAGCCCCAGCGTGGCCGGGAGCCTCCGGGCTGGGCTGGGCTGGGCTGGCAGGGAATCTACAGGGTGCGTATGGAGGAGGAATATTTGTTTCTTCCCCTGTAAAGAGTCTTTTAAGCCTCATTTAAAGATGAAATAGGGCTGAGCTGGCAGAGACGGCACTGGGGATTGTGTCTGGGGAGAAGTTGGGGGCTTGGGGTAAGAGGGAGGGAGAAGATGATCAAAGCAAGCCATGTGGCAAATCAGGGAGGAGAGAGGGGCTGCGGGACAGGAGGAGGAATTCCTGGTAGAAAAAGTGAATGGGGGGAAAAATATCCTGCAAGTCCCTGAAGTGTATCAAACCCCGTCCTGAGCAGCAGAGAGGCGAGAAGCCACGGCAGCCAGCACAGAGCCACTATCAAACAGGCTGGTGAGGGACACACTGCAGGGATTAATACTTAATAAATGTCACTGGCCTCCTGACAGCTCCTCTGCTTTTGGCCTCTTACAGCAAACCAGCAAAACCCTCAAATAAACCATGTGGAGCAGGTGATCTCAGCTGCTCCTGTTGTCCCTTCACCCTGAGCCAGTTGCAGCCTGTCCCTAGTCCTGCTGGTGCCACCGTCCCCCTGCCACACAGGGGGCAGCTGGGCTGTGTTGGCTGCAGACCCCCCTGTCCCACCCAGCCCTGGGGATGCTGTCAGCTGCAGGGCAGGGGGACAAGCCAACGGAGCCCCCCCAGCATCCTTCCCTCCATCCCCTTGACCCTCCTCGAGCACCCACCTGGCCCTGAATTTATAACCTGCTTTCCTTTCTCTGCTGTGCCCTACTGACATCCCTTGCTGCTGAGGAGGTGTGCAGCTCTAGGGAGGGAGAGCTGTTGTTGCAATGTGGGCAGGAGCTGTGGGCTCCCACCTGTGTCATCGTGCCTCAGTTTCTCCAGGCACAGGCTCTCACTTTGAGGTCCAGGATGAAGGACACCTCGTAGATGCCCGTTATTATTATTCACTGTTGCTTTTTTATAGGTCCTCAAAAGTCTTTCTCTCATCTCACAGCCAAGTCCATCAAGGATGCTTACGGGATCTATTCCAGGCACATGCTGAAATCCAGCTCCTGTTTCCCCATCAGTAGCTCTAGGCCTGTCCTCAGGCTATTTAATGTGGAAGGTACAGGAATTACCCCCAGAGATTTATTTCCCCACCCCACTGTCCTGTCTTCAGCTGAGTCCATGCCAGAGGCCCCAGATCCTGGGCAAGACAGTTTGTAGCTTATTAAATTTAACCCTGGCAAACACTGCTGTTGTTCCAGTTTATGCCCACTGGCCTTGAAGATCCTGCTGAACTCCACATTCCTGTGAATCTTCATGGCAGGGCACCCTGCAGCTCTGCCTGTTCTTGGTTTGAAAGGCACCATCCTCAAATTGCATTGAATGGCTCCTGTTTTGGTGCTGCAGGGGCAAATTTGTGCTCCCAGCCACCTCCTCCACCCCAGTGCTTTGTATGCCTCTGCCATGCCCTCCACATCTTCACCTCTATCCCGTCCCCTCTTCTTCTAAAACTAAATAAGTCCTAAGTCTTTTTAATCTCTTCTCATGGATTATTGATACTATTTGTTGCAATTCTTTGGATCTTTTCCATTTGTGCTCTATCCTGGCTGAGATGATGGGGTGATGATCAGGCTCTGTTGAAGGTGAAGTTTATAAAGTCACAGCAGCAACATTTGCAGTTTTGCCACCTCTCCCTGCTCTGTCCAAACCCTCTCGCTTTGGGAAGGTGCAGCTCCTGCCCATCACATTCCCTGCTCCTGGACCTCCCTGCAGCAGTGCCAGGCTGCTTCCCTTTGGGTTTATCTTTCATGAAGAGCCCATCCACCTGCAGAAGGATCTGTGGTTTTCTCCGTGTGTTTTGTTGCAGTAGTTGAGATCCACAGTCGCGTTTCCCAGCCCCTGCTCTTTTTTGAGTTCTCGGTTCCTCAGCCACTGCTGGGACTCATGGAGCTCTTTTGAGTCCCTCCAGGCCTTGTTGCTGCATGGTCCAGAGCCCCTCTGGACCCCCCAGACACAGAGGTGATGCTGCTGCTCCCCGTGGTCCCTTAGCAGCATCCCTGTGTAATGGGGAGCAAACGTGTTTTCCTTCTTTGGCTCGCTCCAGCTCTCTCCCAGCACATCCACAGCCTCAGCAGCTCCTCGTGTTTGCAAATCCAAACCCACCAGGGGGTGGTGCAGGCAGTGCACAGGCTCCCGTTTAACTGGGGAGGTGGCCCAATTTATACAAAATTATTTTGGTCCTTGGGAGATCTTGTAAGCCCAGGGGGTGGCAGGCAGGGCTCCCCACTGCCTTCTCTTTGTGCCCTACTCTTTGGGGTCTTGGGGGGACAAAGCCCCTTTGCCAAAGGGCTTTCCCCACTCATCCAGCTCACCTGGATACTTATTAGTTAAATATTAGTAGTTGAATCACTTCATTTTTTTGTTATTGGAAGGCAACTGGGCTGATTCCCTGATTTTATCCCTTGGGTTTTCTTCAAGTTGGAGTTTGGCTTTTACTGCTTTTCCAGCTTGCTGAGGGGTTATTTTATTCCTGTTGCAGCCACAAGGAAATGAGTCTTGATGTCCATCTGAAAGGTGCTGCATGCTGAGTTTTCTGCCATCCAGACCATAGCAGTGTCAATTTTATCAGAAACTGAGCTAAACCCTGCCCACCTTTAAGCTGGGGAGAAAACAAGATTTGGTCCCATGCTAATTGTACTGAAGGCTGAGTGACCTTTTTCCTTTCTCTCCTGACTCCTTGGTTAAATCCAGCCACCCCTAAGCATGCAGGAAACATCCCCCAAATACCACAGCCTGCAGGGAAGCACAGAAGGCCGAAAGAAGCAAAACGAGGTAACAAAGCTGGGAAGGCAATTGGAGAGGCGATTGCTCATTTGAGGCTGCCAAAGAATTGCGAAGCTCCAGCTCCTGCAGTGGGACCCCCCCCCCAGCCCAGGTAGGCAGGCTCTCAGCTGACAAGGAAATCAGCATTTCATGGAGCTGAAGGTCACCCTTGGGCCAGCTGTGGGGGGACAGAGAGCAGCTGCCGTGGTCACCATGGTGCTGGAAATGTCATGTCCAGCCAGAGCATTGGTTTTGCTTTTCTATTGTCTGTTGTGCTAAAGAAAGCTTTGTTGGCAAATGTACTTCATGGGAAGTTTATCTCCCTGCTGCTGACTTTGTGCAAAGCAAAATAAGAAAGAAAGAAAGTAATAATAAAAAGAATCCAACATAAATTCCCAGGTGGAATCAGGAGGTTAAGTTAAAAAAAAAAATAAGGAAGGAAGAAAAAAGACACCAAACAACCCATCAGCACCAGCTTGATGATGAAGAGAAGCACTGTGGGCTGAGGAATAATGGTTTGAAGTTTGCATCGTTATCAGAGAGATGTGCCCCACATTTACAATGCTCTCTGAAATGTATTGGGGCTTGTGTGGTGTAATGGGAGGGACATGGGGGTCGGTCAGTCCCTCCTTCAAGGCCAGGAGGGCCAAAATGAAGACTTGCATGGGACATTGCAGTTTGTCACCCTGCACGAGAGGGACCTCGGAGGGGCTGGGTGGGAATCACTGGTTCATGTTCATATCAACTGCCAGGCTGGTTGCTGTACTCATTAATGAGGTCCTGAGGTGTCTGTGCCTTTCCTGTCTAATTGCAAAGGTGAAAGGGCTGTTTTACAAAAGGGGAAACTGAGGCACAGAGAGGCCAGCCCACCCCAAGTTATCTTTTTCACTGAAAGCAAATGAGTTTCCTCTCTGCCGTGCACATCCTCCGTGCTGGTGCCACTCTCTGTCCAGAGGCAGCGGTGCCTTACCCGAGCCTGGATCTCCTGCAGTCTTCAGGATTCAGCACGTCTCACTCCTGACCTGCCACAGGCTCGTTTATTCGGTGCTGGGCTCCCCAGGTGAGTTTGCCAACACAGCTCATTCCTGCCCTGCAAGACCTCTGCTATTTCAGACCACGACTACCTGCAGCTCCCCCAGGCTTCTCCTTCCTGCAGCTGCTGTCAGCTGTACAGACCGTATGGAGCTTCAGCAACATGGGCAGGTGACACTTTGGCTTGGGCACAAGGTCTCCCCACCCGGGATTGGCAAGGAGAGGAAATCTAGGCTGTCACGTCCAATTGTACTTTTCCCTGGGTGACCTTTGTTTACATAACACAATTTTTATTATTTGACTTTGTAATATTGATTTTGATTTCCTTTTTTGATTCATTTTTGTTTCACTCTTTCCTGCTGGGAGTGACTTGGTTCACCTTCAGCATCTGCTTGCTCTGTAGTGTGAGGCAGGAAGGGTCACTTGTCCATGGAAAATGACCTGGAAGGCAAGCCAGGTTTTAAAGAGGGCTTGTGTATGAGCTGGGCTTGCTTCTGGTGCTCTAAATTGGGCCCCTCCATCCTGTCCTTCCTGAATACCCCTTGGCTTTATGGTGAGTTGTCTCCCTCATCCAGAGGTGGATGGGAACTGCATGGCAATGAAGCAGGTCTGGATGTGGAACTCCTCCAGTCTTTGCTGGCAGTAGGACCTGCAGGACCATCTTCTGATGAAAGGCGGAGTTTGCCACAGAAATGTGTCCATCTCCTTGTGTTCCATCTTCAGCAGTGACCCATGATGATGCTTCAGATGAGGGAAGAATTCAGTTGCAGCAGGCAGAGTCTAAGGGAAATTTCCCACAGACCTGGTGTATCCAGCAGCCTGTGCCATGAGACAACAAATTCCCTCTCCTCTGCTTGCTCAGTGCACAGAGGTTGGCCAGGGTCTGTGATGCAGGGCACTAGGGGATGTTCAAGCCATCCAAAGGGGGTGGGCTTGGGACCATCTGTGTCTCTGGGAAGACGCCCTCATTATCTGCAAGTGGAAAGGACTGCCCCAGGATATCCTGTTCCCTTCCTCTGAAAGAAAGAGGATCTTCCCACCTTTCCTGTCCTCAGCAACACAGACTCCAGAGCCAGAAGGGTCAGGTCTTCAGAGACCCTGCTCAGAGCTGCTTTTACTCTTCAGGGGCAGCACAGACAGACCATGATGGGGTCAGCAAAGTCAGCAGCCGAGCTCCAGCCATGCACAGCAGAGATCTTTATTCAATTACCTGCCACTATCCCAATAAACCCCAGGAGGATGAGCCATCGATGTGAACCTCCATGTGTGGGGAGGTGAAAGGACAGCCAGACGTCTGACCACTGAGGAAGTTTCTGCTGACAGAAACACCTTGGAGTGCCAGACACCTTGTTAGCCAGTATATATTGTGCTGGTGATTCACATGCTTATGTTTCCACTGTGAAATACAGTCCCCAGTGGAGGGAGAAGATTAAACCAGAGAAAGAACCGTTACAGCCTTCCACCCTTTCTCCTTCCATCCTCACCTTCCTAATTACTTTAAATGTACAAACGGTTTGTCATAAACTGTTAAATATCTCTCTCATGTTTTTTTTTTTAATAATCCCAGGGCCTGGGGTTCTTCTCAGTGTCCCTCCTCAGACCCACCTCATCCCCTGTGGCACTGTGAAGCTAACAGTTTTTTTCCCAATTTACTTCTTTTCACAAAAGACTGAGAGAAAGACATCAAAAAGCTTTACTTTAAGCTGCCACTTTAACAGATACATGTGAAAGTGCAATTTATTTACTTTTTGACTAATCCCCTAGTGCCAGTGACCCGAGTCTCTACCCTCCTGCCCACCTGGCTATTGGTGTTTTACAGATGGGGAGCCCCGAAACAGTGAGTGACCCACCCCAGACATCCAATGGGTTTGTTGGTCTTGGACCAGAAAATTGTCAGGGGAACAAAACAAAACAACAAATCAAAGGTCTGTGACCAAACAGGGAAGGGACCAAGGAATTTCAAGGTTGGGATGTTGCAATAGGACAAGGGGTAATGGTTTTAAACTGAAAGAGGGTCAATTTAGATTACATATAAGGAAGGAGTTCTTTACAATGGGGGTGGGGAGGCCCTGGCACAGGTTGGCCGGAGCAGCTTTGGCTGCCTCATTCCTGGAAGTGTTCAAGGCCAGGTTGGACGGGGCTTGGAGTGACCTGGGATGGTGGAAGGTGTCCCTGCTCGTTTCAGGGAGTTTGGAACTAAATGACCTTTAAAGGTCCCTTCCAACCCAAACCATTCTATGATTCTGTCACTCCTTGTCCCACTGCAGACTGAGGACAGCGTGCACCTTTGGGGAACATCCTCGCAGCTGCTTCCTCGGGATAACCTCTGCCGGGATTCTCTCCTCTTCCTTGCTTCTCTTGGCCCAGGCTTGCGCAGGGCGCGGGTTGGGGGGAGCCAGCGGTGGCCCCCAGCCCCATGTGCCGGCATATGCTGCCCTCTAGAGCCAGCACCCAAATCTCGCCTTTTTTAAAGGAAAAAGCTGGAAGAAAGCAAGTCCTGACAGTCCTGCGTGAGAATGGGAGAACCGGTGGAAACTCCCCCCGGGGCTTGGCAGGGTGAGACCCCTCGGGGGGACCAGCCCCACGGCCACGGGAGATGCACAGGGGGAACCCTGACCAGCTGCCCAGACTATCAGCTCTCCTAATAATAACAACTTGTCTCTCACTCCAGCACACAGAGCACAGGGGTCTGCCACACAGCTGGGACCACCAGCCAGGTACCATCAGCTGCTGCACCGAGAAAACCTGAACACTGACCCTTCCTCGAGGAGGTGAAAGTGGGGATGTGCCCAAGATCAATGTCTCCCATTTGCCTTTTTTTTGCTCATATGAACTTTGATGCAGCTCACATCACGAATATTTTTCAGGGAGCTGAGCTCTGTCCCTTTCTGCACCGCTCCTCTGAGTCTCTCACCCAGAGCGTGTCCCCCATGATGGTGCTGTCTTTTCCTTCCCTGAACAATTCCTCTCCTTCACCACATACTGGCATCCCCCTCCTATTTTTTCCACCCCTGAACACCTCAGAGGAGTTGCAGCCATTAGCAGGAGGTGAGAATCTTGCCCTTCTGCTTTAGTGGCTTCGAATGAATAATTTTTTCACCTCTTCCCAGTGGCAAAACTTTCCACCCCTGCAGGCTGAGCAGGGGTGGTGCAGGGGCACATGGAGTCATTGGGGTGTGTTTGTCACCTGGGGGTCCTCGAGCACATTGGAGAAGGTTTTTAGGGAGCTCTCGGAGTCTTAATCAAACTACATCCTGAGCAGCGATGTTATCAAGGCCAGTGCTGGCGCAGAAGGCATCGTGCAAGGTTGGCTAAATTGCGTTTCCCTGAGTAATCCCAGTTATTCCCTGCTGCTAAAGCCCACTTGGACAGCTTTGTTTGGGGTGAGTGGCCGCTACGTCCTGGGATTTCTGCAGGGACAGACACAGCAGGACCTGAGCCGCGATCCCACAAACTGGAGGGGAGCAGGAGAGGAGCAGGGCTGGGATTTGGGCAGAGCTCTCACTAGAGGGCAGGAGCGCTCTTTAACTGCGCAGCTCAAGGCCTGTTGGCATTTCTTGCACAATTTCCCCTGTTCAGTGGGTCAGTTGTAAAGTTCAGTGACTCACTGCAGGAAATGACCCTGTGGGGCTGCAGTTTATGTCTGCTGGCCTTCCCTAGGTGCTGTCAGCCCGTCTGGGGCAGCCTCCATCGAGGGGTTCCACCATCTGCCGAGCGTTCCTGGCGGGTTTTGCTGCCAGGGAGTTTCTCCGAGCGAAGAAACATTTAGGGAAGGAGGATCCAGATGTTGCCCCCGCATCTTGCATGTCTCTGGCTTTAAGGTGAACTTTAGCACGGCGCTCTCATCTGATAGCAAAGCAGGTACCCAACATATTCTTCATTTCTTCTTCCTGATGTAGCATCAGCACCTGAAAAATTGGCTCTTTGTAGTGTGTTCCAGTATTGCTCCCTCTTGAAGGTAACCAGCCACTGCCGGCCCTTTACCCAAATGCACTGCAAGAACCATCCCTGTGGGATCTCACGCTGCTCTGTAACAGCCTGAAAAGTGACATCTCCCTTCACAGACCTCCTCCTGCTCTCCTGGCCACAGCTCTCCCCTTAACAACACACTCAGATGGGCACAATCGGCTCTGAGGTGTTTTTCCCCAGCTGACTCCAGGGGATATTTAGAAGCATCAGGTTTTCCCAGCGTTGTGAGTTACATCTTAATGCAGAAACCACAAGAAAAACTCCAGCATCCCCCGGAAGGCAACACATCATGGGCACAACGGGGCTTTTTATATCAGAGACTATGAAAAGACCTTCCAATTTGGTAGCTGTTCTGTTCATATCTCACATTATTGCACACACGCTCCTTCTCCATTGCCCAAGTCTGAAAACGGGAGGGTGTAAGAATAGCAGCTTGTTACTTCATCTGTCTGCTTCCTGTGTGTACTCCCAGTCGGGTCTGCTCTCATTAGCATCACCCGCTGCAGCTCCTCGTTACTACTGCTCACTAATCCGAGTGAGTCAGCACAGCTCAGCGTGGCTACAACAGCCACCATTTACATCTGTGGGAGCCAGAGGAAAACCTCTACCTAGATACTTCTTTTTTGTTAGGTTTATTAAGCAGATGCACCCAGGAACTCTCCACAAGCTTCCCAATGAAGAAAATAAATGAGAGAAAAATGCATACTCTGCCTCTTAGACATTTCCTCCTATACCTTCTGCCGAGCCCCGGATGTGTGAGATGTTTAAACAGGCTCATGAAGTCACTTCCAAAGTTGTGTGTAAAGCTTACAGAAATAGCAACCTCGTGAATGATTTATTTGATAAGGGAAGTAAATAGTCTCTGACAGCTCACCAGGCTTCAGATTTAGTGGCCCGTAGCACAGGGCTACCTGCAAGTCATTGTTGTGATGTTTGTCCCTAATGAAGTTGTAGAAATGAGTTAATTTTCAAATACAACCATAGTTATTTTATTATTGCCTGGAGCCCTTCCCCCCGGGCTCTGCTGTCACTTCCCTCTGGAGTGAACCCACTTGTCCCCAGGGAGCTGCCACTGCTCCCTGGGCTCAGGTGAAAGCAAGTGTGTAGGTTGGGATGGCAAACACAGAGCTGGGGGTATCAGCAGCTGGGAGCAGGAGCAGGAGCAGGAGCAGGAACAGGAATGGGATGACAGCGCTTGTCTGTGGCTACTGTGGGGCTGCCAGCAGCCGTGCTGGGCAACCCGGGGTCACCTGTGCCACAGCTGCCCTGAGTGTGGATTTGGGGTGTCTGTAGATGCCGTGAGGATGCTCTGAGACAGCAGCACTGGTGTCCTGTTGCAGTCAGCTTTGCACAAATCCCACCTTTGCTCCCTTTTCATAGAATCACAGAATCATTAAGGTTGGAAAAGACCTCCAATATCATCAAGTCCAAGCTCCTAGTGAGTACCACCATGCCCATTAAACCATTTCTATTCATTTTTTGAACACTTTTGGGGACAGTGACCCCACCACTGCCCTGGACATCCTTTTCCAATGCTTACCTACTCTTTCCATGAAGAAATTTTTCCTAATATTCAATCTGAACCTTCTGGCATAACTTGAAGCTGTTTCCCCTTGTTCTGTTGCTGGTTGCCTGGGGGAAGAGGCTGACCCTCACCTTGCCACAACCTCCTTTCGGATAGTTGTAGGGAGTTAATCGTAATTGATTAATTTTAATTTTGCTGCTGACTGCTCCAAAAGAAAGATTCTGCTGTGGCAGCAAATTTGGAAAAAGGCAGAACCTGTGAGTCCTGAGGAGGTTCTGAAGAGTCAGGAGCATCAGCAGGACATCCCCAGGCAGCTCAGGATGGGGGTCCCTGCTCCTTCCAACCCCGCATCCAGAGGATTGCATTTTGGGGGCAAAACCACCTGGGTTCCTAGGAAATGACTGAGGGAGCTGGGGCTGTTCAGCCTTGAGAAGAGACCACATTAATGTGTGTAAGTATTTAACAGGTGATGCTGAGAAGATACAGCCAGGGTCTCCCAGTGGTGCCAACCACTCGGACATGAGGCAACGGGCAGCGACTGATGCACACCAAGTTCCACCTGGACACGAGGAAGAACTTCTTTCCTGTGCAATGACCACGCATTGGAACAGGGAGAAGAAAGGGCGTGGAGTGTCCCTCACTGGAGATATTCCAGACCCATCTGGACGCAGCCCTGTGTCGTGTGCTCTGAGATGACCCTCCTTGGGCAGGAGGTCGGACCAGCTGACCGGCTCCGGTCCCTCTCAGCCAGACCCATCCCGGGATCCTGATGCCCATTCTGGGATTCCAATCCCATTCCAGGATCCTGATGCCCATCCCAGGATTCTGGTCCCATCCCGAGATCCTGATGTCCATACCGGGATCCTGATCCTGATCCCGGGATCCTGACGCCAATCTTGGGATCTGCTCCTCATCCCGGAATTTTGATCCTCATCCCAGGATCCCGATGCTCATCCTGGGATCCCGATCACATCGCGCCATTCCAATCCCATCCCCGGGATCCCGATGCTCATCCTGGGATCCCGATGCCCATCCCGCTATTCCGATGCCCATCCCGGGATTATGATGCCCACCCCGGGATTATGATGCCCATCCCGGGATCCCGATGCCCACGCTGAGATCCCGATGCCCATCCCGGGATTATGATGCCCATCCCGGGATCCCGATGCCCACGTTGAGATCCCGATGCCCATCCCGGGATTATGATGCCCATCCCGGGATCCCGATTGCCCACGCCGAGATCCCGATGCCCATCCCGGGATCCCGATGCCCACGCCGAGATCCCGATGCCCATCCCGGGATCCCGATGCCCATCCCGAGATCCCGATACCCATCCCGGGATCCCCATGCCCACGCCGAGATCCCGACGCCCATCCCGGGATTCCGGGCCCGCGGGGGTTCCGTGCCCGCCCCGCCGCCGGCCCCGCCCCGCGGTTCCCTTTGCGGCCGGGAGGCGGCGCTGGCGCTGGGCGTGCGCGGCGGGAGCCCCGGGCCGCCCCTTCCCGTCGCGGCCCCGCGGAGCGGGTCGGGGGCGGGCGCTGCTCCACGGCCGCCGCCGGAGCCGCTCCCGCATCGCGCCCGGCAGCAGCGGGAGCCCGGCAGCCCCTCGGCCGGCTCCGTGCGCCGCCGGGCCTGAGCGCCGAGCGCCGGCTCCGACATGTCCGGCAAGATCGAGAAAGCAGGTGAGCGCCGGGAGGCCCGGGGGCAGCGCGGGGGGGGACGCGCCGGGGCGGCCGCGCTCGCCGCCCGCCCCGCAGAGCCGCTGCGGCCGGCGGAGCCGCCGGAGGAGCCGGAGCCGCCGGAGCTGCGGGAGCTGCCGGCGGTGCCGCGGGCCTGGCGCGGCCCGGCGGGGCGGGGGGAGCCGGGCAGGGCCCCCCGCGCCCGGCGGGGTCCCCACGGGGGCTCCTGACAGCGCGGGCGGCGAGCGGGGCCCGGGCTGGGGCTGGGCCCGGGGGGCCACGGGAGATGCTCTGCTCGTCCCCCCAGGGGCTGGTCCTGCGCTTCTCGGGCGCTGTTTGGGTCTTTGTGTCTCCTCCGCGTTTTCCTTTTTGCTCGCTGCTTTCCTTTTTTTCTCCCTAATTCTTATATTTTAATTTTTACGTCCCTGCACTCATTCCGTCCTTGCCATGCAGCCAGGCATCAGCACAGCCGGGCGCTGCAGCGCTTTGGGGCCTACATGCAATAATTAATTTCAACTTCTCCCAACTTTCCTCTCCTGGTGTGTGTGCAGGATGAGAAGAGATGGGTCCGTGGGCAAATGTCAGAGGGAACTTGCACGTTTTTTCCTCCCTCTTCCCCTCTGCCGGGGTGCTCATGAGAGCCAGAGCCAGGGGAGGCTGCTGAGATTCCTCCTGCTCTCACAAGGAAACGCTCAAGCACGGATCATATTGTCTCTCTGTGCTTCTGGAGTCGTGCCTGGTTCTCAGTTGTCACTTTAGATGGTTGAATGACCCTGTTTTGCTCTGTAGTGGGAGTAGTACGCTTAAAGATTCAATTAGTGTTGTGCAAATCAAGAAGTGAAGTTACGTAGTTTAGTTATGTTGCGTTTAATTAGCAGAGAAAAATCAATGCTGTTTGGTATATTTTATTGCGAGGAATAGCCAGGCTGTCTCCTCCTGGGGAACGCAGGGCAGCAGCCCGCGTAGGGATGTGCGGAGCATCCAGGCTTCCAGGACAGCAGCCACGGATGCGGGAAGGATCCGCGTTTCCAAGGAGTGGAGTCGGTAGCAGCGTGTTCTGGTTTTGATCATCCCACCCTGGTGCGCTCCGGCTGCTGCACCGCACCGCGTGTGAGCGTGTTCTCCTCGGTGCTGCGGGTTCTGGAGCGGCCCCGGGGGATGAGCAGCCTGCCTGCCTGGCAGCCGGCTCCTCCGTGCAGCACCTCGGCATGCTTCCAGCTCTTCGCGCTGACTTACTGTCTAACAAGTGTGCACCGCATCAGGGGACAAATGTTACTCCAGAAATATCACAGGTTAATCCGCTGCACGATCCCCTTCACGGTATCACGGTGTAGCTTTGCTCTGGGATCCTGCTGAGCTGTTCCGCGCTTGTCCCTTACTCCAGCGAGCAAGGAAGGTGTTACAGCAGAGTACACAGACCTCGGGCCAGCTCTGGAATAATTGCCACTTGTTTATGCTAGAGGTGGATTTGGCTTGGGATTTAGTAACTGTAGACAGTAATTGCAGACGTATAAATAAGTGATCACGTTTTGTTTATTCGTGTGCAGTAAATAACCCTGGGAGAATAGTAAATAGAGCTCCACACCAGAGAGGCAGTGTGAGGAGTTCAAGCACAGGAAGATGACTCTGGAGACACACACAAACTCAGCACGGTTCCATAAACAATAGAACAGAGAGGCCAAGAAATACCATATAAATATAAATACCATATAAAATGCCATATAAAATACCATATAACAGCAATAAAATACCGTATAAAAATCATACCCTGCACAGCCTAGAGACCAGACACGCTGAGCTCCCACTGAAGAACTCAAGCATCATGCAGGATCCATCCCCAGGTTGGTGCTGCGAGCGTGCAGTTGGAAGATGCAGTGGGAGAAGCCCTAATGCAGAGACATTTGTCCTAGTGAAAGTCTATCACAGTGATGATTAGCTGAAGGAGGGAAACAGTGAATCTGGGAATCTGTCCTCTTTCAACTGCTTGTACTTTCATTTCTTTCGTAAGGATATTTAAAAAAAAAAAAAATCCAGTCCAAATATAAATGGGAGGAGAAGAGACAGGGAAGGAGGGCTGGGAGCTGGCTGTTCCAGAGCAGGAGCGTCTCCATCGCTGTTTCTGAGTGTTTGAACTTCTGATTGACACCCACAGTTTGGTTAATACAAACACAGCCTGTGATACCACAGCCATTCGGGGGTAATGTTTGTCAAAACGTGTACAGTAGCAGAACAAAGGAAACAGACTCATGAAACAAATGCTGTGAGGTCCAAGGTCTGTGCAGTTGTGTACATTTGAATTTATTTTTCTTATGGGGACAGAAATTCATGCACTGTGTTATAAATAAAATAGACCAGTGCCTGGTCACAAGCTGTGGTGACAGACTTTGGAGTGGGCTTTGGTTTGACTCGTGTGTCTATCTAGACAGGCTGCTGGAAAAAATGTGATACCCCTTACAGGGTTAGACCCCCAGAGACCCTCGTACATCTGCTCCCTGGGTCCTTAACTGGAACACCTTGTTGGCACTCAATAAAGAACAATAATAAATGATTAGAGATAACAGCTTCCATCCTGTCCATGAAGGAAGAGCAGACAAGGCTCCCTCTGGAGCCTCTCAGTGCTGCTGTTTAATCAACAGAAGGGTCACTGTAGAGCAATTCAGAGCTCTGCTTTGGAGTGAAGGGCAGCCATCTGGTTACGTAGAATAAGACGGTATATTTGGGGTTTGCTGGTGTTATAGAGCCCCTGTTTTGTTAGGCTCCAGCCAGGAGACTTCCAGACACTTTTCCAAAGCAGAACCCTCCTTGGCTTGAAGAGAAGGAATGGTCATTGGCTTCTCTGTACTCCAGAACTGTGACTTTTTGTCTTCACTTTCAGAAAATATTTGCTCTCCCTCTTTTGATGTGAAATCCAAAATAGGGATGCCAAAAAAGAGCAGAGAAGGTCACAGATTCTGCTTGGGTTTCCTGTTACCATGGCAATGCATGAATTCCTGTTTTTATTTACCTGATGGATTATGTGCTCCAGGGAATTCAGCTACTCTGCATCATTCAGGGAGACTAAGGGAGGAGTTAGACACCATCAGCTCTAAACCAAAAGCTTGTTGTGAAACAAGTCCATTCAAAAATGCCCTTTTATTAAAACCAAAGAACATATGGGTGCCATATTTTGGAGGTTTATTCTGCTTGGTGTTTTCACTCTTAGTCTTGTAATTTCTTTCAGGGTTTTCATATCCCTTGTGAGCTTGCTTTTCCAACAGCTGCCTGCTAAAGGTTGTTTGAGAGAACTGTTTCAGGTGTTAGCTACCTGGAGTGCAGGCAGTCGTCTCTATTCTGCTCAGGACTCAATGGGATGTATTTATTCCCAGTAGACCAAAAATGCTGTTGGCTTCAACTTTTACTCATAAGCACTTGCCTGATAAACAAATTCACCTCAATTCTCCCCCTTTAGTATTGGTGAGATAAACATCTAGGGGTAATCCCAGGAGAACTCTGTTCTTAAGAAAATGGCAAAATTGAAGAGACAATTCAGGAGGTCACATTATTCCTGTCTTTGTAGGAATTTAGTGTTTATCTGGAGTCCTTCATGCCAATTTTTGTGATTCTGAATTGTTCATCTGCGAATGTTTTTGTACTAATGCGAAGTTCCCGGGGATTTTGTTTTTCCAGAGGGTATGTTTTGAACTGTCATCATGTCTTGGATCATTTTATGGAAATTAGCCTGCCTATTTTATATACCTGTACAGTTTTATGCAGTTTCTCTTTGTCTGTCATGCTTAGGTGAGTTACTAGGCAGGACTCTTTCCTCAGCTCTGTTGTGCATTCACAGCCGTACCATGTTCCTCAATATAAGTGAGGGCTTTCAGGTTAGAAAATTTTGCAGTTGACTAGTTTGAGTGCTTCTCTGCTGGTGGTTTTCAAGCAAACTAAGAGTTATCTGCAAATCTGAAAATTAGACCCTTTGAAATCTTACCTCTCAACCCCAAAGGCAGTTCAGTTCCAATTCTTCCTTAGTCAGGCTTTTAACACCTACTGTTTCCTCCTGTGTGCTGCTCCCATAGTGACATCCCACGTGTGATTTACTGCAACTTGTTTAAACAGCATCAACCATTCAGGCCAGTTTTCTGTAGAGGTAAAATACAGGTACAAGATGATCGCTGCTTAGTGGGGGTTTTTTTCTACAAAATGGTACAAAGAGCAGAATTTGGCATCTTTTGTAAGCCATTGTAGGTTGACAGGTGGTGTGGTCTGAAACGTAGCCTGTGGGATAACTGCTGCAAGATTGAGATGGTCCTAGTTGTAAGAAGTAAGTGGGCAAGGAGTGGAGAAAGAAGACAGCTGAAGGCTACTGGAATGTGAAGCAGCTGGGTTGTGCCTTAGTCAGTGAAAATCAGAAACTGGAAACAATTGCTAAATTTATTTTCAGTGTAAGCAATCATTTTCCTTGAACCACAGTGACTAAATATATCTCTTGGTTGTGATTTTTATGTGGTGGTAACTCACTGGCTCTTGCTAACCTCCTGGCAAGCAGAAAGAGGAGTGGAAGTTCACTGTCAGTCAAGACTGTAAAACAAATATCCCTCATTTAGATCTCTTGATTCACTTGCATGGCTTTGCTTGCTGCAGTGTATTGCCTGAGTGGAAGAAACCTGGGTGTTTGTTTCTAGGGAAGGGAGTCAATATGTAACTCCTCTTTCAGGTTTCTTTGGGGTTTTGTTCATATTTTTGGAAGTTTTTAATTGCAATTGATGCTTCAGCTGATTCTAGTAACTCTGTTGTAGGTGCAGATAGACTCTGATGCCAAAAGTGTGGGTCTTTTTTTAAAAAGAAATATAATTAAGACCTTATTTATTCCAAAGTTGAAAGCCTGAGGGTAGAATTGGCAAAATGAGCTTTGCTGTTGACTTACAAATCCTTTGGAAGGAGAGCATTCCATCCAGAATCTTACAGCATTTGAACTGCAGGTGGAGGAACATGAAGAGTTAACTTTCTAGACTTCGTTTTAAAGAAGCTAGAGAGATGTTGTACCTTCCTTGGCAGAGGCATTTGATGGCTAATCAGGTTTAATTCAATTACTCAATCATTTAAGTGTATTATAGGTAGCTCTCAGCTGAGCTAGTGGGAGCTGGAATTGTTTGTTACCGTAGCACCCAGTTTGGAAGATCCCTTGTACCCCAGCAAAGGTAAGATGATAAAGAACATCTTCTGTCTTTGTGCCAGATAAAACACCAGAAACTGTGTTGTATATTAAAAATAACAAATTACATGTCAGAACTACAGGTAGGGTGATTTAATAGCCTCCTTCCTCTCCCCCTCCTCACCACACCCATCATTTTGCATAGTTTGAATACATGTAGTGGATATAACTTGTTCAGTTTTCCAAAGATATAATCACAACATTTTTCTGCTAGAACTTGAGATTTGGGATCTTTTGGTAGTTTGGGAAGCTCTTGTCCTCTGTGTACTGTTGCTTAGCATGAAATGAATCCTTCCAGCTTGTATTCTGCCTGTAGAGACTTCACATTATCTGGAGAAAAATCATATGCATGGAGAGGGGTCCTTCAGCTTCTCAGATTAGTGACAGAATAGGCTTTTCTCTCTGAAAAGAATTGAGAATTTATTATGCTATAAGTGCCTGAACACTTGGGAAATTCTGCTTTGGAGTTACATCTTTCCTTTTTCTTTATTAGCTTATGACTATGGGATTCAGCCAGTGTCATGGAAGGAATATTAAAATCACATAGCTATTGCAAGGATATTAGCTTTGTTATTGTAATTTTTTTCTAAATAACTGAAGTTTGGCTTGCATGGTCTACAGTTGAGAAATACTGTAGAACATAATGGGATGAGGGGATGGCAAAGGAGAACTGTGTGTCATTCTCAGGGCTTGAAATCAGAGGAAAAGGGAGAACAGGTTGAAGGAAAACTAGATTTATTATCTTTGCTATTTGAATTCGCAGCCCCAGAACTCCAAGGTGTATGAAAAGGTGGCCAGGGAAGGAAAAAAGGGGCACCACATGTTGGTGGAATGGCTGGAAAGACCAGAAAATAAGTGAGAGGATGCCCAACCCACTGGTGATGGAAGAGGAGGGAGCAGGGGGCTGGGTTGCGTGCGAGGAGAGCAGAGAAGAAAAGGCAAGACGGATGGCAAAGGAGGAAATCAGGCAAGGAGGACGTTCCCGACGGCTTTCATGGGAGTCTGTTCCAAGGCAAAGAGACAGAAGATGAATTTCAGCAATCCGGAAAAGCTGCAGGAATCCTGCAGGTTGGGACGTGCTGCCAAAGGAATGTTCTGCAGTTGTGCTGCTCACGTTGCTGCAGCCTGACAAATTACAACTTTATTCCCTGACCCACAGCATCCACTCTTAAAATACATTTCCAGTCTCTTCTTAAGGTGTCTGACACTGGCACTGACAGAGCAAACAATTTCATCTGTGTGAGAGAGAAATGATGTCCTCCCATGTTCTGTGAAGCAGCCTGAGAAGGCTGATGGATCACGTTATTGATCTACTTTTATTTGGGATGCATATTTCAGTGTCAGCTCTCCAGCTTTGAAACAGTCTCTTCATGTTAAATCTCTTTGCTGTTTGAGCTGCTGCCATAGCTCACCTTCTCTGGAATTTGTAAGATAATGTTTCCTTGTGAGAGCAAGGGAGAAGTGATAGGGAAAAGATGTTCTGTATCAGAGTGTTCACTTGGTGTTGTGGGAGGTACAATATTCACAGTATTTGGGAGGACTGGTTCTCCTACACTTGCTTTCTGTTGTATCATATTTAGGAAAGTATCTAAAAGATCTGAGAATTGATAAGAGCTATATTCTAAATAATTTTTTGGTTCCCATTTTATAACCACTCTGAGGGTCGAATGAGCATGGGTGGCACTGAGGAAGAGATTTCTCACGTGTAAAACTGAGGCTTTTTGAATTGAAAAAGCGCATGGTTTGCGTTATCTTACTTTCCCTGGGTGACATTTTCTACTGCTTTGAGTAGAGTTTTTCTGGTGCCATGTAAAGCCTGTGCATTTTGTGATGTAAGTTAACATCTTGGCGTGGCCATCAGTGCCTCTGAGGAAATCCTAATCCATTATTCTGCCCAGGGAGAGGGGTTAAAGCTTCCTTGCACTCTCATGCTCTCATTCTTTCTCTCTGAAGGCTTCGTGGGGGGATGCCCTTTGTTGAGTACTTAACATATTCACTGAACCAGTCCCATTTATATTCTAAACAAGATCTTTAATTTCATCCCTGACGTGTGCAAAATCTTGGGGTCTGAAAGAAAATTCATGACAATTTTCTTTTTTAGGCTTCTGGAAAGAAAGGAAAAAATCAGTGGAGGTGAAAATCAAAGAATAGTTACTCACAGCGGGTAAGGTTGGAGGAAGCAGATACTGCAGCTTGGTTGGTTGATTAAACCTTGATAGAATTTTACCAGGAGACTGAATCTATAGTTCTGTATCTGTTCAGCTGTAGTTTGCAGGGAGTCTTTAATAATTAAAATGGGAACCAAAACAAGCGTGTTCCCAATATACAGCACACGCTGCTTTATCCCTTACCTTTTGATGAGTTTGTTTGGGTTCTGTCTACCAATCTGTCCTGTCTGTGCTGCCCAAGAAGTGCTAAAGTAGCCTCAGGAATTAATTCCATATTTAGAAAGTTTCCTTTACGAACCAAACGTCACAAAGGGCACCCAGGGAGGTCAATATTGCAGTTCTGGTTGTAGAGTACATTCTGATCAATTCTGGAGCTCAGTGAATCCATCTGACAGTGGGTTCAGTTAGCAGGACAATACTGTTTAAACACAGTTTTTTCTTGGGTGTTTTATGATCCTTTCAGTTGTGCTCTAACCAAGTTAACTTTGTCAATTTGAGCATTTTGCCTTTTTTTTTTTTTCCTTTTTAATGCTTAATTCAGCCTTGCTTTTCACAGTTGAGAGTGATGTGTGCTGCAACTTTCGTATGTAAGAAAATGAAATATCCCTCTTTGGATATATATTTTCCATCTTAATTTTTTTTTAAGTCTACATTTTCTACTTTTCTTAGTAGAAGCAGCTTTAAACTGAATTATATACAAGAATAATACGTTTGAGGAACTAGAGAATTCTGCCAGAAGGTTTAATTAGAACTCATCTATGAATTTACAGGGATTTACAGAAAATGTAGAGCACTGGTTTGTGCAGGAGGTGGTTTGTCTGTATAAATATCCTTGAAAGGTCACATGAAATCAGATGTTAAGGCTGATGCCAGAGTTTTGATGAAGCATGGTAAGAGCAGCACAGGGGTTGAGTTTAACTTTTACTGCTTGGAATTGCTTCTCCAGGGCTACAGTGTGGGAAAAATTTGCAGTATCTGAAAACATTGTGCATCTGAAAGTCACGTGACTCTAAAAACCCCCATAATCTTGTCTCTTTATGAGCAATACCTAGAACATAGCTGATAGAAACTTAGGTGGGGAGTTCCTCTGTTTTCAGCTTGTAGTTTTTCTGGGTTTTTCTGTGTGTAACTGTTTGCTCTTTGTCACTGGAATCAGTGGCACTTCTGTCCCCTGCTCTGTCTGGGATGTTGTTTTACAGGAGAAACACTTTGGAGCATTTTAGAACCACCCTGTTAAAATGATGGAGTGAGTTTAAGGAATGGTATTTAAAGTACATGAGCTGGCGCTCTCGGCTCTGGCCAGTTTTGTGATATTCAGGTGCATAAAAGCCCTTTAAAGAAGAACCACTGAGTCTTCACACCTAACTTGGCACATCTCTCAGAGATAAGTTTGCTCCTTGTCTGCACCTCTCTTCTTTAATCTGTAACATCCTTACATGAGGCAGTCGTGATAGCTCATCCAGTTACAACTCTTGGATTTACTGGCCAATTTCTGTCAAAATTTGCAGAGGAATGGATATTAAAATTTATTGAAATTTCTGCACGTTTTCTGAAGAAGGCTGAGGAGATCAGAGAGGCTGCAAATAGGGCCTTCATTACAGCAAAGTTGAAAATGTAGCCATCCCATGTTTGTAGCCATTGGCAAACATAACTTGTGAATGGCCTGGAATGGGGAGTGCCAAGGAAAAGCAAAATCTTTGGGGAAAAAAGCAAATACGTGTGTTTTGGAGACAGTTCAGAGGAGCCAGTCGGGGGTCAGTGAAGGGTGGGTTGCCGATAAAAGCCTGGTAAAAATTGCAGGGCAAAGGAACACTTAAAAACCGTGCCAGGAGAGAATTTGGTTCTGGTTACTCTCTGTGCCTATTTCCAGGTAGGCTTTAAACAAAGATGGTTTTGTTCCTGTCTGTCTCAGGTGGAAGCACTTGTATAAATTCTGTAAATATTCATTGGCAGCTGTTACTCTTAGATTTTATCCTGAAATACAACCCACTTCACTAGACCTCAAATGTGAGGTGTGTGTTTCACTGTAACTCTCGGAGGGCTCCCTGGAGACATCAGGTGCACCACAAGTGATACCCAGGAGAATTTCCCTGAGCTTCCATTTGGCTGGCAGCCTGGTGAGTGCCAAGCTCCAGGGGATCCAAACCCTCCTTTGCTCTGGGCAGAGGAATTTATCTATGAGTCCTCAGGGTCTTTTGGCAACAAGGTGTGTAAGAATGTTAGTAACAATGAAAAGGATGTTGGAAGGTTGTTGATTGCCCATGTCATTGTTTTGATGCTTCTCAAGTTCTGTAAGGACTTGAGGCTGGTATAAAGCATAGTGCCTAAGGTTAGAGCCATTGGTCATCCATTGTTGGAGCTCCACTGGTAATGTCACCAAGAAATTCCCCCATCAGCTGTGGGCATAACTGCTCCTGAAATCATTCCCAGTGTGCATGAGCTGTTAACACGGCTGTGGATCAAGATCCTGATCCAAGACTGTAAGGCCTGCAAAGCACCCTTCTCAGCCATGTTGCCATTCCAGTGCTGTGGCTTGTCCTGTGAGAGGGCTCAGATTTTTCACTGAAAGAGAAGTCAGGCCTTGGAATAAGTTGCCCAGGGGAGTGGTGGAGTCACTGTCTCTGGAAGTGTTCAAGAGATGTCTGGATGTGGCTCCTGGGAATGTGGTTTTGGGGTGATTATGGTTGACAGTTGGACCAAATCATCTTGAAGGTCTGTTCCAGCCTTGATGATTCTGTGGTTCTGAGAGTTAACAGGCTGTAAGTTTTATTATTACTGTTAATTTGGTTTTACCATTTAATTCTTTTCAGATGAGATAATTCACATCTAAAAGCTTTGGCAACATAGTATACTAAGTTTCAATATTATCATAATGGGAAAGAGTCATGCTAGAAATATTAGTAGCCAGTTGTGTACATTTAATGAAATTGTTATTCAAAGCTTTTATGTCCAAAACAGTAACACTGGTTTGTGTTGATGCTGCATGCTCTGATCGTAACCTTTGGGATGATAATAAAGCACAAAAACTGGCTCCTCCTGCAATCCTTTGCCCTTGAAGGAGTTCATTTAGTTAAATTCCTTAATATTTTTGCAGCTGTGGTTGTGGTTTATTAACTGATGCTGCCTTGAAGAACAGCCTGTGTCTGCAGCAAAGTTTTCATTACTCATCTGTCAATACTTGCAGAGTAAAACAAATGGGTCTGAGTAGAGGTTTCTCCTCTTCAGTCTAAATAGTTTCTTTCCCTTCATCCTTGCTATTTTACCCAAGGAGAGGGTAGAGAATAGTTCTGAGGCAGTGCATAGTTGTACTCTGTGGGATAGGAACGTCTTGCCTGCTTTGTCTGTCAGGATTATTTGAAGCTATGATGTTTAGAATTTATTAAATGAACTAGAGGGAATAAAAAACATCTCTTTTCCCCAAAATATTCTTACTTCTACAGCTGTGAAATGCCTTTTATCCTGATTCATACCAGCTGAAGAATCTCTAGAATTCCTCTTTTGCAGTTGGTAAAATATGATTTTGGGCCAGTTTAACAATTTGCTTGTCAGGAGAAATCTGGGTGAGTTTGGTTTGGTTTTGGTTTTGTTTTAACATAGTCCTCAAAATTGAAAATCAGATAGCCCAAAACTACTACTGTGTTTACTGTTGCAAACTACAAGTTCTGCAGTAATTGCCTTGGCCTCTGGGTGAAATGCGGGAGGGAGCTTATCTGCCTGGGCTTTCGTGGGGTTTTTTTTGCATGATAATTGCAGATGAGGAGCGCATGATATTTGGAAGGCCCTACAGGGGTGTCACCTCTGGGAGGTGATGGACATGAATTTTGTGCTGTGAGTGGAAGGAACTGGAGGAACTGATGTCGTGATGGAGCAGTGGATAGAAAATGCTTTGGTGTCCCAGGGCAGAGCTGCAGCTGAAGGCTGAGCTATATTAAGTAGGGGAGAAGCACTTGCAGAATGCAGGGGTCTGACTCACTTGACCACGTGCTTCTCTTGAGTTTCACACTTGGCTGTGACTCATATTGAACAGAATAGCATCCAGGCTAGTGAGCAAGTGTGCTGAGAGCCAGAGGTCTCTGCTGACCTCTCTATGTGCATATGGTTTTTGGGGGAAATACCAGAGTCCTTGCCTCCTTTTCCTGTTGTACAGTCTGGTTTTGCTTACTTTTATTGTACTTCAGAAAATCAGGATGGTGTAAAACCTCACATAGCAGTTCCCTGGGCTGAAGATGTAAAGAACTAAGGCCCAGCCCAGTAAAGGTGACTCATAACCGGAGCTTTGCTTTGTACCTCTGTACCTGCCTTGGCACATGATGTGTTGGCTGGTAAATTGGGCCAGTTTCCCTAGCACATGGAGCTGCATCCAACTGTGTTTTAAAGTCTGTCCAGTGGGGGATTGCTCTGAGAGTGGAAGGAACCAAAACCTCTGCCAGACCTAGCTGCGAGTGTGAGGACCTAGTTCGGAGATAAAAACTGATTAGTGGATAATTCCCCCAGAATGAATAATCTCTGCCTTAAAAGATGAGTTGCAGATGGTTTTGGATGAGAGAGGGAGAGAGATCAGGTTTAAAATGTTATTCTTTCAGTAACCTGAATCTCCTGACCTTATGTGACACTGCAGAGATGATTTCAGCCGAGTAAGACCAGGAGGAGAGGCTGGCTGGGGAGTGTGGCCAGTGCTTCCTGCCTTGGTCTGACCCCGAGCCCCAGTGTTATATTTACCTGGTAGTTTGAGAGGTCTTTCACTCCACAAGGTCAAGGAAAGCTTCCAAAATACAGGGAAGAGCCATTTGTAATTCCTCAAGTGAGGATTAGTATCTGACATGACTTCTTGAACTATTTTCAGATTGGTTACGCGTCTACTGATCTTTCACCTTTGCAAAGGTAGCAATACTTGTGTGTTTGCCTGTCCTTGACTGGAAAGCCTGCAGAAAACAAAACTGAAACCTAAAACCAGGTTAAGGACTATTATGAGCAAGCTATGTCAATTAAGGCCATCATTTTGTGTAGCTGTGCAGCTTTTCAAATTACTCCAGCAAGACTCTCTTTACAAATGCTTTTGTATTTTGTCTGTTGACTCATCCATCTCAACACTGACAGTAACATTTCAGTACTGTCTTATAAAGCCTGTCATTGAAACAAAGCTGTTCTTGGGCTGGTTCATCAACAGATGCAATTAATACAATGATGTTTGTTTTGACACCCTGGCTCACTGGCAGCATTGTAAGCAGCATTGCTACGCGAGGAGGTTGCTGTGGTTGAGGACTCCGTGTACAGGCAGATCACTCAATATTTGTATTCAGCTTAAAGTCAACACTGAAAGAGTTTCAAACCTCTACTAAGCCGGCAAACAGGCTCACTGGTGCTACCAGTGATGTTAACAAAAGGGCAAATCATAATCTGCAGCACTTCTAATTTATTTACAGTCTTATAAAACGCTGGGTTTTCATTCTGTTAGAGAGCACCAGAAGAATAAAAGGAAAACTCAGAGGGATTTTCTCGTTGTGCAAGTCAGGGAAGGTGGTGAAGGAAATACGATTTGGACTTTGATATTTATTCTTTCAGTAGAACAATGTCAGTCCCAGGCCAGTGCTTCTCAGATGTGTTTTACCCTGGGAACTGGTATAAACGTCTTCCTTTTCAGCTGTTTCATTTTTAGCTGTATAGAGGGTGTAACCATTGTTTAAGGGAGTGTCAGTGGCATGGAGCCAGTTGATATCTAAACCCTATCATGAATTGTTTTAAAGAGAGTATGATTTTCTGTCATGAGATACACTGATTAGTATTTTTCAGGGCAGGAAGTACCTGCTGACTCCAGCAGTTGCCAGAGCAGCTGTTTCTTGTGAGTAAGCTATAGAAAAAAATCTTGTGAAAGCCGTAATATCACTAGGAAGCAGCGCAAGCTTAAATGATCAGTACTAAAGTCTAGTTAAGCTGTATGAAGAACTGCTTCCATATTTTCACTTGCTTGGAATTTTAGATTGGGGAAAAAAAATTCTGGTTCTTAAGGTCTGTAGGATAGTTTACAGAGAGGTATTTAGCTGCAGGCTAGTTAATATTTGTTAAGGCTTGTCTGGACACTCCCCAGACTCTTGCTCCAGGGTACAAATTTAATTGATTTATTCCATGTTGAGTTAATGCAGCAGTTTATGTTCCTGCAAGTAGGCATCTCTGCTGGCTGCATGGCTTTGAGCGTTTTCTGGCATTGTAGCACCCTGTTACCTAGCCTGGGTTTCTACCAGGACCTGTGTTAGGCAGGGTACACACTGGAAATGCAGTCAACTCTCTGTCCTGAGCTTCCTAATGAGCAAGTTCGGACTTTTTTTGTTATATTCTCTCTGTTTTTAATCACAGAGCTGACTTCTGATGAGATTATATATAGATTTCCATAGCTTTTTGCCAAAAGATTTGGTTTGAATTAATGAACATTTTTGTGAATTTCTGCAGTCAACATTTTCTGGAAAAATAAATTATTCTTTTGGTCCAGACCCCTCTTACAAGTGCCAGGTGTGAGCAGCAGGCTCCAGTGGGCTCATCCAGGGTATGAGAGGCTGTAGCAGCACTGCTGACCTTTGGCTCACGGAAAAAGCAGTGAGCAAGGAGTGCAGTGCTCCAGATGTGAACCTGTCTGGAAGCTGTGTGTGCAGAGATAAGCTGCTGATGGGAAACACCCTCTCACCCACAGCTTCTGCATTATCCAAGTGAGCCCAGTGTCATAGCTCAGCTTCTGAGATTCCTCTATCCCAAGGTCAGTCACTTCCTTTGTTCTCCATTTGAGCTCTGGGTTTGAATTGCTTTTCATTTTGTATTGTCCCTTGTTGTCTTTGAAACCAGGATATGATTTCTTCTCTGTCGGCTCTCCCTGCCCGTTGTTTCTCTTAGTTTGCAGGTTTTTTGGATGCGAACACTCGCGTTGCTTGTAGTGCATCCTCTGTGTCACGAGGTTTTGACTCTGCAGCGTTGTCCTGGAGATGTACAGGGATGTGCCAGCGAGCAGGGGTACATGTGTCACAGCAAAAGAACATCCTTGCACATCTTGCCCAAGCAGCAGAGCTCCTCTTGCTGCTGAATGTGATTCTGGGGTCACGGCTCATGAGAGTGGTAACAATGGGAAGTGTGGGATGTTCTGGCTTATTCTGAGATCAAGATTTTGTTTCCCTTGCAATAATTTCATGAATCAAAAAGGAAGATGTGTAATGCTTAGTGTTCATCTAGAGCTTTACATTTTTAGAGCATTGTGCAAACATTTCTTCTGTAGTTCTGACTTCATGATGGGTGGTGGTGGAAAGTGCTGTCTGTAGTGAGGTAAGGACAGTGAGTACAACTTCTGCCCTTCTTCCATTTACTGCTGTGGTTTTACTTGGTACTGTGGTCAGATGATCTCTACTTCTCCATGAGCTTCTGTGGGCTTTTCAGTCATCATTGGAGCTGTGTAGCCTGCAAGTGGGTTGTTAGTTCATGCCTTTAGGGATGTCATGAGGTAGTGAGAGTGGCAGACGTAGTGCTGTGTAGTGGTGACATCTCTCCGCGTGGGAAGATCCAGGTGATGCGTGCACAGATCATGCCACCTAGAGGAATGGAGCTGGCAAGGCTGCAGCCATGCTTTGCTGCCGAAATTTCAGTGGTCATGCCAGTGGCTGTGTCAAGACCTTCTCCAAGCCGTGCCCTTTGTGGCTTTGCCTCACAGTCCGTCATGAAGTCAGGTGTGAGAAGGTCCCTTCACAGGCAGGTCTCCATCAACTCAACAAACATTTCTCAGCTTTTTACATGAGACTGCTTTTCCTGATTTAGCCTCCTAAATGTTGATCCTCATCTTTCCCAATGGCTCAAGGACCTGAAATTAAGTTGTGGATCTCACCTCATATTCTCCAGGAATTAGGGTGAGTAATCTAGTACAAGGTATGATTTGATGGGATAACATTCTCCAAGCTCAGTGCTTTTTTTGGCTTGTATGTTGCAATTTCTTTTGTGGGAGACTGTTAAATTTCCCAGAAGATTATCCTAATTTCCAGAGTCTCAAAGTCTGAATTGTAATTAAGCACTTAATTTGATGAGGGCTTTTAGATGTCTTGCTATTCTACTGGCAGCTTGGGGAAATACTTCCATTTTCCTCCCAGCTTCCCTTGCATAGGTTAAAGCTCAGAAAGCTGGGATATATTTAGAACTGGCAGAACTGCCAGCAAGGCTTCAGAAAATTGCTCCAAATCTCTGCTTTCTGGGTAGGTTAAAGCCAAATTCAAAAGAAGCCTGGCTTTTCTGAAGAAGTTGGGGCGATGACAATTTATCAGTAACAAATGGGCAGCGGGGAATTTTAATAATACATTTTATTGCTTGCAATTGCATTGAGTTCCCTATTGCCACAAATGACAGTAATCAGGACATCCAACAGGGAAGCAATTACTTTATTTCTTGATCATCCAGACAGTCAGCGAGTTGTGTTACGAGATAAGCACATGGTATGACCAGAGGGTGTCACCTCTTTGGGAATGAAATTTCTTTTTGACCCACTTTAGTCTAATATGTGGTACAATAAGGTCAAGACCAATGGCTGGGGCTCATGGGATTTAATACATAGACAATAGTGACTGCGTAGAGTCTTTTTCTTTTGTGCTGCTTGAGGTTAGGGCTTCTAGATGAAGTTTGTATCTTCTGCTAAATCTCTCTAGTGCTTAAGTAAAACATCCTTTCTCCCCCCTCTCTCTTGAGCTTCAACTTGTATGCTTAAAATCTCTGGAACCATCTTGAAGACTTTATTCTGCTGTGCCTTTGAATTGACCCCCATGTATTTTCATCAAGACAGTAGGATGGCCTTCCCATTTCCTTCTATTCTGTTTAAATTTTCCTGTTACGGGAATACTAAAAAAAAAAAAACCAAAAAAACTGAATTACAGTTAGTCATATGTTAAAATATCCAGACTAAAGCCAGCAGGAAGAGCATCCTCTCGGTGTCAGTGGATGAGGTCGTGTCCCTGCCCATGGCAGGGGGGTTGGAATGAGATGATCTTTAAGATCCCTTCCAACCCAAAGCATTCCATGTTGGCTGTGGATGGATCTCTTGCCTGTATTGACCACTGGTTCATTTAACAGCCCCGTTCTATGTCTCTCTCTTAACACGTCCCCCTTTTAGCTGATAACTTTCTGGCCTCTAGGCTACTGACAGCTGTTGTCCACTTGCTGCTAATTAAGAAAGCAGCGTGAGCGATGGGAATGTGGATTGGAGAGATTGAACCCCCCTCTCCATAGCGTTTCAGCCTGATTAAAGAGAGTCTGGCTGACGACTGAGCGGCCTCTTTTTTCCTGCTGCCTCTCTGCAATAGCCTGGTTGCTGTCAGAACTCCCGGGTCAGGTGCTCTCTGTGTCTCTGGATCTAAAAAATCCCGTAACAATGAGCAGCGTCAGAACAGATTTGCCATTCAAAGGATGGGCACATGTGAAATCTGAGCCACTATAAAGCCCCATCTTTAGCATGCAAAGCGTTGTGTACGTCTGTGCTCTTACTCAGAAATTCAAATGTAGGTCGTGTTTTTTAAATAAAACGACACATACTGCATTGAAAATTTAGAACTAGCTATAGGAATCAAGATCGTTATGAATTAAGAGCACTTAAGTGGATGGACCAATGATTTTAAAGATTTTCTTTCTTTGTTTAAGGATTTTTCCTTGTTTGCTTTGTTTCCTTGTTTTTGGTTTTCCTTGTTTTGCATCAAGTCCCAGTGGGTGACCCTTTGTGTGATACAGTAATGCTGTGATTTTTATGATCCAGCAAGAGAACGGGCTTGAACTCTGAAATTCCCTTTCTGGCCTCTGCCTCTGTGGAGGTAAAATGATTGACTGAGGTTAATATAATACAAGATTGTTGTGTTAATGCACTACCAGAAGGTGTGAATTTGAGTAAGAGTGGTGGTAATTTGGCAGAAGAAGCCTCCTCCTGCAACGATGATGCTCTCTGGAGCTGTTTACCCCCAGGAATATTATGGCTCTCTTTATTTCAGATTAGACCTCCAAAATTCAATCTCAGTTCTTATCTGTGATAAGTGGGCTCTGTATAGCCCTCCATAGCCCCTAGCATGCTTTCAAATCCATGTCATATGCTCTTTTTTCTGGAATTTAATTTCTCTTCTTCCTTGTGATTTTTCCCATGTTTTGCTGTTACCTTTTACCCTGGAGTTGAATGATTTTTGATGTTTTTTGGAGGTTCTCTTTAAAAGCACTATGTATATATAGGTATAAAATGTTTATTTAAATAAATAAAGAAATCACTGCCAGACATGGCTCCTTAGGTGTGTGAAAATCCTTTAATAAACCATGTCTACCACAGTGTAATTGAACGGTAGGAACATGTCTGGGGAGAGGAGGATGTGTGTTTGATTGTACTTACTGGTGTTCACCTTGTCATGCCCATGATCACTTTGTGAAAGGAGCCTTGGAGCATCTGATTTCAGCTTTTGTAATAAAGAACTGTCTTGCATTTGTTTGAAGTTGAACAAGAGCTGCTTTACCAGTGTTCTCCTATATTCACTAAACACAGTATTAAAATAGTAGGAAATGCAAAGTGTGGTGTGCTCTTAACGAGCTGAACTAGGCAGACTCTTTGGGACCTGGGTGATCTAGGGTGTGAAAGTGCCATAATCTTCTTGGGCAGCTTTTTGTTTTCACATGAAGAGAGCAGATGCAGACACAGTGCAAATAGAAGAGAAATCCTATCAGTAGATTAGCCCTGAGTCCCCAAGCTGTAGTCTGTAAATACAGTGATTTATGGGTATTAGAGATGAAAACAGTGTTTCTTTTCTTCCTCCAAGCAAAATACTATTTCCAAATAGATCATCTCATTATTGGACTCTGGTTTGGCTAGTAATTTTATAAAATAAACCTAGTAGCCCTAAATGTTAGAAAATTAATGTGTTGATTTCTCTACTACTGAGAATTTACGGAGGCTCCAAATCCCCGTCTGTCTTGCTGTGGGAGGTAATTAAGAATATGAGGGAGCGGTTTCTTGGTTTGAAATATTGAAAATGACTGTGAGCATTCATATTGTTACATCTGGAGAGCTCGTTAGGGATGGTGAGATTGGTTCTGCTGGGTCATTTGTTGTGAGGATTGGTCATTTCTTTCACAGTAACCTGCCTATTGCTTGGACAGCTTTGCTTTTTTCTTTACTTTTTTTACTTACTTTTCTTTTTATTGTTTACTGTGTGCTGCCTGTGACTGGCAGTGTGTTTCAAGCCCATTATAGGAATATTTTGTGGCTTCAGGATCACGGTTAGTCTGTTTGTCCTTTAAAGCCACTCCTGATGGCTTCAGGAGTTGAGCTGCCATCACCCAGGTGGGTCATCTGCCAACGGTGACGTGGGTTTGTGACTGTTCTGCGTGAGCTTTTCATGTGTCTGATGGTGTCACCTTTTTTGAATCCCCACCTCATCAATTTATGCCATGAACTTCTGGCTTGTAAACTGAAAAACCTTCACACGGTCATTTCGGAGGCACAGAGATGGCAATTTTGTCATTAAAGGGACAAAAGAAACATCCTGCAAATTTCTGTGTGCAAATCAGCTGCCTGTTTGGTGCTAGGTCAGGCTTTGTTTAGACTATTGATCAAATGTAAGCCTAGAGCTTTGCTGCTAGGCCTGGAGCTGCCTTTCCTTGCCCTGAGTTCCTAAGTGACAAAGATTTGAGTGGAGCTGGCACTTCTTTGTTGGGTTGTTTTGCAAATGCAGACCCAATTCTTAACAGGAGAGCAGAAAACAGGGATTTCTGCTTTACAGTGGAAAATGTTGGGATTATGTTGTCCTGGTTCCTTATAATAACACAGGAGTGTCCTTTAAATAAAAAAATGATCGTTCATACAAGAAAAATCTCTTCCTTTGAGGTTTGTTATCTACTTCTGTTCAACAAAGCTAGACTTTATCTTTGAGAAACAACTTCCCATATGTATGTGAGAACTATCTCTAAATATCGTCCTTATGCCTTCTAATTAGCTAAATCCATTCTGCAAGTGGACAGTCATATTCCAAAGTAAGACTGTGTAGGGAGTTAATTGGGAATAATATGTGTGAGTTTCCAACTTCCACCTTGATCTGAGCTAACTTCCCAGGATGTAGGAGCCCTCTCACTATAAAGTCTGAGCTACAGGGTTCTTGAGGTTTTGAGTTTTGCCTGTTTTATCATGATAAATTCTGATGTGTTATAGTTTGAAGTGATTTCCCTAAAAGTAGATTTGTACAATTGCCAGAAAACCAGCTCAGCTCTTCACCTGCTCTGTTTTCTGCCAACAAGTAGCAAATTAACTTGACTGGACTTGAAGTATTTTCTATATATCTTTAAATTCTCTTTTATGAGTGATTTGAGTCCCTGTTGAAAGTATCTTCTGTCAGGGGCATCTTTCGAAGTTCCCATATGGGTTCAGTTTCATAATTATGATTGTGACTGCTATACATAGTGTTGGGGTTTTTTTGTCAAATAGCAGCAATCAAGCCTTGAGGGGTGTTTTGTACCTATGGCTGGTGTGTCATATCAGGATAGACATGGAAATGGTGCTGTTTAAAGTCATACAAAGCTGTAGGAGCCTTTTGCAGAGGGACTTAGGAGTTTCAACACGTTTTAATGAAGCAGCTTTTCCCAAACCAATTGCATTTTCCAAGATTTGTTTGAGCCATCTTCCAGTTCTGCACTCTTCGTGGTAGGTACGTAAGTGGCTCTCAGGTTAATGAGGAATGAGGGCACATTGAGTGTATTCAGACTTCTGGCTGCAGAGTTGCCAGAAATGAAGCAGGAGAGCTCTCCTCCATCTGTCATTCCTCTGCAGAAATCAGCAGCTTAGAAGTGGATGTAGCTGAGAGTTTATTTGCTGAGCTTCAGAGTTCATAGGTAACACAGAAGAGAAAAAAGGCAAAATTTATGTGTTTGTTTGGGGAGGGAGGCAAAGTGAGTTTGCTGTGTAAATTTGTAAACAGGGTAGAAAGGAAAGGGAAGTTTCCTGAAAACATGTGCTAAAATAAATGAAGTCCAAGCTCAGATTGCAAATCTTGTGAAGTCATGCAGAGCATCGTGGGAGAGTGGTCCTTGTGTGGAGCAGATGTTTGTGGACATCCTGCAGTCAATGGCTGCAGTGTTTGACTCCCCTCAGCCCCTTCCTCACAACACAAGGTTGTTTCTGCTGAGCAGGAAAAAAATAAGTGATGCTTTTTTACTACACTGACACAAAGTTCAGTGCTAGATTCTTCTTATATTGCAAAGTGGTATTAATAAACATGTATAAATATGAAGTCAGTTCTGTGCTTGCAATTATAGGTGGTTGTTTTTTAGTTGAAAGATGGTTTGTAGTGTTTCTTATTGCTTTACTGCAGTGTAATTTTTTGAACTCACTGGCTGGATCCAGGTGAAGACTCAAAATCTGGTTGGGGTGAAGCTTCTGCAGGCGGGCTGTGCATTACCAGTTGATAATATTGAGCCCAGAAGGTCTGGGAGGTGTTTGTCCTTCTAGCAACAGCACCACGGGTATTTTTATAAACACCTCTCGATGTCTTTCTGAACCCAGCTGTGTAACATACTGAATGCACTGCAGAAAGCAGTGGGTTATTGCCTGTTTTTCACAGTGAAGGAGCATGAAGTTAATCACAGTGAAGCTTTGACAAGGCACCAGGCTCAGCCTGACCGAAGGGCCGTGCTCTCCGGAGGCGATGGAGCAGAGCCTGGCCTGACCCTGCACCACATGGCTCGAGGCTTGGTGGAGCTGAAGTTTCCTGTTACAAACTGGCTGCTGTTTTCCAAACAGACCTCCTAAAGCTCCAAAGTATTGCTCAACGGACCACAAACTGAAATTAGTATTGATTCACCTTTCAGGGCTGATGGCAGCATCGCCACACAGTCGCACGTTGTGTTGCACAGACTTAAATAGCTTTGGCAGTTGTGGGTTTGCTGTTTTGTCAAAACCAAATTAAATAGAAATACTTTACAGAATTATTTCTTATTTATAGTATCCTAAGGTCTCTCTACCACAGAATGTGGGCACTGGCTTTTAAAACATGCTTTTTTTCTTGGAGTGGGTCATTCGTGTGTCTTCCTGGCCAGTAGGGCTGGCTTGTGGGCAAGATCTCACTTCTGAAACCCGATGCCATGCCTTGAATGGGATGGGATATGATGAGGAAATGGGCTGTTGGTAAAAACATCATTCAAGTAGCTATTAATTCACCAAGATTTATTCTGTGATAAGAGAATAGTTTCAGCAAGATTGTAAAGAGATGCTGAGATAAGGTTCCGCTTTGGTTTTGGTGAAATCTAGCCTGAGCTGGGTTCCCTTTAGCTGTTGAGTTGTTGTATATGAGTGTCGAAGGTGTTTCTTCTTGAAATTCAGGCCATCCTCCTATGTGAGCAAACTGGAAGTTCATTGAAAAATTGAAACTGATTATTAGTAGGGCCCACTTTTGGGAATTTCCATTAAAGATGACAGTAACTGTTAAATACAGATAGGGTGATACAAAAAATAACGTTGCATGCCAGCAAAGAGTGATGTGCCAAAGAAATCAGGCTCAGGTCTGATCAGGGGATCCTTGTTAAGTGCGTTTTCAAACTTGTCACTGCATTAGGCTGAGTAATATTCTGAAGTATCTGGGGAATAGCTGCTTTTTCTTCAAAATTAAATTAAGTAAAATTCTAGTAACTGTTTCCCTGGTACTGAAACCTCAAGTCTTCAGTAGGCTCAGATGAATTAGAGATGGGATGGATTCCTTCAGACTCCCTTCATGTTGTTGTTGATGTACAAATCTGCTGAGGTTTGCTGCTGTAGAAGTTCAGAATTCTGTATCTTTCAAAGTCAGGATTTGCCAAAAAGAGTGGGGAGAACTGCAGGTGTTGGTGTCAGTATGCCTTTACCTTGAAACCTGTTGTCCGTAGGAGTGATGTAACCGTATTTTAATTCAGGCATGAAGAGATGGGATAAAATAGGAAGTTGTCACAAATAATTGTTTACTGTTAAAGTAACGTTAGTGTTTATGTGCAGCAGAGTGAAAGACAGACATCCCACTTAGAATCCCTAAGGTCCCTCATGTTTCCTGCCATGGTGGTGTAGGGATGTGCTAATCCTACAGCTGAGGAAGGGAAGAGGGAGCTCCCTCCTGGGCTGTTCAGTTCAATTAACATCTCAGTTTCCCCTTGCTGGAGGCACTGATGTTTCAAATTGTGCTTATAGAAGATTAATATTTCCTCCTGCCTGTAGGCAGGCAATAAAGCTGGTGGTTTGGTTGCAGATTCTATCAGGTATAGAACAGAGTATGGAATTGAGGATATGGCCTGCAGCTTCTTAACCCTTTATGGAGCAGCACAACAATAATGTCAAAGCAGCTTCTGACCTGATTGCATCAGAAATTTCACACCTGCGGTGCCGCTGTATCGCTTTGCACACACACTTGTCTGGGTGTGTGGAGATAGAGAGTTGGTCCTTTGGGGCAACAGGAGAGCAGCACTTCAAAGTTGAGGGATTTGCATAGCCCTCCTGTGGTGCCTTGTTTTCTTGAGTAAGCAATATTAGGGAAGTTTACACTGGTGTTGCAGTGCCTCTAGGAGATAGTGCTGGCCTGGTTCCTGAAATTCATTTTTCTCTCTCGTGCAGAGATGTGAGCCCCCAGCATGGTGCACCGAAGTTGTGCAGACATGTTTAATCTTACTGAACTGAATATCTGCTTTTCAGCATCTGAGCCCCCAGGATACAGCACTAGTCAGAACAGTGAGAAATGAGGCTCCCGCACGGAGCAGTTAGCTCATCTGGGAACACGCATGGAAAAGAGCTTACATCACACTCTCACCTGGACTGCTGCCCTTGATCTATGGTACTTGCTAAAGAAGGAAGTAAAACCGAGCATGTTTAAGCAAATGCTTTCCATGTTTTCATCTTATTTCTTGTGCTCAGCTCGGCTGAGTGTGGGCGGTGGCTTTTGGGCAGCATGTGAGGTTCCTCCCAAGCCTACTAGAAAAGAGGGGTTATCTTTGCCATTCAGACTGAATGTGCAAAGAGTCTGTAATCAGAGGTCAAAAATAAAGATGACTATAATTAGTAATGTCCAAAGCAACTGGAAATTGTGTCAGGCAGATCTGAGCCAGCTTCTCTGGTTTTTTTTTTCCATTGCCTAATGAATGAGAGCAGTGGTTACTCTCCAAGGATGAAAGAGGGCTGAGTTTTTCCCATTCAGAGCCGGTGCTGTGGCGCAGACAAGAAGCCAAGGCTCCATTTACAACCTTGTTTGTCAGCTGTTGAACCTGTGGCCAGGTTGTGAGCAATTAGGCTTTTCCCTAAAGCATCCGAAATAATGCCTTTCTGCTTGGTGTCCTGCCGAGTGCCTGTGACGACATCCTGTCACCTTGGAGATGGATAAACAGCTTCAGCAACATTGGGTTATAATCTTTCAGGTCTGAGTTTCAAAGCTGATGGCCGAACAACTGAAACCCAAGCCCAGCAAAGATCTTTCAGTGTAGGAAGAGCCTAAATGTGCTTGAGAAAATGAGAGGAGGGGGGAAGGAGTTGAAGCAGAGCTCGGTGACGAGGCTTTTTGCTTGGCCATGGCAGTGGTGTCAATGAAACAGATGAGCTTTGGCTCACGGGCTCCCTGCAGCCCGGAGTGACTCAGGTGGTGCGCACGCACACTTGTGCCTGCAGGGCTTTATTTTTAGATGTCTGAATCACTGTCATGACCATATCCTCCAAAAGCTGCTAGACAAGTGGGGATGCCCACAGACCCCATATTAACCATGTTTGGTGAACAGAGAAATTCAGCAGATTCCCTGCAAGCATTGCAATTTCTGTGTTCGGGGCTGTTTGCTGAAGTAATGCAGATGTTATGCCATGTAGCTGGACTATTTTTTTCCATTTAAAATTAAATGTTTAGTTAACATCCTTGGCTTTCATGGGTAGAACAGGGTGAGCAGGGACCACATTGTTCACATTGGTGTTGGAGGCTACTTGAGTCTCTTGTTGTTCTAGTGCTGTTGGCACCAGGGGAGTTACGAGTCATGTTACCAGTGTTGTAATCCTATCAGTTCTCTGGGGCTTGCAGGGCTGTGCAAAATCAGTACTTAGATGGGAAATTACCAGAGACTCACCAGATGCTGCACAAAGGTTTGCTGGGGATTGCTGGTGTTCCTGCTTGGGGGTTGATATGGCACCAGGTCTGCTGGAGCAGCTTGCAATAAACCACAGCAAAAGTCCTGTCTGCTGCTTATCAATAAATTACAGTATCTTGTTCAAAAAGAAACCTCAAAGCCAGCTTTTATGTGTTGGAGGAAACTGAACTTGGGTAGCAATTTACTTCCTTGTAAATCCCTCCTTGTTTGATTAATTTTAGCTTTTTCCCTTTTCTTTTTCCCCTGTAAACTGGTTGAGTGATACTGCTGCAGTTTTCAGCAGGCAAAGGATTCCTGGTTTATGTATCTACATACAAGAAGATTTCTCTGTTCTGAAATACCAGGCAAAAAGAGGAGTAGAAGGGAATCTGGTCATCTGCTCTGAACTTGCTACTTGATCATGTGCATCTTCTCTTCCTTGCAACCTGAAGATTTGCTTCCAGATATGATACTGGAAGGAAGAAGAGCTGTAATGTTAATGAACCATAAAATTAATGTTGTTGACTAACCCAGTCCTTTTCACTGCAGTTGGGAGACGTGGCTGAATTGATAAGTTGCCCTCTCTGCCTTCCAATTCCCGTGCAGACACTGTGAGCTCTTCCCACATGAGGTTGCTGCAGCTGGAGATGCCTCATTCATGGTTGCTTAGAAAGAAAAAAAAAATCAAAATAAAAATGTGCTCTCTGACAAATAAAAATGTTTTGCTTCCTCTGGAGGCCCCAGAGGGCGGCATAAAAATAATGAAGCCTGTGAGTCAGTGAGCATTGCCTGGCCAGCTGAGAGGGAACTGAGCCTCCCTTTTCCAGAGAAGTTTGTGTGCTGTCATTGCACATCATTAATGCTCACTGGTTTATGCTCATTCACTGTAATGTTGCCAGAAAAGAAAAAGGGCAGTCGGTCTAAAAGCTGGCTGCTTCCAAGGTGACGTGATGTTAGAGGAAAAGTTTCTTTAGCACTCAAGAACGATTGTTTGATTCTCAGCTGCCCTTCCTCCATCGTTTTCCTCTAAAACCTGGCGGCTCTCCTAGCAATTGGATTCCCTGGAGAGGGACTTGGAGCAGCTTACAAACAACTCCACCTAAGGTACAAAAGTTTGGGTGGGCAAACTTCCTGATTGACACTGGACCCTCCCTTTTTTTTTCCTTTCCAGGTCCCCTACCAGGTTTTTTTTTGTTGTTTCTGCATAAATTCTCTTTGCTTCAGTCTCTGGGGATAATGGCAAAGTTGGGAAAAGTAAACTCACAGAGCTGGGAGTAGTAGGTCTGAGGCTTTTGAGCACCCGTGGTGCAGCAGTGGGGATATTTTAATAAGGGATATTTTAATTCTGTTCTGTCACATTCTGTCTTTTCTGTACTCAGGATCCCAGTTCATCCTTTTGGGAACATGCAGCATTGCACAAGTGCTGCATATCAGCATTTTTAGGCTTCTAAACATCCTCAGGACTTCTGGAGAAAGAGGGTGTGAAAAGTAACTGAAGGCTCTTTGCTGCATAATGGGAGAGACAGTGACACACTGCAGGTGTGCAAGGGTGGAGAACCTATGGGGGTTCTCCTCATCTGTTTCTTCAACCTTCCTTAAAACCTCGTGCTTTCTCTCCACCTTCATAGCTACACATTGGCAGGGTTGAACATTTTGTCACAAGACAGACAGAATTATTAAAATTTATTTTTACAAGTGCCCCTGCAGTAGGTTTTTGTTGCCCACTGCTCACTGGTGAGCATCACACTGTGCCTCCTGTGCCAGCTCTTCTGCAGAGGAACTCGGCTGTTTCCTGCAAAGCTCAAAGGCTTAGATTTTCTGTCAATCCCTGATTTTAATATTTACATTACAAGAGAGCCCAAAAGCTTCAGCCAGGGCACAATCCCCCAGATCTGTGTGCTTACAGGTATGTAACAGATATAGTCCTTGCCCTAAGGGTGGAAGGAACATGTTGAGAATCTAGTAATATCCATATAAAATCTGGACAGACCCATGCTTTGCAGTATGTTTAATGATTTTCGTGGTAAGCTCGCATGTGCCTGTCTGCCCATCCTGAATTACCTGTTTTCCTGTGTTTCTGAGAGCAGAATTGCATCTGGAGTAGCCCCAGCCCCAGAGGCTCTCGCTGGGCGCTGCATCGCAGCACAGACATCCTCAGCAGAAAGGTCATTTTTAACTCCAGCTTGTTATTTTTGCCTTTTGCTTCAGAACCCTTAAAGTCCCTGTCAGCTAGGGTTTAGCTGAAGCCTTGCAACTTGCCTTTTGTCTTCTCAAATGATGGAGCTGAGCCCAAGGGAACAAATGCCATTTTAATGGGCATCGTTGTGTAACTCATTACATAAGTCACTGCTGCCTTCAAAGGACTCGTGGCAAAAGTGGCAGGAGCAGTTGATTAAAAATGTGCACAATAGCTTCATTATGACATGGGGGGAGATGTCTGCTGTTATTTTTAATCTGATAGCTTTTGGATATGTGCATCCAGCAGAGACCCAAATGGCCTTTGAAAAAGGAACCATTTGTGGAATAAGATTTTTAGACTCCACTTCGTTCATTCTAACAAGCCACAAGAGTCAGGACAAGCTGGAAAATGAACTATAACCCTTTTTTAAGGCTGTGTCTCCTCTAAAGCTGCAGGGTTTTGGTGTCTGAACACACAGAGAGTGAGAGAAGATGGAGGGGTTAGTTTTTCAGGTGAAGGAAAGAAAAGGTACTGTATTCTAAAGTTTGTGGGGTTTTAATTAAAAATAAGTCTATTTTCAGTTAGTTTTATATGATCCAAGCACTAGACAAGTTGAACAGTTAAACTGCCCGTCCCAGCTGCTGGGGAGCCTCCCTGCCACGGAGCAGCAGTGACACAAACAGGACCAGGAGGTGCAGAAACAGGCAGGGGATTATTTCCCATTTCTGAAGCCTCCCATGTGCTGGTTACATGAGGCTGGCGAGTGGGACCCAACAGATGGAAACTCTGCTGTGACTGAGCTCTGTAAAAGGCTGAACTTTCGCTTTGACTTTAAAGCAAATAACTTGCTGCTGGCTTAAGTTGGTGGAATTCACCAGCTTGTGTGTTTTGACTTATCTTCTGGCCTTCATTTGAACCCAAGTGGGGAGTGGCCATTTGACTATGACAGAGGTGGACATTGGGCTTTGACTTGTCAGCTTTCTCCTGAGCAGCCTTAGTTTCTTCGCCCACAAGCACATCAGCTGATTTATCTGCCTTCCTTTTTAATCCACTATTGTTTTAAACCTGCAGTTCTTCCCTCACCAGATTTAGCTTTCTGTTGGCAAACTGGCAGCAGCACCAGTTGCTGGAGCTTGGGAAGCTGATGGGGAATCAGGTGGCTCCTGGTTGGCCGTGGTCTCCTTAGCCTTCATCTGCCTGGTCCAGGGCCTTGAGGGGTACTGAAAAACCCCTCTGGCCACACCTGACAGCAGGGCTGGTTGGAGCAGGCATGTCAGGCGAGCTCTCTGGTGTTGTGTGTGTGGTCAGACCCCAGACACGTGCCGGGGAGAAGAGCCTGGGAGCTGAGCAGGACCGTGACTCAACAGCTGGAGCACGTTCAAGCACGGCAGAGTGGGAGTCTCACTAACGGGGGATGGAATCAGCTATGAAATGAGTGACATAATAAAGCTTCCAGTCAGAAATCAAGAAACTCAGATCCATAATAAAGTCATTTTGAAGGGCTTTTCTTCGAGTTGCGTGCAGCAGCAGAGCATCTAGACAGATGAAATATGAGGGGATGGAAAGTCAGTGGTTCCTTCGAGACAGAAACACTTTGATACAACTTTTTTCCCCCCCTCTTCCAGTTGAAATCACTCAATTGAGTTTATTACCCTGACTTTTCCCATTCATCTCACAAATATTTGGACACTGCATAAAAGGAAGTGCGGGGTGCCCTCCTCCTGCACACCAGAGAGGAGAAAGCCAGTGCTGAGACTCCAGCTAAACACTGCTGGCTATTCATCAACAAGAGGCGAGGGTAATATGATAGAATAATTTCCAGTGGGCAAACTCCCAAGCTCAGAACAACCTCAATGCTGCATTAAGGGGTTTGGTTACTGTAGATAGGCAGGAAGGAGCAGAGGGACAGGAGAAGTGGTTTGAGCACTGCCATGGCTCTGTTTTCTGCCTCTCTATATGTTACCAAATTATTTAATCTGTAAAGGCATGCTGTGCTGTTTGAACTTTTTAACTGGACAGACACACAGGACATGGAAGATATTTAAATTAGGATATAGTATAAAAAAAGTGATTTTTTTCAAGGCAGACAGTGCTGTGGTAACCAGTCTAAGAAGTCTTGCTCAGCTGTGCTCTTTAGAGGAGGGTTTCAGGCTTCATCTGTAAAGGCTTAGGTCCCTTACACCTGTGAGCTAGAATCCCTTCCTACTCAAGTATCACTTCTCTTTTATACCACTTCATCCAGATTCATTACAAAGCAAATTCTGTTTATAATGCTTGAATGATGTATCAGCTTGCAAACTGTAAAGCCCAGTGTGCCGAATAATTCTGTTGGCATTCACTGAACATAATCACAGGAGCTCCACAGCTTGATCCATGAGTAGGGGGAGAGGGCTGAGGGCCTGCAGAGTGATGGAGATGCTGTACCAGAGTCACTGACTCACCCTCTGCTCTGTTTAGACAAGTTGCTTCACCTCTATGCCTGCTTCCCATCTGCAGAGTAAAGTTAAGGCCTGACTGGTTAAGGATGAGAACGATGTGTTTGTAATGTGCTTGGAACAAGAAAAGCGCTATTTTAAGTGCTAAGTGTAATTGAGTGTGAGAGAATATTGGTTTGTGACTCATTTGTTTAACTGCAAATGCATCAGAAACTTGTGAGCAGATGAGAGCTGGAAAGTGCTTCGTGTAGACCATGGCAGTAAAAAGCTGCATTAATTTGTGATCTTCAAAGCAGGACTTAGCAGGGCTGTTCAAACAATAACGTTTATTATTTTTGCAAATGTCAGCTGGTTTACTTCGCCAGTACTATTTTAAGCAGTTCCTATTCTGCTCCAGCCACTTGCTTCTATCCTTGCTCTGTGTGTCTATCTTCCCTCAGAGTGTGGCACACAAATGATTTGGTGTGACCAAAGGGTAAGAAGAACAAAGGGGCAGTGGTTGGCTGGTGGTGGTGGTGGTGAAGAGGATCTGCTGTCAGCAGAAAAGGAACTTTCTCTGATGACACCTCCTTTTGGAGGTTCCTGACCATGCACACACGTTGGTTCAGCCGTTTGTGTGCTTGCTCCATGAAAATGGGTAGAGATGTCTGGTGGCAAGAAGAAAAGGAAATGGTAATCTTTTGAAATCTTTCTCACTTCCAGATATCTTGTCCTTACAATGCAAAATTATCACCATAGGTAACCAAGGGTTTTGTAGGCATTGAGTGTTTCCTTACTGAGACCAGCAGTTTGGATCTCACTGCAGCCCGTGGAGGAGCCAGACACAATTTGTTGCTGTCACCATTACTTCCCTCTAGATTAATTATTGTAATTGTTTGCCAGTTCTGGAAAAATTAATTGAGAGCCACAACTTCTCATGGCAAGCGTGCATATGCGTGCAAATATGGAAATTATCATATGGTGTATGGAATAAATACAAATGATTTTTTGGGGAGGAGTTCAAGAGTGTTATCACAGCAGCCAGGAACTCTCTTCAGTGGTGACCTTCAGCACCCTGTGGAGACAGAGAGGTTTTAAAGGTTTGGAGATCCTCTTGCGGATGTAAAGCACTGACGTAAATTGTTGCTAAGTTGGGGTGCCAGCTGCTGTAAGTGATTCTTCAGAGGCCAACTGATACGCCTGGATTTATCTGCAGTGGCCAAGGTTTTTAGTGCCTCCCTCGTCAGTGCACTAAACAGGACTTTATGATACAAAGAAAACCTGGGAAAACATTTACTTCTGTAAGTGGAGAACAGGTCTGCAGCCAGACTAGATTAGGATCGGTGCTCACGTAGCTTCCATTCATAGGATGCCTGCAAAATCTTGGTCTAGGGGACATACCTCACCAGAGTATTGGTGCGTGTGCTCACAGCAGGGTCATAACACGCTACCAGGAAATCAAGTTTAAAGGAAGACGAGCAGGGTTCCTTTCCTTGAGCTGTAGTCGGGTGGTTTCTGAGTACGAGGAGCGGGGTTTGCACTGCTCTGTGGTATTTAGCTGCTGGGTGCTAATTTGGTTCAGCAGCCTTTGCAGTTTGCAGTCTGCATGCTAACGAGGTGCTGCAGTGCTGCATGCATGGGGCTGTCCTTTGGACTCATTAAAGCCAATGCAGTTAATGCCCACAGAACCTAAAAGAGAAATGAAACATACAGCAAAATTGCTTACTTTTCTTGATAACGTAGTTACAGACAAGTTGGGTAACTTCTGCTGAGTTATCTGGGTCACTAGAGAGCAATTCAGACCTTCATTTATTAAAGTGCTCTTTGCTCAAAATACTTTCTAAATTGCTCTCTACAAGGGAGTTTTTATTTAGCTTCATGGTTAAACAGATAAAAATGTATTTCAACAATAAGTCTGAGTATGGCATGACTGCAAACCTTTGAGACTTCTGCTTTTAGGTATTCAAAAAACAATGAAAATACAATTTTTAAAAGAGCTGAGCAGTTCTGCAGTTCAGCTCCTCGAAGGATGCCCTGGTGTCAAAGCGGTTCCTCTGTTCTCAGGTTTTTCTGGTACATTGGAAGTGAAATCCATTGCAGATGACAAGGGCTGGCAATTTTGTTCAGATTATCCATAGAGCCACATTCAAAATAGATGCTGTTGGGTGGGTAGAGATCAGCATCCTGGGAAGGGCATTACCTGGGGTTGTGTTCTCCAACCCTGAAGCAGCCGGGTCGTGGGTACCAGGCAGAGCCCTGCCTGCACTGACCCACAGCCAAGGGCTCTGCTCTGCCAGAAGTCTGTGAACGAGTCACTTCATCCCCTTGACTCAGTTGCTCATCTGCCAAAGAGGCATGATGATTGCCTCCTTTGTAAAGTACTTTGGGACTTGCTGGAGATAAGTGCTTTGAAGAGAGGTGTTTTTCCTCTTTTCTCCCAAGGCACAGAGCAGTGCAATCCTGCTGTCCCTGCCTCTCCTTTGCAGCGTTCCTGCTTCCGAGAGAAAGCAGGAAATGATGGTGATATTGTAGCTGAGGAAAGCAGGAAATGATGGTGGCATTGTGGTTTGAAACATAATATAGAGTGACAGTTTATTAATTTTCTTTATCGTGTTCCACTCAATAAATTTACGTGGTGCAAGTCTCTTCCAGATAATGCTGTAACACAACGCCCCTGGTTTCAGCATAATTGCCCTAATCCAGTAATGCTTTTCTGTGTCTTTCTAGATTCTGAGCGTTCTCATCTCTCCTCGTTCACAATGAAGTTGAAAGGCAAGTTTCATTCACCAAAAATAAAGAGAACACCCTCAAAGAAAGGAAAGCAAGCTGACCTGACAGTGAAAACACCAGAGAAGTCAGTGAACAAAGTAAGCAAAGGCTGTGTTCTGTTATCCTGATGGTTTCTTGCTTCCTGGTACTCAGTTTATCACACTCTGGTGTGTGACTTTGTCCCCTGCATAATTCTGCAGCTCAGGGATCCTCAGGGTTACTTTATGGTTACCTATAAACAGCACTGTGTAGTATTAAATCAATAAATAAATCCCTTTGGAGAGCATGATGAGACCTCCTTCCACAAACATTTAAATATCTCTTTATGGAACTTGGTATATGGCCTGACACATCCTCTCTGCATGCACACCCCGTGGGTTATGCTTAAAGCTTCCAAATAGCTGCTTGGTTTTGGGGTGTGACCCTTTTAAAAACCCCAGACTCAAGCAAGCACATCCTTGAAGCTGGTCCAAAGATGTGCTCAATCTCTGATGACACCAGCGGGGAGAGTCACACAGATGTGTTCAGGCAGCTGCTGATCCAGCACAGTGTTCCTCAGACCAAACGTACTCCAGGTCCTCTAAGAAATGAGGTCACAAACTGATCTGTGTTATCTCCTCTCCTGTTGTGACCTGATTATGTAGCTGGAGACTATCTCTGTGACAACACTGTTGCAGTCAGTTCTCAAGTACAAATCGAAGCCAGAAGTTGAGAACAGTCGAGGTTGTTTATGATAATTAAACACCATTCTCAGCTGTTAAAAGTCTCATCCAATGTGCAGTGCCAGACACGCAGAATTCTTCAGATTATCTCTGCTGAGAGTTGTTGTAGTGTTACTGAGAGCAGCCAGCAAGATAAAGTTTTCTTAGACTGTGTGGCTTGCTTAACACCCAGAAAAGTCTCTGCAGCGCTTCCTTGCCCTATTCTGCACCATGAGGTGGAAGATGGTGAGGATTTTTTCCCCAGACTGTGGGTTTTTTCCCCCAGGAAGCTGTGGATATGCTTTCTAGGGAGCCAAACACCTTGCATTGCTGAGTGTTATTTAAAAAACAAAATAAAAAAACCCCAGTGACTGTACTCCATTAAAGCTTTTAATTCCAATGATGGTTCAGGATGGTATCTTGAGATAATTTAGAGGCCTTCCTTTAAACTGATATGTGACCACATTAAATACATTAGAAAATGAAGAGCCCTTTTCAAAATGTGGTCTATAGCAATTGTTAATAATAGATTAAGTTTTTGCTCTTCTATTTTTCCCCTAAAAACAGTGCAAGAGGATATACTAATAAGCCATGCTGGACATTAAAACCATTTTTTATGTACAGATTGGGATTTTTAAAATTGGGAAACAAAACACTTGCCATAATTTTTATTACTGTACATGATTATTTAAGCTGCATTCATTTTTATGCTGTGAAATATTGTTGATTTCTGGCTCATTCCTTACCTATTTTAATAGGTACTGTCCAACTAATCAATTCACTGGATGTAGTCAGCTCATTAGCTTTGTGTGAAGGGAGTGGGGAAGAGGATGTGCCTGGATTGTCGCCAGGTTTTCTTACTGTAATATAGACATCAGTTGACAAACGACAGATCTTCTGTCAGAAGGCTCACTTGATAAACCAAATATCGTCCTTTTCTCCCTCTTAAGTACTTAAGATGCTATTTTTGTGCTCTTGAAGTAGATAATCAGTGTAGAGCAGAAATAGCAATACTAAAAATTAATGTAAAATCATGATGTGTAAGCTGAAGGATATGCTCAGCTCGTGCAAACATCATCTTCTCCTCTTCCCCTTTATACCTGGGTAGGAGCAGCACTGGGGGAGTTGTTTTCAGAACCTCCTTTTGTCCCCTGAACTCTGTCTGTGATTCTTATCCTAGGGCATATTGTAGGAACAAGAGTGTCCTTCAGTACTATATACAGGCTTATGATAGGTTTTACACTGCCAAAATGTAAGGAAAAAAAGGATGATTCCAGCTTCTGTAATTGGGTGTATTCTGTACAGCTCACTGTGACCCTTTCTGGGTCAGCTGTGTCTCATACATAATGCATTTGCAATTTGATTATTAAGGGCAACTTTCAGCAATCATCCAAAAATATCTATATGTGTCAGGCAGGGTGTGGAGAGGAGATGCTGTTTTGCCTGAATTTTAACTTTTTCTTGTTTAATGCCCAAAAGAGAGATGGGTGGCTGCCCCATCCCTGGAAGTGTTCCAGGCCTGGTTGGACAGGGCTTGGGGCATCCTGGTCTAGGGGAGGGTGTGGCAGGGGGTGGAAGGAGATGAGATTTAAGGTCCCTTCCAACCCAAACCATTCCATGGTTCTGTGCACCCCTGCACACACCTATGTATGATACCTTTGGACCTTGGAAGAGGATTCATTAGAACATGCTCCTGTGGAATGTCACCCAAAGAACTAGCAGGGAAAAAAAGCCCAAAAGAGAAAAAAGGGCTGTGTCCCAGCCAGTGTCCGGTGGCTGGATTCGCATCCCTTGGTGTGCTCAGCGGAAGGATTTGTGTTTCCAGCTGTCATTCTCAGCCCTGAACTCTCAGGCAGGCCCATCCCTTTTGTGCACCAGGAGAGTGTTTAAGCTATTAAGTCACAAGCCTTTCTGCAGGAAACAGTTGTTGAATGAAACCCATAAACAGCCATCGGAGCAGGAACTGCAGTCCGTGTTTTTTCACTTCTGTTTGAGAGCTTTGACTGCTGGACCATGGTCGTACTTACCCAGGGATTTTACAGACTCTCTGATCCCTAAAATGTGTGATCATTTCATATGAAGTGCAAAACCTTCTCGGGAGAGGCCAAGGCTCTCCATAGATTAATGGTTGGACTCAATGATCTTAGAGTCAGTTTCCAACCTAAATGTTTTTATGATTCTATATCCTGGAATGAACTGTGCAGTGGTGAGGGCACATCCCTGCAAAATGGGAAATGTCATTTTTTTTATCCCAGTGAGTTGCCAGGATGCTTCTCAGCAAGGGAGTTCAGGGCACTGTGGGCTGCAGATCAGAACTTGAGGTTCCTGGCAAGAAGTACTGTCCAAAGGGGAAGCAGCAGCCAAGTTTGGGCACTTCCCAGATGAGATGGAAAATGACAGGGTGGTTTGCAGTTCTTGGATTGGGACTTAGACTTCTGAAGTTGGAGCTAGATGGAAGTTAGGACTCTAATCCTTTTATGCAACTGGCCCCAAATTACTAACCAGTGCTGCCTATAAATTGTTCTTCCTAAAACCTTTTGGGCTGCTGGCCTGGTTTTGCAGAAAAGCAGCAGTTTAACAGCTGACAAGAGTATGGGGAGCACACAATGCCCATAGGTCATTAATTCTTGAAGCTGAATTTACTGAGGAGATAATGGATGAAATCTGACTCTGCTAAGCTCTCTGCTCCTTTTCTAGCAGTGTTCAGTAGTTAATTTAAATCTCACTTAGGAACTACTTGTGGCACTAAAAGTCCTCCAGGCATGCTGTTGTAAACTTTCAAAAAATACCCCAGTCCAAAGTGCCATTGAGGTATCGTGTATCACTTCTGAATTTCCTCTTCTGGTGTTGGTGGTGGCACAGAAATTGGTGACCACAGCTCAACTTTATTCCAATGAATTGTTCCCTTCTGCAGCATTCATTCACCAATGCCAAAACTTAGCTTTTACAGTTTGTCCTCATGGAAATTGCGTGAGTTCTCTTGTTCCAGCAGCATCCCAAAATGATTTAGGTTGGAGGCTCATCAGAGTGGAGTTTATGTGGATGTTTTCATGTATTTTACAATGACATATAGTAATTGGACAAGGAGTGTTGCCTTTAAACTGACAGAGGGCAGGTTTAGATTAGATATTGGGATGAAATTCTTCCCTGTGAGGGTGGGGAGGCCCTGGCACAGGTTGCCCAGAGAAGCTGTGGCTGCCCCATCCCTGGAAGTTGGACGGGGCTCGGACAACCAGGGATAGTGGAATGTGTCCCTGTTCATGGCAGGGGGTGGAGATGGGCTTTAAGGTCCCTTCCAACCCAAACCATTCTGTGAAATGTTTTTTCTTTCACCCTCCTAGTTTAGGGTGTGGGTTTCAAAGCAGTGCCCTTGATGTCATCAGTGGTGTTAATCTTAGCCTAAAACTGATCAAGATCAGCCTTCAGTTTGGAATGCAGGTAATTCTGAAAGTTGAAGTGTGGGTGTAATCTTGCACTGACTATTCCTTTGAAAGAGTAGTAATTCAATTTAAAAGTGTTTGTGGTAGAAGGGTTTTTTTCCACTCCTCCTGGAATATACCTTAGTGTCACCATACTTTGAGTGTGTTAAAGGAACCCTGCCTTTAAAAATACTGAAGTTTTAACATCTCTCCCCTTTTTTTTCCTCTCCTGTTTAGAATGTATCATGGCTAGAGGAAAAGGAGAAGGAGGTTGTCAGTGCATTGCGCTACTTTAAGACTATTGTGGACAAAATGGCAATTGATAACAAAGTGTTAGAGATGCTGCCAGGCTCAGCAAGTAAAGTGCTGGAAGCCATCCTGCCCTTGGTGCAAACTGACCCACGCATCCAGCAAAGGTGAGTTTCCTTCTTGGATTTTGGGACCACAAGAGACCAACAGGCTCCTTCTTTATCTGAAGAACCGCATCGTGCAGGAGATGCCGATGAAGTGACTGCTGTTTTTACTAATTACTTGGTGGTTTTCAAACACCATTTAAAAGCAGATTCCCTGCTGTCAAGAAGCTCATGCCATGGAAAGATAAAGCAAATCAGGCTTCTTTCAGAGTGGAGGAAGGGATGATTCTTAGCATAAACTTGGAAATTCATCATTTTGTAGAGGGAGATTCTCTTCAGATGCTGTTCCTGTTTCTGCAGTCCGTGGTGGTATCCTAAAAGCTAACAAATCTAATAGCTTCACCTGGAAAAGGAGTTTATCTTCAGAGTAATCCTTTTTTGTGTTCAGTTTATCCACCCTGATATTACAGAAGTCTGAGCCTGCACTCTTAACTGCTTTTTTGGATTTTACTGGATCAGATACAGAAGTAAATAGATGTACTTCAGCAGATTAACCAGTCCAAGTTCATTCCTGCTGCAGTCAACAGATTATTGTTTTATGTTTTAACAGATAATGTGCATTATGTTTTTACTAGTTAAGCAATGGGTTTGAAGCCAGGAAAGCAGTAGAAATTTGCCAAAGCCAAGCTCAGCATGGATTATAAGAATTTGTGGTGTTGCCAAGCCATAGAGATCTCGTTGGTGTTCATCCCATGGATGCTGGAGCAATTGATTTACAGAAAACAAATAAACATTGTTGAATAATACTGAAAGAGCAAAGTTAACACAGAGAAGAGCACAGAACAAAGCAGAGAAATGCAGGTGTTTGGTTCCTGAAATCCTGCCAGTTTTTGTGCTGTTCCTATTTGTTTTCCCATTAAATATCTCCAAATTTTTTCCTTTTAAGATGCTTATTTCAGTGCTGGCACAAGGAAGGTTTATAATGTAGTTGAGGCAGCCCTGGGGTGCCAAATACTTTGCAAACAGAAATGCTCAGTTGTGTTTGGCCCCAGTGCTCAGGCCAGAGCTGCTTCTGGCAGAAGGAAGGAGGAAATGGGTGAGTATCACACATGTGGCTGGGACAGGTAAGATCCAGTTCAGGTTGGATCTGTCGAACCATAATGAGCAAACTTGTGAGAATGGGAATGTCCTGTACACAGTGATCAGTCTCTCTTTCTGGAAACAGGGTGCATTAAAGCACAGATCCCATGTGCATGCCTTGCCTTGCTTAGCCTCCCGAAAAACCCAAAAGGGGATCCGGCTTTCTCAACAAAGCTGTGTCCTTCTCTCCCTACCTGTGTACTATAGTGGCAGGACACAAAGGGGTGATTCTGATGTCAGATCCCCCTCAAGAAAAGTGAGCAAGAAAAGTGATGAAGAAAGCCTTAAAATTATTGTTGGACTTCTTTGTACTTTAGGGGAAGCATTTGCATCAAGGAAAAAAGTAATTAAATCTCACACAAAATGGGCTTTCGATTACTGCCTCTTTAGAAGGAAGCAGACTGAAGATTAATGGCAAAGAAATCAAAGTCTTAGAAAGAGATGGGGGAGGGAAATGATGTTTAGGAAATATCTCCTACCAAGCTAATTTCATTTGAAATGAGAACAAATGGCAAGCAGCAAGCTTTTAAAAAAAACCCAAACAACAACCAAACAATCAAGTCCTTGCCATTGTTTGTATCCCCTGGTTGTAACTTGACAGTAGTTCTTTCCCCAGTCCTGCAAACCTCATTCACCTAAATAAACTCATTGGAGCTCGAGGGCTTGATTCTTTTCTCACAGATAATGAAGTTACTGGAGTTAAGCCAATGTAAAATGGATACCGGAGAGAAATGGGAAGATTTGGAACAACTTGTATCAGTAATGATTGCAAGATTACACCTTCTCTTATCTGTTTATGGTTTTGATGCAGTTTGAAATTGATTTAACGTGACAAAGAATTGCTGAAGCGTTGCCATCAGCAGTACTGTTAACACACCTTGTTTAGTAATGAAGTCAGTGTTTTCAGAATGGCCAGGAAGATGCCTGGGAGCATTGTTGTTACAGTTAACTTTTATTTAGAGTTGTCATCTTTCCAAAACACGCCTTTTTTTGCCCTTCAGAACAATAGCTTTCAATTCTGTTTCTCATTAAAAACAAAACAAAGCAACACCCTTCCTCTTTCAAACCTGAAATTCATTCAGTTCAATTTCTCTAAAGAAGTAATTTTAATTGTGTGTTTTCAGGCATTATAAACAGTGAGGCAGTGATTTGTAAAGGAATGAATAGAGTCAGCTCTCAGTGATCCAAGGTGGTTTTGGGGAGAGCTAATAATGAAGAAGGATAATACTGAAATAACATAGCTTAAACTTAAATGTAGGGCTTAAATACTTATCTTTAAAGTTAAAGCATAGGATGGAACTGTAAATTAAGATGGAAAGAATATTATTTTTAGCATTGCTGTGCTAACGTGCATCCCAGATAATTCCTTCTGATACTTGGGAATGAGCTGTTGATGGTTTGTACCTTCAAACTGTCATAGTTTGGTGCTAGAGAACAGGAGAGCAGCTGCAGTGGAGGAGAAGCCTGAGCTTTGTCACTTGCTCAGCACAAATTCTGAGTGTCAGAGAGCAAAGGAGTGAAATGCACAGTGTGAAACTCACTCCCGTAACATTTGATAACATCTCCAAAATTTCTTTTTGCTCTTTTTTCTCAACTGTTCCCTCTCCTGCTGTGCAGTTCTGCCATCTCATCCTGCTACAGCCGAGTGTACCAGAGCCTGGCCAACCTCATCCGCTGGTCTGATCAGGTGATGCTGGAGGGGGTGAATTCAGAGGACAAGGAGATGGTGACAACAGTGAAGGATGTCATAAAAGCTGTTCTGGATGGAGTCAAGGTACATGAGACAAATACTGTAAATTTTATTTATTTACATGTATTATATGAACGCCTTATTTCTGCCTTCAGTAAACTACCCCTTAAATCAACTGTTCCATAAGTTAAATGTTCCTTCTTGGAGTGCTGGTTAAAGACTAGCACAGTTTGGCTCTGAATGTGAATTTCTAGCATGCTCACCCTGGCATTTGGATGAATTGGAAGAAGCAATGAATCTTTATTCAGCATTGCATTAAATTTTCAGCGAGTCATTCCCAGTCTCCCATGCAGATTACAAGACCCGGGTTGCACATTTTCTGTCTTGGTAAAATAAAATGAAAATGCTCCCTGTCAATGCCCACAGAGAATGAAAGACTCCAGCTCCATCTTTTAAGAGAAATTTCAAGGGATTTGTCAGTGATACATCACCACTCTAAGCAGCTGGATTAGGGTGTGGAACAGGTGATGAGCTAAACTCAGTTTCTTGGAGATTAGTTTTACATTGCTAATGGAAACGTTTAACAGAAACCTTTGTATCCATTGTCAGACCTGCTTGTAGCATTCCCTCCCTGTTCCCCCCTAGGAAAGCTGTTGGCTTTCCTTCTACCTCCTGGTAAGGTTCTTGTACCCATTATTTCTGTGTCCCAGGCTTGTCTCTGGGCTGGTCACTCACCTTTCTTAGTATTGCAGGTACAAGTATCTTTGACCTGGGCTTAGGGCACCAGTGGACAGACTGTCACATCTCCTGGGCATCTTATTTTGGAAACTGTAGAGGAAGTTAAAGCTCTTTCAAGAGCAGGGCTGGATCTAGTGGAGAATGCTTAAATCAACTACACAAGGAAAGTTGGGATAGAGACTGTGCTTTAAGAATTGCAGCAGGTGTTTCACCTGGAATTATGTATCAGGAACAGGCATCTTTCACTGTACTCAGACTCAGTTTTATGAAATGGAGCCAAATGTAAAAATGAAGTGGATCTCCCAAGCTTTGACTGTCACATTCTCAGGCCTCTTGGTTTGGTGTCTGCATCATCTGGCTATCTCTTTAATGTTACTCACAGATACTAAAATCTACTATTACTCTGTGAGCCTTTTAAATAAATATCTTTGAAACAAATAATTTCCATCACTCAAAGAAGATGGATTTTCCAGGATTATTTTGCACAGTATGCTCTTTAACTTTAAGCCACACATTATAAAAATAAAGCTGGTCTTAAATTTGCACAGCAGGAGAGAGGAAAAGAGTTGAGCCTAAAATCTCAGCTGCTGTTAGCGCTGGAATTCAGCAGCAATTTGCAGTACATGAAAATCTGTGCTGTGGTATCTGAACTGTAATTCCCCAGCAAATGGTGAGTTCTCTCTGACTGAATCTGCACAATCCCATGGAGAGATGTGTTGTCCCCAGATCTGGAAGAGAGTTCTGTGGTCTTACTGCAGGAGACTTGGACACACGTTGTCCTTTGACTTCAAGCAGTATTTAAACCCTTGGTACCTGTTGCCTTTCAGTCAGAGCTGCATCCCGTGTGGATTGGGGGAAGCTCTCAGAGTGGGGAAGATCTTGGATGTCTGTTCATGAGCAAGCCCAGGCTGGGAGCAACATGGGCATGTCCATGCAGTGCTGATCCTGAGCTGTGCAGCCCTGCTCAGCAGCATGGCTGTGTCAGTCTCTGCTTTGTTTTTAGACTGAAAGTTATTTTGGCCTTGGAGTTGGAGCTGGCTCATGTCTGGTCAGCCTTAGAGCAGATGTGTGGCTATCTGAGGAGATGGGAGAGTGTTTGCCCATCAAGAGGTCAGCATTTGGAAGCAGTGTCCTCTCACCTCCTGCACAGCAAGGAACAAGGTTTATTTTAGAAAGGCCAAGCCACATTTCAGATCTGGAAGCAGAACTGAGAAGATAGACACTTCTCTCCACAGCAGAGCCTATTTTGTTTTTCTGGCAGATCACACAAGATCCACTTCCACATTTCAGTGCTTACTTCTTTATTTTCAGAACTGAGCATAAAGGAGTCTCTTGTTCACCTCTGTTACTTGATACTTCGATCTCAGGTTTTAGGGCCTTGCTAGGCAGGAAAAAAAATCCTTGGTTTGATTACATAACTTCCCAAAAATCCATCTCATTGTGGAATTTCCAGCTTGCTGAAGTAGCATACTTTGTAGAGAGGCTTTAATTATCTCTAATTACTGCTGCAGGAATCTCTTTCCTTGCCGATAAGGAATAGCATAATGTGCATCTGGCTCAGTTGTGTGCTGATTACCTCTGTGTGTATGCTAAAGATTTTGGCGTGATTTCCAAATGCTAGTTCTCATTTGGGGATAGCAGAGAGGAGAAACATTCAAGGTCTGGTGATATTTGTCAAAGTTTGAAGGGAAAGTGATCTTCTCAGGTAATGGCAATCGTGCATTGCCTTGGTGCCTTCGCTGGAAGGTGCTTAGGGGTTTTCTCCCCCAGTCCCAAAGGTTTGAATCATTCTGAAGATACGTTTGAGCCAAATTGGATTGGTTTTCTCCCGTTTTAACCTACATTCACATATGGTGGACAATTGTGTGTTCATTATGACTGGCAAAATAGGAAAATTGAGCACTTCAGCCCTGAGTGTCTGGGGCTCCTCAGTGCTGCTGTGGCACAGCCACCACCACAGTCTGCAGTGTTGGCCTGCCTTTGGTTTAAGGTGGTGAAGAAAGGTCAGGAAAAGGAGACAATACCCTTTCCCTTCCATAGCCTTTTCAGAGGGATGTTTAAGGAGTATTTTGGCTTTTGGTTTGAATGCCCATACGTTCCATTTCCCTTCTTGTGCTCCTGCACGTTTGCAGTCCTTTGTGGCCACTATCCAAAAGGCCCACAGGGTCCAGCCCTGAGTCTGTTAAAGTGCATGAGGGTCTCCAAAAATCTCTTCAGCAGTGGAATTTTGTCCAGGGCGCAGAAAGTTGGCAATCCCTTGTGTCATCACTCAACCCCATGATGCCAAATGCAGCCAAAAGAGTCAAGTGATGTTAGTCATCAGGGCACTTCTCAGAACATGCTGTTCCTTGCCAGGGCTCTCTGTCCCAGCAGGGACATCTTCATAGCTTTAGTCCCCATGTACATCTGTTTGTGCTCCCTCTTCCTTCCCGCTGTGTGGGATGTTCCAGGACAGCTTCTGGAATGCTGAGTGTTTGTCCTGGTTTTGGGTAACACAGTGTACGTTCTGTTGGAGCACCAGCTCACACCAAGAGTGTAAGTAGAGCATGGAGACCAAAGTCAGCTGTGGTGGACACTTGGACGGTGTTTGCACCTTATTCCTCATGTTGTGTGTGTGTTAACCCATGGAATTTCAGCTTTCAGTAGAGCTTTATGTAAAACTACCAGAACTGGAGTATTTTCCTTCCTCGGAGGGATGATGGCAATGACGTTCCAGTTGCAGCTACTGCATTGAGAGAGCAATGCCAGTTGTTTCCAAGCTCCATAGAGAAGGACACGAGTATGATACTGGAATGATGACACTGTACTTCAGGCTGCTTAAAAAAAAAAAAAAAATTAAAATTGATCCTTTATAGTTTCCTTTGCGTAATATGCTGGGAAGCCAATACTGGCAGGAAACACTGCCAGTTTTCCAGCCTGCCTGTAACAGGGGCATGTGTGTTTGTATCTGTGAGCAGGAGATCTATTTGTCAGCCTCAGACATCCATAAAATGTTCTCTCCATCTTCCTGGCGTGAATGATTGTTGCTTTGACTGCTGGCAGACTTAGAGTTCAGGATTATCATGCCCTTATCTCTTTATCCAGAGCCTTATCTGCCTATAACAGAGACACTGCAGTAGCTCCTTGAATGATTAAGTCTTCCATTGCTAATGTGTTAAAAGGTGGCTTCAGGGGAAGCAGGCCTTTTCGTAAAGGTGTTCACTGTTAAATTTTTGGTCGGGCATTTTACAGAAAACTTGCTTTTTGAAACAAATACATTCTTATTTATAAAATATAAAGCAATTATTTAATGTTGTTTTTGGCTAGGTGAAATACTTCACTGGGTAAGACCGTTTTGTACTTATATTTATGTATGTAAAGCCAATTTACCATTATCTAGGGTGTTGTGTGGTCTGGAACACATTTGTGAGATAGAGGAAAGAGGAAGCGCAGCAAAAAGACACACACGTGGGTTTGTGCAGAATCCCCACACATTCAGGGGTAATGAACTTCACTCAAATAGTGCCAAACTTCCTCTGGATGCAGCCTGCTCCTTAGCAGCTGTTCTGCATCATTTCTGCGGCTCTGTACCAGACTTAAACCCAGCTCAGCTCTGTGTCCATGCCATCATTAAGCCATAACCAAGAGTTTACTGCAGTAGCATCCCTTTGTGTTCTAGGATGTTTAAGTGCAGCATTCAGAAAATAGTGATTATTCTCTTTTTCTTCTTTCCATCCATCAGGAGCTGGTCAGACTCACAATTGAAAAGCAGGAGCATCCCTCTCCCACAAGCCCAGTTAAACCCAGTTTACCAGCATGTAAATCTGACAGGTGGGTCACTGATTTCTTCTGTGTGCAGGACTGATACAGAAGGATTATTTCTGACTACTGACAGCTGAGTTAAATCATTCAGCTATTCTTCACAGTGGGTGGGTAGTGTTCTTTATGTAGCCCCATCCATTTCAGTAGGATCACTAAAAGAGAATATGCTATGATAGGAAAGACACCAAAATCTGGCAGTGAGACATCCCTTGTGTCACGTGCACGCTGTGCTCTGCATACACATGGAATTCCACCTGCAGATGCAAATTCTGCCTTCTGCTCTAGGTGTCTGTCTGATAGCACATGATTTAAAATAGGTTTGAATCTGTCATCAGGCTGCATTCCAGCTGTGGTTTATGATCTACAGTCTGTGTTTTGCATGTTGCAGCCCATCAGAACTTCCCCTTACCGACCGAGAAATGGAGATCCTCAACAAAACAACTAATATGACTCAATCCAACGAGCTACTGACTGACTCCATGGATGAAGAAGTTGCACCTCCTAAACCCCCTCTGCCCAGCATTCGTGTGGCAGAGAACAGGTAATGCTGACCAGCCAGCTGAGTGAAGAGCACCAGTGCCTCTTACCAGCCTGTTGGTTTTTAAACAATCTTGCAAAATGTGCCCAAGAGAGGAGGAGGGTTAGTGTTGCTTCTGAATTTCCAGTCCTCCAGAGTAATTGTTCCATGATCCTGGACTTTGCTTTGTGTTCTGTCTCTCTTACTATTTTTTGTGTGTTTTCCTCCTTCTTTTTATGTGAGGATAGTGCCGTGCCCTGACGTCCACACATGAGAGGCATCACATAAAGCCATAATAACCTAATGTAAAACTGTGTGAATTCCACACTTAGAACTGTCTTGGGCTGCTGTATCTGATGGGAAATGTTCCTCTAACCTCGGGGGGCAGTTACCAACCTGTCCTGCACAGCCAGGTTGTTCTGCTTTGCCTGTGAGCTTAAGAGTGAAAGCCAACAGTGTGTGAAAAAAATCTTGTGCTTGGTTCTTCTTACCCTGTTCTACGAGTAACCACATGAAAGTTTCTGTGTTCTATTTTGAGAAGGAAGAGAAAACCCCCAGTTTGCAGGTTTTTGTGTGTGTGTGTGTGTGTTGTTTTTCTTCTCTCGTACTGGTGCTAATGGCTGGTGTGAAAAATACGTGTCGTGTTAATTTGGAAATGTGGCATCAAGGTCTGTGGCTGACAAAAAGAATCACATTTCTGTGTATTTTATGAATTCTCAAAGGTCATATAAAAATTTCCTGGTATGTTCTAAGAACAGAGTATGTGTGCCCTTGGGAACTTCTCAGGCTTGACGACTACCAGAATTATGTGTCATTAGAAGCAAAAACTAAAAGTCAAAGGGTTAAAGTCTCACAAGTTACTGCAAATGTGTGGGTCTGACACAGATTCATGCCAAAACATGGGGCCCTCACAGTGCACGTGGTGAGAGAGGCTCTGACCCTTTTGTTCCCTGAACTTCACCAAGAAAGCAAAGGCCAAAAAAAAAGCATTTTCCTGTCCTGTAAATTTGTGAAACTTTAAGCATTTTTCAGACCTGGAAGGTTTGAGGAGGGGGAGGGACTTCTCTGAATGGAAACAATATTTGGGTCAACCAAAACATTTAATTTGGATTTTCACTGCTTTTTTTCAGGAAATAATTACCATGCTAATTATCTGGATTAAAAATACTTTTTAGAACAGCATTTGTTTTTGTTTGAGAAATACCAACTCTTTTCCAACCTTTAAAAATAAATCACTTAACAGGACTTTACCTGTGCGAGTATTCTTAGGTTGGTATTTGTCAGTGGATAAATTTTGCTGAAGAGCTGCTGGCTGACAAAAGCTTTCTGGAAAACAACTTGTGAAGCCTCTGAAAGTCTTTTTGCTGGAAGAGTGATGGAAGCATCAATTCCTGTTGTGTCTTGCAGCCCTCCACCAGCACTGCCCCCTAAAAAACGTCAGTCGGCGCCTTCCCCAACCAGAGTGGCTGTTGTGGCCCCCATGAGTCGAGCTACCAGTGGGTCCAGTTTACCTGTTGGGATCAACAGACAGGTAATGGCATAAACCCTTTGTGAAAGCCAAGGGAAACGTGCTGTGAACTGGAGGAAAAGCTCAGGGAGATGCTGTGACCTGCAGCCACACAGATCCCTGCACGTCTCTGCTCGTCCCAAGCAGCCCAGCGCAGGCAGCCTGCAGTGGGAGTGGCAGTGGCAGGAGCAGCAGTATCATAAATAATGTGAACAGCTTAATTTTTTTTTACAGTGTTGTTGGATTTAATTAACAAATTGCTACAAACTTTGTTGCCTTGAGCGGTAGCAGAGTGTGAGGATGGGAGTGGTTGAGTGTTGCCATGTCCGGTAGATGAGGGGACAGCAGCTGGCTGAGCTCCCTGAGATCTCACCAGGGTTTCCTCACAGGCCAAGGGAGCACGTGGCTGAGTGAGATCAGAAGTGTGTCTTCATCCAGTCACAATTTAAAACATCTTTTAACTCAAGCAGTAGTTTGAGTTACTGCTCTGACCGCTGCTGGTGCTTTGAGGAAATTTGTACATTTTTTGGTAGAAAAATGGAAAAGTTGTGTGTGTTAATCACATTCCATTTCTTATGGTAGTCTGGGGTTTATGAGGTTGTAAATGGCTGGGTTTGCTTTACACATTCAGGAACTTACTAGCTCAGCAGTGAGGACCCGAATCATATTAAATTGCACAAAAATCAAATCTTGTCCTCATCCCCTAAGCCTCAGCTCTGGCTTAGGGAGTCTCTACAGTCATTTGGCTGACCCAGATAAAGCTGTGGCCACTCTTCAGTTCAAACTACAGTCACACTAAGGTTGTTCTGATGGAGTGGGAGTAGTTGAGGGGTTCACTAGCAGGTTAATAAGCTTGAGGTAATTTCTGAAATGGGACTACAGCCATAGGCACAGAAAGTTGTATCTCACTACAGTTTATTTTCCCTTTCCACACACCTGAGCTAACCAAGTATTTGCTAAAGGCCCAGGTATGTCCTAAGAGATCTGGCAGTGTCATTCCCTTGTCTCAGTGTCACAACAAGCAGTCATCAGACACATGTAGCTGTGAAGAACTTGGTAATCGTCTCAACATCTGCAGTCCAGTGTGGGCCACAGCAACCCCTGCTTGAAATCAAGAACACACACAGCTCCCTGGCATGGGCTGTTTACCAGATCAGAGGGTTTCTGTGTTCTCCATGAGCTTAGTAAGGGCCAGCAGCACTGATCCTCTCCCCTCCTGTGAGGTCGTTGCTCTTCGAGCTGCATCTTCCTCACTAGCGAGCTGCCAAGAGTGATGATGATTTAATTTTTTTTTTTTTTTTTTTAATCCTGAAGGATTTTGATGTTGACTGCTATGCCCAGAGGAGATTGTCAGGTGGAAGCCACTCCTATGGGGGGGAGTCTCCTCGCCTGTCTCCGTGCAGCAGCATCGGCAAACTGAGCAAGTCTGACGAGCAGCTCTCCTCTCTGGACCGCGACAGCGGCCAGTGCTCCCGCAACACAAGCTGTGAAACCTTGGGTAAGAGGGACTGGTGGGGGAGCCCTGTCCCTCTCACTGGGGAGCTGCCACAGCTGAGGTGCAGAAGTTGATGCAGTAAATGCACTGCACTTGCAGCTGTTGTCTTGGAGTTGCTGCAGGCAGTTCAGTGCAGAGCTGTTCTGTCCGAGGAAAAAGCCCAGGGGGTTGTGTTTCCTTTGCTGTAGGTGATTGTGCTCAAACTCAATTCAGCTCTCAAGTGGAATGTTCTCTTCATTTCAGCCCTGTCTGCAGAAATGACAGTCCTGGTAGACTAAAGCAATGTTCTTTCTACATGCTAGAAAAGAAAATAAAAATATAAATATGACACAAATTATGTCTGCAGTCATCTACCCACTGACTTTTTGCTATTTGTTTGCTAGTATAAAGAATTAATTATGAGTTACATGAAGTCTGGATGTTACAGAAGGTGTAAAAAGATGGTCCCAGCTGCAAGGAAGTTCCACTCTGATTAAAACGAACTGATTAATTAACTGATGGAATGGGTGGGACAGAACTGAGAAGGTCTAAGCAGCAAAAGAGAGAAACTAATCCATCATTCTCCTGTTTACCCAGATCAATCAGATCACTATGATCCAGACTATGAATTCCTGCAGCAGGACCTCTCCAACGCTGATCAGATACCTCAGCAGGGGCCAGGTATCCTCAGCCCATTGCCAGAGTCCTTGGGTGAGTCTGGCTCCCCTTTCCATGGACACACTTTCCAGCTCCCGCAGGGCAGCTCTCCTCCACTGGAATTCTGCAGCCTCTCGGGAGCAGCACAGCCAACAGAGACTCCTCCAGCTTTACCAGAGAAGAAGAGGAGGAGTGCAGCCTCCCAGACTCTGGATAACTCGGGCTGCAGGGTGTCCTACGAGAGGCACCCTTCCCAGTACGACAACATCTCTGAGGATGACCTGCAGAATGCCGTGGTTGTCCCATCAATACCCTTCACGCCCTTTGCTGCTGTTCTGCCTTTCCAGCAAGGAAACTCTTCAGGACCAGTGGAATTCATTGCTGATTTTGCTGCTCCAGATTCGAACAGTGACCCAGAAAAGCCGCCACCTCTGCCAGAGAAGAAAAACAAACACAGTAAGCAAGTTCCTGTGGTTGAGTTTTACTTTTACCTTGCAGTTTTTGTGCTTCTGATCATCACTAAGTAGTGGTGATCGTGGTAATGCTCTTGCTTATGTGAGTCTGAGTGTCAGAAGCAGTCAGCCAATGTCAAACACGTGGAAGGGAAATGTCAGACCTGTGGTGGGCAGGGAGTGATTCGTGGGGCCAAGATTGGTCCAGGCCCAAGGGATCTGGAATCACACAGCATCTTCGTTACTGTAGTGAGACCATTTTACTTCTCTGTTTACTTGAATGTGAATCTTTGAGGCACTCTACCTTGCAGATCTTTCTGGTCTGTTCTCCCTTTTTAAGTCCATTCCCTCCCCCCTTCCCCAATTTTGTTTTCCCACTGCAGAGAAGTGTTGGGTGGTGTCCAAGAGCTCACAGAAAGGACTGCTTTTCTGTCCAAAACCCAGCCTTGCCAGAGCAGTTACTTGGCAATAGGAGCACAGTCACCCACATAGCTGTGCAAGACAACACCATTAACTGGAGTCCAGTACTGCTGTTTTGCTACGGGATCTCATTTCCTTTGGATGCCTGAGAATTTCCCACATCATTAAAACAAGCAGCCTCTAAAAGCAAAGGCTCCTGTCCCCAGCCAGACTCCTGGCACACCAGGGCTGACCACATCTCAAGCTCACAACCTTCTTCTGATTTCCTTAATGTTCATGGCTGAAAAATGTGAAACCTCCTTGCCAAACAGGCAGCCACAGTGCTCTGCTGGGGAAGGCTGTGGGCTACACAGTGAGATCCAGCAGATACTGGTTTACTGGTCACTGGCTGGCTTTGCAGTGTGTGTTGCATGAGGAGGTAATGTATCCAAGATCTGGATGAAGAGCATTACATTGCACGGCTGGCAGCCCAAGAGGAGAGCTGATTCAAAGTGCTGAGTTGGCCTTCTGGCTCCTTACTGCAGTTTATAGACTTGTTACTGAGAAGAATTTTTGCCCAGAAAGGTTCTGGACTCCCTGTCCCTGGAGGTGTTCCAGGACAGGCTGGATGGGACACTGAGCAACCTGGCCTAGTGGAAGGTGTCCCTGCCCATGGCAGGGGGATTGAAACTGGATTCTTTAAGGTCCCTTCCAACCCAAACCAGTCTAAGATTCTGTGATTCTATGGATAAGGTGGGAATGAGATGTGGTGTCACAGTGTATTCTCTCCATTCCTTTGTAGTGCACTTTGTCAGTTACTTCTTTAAAAATATGCCTTGTCTAAAAGCATTTCCATTATCTCTAAGTGACCAGTCCACTTTAGTAACCCTCAGGGATTTAACTCAGAGCACATGGCTTGACTGACCTGAAAGTGAGGGTCATCCAGTTTCCCCATATGCAGGAAATCTCTTTAGTTCCTCTCTGGTAATCAAGCAGTTAAAGACACTAAAATGAGCTAAAAAAGGAGCTGAGATGGTTGTTTGTGGACAGCAGAAAGGAAGTAAATGGTGGCACAGGGCACAGCCAAGGCTGGTTGTTACGGCTTGTGCTGTTTAAATCCTCACCTGCAGTATGAGCAGCCGGGGGCTGTGATACAGAGCACGTTAGTGCAGGCTCAGATCCTTGTGGATCTGCTGTTAGTAATGAAGAATGGCTGTTACACCACTCAGGCTGGGATGGATGCAGGGAGATGCACCTCTGTGCACGTAGGCAGCATCAGTGGAGGGGAGATTCCTGGCTGAATCTTGGGTAAGAGGCAGTTTGACGTTTGAAAGAGAGATCTGGGCTGTTTGCTTGTCTTTAAGCCCCATGTCTTTGTTTTCTGGTATCACACAAGATGTCAAAGAATTACTTGAAAACAAGTTTAAAAGCAATCTGCATTATTACCTGAGCACAGCTTTAACCTCAGTACTGAGGCCTTGTGTGAATTTTCTTTGATGTTGGATTAGAGTTAATTGTAATCTGGCACTATCAGAAATTTGGGGAGTATTGATCAGATTGCATTGTTAGGAGAGGTAGGCGCTGTGACCTAATGTGTTGTCAACTCTGATGATTTGATAAAACATCCTTGCTGCAAAACTTGGGCTGATACCTGACTGGTGCAGATTTTTTTGTTGCGTTCATGTAATGCTGAGAACTTGTTTTAGATTGTCTTTACTCCACAGTACATCACTCCACAGATTTGTGGTTGCTAGTTTTACTTTTATTTTCAGCATTTAAAAGGTCGGTCAGACATTACTCAGGCTCTGTGGTGACACCCAGGATATTTTTTGCCCAGAGGCTGATGCATGTAGATATTCTTGTGTAATCACACAGGGCTGCTTCCACAACCCCAAGCAGCTCCTGAGATCTGGAGGAGATGCATGGATTTGCTAAAAAGATCCAGAGCTCGCACAAATGGGCCTTGGTTGTAGTGCCTTTCTTGTGGGTCATCTTTTGGTAGCTGTCAGGAAGTGTTGCAGCAGAGACTCTGGTGGTCTTTTTACTGGTAATATACAGAAGATCTGCTTGAGTTAACCTTGTGTATTGCTGTGAGCTGTGCTCAGAGGGACCTCCAAGAGTTGACTTCTGTATAATTTAAACAGAGGAGTGATAGGGCTTTTAGTCTGACATGAGTTATGGTTATTTTACTGTGCTGTAAGAGTACACGTTACTGTGCTAAGGGCAAATTACTCCAGACTTCTTGAGCACCAGCATTGTGCTCCTGCTGAACAAGGCACAGACAGGGAACAGCTTTTGCCATTAAGTGCCCAGAGTCAGAAATAACAAGATCCTTTCCCCAAACAGCTTGGAAACTACTGGTGAGGCACTTACTCATGTTTCCCTCCCTGTCAGTGGGAACAAAACGCAGCCTGGTGCCCAGTGAGCAGCTGGTATTTAACTGCAGGAACCACGCTGAGGGCAGGCTGGGCTTAGCCAGAGGATAATGTGAGCTCTGTGAAGAACAGCTCTCCTCCCAGAGGTGACAGCAACGACTGGCTCATTTGACCTTGACTTCTCCAGTGAGTTGATGTGTGGTATAGCTTAAGAATGCCCATTATTTTGGCTCTTGCACATGCACACAGATCTGTTGTGCCTGTTCCCAGTGCAGCTGCCAACAGCACCAGGGTTGGGCTGGGCTGTCAGCGAGCCCTCCAGGGGCATGCTGCTGTGCCTCACCTTACTGCAGGTGTGCCTTAGTGCTGATCATCTCCTAAAAACCCCTTTAGACTCCAGCAAGCACTGGTCCTCTCCTGCAGCTGAGTGCTGCTTCCAGGACTGGTGGCTGCAGGGAGAGCTGGGTCCTGGGAGAGCAGTACCTGTGACTTCTACCATATGGGCTGAACTGGTGCACGCTGGAAATCCCTGAGCAGCTTTAGCTCCTTCAGAAATGACAGCCAAGGCACTGGAAGCAGATTGCTGGGAAGGTGTTCCTAGCCTCAGTCTGAGATTTCATGGTTTTTTTAATTTCACATATTTTCTGTCTGGGTTAAGGACTGACATAAGCTGGGCATGTGGTGGGAGAGGTTCCTCTGTCACGCCTCCCTTCTCTCCTGGGGTGCTGCCTTGAGACTGTCACTCCACCCCAGCTGCTCACTGGGGGGTTGCAGCCCCCATCCCTCCCTCTGCACAGTTGCTGCAGGGCATGCAGCCTGAGCTGCTGATGTAATTTCCCATCTGTTTTTTAAATTTCTGCCTTGTTAAAAACCAGGGTGGAGTGGGGGAGAGAAGACCCTTTGCAAACAGCAGTCATAGGAGTGGTCTTGCTCTCCTACTCTGCTGTTCAAAATTGGCAGGATTCTGATGATGCCCATTTTGATTTGCACTCTGCAGTGCCTGCTCGTGAGCCAGGTTTGTATTTCACCATCCCAACTGTTTTTCACTTTGCCTTAAAACAAAGATGACAAAGTAGAGGCACAGACATGCTCACCTGCCCAGGACTTGTTGTAACAAGCCAGGCAGAGGAGCTGCCATGACGATGGGATGCATTAGCCCCATAAAGAGCTGAGATAAAAGAGCTCTTCATTATTCCCTTGCAGATTGAGTTAAGGCTCCTGACAGCATTCAGGCTCACTGCCTTGAGTTAACAGTGATTTAATTTTACACAAGTGTCTAATGCAATGCCCTTTTCACCAACACTTCCGAGCTGTGGTGTCATTCCAGTGTTCGGTGTCATTCCAGGAGCTCACAGCTATCGATCCCCACTGGTGTCTGCAGATGTGGGTGTTCAGTGAAGCACTGGTTTTGTAGGTGACTCAACATGAAGGGTTGATCTGAATTCAGCAGTGTCTGCTGCATTGTGCCAGCTCTGCCAGGCCTGCCTTCTTGGCTTTTGTCCTGCTCAGTTGATGAGCTCTCAAAATGTGGTCTTTCCCTCGAGCTCTTGTCCTCTACACTTCTGCAAGGACTCCTGATCCTTAGTTCAGTTTTGCTGCTAGAGAAATATCTTTCATAAGCCTCCTTTAGATCTTGTCCCCAGAAGTTGTTGTATGATACCAGGGCATTTTCCAGGGCCCAGGTATTAATAGGAGCACCTTAGCCAACTGAATCACTGATACTTGAAAAGATAATGCAACATGGAATTTAGTAATTCCATGTTTCCTACACCTTCACCATGATTCCAAATGAACATGCTTCACTGTGAAGTGGTGCTGGGAAGGAGCAGGGAGTCTGAGGGAGGAAGAGAGGCAAGGCTCAGGTGGCAGGGAGAGTTGGGGGTCAGAATTCTAGCAGCTTTGGCAGAGCTGTGCAGGACTGGCTGTTCTGCAGGACACGAACAGGTTGTCCAGTGGCAGGCCTGTGGGGTCACAGGATGGGGACAGCAGGTGTTACCGGTCAGGACTGAAATCCATCAGCTCCATTTCCTGCACTCCCATTGCCTCGACCTGGTTTTTTTCATCATTTCTTTTTTTCTTTTTTCTATTTTTTGGACAAGGGTTATAATTCTTTTGGGGAAGGGCAGCTGTGTTAGCTCCGTTTCTAAATGGAGTTTAAAATATTAGAGGAGATCTGAAAAAAGGTGCCCAAGACAGGTGCAAAGCAACTCCTTCCTGCTGACACATTTGCAGGGCTGCATCCTGTTTAAAGGCTGGCCCGGGGGTCTGTGTTGGCAGGTGAACAGAGGACTTTGCCTTGCAGCCAGTGTGGGAACCAGCTTCATGATGTGCAAGTCCTGCATTGTGCTCGTTGTATTTATAGCTTTCACTGAAGTCATCCACTCCTTTCAGCTGTACAACTGAAATGCCAGCAGAAGCTGAATAATTGCCACCAAATGACCAGATTTACAAAAAGTGACGACTGCTTGTTTATCAGGAGGAAGGGAGGGATGACCACAGGGCCTTGTGCATGACAGCGTGTTTACAAGAAGGCCTTGGCTAGTCCTTTCCATGACACTTAAATACATCTTTTTATCCTGCTCTCAGGTGTAAAGAAGAGGGTTCTTTCTTTGTTTTACATTATTCAGTGCAGTTCTGATCCTTAATAATGGGGGTGGGTTTGTAGTAGTCTTTCTATGGCACTGGATGTTATCCTCCCCCTGTAACACTAAAATATTGCACCAGTAACTAATCCTCTGTCAGAGCTGCAGAGGCTGACCTGTGTGGGTTTTTTAATAGATTTTGGAAGGATATTGTACAGATGGAAAGGTCCTCTAGACGAGGTTTGATCCCATTTAAGATTTCTATTGAGCCACATCTCACACAAGCTTGTGAATCAGTTGAATTTGAAAGTTGGAGATGGTAAGTTGCTTTAAAAAGGGATGGGAGCAATGGGTGTTGGATTTGAGCTAAGGAGGCAAGAACACGTGGTCAGTGGCACTTTTAGAAGGAATTTTGTACCAGTATTGGCAGTGGCATTTAAAGAGCTGAGGGAGAGGTACACCCAGTCTCACAGGTAGGTGTTCTCTGATAACAGTTTTATCAGTTTGCTAGAGTGGAAAAACACTGTACACCTCCTGGTTCTAGAAATCTTGCTGACTGCAGAAATGAGACTTACTATAAACACAAGAATTATTACAGATTTATTGTCAAGGTTGCATTGTTACACTCCTAAAAAGCAGACTGACACTGTTCTGGCTTTTTGGTGACTTTGGACATCAGCTGTTGAGGAATGTTCTCAGAATTGCCATGGATTGTGTGAGGATTTGGGCTAAGCATCAGTAAATCAGACTTCTCAAGTTGCTGTTTGGAGACCTCACTGGTTCCAGGGTTTTATCAGCTGTGTTTGTGGCCTGGGATGGTGTTTGTTATGTGCTGGCTCACAGGATGGGATATTTGGATCCTTTCCTGCAGGGTGGATGGCAACTGCTTGAGCTCCCTGGGAGCACAGCATGGGTGCCCCTCTGAGAATGAGCAGCTGCCTGCTGACCCTCAGCTGGGGCTTGCAGACCAGGGGCAGTGAGTGTGACCTCTCCTTGCCTTGCAGTGATGGCCTACATGCAGTTTGTGGAAGACTACTCAGAGCCACAGCCGTCCATGTTCTACCAGACCCCTCAGAACGAGCACATCTACCAGGAGAAGAACAAGTACCTCAGGGAAGTCTACGGGATCAATGACTCCTTCATCAGCTTAGACCCCTCTCAAGATCTGGCACCTCCTCCTGCTCTCCCACCCAAGCAGCGGCAGCTGGTGAGTGACACCTCAGGGCCACCTGGCAGGGCCACCGGGCTCCCAGGAACAGCTCTGCTCTTCCTGCTCCTGGTTCTGACGGGCAGCCGTGGTGGGAAGATGTCTCACTGGTGTTACCACATCGTGCTCCTTGTCAGCTTGTGAACATGGGTTTAGGCATTTTGCATCATTTTTGCTGCTTTCTAACCCCATTGAACCCCATGTTCAGACCGTTGCCCCATAAGCTTTGAAAGTCCTAAAATGCCTTAAAAATGAAACGTTCGTCTGCCACATGGCAGGGCTGAATCTTGCCAGGCTTGTGTAACAACAACTGCTTGGAAGATTTTGACACACTGAGCAAGCAGAACGCTTTTCAAGAGATTGCTGCACTGTTGTTCCCACTCCTGTTTTGAAACTGTTGTCAGAGATGCCACTAATAATAACTGTTTAAACATAATAGCTGCTTTTGTGTTATGCACAGACCTTTGGTATAGCCACTACTTCACTTCATACTTCATAGCATGTTTCCTCCACATTAGTCCCCTTGTGTGATTCAGGATTTTACCTGTTTCTCAGAGTTCTTCTGCCCCCCCAGACTGCCAGCACAGAAAGGCACATCCACATGTGTGTGGGTGGTGGGTTTAACAGCACAGAAAGGACCGTTTTCCATGTGGGGGATGAAATCCTGGCCTCAGTGGTGGCAGCAGCAGTTTTGTTTCCGACCTCGGTGGAGGTGGAATTTTGTCTCATTTCCTTTTAAAGGTTTTCCTTTAATTTCTTTTTTTTTTTTTCCTTTTTTCCCAGCTCCAACCTAAGGCATTTTGTTTATATTAATTATCTTATTTGTTCTGTTAAAAAAAAAAATTCTTTCATGCTGCTGGAGCTTACTTAAATTGGCCATGGCATTATCAAAATGGGAGGAAATGTGGGAACAGAGCCATGGTCTCACCATCATGAGGGTGACTCTTGCAATATTTCTTCATGTTATCTGTGCTGAAGTTTGAGTGTCCCAGAGTGTTACTTTTTAACTCTAATTTTGGGATTTGCACAACTACATTCCTATGATGCAAGTAGGAATCCTAAAAAGATAAAGTGACGTTGTTGGCTAAGCTCAACTGAGTATTGTGCATTAATTCTTTGTGGGGATTAGACCTTAAATGCTTTGCAGGGACACTAAAGAGTCTGCAGGACTCCTCTCTGGAGGATCAGGCAGTTCTCCAGGGTCTGTGGTCCCCATCAGTGTGACCCTTGCACTGTCACTTGTACCTTGCAGTCCCTTGCCTGCCTTCCCCTCCTCGAGGTGGCTGCACTTCAGTGATGTTTGCAGAGGTGACTTGGGCTGCACAGTCATGATCAGTCTGCAAAGCACAGATTTACTGCAGCCATTGTGCAGAAGGGAAATTCTGCTCCTGTCCTGAATTTGTTGGCTGAAGCAGAGCATTTCTGTGCTTCCCTTTAATCATTATCTGGACAGCCACGATGTCCCTGCTTTGCCTGCTGATACCATCAAGGCGTTGCTTGCAGTTCTCCTGAAGCAAAGGTTTCTTCAGGTGCAGCCTTCCACCCTTCAACCCTGTGTTGGGAAAGAGGTGCAAGCAGGTGATGGCTTATTCAGCAATCCCTGTAAAAGCCACCAGACTCTTGTTCCTCTGCTCCTGCTGCCCTGGGAGTTTTTGATTTGGCAAATCAAATGGGCATCAGCTGCTCTAGCAGCAGCAAGTTTTGCTGGATGGACTCCTCTCTAATATAATAATGAGGAAGTCCTTTCTTGTCAGCTTCAGATCTTAATCAAAATAAGATTGTATGTTTGCATTGTATGTTTTATTCAGCGAGTCTGAGAAAGCCTGAATATACCTCATCCTCCCTCAGTCTCCTTACTATAGCAGGATTCAGGAGAAATTCCTTGCCAGGATTTATTCCAGTGTAATAGCTGCCTCCCATGCAAATTATTATAATCTTGGATTGGACAGAGAAATGGCAGGACATCACTGTCACCCAGTCTCCCAGCAGTACCAGTGAGGACCCATAGCTCACACTGGAGAGGCCAAGTTCCCAATCTGCAGGTTGCCAGAAAAAAATAGTAGTGTGCAAGAATCGTGTGCTTAGAGGCAGTTCCTCCTTTGGGCATCTGCCCCCACGCCACGGGGAGAAAAGGGCAGCGAGGAGCAGCTTGTCTGTGCCAGCAGCAGCTGTCCACGGGTGAGCGGGGAGGGGGAGGCAGGAGTTCATTTTTTAAGGGATTTGTGAAACAAAGAAGATTTGAATTGTGATTTTTGTCGTGCCTCTTGAGCTCAAGAAAGGCATATTGGTGTGTCTGGCTGTGATGAACTGTATGAATAGCTGTTTGTTTAGCCAGCCATTATATGCATTGTTTAAGTTAGCGTTTCTTGCCCTTTATTCATCGCCTTTTCTGTGCTCTCTTTCTCTGTGTCTTGTGTCTCCTGCTTTCTCCCCCCTCCTCAGCAGGCCTCCTATGCTGCCTCTTCTTTCTCTTCTGTCTCCTACTGTGTCCAGCAACCTAAAGTGCCCTTCACCCCCGAGGACTGCGGTGCCACTCAGGGCCTCACTATGTCAGTCTCTAACTCCTTTCTCAGCCGGCACAGCTCCTTTCCTGTGCACTCGGTGAGTCCTCTCCGCTCTGGAACACGTGGGTGTTGTCTTATTGCTGATCACTTGTGTGCAAATTCTGTGCTTGCCCTCTCAGCTGAAGGTGGAGGTTCCTTTGGGGGCTTTTGAGCTGCTGTAGTAACCAGCCAGGTGGGAAAAACAGTGTGTAAATCTCACTAAGTGTAAATCTCACTAAGCGAAGCCAGGGGAGGTGTAGCTTGCTTTATATTACGTGTCCATGTTGATGTTTGTAGCGGGGGACTGAGGAAGGAGAGCTGGCCTGTGTGCCCAGGCACACTCCTGTGACCTCTGTGCCCCAGGCTGCACACTGGAACTGCAAAGTCTTTTTGTCCCATTGCATAACGCCAGTGATGTGGATGAGTCAATTAAAGGCTGCTGTGTGAGCCTGGCCTTGGGAGAAATAACAAGATGCTGTCCCCAAAATCCATGGGTTTAGTCAAACACGTGGAACAGTGGCTGCAGATCCTTAATTTTTTTTCTAGAAAACGGCCTCTGCTAGATGTTCCATCTCATTTTTGCCTGTTTTGCTTCCCTTCACATCTCCATGGTCCCAAACAAGCTTAGTTTGCTTGTATGATTTGCTGATGGATGAGCAGGGTTTTCTCTTCCTACGGCACTTCTGAGCAGCCTGAAGAGAGAATGGCAGGAGGAGCTGGAAATCATTTAAATCAAAATAGTATTAGAGCACTGCTTGAATCTCTGATCAGCTGCTTAAATTAAATGGTAGTAATAACACAGTGTTAATATGAAATTAAATGCAACCATGGGATTCTGTCAGCTCATCAGTGTGGGGCTCGTTTGCATGTAAAACTGTGTGGTTATGCTCTGATTGCCATGTGATGACAACTGAGAATACACTATTTTTTGACAGTGACCTGGATGTTTAGTAAATTAGGCTTCTTCTGAAGAAGGAATTATCAGAGAAGACTTGAGAAGATTCAGAAGTGTTCAATTAGTGTAATATTAAATGTTTGAAAACAGTATCCTCCCACTGTGCCATTGCTATCTTCCCATTTCAGCACTTACTCATTCTTTAAAAATTAGTGATAATCATTGGTCCAAAGAAGAAGAAAGTGTTCAAGTGCTTTGCAAGTAGAGCTGCTTCACAAGCCATGAATGAAAGCCTTTGGCTTCTACTTGTGTGAGAGAGAGCAGTATCACAGCTTTGCTGCACAGATGAAAAGGCTGAGGGGTGGCAAGGTTAGTGTTTGCATAAATTTGTGGTAAACAGTTCTAAAATTTGAACTAAAAGTCCTGAATTGTACAGGTCTCTTACTTGGTAGTGGTTCTAGCAAGCAAAACATGGAACTGTAGGACTAGATAAAAGTACTTGACTGTTTTTGATTTAATTGAGAGGCTATAAATATGATTCTATAATGTTCTAAAAATATGTGAGCACTTTGATTTTAAAAAGCGTCCTCGTTGGATTAAATGGTTGCTACCTATTAAATTGCTCTGACCCGTTCTCATCTTACTTTGGACTACATTACTGTGAATATATTATTTTAAGAAATGTTAAAACTTCATTTAAAAATGCTTAAGCATTTTTGCAAGGATCTAGTGAGGGGTAAAATAAATGGCTGGAACACGAGGAACAACAAGAACAGTGAGACGGTGCACTGTCAAATGCACAAAGGAAATAAGGAATTAAAAACTGTGACTTTTCCATTAGTGCCTTTAAATTAGGATAATCTCATAGTTTCTCATTACTCTATCTGGTCTATTTTTTCACAGCCAAAAATGAGATTTTCACTATGAAAGTGTCTCTTTGAGCTGCAGAATACCAATGGCCTTACATGCATCATAGCTGACCCATGTAATACCATAACCATGGTTTATCCCATTTCCCCTATCCCTAATAAGACAGAGATGTGAAGCAGCTGTGGAGGTTTGGATCCCTCCCAGGGTGACACCCTCTGTCAGCATGGGAAGGACAAGAGCCCCTCCTGCAATCTGCTCTGTGGGGTTTCACTCCAGGGATGCCACGAGCTGCACCAGTAACTTTAGGATGTTGTTCTGCTCCTCATACTCTCATGCCTTCATTTCTCCTCTCTCCCTAGAGAAAGGCCACTGAAGTGTGAGTGCTGGTGAACAATAAACCTGGCAGAAATCAGTGTTAGCTCCCACCAGCCCCAGTGAGGGAGTCAGTGCCAGGGAGGGCACACCTTTTAGGTGCTGCCAGCTGAGCATTTGGCCTCTTGTGTACCAAGATAGCAGTGGTGGCTATCAGATCTTCTAAAATTATATGTCTCCTACATAAATTGTTATTCATTCTGCACAGGAAGCAAAAACCTCCTTGGATCGATATCAGGAAGTCTGAGCTGCTAAACTCGATGGCTGTCCACTGACCCAGTGCCAGAAAGGCCCTGCAAGTGTAGCCAATTTTCAGAAAGTGCTCTGTGCTTTTTTTCCTTCCCTGGAGACTGGCCTGGGGAGGACACAGGAGTCACTCCCAGAGGGAGGACCTGGCCCTGTACCCATCTGTTCACATGCCAACAGCAGGGAAGCCAAGCCTGCACCACGTTCTGCTGGTTATCCCCTTAGCTCTGTGCTCCAGGTGAAGGATTAGTGCCTTACTACTGATTTACACGGCTCAAAAAGACTGTTTTCAGACAGCACAAAAGAGGTGAAGTTGCTTAGAGCATCTTTTAATTTTTAATGCATGAATTTTTTTAGAGCCATGACTCCTTTCCCTCCAATCAGCACTGCAGAGGCTGTTGCAGCCCAGCTGCCACCTCTGCTCTGTCAGCCCACTAATTGTGCTTTTCCCTCCTTTGCAGGAAATTGTGTCAGAGATAATAGCTTTTACTGGATAGAGGCAGATCTTGAGCAACTGGATCAGACCTCATAGGTTTGGCAAGTTGAGCTGTTCTTTAACCGAGTCTGACTCGTGTCTGGCCTCTGTGCCAGCAGGGGTTGTGTTGGTAGTGTGGGCTGGTGTTTTAAGGAACTGCATCATGTTCCCCATCCCATGGACAGCTGAACCATTAAATTCCACACTGGGAGGACAACTGGATTGTACTGTCAAGAATCATTCAAGGGATTCCCACCTCTTTTGAAAGTACTAAGCAGTGGGAAAGGAGGTGTGCAACAGGAAGGCATCGTCCTTGGTTACGGTTGGCTGTAATTTCTCTCCAGCCGATCACCTCCCTCCCTTCTTCTCGTGAACACAGAGCTGCTGTCCCTTGGTTTAATCAATCCTTTGCTGTTTGCCTGGAAATGGGTGGGCAGGTATCCGAGCAGCAGGAATAATCAGATCTTGAAATCTCATTACTTCCTGGCAGCTGGAGAACTCTGCACTGATAGAGGAAATCATCCGGTGACGAGCTCCACTGCTGCCCATCCACACATTTTCCACCAAGGGCTGCAGAAAGTCTTGTGGAAGCTTTTCCTTGCTGAAACAAGGAAAAGTTGTATCTCCAAGGCATATACAGCCATTAGTGGAAATTTGGCTGCATCTTCCACTGTGGAGAAACAAGTTGCCTTTCTCAAAATGTTGGGTTTTTCTTATGTTTTCTTTTTAATTAAGAAACTTTCCCAGAAACCAATTGGCTGTCAGATTCCAGCAGAAGGCGCAAGTGATTTCCTTATGAAAGCTCCAGTTCAGCGCTTCTGTTCTCGCTTGTTCCCACCATTCTTGAGCAAATTGAGCAAGTGCACAGAAAATTCACAGCAACTGTTTTTCTTTCTTGTGTGTGTGCTGACGTATGTTCAGGAAAAGGGGGGTCAGATAAGTGATTAAAGGCGTGCACCATGCAGACATGTGCTTCCCATGTTTTCCGTGCCTTGCTCCCATTCCTGTAGCTCACTTCCAGCCTGCAGCACACACCAGGCTCTGGCCCTCGCTAGAGACCGAGCTGTTTTCATTCATATGGTGGGAGCCTCAAACAAACCACGGCTGGGAAGTCATAATGTGTTTGGTTCGTTCCTGTCCTAAGGTTTTGGCTCCTTAATTTGGAGCAGAGGGAAGGGGGGTTGAGAAGATTTGCATCCCTTTAACCAGCTGCTCTGTCTTAGGTATTGTTTTGCCTTTCCTGTTTAGCATTCCTTCTGTGTTTGTGTTCATTTCCACTGCCCATGGCAGCCTGGACACTGGTATTAATAGTGCTGTTGCCTGCTGGCATCACTGGATTTTGCTGCTGAAAACCACTTCCTCTGGCAGTTTATACATTTTCCTTGCATTTGGAACACTGCAGATCTCTGTAGTTTTTTCTAAACAGTCCCATGTTGACTTCATAGGCCACACACCCCATGTTTTTGTGTAACTGACTTTTTAGAAGTCTTCTCTTGGTCTCCAGACTCTGTCTTTTCCAGATCTGCCATCTTGATCTGGGGGTTGTTTCCACAAGCTGAAAAGTTGATGCTGTAGGTGCAACTGAATTGAATTCTCATGATATTTTCCAAAGAGGGATGCATGACAGCATGGTTAATAAATCTTACAAATGTTTTCTTCCCCTGCTGCACCTTTATTTGTTTTGTTGCAAAGATGTGCAGGAATCTTTCCCCCACAAGGAAAAGTTTGGATTTTGTGTTTTCTCGTGCAGAAGCCAGGAGACACAACAATCCCCATCCATCCATGTACTGTGCTAACCACCAGTTAAAACCAGGGAGGTCAGCTCTGCAGCCAGGTCAGAGGCCTTGCTGAGAAACATTCCAGCCTGAGGAGTTGCTGCCTTTCCTGTGGCAGTGCTTGAAGCCATTCTGTTGGCAGCTTGTGTTTCCAGCCATTCATTGCAGGAGCATTTCCTTCCTCATTAGCAAAAGTACCTGGAAGCCCAGCATTGTGTCATGAGATAGGAAGTCTTTTCCAATAGTTGTCTGTGCAATTATATTCTTAGGGTGTAACGACTTTGCAACACCCAGTATTTTGTGAACATAATTCTGCACTGTTACAATTTGGGCATCCAGTTCTGGCATGTTGCCCACATCGTTCTCTTAATAGCATTAGCAGAGGAGATCTGAAAGATTGATCCTTTCCTCTGATAGCTTCATATTTTGGGAGTCTGATGCTCTACCTGATCTGGGAGTGTCTGGCAGGATGGCAGATTAATTTGGCAGATGTCCATAGGGTAACTGAGAAGGCTGTGCTTAAAAGGTAAAGACTGTGTCTGCTGATGGTGCAGATGCTCTGTCAGCCATGTAATTGAATTCAACTTTGGATTTGGGTTGGAGACTGCTGTAACTTGCAGCCACTGACTCTCTGCATGTATACCCCTGTGTCCCTGTTAGCTGTGGTCAGCCATGCCTAGTGAGTGGGAAGAAGCATCACTCCTGAAATAAGTTTTCTATTAGAGTGCTTATCTCCTGCTATCTAATCCAAATAAACAGCCGGCATGTCACTGACCTTTGGGACATCCTGGAGCACGGCTTCTAATGATGGAAAGCTGTCCTGAAATATTCACCCTTGCAAAAAATCAAAGGCAGCAAATTAAAAAAGTTGAAAGATGCTGTCTCTGGGAGACCTCTGTGTGTCACAGTGTGTGGTAAATGTTCAGGGCCAGGCACATTTTCTTCCTGCTGTTCCCAGGAGACGAGACTGCTCCCAGCTCAAAGCTTGCTTTGTGCAAGCACTTCCAAAGTGGCAGATAGGTCTTTTTAAAAACCACTGCACTGGTGAGAGGAGAGGGAACTCTCTCTTCTCCCTGCCTCGGCCGTTTGCTGTCAGGATCACTTACGCTGGGAGACTCCCTTCTGCTCGTGTGGTGGGAGCTGGCAGCGTGGCCAGAGTTTGGATACAGGAGAGCATCCTTTCCCAGAGATTGCTGGTGCACCCTGTTTTCTAGCTTTCCCAGAGACTATTTGGAAATACTTCACTTAGAGTAAAGCTGTGGAGTAGGAGGTTGTGTCCGTGAAGCCATAACCAAGGCCTTACTTGACCCTACAGGAAACCTCAGAGAAGCTGATTAAAACAAGCAGTGATTTGTTTCCAAGATAAACTGTTGCCTCTTGGGGGGAACACTAAAGGATGGCTTGTTTCCTCCTGACAGTTGTGTTGAATGCACTGTCCCCTCCCCAAAAAATGTATGTCTTTTAGAGGATGACAGGGCTTCCAAGAGATGGACAACACCCAGATCCCGTGGAAGCCATTGCTGCAATCCCTGGGGCAGCTGCTGGCTGGGCTGGGTCAGACTGGGGAGCAGCAGGAATGGGTGCCATATGGACATCATCTCCACTGCAGGGTGGGGTTTTTTTCCCTTTGAAAAGTATGCTTCAGTCTTGGCTCTTGTCCCAGCACGGCTGCATAACTGGAATTCCAGAGCTGCTTGCAGGCTCCGGAGGAAGGAGGGGGCTCCCTGGCTCCCTTTCTACAAGATGCAACTTTACCACAAGACTGGAAGTTGAGAGCAGTCTGACTAATTAATGCCAGCACACCAAAGGCTTCTTTGCACTGTTCCTTTTGTTAACAGCATGCTGAGAGCCTGTCTGCATCCTTAAATGATTGTTCACGGATCACATAATGAAGATTAATGCATTTTCATGGGTACCTGGGCCTTAAACTGGCATTTTCAGAGTATCTCATGCCAAGAGATTGTTCTGAAGGTGTATTATGAGACCTAGGAGAGAGAAACATACAGTGATTGTCACTATGGACATATCTGCATTCAAACTTCTAAAATTTCTGCAATGTAATGTTATATTTAGGTCTAAATTGCCTTCAAATTAGGATTAATGTGTGTGAAACTCCACAAGGCAGGAGCTGTGCAAATGTTCCTGCCCCAGTAGCAATAACTCATCTCCCCGAGCTGCTGGTCCAGGCTGCAGGCAGGGAAGCAGAGTCTGCCCTGAGCTAACCCTGCCAGTGCCTCACGCAGGGCTCCGCTTGTCCCAGAGTGACTTGGCTGAGGACAGTCATTTCCTTTCACTCCTGCCCTGCGTGAGCTCCACTGCTGCTTTGCAAAAGCCTGGCTTTTCCTTTGGGTTCGGCAGGTCAGGGACAAAACCCCTTGGAACTCCTGGGTGGAAGATGTCCATCAACTACAAAGTGAAGGACAGCGTGTGCCGCCTGTGTCATGTGGGTGCAGGAAGTCCAGCAATGGGGGAGCTGGCACAGAGCTCCTGCTGGAGCTAATTATTTCCTCTACAGGAGCAAAGGATCTTGTTATCAGCACAGCAGTTTTTTGAGTGCCTTCTTGAGCCATTGAGCAGTGGTTTGGGGTCTAGGCTGGGACTTGGGGTGATGGTTGGTGTGTTAGTGCCAGTGAGATCATGAAATACCAGGCCGGCATAATGAATCTGCTGAGCCAAGATGATGTCATGAGCCTGGTGTCTTACGAGGGATTTAGAGGTTTGTGCCATGCAAGTGAAGATGAATAAATGTAGAGCATTTATCCAGGCAGAAAGTAAATACAGAGATTAGACTTGTCATTGTTACTGAGGCAGCTCCAAAAGCTGACAGTGTCCCTGGAGCCAGCACTGCTCATCCGGAAAGAAATGAGCAGGAAGAGAGAGGAGCCAGTCCTAGAGCCAGTCTCCTTTTAGCCACAGGCATGTGGTGGGGATTTGCATTTTAATTATTTTTCAGTAGTCTTTTAAGCTCTCTTTCCAAAGCATTCACCTCCTCTCCTCTGTATTATGGCCTACAATTTGTTTTGGGGCCTGAGAATACACCCAGAGCACTGCTGGACTCCACGCAAGGCACAAGGCGCAGCCCCTCAAGGATTAAGGTGGTGGAAGGTAAAGTCTAGCCATTGACCTTTACATTTCCTTTCCTTTGTAGTGGAAAAGCTTTTTTCACCAGGATTCTGGCCTGAGGCTGTTCTCAGTTAAGATTTTTAAGCCCACATCTTTCCTAGGTAGAAACAAAAATACCACTGCTGAGCTGGGTGCTACTGCTGGGGCTCAGGTGATGGACTAAGCTTTGCTTTTTCTTACCCACTCAGCTCTCCTGAGAAAATGTAGCCTGAATTCTCCAATTCCTGCCTTTGATTCTCTTTCTTTTTACATCACAGTGGTGTCACTTTTCAGCCTGGTTTGAGCAAGTTGTGTCTATGCTTCTTGAGAGCTCTGTACTGCACCGTCCTTGTGCAGCAGATCCCTCAATGGAGCAGCACCACAACTGCGTTCCAGCCTGGGGTGTTCTGGATGATGTGATTCTTCTTTCAGTCCACTTGACTATGACCAGCTTTGCAGGTTTTAAAATAAACTCCTCTCCAGCAGATTTAGCATTATTGTCTTTTTTTTTTTTTTTTAATGGTTGTCAGCTTTGTTTTGGACTTACCCCGATGGCAAATCTTACTAGCACCAGATGTTAAAAGACAGAGGGTTGCTCTTGTTTTTCTTGGCACAATATATTCCCACTGCACCCTGTTTAATATTATCTGAACAGTAATCTGATGATTAGGAGAGATAGTGAAATAAAGCTTTACGCAGATGATCTCTTTTCATCTCTTCAGCTGACTCTTCAAGGCACTGCATTAAAGGATCGGTTTGATAAGGAATTCATCACTCTGGAGGGCAATTACCATTTTTGCTCCCTGTTTTTCACGAATGGGAAGAAGTAGCAGCATAAACTCCTTTATCCTTCAGTGTAACTTTGAAGGCAGTATCCAGCCACTCCTCCCTGGGAGCTGTGTGTTCTGGAACAGACTTGACACAGTAGCTGTTAAATTACAGGGCTGGAGCAAAAAGCATCTTAAATTTGGATCCTGTGGAAAATCCCAGAAAAGCAATAAGCACTTGAAGCAGTTTTCTCTGTGTAGATACTTCCAGCATGCTCAGAGTCATGGTTTCTGGGTGCCTTTGCCTCCTTTCCTCCACTCAGGGGATTTTCAGGGTCACTGCATTAGCAGTACTGAGATACCCAGGTTTTCCCCTGCCTAGCAAAGGCTGGATCACACCTTGCTGCTCACTTTCCCTGTGTGAGATGAGCAGCCAGGCTGCTGTTTGTGCAAGAACACGCCTCTCCAGGAAAAACCTGGCTGGTGTATCCCAGGTAGCAATTCCTGCTCTAGTGTGTGGATGGTAAAGTAGTGCTGCCTGTGCTAGAAATGCCTTGTGCTGTCACTGCTACGCTGCTGCCAATCTAATTACTTTTTCTTTTGTCTGTCTCTTTCCTTTCCCCATCTTCCTTGTTTTTGTGTTGTGTCTCTGCATCCTGCAGTACAAATCTGTGTTTAGGTCCTACTCCCAGGACTTTGTGCCTCACAACCAGGTCTCCATACCTCCTTTCCTCTCTTCTACCTCTTCCTCCTGCTCCACCCCACCTTTTCCGCCCGTCCATCCATCCCAGAGCCCCGACCTAGCGGTGCCCGCTGCAGCCAGCCAGTCACCCAGTACTGTGGATGTGCCAAACTCCTCTTCTCAGGAGAGCAGCTTTAACGGGAATGCTCCTGTCTGCCTTCCTTCTGAAACCTCTTTCACTGATTCTCTCCAGACGCCTTCGGTGAGACTCTCCAAAGAGATGATAACGCACCTTAACACAAGGCTGCCTTTATTTGTTGGGGTTTTTTAAAAGAAAATGTCTCTTGTGTTAATACATGCTAAATTGTGGTCTAGTCTGGCTTCCAAATGAGTGTGAATTGCAGAGAGGAAATTTCATATAAAAATGGTGGCTAGAAAAAAATGGACAACTTCAGCAGGTTTGAGAAACTGTTAAGACATATGTAGGAAACACAAAATGTCAAATGCTGGTGAAGGGGAGAGTTGGCTGTAGCTTCCTGCAGTTGTAATACAAAGCTGAGGGAGGTAAAGGAGTGTTTTGTGAGGTTGGTAGTTACTAAACACAGGCTCCTAACAGCAGTTCACATCCTGCAGTTGCCACCTGCTCCTGCCTAAGTCACCAGGAGCAGTGGGTGCAGTCCAGCTCTGTCTCTCCTGTGCATAAAAGCTATTGTTCTCTACAGGTTCCTGCTCTTCCCAGTTCCCATCAGCCCCAGCTGTGTGCTTGGTGGCAGCTCATCACATGTTGGTAAAGTTAGGTTAACGCTGTTCCCACGCTGCTAGTTTGAGGTCCCAGATCACTTTGCAGATCACTGAGCAGGTCTGTCCATTACAGATACTTTTTTGAACACCTCATTTTCAAGACAGTTCCTCTTTCGTCTGCTGCGAAGCCGAGAGTTGATCGGATTAGAGCTGTCAGCACAGGGCATGCTAGTGCTGCCTCTCTGCCAAGTTTGGAAGAGGGTCACTGATTACAGAGTAAATGTGCAGCTTTTCACGCTTTGGACGTGACTTTGCTTTGCATCTTCCTTGCTTTTGGTCCTTGTTATATCCCAGAAGGCCTCGAGTTTGGTTTATTCTGGTGTGATGAGTCTAGTCCATGCTTGTAGCCTTGTTTGGGGCATACCTTTGATGCCCTTGGGGCTGCAGGGCTGGTCTGTGCTCAGCAGGACTGCCCTGGGTAGGACAGGCACTCTGTGTCCAGCTCTGAACACTCCGCTTCCAGCACCTTGAAATCTGCCCGCTGCACCTTGGCAGTCTCACCGGAGTCCACAGCTCTTGCAAGCAGTGCCTGCTGCTGCCCTCCTGCAGCCCAGGGCCTTCGGGATAGTTCTCCAGAGCCAGAAATAATGACCCCCAGGATGGTGCAGCCTCAGTGGCCAGTGCTGGCCACAGAGACAGAGAACAGCTCCGAGTGAGGTGACAGCAGCTGCCGAGGGCAGTTCTGCTCCCAGGTTCTCTCGGCCATGAAGCGCTGGTGGGGGGCACCATCACGGATTTCCTTTCATCCTGTCTCCCTCAGAGTGAAAACGCCAGTGAGGAGGCTGGTGAGGGTGAATATGTCAATCTGTATTCCTCTGGCCAGAGCAACGGGGAACTCCCTCACTCTGAAGGAGTAAGTAACAACCTGCAGAGGCCGGACCCTGGACGGGGCTGCCTGGTGCATGCCGGGTTCACGCCGGGGCTCACGCGCTTGGCACCGGCCTCTTCTGCACACCCTGGAACTCCCTGTCCTTCTGCTGCCCTGGCTCCCTTGCTGGCCATCCCTCTGCTTGCCCACTCCTGGCTGCAGGTTTGGGGGCCCTCTTGGTGCAGGTGCAGAGCAGGAGATGCTTTTGGGGTCACGCTGAGCCCTGGCAGGAGGCAGGGATGGCTTCTCCTGCCGCGCTGTTTCCTTTGCGCTTTGCTGGCTGTTTGGAGCTGCTTGTGTGAAGTTCCCTTCCAGAGAGATGCACCCTGTGCCATCCTGGGGCCACGTCTTTTCTTGTAACTGCTTTGCCTTCCCTATTTTAATACAGAAAGCCTTCTGCTTTAAATATTTATTTTTTCTCTTCACTGTTTGGTTGCAAAGTAAGTGATGGATTTAGCATTGTACTCACACGCTGTTTCTTCCTTTACTCAAGCCTTGTATCTTAGATATTTCCTAGAGGAGCCAGGGCGTTTTCCATTCCAGGGAGGTCTCATCTTCCTGTTGGGTCATAGGAAACTGGCAGAGGTCCATGGTGATCCTTTTGCCTGCCCTCTTCTTGGAAGGCACATCTCCTACAGGATGTCTCCAAGACCTTTATCCACGGTGGTGTTAAATACGCCAAGAGATAGTGCTCCCATCACTTCCCCTCAGGAGACACATCTGGGCAGGCCCATCCTTTTGGACAGCTGTGAGCGAGTTCTCAACTTTGAAGCAAAGGGCTTTACAGATAGAGTCTGGAAAAACCCTGCAGACACCAAGAAACCCAAGCTCAGCAGGGTGTTTCCATGCCGAGTGGATAGCGTGGAGGTGGCTTCAGTCCTGTCTGTTCACTAGAACAGAGCTTGAATTTCCAGGCTTCACTCTGCGTGACGTTAAATAATTCTGAACTCCTGACATTGTTGGATTAATATTCCCATTTGCTGTTCATGGCTATTTGTCTCCTTAATAAATGGCTAATTTAAAATGCTGTGTCTTTGCTCTGAGCTCTCTACCTGCTGTTCCATGCCGCTGATTGAGCTGGTTCTGCTTTTTTGCATTAGCCTCATTTCCACAGCCCTGAGTTGTGGAGTGGAAACGTTGCATCATTGCAAAACCTATTCTGATGGGAGAGAAGGGAGGTAGGAAGCAGTGAGCATCCACCCCCTGAGGCAGGGGGGGCTGTGATCAAGAGGGGAACTGAAACTGGAGAGCTTAGAGCTGGCTGTGTCTGTTTGGATTAAAGCAGGAGGCAAAGTGTATTTCAACAGGAAGGGCTGGAGGAAAAATAAAAGGTCGTGAGAGGGTTAAAATCCAAGACAACAGCAGACTTGTGTTGTAACTTTCAGCATCATTTCACAATGTTGAAAGCAAACAGTACTAATTACACTGGTCTCCAGAGATGGTCCCAAATTTCCTGTCTGATTAACTTCTGTGTTTTCCTGGCATTTGGCATTAACTTGCATCAATCTTTAACCGCTCTGTAGGAATTTACAGTAAAGGGCCATTTAGAGGCAGGCAGACTGTAAATGCAAGGCTCGCTGGGCTCAAGGACCCCGTGTAATGATGAAAAACTCCTTTCTCTTGGCAGGAATCTCCCCCTGTCAAAGACGGCCACTCCAAAGACTCCGCTTTGAACAGCAGTGCCATGGGGAAGGAGGGTAAAGATGGTGCTGAAAGGTGAGCCTGACCCCCTGGTGTCCTCCTTCCAGGTTTGAAGGGTGCAGAGTCCCAACATCCCCTCTGCCAAACCATCCTTGGGGCTGCCTGCTCTGCCCTAAACCTCCTACATGTTGTCTAAACTTCTGAGCCCACTTTTATTGTACAGCCAGTGCGTGGTGGGATCCTGGTGAACGAGAAGGATCCTGACAAGATATCCTTGCTGAACTCAAGGAGCCTGTGGGGGTTAATGCAGCCTGTGTTAGCCATCCTCAGTCTATCTCATTGGCAGTGCTGCCACTGACACTGGCTGCTCCCTCCTGCTTCCAGGGAGATGTGTGAAAAGGGTCTGCATTGCTGTTTGGAATAGTCTTCCAGAGGGAAATTTCTTCCTAACCCTGCTCATTAGAGGCTGGCTGAGGCCCTGGAGCAGGAGGCTTTACATCCTTTCTAATGCTCTTAGCTATCATTTGCCTATGTAAATGAAGAGGTGCAAGCTGTAACAGATGGGCTTCAGGAGGAGTGGAGTGAGTGCTTCCCTGCTGCTCGAGATTGCTCTGCAATTGCATTTCTAAAGCAAAAATAGAGAACAGCGTTGATTTGTGTGTGACAGTCAACTTCCCTCCCCCATTTTCCTATTTTCCTGCAGTTGGTTTGAGGGTTTTAAACCCTACAGTGAAGGAGACAACACAGGAGTGCTCTGCAAAGCTCACTATCTGCTCAAAGCACTGACTGGTGCACAGGATTTTGGCCTGTGCCTGGGAAAAGCTATAAGGAACATCAGTACTTTTTCTTTTTTTTTTCTTTAGAACTACAGGCACAGAGAGGACATGTCCTGGCACAAGAGTACCAGCCTTTGGGGGTAGAAATTCTAGAGGGGGATGTACACCAAAAAAATGGTCATGATTTTCTGCTCTATTTTCCTGCAGAACAAGAGCCTGTCATCTCGCCTTGTCTCAGCACAGCAGGTCATGAACTGACTAAGATATGTATGTGTAGAGTGTGCTCAGTCTCTGTACGCTTGAGGAAGGGCTTAAATTTGTGTGCACTAAAAATTTGGTGGATTAAGGAGACATGGAAGTGTGTACTTATAGTAAAATCCTGTCTGCCAGAAATGCGGACAGACAGGTGTTCAGGTCCTAAAGGTTTATCTTTCTCTTTTCCAAGAGATGCTCAAAGCAACAGAGTTAGAGCCAGACTTGTTTGCAAAAGATTTACCTCCAGAGTGTCTGTGTACTTACTGTCATTTGATGAAGGTTATTTCCCTTTTTTTTCACAGGCAGCCACAGTCACCAGATACTTTGGAGTCATCACAGCTGGAGGAAGAGGTAGATGAGCTGTCCCTTATTGACCACAGTGAAATCATGTCTAGATTAACACTGAAGCAAGAGGTAGGTGCATTCAGGGTTTGTTTTTGTACTCTTTGGTTTACTCTGAGCTGAAATCTGACTCTCTGTGTGCACAAACAAGGCATCACCTTTTATTTGCTAGGAAAAACTAGGTTGCAGCAGAAGTGGGGTATGTGTGAAGGCAGCTGTTAAAGTATGAGATTCTGGTGCAGGCAGGGAGCACCAGCAGTGAGTGAGGATTTAGCAAAAGGTGAGATGTCTCCCTAAAAACCAGCACATCTTGTGCCCTTTTCCCAGTCTGCCCCTTCCCACTTCTTCAGCCTCTGACAGTCTGAAATGAATCACCTGAGAGCCTGAGCACAGTAAATCCGGGTGTGGGTAATGGTGTTGGCCTTTCTCTCTGACAGCAGGTTCAGCAGGTGAATGAGCAGGACATGATGTTACTGATGTGGAAAAGCAGCCAAAAGAACTGTTTCTGTGTTTGAGAAATAGCTTTGTGTTCAGCCTTGGGTGCACTCCCAGCCAGCTTTGCTCACTGTGCTCTTGAACCACGCTGTCTTTGACATGCAGCTGGAGGGAACATGCAGGCTTTTGAAGCTTTCAGACTGTCAGGGGGCTTGGCTGAAAAACAGAGAGAATGGATCATTTACTGGCATTTTAGGAGTGTTCTTTGGTCAGCTGAGATGTGCAGGAGAGATTGAGAAGCTTTTACTTGTTCTCTAAGTAGTATTTCATGACTCTTGCCAGAGGGTCACCTGAAAAATTCCTGTCTTAGACAGAGCTGTAATCCATGGCTGTAATCCATGGCTGTTTCACTGTTTTGCATATTGAAGTGATAAAGACATTCCTAAGGGAAGCCAGACACAACTCCAGCCTCCTCTGATGAATTGTTTCCTTTAAAAAACATTTAAAAATCAGTGATTTCTGAACATTTGGGACTAGCAGATCTGTGTCTTAGTGTCTTTTTTCTTCCTTTTCTTTCTGATCTACATGTTTGAAGCAGTATAGAACTGTCACTGCCAGCTGCTTCCTGCAGTATGGGAACTGCTGGCTGAGTGGTGGATCAGTTTTGCGTATTTTAAGTTGTGAAATGCAGTAGCTAGAAGAAAGATGTGTTTTAGAGAGTCACAGGGACTTTCTAAAACAGGTCAAGGCAGGGGTCAAGCAATTAACAGGGCTGTTTTCTTCTTCCAGTTATTGGATCGTTTCAGGTGACCTCCAGCCAAATAGTTCCAGATTAGGGAATTAACTCGCGGGGTTTTGATGTTCCAGGAACATGCAAGCTGAATGCATGACCTCCCACCCCACAGCCACTGTGGTACGTGGTCCTGCACTTTGAGACAGTTCACACAGTGCTGCTGCCCTGTTAAAGGTCTTCTGGGAGTATTTGTGGCATTTCTGCTCATTCTTCTGTGGGCAGAAGGTTCAGCTTTCACTGAGCTTCACAACCTGGCCTTAAGGAGTCAGAGACCCCAAGATCAGCCCAGCTCCTCATCTGGGACACCAAATGCTTTATTCAAATTCCAGGATTATCCCAGCACTGAAGACCATGTCCCAGCTTGTGCTGCGAGCAGTGCCAGGAACAGTGTGTGCGCTGCCAGTTGTTGCTGAGCTGGAACCCCAGCGATGTTAAACTAGGCCTAAGGGAGCTTGGGCTGTGCCTGACGTGGCTGTGTTCCCATTGCAGGGGGATGATGGGCCAGATGTCCGTGGTGGATCTGGAGACATTCTGCTGGTGCACGCCACAGAGACCGACAGGAAAGGTACGTGGAGCAGCAGGGCAGAGCTGGGGGCACAGCCTGGCACGGCTTTGGCTGCCTGTCCTCTGCCCCATGGCCACACACAGCTGGGCTGGGGGAGAGTCTGCAGGGGTCCTCTGAGCTTGGCAGGTTGTGTTTATCTGTGGGAGATGGAGGTAAGCTGGATAAGCGCCTGGTGGTTCCATTTAGCAGCAGGGATGGGATTAACTCCTCCCAGCCCTTGCCTGGATCTGGAAGATGAGGCACACCAGTGACAGTGCTGTGTTGGTGTCCCTGTACCTGCTGAGCTGGGCCACTGCCTTCTGTGAGAGCAGGTGTGACCAGCCTGTTGTGCATGGATCCTGTTTCCAGTGGTGTTCCTTGTCCTTTGAATTTCAGGAAGTGGTGATGTACTGGAATGGTTGTTCCATCAAAGTAGGAAAAAAGGGATATTAGTTTGGGTCTAATGCAGTACCCGTGGGCATCAGGAGTCTGTTCAGGTGCTGCTCTGCTGACACCCCGTATTTTCAATTTACTGTGCCACCTCCTAGTGCCACTCTGTACCATTTGTGTCCTGGTAGCCACCCAGACCAGTTCAGAGAGGGAATCCACAGTACAAAAGAAGAGACGTGGGCAAGGAGAGGGGATGTCAGCAATCTTTAGCTCTAGATTTGTTAAAACCCCTCTTCATCTGTCCAAACCCAGTCAGCACACACATGAAGCAGCTCCTTTCCAAGACCTGTGGCAAAGACAGCCTTTGCAGTGTTTCCAGAGAGTTATTTGAACCTGCCAAACACATTTGTGCTGATGGCCTTAACCAGGATTGATCTCCTTATCTCCTGGGAGGCAAAACACTAACCCTCTGAATCACTCAGCGCTCGTAGTTTAGAGGTTGATAGTCAAAGGGGAAATATCTGTCATGTACGTTTTTAAATGACAGGGGTTTTACTGTAGCATAAGATGTTTGCAATTACTTACCAGCACCATTCAGCTAGCAAGAAAATCCTTCCCCTGACAGCTGTGTTTCCCAGTTTGCACTGGGCATCAAATCCAGGCAGAAAGGACCAAAGTTAGGAACACACCAGAGAGGAGGGTTGTGCCAAGGCTGGAAATGTATATTAAAGAAAATAGTCTAAATGAGATGGTGGAAATATCCCTTATAAACATGCTGAAAGTGGAATAGAGAAACTCTGCTTTACTCCTGCTGTTCTCTGGAGCAAGCATCACCACAAAGAACTTCTCTACTGTCTGTTCCTGTTGAAAGACAGCTGCTTGATAAGGGCATGAGTGCTGGACCTCCAGTTCATGAACAGGGGGCTCTGAGGGTTCTGCAAGCAGTGGGGTGAGAGCTGTGGAGAACCTTTCAGACCTGGGAAAAGCTAGAGCAGGGTTTTATCCGCCCAGTGGTGCAGCTGTGGAGAGCTGGGTGGAGGGAGCTCGGGCAGGCGACAGTTTCCAGTGCCTGAGCCCGGCCTCACAGGCGCTGCCAAGCCACGGAGCACAGAGGAATTTGTGCTATGCTAACCCACTGTTTGGGTGACTGAGAGGGTTAATGAATTAAGCTTACAATGAGAAGAATTCGGGGCTTGTAAATCAATCAGCCATACGGCACGGAGGGGTAGAGTTAAGAGGCTTTCCTTTAAAGATGAATTTCTTGGCAGCTTCAAGTGCCAGAGCAGACCAGCTGTATTACCTCACATTGCCTTTTGGGCAGATGGGAACCCAGAATAAATGTAACTCCACGCCCTGGTGCATGATGCGTCTTGTCCATTTGAGTTTTCTGAAAAAGCTAAATGACATAAGGAATAGAGACCTGTGGTCTTCAGGAATAAAATCCATGGTCAGTTAAGTGCTCACAACCACACACACTTGCTGTGAGTGCAGGATTAGAGCTGGACAAGGCTTGGGGCTCACACCTGATGTGACCACCCAGCCTCTGTTGTCTGTAACCAAGAGGCAGCAGCGCTTCCTGATTTAAGAGCAAGAGGAAGGTGAGGTTCCTGCCAAGAGAAACACTGCAGGTAGAGAGGTACCACTCTCCCTCTGTGCCCTGCTCCTTCCCACCTCACAGCAGTGGCTGGGTGTTACAGCACATGGGTATGGGGTGTTGCCTGTCGTGGCTGGAACAAGCTCTGCATGTACAGCCGAGCCTGGGCAGGCACAACAGCAGGTTTTGCTCCCTGTCTGCCCTTGGTGCAGTGCTGCTGGCAGGGGCAGGATGCCATCCACTGCACACCCTGCTGCCATGCCCTGCTTTATACTGGCACTAATGCCTAATGCTCCCATTTTGGCACTGCTGTCCACAGTGACCAGGCATTGGGACTGCGAGTGTTCTGCAGTCTTGACCTGACATCTGCATTCCTGTTTGCAGTTCCTGCTTCTTCAAATTCCATCCTCTGTGCCCATGATAATGCCCAAAGCCTTCGCAATCCTAGGCCCTGTAACAACCCATCCTGCAGATGAATTAACACAGGCTGACTGCGTGCACCACATCTCTGTTGGGGCAGGGTCACGGGTTGTGGCAGCATCAGTTTTTGCAGTGCAATTTGCTTTTCTTTTGGCTGGGAATAATCTTCTATTTACACTGCCCTGGGACTTCCTGGAACTCAGCAAGGGCAGATCTGCAGCACCACAGCATACATGTGTGTTCCTCATGGGGAGGGCAGAGTGACCTGCCTGAGCACCAAAGCCAGAGTAGGCATCACCTCTTGCCATCAGATCTTCTCTTTAAAGCATCCCCAAGGTCTAAACTCCGTTTTTCCTTTACACATTATTGATAGCTCCTGTCCCACAAGCAGGTGTTTTTCACTGACCCTTTTATGAGGCACAAGCCCGAGTGCTGCAAGTGGGAGGCAGGGCCAGGCCGGTGGGGACAGGGCAGTGTCACTGCTGCTCTTGTGCCAAAGGGTCCATCTGCTGGTAAGGACCAACAGCACAGCTTTTCTGGGAAGTTCATTTGTGCCAAAATGTATCCATGTCCTCCTCTGTACATCTGGGTTCAACCTTACAAGAAACTCCTTTTTCTGAAAGCAAGGTTGACTGAGGCTTTCTTGCCTTTTTCCCTAGATCTGGTGCTGTACTGTGAAGCCTTTCTGACTACGTACAGGACATTTATTACCCCTGAAGAGCTCATCAAGAAGCTGCAGTACAGATATCCTTTTACTAGTGACAGTTCACTCCCACCAGGAATCAGAGCTGGACAGTTGTCATGGAGGGAGCTGGTGGCAAGTTTTTTGGTCAAAAGCCTGCTGGCAGCATGGTCAGTGATGTGCTTGCCCTGATGGTGTCCCAGGCAGGAATTCCTTCCCCTCCAGTCTCTCCAATGGGAATTGCTGCAGGCCAGGTCCAGTCACAGTGGATACTGGACCTGAGAGTTGTCTCCTGAGGGTCCTGGCTAGGAAGAGGAGCAATTCAGGGTTTCTGTATGTCACTGGGGACCTGGTCTTTTATTTGGGACATCTCATTTGTAGAGTGGGGACCAGAGCACCTTCTGGCTTCCAGAGGGGTTCTGGGCATTGCCTGCATGGGCAGGTGTAGTTTAATATTAGAGATGATTAAACCATCAAGACCTTCTCTCTCTTACTGCAGTAAACTCAGCCATGAAGATGCTGTGCTCTTGGCCTCCCAGTCCTGAACTGAGCTTGTAACTGGTAACAAGGCAGGGCCCTGATGTGCAGGGTGAGCATTCCTGGGAGAGGATGGAGAAGGCCTCTCCCTGAGCAGCCTGCTGCCATTCCTTGCCCTTGGCCCCTTTCCCGTGGCTCCTTTCCCTGCCAGCGGAGCAGGGCAGGGTTTGGGTCCGGGCAGTGCTGAGGCCCCGTGGGCTCTGGTGCTGTGCACCCACGTCAGAGGGAGCCTGACGTCAGCGTGTCCTGCTGCAGCTCATCAGTGCCATCTGCAGCAGAGCCGCTGCTCCGGCTGGGACCGGCGGCCAAGGGCACGGCACGGCTCAGCCCAGGTGACAATCCCATCTGGGGTATCCCTGCAGGCCCCTGCCAGTGCTGACTTACTGATAACCTTGTCCTCTGTCCCTTTGGCCACCTGGCAGAAGGTTTTTCAACCTGTGCTGTCTCCCCTGTCACTGTCCTCATTGCAGCACATTGGGCAGCAAGGAAGGTAGAGATGACATCTGAGATCTGTTGAGACCAGATGTCACAGACCAGTGGGGGAGATCACTGCAGGGGAGTGCTGCTCATTAAATTCCACCTTAGAGGGAACAGTTTCAGGGTATACCTGCTCTGAATTCTGCCAGGTGAAAGCACCTCCTGACACCCCCTGCTATCAGCAGCTGGTGTCAGTTTAATACCATCTTAATTAGAGCCATATCAGTGTCCCTTATCTCCTGGAAATCGAACACCAGTTTCCATCAGGACAGAACAGTGTGGTGTTCTAATGCGGCTGCCCCATCCCTGGAAGTGTTCAAGGCAAGGCTGGATGGAGCTCCGAGCAACCTGGGACAGTGGAAGGTGTCCCTGCCCATGGGAGGCAGTGGAACTGGATGATTATTAAGGTCCCTTCCACCCCAAACCAGTCAATGATCTTATGGTTCCTCAAGGCAGCTGGGAATTGCACTGATGCTGGTCTGGCCACACTGAGTTGATTCTTTAATTTGCAACCAACATATGAGAAGTTTTGCCACTTCCCGGACACGTTCAAGAAGCGAGTCAGTAAGAACACCTTCTTCGTGCTGGTGCGAGTGGTGGATGAGCTGTGGTGAGTTGCCTTCTTCATTCTGGGATGCAGGGTCAGTAACACACAGAAATCTGGCAGCTGGGAAAATGTGGTTTTTAGGGAAGATAAGTTTTTTTAACCCTATCTGTAATGACAGCTGAAATCCCCGACCCTGACCAGTGAAGACACCTGTAGTGCTGAACCCTTGTGTTGGAAGAACAGGTTCTTCCTGTGTGTCCTAACTGGGTCAGTGGTTTTAAAATAACAAGTAAAAGGGGAATCTCTGGGAAAGGAAGAGCTGGGAAGAAGAGGAATTCCAGTCACCCAATTCTGCTTGTAGGAAAGAGCAGTGACACTCAGTACAGATACAAACCCCAGAGTTTGGTGTCTTAGCCCTGGATTTTCCATCTTCCTCTCAGCTTGGTGGAATTGACGGAGGAAATCCTGAAGCTGCTGATGGACCTGGTGTTCCGGCTGGTGTGCAGTGGGGAGCTGAGCCTGGCCAGAGTGCTGCGCAAGAACATCCTGGATAAAGTGGACCAGAAGAAAATGCTGAGCTACGCCAACTCCATCAAACCTCTCGCAGCCCGAGGCGTGGCAGCCAGGTGAGGGAAGGTGCACATAACCATGTCTTGGTCCTCTGAGAGCCAGGGCATCCCTTCCCTGGGAACACAAGAGTTTCCTCAGTTCGAAATACGAGAAAGATAAGAAAACAGGTCACACTTTCTGAGCCTTTGTACTTCCTCCTTGTTTTTCACAGGCCAGGGACACTGCATGATTTCCACAGTCATGAAATAGCTGAGCAGCTGACCCTGCTGGATGCTGAACTCTTCTATAAAATCGAGGTACAGAGATAAGGATGGGCTGAGGGCAGTGGGAGGGATTGGACCCTCTGCAATTTCTGGTATTCCCTGCCAGCTCTCCCAGACACCTGCTGGATTGTAGGGCACAGCTGATCTTGTGTCAGCAAGTGGCTGTGAACACAGGCTGCAGCTCGGAATCTTGGGGTAGAAATCCCATTTTAATATGTGGTGTTTTCCCACCTTTCTCCTCTTCTTCCTTGGCAGATCCCAGAAGTTTTGCTTTGGGCAAAGGAACAAAATGAAGAGAAGAGCCCCAACCTGACACAGTTCACAGAGCACTTTAATAACATGTCCTACTGGTAAGGAGCTCAGAACAGCCACGGCACTGAACTGTGCTTAACTTCCAATGCCTTGCAAATATTCCAGATATTCCTCGTAGGCTTGGGTTCCTTTGTTACAAATGGGATAATATGTATTTTTGGCCTGGAAGTAGATGCAGAGCACTTATCAAAGACCCCCAGAGCACAGCAGAAATAAAATTCTGGAGGATTGTGGAAGGCCTTGTAACCCAGAGGAAATAATTATCAGTATCACTGAGCCCTTGAAACAAACATTCCCCATGCAAATAAATGCACTCTGTGAAATTGCCCTGTCTTTGCTGTGGATTAGAATGCTCCATTTAAGTTGGAGGTATTGTGAACTTTTTAGTATTGGCTCATCCCTGTCAGTGATGAGTTTTCTTAATGAAACATGAAGAAATCTGAGCTCTGCTTAAGTAGGTTTATCTTTTATTCTGTCTGTCTTCCAGGGTCCGTTCAATAATTATGCTACAAGAGAAAGCCCAGGACCGAGAGAGGCTGCTCCTTAAATTTATAAAGATTATGAAGGTATCAGCTTGGTTTTTCCTGTGAATCACACACACTGCTGCTTAAAGGAGCAGGGGAGTGGGGCCCTCTGCTTGGTAGAGCTGTTTGATGCTAGAAGGCTTTTCAGAGCTCTCAAGTAACTGGAATATTCTCCTTCTTTACAGCACTTACGAAAGCTGAATAATTTTAATTCCTATCTGGCCATTCTTTCTGCACTGGATTCTGCACCCATCCGAAGGCTGGAGTGGCAGAAGCAAACCTCAGAGGTGAGGAGCAGTGGGGGCTGTGATCTTTGGGAGAAGGGTAAGTGTGGTTATGTGGGAAACAGCTGAGTGGTTTAACAGCTCAGCAGTGTCCCGGGGTGGAGGGATGGTGGATGACTGCTCTGCAGCGGGCAAAATGCCACAGTGCTGGAGGCCTGCAGCGTGGCTGGGCATTCTGAGCTGCACGAGTGCCAGCACAGCCACAGGGGACAACAGCCTCCTCCTCCTCTTCCTCCTCCTGCAGCCCAAGGCTTGGGGAGGCTGAAGGCAGCGATGTTCTGCGTGAACACCCCAGGGTCGGGCTGAGGAAATCAGCTGGAGGTGTTTGCAGGATGATATTACCTCCCTGCTCTGTGCGGCTCTCTGGGGGGAGGTGACAAAGCAAATGGGTTTGCAGCAGCAAAGACAGGTGTCACCACAGGATTTGTGTCCTGCAGGGCCTGGCTGAGTACTGCACCCTGATCGACAGCTCCTCGTCCTTCCGCGCCTACCGGGCAGCCCTGGCCGACGTGGAGCCCCCCTGCATCCCCTACCTGTGAGTGGGCAGTTCCTTCCTCTGCCATTGCTTCCACACATTAGAATGTGTCTTCAAGGATTTCTCAGCAGCTGCTGCTGAGCTCAGCCCTTGCCTTTTGCCCAGCATCTGGGGTAAGGCAGCACTGTGCCACGTCAGCCCACAGGCCCTCTCTGGAGCAATTTGTCTGGGCCAGGGTGGCCAGCTGGGGGTGTTTGCATCTTTGGATCTGCTGCTGGGGAATGTTTCCCTCTGGATAAGGTTGCCATTTTGGTGACAGTGGGAGGCTGTTGTTGGGCTGCCTTTTGGCTGGCCACCCTGCCTTGTGTGACTAACCTCTGTGTCTATTTGCCTACTCCCTTGGCCTGCTGCCCCTTTCCCTCTTTCAGAGGCCTGATTCTGCAGGACCTGACCTTTGTCCATCTGGGAAACCCTGATTACATTGACAGCAAAGTGAACTTTTCCAAGCGCTGGCAGCAGTTTAACATCCTGGACAGCATGAGGTGCTTCCAGCAAGTGTAAGTGCAGCAGTGGGGGCTCTGAGCTGGCTTTGGGGCACCACCGTGGGGATTGGGGCGGGGAGCTTGGACATGGAAGCCCCCGTGCAAGGGGGAAGGGAGATGTAAGGAGAGCTGGGAGCAACAGGGCTCTAATCAGTCTCCTTCCCTCTCTAGGTTGGATAAACATTGTGAGGACATTATTCTGATATTAGTTTTGAGATCCAGACAAGTTTTGCCATTGCTGGTTCCTGTGTTCTCTGGGATATTTGGGGTTTTCTTCAGTGCTGTCTTGCAGCAGAGGCAGCAGATCCAAGTGCTGATTTCTGTGTGATAGGTGCCTTTTTCCCCCCAGTTCAGCGATGGGCTTTTCCCCTTTGTGGTGTGACAGCGCTGTCATGAGTACATAGTGCTGGATGTCCTCAGAGCAGGACAGGGGTGGCCCAAAGCTGGGAAAGGTCCCCAGGTAGCCCTTGTTTAACTTCAGCTCCTCTTTGGTTTTCCAGACATTACGACATCAAAAGGAACGACGACATAGTGTCATTCTTCAACGACTTCAGCGACCACCTGGCTGAGGAGGCCCTGTGGGAACTGTCCCTGAAAATCAAACCTCGGAACATCACGAGGCGGAAAACAGATCGGGAAGAGAAAACCTAGGAGGAGGGGTTGTGCGAGGAGAATTGCTCCGCAGAGGCGCCGAGGGCAGCTATGAGACTGGAGTTCAATGTTTGTACCTGCCACTGGATGACACACCCTCCCTCCCAGCTGGCAGCCATCCCTGGGGGTGGGAATGCCGGGTGCTCGCAGCCGGCCGGAGGCGCCGGCGCAGCCGCCGAGGGCAGAGATCGGCCGGTGCTCGCTGCACTCGCCCTCCTCCTCCTCCCGTCCCTCTGTGCCATGAACCAGCTTTAACCCCGGGGACAGAGCTGTGTGGAAGGAGCGTCCCACGCAAGCGTGCTGCTGGTTTGCTGGCCCGTTGCATCCAGGTGTACCCTGGCTCTTGTTTCCATCCGCAAAGCAGGGGCAGCAGGAGCTCAGCACCCACTGACTCATCTCCGGAGCGGCGTCGGGCAGCAGCAGCCGTGGAAGCCAAGGGTTGGAGTCTCCCCTGCAATGCCACCTTCCCAACGTGTTCACGAGGATGGAAGCGTCTCCCGCTGCCTGCCAGAGGAGCTCTGCTGTCAGAGAGCTGCTTGTGTTTACAGGGGTCTCGGCTCACCCCAGATCTCTGGCGCCTTCTTCACGGGAGGAAGGCACCGGTCGTAGATACGGAAGAGGCACTGAAAATGTGGGCAGGGAGCCGCCATCTCCAGTCATCACATCCCCCTCCTCCTCTCAGATCTCATTATTTAAGCAACGGTAAATCCCTCTGAACCTGGAAACATGGACTGCCCGGGTACTGGGGGTCACCTGTCTGTGACCCCGTGTCTCTTAGCGATGGTACTTAGCTTTTGCACAGGAAATGCTGTAGGATACAGACTGTACATACCTAGTGTTTAGAACCCCCTGGGGATTTTTGATGCATGTCTGAATACCGATGAGTTTATAGGAAAAAAAAAGTGCAAACCAGTCTGTACAAAATCCACAACCAGTGACAATGTTGTTCCAAGTGCTGGATAAAGGAGGCTCTGGGCGGCCAAGTGGGCACTGGCTGCAGAGCAGGGGCAGGAGCCTCGTGAAGGAGCCAGAGGATCCATTTCTGGGTTGGAAATGGGAACCAGGAAGGAGCCCTGTGCCCAGCTGAGCCACCCTGTCCTCCCACCCCACTCCTCTCTCCTCTCTCTGTTGCCAAATGTTTTTCTCCGGGGCTCCCCATTGGGACCCTCGGTGCTGTGCTTTGAGACCCCCACTTTGGCAGGACCCCCAGCAGGTCCCTGTCCCCAGTCCTGCCATGCTGGTGCCAGCAGGGCAGGGACAGCCCAGCATGGAAGGGCGAGGCAGGGGTGTCATTTCCCACACACAGTGTTAACCCCAGTCTGTTCAGTGTGCCTTATTCAGCCCTTCTGTCCCCCCTCTGTGTCCCACCCAGCGTGTCCTCCCCAGCACAGCCCCTGCCAGGCCATTTCACATCCCTCTTCTATGTCCTGCTCCAATGGTTTGCAGCTGGATCGTGGGTGTGAGTGTGCCCTGCAGGTTTCAGCAGCCTTGCAAGCCTCTCATCTCCCTGTCTTGTGGTCACAGGTTTTTACAGGGTTCTGACAAAATCCTGCAGGTTTAGGGCAGCAGCTCCCAAGGAATAGAGACGTGGAGTTCCACAGAGCATCCTTAATTTATTTCTCAATAGCAGCTCTGTGCCTGCTAAAGCCTCTGTTTGTTCTGGGTGAATCAGAGCTGCACTCCTTTCCTTCTCCAAACAGATTGCAAAGCCTTGGCCGGCTCTGCCTGACCCTCAGGAGGGAGCGACAGCCCGGGGTTGTACCCAGCTTGGCTATTTCCCTCAACATTCAGGCATGGGACTCATACAGTGGCCAAGCACAGAGAGACCCCCTGCCCACGAGGGCATCTTCTGGGGGAGGGGAGTGTGGGGTTCAACACAGTTCTGTGCAGCCCCAGAGCAGGAGGAGCAGGAATCTTTTGTGCTGAACCACAGTGTCTGAGCCAGAACACTTCAAAAGTGGTTTATTTTCATGGCACTGAGGGCACTGGAGCTGTGTGTTGTGTCCAGCCAAGGCTTTGCAATCCCCAAAGGCTTCCCAGGAAGTAATGCCCATGTTTCCTTTGTAAATAAGGTCTTTTAAAAGCCCAGCGTGGCGAGGTGGTGAAAAGGCTGATGAATACACCCAGGATGTGGTGTGGGCTTCACCCTGGTGGCTCTGAGCAGCCCTTGGGTGCTGTGGCCAGGCTCTCCTAGGAGAGCCGTGTGTGGTGGTGGCTCTGGAATCACAACCCTGGGGGTTCAGAGGGCAGAGGGACAGGAGGGGGCAGCTTGTCTTCATCCAGCCGAGTGACTGTGGTACGTGAGGGGTGAGCAGGTGGCTCGTGGGTTGGGCTCACAGGGTGGCAGTGACTGGGGTTCCACAGGGCTCCTTCCTTGGCCCTGTGCTCTTCAACATCCTCATTAATGACCTGGACACAGGACTGGAAGGGATGCTAAGGAAATCTGCTGACAACACTAAATTTGGGCACCACAGTATAAAAAAGACAGGAAGCTATTAGAGTGTTCAAAGGAGGCCATAAGGATGGGGAAGCGTCTGGAGGGGCCTTGTGAGGAGCAGCTGAGGGCACTTGTTCAGCCTGGAGGAGACTGAGGGGAGACCTCACTGTGGTCTTCAGCATCCTCACAAGGGGCAGCAGAGGGGCAGGTGCAGATCTCTTCACTTGTGACCAGTGACAGAACCTGAGGGAACGGCTGGAGCTGAGTCAGGGGAGGTTTAGGCTGGATATCAGGAAAAAGTCTTTCCCCCAGAGCGTGGTGGGGCACTGAAGAGGCTCCCCAGGGCAGTGGTCACAGCACCAAACCTGTCTGAGATCAAGAAGCGTTTGGACAATGCTCTCACATGGTGGGATTTTTGGGGTGTCCTGTGCAGAGGCAGGAGTTGGACGCAGTGACCTTGATGGGTCCCTTTCTAGTCAGCATATTCTGTGATTCTGTGATCAGGGTGTTCCCCTCCTCCCCTGCCAGTCAGAGCTGTTCCAGGTTCTTCCCTGCACTTGAACCCATGAGCCCAGTTAGTACTGAAGGAGGTCTCACTCCCTGCCCTCTGCCAGCCCCCCCAGAGCCAGAGGCTCAGCCCAGGGCGTGGGGACAGCAGGTCTGAGTGGCCACAGCACTCCATTCAGTGGGATGGGGCTGAGCCCACCGGCTTTCCTCCGCCTTCTCCCCTTCCTCTGCTGTCATCCCCAGCTGAGCAGTGTCCCAGCCACAGCTCCTGGCTCATGTCCCAACCTTGGGCCAGGCTTGCAGGGCTGGAGGGACCCTGAAGGAGGGTCCCCTTGCCTGGAGCAGCTTCAGGTTTGCTGAGCAGAGATCCCCCCCCCCGATCTCCAGGAGCAGTTCCTGGGGATCAAAAGCCCCAGAATATCCCCATGCAAGACTGGCCACGAGTGTGTTCCCATCTTGCAGGCAGCCTCCTCAAGGCCATCACCTCTTTTTCGGGAGAGGGAAGAGTGTGAGTCCCCTCTCCACCCGGGGCAGGGAGTGGGGAGAAGCGATGCCCCCAGTCACCAGCCCCCTGCCCCACTCCCAGGCCTCTCCCCCCAAGCAGTTCCGTTGTATTATAGATTTACCACTAACCCCGATGGTGGCATCTTCCTGCGAACATTTCAGACCTGTAACTTTTATATTAAAGACAAATAAAACACCAGTAACGAACCTGCCTGATGATCCTGTTTACAGTGCATGCACAGTCTGTGGATTAAAGTGACAATCGAATCCGCCTCTGGCACTGGTGTGGCCTCGTGTTTTCTCATGTGCTCCCTGTGGTTCTCCTCTGCCCATGGCTCTTTTTCCCTTTATTTTCTCACTGTAAAGTTCTTCCCTCCCTCTGCCAAGATGGCTTTGCCCCAATACAGGCCATACACCTGGGAGGGGAAATCTACTCCTGTCACCTTCTCTGGGCACCGGTGTCCCCCGTGTCAGGGGTTTTGGCTGCCCAGCCCCCGGCGTGTGCCCAGCCCGTGCAGTGGCCGTGTGCCGGCAGCCGAGGGCTATAAATAACCCCTGCAGCGGCCGAGCTGCTCTGCGGTGCTATTTCAGTCCTGGACAGGGTTCAAAATTCCTCTGGAAATAATTGTCATGGGCCAGCTCAGGAGGAGAATGCCCAGACACTGACTGAGCACGTGCCCCCCGTGCCAGGGCTGGGCTGTGGGGCCGCATCCCACGGGCGCAGCACAGCGGGAGGGGTCTGTCCACAGCTCATTGTCCCCCCAGGCAGCTCGGCCAGTGGCACCCCTGGGCCTGGGGCCACGTGGAGACTCCCCTTCCCCAGTGTCCTGAATGGGCTGGAACCCTGGCGCCCACCTGCTCTTGGGAAAACCCTGATTTCAGCTATAGCAGGAGACCTTACCTGTCGCAGTGGTTGAATCCACTGCAGGAATAACCAAGAAGCCACAGAGCCCCAGAACAGTGGAGGTCCGCTGGTGGGCAGGCTCAGAGGTCTAAGACCACCCCCTTTTACCCTTTTTAAGTTCATGTTCTAGATAGTTCTCCTTTCCTTGATACCCCACTGGTTCCCGGGTCCCTTGTTCCACCCCTCGCCTTTCCCACTGGTCACTGTCTGTCACCCCACTCCCTCTCCACTCCCTGGCTCCCAAAGGATAGGCTCTGATGTTCTGCCCCTCCCTCGGTGCCGATCTGGATAAAAACCCCGGACCGCTCAGTGTTCTGTGCTCTTTGTTCTGGGATCCCTTCCGGCGGGGATCTCAATAAACCCCTCGGAACTCCATACAAAGGACCCCTCCCGTCTCTTTATCCCCAGGCTCAGTGTGTGTGTGTGGCTGCGAGTATTCCACCTTCTACAGTGTGTCAGAGTGTGTCCGAGTGTGTCCGAGTGTGTCAGTGTGTCCGAGTGTGTCCGAGCACGTTCGCACAGCACCGCCCGGAGCGGCTCCGGCGGGACGCGATCGGGATGGACGCGCCGCTCTTTCCGCCCCCCTCACACCCAGCGCATCACTTACCCTGAATTTTGTGGTGGACAAAGGTCATGGCAAGGGGAGATGTAGCCCCTTGGTGTGCAGAGAAAACAGAAGCTTTGGCTACAGCTGTACTTTATTTCAATCTGGAAGCAGCAAGAAGGTGGCAATGCAGTGTGTGTGTGTGTGTACTTGTGCGTGCAGAACTACTGCAGAACTGCATACATGGGTTTGTATCTTCTCACATCATTAATGACCAGTGAGGGCTTCCCACACACTTGTTACTTTTGCTCCATGTCCGAGCCCAATCCTACAAGATGCTCCCTCTGCACCAGAGTCCCATCTGGCAGCTCCAAGGGACAGCCCACAGCAATGGGATTCAGCATCCTGCAGCGAGCGGAACGTGATCCCGCCCTTGGATCCGACATAGCTCCCTGCCCAGAGCTGGATCCAGCAGGACACGGCACCGGCATCTGGTCTGGCTTCCTCCTGCCCTCGCCGGGGCTCGCAGGGCTGAGCAGATGGCTGAAGGCTCCGGGGCAGCTCCTCGGCCCGCCAGGAAGGACGGACGCTGCCCCGCAGTCCCAATAACACTTCCTTGTCACCCGTTTCCACACAAGGCTGCGGCAACTTCACGTGCCCGTGCCCCCCAGGCGGTGAGCCACAAGGAGTACTCGGCACACATCATGTCCCTGGGGCTCAGGGTCCTTGTCACAGATACAGGGACACCAGGACGTAGATGATCCAGGTGATGGAGGCGAACAACCCGAAGAGGAGGCTGAAGAGGACCAGTGACTGCGCCTTTCTGGATGCCACGTATGCCTGGGCCACGTCCCCGCGGGCGAGCGCAGCCCGGGTCTGGCGCAGGGGCGAGAAGAGGAGGGGTTACAAGAGACCCGCAGCACCAGAAGGGGCTTCGAGGCTGCCCAGTGAGTCCTTCCTTACCTCATGGGAGTAGACGAGGGCCATGACCCCGGTCACCAGGCAGCAGAAGAGGGTCACCAGCACTGACTCCACCATGTAGTCCTTGGGCAACTGCTGCCCGCGGCCGGCGGGCAACGGCCCCGCGCCCGGCTGCGCGTTGTACTGCGGCACAGGGCGGGTGATCAGAGCTGCGAGCCCCCTGGGTGTGCTCCCCTCCCGGGCTGTGCTGCTCAAGCATCACTTGGGGGCACCGCACGGAACCCCACAAACCCGGGAGGGGAGATGAGGGGTGACCCCCGCTGCAGAGCGGGGCAGGAACACATCGGGGTGGGAGATACGTACGGTGGTGTAGGGCAGGGGCCCGGCCGGGATGCCCGGGGCTGGGAAGGACCGCGGTCCGGGCCCCGGCTGGTAAAAGACGGGCGCTTGCTGGGAGAAGCCGGCTGGGAATGGCGGGTGGAGGTGGTGAAAGCTCTTCGGGTCCGGGGGCGAGTAGGGCGGCGGGGCCCCCTCGAAGGCTGAGTTGGTGACCACCGACACCACCACGGGCCTGTCCCCAGGGCCCGCGGGGGGCTCGCTGCGGGTGCCGGAGGTGGGCGGTGCCCCGGCTGCCCCGCTGCCACCCCCCTGCTCCGCTCCCCGGGCTGTGGGGCCGGGGCCCTGGGGCCCGGCTGGCGGGTCACCGTCCATCCCGCGGAGACGCCTGCGGGGACAGGGAGGTTCTGCTGGGACGGGACATTCCCGGCACACCCACCCCAGGTTCGGGGCTGGGATCGGGCTGCCCATGGGACCCCCTTGTGCCACCCCCGGGGCCGCGGCCGCCCCGAGCCCCCAGAGCCCGGTCCCCTGCCCGCCCCAGCGCCCCATTCCCGGCCCCACTCACGCCGGAGCCCGCGGGGTCCCAACTGCCGCCGGCCCCGGTACGGCCCCGGTACGGCCCCGGTACGGCCCCGGTACGGCCCCCGAGCCCAGCGTGGCCCCGCGCGGGCGGCGGGAGCGCAGCCGGGGCCGGTTAATCATTGACCCGCTGTTTGCCCGGGGCCTGCGGGCGGGGCCGCCCCGGGCCAGCCACCTCGGCCCTCAGCGCCGGGGCTCCGGGTGCGGACGGGCCGGGACCCCGGGGAGGCAAAGGGGGGGTGTCTGCGCTGCCCCCGGCCAGAGGGTCCGAGGTCCATCGCGGCCGATGGAGCCGGGCCTGGGCTCAGGGCGGTCACGGAGCTTCACAGCGATTAGTTCACGTTTAAACTTATTATTTGGTTTTGCTTTAGAATATTATATTTACATGTCGACTGTGGTGTGTGTTCTGGCTCTATTTATACACAAAATGTATATAAAATTCTGTGTATATTAGCTATAGCTATTCATATTTAACACGTGCGTGTGTAGATATCTGTATCACACCCCACGCACAGGACGTGTGTACGCACTCTGTGTGTCCGTGTCTTACCCATATGTGTATTTGTGTGTCCTGGTGTCTGTCTCTCTGCTGTACCTTCAGGTGTTCCTTCACAGTTCCCGTGTACCGCGCTCTGCACACACCTGCGTGTGCACCCCTGGCTACAGGTGTAAACACACCCGTGGGTGCAGGTGCGAAACACACGGGAGCAGGTGTCACACACACACCCGGGGACCGGCGTGCACTCAAACGCTCACACAAGTGCCTGGGTAAGACAGCGTTGTCTGTAATAAGGCAGAGATGTCCGGCTGTCCATCTGTCCGTCCGTGTGCCCGTCCATCTGTCCGCCCACCCATCTGCCCACCCCTCCGCCCGTCCATCCATCTGTGCGTCCATCTGTCCGTGCCGACGCTCCGGCCTCGGGGCTGAGACCGGACGCGCTCAGCGCACGTGGCCCCGCCCCTTTTGGGGCCACGCCCCCTCCGTAGCCCCGCCCCTCACGCGGCCCCGCCGTTCCTCCCGCCATGGCGTCCGCCGGCGGCCCGGACGCGGAGCGGCCTCACCCCAAGCCCTTCCTCATCGGCGTCAGCGGCGGCACCGCCAGCGGCAAGGTGAGGCCGCCGTGCCGGGGGCCGTGCGGGCCGTGCTGGGGCTGACCCCCGCCCCGGCCGGTCCGCGTGGCGCGGGAGCTGCGCGGCGCCCGCCGGGACATCGCCGGTGCCGGCCCCGGGCTGGGCGAGCGCCGCTCGCTCCCCGCGTCCCGGCACCGGGGAGAGGTCGGGCCGGGGCACGGGCCGGGCTGGGCGCCGCGGGAAGGGTCGGGGGTCCTGAGCCCCCGTGCCGCTCAGTCCACAGTGTGCGAGAAGATCATGGAGCTGCTGGGGCAGAACGAGGTGGAGCAGCGGCAGCGGAAGGTGCTGATCCTCAGCCAGGACAGCTTCTACAAGGTGCTGACGGCCGAGCAGCAGGCCAAGGCGCTGAAGGGACAGTACAACTTCGACCACCCGGGTGAGCCGCTCGCCATCCTGGCCCCAGCAGGGTTCAGTCGGTGCTTGGAGCGCAGCTGGGTCTTGCGGGAAGTGCTTGTAGGAAGTGGGAAGTGTTGGGAGAACAGAAATGTGCTTTCCCCCACCAAAACATCCGTTTGTCCCTACCCTTGTGCCCGTTGTTACTGACGGCCCTTCTGGAGCCATGGAGAGGTGCAGAGCATCCCAGCCCACTCCCCGCTCTTGAGAGGCTCCGTAATAAACCACATCATTCCCAAATCCTTTCCTGTTATTTCTTGTCCACACAAACAGCTGCTCCCCTCGCCCGGGGGAGTGCTGTGGATTGTAGGCGGGACAGGGAGCTGCCCTTGGCTGAAGTCTGGTGCCTGTTGGGTGGGTAATGGAAACCATGAAAGATGCCTGAGGTTTTCCAATTGGCTCTTGACTAACAGACAAACAAAGTTGCACAAAATTACACAATTACTAAGTGGGTTGATAAAATTATAAAATGACCAGCTTCACCTTTGGGATCTTAATTTCATTGTGTTGTAGTTGCAACTATTTCATTGTGTTGTTAGAAACAACAAACTGTCTCTTCCTTATCTCTGAAACCAAGCACAGCCATTGTCACTTGGGCAGGTAGTGTTGTGTTGCTACTGGTAGGAAAGAATAAGCCACAAGTTCCTTTTTTCTTGGTGAATACTGGGCAGAGGGTTTTTCCTTTGGGTCTGGAAAAATCCAAGCAGAACGCTTGATACAACAGCATCTGAAAGTCCTTCTCTTTAAACTTTCCTCTCACAGATGCCTTTGATAACGATTTGATGCGTTCAACCCTGAAAAACATTGTTGAGGGCAAAACGGTTGATGTACCAACATACGACTTCGTGACACATTCTCGGTAGGCTCTGGCTTTGCCTGAAGTCCTGGGCTGTGTGGGGGTGTCCCCAGCCTGGGGACGGATCGCTTGGTGGTGGCACGAGGCCTGTTTAACAGTGTGCTCTGGCTGTTCTCTCCTGGCAGGCTGGCAGAGACGACGGTGGTCTATCCCGCTGACGTCGTCCTGTTTGAGGGGATCCTGGTTTTCTACAATCAAGACATTCGGGACATGTTCCACCTCCGTCTCTTTGTGGACACGGACTCTGACGTCCGGCTGTCCCGCAGAGGTAAAGCCCTGCCGTGCCCTGTTCCTTATCCACCCTCACCATGGGGCAACACTCAGTGCTTTTATCCCCCATCCCAGTTCTGCGAGATATGAAACGTGGGAGGGACCTGGAGCAGATCCTCACCCAGTACACCACGTTTGTCAAGCCTGCCTTTGAGGAGTTCTGCTTACCGGTATGGAGCCTTTAAGTAATTTAATTTGTGGGGTCTTTTTCTTTTTGGGAGGGGATAGAGGAGCAGGGTTGCCTGGGAATTAGCTGCTGTAGGTGCAGCAATGGTGGCTTTTGGTATCTGTATTTCACAAATCCCATGCTTTCCCCCCTGCCTCATGTCTTCAACCATTTTGAGCTGGTTGTTAAGGAACTGAAATGGTCCCTTCTGCTGGCAAAGCACTGTGGAAATGCCTCGAGCACGTTTCCTCACTGCTGGCTGCTGGGGCTATTTTAGTATGGGTCTCTCTGAATGAAACACTCCCACTCTCAGTTTATTCTTAAGTCTTGTAGGAAGAAAGAAAAGCTTGGTTTCCAGCAGCCTTTCTCAAAGGGAACACTGGTGAAAACCTGGGGCAGACCATTCTAGTTCTGCATGTAGTGTGGGGCCAATTTAGGTGCTCACATAATCAAATTAATTTGTAAAAAACCCTATGAGAACAAAATCCAGTATGTGGATTAAAGAAGTTGGAAAAGGGTAACTCAGGCACCTCTTGCTCTAGATCAAAGGAATTCTGGGATTTTAAAACTACTTCTTAGAAATGCTGAATTTGCCAGGTTTTTCCCAGCTGTGGGGGAAGAAAAAGCAGGAGTGCTATGGTAGAAAAGATCAACAAAACGTTATCAGAGGCAGGCAGGAATTTCACATGCACATTGGTTACCTTGGCTCTCAGCAGAGATTTAGCAAGGGCTTGCGAAATGCTGATTAAAACGAGCTCTTGGCAAACAGACCTTGCCTGAAATGGGCAATGTTTGAAGGCAGCTCAGAAGGGTAAAAGCAAGGACTCCACACCTGACCTGCTGCTTCTACCTGGTGACTCTCTGCAAAGGGACAGTACGAACAATCTCTGGCCTTAAATCCAGTGCACATTTGCCAGTGTGATGTGTTAATTCATTTAGGTTGTTGCCGTGAAAGAGAGCCTTAACTTACAACCCTGAAGCACCAAGACCTTCTACCTTTGCCCATTTTTCTGGCCTTTGGTTGCTTCTTCCTGGAATGAAGCTGACTTTTCCCATTAACAGGCTCCACCACTGTTTCTGTTTTGCAGACAAAGAAGTATGCAGATGTGATCATCCCCCGAGGAGTTGACAACATGGGTAAAAGGGAGTTGGGTTCCCTGATTTCCCTGGGGAGACACCTTTGGGGTTGGGAAGAGAGCAGGAGGCACGCTGCTGCCTTGAGTGCCTGCTCCTGAGGAAGGGATTTTTGCTGGAGGGGAGGGAGCTGCTCAGCCTGATCAGGAGGACCAGCTGCTCAGCCTTTGGAAGCCTCTGGAAAAGTGACCTGTTGAGGTCTGACCTCAGTTGCAGGCAGCAGGCAGAATTTCATTTAAGGGCTTTGACACTTTACCGTGCCATAAATCAAGTCTCTCCTGATGGGAGAGAATTTGCTGAAAGTCCTTGCAAGGAGTTTCAAAGATAAACAGAGACTTTTATTTGATTTTCAATGCTTCCAGATAGTTGTTTATTAAGTCTTATCAGAGGAACAGAGCCACTAGCGTGACCCAGGTATAGCATAGAAGGAGGAAAAGTAGGAGTGAGTCCAATCAGCAAGATTTACACAGCCTTTTAAAGATATTTTAACCAATAGTTACTAAAAATGTACATTATTTTCACTTTCCTGCCAATTATTCAGTAACACGACTAGGAACTGCGGAATTTTCTATCCAGTCATTCCAAACCACTTTTACTGGAGAATATGGAGTAGTAGAAGAAGGAGAAGAAGGTGTAGAGAACAACAACAATCCTCCATTTTGATATTTTTTACTCTTATCTATTTACTACAAAGAGAAGCCTAAAACCTCTAAATTTTTCACCCTGTGACAATCTTACATAGTAGTCTATCACCTAATTCATACCACTGTATTTTCTAGTTGTTGTCTGACTGTTGATAATTTTTTCCAAGGTTTGAAGCTAAAACAGTGTTGTTCAGGGGGGTAAGAACCCTTAAAAACAGGCAGAGAAATATTCTCGGCACTCTGGGTTCCTTCAGGCTTGTTAAAACTTGGGTTGAGCAGGGCTGGATGCTCCACATTTTCTAGATAACTCAGCCAGGAAAGCCTTCATGTCCTGTATTCCCTGTTCCTCTCTGCAGTTGCCATAAACCTCATCGTGCAGCACATTCAGGACATCCTGAACGGAGACATCTGCAAGTGGCAGCGGGGGGCACTGAACGGGCATGGCCGGACGTACAAGCGGCCGTTCCCGGAGCAGGCGGAGAGCGGCGGCGTCCTGGCGGCCGGGAAGCGCTCCCACCTGGAGTCCAGCAGCCGCCCGCACTAACCCGGCACGTCCCAAGGGTTTGCCTCTGGTCCACACCAACACTGAAGACAACTTTGGGAAAGGACTTCCACGGAATGGTTGGTGAAGTGCCCTTTAAGTCGTCCTAGCAGCGGAGGGGATCCTGGTGGGAATCTTGTCTCAGAGGGGAGAGGAAGGGCTTGGCCATCTATCCCTCTTCCCTTCCAGCCCCTCCCTATTCTCCCTGAGATGTCTGGAGTTGGTACTTGATGAACTGGTTAAAGGCAGTGCTACTTGCCTTTTTTTAATTTTCAAAGTGAGATCTAATGCTGAGACTCCCCTGAAAATTAAGCACTACCAGGTGACTAGCAAAATACCCCATTCCCCTGACGACAGTCATCTGTAGCAGGAAAATCATCTGCCTCTTGGGTGTTTTTCTCTATCCAAGACTAGCTCACATGCTGTTAATTTTAACAAGCAGGTACAGCTTTTACTCTTCTCCGCCTTGTTGGCACCTTGAGTTGTGGCCATGCTCTGCTGCTGGTCAGCCTCCTTCTAACCTGTGGGATCAGAGGGACTGACCTGTAGAGACACCTCTTCCTTGAGACAGGGGTGAGACAGAGGCTGTCTGGGACAAACGGGAACTTGCAGTTCACCAGGGGACAGGCCCAAGAAGTTGAGTGGTTCTGATTCCTAATTTATTCCTAAGCTCCTGAATCTTGCTACACTGTATGATTATTTTTTGTACCCAGATAGTGTGCTGTACCACAGTTACTGAATGTGTGAGCTCCAACTGGATTGAATTGCTCATGGAAACAGAAACCTGACCTTGTCAGTATTAGTGTGTTTTAGTGCATTTCTGTACTGCTGGTTGCAAATTCTGCTGGGCAGAATCCGTCCACTTCCAGAGATGGCTGGTGAGGTCAGCAAGGGGGGAAACTGGGACTTGCAGGACCCTCCTGCTGGCACAAGCAGCTGCCTGGACATGTTCTACCCTCAGACAGGGTCAGAGCACTTGCCTTGCACTCCAGCAGCTTCAACTCAAGAATGTCTGGCTTTCTAAAAACAGCAGACAAGAAGTACAAACAGTGACATCCCAGTTTCTGTAGTTTACCCCAGAGAAGCGATACTGCAGCAGCGTGAAGTGTCTGTCTGGAAAAAAACAGCTGCAATGAAGTGCTGGTTGGACCTTTGAAAACGTGATACTGTTCTTGAGTCTGAACTTACGGTGTAATTTTAAGAATGAGGGTGGGAGGGAAATGTTATTAAGAGGAACTTTTTCATATTTACTAATTTTCTAAAAGCAGGGTTTGGCTGCGTTGGTTGTGGGTGTGTTACTTTGGCTAATAAATAAATGAACAGTGATCAGAAGTGACCGTTTTTATAAAAGGTAATTCTGGTACTTGCACTATGCCAGCACAAAGGCATAGAAAGGAACACTGCTGGAGGGGCTCTTAACAGTTTTTTCTCCCCTTAACTCAGAATCACTACCTTTGGTTCTGCTGTGGCTGAAAATTTAGAGAAAAAACCCAAAACTTAAGAAATGCAGTCTGCACTTTCATCCCTATAGTCTTTTCAACACTGGCAAGGGGTGGTTTGGTGTCTCAGTGATAGTTCAGTGGTACTTCTGCAGTGCCCAGGAGAAGGCAGATCATTTCCTGACTGCTGCTGGGTGCTCTTTAGCTCAGGGGGACATACTTGGAGTATGAGCTACTGCACTGAAGCATTAGCTCTCAGGGCTGATTACAGTAGGAGCAAAACAGTCACTAAAACCTACTTTGAATGACTGTGGTGTTGGATCATACCTTCCTCTGGGGGTGGGGGGGGAGCCTTGAATAGCATTCGTTAGAGCAGTGAGGAACTGCACAGCCAAGAGCCCCTGGGGCATGGGAATGCAGCTCTGGCAGCTTTGTGCTGCCCTGCAGGACCTGGAAATGGAATGTGGCCCAGGTACTACAGCCCTGCTTGGACACCTGCACAGGGACATCAGAAATTCCCCACTGAGCAATCCCAGTCCTTCACCTCTGCCTTCTCCTTCTCTGTGAATTCTCTGCTGGTGCAGGCCAGGCCATGGGCTGGGTTTCAGTGTTTTTACCCTGAACCCACGTGCACAAGTTGGAGCAGGTATCCTTGTCAGCAGGATCAGTCCTACCTTGCCCAGAGTTCCTATTCCCATGGGATCTGAGGCGTAATGGCAATACTGCCACTGCTGGTAACAGGCCTCAGGCTTCAGATCAGTGCCACAAGGCCAAAGGATTCTTCTGGCTTTGGTTCAGTACGTGGCTTGCCTGAAGCCTTGTTCAGCTGTAACAGCAATTTTTAATGTCTTTTTATTTTGCTTATCTTCTTAAAAGTGATGCTTATGTCAGATGATTATAAATAGATAATAGTAACAAGTCATTAGTCTATGCAGAATGAACTATTTATAAATGTAGCTTAATGCTGTATTTACATAAATAGAACTGATAGCAGAGCACTGGAAGTTGGGGGCAAACAATGCATTGTTGAGGAATAGGGTCATGGAATGATGCTGTAAGGCTGCAGGGCCAGCTACTGATTGTTAAAGATGGGCAAGGTTTAGAGCTGGGAAAACCTGGGTTTCAGGCATAACAAAGAAAACGAACAAAAGTATCTGATGTGTTGGAAAGAGTCCATTTATAGTGACTTGTATCATGGGATTGCAGACCACAGTGATAGAAAACACATGAAATAGCCCTAAATGCAATGTAGTGCCAGAAGGAAGAAACCACCATCATACTCCGGGAAAGAGGAGAAATTGTTGCAGCTCTTCCCAGCAAAGGAGCTGGGATGCTACTGACTGAAGTCAGCAACCTTCACACCCTGAGGGGCAGTGAAGGGTGCATGTAACAGGGGCAGAAACTGGGAACTGTGCTCCTAACAGCTGTATTACTGTTGAGACCTTTTCTGTAACAGTGTTCCTTTCTTTTCTTCTCCTGTAATCATTAGATCTGGACTACCACAAAATATCTGATGGGACTGTTATAAGATTTCCATGATGTTAACAATAAACTCTTGACTTTGCACAGAAGGTGTTTCCTTTTGCTGTGACAAGGCTGGAGTGGTCACTGCTTTCGGATGAGGATGTTCCAGGTGTCCTTCCAGCGCAAGGCCTTGAGTTCCGTGAGGGCCAGCGCGGGCTGCCCGTAGGTCACGGGGCTGAAGGTGCAGTACACAAAGTACACCGAGGAGAACCAGGCTACAAGCAGTGCACTGAACATGCTCTTGAGCAGCACAGATCTGGGATGAGAGAGGGAAAGAGCACTCAAGTTACATCAAGGCTGGCCAAACACTTCATGCAAAAGACCTGTGCCTGGCAAATGACAGGGTATGGCCACTGCTAGAAAAACCACTGCTTCCCCTGCAGCAGCTTGCCCAGGTGACAGGCCTGGAGAAAGAACTGTGCCAGTCCTCCTGTTCAAGAGAACTTTTCTGCTGAAGCTGAATACCTGCAGAGATGATCGCCAAGATGCTGCAGTACCACGGGAATGAGGAGAATCTGGAATGTGAGAGCAGGCAGGTAGTGGTACAGGAAAAGTGTTTTCTCCATCAGGAAGAAGGGCAGGTAATTCACAGCCCAGCCTCCACCACAGATGCCTCCCGCTGACACCCAGAGCTGCCAGGCATCTGCAGGAGACAGGAGATGGGCATGTCAGAGCAGAACAAGCCACAAGCCTCCACCTGGACACACACACACAGTGCAATCAGACCTTCAGGGATGTCGTAAATCTTCCTCCTTCGCCGTAGCAAGTACCACAGGGACAGACACAGGTAGATCAGAACAGCAGCATTAGCTGAAGCCCAGGTGGCAACATTCCCAAGGAGGTGGATCTGGGCCTGCAGGATACATGATGGTCTAAGCCAGAAGCAGGAACATGTTGTGGTTTTTTTAGGTAAGTTTAAGTATTACCTACACAAACTTGCTAAATTAAGCTCCAGAATGTGCCTGCCTAGTAACCTGGAACAAAGCTGGTTGATAAACTTTGCTGCTTTAAGACTCGTGTAATGGAAGGCATTTAAAATATGCTATTGGAGATGCACTCATCTTCTAAATGAAATCAAGAATGGAAACTATTAAACTGCAATTTACCTTAAAAAAAAAAAAAAGCACAAGCAGACATGATTTAATTAAAAGCAAGTACTGTCAAAGCTGTATCTCATGCTAAAATAAATACCTCACCCCTTGTGGAAAATGTATTAATACAGGAAGAGTCCCTTGGCTGGAAGCTGCAGCTCTGCTCTGACTCCCTCTCCTGGAGCTCACATCTGAGCTGTTCTGCTTTCTCAACAGCTTCACAGCTACTTCTACCTCTTGTACTTACCCCCGAGGTCGGGTGGAGCCAGTAGGCAATATTGGTGTCCATTGTGATCCAGTCCAGGGCAGAGGAGCTGTACTTATGTTCTGTGTCTTCATTTTTTAATGTGAGTATTTTCCACTAGAAAAAGAAAGGTGAACAGAAGGCTTTCAGAATTGGAACAACAGGTGGGATAGCAGGCATGGGTGAAGAGCTCCAGATGTAAGATGTTAAGTTCCTAACCTGGGAGTGGAGAAACATTTTGCATATCTCATGTGGATACTGACCAATACAACAGTTTTATTTTGCTATCAAATGATGCACTTTCCTTAGTGAATTTCTACAAAGATAGAAAGGAGCATCAACACTACTCACTGCATGTACCATACATGACAGCTCAGTTTCAGGCAGCCTCTGGGTGCCCAACCAATTTTCCTCCCCCTTTTTTGTTACACAATCACTCGGGTATTCATTACTGGACAGCTCAGGTCTTTAATGCCCTTATAAGTGCATTCAGACACATTTTTTTTTCAGTGAAGAAGCCAAAGTATCAGCAAGGATTAAACAATGAATCCTCAGACCCAGAGTCTACAGAAATGCTCAGGTTCCTGCTCTGCAGCAGAAGGAAAAATGAAGGGAATAACAAGACACTCACTTGCAATTCTGTGAACTTTGCCATGAAGCTGAGGTTTTTACTGATGTCCATCTGTGTGGGAGAGTGGAGTTCCACTTCCCTCTCTTTTTGCTCTTGGCCTGGAAGAAAACAGCATAGCTCAGAAATAACCACATAACAGGCAGAAAGCTAGAAAAGGGAGAGAGCACATAGGCTCCTCACTCTCCCAGGAGCCCTTCTCCAATACATCATCCAACTGCAACAGCACTTGGAGGGACTTTGTAATGATTCTGACATCATGATAGAGCCAACTGAAGACACATACACACAGAGCCACCTTCACATCACCATGATGTGCCCCCAGTCACAGAAATCTGCCTCAAGAACATGGCTGAGACATACTTTTCCCATATCTGTGCTCTTCCACATTCCACACCATGCTCTGGTGGTAGCCTTTGGACAGCTTCTCTCCAACCACCTCCAGCTGCCGGTATCCCCACTCAGGTAGAGATGCTCCACTGAGCTACAAGAGGAAGATAACTTTTAAACTAAAAATTCTGCCAATCTGAACTTCAGGATGGAAGAAGTTCCCAGGCTCTGCCTGAGCACTGCATGACAGCAAGGGACTGCCAGAAAATATGTGAAGAGTCACCACGCAAAACTGTCTCAACAAATGCTACAGCCATAAAATCAGTGATTCTGGTAAACTTTGTAAAGAAGAATATCTTTAATTATTCCAGCTGGTCTCACAGACACAAAGACTCAGCATCAGTTTGTAAGCCCCAGTTGTGTACAATGGTCACAACCTCTTGAGAAGCAGCACAGCTTTGATGCTGAAAGGGATGAAGTACCAGTGTGACTACCTTAAAACACACGCTGCTCTTTTGTCACAGTGAGCAAGTTTATTGTTTCCTTTAATTTACTTATTGGGGTTATTTGTTATAGTGGTTTAGCTATTTTGGAGCAGAGTTTTTGAGATTACAAGAACTGCATGAAGCAAAAGCTACAGGCAAATAAACATAACCCCACTTGCCTTTAGCACTGCAGAGGTGTTCACGTGAACAAACCTCACTTCTGACAGAATTGTCTTCCACACATCCGTGTCAGACTCACGATTTACAATTTCCTACAACAGAAAGATGGCTTTTGATCCATGTTGTCTCAGCTGTTTCTGCTGGAGCATGATCAGCTCCTCCCCTCCCTGTGACCACTCACAACTCTCCAGAGGTTCTGTGCTGGCATGGAGATGTTATAATCAATATAGCAGGAAACTTCTTGGGCGTGGGGGCTAAGAGGGGCAGCAACATCATGCCTAGAAAACAAATAAAGGAAGATCCTCCACCACCATTTCCCAAATACATATAAAAAGCAAACCCATATGGAGTTGGCTTAGACTGGATTCAGTAATAAAGCAAAAAGTAACTCACTTATAGAGATTGCACTGTTTACTCTGAGAGAGAGCATTCCCCACAACCAAGAGCTGCCAGGAACAGGCTCAGAGGAAGCCAATGCAGATGCCTGCGATTCCAGGCTGGAGAACAAGCACTGATTGTGACAAACAGAGACGCTGTTCACTGGGGTTTCCAATAATGAACAAATTATATTTGGAAGGGACATAGCAAAAACCCAAGCTCAGAACAACCCCCTTCCTAATCTGAGTGATATTCAAGTACACGCAGATGCCCTTTGGGAGGCAGTCAGGAGGCAACTTCATACTGCAGGCTTTCAAAGCAGGCAAGAATCTCTGGCAATCAGCCACAGCACAGCGGATTCTCCAGCACATCTTCCTAACTTCCGGAGCACATCCTTCGGGTAGCAGCATGCCATCAGTCAGTGGAGTTGGCTTTGGGTTAAAAGTCACCCAAAATACTGAATACCTGCACCTGTCTGGAGTGGGGGCAGTGAAGAGGTGAGCATGAAGATGCACAGAGGGGACTCTGTATTTAGGAATCTGCAAAACTACCGTGAAATGTGAACAACTGTGAAATCCTCTAAAAGCCACGAGTAGGGAAGAACAGAAGCAGTAAGCAACCATTAAGAAGTTTGTGATTAGGATCAAATTCCACTGCCGAGTCAACCAGAAAAAAATAAATAAGCATACAGCACCCTTCCTCTGGGCCACAAGGATGCTTTATGGAACTAACCACATGAGGCCCCTCCTAGGCTCACTGGTGTAAAAATCCACAAATAACAGGCAGTTTACGGCATATCTGTGCTTCAACCCCTGAGTGGTTATTCTGAGAGCCAACCCAGCAGAATGAGCCAGCAGGCTTGGCACAGCAGAGCACGAGGAAAGGACTTACGTGTTGAGGTAGCGAGTTGTGATGCCATGGACCAGCTGCACGATGTGCCCGTGCCTGACGGGCCGCGGTGGGTTGCTCACCACAAGCTGCTGCCTGGTGAAGGGACACCCAAGAGAAAATGGTTAAATTATATGTATCTTTATGTAGAACACAACCTTGTCACAACCAAGTTGTTAGGTCATGAAGCTGCAGGGAGGGACAGACATTTAGGCAAGAAAATGAGAAATTAAAGCAGTATCTAGGTTGTACCAGAATGGAAACAAACCTCATCAAGGCAAAGGTGAGTTAAGGGCAGAATGAGTCAGAGGATCAGTAATGGGATACTGACACTCCAGGCATCAGGTCAGTCTCTGAATCCAGGTCAGTCAGGAGTGAATTAAGGTTATTCCCGTGGCACAGCTGTTTGGTGGCTTGTGTGAAACACTAAGTGCTTCACTGGGTCTGATGGGTACTGTATTACAGCTGATGTCACTTTGGCACAATTATAGGAGAATTAATGGCTTTCTCCACCATACAGAGTAAACTCTCACCTTGCTTCTGGGCAGGGCCATGGCAAGGGGGAACACTGCAGTTCACTGAACTGCTGTCTGTATTTTACTGAAGGACTTCACATCCTCCAGTGCTCATAGGAGTGTTTTGAGTTTGAAGAATTATAACAATATATCTGGGGTCTATGGTTCTGGTAAAGCCCCTACTTGAAAGGTTTGCACCATGGACAAACTTTCCCAATGAGGACATGACTTGTAATGGCACACAGTCCTTCTGGTAGGACTCCTTATAAAGTTCCCAGAACAATGTAAGAAACCTACAGAAGCAACTTTTTGATCAGTATGGAATTGTATCACTCAAGGGCTTTTACTGGCTAAACAAGAGCAGAGAGTCCTGCTCTGCACAGACAGTGACAATGGCAAAACACTTCAGCACAAACCAGGCCTCTCAGGTAAAGGCACCACTTGGAATCCTTCCCTATGTGGCAGATCTTACAGCTCACTCCATGCTTCTAATACAAAGAACTACTCATTTTTCAAAAGTGTTTTCTATTCTTTTCTGAGACTCATTCAAGTTTGATGAAACTCATCAAGACACTCTAACACCACGGCTCACACACTTCAAAAAGCAGAGCTTCCCTTTCATGCAAAACACCTGAAGAATCTCCACTGGTCCTGTGAAAGTTCCCCTTGTGCACAGCACAGCCCACGTTCCGACAGGAGCAGTTCAGACAGGATTTGAGAGTTCTCAATAATGCTTTTACCACACTGAGGAGGATTGTGCAAAGAGCTGCAATCACTTGCTCAGATCACACAAGGCTTCTGCACCCATAAGCAGCGAAGAATTATGTCCAATCCAATCCAAGCCCTGGCTGGGTTTTGGAAGCATATAGATTGAACTTAAATTTCCTGCATACTCACATTCCAGGATCTTTGACAATCCACCAGTTGTTCACATCCTTGAAGGGATAGCAGGTCACCTGCTGTTGATGGGAACTCCCTCGGCCATTCTCATACCTGCACAGGAAGTTACAAAACCCCACAGAAGTGTAAAGGTACATTGCTGCACTCACCAGTGCCAGCAGTACAAACCAGCACCACATCACTGATCACTCCTACAGAACACAGGGAATCTGAAGGATTAATGACGACATTGCCAGCACCTAAACTGCTACACTTGGACTGGCCGGTGAAGCAGCAGAGCCTGCTTCCACCCTCCCCATACAGACCCCAATTGCTCACCTGATGGGGTAAGTGTTGGTGTGAGAATGGAGCCAGCACTGCACGGGCTTGCCCAGCACGTTCCGCAGGGTGATCTGAGAGCCGTAGGCCACCTCTAAGGGCTGACCCTGAGTGATTCGAGCCAGCCCACCCTGAGAAGGGTAAGGACAGGATAAATACAAAGAAGAAACCACCCAGAGGCTGTTTAAATTCTATTGAGTCACATGCCACTTCAACACAGCAGTATCTTCACACAGTGCCTTCTCATTTGGTTTTATCTACCAAAATCAAGTCTTGCAGCACCATACTCAATAGATAGTAAATAGACACCTAAACACCGAAAAAACTAAAAGACTACAGGGTCTCAGGAAATCCCTAAAGCCATGTTCTAAAAGACAGGCTAAGAACTCCTATTGTATACCACATCACCACATGAGAGTTCAGCACTGTATCTACTTCTGTGGAGTTTCCCATAGGAAGGGACAAACCTTCAGCAGAAGAGTGAATATATTGCTCTTGGTTCACTGGGAAAAGCTTTTCATCTGTTATTAGGATTTCAGTCATTATTGCTTCACCTTAAAGCAGTACTACAGCAGCAAAATAGTTAAATGACATAAAAGGGAAAAAATACGCAGGATCAGAGGAACAGGACTGAACACCACCTAATAGTGAACATTTCCCCCTCTTCTCTCTAATAAATCAGTTCCAAGACCACATTTCCTTTACCTCTAAGCTGGCTTGGAAAGCACTTGTCATGATCTGGTCATGAGGCCCAGAGCGATACAGCAAAGCCAAGTGAACATAGAAGAAGGAGAGGTACAACCCCATGGGGATGATGATGAGGGCCAGACCCCGGGCTAGAAAATGGCACAGCAAGGAAACCTGGAAGAACAGAGAAAACTCACTGGTTCATGCTCTAGATATTAAAAATTCCAGAACACTTAGCTTGTTTTGTTTTTTCTAAGTTTTCCCCACCACTTTCATTCAGCTGTAACTTTGTGGGCCACTGGATAACTTCCAGCAAGGATTTGAAGTGGAGCTGGCAGGAGTGTGTGAGACAAGTGCATGTTCTGAGTCACACATTACCAAGACACAGATAACAGCAGAAAAGACAATCACACACACATATTGTTCTTAAACTTAATTCCATCTTCCTCAGCAACTGAGCTGAGAACTGTGCTAAGACAGGAGGGTTTCCAGACAAGGAATTTTAGTACAAAAGCCAGCTACAGACAGCAGTGTTATCTGTGGGCTTGAAAGGCTCCTGCACTGAAAAGTTACAAGTAATAAATTTTGCATGCTGTGCTACCTACATTTGACAAGTCCTGGTCTCCTATCATGTGCCAGAAGTGGAGTCCTGCAGTGGCCAAGAGCAGCATATAGGTAAACAGGCCCATATATTTCACTCTGAAAAGAAAGTGCATAAAAAATGAACATGGTTAAAAACTACACAATTACCTAACACAAGATATAAATATGCAAACATTCTCTTGAACAGGAGGCATTAAAGTCCAGGTAAGACATCATCACTTACCCAACTGCACAAGAACAGGCTACTCCAGTCAGCAGGAGCCAAAACCACCAGCTTCCAGAGAAGGCACTTAAAGATAAATGTATTAAATCACTTGCTAGGCTCAGTTTAAAGATAATTTTACTGTACTAAGGATTACTTCATCCTCTGCAAGGATCAGAGAACAAAAGAGACAAATATCTCTAAACTGAATGCCTGTAAACAGTTATAAAGGAGCATTAAGTGACCTGATATCATCAGTGTTTCTGTGCACAGGAGGAAACCTTCCAGTAAAAAATCTGCGTGGGCAAAGAAGTGCTACCAAGGGATTTTATTTCTATTTTAATATTAAAATAAGACAACCCTGCTAACAGTAAAATCAGTCTTTAACACTGCTCAGGAGAAAACATCTGGGCAGCCATACGAGAGGTCAAAGCATTGGATTTTACAGACAGATGAAGTGAGTTGCAGAATGGTTAAGAGGCATAGAAAAACACAGTCTGTGACAAAAAAAATGTCACCATGAGAATATCCAAAAAAGTGGGAGACAATTCAGCTTTACCTGTGCTTTTTCAAATTGTAGAACTTCAGGTAGGACAAAACTGCAAGCAGGATAAAAAAAATCAGTATTGATTCCAGAAGCATGAACCTTGATTGAGTGATCAGAGAGTTCTCTGTTGGAAAAGAGAGACAGACACAAAATTAGAGAAACTTCTCTATAGGCAAGTGCTACCTCAGACTTTTAAATCGTTATCTAACAGAAGGACCTGCCCTTTTAGGGACAGCCCATTCCTACTGGCTGTAATGGGCAAGTGCTGGGTTTAGAGGGACAAAAACCTTCCAGCAGGAGCAAATGACATGGCCATAACTGTTTCCAAGACAAAGAGCTGGGTGAGCAGTCAAGTCTGTCAGGAGGCAGATAAAGCTGCTGTACTTCCTACAAAGGCAAAGAAAATCAGTACTGGGAAATCCAGAGAGGTGCTTCTCAAGGCAGAGTCCAGGCAGTGAGCACAGCAAGCAATGAGCACCGCAACAGAACTGCGGGAAAGGAAGCTGCAATGAGCCAGAATCAGAGCAGCTGGTAGCTAGGAGAGGTGTCTCTTATCAGGCTGCTAAAAGGCTGCTGAGAGGCTCTTTTCCTCTCAGGCAGCTGGCAGCAGCCCCTCAGAGAAACAGAACCAGCTGAGTTGTACACACCAGAACAGTGTCAAATCACTGTGCTAAGGACATAGGCTGGTTTGCGGCAGTTTGGACATGAAGAAATTTGATGAGCTCTGACTGCAAGTAGGGTCGTCCTGCTGTTAAAAACCAGTATGTTGTAACTCATCCTGCAAGCCTCTGAGGAAGGGAGTACAGGCCTCCTTGGATACAAGAAATGTGGTTTCTTGTGAGGCTTTTAAGGCTGCCTACTTTGCTTAATATTGAAATGGACTTGTGTAAAGCCTAGAAGGGCAGCCTGCTGCAGAGCAGTGAGGATGGAGGAGACCAGGGAGGCTCAGCACAGACTGACAAAGGCCAGGGCTGACATGTTGTCAGTGTTTTCTGGGGAGATGCTACTCTGCCCTAAACATTCCTAAGGAGAAAAGGGACTCTTTTCCCCATGTATGAAGAATGGGGCTCAGTGGAACAACCTTACCTAAGAGAATAAGAAGAGCAGCTCCAAGTGCAGCACAGTGGGAGAAGTGCAGTTCAACCAAAATCTGGTAGGCTAAAGGCACACAGAGAGCACCAGCCAGAGCTGGCAGGAGTCGCAGGGACCACACAGGAACATTCATGCTGTATTCTGAAACAGAAAACAGGAGACAGTGATGCACCAGTTTGGAAACTTAACTGCAGAGAGGACAGACCAAGACAGAATTTCTTAGCTGTTAGATGAATCTAACTCCTACTTGTACTAATTTGTCCATCTTGTATTGCTTAAACTGCTTGGCTGATTTAGAAAGCTTGTGCTATGAATTCATAGTGCTTTTAGCTTGTGCTAGAGACCTGCAGAAGACTTATTTAAAAAGAGAAGTGAAGGTGTTGGATAAAGTGTTACTTCCACTAGACAGGCAAAAGGAATCTGTCAGTTGCTGAAATTTTGCTTATTTTCTCTAAAGAATGAGACAGTTGAAAACAGCTCTTACCAGCTCCGATCCTGTTCCATAGGAAGTTTCCATCAAATCCTCCTAAGTAACCTACAACATGAACAAGAGAATTTCCAGTCTCAAAACATGTATAAAACCTGGTGCTAAATTGGGAACCATTTCCCAAACACACAGCTTTTCCTTGCATGAAGGCCCTCTTTCCCAAAAGGGTCCTCTTTGATACTGTTCTGTCTGCAGCAATGCTTGAGAATGTGCAGAGGCACAAAGAATATAAATTGGGAACAAGGGATTCTCAGTGACAAAGTCAGATGTATATTTAATCCCTCCCTCCCATACAGACACTTTCATGTTGTGATAGCTACAGAAAGGAACTGAGGCTTGTTGCCTATTTCTTGTCACTAGCAGTTCTCATCTTACCTTTCTCTTTATCCAAAGGACTAGATAGCAGTGAGGTGATGGATACATGGCTTCATCATCCCCCCTCTACTCATGCAACAGCCCCCTAACAATCCTAAATAAAGGAAAACTCAATTCTGTCAAGCTCAGAGTCTCTCATTTGCCTTGTGCCCTCCCCCCATAACTGGATCTGATGATTCATTTCTAACCAGCACCTCTCTCTTCCACAGGAACATGCAACAGGCACTTCCCAGTTCCAGGAGACCTTACCTCCCAAGGCCAGCAGCATGTGGCCAAAAGGTGGGCCACTGTCATCCACAAAGAAGATCCTCTTCATGTAGAGTGAAACGAATTGGCCATAATAAACTTCATCAAACCTGAGACACCAGAGGCAGAAATATGTCAAATCTAACTGGAATTATCCTGCAGGGATACTCGGAAAGCAAACACTGACTTGTTGGCAGAAAGCTAAGAATGCAACGAAGCACTGAGGCTTTGCCCCTCCTCCTCAGGGGGTTTTATTAGGGAAAGACTATCACCATATTGGCATTGTTCAGCCTGGACAAGAGAAGGCCCACAGGGGTGACTTAGTTGTGGTCTCCTGGTACCTGAAGGGAGCCTACAGGAAAGATGTGAAGAGACTACAAGAGCCTGGAGTGGCAGGACAATGGGGAATGGCTTGACACTGACAGAGAGTGGGCTGAGATTAATTTTTAGGAAAGAATTCTTCCCCATGAAGGTGGGAAGGCCCTGGCACAGGTTGCCCAGAGCTGTGGCTGCCCCATCCCTGGAAGTGTCCAAGGCCAGGATGGATGGGGCTTGGAGCAACCTGGGATAGTGGAAGGTGTCCCTGCCCATGGCAGGGGGTGGAATGGGATGAGCTTTAAGGTCCCTTCACACCCAAACCAGTCTGGGATTTTGTGACTCTATGATTTACAGAGGCTGACATCAGCCAAGCTGTGCTCTTCTGCTCCTGCATTCTTACCCACAAATGTTTGACAAACAAGTTTGTGTCATTCAGGTAGAAAAGAAACTTTACTCACACCACAGCCCGTGGATAGCAAAACCCCCAAAGACGACTTATTAATCCCATCACAGTCAGTGCCACGAGGTTCACATTGATCTTTGCAGTGACCACAACTGGCTCCTTCAGAAACCCCAACATCCTGTCAAAGGTTTGTCTGAACCTTCAAGAGCAGAAGAGAACAGCAGTCACCCTTTGGCACACAGAGCTGAACACTTCACAGAAAGCATCAGGCCTAATTTCTGCTACAAGCAGCTCATGGTAATTCGTTTCCCAAAATCCTCTTGCTCTTCATGTATCTGCATTTCTATTCTATGTACAGGACTAATTGTAAAAAAGTTACTAAACTGACATACTTTTCATCTGCCCTGCTTCTGCCTGCAGTAGTAAGCTAGAAATCCTGTTTATTCTTACACTGGTTCTCCAGAAACACAGCAGCTTAATTCTCCAGCCTATATTCTGCTTTGTGCAAGCACACCTCACAGCCCAAATTCTGATGCTACTGATGGACAACCCATGTGCTCAGGCACCAGATTACCTCACTAACTGAGCTATTTAGAGCTCAGGTAGCTTTAAAAACCCCCTTAAACAAGTTACTTCCTTGCCAACTTAGGTATTTGTTTGGGGGTGGGGAAGGGAGAGGCAGACCCCTCCAAATCCCCTCTGCCTTACAAAGCTGGTTACTGGAGCACACATATAGGTGCTGTTTAAGCAGAAGTGCTAAAAGCTAGGTCAGAAAATAACAGAGAATCAGCGCTGTGTCTCCTCACCTCAACACAACGGAAAGTTACCAGAACAAATCCATCTGCGTGGCTTTGATCAGGAGAGAACAAAGTGGGATGCGAGCACATCACCACCATCCAGAGCGGTGCCACTGGCCTGGTTTCTCTCTGCCTACAAAACACAAGCGCTGCGTGGAACAGAGGTTTTCAGGAGCCCTTGGCAGAGCTGTGCTCCCCCCTGGGCTCTGTCAGCCCCTCGCAGGCGCTGGGACCCCGGGAGCACCTGACGGAGGCCCCGCTGGTCCCCCAGTGCAGCTGGGCTCGGAGCGGGTGTGCAGCACCACCTCGGGCTCCTCCTCAGGGCACCCTCAAACCCCTGCCAGGCTCTGCACCCCTCATCAGGGGGCAGCAAGACCACCGCCCCACCCCGCCTTGTTCCCTTTTCAAGCTCTCGGGGGGACAGCAGGACTGCTGACCGCACAGCTCGCCCTCAGAGGGTCACTAGGACCCACCGCGCACCCTGGATCCAGCCCTGGATCCTCCCTTGAGTGTTTTTGGGGGGCAAAGGAACACCGACCCGAATCCCCCCACCCTCCGGAGACATCAGCCCCCCCCAGACCTCGCCCACCCCCCTCAGCTGTACGGAGGTGATGGGGGTGAGTGACCGGCGGCACCGCGGAGCGGGGACCGGGGCCAGCATCGGGACCGGGAACACGACAGGGACCAGCACTAGGTTCGAAATTAGGATCGGGACGGCGAGCGGGACCGGGGCCACGACCAGGACTAGGACTTGGGATGGAGACCAAGACGGGGAGCGTGAGCAGGATCAGCACTAAGACCGGGATCAGGACCGGGACCCCCCCGCCCCTCACGGGCCCCGTGCGCCGGGGCGGAGGCGTGGCCCTTCCGCGCGCCGCGCTCCACCCGCCCCCTACCTGGCGACGCCGGATGTGACGTCAGGCGCACGCCGCGACGCGGGGCGGAACCAGAGGAACCCGGATGTGTTACCATGGCGACGCCCGCGTGTAGCGACCGGGCCCGGCCCCCCCGCAATGGCGGCTCTGAGGGCGCACGGTCATAACCACGGACCGCGGCCGAGGGCGCCACAGCACCCCAAACACTGTGTCCATCCCCCTCCCCACTCTGGGGCATCAGTGGTGTGCCACCACCATTCACACAAACTTAATAGAAAAAAAAAACCCGCCCAGGTTTCTAACTAAAATAACCAGACAAGGCACTGGGGAATTTGAGAAAAGCATAATCTGCTTTTTTTTTTTTAATTTTTTTTTATTTAAATAAGGAGAATTCTTTCATATGGAAAGAGCTAATACAATCACATATTTGAAAGGAGAAACAATAGGTACTGAAACGAGAAGGGCAATAAAGAGTGTGCCGCAACTGGCCTGGTGATTCCGTGATTCAAATTCCGGTCCGAGTAAAAGTTTCCAAAAAATATAAACAGGTTGCACGTTACACAATTATCCATCGTCTGCCCTTTCAAATATCTGGTCTACATGAAAAGACAAAGAGAGGAAAGGCCAAAAAAAATTTACTATACAGGTCATGAAGTTAAAAGCTTTAAGGAGGACAATATCCCCTTGAGAAACAACAAATGCAATTTATACAGAACCAGAGGGAGGATTCCAGCTAAGGACAATGCCTCGAGACATGCTAAAGGGTGAGCGCCTCACTGCTGCAGCTGTGATTCCTGGGGGAACAGCCAAGGACACCTGGAGCAGCCAGAACAAGCCAAGCGAGTGTCTATGGCCACTGGGAAAACCTGGTGGTCTTTGGATTAAAATAAACAACAAAAATAGCTGGACTCTACCGTCTCTTTTTTGCTTCAGTAAAATGCACCTTTTCTGTCCATGGGCCACAACTAAGCACGCTGGCGGCTGTTGTGAATTAAATTTTATTCACAAATGCAACTTTCTTATGAAGAAACTGGGCTGCTGAATAAAAAATAACCAGTGCTACAAGGAATTAACCTGTGCTTAACCAGCCTGGAGTAAAAGGGAGGGTTAAGAAAATGCAACTGAAGGAGGTCCTGGCATGCAAGGGTGCTGGCTGCAACGTGACTGGAGTAGCCTAGAGGTGAGACACAGCAAAAACACTCGGCTCAGTTTGAATACCTATCTATAAACACACAGGAACCACAGGGCAGCTTGTAGCTTTGCAGCATTCCTGTAAGGAAGGTGTTGATGGAGTGAGTGCCTCTGTGTGAACACCACACACAACGGACAGCAAACAGATCCAGAGGTGCTGACACTGCACAGCTGGCACAGCCAGGAGCAAGCTATGGAACATCAACAGCAATACCTGTGTCACTGGTGACTGTGCTGCTTCTGCTTGTCATTTAAAATATACTGGAGTGCTTTTTTACCCCCCCCAGACTTCAACGTTGATTTATTTTTAAATGAAGAGCTAACAGCAGAAGTGGTGAGGAAAGCAGCACTGACTGGGGAGCTGCTGGCCATGACTCACTGTGTGACAGGGAACTGATCACACAGGGGCTTCAGACCCTCTTGCTGAACATGAGCAGCAAGTCAGCCTCTGAACATTCCTGCTTCACCCACTGTTGCTGGAAAGATGGATTCCACCCTTCCCTCCCACTGCACCCTGCACCTTTCCCAGCAGAAGGAAGCTGCAATTTGGTAGCTGACTTCCAGTTAAAGCAAAAGCAACTCACAAAGGAATAAATCAGCAATAAATCAACCCTTCAGGAGTGCAGACAGCAAGCAGAAGGACTCTCTGTAACTGTTGATACTGTGCCATCTCCATCCTCCTCTCTGCTGGATTTTTTATCAGCATTCCAGCTCCCTTGGCATTTCTGCTCCTTTGAGGATCAGAGGCTTTTCCTTTTGACTCCAGAGCACCACAAACTGCACTAACCTTGAACTAGCTTTAAACAAACAAACAAACAAGCAAAAATATATGCCAGAGAAGGATATTGCACCGTAGAAATTTGGGCTCTAAAACTGCTTTCCATCACACAAAACTCCACTAAGTGAGAGAGTCTTGCCAACTGCAGCTGACAGTCACGCAAAGGTGAGGAATGGAATGAAGCTCACATGCATTTCTTGGCCTTTCCTGCACAGAATAATTCAGACATAATATATAAATAGAGCAGTGAAACAATTACTTTTTCACCTAGACCTACAACATCAAATACGTATAAATAAATTCTAGTGTTTTATTCTGTTGGGGGAAGGAATGGAGGGATTAAAAGAGAAAGAAGGGTGATCTTTTTCAACAGGAAGTTTTGTAGTTCTGATGGCATTTACACCAGAGGGACTGCAGTAACTTGGATCTTGCAATAACCCAGTTTCTCCAACACGTTTGACCATTCTGAAGTCATACAGGTGGGAGGAAGGAGGTTAATGTCTTTGTAAAGCTGAAGTAGTGTGTCTAGAGTAGGGAAGAGATGAGAAGAGGGGGGCTCAGGTAAGTCTCTTTAGCCATTAGTTAAGATTCTGGGCTCATATTAGCTAGGGCCAGCTGGGCAGAAGGATAATAAAAAAATCCCAAACAGACAATTCTGCTGTTTAATGGTATTTCAAGGGAGAAAATACAAATGAAGGTGGAATGACTTACTGGTGGTGCAATCTTTGGAAAACACTGGGAGCAGGACTAGCAGATGAGGATGCAGGTCTGGGAGATGTCTGAAGGTTGGGGGAAATATTTGTCGCTAAATCTCAAACCCTGTACTTTAAGGAGGATGCTAGAGAGACGCTGGCACACTCTGCTCTGAAATTAAAATCCATAAAACCTAAGAAAAAAAGAGCTCTTATTTTTTCTTGAAGTACCATGCTATCCCTTTCCCTTCGGGTTCTCTGCCATGATCCACGGGGACACCTGTGCAGAGGGGACATTACTATGCCTAAGTTAGTTTAGGTTTCTAAGCTCTTTAAAGCTACTGTATAAAAATCATATTTATGCCTAGCTTAAAACTTCAAATGCATCCTTACAAAGTTACAAAGGATCTTTTTCCAGAAAGGGAAGAGGGAGAAAAAAAAAAAAAAAAAAAAGCAAACAAAGAAACAAGAACACCTTTCAGATCCCTTCCCCAATACATTCTTTGTTCAAAATATCTTCTTTGGAACCACCACCAAATGACTTTCTGCCACCCAGCAGAGGCTGACGCACAGCCCATGAGCAAGCTATCATCTCCAAAAATGGTTCTGTCCCTCACTTCAGAGTGACCAGCCTACTTTACATTTTGAAAGAGCTAAACAACACAAACCAAGTTAGCTGAAAGTAGTTTTTACTTTAGACTACCATCAGGTGAAGGACTCCAAGCCCTTTCAGGAACTTTTAAGTCCGTCCTAAAAAAATCTACGTATACACGCGCGCACACACACACACACACGCACATAAACCAAAACCAAACAGCCAAAGAAATAAAACCCAACCTCTCCCACTGGGATCTTCCTTGTGTAGATCATCAAATACTGGAGAGGAGTGGTGAGGTGACGATGCTGTACACACACTGTATGCAACTGCATCAGAGTAAAGAACCCTTTGCTGTTCACCTGGGGAAGGAGAGAAGGATGATTCCAAACTGCCTCTGTAACCATGCGCTTCCAACCCAAAACAGGAGGTTCCAAGTGTGCCTTGCAGAGGGGCTCCCTTACCAACACGTTTCTATGCAAATTTTACAAAAGGCTGTGGATTAGAGGAACAGAAAGCAAGACTCAGGGAAAAGAGCAAAGCTTAGGAGAGCAGCCCCGAGGGATGGACACAATATAGGACAAGTCTCAGGAGACATGAAGAATTCAAGCAGCCAAGGCAGGGAGCATGAGAGAGCATCACAACTACAAAAAGTAGTCCATACAGACCCGTTGGCTCTAGCCAACTCTTCTGACCCATGTGCTGTGAGGAGAATTTTTTTTCTTCCTAACATGTTACAAAACACGTTTTGTAAATCTATGACTTACATCTTCTTGTGTGTTTTGCAGTCACTAAAAAAATCCGAAACCCGCAAAAAGGAAAAATCAAACCCCTAGATCTGTATGAGTTTGCAACAGAAATTTGGTGGTTTGGTTTTTTTTTCCTTAAAATGAAAATGCCGAATTTTATTGTGCACAAAGCACCCCAAAGCTGTGTTGAAGTGGTGCAAGTTTCAGGATTTATGCACTGATGTACTATGTCTTTAGTACACATTTACTCCTAATGCAAGCACTGCTTCTAGCTTCAAACAAAAATACTGAAAAATTAACAAATGCCATAACTGTCCTGTTTTTTTTTAATCAAATAGTCTGAAAGACTAAATCATCTGGGGAAATAACCCAAACAAACTCAAACTCTCAACATAGCACAGAACCATATACAAAACTAAGCAGTTTTGTCAGAACACATTTTAGCTGAAGGGAATTCTTTTCTGAAAGGAATGAGGAAAGCAGAAAGAAGGGGGGGAATGAGAGAACATATAAAAGTTCTGCTATAAACAAAGATACAGCTTTTTTGTAAAAACCTCAGCTGCCTTTAAAATGAAAAACCTCAAACTAACCCCTCTCCCCCAGTTGCCACTCTGCTGAGACAGAAGTAAGGAAGGAGAAGGACGGGCTTTGCCAAGTGAGCGATCACAGCTACCTGTGGATGGGGCATGGGGGGGGAAATAAAAAAAAATGGCTAAAGCCACTTAAAAGTCACATGATTGGTTTGTTTTAAAGCAAGCAGGTCAATGTCATATCCACTGTTTCAAACTGCTTTGTTGGGAGAGGGGCTTGAATGATGTCGCTGTAGTCAGTCAGTGTGGGGTGGGGATAGATCTGGTGAGATTTTCAGGACATACAGTGGGGTCCAGTCTAAGCTGTGGTGCCTTTCAGGCAGCAGGACCAGCCGGGCATCAGAGGTGCTCCTAGGCCTTGCTCTCCTCCACTTTGACTGCCTGAGGTTTGATCGCTCCTGTGCGCACTGGCTTCATCTGGTTTGTGGAGGCTGTTTCTTGCAGCTTCACTGCTCCCAGATTGGCTTTGTTATCATCCACCCGCTGCTTTGCCTTTTGACACAAAAACCAAAGCATTAGCTAGGACAGACACCTCTAGGCAGACAGAATAAGCAAACTTCATGAAAGACATCAAATTTGCTCCTGTAACACCTCACATTTAAGAATCTCAGTGTCTCACATACTTGGCAACGCAAGTAACTCATAAATATTCTACAGTAGAACAGGTAATCCTCTAATCTCTCCTGACTTTCAAACTACACAGCATTACTCTTGGACTCAGTAGAACACCCACCTAGCCAGGGGAAAATACCAGCTCCCACATGAACCTTCAATTAACACAGGCCTTTCTACCTTGCTGCCTCTCCTCTGCAGCCCAAGGCACAAACACAACAGTGCAGAAGAGCAGGTATTTTTGGGCTGTACAAAGAACTCAGGTACACTACCTGTTGTACATAGTGTCCTTGCACAGAGCCCATGCTCACTGCTGGTCCCGACGGCTTCCCGCTGGGGCTGGCAGAGCTAGGCCTGGAAATCGAAGAGTCGACAACATTCATGGAGTAAATTCTACAATGGAATGAGAGCCTTATTCATGTGTGAAAGTAAAAGAGACAGCAAAGCAGCAATAGACAGGGCACGAGTTTGTGCTGTGCAGATCAGTGAGCTCCACAGTCCAAACGACAACACACAGGTGGGTTAGGAGAGAAAAAAAAACCAAAAAAAACCTGAGTGTCCCAAAAGCCTCAATGACCTGATGTGTATAGACATATGCACTCCCATCTTCAGGACCATTAACATTTATTCAATGATCCTCTCACCTCCACAAGGAACAAAAGCACACACCAATTCCAACCTTTGAGACTTAGTGAACAGGTAACTTTATGCACTTCCCACAAAGCACTACGTCAGATACACACACTGGCCCACACCCAAAATGAAAGCCATGACCATGCACTCAGATACGAGCATTTGGATTGAAGTAAGCCCATTCTAGACATGAAGATCCAGGTGGATCTTGTACAGGGATGATGGGTGCACCACATGTTTCTCCCCCATCCTGACTAAGGAGCCCAAGTTCTGTGAACATCTCACCTGTACGTGTGTGAGGATGGTACAGACCCTCCGGAGGACATGCTCTGTTTACCATCGGAGAAATGAAACCCTTTCATTTCCATCTGGGAGGACTACAGAGGAAAATGAGTGAGAGAGAGTATCATCTTTGCATTTACAAATCACTCATTACTTCATATAAACACTCAAGCCAAATCTTTGCCCTTCTCCCCATTGTGCCCATTAAAAGAAGTAGTATTTTTCAGGTGAAGAAAGTGAGGCTTGTAAGTGAAATAATCTGTTTGTATTAAAGCACCAAGCCAGCAGCACAAGCAAATACAGAACCTGGAAGTTAACTGCTGTGCTCTCTCTCCCCTGTAATAAGACAAACTCATTATATGAATCCATCAAACCAGACATGACATTAATATACCTACTCAAATGGACAAGCTTCACAACAGAGTGAAATATCTGGGCAGTATTCCAACTGTGTCTGGAGCTCACCACCCCTCAAGCACTCTGGGGAAACCTGTGTAAACATGTAATAAAACTGGAGACTCCAAACTGGATCAAGGCAGGATGTGGCCCCCTGGAAACAGAATGATGACCAGCAGCAAAACCTGAAAACTGCTGGCTTGCACTTTGGAGATGAGGGGAAAAGGGTTCCTTCATTTTAACAGCAATCCTTGGCTTGGATATTTAAGGATCCCAAACAAGCCATTCTCCCCTTTAACAAGCAAGAAGTAAAACTTCAACGCAGGAGGGGTTACTGAATGCCATGAGCAGCACCAGGACTTAATCCTTACCTCCCTGCTGGCAGCAAGAACAGAAGGTTGGGATCCAGGAGGGAGGATTCTTCGGGGAGCTCCTACAGGCAGGTTTTGCCCCTGAGGAAGCTGGATGGACTGTGGCAGAAGCAGGGGCTGCTGGCCAGAGCCGTAGCGGGGCAGAGGCAGCTGGGAGCCAGGCACAGGCATTGTCAGCTGTGTGACAAGGACACGTAGTTACCTCAATGGCAGTAACAGTCTCGTGTTTGACATGCTGCCTCCCAATACCCTGACAGCACAGCCTTGCCAACAGGAAGCTCCCAAGCAGCGCAGTCTGGCACAGAATAAATTCAAATCACTGTAACGGAGGGACTTTCACACTGAAATGGATGTTCTGGCAGTGCTGCCAACACCCTTATCAGCTGGGTTTATAACATGCCATCAAGTTAACATAACTGCCCTTGGATGGGGCTTTCCTCCATTCCTAGAGCCCAGTTTCCCAGTCTTCCTCATGGTCACTTCACAGGTCTGTTTTCCCTTGATACAATGCCAGTGTCAGACAGCGCAGTGTCACGTGCTTTTGTTTTTGTGTTTGCTGCCCAAGCCAGAAAATCTCCTACACTTTTACACCACAACATTTTGAGGATCAGACCTCTAGAGAAAGCAATGGGGACCTCAGCTCCATGTTTTGTGGTGAGCTTCAAACCAATGATGGATGTAATTAAGAGCAATTACAAAAGACAACGTAGCTCAGGGCTGAGGCGCCTCCTGTTCCCTCAGATTTTCGCACAATTGCTGGATTTGGGAGGTTCTATCAACACTTTGGAATAAATATATAAACCAATCTAAGGCTGGCAAAAGAAACCAAGTTACTCGCTTATGATGGATAAAGCATTTCTTCAAATATTTACTTTGCCAGTATTCTCCTCCTCACCTAAGTTACTTTCAGGATTAACTCTTTACGTCAGTCACAACATAAAAATCCCTCTGAAACAAAAAATAAACCTTAACAAGTTGCACAAGATAAACGTAAGATGAGTTTAATAAAATTATCAAATTTCTCCAGAGAATCAGAGCACATGCCCACAAACACAGCTATGCTCACAGTAGAATTCAATGTTTTTATGTGAACCATGCTTTATTAAAACATTTTCACACATTGAAATTCCTGTTAGAATTCTGCCAAACAGATCAGCAGAAGTTGTAAATAAGACTTGGACGACAAATGAACTGAGAAGACGGATGAGCCTTTAATACGAGTTCCTAGTTGCCCTGGAAGCTGAGGTGATGGGAGAGATGATTGGGATTTGGCTCTCAGAAGAAGTACTTTTAGGACAACCATTGCATCATGGCCTCCTATGCATGCAGCACTGGAAGGTCTGACTTCCAAGTTACAAAATGACATCTCAGCAGGGACAGACAAGGCATTAGCAACCATCTCATTAAATAAGGTGCTGCATATGTAAAACCATGGTTCACAAAACAGTGTCTCAGGGACATCTTCTGCCTCTTTACAAAGCGTTTAGTTCAGACAGACATGTTACAACCCATTCTCAGAAACAAGTGGCTGTGAATTAGCCTGGACCAAAGGAGTGGCTCGCCAGTCCTGCTCCTAACCTGTGTGAGCTGAGAGTCCATCATCTGGGAGGCTCCCATACCAGCCTGGTTTATCTGCCCCTCATAAACCAGTGCCTGGCTTCCGTTCATGGGCTGATAGGGGGACCCAGACTGGGTTTTCACCACCTCCAAGGGCTGCATGCCTGGGAAGGCGGAATACGGAGGCTTCAGAGCAGTGCCTCCTGTCAGGACCATGGTGCTGGGCTGGGACAGACTGGGGTGCATATACACCTGAGACCTGCAAGAGAAAAACATGCTTCAGTCATTATGCACAAAACCTTTGGAGACTGTACAAACACACCCTGCCAAACTGTATCTGGCCTGCCATCAGTTCTCAGACAACTAAACTGACAGCTTAGAAATAAGCTGTGATGCCACTTTCCATTTTAGTTACTAGGGTTTTTTACTTCCACTCTTAAGCTTTTACAACCACGTCCTTGTGTTGCAGGAATATTCAACAGAACAACATTGAGTAGTATCTAATATTTATGTTTCAATATCCCACGGAACCACCTGTGGATTACCAGTTAAGGGAGGATTCAGGGTACCAAAAGCCTGCAGCAGTTTTGCAAACCAGGAAAAAATGAGAAGTTAAAGATTCCAACAGCTATAGCAAATAAGGGATTTTTTTTTTTAAACCTCAGTGTTTAGGCTTCTGAGGCACTAAGTACTAATTCACATTTTTCACTCTCATGCTCCCTACACTGGCACTGTTATTAGGGGAAGGGAACAGCAGTCCAACAAAGGGGAAAGGGAAGATGAGTGTGGAGTATCTGATCAACGTACACAGAAATCAGGAACATAAGCGAGCAAGCCACAAGGAAAGGAAAACTGGAAGCAGTTACCTGAAGGGCTGTATGGAGCTGTACATCTCCTGGGACTGGGAAACAGGCAGACCACCCCTCAGCCCAAGCTGAGCTTGGGCCTGTAAGGATGTGTGGAGGGAAATGGGAATCTGTTGAGCAGCAGCAGCCTGCAGAAGAAATGAATATGACTGAGAGGTACAAGAGAAGCCAGAAACTCTCCAAGGCGGTTAAAAACCCATCAGTTTCCTGCATGAGTCAATCTGCGGTGACAATTATCTACACCGTGCCTTTACCCAGCCCTGCATCATTCCCCAGAACAGCAGCACTGCCAGGGAAGAAGACAATGCACAGGCACCCAGAGGTTGATGCCAGCAAGAGGCATTTGATGGACACGAAGGAACCAACATGCTCCTCACATAAAGCAGGCACTGACAATCCCAGGTCTCACCTGCCTGTACTCTACCTTGAAAGAGCTCTCCCCAGCCCTACCAACATCCTATTTACTAGTGAAGTTACTAATCATTATTGACTGGCTGGGGAATTTACTGAAAGTCACTTCATCTCACACAAGGCTCAGCATCTGCTTCAGTTAAAACCAGTCCAAGGGCACTGGTACAGAAGGGGAAAAACTCCTCAATTCCCTCCTTTCAGTTTTACTAACCTCTGACACCCACTGGGAAGTAGCATTCAAGGAACCTAAAGGGAGCCACATTTAAGTTCCTTTGGGCTATGAAAGGGAAAAGTTACTCCTCATTTCTTAAGTGCCACCCTGAAGAATCCTTGAAAAACCACTTGCAAGCTGTATTGCTCCCTTACCTGTTGGTAGCTTTGCTGCTGAGGTATCGTCTGAGGGACCAGGCGCGGCTGACTTGCAAACACGTGGCCATCCAGATACAGGGGTGGAATATGGTTACCTGGACATCAGAAAAGGCAGGCTGTAAATTCAAGGTACAAGGGAGACACAGACACAGTAGACTGCAGAGATCTGCAGGTCAATACTATTTCCTACCTCTCAGCAAGTCAACACAAACATGGTACCCATTCAGAAGAGTCTGCAAAGCTCCTACCTCCACATAACAACATCAGCAATAGCAGGATTGCTGAGAATTAATCATACCTTTCTCTAAGAGGCTAAATGTAAACCCAGGTTTCCCACCTCCACAAAAGAGTCAGACACTAGCAGTTCAGAAGTTGGTAACCTGTACTCCAAACTAAATGCCAGAAATCTGCTCTGCAACCATCTCATCTTTGCAGCTAAGAGGCACAGAAAGAGCAAACACGGCATTTAAGACCTTGACACAGGAGACCTAAAAGCCATATTCACCCCAAGGGTGGCACCCGCTAGCCACTCCTGTGCTTCTGTGCAGATCTCAACCACAGGATTAAGCAGCAAGATTAGAGTGGGTGAGGAAGGAAATCACCTGACTTGAAACAATCTGTTTACCAAGTGGAAGCTAGTAACAGAGTCACTACACATTTCACTCTGTTCTTGAATTGAGACATGAGAAAGACAGTGCATACATGAGAAGCCCTTTGGGACCCAGGAGTCAGAGAATCCCAGAACATTTCCTCTTTCCAGAGGAAAAAGCAATTATTACATTAATTACACATACTACCATGACTGAGTTCAGCTTTCTTCCCCCCTCCCAGAGTTCTGCAAGCTGTAAGCCAGCTGTTGTTATTACATACAAAGAGCTGAAGGTGCTCAGAACCTGTGACTTCAATGGCAAAACAAGCAGAGGAATGGCTGATACTGATACTGGGACTGTTGAAGCCTCTCAGCCATAGGTCTCTCTCTTTCTATTCTACTGGGCACACAGTAAAGGGTAAGCAAGATCTATCGAGACATCAGAGAGACTTGCCACTACACAGGGAGAGCTGTCTTTGTATTAAGCTTAGACCAGTCACATTCTTCTAAGTGGAGAGACAGTCACTCTCTCTGTCTTGCCTGAATTGTTAAGAATCTGTCAAACACCAGCCAGCCAGTTACTCTACATGGAAGCTCTTCTCACCATGCTCTCATCTACTAGAACCAGAGGATGACTCCCAGATAGCAACCAGACAATGCCAATGCTGCTGCAGTTTGCAGGTACCTGGAATAGATGCAGAAGGTGCTACAGATGCCACAGGCATAGGAGGCATAGAAACTCCACCAAAAGAGCTGTAGCTGACACCGTTGGAAGCTCCAACACTGGAAGGAGGCTGGATGCCTGAGCCTGCACCTCCTGGGGAGCTCTGTTCTGGTAAACTCGGAGAGTTTTCCCAAGCTTTACGAGCAGACTCCATCTATGGAAACAAAGGACAATAACTACAGACAGTTCAAATGGGGAGGACAGTACCAAAGCCCAGAGCTGCTCATCTGTGTCCTATGAGCTCAAATTCACTGCAGTCTAGACATAGTAGAAAGCTGACAGGTCTGAGGTCACAGGGTTCCACAACAATTTCTAATGGGCAAGAATCCTTCACAAATACTCAAACCCCTTGGTATTTGCTCAGCTTCTTGGGTTTGGGGTGGAGGTAGTTTTTGTTTTGGTTTATTTGGTTTTGTTGTTGTTCTTGTTTGTACACTTGGGTGGGTTTTGTTTGGTTTTTCCCTCTCTTTACACCACCAGGCTTCCCAGGATCCCTGAGCAGCCACCTTACCCAGTACTGAAAAAGGAAAGCTCTGTTGCACTGGTTCTACAATCGGCAAGGACTTCCTGCATCCAAGCCTTGAAACACATACCCCTGCACTCATGCTGAACAGCACATAGGCACAACTTTTACAGAAGCTAATTCAAGTTCAGCAATACCTAACAAAACACTCTGGGAAAGCTCTCCCCACCCTACCACTCTGCTCACAGAGACATGGTATGCACACACCTTCAGCTTCCTTACCTTAAGAGTAAGGTCTGCAGTGGGGAAGGACATGGGGTTCAGGCCGATGCAGCGCTGGAGGTGATGATCCCTTCGCAGGATGGGAATGGACTGTGTTAACCCTGCCTGAGGGGAGAGTAGTAAAAGGTGAATACTTGTGAACTCTTAGGAGAATGTTAAGAGCCACCGAGGCTGACAGAGGCTCAGCTGTGCAGCTCCAGTAACTGCACCTCAAAGACTTCAGTCCCCTGTAGTACTGCAGGAGCCAAGTACCACATTCAACCAGGATCCATTCTGCTCTTGCAATAAAGGAAGCTTTGGTTACGTGCAAAGACACCCTTCTATGCTGAACTATACCAGCTTCCATTTAAAAAAATCAGTTTGATCAGTAACTTCCATTTGCAGAAGAGTTCTCTCTCCTGCCCCGTATTTAGAAACTACCTAAATTTCAAACAAAACCTGTTTCTGAAAAAGCATTTCTGAAAAGAAACACCCTTTAAGACAAATCTCCAAAATCAAAACCAAACAACCTAGAAACTTGGAAGACATTTCAAAAGCACCTTTGTGTGTGTCTCACACTGCTGTCTACAGTTGAGCTACCAGCTGGGCTTTCAGTGTGCTCACTCTTTCACACAGAATATGAAATACCCAGATGGTTGGAATAAGCTGGGAAACCTCCAAAAAGGCCTGACCAGCAAGTTACAGTTCTCTGCCTTGCTGTGGCAGATGAGACCTTCTGAGGAAGCTGGGCAGTCAAGGGTCTAAACATGCCACTATCTGCATCATGGCCATGTCCAAGACTTGTGTGTCTCAGGGGAAGAGACTGGTAATCTCAGAGATGGCTCTACACAGGTCACAGTGATAATGAAGTTGCTCCCTGCATCACTTCTAAGTTTGTGACACTCATTTTACCAAGATACCTCGAGATTTCCATTTTGGATTTTAGTGACATGTGCTGCCTAAGCATGAAATGTGAAGTCAGATGCAAATATGCTTGCTCTCTTTGGAAGCATCTGAGGTTTTCCTGAGGAGTACCTCCAATGAATCCATGCCAGAAGAAAAAATATACTTACATTACTGGCCAAGGCATCCTGCAATTTGGTGACAGGGTTAGCTGCAGTGCCAGAGGCAGAACCAGGTGGCAAGCTGAAGTCAGAGTCCTGAAAAGGCAAAACACATAAAATTCAAATCCAGGTCCATGGACCACCCATCTGCTCTTCATGGTTAATGACTCTAGCTTGAATCATGACATTACAAACTAAAGATTGGCCTCCATAAGCCTTGCCGGGAACAGAAAACACTTCTCAGCGCTCAGCAGCAGGCAACCCCCAGAGGCACACAAAAGCTTGGCCATAATTTTGTCCCTCATCTCTGTTACCACCCCGGCTGGTCCTTGGGACAGTATTTCCAGGTGGATGCTTCATGTTTGCCAGGACATCTTGAGTACCTGGTTTGTGTCAGTAATGAAATCTAAGGCAAATCTACAGCTGGAAGCTTCCTCTAAATAATCCTTCTGCCTCAAACCACTTTCATGTCTCAACAAGATCAAATCACCAAGAAGATAAAATTAAATTCCATCCTCACTTTAGGATTTACTCCAAATTCAATGGGTGGCACAGGAAGTACAGAATCCACGTGAATTTCCACCCCATTAACAGGGGGAATATTCCCTTCCAGCCGTTCCGTTCCCTCCGAACCCTTTCTGTTTTTCAGGGAGCGTTCGTTGCCGATTGGTCCAGGCTTGTGTTCCTTGTTCTGTCCTGAGCCTTGATCTGAATCCTTAACAGGAAAGCAGAGAGGCTGAGACACAAAGACCAAATAACCCAACCTCAAGCCTTAAAAATGCTATCAAGAACAACACAACCATTTCACAAGGTCTCTCACTCTGCGCTCTGGCTTGGCTGCGAGTCCAGATTACCTTTTTATCAGTTTGCTTCTGCACTTGCTCCTTCTGGCAGTCAGGCTTTGGGTCCACCAGGCCAGCCCCATTCATCTCCTCTGGTTTGAGGGTGCCATATGGAGAACTGCGCTGGGAGGAGGTCGCGGAGGATTCCCGAGACTCCGCGCTCAAGTCAATGCCACTATCCCCCTGGCTGCCTTTAAATCCCTGCTATGCAAAGCACGAAATGTGTTAAAGCCCCGGACTCCGACCCAGCGCCACCGAGGAAGAACATCCCCGAAAACAGCAAGACCATGTCCCCTTTTCAAATCACCGTCCTGGTTAACTGCAAAGGAGTTGGGCCTGACCTGCAGCACCCCTTGGCTGCTCCTTCAGTTCTATACAGCCCTGAGACAGGTGAACTGATGCACCAACCAGACCATGGCTTCAGAGTAAGGAGAAAGTGTCCCACAGAGCAACTAGGCTGAGACTGCCAAACTCACTTCACATGTGACTCAAGCCAAATTTGAACTCTTGGTCTCCAGAGGTGAAACGCTCTGGAACTCCTCTGCCCTCCCTGCATTAAGGCTACAGCTACACACTGCTCACAGGCATGAGGCACAAACAAGACCTATGGGATTCCACCCTCCTCGACCACAGTCTGCATGCAGTGATGAGCACAACCCTGGAATAGCTCTACCACAGTTACTCCAGATTTATACCCTCACACAAGCAGTGCTTGGCTCTCTAGGTCAAGATTTGAACAGCACCAAGCTCAAATTATAACTGCGAAGAGACAGTTTAAAATGGCACAAGCAGAGCTGAGAGTCACTAAGCAGAGATGGAGCAATGAGAAGCATAAAAGCCACCTGCATTAATACTTTAAACACACAATACCTGAAGGGCACATGAGGTGCCACTTACCTCAGTGGTGCTAGACTCGGTACCATTAAAGGTATTTACAGGCTTGCTCCAGGAATCACTGCCAGGAGATTGAACAGAAAGTGCTGGAAAAGAATGGAGGGCAGGGTTCAGCTGCTTGAAACACAGCCGTGAGCACACTCTGTACACATGACACCATTAACCTTCCATTTCTAGACATGAGAAAGGGTATTTTCACCACCTCAGAAAGTTAAGTGTTGCCCAGACATCTGAGACATGACGCAGCAGAGAACACAGGGTATGAGGAGTGAGAGTAGAGAACAGGGAGCAGATTTCTTAGGGAACATGACAACAAGAGAAAGACAGGACAGAGAGAAACAAGGGAGGCACTAGCTGTACAGGGCTAGAGATGAGAAAATGTAGGAAAGCAAAAAAAAAGAAGCCTCAAGTAGATCCAGCCCAACCAGCTAGAAAATGCTGTATAGTAGGATCTTGACATGAAACGAAGACTAAAGAAATAGACTAGGAGACTGACATGGCCAGCAACAGGAGCAAGATGGCTGAACAGTAGAGCTTAGAACAGATGCTACTGCACATGTCTGCCAGCTCCCCCTGCCACTTCCAGCATCAGACAGGAGAGGGTTGTCTCCTCTGAACCATGGACCCCATCCTTGCTGCACACTCAAGGACTCCCCACCTCTGTGAAACCCTTTGGAAAAAAGAGACCCAAACTTACCTGGGCTGTTGCTCTCCCAGATCTCTGTGCCCAGGCTGTTTCCAGACACTGTTACATCACTCTGCTCCAAGCACAGGCTGTTCTGTTTCTTAGCAAATCGAGGTGGAATGCGCGACTGAAGGACGCGGGCCTTGGCTGGTGCCTGTGACGGGAAAGGCGCAGGTGTCAGACTGGGAGGTTCTCCCAGTCTAACAAGGCTGGAAAGAGCCACCTTTTGCAGTGTGAGATTTTGTTCTGGCAATAACACAGTGAGAGTGCAAAGTCCCCCACTGCTCCTGCTGCGCAACATCCCACCAACTACAGCCAGCAGCTGGCTTAGAGAGCCAAGCTGCTTTGGATGAAGACCACTCTACAAACTTAATTCCCAATTAACAGTTCTGCTGCAAGCCAAGAATAGTCAGAAATCCAACTCTCCTTTTCAGACCAGCGGCCCTAAATATGTTTCTGGGGCCCAATACAGGATCTGTACTACTTTGGCACTGTCAGCTGTACGTTCTTCTGTTCACACAAACGCTTTCTGGGGCCCTGTTTCTGACTGCAATCCAAACCATGTAAAAGATCCAACTTTTCTGCCTCCCATTCCTCACCTGAGCAGCCTGTTCCTTCTTCCTTCGCTCCTCTTCCAGCAAACGACGCTGCTTTTTAGTAAGAACCTCAATGAAGCCTTCCCCTGCCATGGAACCAACTTCATTCTCTTCTGCTGTGTTCGACACCCGATTATCAATGATGGTACCTGAACAAAGCACACAGGGGAAAATACAGTGTGCATGTATGTGCATATAAAGCTTTATAATAGCAGTAATTTAAACAGTGCACTCCAAAGAGGATCCACGCCACAGTAAGTTCACCTAGCAACATCACAGCTACATTTTGAAAACAAAATCATGATAGTCTGTTGACATCTACAGCCACTTTATCTTGCAGGACTTTGCTGTCTCCTCTGCTTCAAGATGAGCACACCTCAGCTGGAGAACTTGGGAACGGGAGCTGTGTGATAATTCAGGTAATTCTCTTTTCAGAGATACTCATTTCTTGTCTCCCTGCCATTAGCTCAGCCTCTAATTCCCCTCTATGGATGCTCTCTCAACTTCCTTCACACAGTATAAATTTCAAGCCCAAAATACATTAGCATCTTAGAGAGAAATACAGAAATATTCTCCCTCAACACAAACTTTCAATAGAAGAAACATTAGAGACACTGTCAGATCTGGCTGAAAAGTTTGCGTTTAAAAATTAACAACAATTTTACCTTCCATGTTTTTCTATTCAGATACACAAGAATTTTCTCGTTTCTGTAAACGAATGGAAAAAAGGCCCTAATCTGATATTAAAAATTGCACTGGATTGAATCAGTCTGGCTTGGAAGTCAGCCACAATGTGTAATCCTCTTAAAGAAACAAATTAATCAAGACACTCACTTCCATAACTCAGTTCAAACTGTGACAAGGCCTCTCCCTTCTCACTTGCTCTTTGCGCAGTGGATTTGTGCTCCTTCTCTGGCTTTTTACCCGGCCCCTCAGCACTCTCTGAGTTCACATGGGAGGCCCTATCCAAGCTGTAAATGGAATGGCTGCTCCCACCACTGGTGTTGCCAAGGCCTCCTCCTTCTTCTGGAGACCTACACAGAAAGAAGGAAAACAATTTAGTTTTGTCAGTAGAAGACGAATAAAAGTGACAAGAAGAAAATGCATGGGGTGTATGTCCACTCCTTCAACATCTGCATATCAGGTAACAGATCAGAAAACAACGTTACCTTTTGCTCTTTATCAGGGTTCCGTTCTGCTGGCTCTCGTATCTGGAAGCTGCTCCCACCCCAGTCCTGACGGACTGCTCTGCAAACCCTGCTGGCTCAGCCTTGCGGCTCTGCCTGTCCACCAGCGGCCTCTGGCTTGAGAAGCTCCTCTTTGCCAGTTCCCTCTTCTCTCCCAAGCTCCCGGTGCCAAGGCCACCTTCCAGCTGGCTCTCACTCTCTGGAACTCCATCTCTTCTCTCTCGCCGCTCACTGAAGTCACTGCTCTCAGACGCTGTCTCCCACTCCTCATTGGCATGGTCCGAAGAGTTTTGGTAGGACAGCTCAGGAGAGCGTCTGCCCGAGACGCTGCTCTTCTCTGCAGGGCTCAGCTTGGGTCTCCCTGGCCACTGGCTGGGCAGCAGGTTGGGGCCTCCCTCCTCGGGGTTCCACTGCCCAACCGATTCCCTCTCTTGCCTGAGGCGCCTGAACCGTGGGGGCTTGTCCTGGCGGGGGGGACGCCGCCTCCTGAAGGGCCTGTTCTCTATGTTCTCCTGATCCGCTGAGTAATCCTCCTGGAAAAAGTGCCTTTTGTCATCCAGATGACTCTCATCAAAAACCCGGCTGGAGAAAGAATCCGTGTGTTTGTAAGAGTCCTGAATGTAGTCCCTGTCAGACTGCTGCCTGCTCCCGAAAGCGTCTGATGGAGATGTGTGGCTGTACTCCTGCCACCCTCCTCCCCCACTCCTGCCTTGCCACTGGCTGGGCTCCTTACCCAGGAACCCCCTTCGCCCATAGCCAGAGTTGCTCAGTCTCGGTGGCAGCGATCTCCCAAAGGCTCTTGGAGCCCTCATCTTAGGATCCAGGCTATTGTGATCATCTGAATAGATTTTGTTGGACCTCCAAGACTCTTTGAAGTCTCCCTTTTTCAAATCACTGTCCTCCCTGTCCAGCACAGAGCCTTCATTGCTATTTTCCGAGCCCCTCTGCCGGCGACGTTTGGGGAGCTCCTCATACTCTGACCCTTCACTGTGCGTCTCACTGGCAATCCGGCGCCTTGGTTTGCCTCTGGGGAAGTCCTCTGGCTGGTTGAACTCCCGGAGCCCTCGGCCCCGGCTGCTCCTCTGGTTGTTGTAGACACCCCTGCTGCTCACAACTGTGCCTCGGCCTCTGAAAGTGAACTCTCTGAAGCCTCTCCCTCGCCCACGCCCTTGACCTCTCCCACCAAAAGCTTGCTCCTCATCAATGAAGATCCAGTTGTTTCTTTTAGTGGGAGGGAGATCACTGGTCTCTCTGGATAGTTTTTTCTCCCAGGTTCTTTCTGGCTTCTCTTCCTCCTCCTCCTCCTCTTCTTCTTCTTGGGATTTCTCAGCCTCTCGTGCAAGACTGGTTTGGGAAGAACCTTTGTCATCCAGCAGGTAACGTGTGGAGTTCAGCAAGGCAGCAGAGTCATCTGACTCATTTTCTGCCTTCTGAACAGCTGCCTTCTCCTTCAGTGGGCGTGAGCTGTCCTCTCCCTCCAGTTTAACCTTCTCCATCTCCTTCTCCTTCTCTTCCACCTTGAGGGCTTTCAGGACTGGTTTTTTAATGGGGCCCGACCGCCGTGTCCTCCCCATTTGCTCCTGGTGCTGCCCGCTGGTGTTGCGGCTCTCAGGAGCCCACTCTGCTGTCTCTTCAGTGGCCTGTTTGGTACTGGTTCCTTCTTTCTTCCATGGGTCAGCACTGAACGACTGCTCATCCCGGGGCACTTCTTCAGCAGCTTCTGCTGCCGTCTCCGCAGGTTTCTGATGGTGGCTGATATCCCAACCATTATATTCAGGCTTCTTCTCTGCTTGGATAAAATCAGGCTCGAGGGGCGAACACCTCAGGTTCGCATGGCGGCTGCCAGCAGTACAGGCTTCCTGCACGCTCTCCTGATGCTGAAACAGGAGATCCTGGCCTATCCTCTGAGAAGACAGGCAGCTGTCAAAGTCTGCTTGGGCCTTCTTGTCAAAAGCATTCAAATACTCCTCCCCTCTCTCCTCAAAGAGATCTCGCTGAGTGCTCAGACTCTCCGGTCTTCCAGAAGCAGAGTAACTTTCATTCCTGAGAATGAAACAAACAACAAACAAAGGAAAGTCAGGTAATGCAGAGCACAGCACAGCTCCAAGGGCCCAGGCTGCACACAAGAGGTGAAAAGAAATAGACTGGGGTTTATGCTAAATCATGAGGCATTGAACCTATAAATACCAAAACACTGGGCAGAGCTGCTGTGGCCCCAGGCTGTACTGCCTGGTTTGTTAAATCAATGCATGATAAAGAAAACAGTCCCTATGATGGGCAGCAAACTTAAGAAATAAAGGGAGATTCTACCTCCAACAACATGGAGATCTGAAAACAACTGGTTTTAGAACGTCCAAAAAATGTAGGAGATAAACTAGAAAGCATCAGAATTTTTGCCTCATTGTTTTTTATACCTTTCCCATGTAGGTGACAAGTCCCCCTCTCCCTCTGAACAGGCTCCAAGCTGGTCAGATATAGAATTTCTGAATAGCTCAGTCTGTAAACACCTCTTACAGCAAAAACACTCAGGAGAGTAAGGGTGCTCCCAGATCAGCACCTGGGCCTGTTCACAGACATCTTTCAGGTCAGCTCTACACCCACTTTTCAGTAGATGACTTACAGCAGCACCTCCCATGGCAGCATGCATGAGGACAGGGGAATTCTGCACTCACCTGGCATGCAGCCCCTCCATGCTCATGCTGTCAGCCTGTTTTTGATGTGACAGGGAGTATCCTTTGCTCTGCAGAGACGTGTAGCTGTCCTGGCCCCACACTGGCACAGGATCCAAGGGAGCAGTTTTCCTCTCTGCCTGCCCTGCTTGACAGTTCTGATCTTCAGACCGACAGCTGCTCCCACCAATGGAGTCCTGCTGAATCATGGGCTTCATAATTCCTGTTCACGACAGAGTTCATGCCATTAGCACCACGATCTCACAGACAAGAAGAATTTAACAATCTCCTAGCTTGGACTCCCCCTTCCTTCTCAGGCAGCAGGCCACTGCAGCCATGGAAACCTCTCTTGTAAAGGGGAGCCTGTGCTTGGAAAATGCACAGCTGGGAAATACACCTGGAGTGATACAGAACATGACATAGCTCTCAGAGCCCCACCCACATAGACACTACACAGCATCACTGGCTTGGGATCAAGCAACCCACAAACTCCAGGGAATGATTTATACATCCTGATGTCTGCATTCACACCTTTGAAGATTAGTAACAAGATAGGAAGGTACATAGTGCACACAGCTCAGGAACTACAGGGTTTCTCCATCACATCTCCTAAAGGGGGTCTATTAAGATTTCACATGATTACAGTAACTCCAAAACTCATCCTTCTTCTCCAACAAGCGAGACCAGTGGATCTGCTACCCTTTCCTCCAAGGGGCAAGATCAGTCACATCCGCTAAGCTCACAAAGCAGTCAGGGAAGGTCTCTCACTGCAGTGCATTTCAACCAACTTTCTCATCCCTAGAGAATGGATACCAGCCAGAAGGCAAAGTCTGGACAGAGGTTAAGAGACACAACAACTTTCCAGATATGAACCAACTCAACAGCCAAGATAAACACTGACAACACCTCACCTGAAGGGTGAAGGGCTGAAGGGTAGAAATCCACGGGGGTGCGGCTCTGGGCCATGCGAGGGTCCATGTAGGACGGCATCATCATCCAGCGGGGATCAAAGCCGAGCATCTGTGGGTGCGGCGGGTAGAACGTCCGCTGGGGATGGGAGTGGGACGGGGGAGGATAGACCTGCTGCTGCCAGTGCTGCATCTTGTACAGCTGCTCCTGCAGGGAAGAGGATGGGCCATTGGACATGGCTGTGGTGCCAGGAATCACACTGACATACTGGTCAAGCAAAGGAAAACACGTGCCATCTATCAAAGGCTCAATCCCTAATCAGATAGGAGGGGGGAGCAGAGAGGGGCAATTCACTACCAACTGGGAATGTGGCAGTTGTTAATTCTGTAAATACCAGAGCAGCCAGACTATCACACCGCTGTGGGCCAGGCTATGTGGCCAAACACAACAGATCAGCTTTAAGATCACAATTTGCATCTTCTCAACACTCCTATGAATACAGGACAGCTTCCTGTCAAACACCACTTCCTAACTGGAACCAAATACTTTAGAAGATGTCACATTTTTCAGGAAATGAAATTTATTTAGTGTGTATATATATTACTTCCACCCCTGTCAGCTGAACAGATTATATAAAAACAACCTAAACCAAATTAAGAGAGCTGTTAATATTTTACAGTGTTTCCTGTGCATCCTCCAGAGACAGGCTGGCACTTGCAGGTTGTTTCCACATCTCCCACATGGCCAGTCCACCTTCCTTTAGCTGAGGACTGTCATGATGTTAATTTGATTTGACATTTAACTTTTGCTGAAGATCCAAGAAGAATATATATTTGAAGGGAGTTCTATGTATTGAAGAAAGCTTTCAAACACTAAACAGCTCCAATTAACATGAAATGCATCTACTTATGTGTCAAACTTGCCACCATCTTTTTTTGCTAAGCTTACAAGTGTCAGATACTGTAACTGTTTATTAAAAAAGCCAATCCCCAGCTGCGGAGCAAAAGAGAGACCTTTGAATCTGAGGCATCATTACAGCAAGGAAGGCTTTGATAAACGCAGATTATATCTACATTATCTAGTCCTCCGGTACCTTGGAGAAAATATTTCCTTTGTGAAACCAAAACTTTTCCATTTTATTCTTTTCATAGAGCTACTAAAGCAGCAATACAAGCCAGCCAAAACATGCACTGACTCATACATACTAACATCACAGAGGGTAAGAGAAAATAAAATAAAACTTCGTGTTCTTCCAGCAGCAATGACCTGTGGTATTATTAGCATGACAGCAAAGACATCCAATTCTTTTTTGTTTTAAGAGCATCTCTTTTCAAGAGTAACATTAAGCAGCATTTGCTGCTGTACATCTGAATCATGAAAATGTCAACCGCTGAGCAACGAGCACAGGAAACATCCATAAAAGAGCAATTACTGAGCTTCCAAGCAAAAGCCAATTGTGAGCTCTCGCTAAGATCTGCGGCAGAGTTGATTGTATCCCATTTCAAGTGGTTATTTTATGAAGAATAGCAATTAACTTAGCATTATCTAAAGCCTGAGTCCTCTGTCCCCTGGTTTGGCCCCGCTGCCCTATAGAGGCTCACTGCATCTGGAAGCAGAGCTGCACAGCCCGTATGGCACATACAGCATTGAAAGGTCAGGCAAGAGCCAAGATGCACAAAGCAGTTCGGCTGATGTCTCAGTGCCCCAGAAGAGAGTTTTCAATGCAACAAAAATGAAACATTTAAGACCAAACATTTTTATGGTGCAAAGAAAACAATTATTTGAAAGAGCCTCACAGAAAAAAAACCCAAGCAGGTAGTAGATGAGAGCAAAGAATCAGCCTTCTGCAAAGGCAGGAGGTGGAATGAGAAGCGTGCCACACCAGAACTCCCTCCCAGTCCAGAAGCAGTCCAGCAACTTGCCAACCTAAGCACAGTTTGCCCTGGCAAGCAAATGGCTGCCCATACAATGGTAAGAGCACAGCAAGCGCCGAGTGAAATGGAAGCAGCTGAACCCCAAGGGTTTTCCCTTCCCTTCCCTTGTCCTGTGTATTCAGTCACTGCAGCAGCGCTGAAGAACAGCAGCTCATCTTGTGCCAGAGAGTAAGAAGAGATGTTCATCAGGTTCAGTGCCAGCCCAAGAACGGAAGCTTCCCTGGGCCAGGCCTACACAAGCACCAAGACAGCCACTGATGCGCTCATGGTTTTGGACGTGGGAAGCAGAACATCCCCAGCTTCTCCTGCTCATGCCATTTGTAAACCAGAGCTCTGCCACAAACCACACAGTCCTAAGAGCTCCCACTGTCAGGAGATGCCCAGACAACCACGCAAGACAAGTCAGCATTTCTGACAGCACTGTATTTTTCTCCTAGGCAAGTGACAAACCTGGCTGAGCCCTACCCACAATAGCTTCAGCATCACAGGGTGCATGGAAAACTCATGTAGCTCATACAGAGCCTTTCTACCCAATCAGTCAGGATACATCCATGATGAGAAGTACTGAAAAAGGCCAGGGTAAAAATCCATTTATCTCCTCCCAGCCCAAAGACTGATGGTGTTGAGAACCCCATGATTCAGTGGGGGTCCAGAAAAGAGGGTTGTGAGCTCACAGCCATTACCTGCTGCTGTTGCTGCTGTTGCTGCTGCCTCTGGAATCGTGGGGGAAGAGACTTCTGGTATTTGTTGAATTCTTGTGCTGGCGAGGGAGCTTCTCTGAGCTCCTCCTCACTGCTGCTTTGGGCTGCTGCTGCTGGAGCAGGAGTCTCCTCTTCCAGATAGCCAACAGAGGTATCCTGCGTGTGAAACTCAGGGGTTGCTGCAGAGAAGAAAACAAGCCTTCAAGAGCCTGCTCATGACAGAGCTGGGAGTGCCCCACCACCACCAAACATACACAGGTGTGGGCATGTCCTGACTGCATGGCTGAACCTTATTACAACCATATATAGCACATCCTCTACCTTGACAGCCTAAAAAGGGTTTTGTCCATCTTGTTTTCGTGATAAATTCTGAGATCCTCCTTTGCTATCAGCCTTCTGCTTAAGCATTGGGGAGAAAGTCCTTTTCCCATTAGTCCTTAAATCTGCCAGCACTTCCTGATTTTCTATCTATGGCCATGAGCACTTAATATTATCATCCAATCATGAGAAGCTCATGAGGCCCATTCCAACAAGGCCCCTGCTAGCACAGCTCACTGAGCACAGCAACTAAAGAAGTTTGTATTTATTTCAATAGCTTTTTTTTATTTCATCAACCTTCCTCACCAATGCAAAATACTCTGCAGAATGCAAGAAGCAGCAGATCCCTCAAGGGCAGCTGAAGGGCCCTCTGAACACTCCCTCGCAGGAACTCCCCCACTCCAGGTAAGAGATCAGCACAATGGCAAAAAAAGCAATTTTTACAGGGTGAGGCAGGCAGTGTTTCTGTACCTTTACGGAAAGCATGGCCATTCTCTTGTGCAGTGTTTTTCTCGGTGCTGGGAGGTCGCACATCTTCATTCCCTGTGTGTTTCTGTGTCTCCCCACTCTTCTGAGCCAGTTTGCATTTCTGATCAAGTTGCTTGAGCTTTGCAGCACAGGCTGCCAGGCGCTCCTCCCTGGCGCGCCGCTCCTCCTCCTCCCGTCGCCTCCTGGCTCTCTCGACAGCCTCAGAGATCTCAGAGTGCACAAACTTCTGTCTCACAGGCACCTTTTCTTCTTTATCCTCGAGGGACTGCTGCCTGAGAACACTTCCCAGTGCAGGCTTCTGCCAGAGAAAAAACATTCCTCCATAATCATGACCCAGCTAGCTCCTCTCTCTTGAGCTTTGCATCCCATGCTGAGGATATCCCCTTCTGACCCTCTCCCCTCTATCCTCATGCACAAATCCCCGTTACTGGGGAGAGTTATTGCTATTTGGTTCAATAACTCCATTTTCTCACTGACAACCCCACTGTTCTGCACCAGCTTCAATTTCTTTTCCCTAGTGGAAGTGCTATGCATAAAGATGTGGATAGGTGGATAGAAACCAAGAACAGAAAAATTCATCAGCATCCCATTTTCAATAAAATGTCAAACTGGCCTCTTAAGGACACAGATGGGCTTCCAGCTCACCCATGTGGGTTCAACCTACCTGGTACTCTGAGGCAGAGCTCCAGCCATTCAGCTTCCTTGGAGGCTGCTGTGAATCCTGCACTTTCCGGACTGGCCGGGACAAACCAACTGAATCATTCCAATTTTTTCCTTCTTCCAAGGTGTGCTTGACATCTGCACTGTCTGCAGAGCTCAGGGACAACTGTCGCTGCCTTCTGGGATCCCAGCTGTTCCTGTCACATAAATAGCTTTATTATTGCATTTGCTACTTGCCTCAGGAAGCACTTGCAGCCTTATCAAGTGGCAAAGGCAACTGACTCTAATAAAAAGGAAAGATCACAAAACGCTACCAGAAGTGATGTGCTTTTCTTTAAGGTGCATAAGGATCAACTCCACTATTGTGCAGCAGGATAAAGGTGAGAAAAGAGGAGGAAAAAAGCCTGGCAAACTGGCAGTCAGCTGCTAGACCTACACATATCCTTGAAGACCACTCAAACACTGGCCAGTAGAATCAACAAAGTCACAGCAACAAATCCGGGAGATCAAGACTCCACATTTAGGACAAGTCTTTAGAGACCCTGGTACTGTTCACTTTTACTGAAACAACTGTAGGTGCAAATAGAGCAACTTCTTACCACTTCTGTCGTCCGTCTTTAAGAGTTTCTTCCTCTTCTTCATCTTCACTAAACTTTAGTTTCTCAGAATAATCCACTTCATCATGAATGCCTATGAAGGCAGCAAGGGAGAATGGATTTATGAGAGGAAAGAAACAGGTGTCTTGTCCTGATAAAGCTTATGCCCCACTTTAGCACTAAATTACAGGACACACACGCTTGGCATGAACTACTCGCAAAGCCAAATGTCCAGCACTGGTCCTGGAAATCACAGAATAGCTTGGGTTGGAAGGGACCTTTAATGTCATCTACCAAGCCCTCTCCTCAGTGAGCAGGGACAACTTCAACTACATCAAGCAAGAAATTATGGGAGCGGTGTGGACACACACTGCTGAACAGCTGGGCTGGTCCCAGAGGAGGAGCACAAACAGCCTGGGAATGGGGGCTGCAAATGAGGAGACAGTCACCAAGATAGGCTGTGTGCAATTGGATACTGAATGCCATGACTGAGAAGGCAGGACATAATCTCCTTCCCAGCACCCACAGTGCTATTCCTCCTGCTGTATTTGGTGTTTTCAGATTTTAGGAGTCTTCAGATCCAGTTCCTTGAGCACAGTGTGATGGAAGGATCAGAAGGATCCATTGTGTCATCATTTACACCAACAGCAATTTCACAACTACACAAAGCTAGAGCATGAAGGTACTTTACCTGCCCATCCATCATCTGCATCATTGTCCAGCTCATCCAGCCCCTTCAGGTTCTCTGCGTTGATGATGGTGGGACGAGGCACTCGCTCCATCTGCTGCCGAACTGGTCGGGCTGGGCGAGACAGGCTGAGCCTGTTCTCTTTTCTGTAGGAAAACACAGACTTGGTCAGAAACAGCAAACAGAAAATTAAAGAATGCAGAGCCAAATTTGTAACACCAAATCAGTCCTTTTCTACTGTGCACTTATGAACAATGCATCCGAATTTCTCTCCCTGTCCAGCAGTTTCTTCCCCTTGTCTACCTGGTACGCACTTCCTAGAACTTACAGATCAGAGCTGCAACCCCTCCAGTCCAGGATCACACACCAATTCCCATGTCCCCCTGCTCTTCAGACACACAATGCCTACAGCCTTGCAACATTTCAGCTGCTGTGTAGCTGGAGCAAAGCACTCCTCCTTTGGGCAAAAAACAGGGCTTCCCCTTTGGTGCCTGCAGCTTCACACATGCAACTGCATCCTTGGCCCAAACTCTTGCCTAGTTTAAGGTTCATGTCACACCCTGAACCTGCCTCTCAAGTGGGAAAGTGATGGCAGCCTTACCCATCCTGGTCATTCATTTGGAATTGTCTGAAAGGTACCCGGGGCTCAAGCCGAAGCTGAGGAACGGGGAAAGACCCTCGGTCCAGCGATGCAGGGGTCTCGGATGGCTGTTGTGGACACATCTGGAATGACGCAAAGCAAAACAGCCTGGTTTTTCTCCTTGCCATAGGAAGGTTTACCCAGATGAGGTTACAACACGTGCACAGTAGTGGCACCCGCACCAAGGGGAAACGAACATTTCATATCTGTCTGCCCAACAGGCCACATGCTAATGGTTCCCTCCCCAGCTCCAGAGGCAAAGGGGCAACTTCTCTTTGGGCTGAGCAAGGCTGTGCTACACAAACCAAAAACATGTCAAGAGAAGGATCCCTGAGCAAGCCCCAAAAACCAACCGAGAGTCCAGAAAATACACCTCAGCTGATTTCAAACCCACACACACATTCCAAGAATCGAGGACACACTTGTGGAAAAAGGGTCACTTACAAAAGCAGGTAGCATGTCATGGTATGTGGGTGGCTGGTAGACGTTTCCCATGAACTGCGAAGCCCCTTTGCGGACAGGCTGAGCTGGGCGGAGAGACGGCTCCTTGGGATCGCTGGCGCTCGCTGAGGAGGGGGCCCCGTCTCCAGTGCTGGAGGTCTTGCTGCCCAGCTCAGCAGGGGAGGCGGTCAGAGATGTGGCAGAGGTGATGTTCCTCCCACCGCCCTCCCTCCAACTGGTGACATCTGGAAAAGAGGTAAGAACTATGTTAATATTTGTAAATGCAGGCAGCCACTCTACCAGAAAGTCTCAAAACCTCAAGTGCTCTGGTCAAGCTCTAATTACACTAAGGTTGTAGAAAAATATCAAGGACCAATAAAAATCTCCAACTGTGTTTATTTTCTTAAGAGAGGAGCAGCATCAGCTGGTACTAAGTAATTGCTGCATCAGTGGTGTCCTTATTTGCCAATAAACCTGAACTCCTACCAACTCTGTTCCCCATCTCCACAGTCCTTACCCTGCAGAATTAAGGTCAATTAGATGCAAAAACACTCAAAGAGAAGCCACATTACACCACACACTAATTTCACTGTGGCTCCCCTCGCCCAGGAAGAGGCCTGCTTTGCAACATCACACAGCAATTTTTACTAAACAGTGTAGTAGATGACAATCCATACTTGGCTGTCTGGACCACAGAACATCAGCACCACGTGATCATCTGCTAAGCGGCCTGACACGTGTAAGCTCATAGAAAGATAAAAGGAAATATAAGGATGGAGTACTTGGTACTGCTGTGAACTGGCACCCCCTGCCCAAAACAGACTCAATGGTTTATGTGCTGGGATAAGGCAGAAAGACACAATCCTTCACTCACTTTGGGGGCGGAGGCTTGGTCCTGGCCCATACGACGGATCTAAGGCGCCCTTTTCTTTGCCAACCTTGTCCTGCTCGCCAGCTGCTTTCAGCGTCGGAAATTCCTCGGGAGAGAAGGATAACAGTCGGCTTGAGGCCCTTGAACCTGTCAGACAAATAAGTGTTGGACTCAGAGAAGATCCTTCCACTGTTTCAACTCCCTTATGAGATCAGCCTGGAAATGTGTTTCCTGGGAATCTGGGCCTCTGGCATATTTAAACCCAAATTACTATCGTACCAGCACCTCACTTCACATCCCCAACACTCTCAGACACTGTCACCAACACGACAACACATGTCCTCACCCAGCACTCCTACACTCAGGATCTTTATTTATTCTCACATTCAACGAAGTCAGTGAACTTTCTCAGCTTCCGAATATTTTTGTGAAGTACAGAACTTAGACAGAGGCAGAGATATAAATTCTGCAAGATCACTCATAAATGATACCCTGCTATCAAGTATTTGACATTTATATTGAGACTCTGCTCACACCTCACTCTGCCAGGGAAGCAAAATTGTTAAAATTTCTGTCGATGTATCAGTGAAAGATCACAGGTAAGGACAGATGTGCTACGCTCTCCTCCCTGCTGCAGCACTTTCAAGATGCAGATCACTGGCCAGATCAGGCCAGGTTCATTTCTAGTCACTGGAAATTGTCTTGCTGAGTCATCAGTCACCCCAGAACAACAGTTCTCTGTCAATTCTAAAGACCTGCCAGTGACTGGAACACAAAACACAGCAATTCTCCTAAATCTGTTGGCAAGATAACACTGAAAAAAAGGAAATTGCTAGCATTACTGTACTATTAAGACATTAAAAGAATTGCTTTTTCTGAGAACTGTTTCTCAGTGTTACTTGGCTAATGCTCTCTAAAAAAGACATTTCAGAATTATATTAGAAGCATCAGCAATGAGTACTGAAGACTTGCAAGAGTCTCATCCTTCTCCTTCCTTGTCCTGAAGAGTCAGGACAGACTGGCTTAAGTCATTTTTATTTTCTGGAACTTGCACACTGCACAAGACCTCCCATGTGAAATTTCCAGGGAAGACTCTGCAACAGCTGCCCAAAACACCCTCAATTTCAGACAGATGAAATTACTTGAGAAGGACATTGCCTAAATACATCACAACGTAGCTAAGACTTCCTGAAGAGTTCTGATTTTTACTGAACTAGAACGGCACAGGTAAGTGTCTTTCAGGGGAGACATCCACCCCCAGGTAAGGCTGCACCATGTAAGAACTATTTATGTGCAGCCATTAACAATTTGTACTCTAACCCTGAGCAGCATCACACTGAAAAAAGTCTGGTGCCTCTTTTTTCCCCTCCAAATGTCCCTTATACAGAAAACACAGGCATGGAGAAGTCCATAATTAATTTATTAGACCACTTTTCTTCAGGATACACCCTCCAAAGGAGGGTGCAGCCCTCTTCTAAGACATAAAAAGAACAAAAAGCAAGAGACTCTCCTCTTCGTAATATCTGAATTAGCTTAGAAGGAAAAGCAATTGTTCAGTGCCACTAGAAAAGAGGTGCAAGCATGGGATGGCCTAAGAAATCCTTTCAGACAGATTTCTGCTGCTTCTGTGATTCAATTATCTTCTAATTAAGCTGCCCTTAGCCACATAGGCAACTGTTTTCTTGGATTGAGAACTCTCCATTGTTAAGTGTGACCTAGAATGAGTTTTCAAAAAAATCTTTTAAGAACATCGTTAGATGATCAGATTTCAAAATGACTGTTCAGGAGGTCTACACAGCAAGACTCAAGAAAGTACCAATTAACCAAACAAGACAGTCTTTGCACTGGCCACCAACCTCAGGCAAGTACAAGTTTCTGCTTTAACATTTAGCCTTCAAGAAACACCCTCTCAATTAAGGGCCTCATTTAATTTAGGGTAAACTTGTCCCCCCTGTTTCTGCAATCAGCAGCTGTCTCTTCAGTTCTTTCAAATCTCTCTGCAATTTCACTTGACAAGTGAATGGTTCCAGGTCTGTTCACATTAAAAGTGGAACTGAGCCGTTATTCTCACTATGGTTTTAATGGCACTACTCAGTGCAGCTGGAAACCACCTCCTGTGTGGAAATGGATGCATCTGAAGACAACTAAACTCTCAATTCATGTTAACACTGCTTCAGGATTCTCAGTCAAGCAGAAGCCATTAGCAGCACAGTTACTGAGGGAGACTTAACAGCAAGGCCTCAGCCAATGTGCAGGCAGGTGGACCCTGCAGCAGCTCCACTGCCACTGCAACTCCCTTGGATCATGGATCCAAGGAGTTCTGTACAAGAACATTCCAGCCTCACTTCTGACTGCCCAGTTAGGTTAAGATGCCCTTGCTACTACCCATGGAGATGCCTACATTTCCTCTCTCTAATGTCCCTTCTCCTTTCTTCTTCTCTTCTAAACCAATCCCACCCACCCCCCCCGCCCCGAATTTCACTCTGCTTACTGCACCTTTATTACACACTGCTCTGGGCTGATTGAAGATTCTCATGCCGGGGCAAACATTTCCCTTCTCCTTCAGAACCTTCCCCTCCCAGAACTCCCTGCTGCATCCCAAGAGCATGATTTGCTCTGGTTCAATGCAGCCATGAGACACGTTCTGTTCAAGCAATGTCTTGCACTGGCAAGACATCCTGAACTGATTCAGCTGCATCATTCCAGCCAACACATCACACAGACTGAAAACAGGACTCAGAAGGCCTCACTCCCATTCTGCACCAGGCTGACAGGGAGGGCAGGAAGAAATGGAGCCCACCACCCCATCTCATGCCTGTCTGGGAAAAACAGGCACACACCATTCCTCTTTATCATACTCACCACCTTCTTGTCCTGCTGGCTTTCCATTCAGCTGTGCCCATGACTTTGGTCCACCTGGCACTGAATTTGTACTCTGAAAACAAAACAAAGCAAAAAAAGAAAGCCCAACACAGATCAGTTAAGATTCATGACTGTTTCTCATTTCCTGACTGGCACCTGCTATGGTTCAGGCCTCCAGATCACCCAGATACCACAGGTCTCCACAGCTTCAAGCTGGGGCTACAGTGAGCTGTCCCCCACTCCAGTGTACTACAAAGACTACAGCAAAAATCCTCTTCTCTGCTCTGCCCTAATGTCTCCTCTGCTCATCTTCACCGTTTCCCCAACTTGAACTCTCATCAAGCTTTCCCTTTGTTCTGCTGCATTTTTCCAAATGGTCTCCTTAATCTTCCAGATTTGTTCCATGCTACACCTCAGCTTGAAGGCTACTCTTTCTCAAGCACTAACTACTCTTCTCCTCTTCAAAACATAACTCCTGTCCTGATTTCCCTGAACCTCAAGGGCTGGGAATTTTTTTTTAAGCCAGGAAGTGTGAGATCTGCAACACATGGGGCCAGGTCCTTGCACTCTCTGAGACACCTTCTTGCTTGCCAGTAGCTTTTTCAGGTCCTTTCACTGGCTACTTCTCCCACATAACCAGATCTCTTCCCATCAAGTCTCATCAGGCTGGGAGTAAGAGCTGGATCTGTTGTCACCAAGTGACGTTTGAATTACAACAGAAGTAGAGTAGTTTAGAAGTGCTAACCAGCCATCCCACATTCCAGCCATTTTTTTTCTAGACTGCAACTAGACTTTCTGCACACATTTGAGAAATATAGTTCTGTGTACGTTACTTTTGTAACCTGCAGCACAACACTCCTGGTGCACAGCAGCTGGGACTCAAGAGAGTCACTTCCACGAGAACCGATTATACAGGAGCTTTTTCTTAAGTGCAAGGCAGCACAGGCAATTAAAGCCTTCAAGCTGCCTGGGGACAGGGGAAGCAGGGTGGCAGTCAGAGACTGCTGGCACCTACCTCCTGACTGATTGACTGTGTCGGCTTCTGTAAATTGGAGACAGATTTCTGCAAACCCTGCTGCGGCAGCGACTCCTGCAGCTGTGCAGCTGTCGCACTGGAACTGAGCAGAGACAGAAGAGGTGAGACCAAAGGGGAAGGAAGGCAGGAAAACAACTCTGGGCAATTTGGCAGTTGCTAAAAGATCAAGCTAAAACACTGGCTCTACAGGGGCCTGGACAACAGAGAACTGATCCCTGTAACGTCTGACACCAAGCACAGTAGGGCACAACCACTGCTGCCTGCCTGACAAAACTTACCGAAGATTCACTCTACCCACCTCTTTTGGTCTGGCTGATCCTGCTTGTTTGCCCATCCTGTACCGTCCTTGGGTACTATAATGATGTTGGGGTCGTTTCCTTTGTTCTCAGACTTCAAGCTAGGCAAATTTGCAGGAGGTGGCATGCGCCGGGCAGCAGCAACTTTCCCAAGACTCTGTAAGCCATGTCTAGGAATAACTGGCGAGAAAGGAACAGCAGCAGGTCAGAGGGCTGTATCCTGCTAGATAACTAACCTTAATTAGGAAGCCTGTGGCTGGGTGCAGCCCCAACAGAAGTGCTGCTGCTATGTCAACACACAGGTTGCTTCCCACAGGACCACAGATGCAGCCGTCTGTTGTAGCAGCTGGCAAACAGCTCCTACAGCGGGAAGGAGAAAAATCCTTCTCCCCAACAAAGTGCTCACAGTGTCTTTTTGGAGGATTGCACAGGTAGCTCTTTCATTTCACCAAGGAGAAGCAGCACCCCCTTTTTACAGCTTGGGGAAATGGCCACCCAAGTCCACCTCTCAGCAGACAAACAGGTGACCTAACCCGGGAATCCTGAGGTCTCCATTTTCCAGCTCTATCCACCAGACCACATTTATTAAGAAAGTATTTTATTTTTTGTTTTCTATTGTCACACCAAATCCAGCACCAGTCCAGGCAAGGTAATTTTTTGAACCCACTATCTAATTTTGGTCATATTTCCATTGCAAAACCAACTCAGTTCTTTCCCAGTGGCCTTCAGTCCATGACTCTCACCTCACACAAGGTCTGACCAGCTTAAGGCACTTCAGTCAGCTCAGGTGCCCTGCCCTGGCACAGCTTAAGGCCCTGGTAAGGCTTCCATTTAAGCCTGCTACCCGTCCACTCTGCAGCAAGGACACAGGCAAAACAAAAGGGCCAAGAGCCCCCCAGCCGTCCTGGGTAATTCCTCTATGTCTCCACAGCAACAGCAGCACAAAGAGTCGTGGACATTTTCCTTTATGTCTTAATGAAACACAGGCTTTGACACCTGCACAGACACTGCAACCCAGCGGTGTCCCACAGGCTCAACAACCTGAATGAGTTCTGCAACAATACTCTTGGAAGACATCAAAAGCTTTCTGGAGGTGTTTCTTACCTGTAGTTCTGATAGCTTCTATTGACTTTCCTTTATACTTATCAAACAGGCTGAGAGTCGAGTACTTGCTTTTCCCATCCTTTCCCTTGGTTATTTGCCCCAAACGATCGGACATTGCGATGAAATGTCATCTAGTAAGGAAATTTCTCTGCGCCGCTCCCGATCTGCCTTTTAACAGAAGAGAACCAGGAAACCCCCATCAAACGGATTGTTCACCACAGACAAGCAAAACACAGCACACACACAACAGCAAGAACTGATCATACTCAGTGAGCACACGCATCAAGTTACAAGGTTTTAACTCCCTCCTCTTTAGCCACAAGAAGCTTTGGGGCTTTAAGATTCACAAACTGAATGAAAAGAACTGCAGGAACACACTTCTCACGGCATCTTTTTTCCTGCCACTCCAGTGCTGAAAGAAGTGAGGTGCTCTAAGTATGAGAACACGAGAGGGGGGTCAACAAGTCCTTGCTTTAGAAGGGCAAGTCTGACAATAAGCAGCTAAACACAGGGATTCCTAAACATAAAAGCCAGAAAAGCACTGTATCTTTGTATCTTATACCACACTGCAATTTATCATTGCATTTCCCCTGAAACACTGGCAGCTAGGTTTGTAATGTTTAGATTATGGTTCCACACTGGCCACAGTTATACCAGCAATTAATGCTTTGACAGCATCACTGAAAGGCAACAGAACTATTTCTCCAAATTCCCTTTTCCCATTGGCTGGCCATGAAAGAGAATTAAGGAGTCAAAAAAAACCTGCTCAGCCATACCAGATTCAGATTCTTGAGCCTGTGAGTTCAGCTGTTCTACTATGAATTCTCCAAACACATTACCAAAAAATTACATTCCTCTGTTGCTGGCACCTTGAACATAATTTTTAGCTTGAAATATACTTTTCACAGCAGATGCAGTTTGTTATTTTTCAATCTGATCTTTGCTGGCACAACATGCTGTGAGTAACACCCATCATGCAGCCAGTCTCCTTACATTGACTTTTTGGCTCCTGGAGCCTGGGACAAAGCTGAAACATGGGCAATGCACACACTGTAACATCAACTTTTATGTCAGAAAAGACACTTTGCTTACTTTCAATGGACCTATCTTTTGTTTTTTTAAAGCATCATTCTGTTCTAAATTTTCTCAAATCTAGCAGCTTCATCTAACCTTTCTGCACATAATTTAGACTTCCAGATTTCTTGTTGTAAAGCCTCTACTTTGAGCCTAAAACTGCTGGCAGTTTCATTTTACCATCTGCTAGGTCCCATCCTAGGGTTTCAACTCTGTGTTGGGAGTAACAAAACACTATATACGTGTATATATATGTATATATATACACACACACCCCTCAGATCTTCCCACACCTCACACTTTCTGAAACTCACCCAGCTGAAAGCCTTTTTCCAACAGAGACAGCAATCACTTTCTGAAAGAAACTATCTGACCAAAGGCTACAACTCCCATCAGCAATGCCTTATCAAACACAGTTTGCAGGTAAGAGGATTAGTCCATCACACATTATGTACAAATTAAAGCACAGACTGAGAACACGCTGGATAGAGCCAGGCTTGGAACGCAGTGCCAAGTGCGACCGGTCAAGTAAAGCCCATCTAAAGGCTGATGCCGGAGGCAGATGTCTGACCAATAAGCCTGGCACAACACAGCATTTGTTCTTGCACTGCAGGATTTAAATCAGGTCTGTCAGGTGCAAGAAGCCATGGACTCTGTGCTAGGTAGCCGGGGAGAGAGACAGAAGAGTATTTTCTGTCACTCAACAACAGCATCCAAGGGATGCTCAGGAAAAACACCGGGCTCCCCAGGAAGCCCCTCACAGCATTTCTGCTGGACCACCACATGGGGATGCAGCATGAAGGCTTTGTGGAGGCAACAGGGTTGGCTGGCAGTCTTGAGGCACCTTTTCCTGCAGAGTAGCAAACAGATCTTTGGCTCCAGTCTGGTTCATCTTTGCTCAGATGGCCACTATGTGCCAAAGAAAACAACAGCTCCTCCCTCACTCACCCATTTGCACTGTATTTTATTAGTAGGACAGACATAAAAGAGAGAGGGAGAAAACACACTGATTAGCACAACCTTGGCAGGAAAGCACAAGTTGGACTGAGAACAATGAGCTTTTTGAAGGGGCAGAGTTGTGGGGAGCCCCAGAGCAGAACAAAGAGCAGAGGGTGCTGTGCTGGCAAGAGCACAGCCACCTACTTGTACAGGTATACTGTGCCTTGCAGAAGGTGCCTGGCTCAGGGCCTATCCACACCATGTCAACCCTGCACCAACCTCACAATAAAAGCAGTAAAACCCACTTTGAAGTTTAGAAAGCTCAAAACAGACAAAATTAGAAGGTGTTTAAAAATAACCCAACAACAACAAACCACCTACCAGATCAGGTTCAGGAGTTATCTGGTTAACAGAAAACCCCCGAGTTCCTGAAAGTCAATGTGCAAACAAAACACAGGGCAATGCTGCCAAAGAGAAACCCTGACAACAGTTACGTAATCAGGTCTCAGCTGCCTCTTGATTACATCTTATATCATTAAAAGGATTCGGGAAGAATAAACAACCACTTCACAGCGGAGGAGCTGGGGACATGTCAGGATAAAGCCCCTTGTCAAACTTTCTGGGACAGACAAAACTGCTCTCTGGATAAATGAAATTTACTTTCAACTCCTTCAACAAGACGTGAAACACATCTTTGTTTATGTGTTATGTGTGTGCTCCAAAGGGGACAACAAGACCATGGAGAGGTGGAGCAATTTCCATAGTCACTGTGCAAAGAGGCTGCAGCAGAACTGAGCTGGGTCAGAGCTGTGGGGCCGGCAGGACCTTGCTGCCTGTCCCTCCTGCCAGCTGCAGATCCCAGCTACTCCAAGGGTATATCAGCCAGGGAGATCACCCAGCTCACCCACAGCACTTCAAAGAAGCCACAGAGCCTCCCAAGACTGGCACAACACTGGACTATCTTCCCATCACACAGTTGAGCAGGGAATCCAGGCAGGGATCATAAAGGCCTTCTAGCTTTGAAGAGCAAAGCCATTTCTGATAAAAAAAGTGATTTATTTAGAACTGAACTGCCAGTCTGCATGCTCATTATTAGCAGAGCTGGAACCAGAAGGCACATGCTGATGCTGACAAGTGAAAACCGACAGCCTCGGCAGAGCCTCTGACCTGTGCTCAGGGTTTCTGTGCCCGACAGCTGACCCTGAAGAAAGCAATATCCCCTGTTACAGAGAAATCATAAAAAAAAAAAATCACCAGCATTTCTGCAAGATTTCTCTCTGGGTTTATAGAGGTCTGTGGGGGAAGGTTTGCTATCAGTTTCAGCATGGAGTGTAGCTCTTCCCATTTTCAGGACTCGCAGCATCTCCTACTATATCCAGGGACAGCACCAGATAGCAAAACACTGAGTGTCTGAGCAATCACAAAATACTGCAGTATGACCAGTTCCATTAGAGATCCTAGGATGCAAATAACTGCACCAGAAGCACTTGGGCAGAGAGCTCCACTGCCCAGGCATCCTCATGTCCACTCTGTACTGCCCTGCATCCTATTTTTAGGTATTGACCCTGTCTAACTGCCTTTTAGAAGGGTAAATTCTAATCCAGAGAGCAATAGTGATATTTTAATGTCTTAAAGACATTAGCCTTACAAGCATACAAGTCCTGGAGCTACAGCAGGCATCTACCAAGCCTGTCCTGCAAAAGCCCATGTGAAAACCTTGAGTTCCTGGCACTGGTAACAACTGGAAACCCCTGAGCTGAAAACACAGCCAAATGGAGGAACTCCTGACAAACAGGATTGTCTGCAAAGCTCTTTGCAAATCTATGTATGCAGGAGGCTGGGCTGCTGGTGTTTTATTCACAAGACTTCAATGGAGCTTGAGTACCTGGAAGTCAGCCAGCCTTAGCTGAGCAGGGCAAACAGATTTATGAAAGGTAACACACATACTAGAAGGAATCACTTCAGCTACTCACACACCACTGAGCTCTACACCAAGCACAGTCCTGACTACTGCAGACCTTCACTCCTTGCTCACTTCACAGCAGCAGTCATCAACACAAAACAAAGCAACACGATGGAGATTAACAGTGAAAAGGCTTTTCTCCACAAGCAGGAAGATTTCTGACGGGTAACTTTATGCAAATTGTTCAGAAACTCACAGGTTGGAAAGGCTAAACAGTACTTTCAGAAGAGAAAAGTGTCTGGAGTCATGTTAAACTGAAATATACTGCAGTTCCTAATGTCACCAGCAATGCAAAACCTTTTAAAAAACACAGCATAGTTTTACAGGAGATTAATGATGTTCACTCTTCTTTAAATACACACAGGTCAATTTTACTGGTACTTCCACAGCTAAACATTTATTTGTCAACACAGAGATACCACTACTTCTCCTGGACCGTGTCCCACCAAGAACCAGCTATTTGTGAAACATTCACCACCTGCCTCAGCGATGAAAGACACCACTGGCTGCCCTTGGAAGGGCTTTGGCGAGACACTGGTGTATTGTCTGCCCAGAGACTTGCTGTCAGATGCCCTTATATCCTGCAGAAGCCCTGTTTGGGCCATGCAGTGATCATGAGCCTAGCAAGGAAGGGACCAGATCAGCATTCAGTTCCCAGCACACATTGCTTAGTAAGGCAGGGAGCAACAGGAGAATATCAGCATCCAAGTACAAAGTCAATAGGATCAATGCAGAAGAGCTGTGCAGCAAGCAGAGGCTGTAGCAAGAGTCTAAGCCACAAAAAACCCTCTCGCTGTCATTCTACTGCATTATTTCCAGAGGGAGATGCCAAGATTTGCTGGTACACCTGAAAAAGGCCCTGCCAAGATCTGGATGTAGTGCCAGAAAATGGCACCGAATCCTGCCAGACAGGGAAAAACAAGTCAGGAGTCTGCAGTGCAGAGAAGAGATAAGACACCCCATCACCGAGTGCCTGATTCACAAGAGGGACCCTCCTTGCTTAGCTCAATAGCCGTATTTGGTGGTACCAGTTCTTTTAATCCTGCACAATTACAGTGTCTCACCATCTCCCATGAACCTTGGCTCAGGGAATGGGAGGATCACATCTCCCATGATTTATTGCAGAAGTATGCTGTTAGCCAAGCAATACTGTTGGAAGTTGCCTGCCAGAGGACTTGCCTGCAGTCCAGTCCCATCCTCAGATCTCTAAGTCAAACCTCCTGGGATTTGAAACATGGAGCAGGACTATAAAGAGGAGAGGCGGAGTCTTCTGGACAGTGGATTTATCATTAATTACACATTGTGGACTTCTATAGACAGAGGTAAAACATGACAACAGGGAGGGGGGACAGAAAGGGCATGTCCTGTAAGATGACGTGACCTCGTTTCCTCAGTTCTGCCTTCACCAAGCTCACCTGCTGTCCCCTCTTCTAAATGCACCAACAGGTTGGGAATCACAACTACTGCCAGTGAATCACTGCACATTGTAGAGAAACCAGGTCTTTGCAGTGTCAGGTTTGGTCTTAAAATACAGAAGCTTCACCTCTCTGCTAAACAACTTTTCCAGTGCTGGGAAGGCAAGGAAGGCAAAGGCAGCCAGAGAGGCTGGAATTGTAACTTACTGTAAAACAGATAAAGCAGACTGGAGTCTAGAGAATAGCTCAATTGTATTTACACAAAAACATTAACGAGTGGTCCTTTCTGTGCGGGCTGGACAGACAATACCACACCCTGGAAAGGAGCCCTGACCTCCAGTAATTGAGGATGCAGACAAAGAAATAGTTCATCCTGAGTATGCAAGACTACGGCACACAGCAAAAAAAAACCAATCAGAAGGCTGGTCCACAGCCCACAGAAAGTACTTACGAGATCCTGTGCTCATGAAACTCCCCCTCTTCTTCAAGCAACAGAAAACCCAAGGTGTGCAGTTAATTCTTTCCTTGAAAGGAGTGTCTGTTTACAACAGTCCACCAGAGAAACAGCCAGTTTCACCCATCTGCCCCATCATGCTGTAGAGAAGGAACTGATCCGCTGATGCCAGCCGGTCAGGAAGGTATAACCTTACCTCCAACCCAAGAGGAAGTGCTGCAGGGCTTTCATACCCTGCAGGGAAGCAGGAAGGTTATCTCATGTGGAACAACCTGGAGGCACCAGCTACCAACATTACACTCCCTACCCTCTCATCTAGGCCATGAGGATGTTAAAGGAGACAAGGCTCAGCACGAATTGAAGTAAAAGACTCTATTTCTTTGCTGTTACACATTTCAGAGGCCAAACCCAGGAAGGACAAAGCCACTCAGTTCAGCAAGGATCACCTGTGGCCTCAACAGATCCAGATTCCGACCCCTCTGGTACAAGAGGAAAGGGAAGTGACCTCATGATCTCCATGAGCTGCCTGCCAACAAGGCTCATATTCAAGTGCAAATCCTTACCCTTCAGAGTTGTACTTTCACTCTGGCTCCCCTACAACCAAGGGTCAGAGTTGAAAAATACAACCCTCAGCCTCCAATATGATTCTGCCTTCCACTCTGCCCTGCTCAGGCTCCTCTGAGATCTCAGTGTCCAGGGGGAACACAGAGATGCAACATCCCGTTCCCTCAACACCAAAACAAGGAGGCTGATCATAAGCAAGCAATTTAAATCCAAACACAAAAGAAATACCTGGCACAATGCTCTGTTGGCAAAACTTGTTCAGAAAGCTCCTGGCAACTGTAAGGTAAATGGGCATTTAGGTATCTGAGCAACAATAACAGACTGTGAGTAGCTGGTGGGGATCTCTTGATGGGTAACAGGGCTTGGCACTATAAGTCCAAGGCAGAGGAATAGTTTGCTCAACTAAGACTGGAGAGAGCAAGAAGTCCCAGAGCTCAGGTCCCTGACTCAGCCACCCAAACCTGCATGCCAAGACCCTCAGAGAAAATGCAGCTCTTCATCACAAAGAAGCAATTTGCAAAGAAGAATCAAACAAGGAAGAAACGCACTGCAGCAGCACCTGCCATGTCCAGAACACTCCCTTTCCAGTGGAAAAGACTGTCCACTGGCACAGAAAGTGGACCCAATCATGCCTACTGCTCCCGAGGAGCCCACAAGGCCAGGATGCACCCACACAAGCACAAACTGTTCTCAGTCACTGCACCACACCTTAGGTCTGACAGGTGAAAGCAAAGACTCTTCCATCACTAATAATAAACACCACTGCATGTTAAGGTTGCGAAAGTCCCTTAGTCCTGGTACTTTTGCCTACACAGACTTTTAAAAGTCATCAGAGCCATGATACCCATATAACCAGGTGAGACACAGCCAGAGTAGCATAGGTGAAACACCTGTGCTGCCAGCAGCAGAACCCAAGCATAAGGCTCCAAATCATTAGGTGTAGCTTATCTTGGAGAGAGCATTACCCATCCAAGGCCACCACTGGCCACCGGAGAATGCTCCTCTATCAAACATTTCACAATCCTTCACCAGGTCCCAAGCTCAGCAATTTATTCCATCTCTCAGCAGTGAACATAAATTTTATAGCGAACAAGCAGAGAGAAAATCAAAGATGTCACAGCTCCAAGAGACGAAATCAGAGCAAAGCTGGCAGTCCTTTGGGTTACCAGCCCATTTTTCAGGAACAGATACAGCTCTTTCCACATAAATGCCATCAGCTGTTGAGTAAGCTGCACTGTTTTCTCTGCAGTCTCAGGAAGGATCACACTGGAGTGGGGATGTGGATGTTTACCTTGTGCCTGATGAGCCTCACAACAAAATCTGGACTCTCCACTCTCTCAGGTTGTCTGCCGACTTCAGGGCCTCAGTTCCCACTCAGGTTATGCACAGAAGGTTTTCTTTATGAAGAGATAAAGCCCAATGCTACTGATCAGCAGGCAGCAAATGCCAGTCCCTCACCGCACAAGCAAGGGAGACAGGATCCTTTACACCCCTGCTGAGCAGATCCCTCTGGCCTTGTTCCTCCCCAAGGCACTGCTGGGAGCTCCCCTGGCAGGTACACGCTGCAGGGTACAAAGCTGCCCTGGCAAGAGTTTAATTCCTCTTTCTCTATCACTTCTCCCAATTCCCACAGCCATCAAGACTGATGCAGCTGGTTCAAGCCATTAATAAGATGACAAGTAGTCCAGACAGGCCTGCAGTTCATAAACACTGCAGAGGCTGAAGCTTCCAAGCAAGTCTTCCTCTAGATTCCCCAAACTGAACAGCACTAGGACAATGCAGCATTGCACAGCAATTCTCCTTACAGGAAGCCTATTCATGGGAGCCATTTGCACTACAAATGAGTTAACAGGAATGTGATGGGAAAGGGACAGAGGTACAAAGTGGTAAGAAAGCATCTCACATGCGTTGTGATTCAGTATTCTGATGAAAGAGGCTTCAGACTCTTTAGGAAGCTTCAGCTTTTCTGGAGAGCTAAGCAACTCGGACTATGCCCAGGACATGTGGACTACTCCGAGCCAGACAGGAAGTGAAAACATTTCACAGATGCTTTAATTTACACAGATATTTGCAATGCATAACTGACAAGGTGTGTAAGCGTCATCACTTCTATTTTCCAGATAGGAAAATGACACCGCAGAACTCTGCAGCTATGCTAAGCGGCAGAGCAAGAAATAGAGCCTGCATCTCCCACTTTCTGGGGCTCAAAACCACCCTCTGAATCACACTGCCTGCCTGAAGCTGTGGGGCCAGCAGCAGCATGAAGTCCTGCTCCAGAGGAGTTCTGGAAGGAGCAGGTCCTTGCATGCTGGGATGGGGAATGCTGCAAACATCTCCTAAATGAACCACCCCAAACATGGCTTTCACTGCAATAGGATCACAGGCATCATTAGAGGCAACACTTAGCTCAGATGCAGAACACTTAACACCATAATAACACTCAAGCTCTCATGAATCTGCTTCTGAATGACGGTTCTTGAAGCTTGGTTATTTCAATAAAAGATAAAACCATAGTTATTATTGTAGCCAAAGAAGCAGCACCTCTTGAACATGTCCCTACTCCCCTGCCTGCCTCACAGCCCACTCCCAACTCTGAACAAGATCACTTGAGGCTTTTATGCAGCCTCCCGGCCCACATACAGGTAGGAAGAGCTGAAGAACTCACCCCGCAGCAGAACTCTTCCAAAAAAATCACTATATTCCCACACAGTAAGTGCCTGGGGGAGGCAAAGTCCCAGTGCAAGCTCTTCAAATCTGTCTCTGTTCACTCCTTGGAGCACCATCACTACAATTCCCATCTAAATGTCTCAGTGGCTACCTGGGAAGGATTCCTCCACCAAATCTCTTCCATAAGGGTGCTAACTGCGCAAATACTAGGTAGTTCACTCCTCTTAAGTGCCACCCACCTGAAATTAGAAGGCTATTGAGGATGCTCCCAACAGCTGACTGAAGCCTGGCACACATCTGAAATACTATGGTTCACCATAGTGGTGCTCTTGGCCAGATCCTAGAGGGTTGTTAGCAAGTCCTCACTTTCTTCCCGGTTATTTTCCCGTATTTCTTCACACTTAAGCCCGGCTCAGCTGCACATTTCAAACCTGGTCATTACCTCTTCCCTTTCACCCAAGGTATGACTTTTCTTCAGTTCCCCACAAACTAATACCTGTAGTCTCTTAAAGATGTAACAGTGAGCTGACATCCCCCCCTTCCACCCCCTTCTTACCTTTCCACCCCTTCCAGCCTACCAACACTTTCCTGAAAATCTAAGTGCTGGAATCAAAACATAGACATTGGATTTTGGCTGCAAGTTCAATAACCCCCTGCAGAACTGCATATACACCTTTTAACAACTTCTGTCCCCACACACCCCACAGCACGGCAGGTCGAGCAGCTTCACAACCAACCAATGCCACAGGGAATTACAGAACAACTAAAGTGGCCTCCAGTCCACTTCAGTTACTGTCCAAATGCTCCCAGACAAAAAACCAGATCAGGATTTAACAGTTATATGTATCTGAACAGCTTTGCTCTGAAATAAACAGCTCATAAGCTCCAGTTGTTTTGTTAGTTTTGCACAAGAAGTACATGTGCATGCAGGGAACATCCTGAATTCTAGTACAAGTTACTAACAGAACATGAGCTCAAGCTATGTTTCAGTGAGGCTGAATATAATGCAATGTCCTGCTTTAGCCCCATTTTAGCCTTGTAGGGGAAGGAAAAACTTTTCAACCAACCCAGATGTGTGCAAAACCCACCCTCAGAGGGTGCTTCCCTTTGGTAAGGAAGTCAATTTCAGAACTTAGAAAAGGCTGTTCTGTGATGGAGAGAGCTGCAGCTCCCCAGCCTTTACCTGTTCTCTGTGCTCTCACCTCATTGTCTGATACCTGACAGAACCACCGTTGTATTTCTTCTGCTCCAAACGAGAAATTAGTGATAAGGAGCTGTGAACTTATCGACCTATTAGGAGAATGAGTCAGTGACACATGAAAAACAAAACCCACTTACAAGGCAGGATCAGCTGAAGAGCAAGGTCTGATACTGAGACAACGGCTCAGTGCCAAGTTGCAGAATAAATGAGGAATGTCCGTAAAAAGAAACAGGGAACCAGAGAGGTTCAGCCCTTGGAATAAACCCTTTCCCTCTCCTAAAGTTACTATCCTGTATTACTAAGTTTCTCCTGCTCATACTGCTTCTATTCCTTCAACATGAAAATACACAGTTTTAAGTGGAAATGCCACTACAGCAAAATCTCTTTGCAGACTACCATCATAAAAGAAAAAAAAAAAATACAAAAGGCTTGCTATTATTGTCAACAGCACTTAAACCTAGCCCAGCTTGCCCTTAAATACTTTCAATTACTCAGGTAAGCACAATGAAGGCTTGAGCAAGCAGCACTCTTGAATAGGCAGGTAATTCTGTACTGGATCATCACCCAGGCTGCACTGCACAGCTCAGGTAAAGCCCAGCAGCACCAGGGCCCTTGTTTTCCTCAGTCACACCTCAGGCGTGACCCCGGCAGGAGGAGGAGGCCACACGGGCACTGAGGGTTGTCTGTCTTGTACCATCACTCAGGTACCACAGGGAGCTGCGTCAGACAAACACAGACTCTAATGCCACCACTACCTTTAGGAGGTTGTTCAAATAAATCAGCCTTTGAAGTCAGGCTTTACACAGAGCTTTATTAAAAGGCTTTATTAAGATGTAACTATAAAGTGAAATAATTTTAATAAAAAATATTTAGGAATATTACTCACTTATTGAAACAAAAATGCTTTTAAACCCTGCATTTCCCTTCCAGCATCTTTATGGACTATTTACTCACTTTTCCAGTTTCAGCCAGCTGGCTGAGCTGCCCTTTTAAGCTCTCATGCACACACAGAAAAAAGAAAGAAAAGCTCAAGAGTTCATCCAGAAAATGCACTGTAAGACCAAAGAAAAATTCTCCCAATTTAGAAAAACCAAGGCACCAATTTGTCTATAATGACAAATTTCGAAATCCATACCAAACACGTGGTTTAATTTCTTTTCTTTAAGAAAGGTATCTGTCAAATTCAAGTAAAAATTTGTTTTCTTAACAGTGAAGACTGCAGAAAGCATCCTCAGATGTGTGATATCTAGTTTACTCAACCCTGCAGAAAAGCAGACCAGACTAATGAACAAAAAAAAGGAATCAACTTATACTCAAGGCACTTAGCAAATTAAGCAAAAAATCAAAATACAGCTAACAGCAGATGTACTCACACTGGCTTGTGGAAACAACAAAGCAGCAACTCCAAATAGTATCTGCGATTTTTCTGAGTATGATTTTAAATCTGAACTTTTAAATTTTAACAAGAAAATCATTACAGGAGAGGTGTTGTTTATTGTAACCCCAAAATACTCTGCTAACTAGGAAGAACGTCTTAAGCCAGAGACCCAAAAGAAGCAGCATCACCCATGATGAGCCCACAAAGATCTCATGGACCAGAGATGTGCCTCTGATAAAACCTAGGCTCGTTTACAATACTTCATTTGGAGTGAAAAATGCATATAATTGTTTCATATTTTCAGTCAGAAATCAGCCTGAAAACGTCACTTTTCATCCTCTCTTTAAATTCCACTTTCAGAATATGGCCTCAGGCTCCCTACCTCTTCCAGGTGACTTTACTCCCCAGTCTCTGGCTCAGAGCAGTAGTCTTTGGAACACTGGGGTTTCAGTACCCCAGTGACCACTGAACATGGAAAAGGCAGGTACAGAAGTACTGTCCTGGCCAGTTTATATCTGAGAAACCTATTCATCAGGAGCTGATTCTCCAAACTTGCACTCTCCAAGACAGGGACCAGCTATTTATCCATCATGGAAGAGCCCATTCCAGTGAAGGCCTCAAGTGAATCTGTAAGATAAGGCTCAACAAAAGTAAAACTTCCATTATAAACCTGCATTCAGTGCTGGAAGGGGTGGGATGCCTTCCCCCCTGGAGATGATGTAGACACTGCAAGGTGCTTACACTTTATACCTCTTCCTAGAGAGAAACAAAACTACTAAATTCCTAAACGTTTAATGTTTACTGTACCTTTTCACCCCAAACACCAGTAACGTCAATATACAAGCATCTGATGAGTAGATACTCAATGTACATCTTACCCTTTGCACACTCAGAAGACAGAAACCAAACAAAACAACTTTCCTAACAAACCCCACAATTCCCAGCTCATTCAAACCCCTTACGGCAGCTTTGACTTTGGAGATCATGGGGGGTTTTTTTAAAGAAAAAACCCTCCAAATTCACAACCAACACGACTAAAACCACCCCCCAGAGAAGATGCTCAGCACGTGTCCCAGGACCCACATTAGGGTTTCCCCAGCTTGCAGCACAGCTGCTCCCACACAGAGATGAGAAACTCCTTCTTGAACAAAAAAAAAAAAAAAAAAAAAAAAAAACAAACCCTAAAACATCTTTCCAAACCTACCGAACGAGCTCGCCCAGCGCATAAACTCCATCCTCGCTCCCCCGCCCCAGCCGCATTTCGGCCTCAGCGGCCCTTTTGTAGCTCCCGCACAATAACAAACCGGCCGAGCCTTCTGGATGCCACCCCCCCCCCCTTGTTTTGCTGAGACACACACACACACACACACACACGGCGCGACAAAAATATCTTTGTGTCACACTCCAGACGACGAAGAAAAACAACCTGCCTTTGCGGCGGGGAGCCCCCCGCCCCGGCTGCACCCACCGGGGAGCGCAGCGGGGCGCGGGCGGCTCGGCCCCGGGGGCCGGAGCCCGGACAAGGGGCCCCGAGCCCGGGCGGCCCCACCAGCCCCACCGGGGACGGGCCCGGCCAGGCCCCGCGGCGGCCCCGTTCCCGCAGGGAGAAGGGGGGCGGTTCGCACAATAAACACCGGCGGCTACAGCAGCGCGACATTGGGGGGAGTCTCCCCCCAAGCCGCCCGGGGGACCCGCCCAAGCCGGGAGGCCGCGGGGTGCCGCAGCCGCTGGCTCCGGCTCCATTTTAGCGCTGCCTCGTCCCACCTTCCCTCTCCCTCCCCTTCCTCCTCCCCCCCGGGCCCCACTCACCGCCCCAAATATCCGCGGCCGCCGCCGCCGCCGGCCCCCGATACCCACCTGTGGTGGTGGCGGGGAGCCGGGGGTGCCTGCGGAGCCGGGTGCGGACGGGCAATGGGCGCGGGGCGCGGCGGATGGCGGCGGATTGCGCGGGGCGGCGGCGGCGGCTGCGGCCGATCCGGGCACTCGCTGCCTCCTCCTCCTCCTCCCGCTGGCGGCCCGGCCCCGCCGCACAGCGCCCCCTGCAGGGCCCCGCCGGCACCGCGGGGGCGGCGCTGAGGGGGAGCTCCCTCAGGGGGACAAGGAGCTGCTGGAGAGGGTCCTGCGGAGGGCACGGAGACGATTTGGGGGCTGGAGCATCTCTCGTATGAGGAGACATTGCGGGAGCTGGGCCGGGTTAGTCTGAAGAAGAGGAGGCTGAGAGGGGATCTCATCAATCCACGTAAGTATCTCCACGGCATGTCCGAGGATGGTGCCAGACTCTCTTCAGCGGTGCAATGAGGAGCAATGGCCATAAACTAAAACATGAGAAGTTTCCCCTCAACATGAGGAAGAACTTCTTTAGGTTGAAGGTGGCAGAGCTCTGGAACAGGTGCCCGGGGAGGGCGTGGAGTCCCCCTCTCTGGAGACATTCCAAACCCACCTGGGCACATTCCTGTGTCACCTGCTCCAGGTGACCCTGCCTTGATCTCCAGAGGTCCCTTCCAACCCCAACTAATCTGTGATTCTGTGAGCTTCTCTCAGAGGGACACAGAGCTTCTGGAGTGGGTCCAGGGGAAGGGCATCGAGGAGGATTGGGTGACTGGAGCATCTCTCTTATGAGGCAAGGGTCATCACTGCTACAACCATCCCAGCTCAAACCTCCTGTGGCAGGGACAATGTCTCCAAGGGGATACCAGAAGTTTTTCCCTCACATTTTTATGACCCCAGAGCCGTGGGGCAATGACGGGGACATGGGGCGATGACAGGCCCAGGAGGATTCCTGTCCAGCCTGAGAGGGACCAGAAAACACCACTGAAGGCTGCCTGCTGTTCCCCCGTGGTTTCATGGGCAGCAGGTTCAAAGGCAACCTGGAGGAGCTGCCCCTTGGAAGGACTTCAGTCCAGAAATATCTTTTAATTTGGTCTGTCATTAAGGATGATGGAAATGAATGCAGTAGAGCAAGGCAGTCACTCCTCTCCCAAAACACTCTACAGAGCCATAAAATTCCAGTAGCCTCACTGGCAAACACAGTCCCTGCTTCAGATGAAAAGAGCTTCAGGTCGACACAACCCGAGCAGCAGCACTGGCAAGAAATTGGCACTAAAGATAGTGTTGTAAAAGTTACTGCAAATTGCAGTTCCTCTGCCCAGTGGATCTTTTATAGCTTTGGAGATGTGGTCTCCTTGCACCCAAGGACAGAGCAGCCTCTCTTTAATTCTCCTTCCCTGTCCTGTAACACACACAGGTGTCTGTCAGTGTGACATTTGGTGACAAAAGGCCAGACTGCAAGTACACGTGCATTTATTTCTTAGGGACTGTTCAGCAGTTCAGAAAAATGGTGCACGCATATATTTATGTATATTTGTATATATTGGACAAGCACCTGGGCAATTGCTGGTCTCATGCAAATGTACTCCTTAGCTTATTCACCGGTCACCAGTCATACGCTGTCACCCCACATGCCCTTGCCCATGAAGGGAAGGTGGCTTTAGAGGAATTTTGCAGCACATTTCCCCAGTGCAGGCAACGTCTCAGGAGGAACAATTCCCACCTCTCTCCACGTTACAGGAACAGCGTAAGGCCGGGCACCCGGATCACTGCTCATGAGAGATATGTCTGATCTCAAACAGTCATCAAGAGTAATGCAGAGGGAAGAAATGCATGAACAGCTTTCTGGGCCATATGGGATGTTCCTACAGTTGATCTGCGCTGCTACTGAAGTTGCCAGGCACTGAGCTACCAAGAGATGCACCAGCACTGCTGAAAACCATCATCTGGTTGTCAGATGTCCTTTTCTGCATATCAAAGTATTCACTCCTGCCCCTTTGGTGTCTCATCTCATCTTTCTAGAAGTGTTTTGCCTGTCCAGAGACAGTAGGACAATGCTCTCCACTTCTCCCCTTACAGGAGCTCACCCTCCTTCCCGACATTCCCAACTCCTGCTCTCACCAACTCTCTGGCAGCTGGGGCATTAGTCTAGTCCACTTAATTCTTTCTTTCTCCATTGGTCAGACAAGTACACACACATACAAATAGCTCTTCTAACCTGCTTCCTGCCCATACAAACCTCACTGTCCTCCACGGGAGCAGCTACAGGTGCACAGTCACAAGAAGCCACCCAAAGGCATTGACATTTCCCTTCAGGAGATCAGGAATGTGGGGTCCCCTCACTTTCAGTGACTCATTCAGACACCTACAACCCTCACCATCAGCAGGTGACTCACACAGGTTTGTCCAGGTCAGCACTATCCACACCTGCTGCTGTAATAAGCAGTTCTCCGAAGGTCTCCTGTGCATTTCCAAGGCAACGATCCAACGCCAAGGGAAGAGATGCACCAATTAAAGAAAAAATTAATGCAAACAGTTGTGGCGATCAAAAGGCCAAAGTAAACAAATGGAAGACAAATGAATTGTACATTCATTACCAGGTGTGTACACTGCAGTGCCCACGAGCTCCTGACTTTTCCACCTGTGCCCAGCAGTGTGCCAGGGCCAGCTCTGGAATTCTGCAGGTCTGGCTCAGGACTGCATTAGGACTGGATTTTCTACCACCTCACTGTTCAAAGTTGGGCACAATCTGGATAGTCAGAGGACACAGCTTGTCTCTACCACCACAGGGAAGAGTGTGGCTCCTCTACATCCTCGTCAACTACGTGTGGTCTATGGGGACACCATCAGACCTTGGTATAAGGTGAGGAATTTCTTCTGGTGCTCTTCAAAAGACCTGCACCACCTCTCACCAGCCTGTGTATAAACCAAAACAACTGGTGTAAAGTGAGAACTGGTAGGATTAGACCCACAACAGACTGTGAGGGAGGAGTGTCAACAATGAGAAGAGGTTTGGGCAGAGACTGAAGAACAGGTTTCATCTGGATGAAGTTCAGTGCACAGCTCTATGCAGGGTCTATTCTGGAAAAACAGCTCACCCACTCTGATTTTTCACCTGTTCCAGAGACCTTACCAAAGTATCCCCTGGACAAGAGAGTCAAACTCAGGAATGTTCTGCTTCCTCCTTGCAGGACCAATTACAAGTGAGAGCAGAAATCCTGCTGTGTGCTTCATCCTTCCACTAGTGAGAAATCCTGCCAAATATAAAACACCCATTACAGAGGACTTACAGCCCTAGTATAGCACATGCACCTACAGAAATGTCTTCTGGTATAAGGCCTCCTAGAAATAACAGAATTTCTATTATATTCTACAGCTTCTACAAAAATTTGCTCTGAATCCATCAATCTGCCCCTGCCTTGCACCAAGCAAGGTGATTTACAGGCTCAGTGCTCCTGTGCCATTTTGCTATCACTTTGTTCAGCTGTAATTGGCAGCCTGCACCACAGGACAGGGCCTTACTGCCCTCGCAGTCATTCACAAAGCTCCACAACACACTTGGAAAAAGCAAAGTGATCCTTCTCTGTTCCCCATCCAGAGGCCATTTGGCACCACAAAGTACACATTTACCTTAGTGGGTCAGGTCACAGTCCTTCCAGTTTTCCCTGTGTCTCAGAGCAGCCAACATCAGCTGCTGCAGGAGAAACACGCAATGGTCAGTTGTGGAATAACCTGTCCACGGGAGAATATGCTTTATAATTCCATGAAGTAGGAGCTGTTTATGCCCTGAAGCATGAAAATGATTTCAAATTCAGTTGTGTCTAAATCAAGAATGCCTCATGCCTGCACTGACTTCATTAGCTCATCTGAGACAGCTACAGGGAAATTCAAGCCTGCAACTAAGTGAGCAGGGCCTTAGGACCCAAAACCCAGTCAGCAAGAACATCAATAGAGTTGAGCTGTCATATTTGAGAGGTGGGAGAGAAGACATGAGTAGCTCTGGCAGCTCTCTGAAATCCCACGTATTAGGCTCTGTTATCCAAATATAAGGAAATGTTTTGAAAGCCAGACCTCAAGGAGAACAAAGGGACATTGGGTTTCAAATAGAAAAGATTTTTTCCCCTCTTATTTAAGACCTAATATCAATAGAGAAGCTTTTTAAAAAGTATGAAGAGGTATTTTGATGAGAGAGGAAGCTGGAGTCTCTCGCCAGTCTAAACTGAAATAGAGTATGAAATACTGGGAATGGGGAAAAAGTATGAAAACCCAGGAATCTTGGCCTTTACTCCAAACTGGGTTAATTGTGATAATTGTGTTATTTACTGCTTCTTCTAGCTGCCAGATCAGGTAGAGGCTGTTGGTTTTTACTCCTTTGCAGTCCATGGGAGTTGCAGGCTCTGTATGAAAACAATATGCCATGGAACTGTTTGTTTGCCAGGCTATTGTTTGTCCTTTAAAAGGCTGCAGACCCACTCCATTCTTCATGAGAAAATGCTGGCTGCCTGAAGGACAAACCAAAATGACTATTTAAGGCACTAAAAATGGAAATCATTTAGAACAGAGCTGATTAAAAGGAAGAAACTATTCTTCCAAGGAGAAGTGAATTGCTTTCAGCTGGCCTGAGCACTGAGCTTTGCTTGCAACAAAAACCAAATACCAGTTGCCTGATAGTATAGTATTTTGGAGGCACTTCATCGGCCATGACTTCAGTTTTTCCTTATGCATAACTGCAAAACAAGTCTACTGCTTCTGCTCATCCTGGCTCCGTGATTTTTCTGCCTGTGCTGTTCAGAAGACACCAAGGCTGTTCTTTAGGCAGCTTTTAAAGCCCAGCCTTTCTTGCTACGTCCACTTGGAAGCCCTCACCTTGGTTGCTTAAATAGCAAGAGGTTCAAGAAAAAAAAAATCAAGAAACATCACACACCTTTCTTACAATGTGACAGCTTGTGTTCTTCAAAAGACTCCAAAGATGGTTGGTGACATGCTGAGTTTTCAGCACATTCAGAAAAGAGGGGAAAACAGGGAGATGGAGGTGCAACTCCTAAAGTTTTGTCAGGCAAAGACCTGGGTGTTTTTTCAATACAACACTCACTTCCAAGATACACAGGAAAACACTTACAGAAACACCTGGGGTTTTTTTCAGTTAACACATCTGTTTACTCTATCAAAGCCCCCTTCTTCAAAGAGGTTGGAAAAAAAATCCAAGACAAATAAGGGGATCCAGTTATTTAACATAGGGTCCTGAAAGCTGTATCTCAAAACACAAGGAATATTTCTGAGAAAGTCAAAACATTCCTGTGTTAGATCAACCTGACTCTTATGACAATTCATAACATAAATATATCAAACTTCTTTCACTCTAAATCTGAAGATCAGTCCAAATTTAAACTAACAAATAATCTTGTTTGCTACCTTGAAACCCTCATAATGACCATAGCTGTGGTCAGGATGTGAGTTCACGGACACATTTGGGGTCATGGTTCCAACCTTCCATCACAGCAATCTGATTCCTCCCCTCCATGTGTAGCGAGACATCTGCTGTTTCACAGTTCAAAAATATCTTGCTTCACCCGGACAAAGGGAACTATCAGCTGCTTCTGAATGCGCTGAAGCTGATGAAAATGGGTGGATTTTGGTAGAGCTTTAGCCCCTGCTGTAAACAAGCCAGCTCTTGCTGTCCCTGCCGAGCGTGGCTCTGATCACTGACGGGATGATCACAGCCCGGCCAGCGTGTGAATCCTGCACACGTGCAGAGACAGAAATGGAAACTGCAATTAACAGGCTGCAGGATGCACTTCCAGAGCCCCGAAGCCAAGGCCGTTGTTTGGAACGCCTCCGGAGCTGCAGCATTTCCTTTTTCTTGGGGAATTCATGAAATAACCACTCTTTAGTGAGTTTTTTTTCCTCGTGACTAGATTTGTCCCATCTCAGGAGATCACACATGGTCCCTTTTGAGTTCAGCTTCTTCTTTAATTATTAACACAATTCCTAAATATTTCAGTGGGTGCTAATTACCTCTGCTCAGGGAAAACACAACATCTGCCCCAAAAGCTCCACCCTCCTCCTGCCCCTCCGTCCCTGTCCCTTCGGGAACGGCCGCACGGCTCGGGGTGTAACTTCCCACGGGACTTTGGCTTGTAGCGGGGGCACAAGGCGCAGCTCCCGGGACACGGCGGGGGGGTTCGCAGGGCCCGGGGCATCGCTGTCCCGGGGGCTGCTCCGGGCCGCCCTCCGGGGCCGCGATCCCGGGCGGCGGCGACATCCCGCCGCGTCCCCACTAGATGGAGCGACAAACCCAGCCTGGAGCCGCCGGCGGGCGAGCCCCGCTCTCCCCATTGTCCCCAGTCCCGGCTGCTGCGTGTCCCGGTGGCCGGAGGGCTCGGAGGGTGGCCCCCGGCAGCGGCCAGCCCTTTCCCCGCATCTCAACTCCCTGTGTCGGGGGACAGACCCCGCGGTGCGCTGGGCTCACACCCACCGCTGGTGCTCAAAGAGGCGGCCGAGGTGTCCAGTAGATGCTTCGCCACGCGGGAGCGGGTTTTTCTTGGTGCTGTGGGCACCTCCACTTTGCTGTTTAAAACCTGCCCAGGAGTGCCAATGAACCTGGCTAGCGAGCGGCAGCCCTGGTGAACACAGCCAGACACACCCTCACACCAAATCACCCCCAGCTTTGCTGAGCCCCTGGGGCTAGGGTTGTTGTGTGTAATGTGGTGGGGATGTGGGTGTGCTACGGCACCTGGGTAGCTCTGGTCTGTGCACGCCAGGGCTGGCAGGGACCACCAGAGCTGAGGGACCCCCAGGAGGCTGCCTGCAGCCCGGGTGCTCCCTTTGGAATAGACCAAAGTCAGATTGCATCATCACCACAGTTTTGTTGAATGTGCCATTCTTTCCCCCCACCTCGTCTCCAAGGGACCTGTGGCTCATCTGCTTTGTCCTCACAAGCCTGGAAGAGGAGCATAGGCAAAGGCCATGACCACAGAAAAGGTTCAGCTGAGACAGATGGACGCTCAGTGGCTGGCAGACCCTGTCCTGTTCAAATAGACACGGGCCAAGTGCCACCAGCTTTTGCAGCAGCCTGGGGACACCCAGTGTGCCCCAGCCTGGGGAGGGGGTAGGTGGCAGTGCTGATGCCACACTCCAGGAGGCCAAACTCACTTGTCCTGCAGCCTGGACCAGGATTGATTTTAGATATAAAAACCAGAGGATCTGGGACAAGGATGCAATGAGGCTGACTTTAGCAGGAGCCTCTCCTGTGCTGCAGGAGGTGCAGAGGCCTTGGGTCTCTCCAGATCCCTCCATGAGACTCATGCCCAGCCCTGTGGGTGGGGATGGGGTGTGGGGGCTGTCAGGAAGGAGCTCCTGCCCTTGCCTGGGATGTGCATCTCACTTCACCACGGAGGAGAGCCAGGCGGTGCCAGGGCTGGCAGGCACTGCGGTAGGAGTACAGCCAGGGGGTTATTAATAACCTGCTGAGTCAGGGGGGGCTCTTGGGTTTCAGGATCACAAGACAGGCGCCGAGCAGCTCAGATGGATCTCCCTCATTCCTGCTTTTTACATTGACAGGGACAACTGCTAAGCTGGCCTTGTTCTATCTGCAGGGCAGCCCAGCCCCATCCTGATAGCCACTGCACCCGGCAGAGATGCAGGGTGAGGACTGGAGTTGCAATGTCCCCAAAAATACAAGAGCTGTCCTAAAGGAATTAAACAAGGAGGTCGGGAGCAGAGACACACAGGATTGATCAGCTATGCCAGGACATAGCAGCCATAACAGCCCCGTTCCTCATCAGTGTAATCAAATCCCATCACGGAGAGAAAAATTAGTACCACAGGCCTCCCATCCTGCTTCCCTGCAGGGTCCTCTCTGCAACCCCCAAAAAGGCTGTGACTGAGGCTGGTGTCCTGCTCCTACCCAAAAGGATGGAGCCAAGGACCTCATAAGATGCAAAGAGAATTTGGAGGATCTTGCAGACGTGCACATTGCAGTGTCTCATTTCAAGAGTTTTGCAGGGGATGAAAAGCCTCAGGGGATAGGGCAGCTCTAGCACGGTTGGGATGGGACCAGACCTCCCAAAAAGCACATTGTTGAATCCTGGCTGCCACAGGATCACCTGTGTTTCTGTTGAAGCTCTTGGCTGAGACAGGCTGAGGTCTGCTCCAGGGTGATTCCTTATGCATTGCTATGGAAAAGTAGTCGGTGATGTGGAACAGATTAACTTTCAGATGCAGCAGCCCATGATAGCAGCGTGCATTGCAGCTGAACAGTTTCTCTAGCAAACACAGTCCAAGAGCAGATGGAGTGGCAAAGAACCATCCCCAGGTCTGAGCCCGGCCCTCAGGGGTGCTGTCAGGGACCCCTCGCATGCACATGAGCTCCCATCGTTTGCTGCTCTGTGTTCTGGGATCTGAGCACTTCCAGAGCTCCTTAGGGCCACACAATGCAGCAGTGTGAGGGTTTGCCTGGCCCTGCTCCCCTTTCCCCATCCTACCCCCCTGGGTGTGCTGGGACACAGTTGCCTATCAGGAAGGAGAGCACCCCGGCTCTTTCTGGCATAGTGTTTCAGGCTGGCAACATCTCCAACAGCTATTTTTTCACCCCGGTCAGGACCAAAATAAGCTTGTCTCACCCATCCCCAGCAGCTGTTACAGACATCACCCTGGCCACGCTGGCGTTCCCTGGCCCCTCTCCTGTCACAGTGCTCAAATCCTGGTGCCTACAATTGCTGTTGCTGTAGCTGCCACTTGCAGTGGGTGAAATAAGTGAAGTGCTGAAGCTCTGCTTGACTCCTGTGTCCCTGGAGAGGTCTCATTTCATTGTGTAAGGCTGTCTGAGCCGCTGAGCCCCGTTCATTTCAATTAGCCCGATAGCTCTCCAATCCTATTTACCTTTATGAATGGGTGAGCATCTTACTGCTTCCCACAGCAGTCAGATTAAAGGGTGAGTGAGGAATCACACAGTGCATCCCTTGCAGGGCAGACCCACAGCAGTGTATTTCCTGCAGTGAGTAAACTGAGACACAGATAAAACCATATCCAAGGGACATGGCAAACCTCACTGAGTTGGGAGCAGTCTGCAGTGGTAACCCCCAGATTAACCAGAAACCCAGTCTGTACCTTTTAGTTTTAAACAAATACTTTACATTTTAGGTGATGCATCTTTTGGCAGATAAAAGATAGAAGAGCCTGGAAAGGCTGTAGTCCCTCAAGTCTCCTTTTTGACTAAGTGCTCCCTCCCAGCAGGACCTGTCCTTAGGTCCATGTTCCTCACTTGGATTTTAACAATCATTAACCATCTCAACACATTCCAGCACTTAAATAGGCTCCTTGAGGGGGAGAGATAAGGTATCAGCTTTCCGGTTCATCTTGCCAGCCTGTCTGCAGCAGATAAACATGTTGGGCAGCAGGAAAAAGGTTATCTAGAAAGGAAGCTGAGCAACGGTTGCTGTTATTGCAGGAGGCTTTGAAAAAAAGTCACCCCACCAGGAATCCCACAACCCATACAAGCTCTTCCCAGCGGAATGTGATTGATGGTTGGAGTCCAGCTGTGCCTTCCTCCCGGGGTGGGAGGCATCTTCCCGTCGGGGAGGGCAGAGCTGCCGAGGTCGTGCTCTCCCAGGGAAGGTCACATCAGAGGCAGGTGCCCAAAAACCTGTTGCTTTCCCTCTCTCCTGCCCTGTCCCTGCTCTGAGGAATAGCAGCAGGAGGGGTTTGGATCAGCATCCCTGCTGCCCTTCAGCATATCTTCAATGTTTCTGGGCTGAGGAGTCTGCAACAGGGCACTATTCTGCCCAAATGTGAGGAACTGCTGTTCTGGGTTGTGCATGGGCTCTCTGGAAATCAGCACCAACCTCCCACCGATCACTAAGGAGCAAGAGCAGGAACGAGCTTCTAAGAATTCTCAGCCTTTCTTAACCCAAGTATCACCTTGCTTTTTGTGATGGGAGAGAAGAAACGAGCCATGTTGGGAATGGAGGTTCATTTACCACCTAGTGAAAGATATGCCTTTCCTTTAGATGACTGCTTGTTCATTCATCTTTCTGCCTGTACTATGTTTGCTTTTTTGCAGTTGCAGAAACGATGCATATCAGCTAGCAAAAGGAAAAAAAAAAAAAAACAACCAACCCAAAAAACCAAAAAGCTGCCGTTTCCACTTAAATTCCCTGACCCCCATTCTGCCTTCTTGTTATCACCCAGGGACAAAAGACCCCTGATCGCACACACGCTGGTTCAGGAAATGGCCTGAATCGGGGGCTGCAGAACAATTACTGGAGCAAATCCTGCCAGGAAGTGCTCTGAACCCACTCAGCCGCCTTCTCTACTGTCTGGACCTGCCACCTCCCTCCTGCCCCATCTTCCAAGGCATTCTCACAGCATCCCTCCACATGCTCCTGTATTTTGCTGATTCCCATTAATCTGTGTTTTATATAACCCCTGGCTTGTGCTGGACACAAAAGCAATGCATTACTGTGCTATTAATACACAGCTCAAGGTTTAGGATTTAAAGCAAATAAACCCCCTCACAGCCAGGAGAAGCAATCCATGACAGACCAGTGCTGGCAGCTCCAAGGTGCAAATCCCAATGGAGAGAGGGCACCAGCTCTGGACCCACACCCAGATACCAGAGACTGACTTCTTATCACCACTGCATGAGTCTGTTTAACTATTGCACAGCTCCTTGGCTGGAAGCAAACATCACCGAATGCCCAGAGCACTTTGGGCTCTGGGCAAGTGTTTCATGAACATCCATCATTTTAGCTCTCAGCTTCTGTTCCCACTGCTTTTCATTTAATTAATTTCTGCAGGTCTGACTTACCAGCACTGATGGTCTTGCACAAAACTGCTGGTCCTGGGAGAAGAGAGGAAGTCAGAGAGAGTCCCAAGGGTGTGGGGGTATTGGAGGGATGAGGACTCAGGGCAGTTTCTGGGGAGTGGAAACCAGCTGCACATGTTTGAAATTTGTTAGAAAAACTGGGGGAGATCCCTGTGCAAAGCCCAGTTCCCATCCTCCAGAGAGGCTCAGAGGAACCACACGGTAATGGAAAGAGCACTGGCATTTCCAATGGCCTTGAGCCCAGAGGCTGGCCAGCAGCATCTGCTGCAGGGCTCCCACACGTGATCCCGCTCGCCCAGAGCTCTGGAGCCGCCTGGGAGCTTGAGCCAATTTGTTCCAACACTGCAATTAGCACTTCATCATGGCCAGACTGTGAACAAAGGCTATAATACCACCCAGCCTGCTAAGAACCAGGTATTTTCCAGGGAAAGCTCTTCTTTGGCGGGGCTGCCCCCCCGGGCCATTCAGCATGTCCCCTCTGCAGCAGGGTTCGGGCACGGATCAGCCTCGCTCAGGCTGTGTGAGGTTAATGGCTTTCAAGCGACTCCTGTGATTAACTTTTCCTAAATCTCCAATTCTTTCGTGCCTTCTATTTTTATAATAAGAAAATGGAGGGAGGCGGCATTTACAAGGGATTTCACTCAAATAATGAAATAAATGTGATCAGCCGAGGGACCTTTAATCCGCTTTGACTCCTGCGTCCTGGGGAACGAACAAGCACGGAGATCTTTGCTGCTCCGAGTCCCAGCAAGGCACGGAATGAAAACAACGCCATCCCTGCCTGTCTGGGGGGCAGAGCCCCAGCATCACCCCTAAGTAAAGCACTGTATGCAGACATAGGCACATCAGCCAGGCACTTGGGTCAACACCAGAGAAAAACACCTCTTTGGTCACCTGCTCCCACCCTGCAGCCTCCATGTCCATGTCTCTGCCTGAAGTCTGGTGTCCTGAGGCAAGAACTGGCCGCATCTCTAGTTCAGGTGACCAAAACCACATAAAAGGCATCATCTGTGTTCATGTATCTTTTGTGGGCAGCAGCCTCTGGAATACATGCGTGTGAAGGGGAGACACCATCCCATTTCCTTAGGCTTTGCCCAATATATTAAACTCTTAGCCTGGAAATTTCACGGTTAATTATCACTTTAATAGGAAATCTTAACTGAATGCCATGCAGGTGATCCTCCCTAACTGGGATGAAACCTTTGAGCCCCAAAAGTGAGTTCGTGGCTGCCAGGGACATCCTGTGTAGCTTGGTGCTGCAGGGAGCAGTGTCAGGGCTGTGACAGGAGCCGGGGCTGCTGCACTGAGCTCCTGGCAGCCAGATAAACCCATAGGTCCCTTCACCCTCCTCAGAAGCATCCTGACTGAATAAAAGGAGTGTGTTTGCCCAAGAAAACCCAGCCTGGGGTGACCTAGAGCCACACCTCTGCTACTGCTGGGAGGCCTTTCTAATGCCCCCCTCAATCCTCAAATCTGCCAAGCCACCCTCCAGCCATCTCCCACACTTCCCTCCCCTTCAGCTGCCTCATCCTGGGAAGGATATGGACAACAGAGAGGACCCCACCGTGGCAGGGAGGGCAGCATAGCCCTGATGTGGGAAAGGATTTGTCCTGCCTTCATTTCAGCACAGCCCCAGCCACAAACGTACAAAACAGCTTGTCAGGAAAAAAACACCAGCTTAGGTTAAGGAGAGAACTAAACACCCCAGGCGTGATTGCCACATATGCCCAAAGATATAATCCAGATTTGCTACTTGCCCTGGCTCTGGCACCCTTTTATTTTTTTTTAAATTTAATAAATTAAAATCTCTTTTTGCTGCTGAGCATAATCAGCATTAGGGTGAGGGGAGGAGGGGCCTTTCACTGTCCCCTGCAGGATCACACACGAAATCACTGTCACAGCAGCCTGGGACTCTCCCAGTGGCACCATGGACTGCTGATGGCAGCACTCCCCAGCCCACACACTGTATTTGCCTCCTCCTGGCCACTTTCTTAATTAATCTGTGAGACAAACTGAAAGGCAGAAGATGCCATGGTGAGGACTTCTTCATTCCTTCTGGTTGGACAGGTCTTGGCTTGGAAGGACCACTCCTCCTCCTGAGCCTCACAGGCTGAGCCCTGTGTGGCTCAGTTTGGATCTGAAGGTTCAGGCAAAACACTCACGTTGCTGGACAATCCTGAAGGAGCTCAAACCAATTGTCCTTTTGTCTCCCCACATTGCCATGGTGAGCATCTGCACAGAGCAGCCCCAGTGTCCTGCTCCAGCTCACAGGGACAGGGGACACGGCACCCACCATCCCTTGCTGTTGCTATAGAGACAGAAGCTGCTTTTCTCCACAGCGATGCTGGTTGTTTCTGAGCGCTACCTTCGGTGTGGCAGGCAGGGAGGGAGGGATCAGGAATGTCTTGGCTTGCTGGGAGGGCAGCCATGGCTGAGGCAAGGCTCTGCCAGACCTCTCCTGGTGTCTCTGTGCCCAAATCCACACTCATCTTGTGGGCAGTCTCCCAAAACCTTCCCTTCAGTTGCCTGGGCACTGAAGTACTGCGGGAGAGAAGGGGCACGGGCTACAGGGGGGCTAAAGGGGAAGACTGCCCAGAGAAACCCTGTGCGGGAGAAAGCCCCAGCCTGTGAATCCCAACGTACCCCCGGGAATCACTCCAGCTCCTCTCCTCCTGCTCTCCTGCCTTGCTTTGCAACCATGTGCTAGGACGAGACCAGCTCAGCTGATCTAACCCACTGTGGCAGCTTCTCCAGGCCATGCTCTCCTGATTACACCAGTAAAGATCAGGAGCAACTCCTACAAAGCCATCCTGCCACTCTGGATATACCAGGAGAAGATAGCACAAGTGCAAGGAAACCTGGACCAGGTGACACGACTGTAGAATCATCCAGTCTATTTGCAAAGGTTCAATAAATTCTGGAGCTACAAAGCGAGAGTTTCCCACAAAGCCATGGGGGAACATGCATCCCCTGCTCCCTGCCCCTTCAGGAACCTGTCATCTCCAGCTACACATCAGTGCATCACCCACAATCAGAGCTCAGAACCTGAGCTCCATCCTCGCTAGGGGTGAGGATAAACTCTGTGTGTAGTAATGCCTGGAAGGAAAAAAAAGCACCACAGCTCACTTCTTCACAGAAATCTTTGCAGGAGAAGGAGGAAAGGAGGCAAAGGAAAACGCTGATGGGAGGGTAGCACATCGCTGCTCCCACCCGCAGCAGCAGGAGGGAAGCAGGACAGCACCCGCCACCCACGCTGCTCTGCCTGCTGCTGCACCAGCCTCCAGGGACAACCCTGAGCTCTCCCCTTTCCTCAACACACTCAGTGACAGCCCTTCCCAGGGGACAGCTCATCCGTGAGCTCCGTGGGAGGCTTGTGTTTAAAGGACATGGATGCCTTCCTTACCACGCTCCTGCTCCAGCTTCGGAGCCGGCAGCGCGGGAAGCCAGCAGCTCCCAGGGCTCTGCACTGACATCCCAGCTGGAGACACATGCCAGGGATAGATTTTCTGTTTAGCTTCTTTTCATATTAATCATCAAAGACGCAACAAATGTCAGCAGCTTACAACAGTCATTAGCTGAATGTCTTCTTCTCACCAGCCCCTGTAGGAAGAGGCTTCCCAACATGCAGGGTGAGATGATGGCACAGCACCCAGCTGACTCCTCCCTGGCCTTGCAAGCCAGGTGTATTTTCCTCACTTGGGATCCACAGGAGGACAGAGATGACAGGATCCCTCCATTTTGCAGGATTCATCCAGTCAGGGAAGGTGCTATGTCTGATAGTATCCCTCACCTGCCAAATATCAAACTGTCTTCTAGAGACAGATAAACCACAGAGAACTGGCACATTCTGTTCAAAATACAGGATTTTCTTATGGCAGTTGTGAGGGGGGATCCATTTCAGAGACAGCACATTGAGCATGGCCATCACCTGAATAAGGATCCACCAGGCTTCAAGGAGGCCACTTGTCAATAATGGGAAGAAACAGCACCACGTCAGGACATCGTGTGTTCCCTACCAGACCAAAAACTCCTCACACACCCTCACAGAACAGATTTTCCTTCAGTGTCCTGAGCACCATCTAGGCCCACCCCATCCAAAGCAAAAGTTTGCATCCCCTTGGGCAGCAAGACTGCAAGACCTGCTCCATGCTGAATGTATATCTCAAAGCCACACTGGGTTCGTTTTCTCCCTTCCCTCATGATAAGAACCAAACAGGGCAGGATTTTTATGATTATTTATTATCTGTAAAGTGCCAGCAGTGTCCTGACTCTGTACAAGACACAACTGCTGGGCTTACAAAAACAAAAAAAGCACTGTGGCCAAAATCATTTATCCTCTAAAAAGTTAACGAATGTGTTCTCAGGAAGCTCTCAGGCACTGCCCATCCTGAGGACATATCAAGGTGCCAATGTGAACCACCTAAAGAAGGCAGACATGGAGCTCATTTCTCTCACCTGTAAAGCTTAATTAGGCTGCTGTCCAAACACAGCTTGAGAATGCGGCCATAACACAGGTATGGCCCTTGATTGCTAAAACCCAATCCATTACAAGAAACTTTTTTTAAAGGTGGGGAAGCAACATTAAAAAACACCACTACTCATGGAAGTTACAACTGCTTCCAACAGACAACACGTAGAAAATACTGGGAGGGGGACTCTCAAAGTATCTTCTAGTTTCCAAGTCCTCCATGTTCACCAGATGGATATCAACATCTGACATGTGTTGGAAGACATCCATATCAACTCCACCAGCCTGAACTGCAAGTAGCCGAAAACAAAGCCAGACAGAACATCTGTGATGTGGTGCCGTCCGATCATGACGCGGGAAAAGCCCACGCAGAGGGCCCAGAGGACCAGCAGGATGCGGAGAGGGATGGCCAGGACCAGGTGGTTGAGGAAGAACTTGGAGAGCATGGCCACCCGGCTGGCGTGCCCGGCGGGAAAGGCGTAGGTGTCCATGGTCAGGTAGTCCAACAAGCCAGGGTTGATGTCGTACGGACCCTTCCGCTTGGCCAGCTTCTGCAAACCTGCCACAATCATGATGTCCAGCAGCAGGGCTGCAAAAAGGGAGACAGAGAGGGAACGGTGAGAGACAGAAGCAGAGCTGAGGGAAATTTTCAAGGCAGAACATTAATGGTTTGTCATAGTGTTTAAATAAAAATTTGGGTTCGGTTCTGGCCAGACGCAGTGCAGCTGCAGTCCACGGTGCAGCTGCACACAACTTCTCCATCCTCAGGTCACCATCCAACTGTTGATTAACCCTCCCAGTTCACCCACAGAGGAGGCAAATACCACTGTCACCATCTGACAGAGGAGAACCCCAAACGGCAGAGGCGAGCGATCCACCTGGGGAGGAAGAGAGCAACTGGCAAAGCTAAAATTGAAACTCTTTTGGCCCTCAAACCACCACTCTGGGTGTTCTGTTGCTGCCTCCACCCTGTGCTTTAGAAACTTCGTGCAGCAAGGTCCCTGCCTGGGGCTCTGTGCCAGGGTGACCAGGCTGCAGTGAGCAGCCTGCTGGAGGAAAGGTGTCCCACAGCACTTTCTCCTCTTGTCCCTTGTCTTCTCCCAAGCCCACCACCTCCTCCTGCCCAGAGCAGCCAGGGGATCGCACTACGCTGGCAGATTTCACTGAGAAAAGAGCATTAGGACCAGTGAGCCAAGGGGAAAGCCACGCAATAACGAAAAAAGGGCTTCTGTGTTAAAAACAGCACCACAGTGTGTTGGAGGGTGGGCGACATCCTCCTAGATATCCCGCACCCATCCTTCTTCCTCTGCCAATGCATCAAACACTCACGAGTCATTTCTTGTTTCTGCTCACCTCTTGCTCCCTGTGACTTTCTCCCTGCAAGTCACCCCACACACCCCCTTCCCTGTGCAAATGCATTGAGGGTAAGACACATCCCAGCCACAGCACACCCAGGCTTGTGATGGCACAGGCACCATCCCTGCAGCTGCAGCTCTCTCCACCAAACCACCTTTCTTCCCTAACAGCTTCAGGAGTGAAACCCATCAGCACTTGTCTACATCATCCTTCTCTTCAGCCCACCTGCTTCGTCCCAGCCGACAGGTACTGTCATTCCTATTTCCTAGCATCAATTTTATTTCTCTTTAATCCCCCATCTGCTTTTCCCCACCCCTCCTAATTAGTCAGAGTGCTGATTTCAGCTCCCCGCAGCAATGACAAGAACATATCTGTCATCACGAGCACAGCCTGCTCCCTCGGCAGGAATGCCAGGGGCCAGTTGTTTGGTTCGCAGGCCCTGGTAGAGACCATTCCTTGAGAGATGACAAGGTTTCAGGAGGATGGATGGGAGTGCGGTGGTGGTGGGGATGGGAAATGAGACGGCACATGGGAGGCAGCTCCTCCTGCCTGCTCAGCACCTGGCAGAAGCTGGGAAGTGAGGAACTGTCACGGCAGCTTTGCTCACCCACCTTCCCTGTGTGCCACCCCCAGCCCCCGGCACTGCTTTGGGAAGGGGCTGGTACTTATCCTGGCCAAACCCTCTCCTTACAGGAGACTGCTCTTCTCCCTCGTCTGCAGGCCATCTTGCTTGGGAAATGGGACAGCAGGACCTCCCTGGACCTTCTGCCCAACAGGTCATGCCCTGGGGTCTCAGAGCTGTGGAAGGCAGATGGAGCAGAGGAAAAGATCTGAATACCAGCTCCTCCCTGGCATGGACAGTAGCAGGAATCCGGGCTAGACACAAGAAGCAGGAGGCTGACATGGAGGAAAGGTTCATGGGTGGCACCTGAACAAAGGCATTGAGGCTGCAGGTGGCAAGGAGGCTGGTCACAGCACTGGGGCTGTAGCACTAGCGATAGGTTTAGGAGGACAAGGACAACCAGGGATTGCGCAGATCCTGCTGGATGTGACCGGCAGACAGGGAGAGAGCAGGGGGAAGTCTGCAGCCCACCAGGACCCCAGCACTCAGCAGAGCAGTTTCTGCAATTTGCTGATTTCTTTTTTGACATGCTGGCCAGGGGGGAGAAAGGCACGGAGGGATTTCAGACACAGGCTGTGGAGCCCTGGAGCAGCCACTCACCCTGGCTCCCTGTTAAGGTCAAATGCTGTCAGCCCAGGCCTGGCTCACCATTACAGGGCTGCCCCGCTGCGCATGGCTCTGCTCAGGCTCGGCTTCCTAAATCACCCCCAGCCCACCCCCCTACCCCACCAAATGACCCCGCCGCAGCCCTGATCCAACAAAGTGCTTCAGGAGATGATTTTCAGAGCTCATTGGCTGCATTTCCCTCCAGTCCCATCTCACCCTGGATGAGAACTGTGTGAAACCAAAGCTCTGGGATGGTCTCTCGGGAACCCAGAGTCATCAAATTCTTGGGAACCCAGAAGCATCGGAGAGATTATGCGCCAGCGCTGCCAAGAGAAGACTCTGGCCCAAGCTGCTCCTGCTGAAGTCAGCACCCATTGCGTTGCCACAGCTCCAGAAGGAGTCTGGGCACCTCAACAGATCCCAGTGTCTTCTCCATGGTGTTCAATAAATTCACCACCAAACCTGCCCATGGATCAGAGCATAAGTGCCATATGCTTTAGCAACGTGTGGTGTTCACCATTGCTCATCAGTATTTTGCACCAGCAATATTTTTTTATGGTCAAAGGTGATGTCAGGGCAACTCGAGGGATGCAGGCATGTGTGCATGGAGGTGTTCAGGGCATGGAGAACGAGCCAAAGAGCAGTTTTAATAATCCTTTCATTCAGAAGATGAATAAAATGGGCCTTCAGTACTGCTAGCTCTGATTTTCATCAAATGATGCACAGAAAGCAAAAAGCCTCGTTTGCCCACATTTCAAGATTGGAAAGCATGACAGCATTAAAACCGGGGGTTAATTTGCCGTTAAAAGAAAAAACCACCAAAGATCCCTCCGTCTGGTGCTTTTTCTGTCACTTCCCCTTGCACTTTCTGTTCCTTTTATGGAGATTTCTTTATCAAACAGCCCCAGCAGCCTGCCCTGCCCTGGTCCCCGAGGCATGGGGGTCCCATGGCCCTCTCCCAGTGCTGGGTCTCTGCTGTTCCCCTTCCCTCTCCTGCTCCTGCTGCTGCCGCCGGCGCTGGCAGGGTGAATCAGCAGGCAGTACTGCTGCTGAAGGTGCTGCCAAGGGCCCATCCTTCAGGAACAGATACAGACAGTGCTGTTGCCCAGCAGCCCCATCCCCAGCCCTATTCCCTTGCAATCCCATGACCTACATACCCGCCTGGACCTCGGCTCACTTCCTTCCTACCCTTAATGCACATCAAACCCTCCCTCCTCAGGTGGGCACAGCATCAGGCACATAAGGGGTTAACTTTATCACGGGTCCCCTCGGTGCTCCATCTGCAGGTGGGTGTCTCTGCACTGGGGACTGTTCTTGCTGTTGAACCCAAAGCCCCCGAGCCTTGCACCTGCCACCTGCAAATCAGCATGGCCACCTTGGCTCTGTCCTTCCCCGGTCCCTCACACAGAGCCCTGCAAATCCTTCAGGCTGACCTGACTGGAGGCCGGAGAAACACAGCCCCAGGGGAGCCCGTGGAAGGGAGCCTGCAGCTGATGCACCAGCCTGCACTGGCTGCTCTCTGGGGACCCTCGGGGCTGTCACAAGCACAGCAGAGATGGCAGAGTGCCACCTGACTGAGGGTGAGATGAGAAGAGCAAGAAATTTTAATTTGAAGCATTTTTTTTCATCATGCCGTTCCCCCAGAGTCAGGTAGCACTGGATTTAAACCAGAGGCAGCACTGGATGTAAAATCCAGGTAGCGGTGTATATACAAGCAAAGGAAGGATTAGCTCTTGCCCACTTTTGCTCCTTTCACATTTTTCTGAAAAAGATCAGGAATTTCCTTGTTGACCTGGTGTTAAGTGAAAGAATCCTTCAGATTTCCAATGCAAAACCATCCAATCCCCAAATCCTACATTAACATCTAAAACTTCCCTAAAACACAAAAACAAAGAGCAAGTCTTTTCTTGCCTGTGACAATTTTAGCATCAGAGATCACCTTGGTATTGTAAAAACCAACATCTGGCATCGGATGCACAGTAAATGAGCTGAAAGTGAGCCCCCTTGGCAGGCATTTAATATCTATTAATAAGGAAAGGAAAACAATTATCTGCCTTGCTCCTACCACCAAATGTTAGGAGCCCATTAGGAGCGGAGAGGTGAGAAGAGAGGAGCCCTGTGCAGGCAGGGCACAAGGACAAACCTGAACTATCGTCAGCAGAACCAAACCAAACTCCAAAGTTTGTATTAAGAGAAATTGAAATAGTTGGATGTCCCCCACCACCATAAGGTCCTTTCTGTCCCCGAGGTGCCACCTCTGCTGCCATCCCTTATGGCTGGAAGAGGCTGTGGATGGTGTGAGCACTCTTGGGGACATCGTCTGCTCCAGGCTGGAGCCAGGCAGCGTCTCCAGGGACAGATTCCAGCTGGGATGTTTACATATAAACAAGTTATCAAAACCACAGCTGAAAAACAACCTGGGTGCAGTGTTGGGGGCAGGGGGGGAGGAAAAGAGGAGAAAGCCAAAAAAGCCCTTGGCCTCATCTGCTCCTGCAGCCAAGATCCACATGACTTCACACACATGGGGCTGCTTGGATGAGACAAGGCGGCTCTCCAGAGCCCAGCCTGTGAGGTCGGGATCAGAAACAGTCACAAGCTGGACTCAGCCTTCCAGAACTGCAGCTGAGCACATGGGGAGAGGAAAACAGGGAGGAAAATACCCAGGAATTAAGAGAGAACCCATCTCATGAACTCAGGAGGCTCCCAGTGTGGGAGCAGATGTGCCTCAGACAAGATGTGCACAGAACAGAGCCAAGCTGGTGACAACTCATGGCCTGGGCTTCAAACCCACCGTGCTGGAGGTGGCATGTGCTCCCTACTGCAGCTGCTGAGGCCACGTGTAGGGCCAAGACTGGCTTTGAAGGTGCTGTATTGCCCAGATTACCCACCCTCACTCAGGAGCGAACTCTGGACAAATGCCACCATTCCCAGGAAACAGTTTCTTTAGCTCCATAGTTAGAATTTGTAAATTTCCCCCCATTTTTCTTTTTACTTATATGCCCCCTCCTACTCCTTCTGAACTTCCCAAATCTCCCACAGGCATTAGGCTCCCTGACCTGGTAAATGAGCTGTTTGAAGCCTTATCTCATTGACATTAATAAAAGAAGAATCTTCACCCTCTCTCCAGTGGAGTCAGCGGCAGCTGGAAGAGGTCCACTCCTCTGGAAATGAACCCCGCCATTTCATTTTGTCCCCCAAATGTGGCACTATTGGGTGTAAGAGCTGACAAAAAGCACAGATGGCATGACACATTGAAGAGCCAATGAATCAGGCATTGTGGCGTTTGGTGGGGGGGTTATTTTTTGGCTGAACAAGCAGCAGTGTGGGGTAAGTGGTCATGGGGAGGTGAAAAAATGGTGGAAAGCAGAATTGTGCAATTAATTAAAATTAAAACCCACAACAACTAAAAATAGATTTGCTATATTCTAGATGATTAGAAGCAGCCCTGAGTGCAAACACAGGCTGCCTGGAGTTCCCCCCTTGGAAACACTGTGCCCTGGGAGCTGGGAAATTTGTACTCAGCATCAAATACTGAGTGTGGCTGCTTCACTGGCGATCTGCACAGGCTGAGACGAGATGCAGGCAAGAGGGGGAGCACAGTGAAAAGGGCTTATGCCACTGGGGAGAAGGAGCTGAGCAGTACCAGGAGGGCTCATCTGCCTCCCAGAAGGGCTCTGACAGCTTGAAATGCCCCTGTACCCCATGGCAGCAGCACAGGTACCATCAGCACAGCCCAGAATCACATGCACCAGCACCAACAGCACTGTATGGGATGCGGTGGAGGAAGAAAAGTGCCTTGGGCTGAGGACCAGCAGCATGGCCTAGCCCACAAAGGCTGGGCTCCTTGCTCGGCCTCAGTGTTGTTTGTGCTTGGATCTACACCCCACTGCTTTCAAAGAGGCAAACTGGCAAAAAAAAAAAAAAAAAAAAAAAAGTCTGATTCAGTGATGCTCAGAGGCTCTCCAACCACCACTCACAGAGTGGACCCAGATCAGGTATATCTGCCAGCATCCATGTAGAGATGGAATTGGTTCTCTGCTCCAGGTTAAAACATGGAGGTTTCCTCAAAGCGGAGGAAAAAAGGAGAGTTCATCTGACCCCCCTTTCCCACCCCATCCTCCACCAATCCTGACCCGGAGCAGGAGACCCGACGGGCTCTCCCTGCCTGCTGCTCCTCCCAACAACTCACCTCATCCCCCCACCTTCCTCTTCCCAACCACTGCTCCTGTCAAGGCGTGTTAGAGGCAAACACACTCACCCATTTCCTGGGATCTCCCTTCGGGCCAGAGCCCGGCTCAGCTTCTCCAGCTCTGCCTGAGTGAAACAGCTACTGTCCCCTCTGAGCTGCAGGCAGGGGCAATGGGAAGTTGTTCCCAGAGTGACAGACATAAGGATGACTCATTTCCCATGTTTATTCCCCCTCTTCCCATTCAACAACCCTCGCACTTCTTTTCTCTTTCACTCTGCATTCAGGCTCGGGAACGTTTCGCTGTTTGCTCTGCGAGGGTTGGATTCCAGCTCGCTGCACGCTCCCCAAGGGCTGCACACTGATGCCTGCAGGGCTCGCAGCATCCCCAGCAGCCTGCCAGGACCTAAGCAAATCGGTGCTGCCTGGTCCCGAGGGGCTGATCAGACCCTGGGTCTGATGGAGACACTGTGCAGGTCCCTGGAAATACCCCCGTGCCTGCTCCAGCCACAGTCAGAGGAGTCCCAGCCTGTCACTGAGCGTCCTTTATGCAAAGGGACACTGCAGGCTCGCCAGCCTGCCCTGCAGTGAGCAAGATGCATTCCTGTAGAGGAAGCAGGCAGGAAGGGGGGCAGGGAAGCCGGGAGAGCTGGGCATTGCTGGCTGTTCAGAGATGCCTGAGCTCATCAGCTGTGAAGGGATGAAGGCTGAGCACGGCACCCACCAAAGGGCCACGGACTTCAACTGCTGTATCTGGGCAGAACAGAGGCAGATTAGCAGCCTGGAGTGATGAAGAGGAATGCTGAAGAGGACCTGCGTCTAAATGCTGGATACAGGGAGTGGGCATCTGCGTTGTTCCCGCTGCCTGGCACCCTCCATGAGTCACTCATGTTGGGTTATTTGGCATTTAAATGTTTCCACCTCACTGGGCAGACGTGCTGCTGGCTCAGTGAGACCTCGGTGGGCACTGGCAGGGCAGGGAGGGGAGTGGGACAGCGGCTGAGCCCCCTCCATGTGCCAGGTTGTCCAAGGAGGGATGGTTCCACAGGGCACCAGCTCCCGAGCTGCTCTCCCCTTCCCTGACGGAGTGTCCTCTGCCCTGACTGGCTCAGAAAATCCCTGCTCTCACAGTGGAAGAATGAAAGGGAAGAAAACAGACACATTTGGCCCCAAACCATCTCTGGGGCTCTGGACTGAGCAAGCTCTGCTGCATACAGACTGATCCATCTGCCATGCAGCTCCCCGGCCTCTCTGCTGGGTCTGGGCTTCCCTGAGGCTCGACAGGATCAGCTCATCTCACTGCCTGGGCATTTCATCTGCCTGGTGACCTTTACCAGCAACGGGCTGTACTGTCAGGGTTTTCATCACACAGCCTCCAAAGAGAAGCACGACAATACCTGAAGCACATCCGTACTGTCAGAACAGGGTCAGTGGGGTCTCGAGGGGCTTGGTGAAGGCATTTCTTGCTCTCTTTCCTTCCTAATCCACCAATTTCTGGTCTTGCTTGGAAGCTGCCAGGGTGGGACCACAGAGTTCTGACCATATATATGTATTTACAATCTTCTTTTTTAGGGGGTCTGCAGGGGACTATGCTTCAGAAGATCATGGCTTGGTTCCTGGTCAGAGTGAAGCTATGTCAGTACTCAGAAAGAAGGCTGGACAGAGCAAGAACTTCCTCCTTGCTGACATCCTGCAGTCCTGGGCTCCCTCCTTTCCTCCTCCTGTGGCATTCACCCATCCCCAGCCTGACACACTACTCGATGATACATCCATGCCCCGAGGCACTGCTTTACTTAATGGGATAAATGCTTAGTGACAGCACCAAAGAGCCATCCTGCCCCTCCAAGCGGGATGCAGAGCCAGCTGGAGATGGCTGGGCACTGGGACCAGTGTCACTGAGACTGCAAGCAAAGAGAAGACAAGGGCTTTCTCTTCTCCTAGTCTGGATACCTATTCCAGAGAGCCATGAGCACAGCAGAACCAGTTACTGGTACTTCAAACCAAGCACAAATACAATTCTATGTGCAAGCAGATACCTCCCAACAGCAAAGGCACCCAGCTGGACTGAAAATAACTAAACACAGTGGTGGTTTGGCTCACAACACAAAAGATGGACTTTACTGGAGTGACCACTGTGGGTGGGTTACCATATTCCATCCCCAGTGACCATATTCCAACCCCACCGCAGTGAGAAGGTGCCTGGATCTGCAAAGACCATCAGTTTAACGAGATCAATCTGTTTAGATTAATAAATAGGAGGTGAAGAAATTACTTGAGCACTATCCAAAATACTGAAAGGCGGAAGAGATGTTGGCTGAAAGAGCTGTTCAGCTGGAGAGAGAAGGGTATGGAGACACAATGAAGGGAAGAATCCAACTAAAAGCACTTGTGAGAATCCCTACCACTGCAGTAATACAGAAATGGCTCTGACAACTTCACCCTCACTTGTAACTGGACATCAGATTGAGTGTTTGGGTTTTTTCCCTTAACAAATTGAACAGGAATAAATTAAGGGATGTGCTACAGCCTGTATTTTGCCGTGGGTTAGATCGATGATCCAAATGTTCTTTGCTGGCTTTGCAGTCAATGAATCACTAAATTTGGATTCACATCCTCACCAGATGGATCAGAATCAGAAACCGAGGTACCACTGGCCCCAGGGTTTAATGGAGTTTATGTCTGGTTCTGAAGCAGATCTGGGCATTTTACTGAAAGTTTTATAACTGCTTTCCCCCTGCAAGCCCAATTGCAAGGTTCAAATTACTTTCTAAGCACCTCAGTTTTCATGAAACCCTTGTGATTGCAGAGAAAAGCTTGAATGGTCCTAAAAGTTCCAACACTGGCAGATAAATAAAATGAACTTTATAACCTGAGGATTTCCTGAGTTGTGATGTTCTCAATTTAGCCAAAGGGGTGTGGACCTTCTCCCTGACTTTTGCTCAGCCAGGGCTGGTGATGCTGAGACAGTCTTCCTGAAAGCATATCCTGGCAGAGATTTTCACAGTGGGCACACATATCTGGTTTCTTCCATCTTTTCAGTAACAGGCTGTGTGTGCTTCTCTGGCTGTTTGGCATTTGCTGGAAAAGATTACTGCGAGAAGGGGAATCAATAAATTCCATCACAGATGATAAACATGGAGGGAAAACATTGCTTGGGGTTGCTAATCAACATCTGCAGTGGGGATGGATGGAGCAGTCCAGGGTCAGACCCCTTCACCCGGAATGCTCCCACATGTGTTGGCAAAGCCCCCGTCAAGAGCTCCTCCTCCATCTGCAGTGGTGCTTCTGCCAGGTTCCCAGTCCCATTTCAGCAGTCTCCTGTCTCCTCGCCTTGGAAGCCTGATTGCAAATCCTAAACAAGTGCTCTATGATGGGCTGGCTCCCTGCCCAGAGACTGCATCAGAAATTCTGCTTGATGTATCAAACCCTCAGCAAGCAGGGGGAAGGGAGGAGAGCCCGGGGAGGTACGGAAGGGGTGCCACAGACAACCCCAACTTCCCGGCTTCCCTCTTCCAGCAGGGAAGCACCAGGAGGTTCCCTTCCCTTTGACCTGTGCCTGTCCAGGAGGGCTTTTCACCACATCCCAGTGGATTTGAACCACAGGAAAGCAGCAGCAAGAGGGACCAAGGATGCCAGATGCAGCAGTGGTGCCATGACCTTCCTGTCTATACAAGACCCCACTTTTCCTGGGACCTGTTGAGGTCCACCAGCCCCAGGCTCCCAGCCAGGCTCCTTCTCCACCAGCAGTGCAGGTATCATGGCAGCAGCTACTCAGATACTCAGAGTTCCTGACTGCAATCTTAAATATCAGCCCAAGGCCACTCTCACAGCAGAGATCTGCTCTGTGGGGTGACACAAGTCCTGCTGCAGGAGCTCTCACAAGAGAGGCTGAGGGCACCTTGGGCAGTCCCACCAGTCAGTGCTGTCTTTTCAGAGGGAGCAGTGGAGCTCTTTGGAGGCTGCCAGACCTATGGAACTGGTCCTTAACACCAATTAACTATTTCCTTTCTTGGCAGGGGGAGAGGAGGGGTGGGAGTAGTGTGTCTAGGCAAGGATGCAAGACTCCAGAACCCCCAACTTGTCCCTGGGCACCACGTTGGAGCTCAGGAGACCTGGAGATGTGGGTAGTGATGCAGGGCTGAGCTCTCCCAGCCACCACCCAATAAAGTTAGAACATGACCCCGAGGTGCCTTTGCATTTGGCCTCCTCATACAGCAACAGAAAGGTGAGAAAACTTTCCTTGTTTTTAGGCCAAAAGGGGCATTAGCTCTTTGCAAGGATCTCAAATATTTTGGAGTCAAAGAGGTTGGTGTTCAGACTCCAGCCCTGTCAGAGGCTCTTGGGTCAAGAGACACCTGGAAACTGCGCTGGCCCCTGTTAGTCACCTACTATTTCATCCTCGTGCCCTTTTAAATGGATCTTCTCTTCCCAGCGAGGGGCTGACCCCGCGCACCGAGGAGCCCCTGGAAGAACTGCTGACGTTGGCGGGCTCTGCATCACGCTGGTGCTATTCTGGCTTCTTCCCTGCCACGGCCTCCCGCCATGAGATGCCACAGCACGAGGACAGTCTCCTCCAAAGGCACAGGGGAGAACAGCTACCACTGTGCCTTTCAAGCCAGTCCAGCTCAGTCTTCACCCTCTCTGAAGGATGAATTTGTGAAAAAAACCCAAAACCTGAGGCCACGTTGCTGAGCTGTATCACATCACAGTCAGCCCCTGCAGACAGGATGTCCCTTTCCTGTGGTGCCTGTGAAATAAAAGTGTTCCTCCTGCCCCTCAAAATGCTCCCTGAGAAGGAAGTGTCTAAATCCAATGTTTTCAATTTCTCCCACCAACCAAAAGTGGGATTGCTGAGTTTTTAGGGAGGGTGAAATGCCAGAGTGGGTCACAGCCAGAGGAGAGGGTAATTAGTCACAAGGAAAAATAGAATAACTGGACCCTGTGCCAAAGGCAGAAGAGCAAGAAGAGCAAGGTCCTCAGGTATACATGGCCAGGGCAGGTTGGGGCCAGGATCTAAGGTAAGTTAGAGGGACATCAGGGTGGGATGGGCCCTGCACAATGGAGAAGCCAAACCCTTCAACACATCCCAATCTCCAGAACCAGGGACACTGACCACCACCATGCAAGGAATGACTAGCAGGAGAGCCAGAGGCATCCCAGCCTGCCTATGCAGCCTCTGGGTCAAATTAGCACACGGAAATGGGGACAGCAGCAAGAAGGGTACCCAAGGGAAGGAGGATGTGAGAGAGAACTGCAGCAGGGAAGGTGACAGGACTCCATCACGTGGAGCCAGGGTCTGGTCAAGAAGGTGGCAAGGGGATGGAAATAACATCCTCAGGAATTGATCCAGATATCAAAGACTAATATCTTTATGTTTTCCTCACCTATCAAACACCAAGGCAGATGACCACAGATTAAATAAAAGACATCACTGCTGGTATCCACCCTCCCACCACGGACACTCCCTTGGTCTGACTGGACAACCCTGCCCCATGCAGGACCAGAGGCCTGTCCCCGCTCCATGGGTGTCCCCACCTACCACCATTACTCCATCCCTCTTAGACAACTTCTTGTGACATCCACCACCCACAGTACCTGGGACTAAGAGGGCCAATAAGTGCAACATTTACCCTAAAGGTCCCTCCCTGCTTCCCAACCACATCTGATGCTGGGAACAGCCAGAGGAGGAGTCCCAGTGCTGCTGTCCATTGTGACCAGGGCTGGGCTTTCCCGGCAGGGAGGGAGGTTTGCCACTCACCTAGCAGCAGGTTCATGAGGACCTCTTGGCCTGCCAGTGTGCTGCTCTTCACCAGGCAGATGAGCGTACCCGCAATCCAGGGGATCCCGTGCCCCGTTATCCCCAGGAGGTTGATCATGGAGCGGGCACCTCCCCAGGAGGAGGCTCTGTTGGCACACACTCCCAGCCTCTTGGACATGCAGATATCGATGGCCAGCAGCGAGTTGAAGGCGATTCCCTTGAAGGAGGGGTTGAGCTGCATGCAATCCTCCTCGGGCAGCTGCTGCGACTGCCTCCGCTCCTTGGGGTTGGTGTTCTGGGCACCGGCTGCCCCGGCCTGGCCGCTCTGCTTCCTGCTGGAGCTCCTGTTCTCCTGGTTCCCCTTCAAGGGCTGATTCAGGGAGAGGAACTCAGCCCTGTTGAGGACATTGTTCCTGTCTCTGGCCCTGGACCGTGGCTGGGATGCTGGCATTGCAGTCTCTCTTTAACGCAACCTGCTTTGCAAATACCGGGAAGGAGAGAAATCCCTCTTCTCCCTGCAGAAAGCTTCCCCCACTCCCACCCTCACAAGCTGTGAATTTGGGAAGCTACAAAGGTTCCCCTCTGTTGCAGTTGCCCCCAGCACAGACTGCAGCTGTTAAATATAGAGTAAGGAATGCACATGGCTGTTTACTTCATGGGCCTAGCAAGCTTGGAAGGAAAATTAATGCCAGGCTTGGCAGCCACTCCAGTGCCAGGGAAAAAGGTTGGACAGCCAATAGATATGAAGAAGAGGAGGGAAAAACATTGTGCCAAAGGTTGGTTGCTTCTGGCCTGGTCTATTTAAATCTTCCAATTGCTTATTCCCCTGGGCTGCAAGGGAAACTGGGAAACGTAGTTCTTTTTGTGCTGCAATTCACATTTCAGTACTAGAGCCAGAGCTGGGGATGATGACATCCCCCTCCCCAGGGCACCTCGTGGGGGGCTGTGCTGCCTGGCTTTGCAGCACCAAGACCAGGTGTTGCTCAGGAGCTTCCCCTCAAGGGGCTCTCCCCCAAATCTTCCTGATTAATCTGTCCTGCAACTTCTGCCCCCCTGCCTGGGCACCCTAAATACCCCCTCCCATCCTGCCATGGGTACCTTTCAAGCACCTCTAACCCCACCCTCCCTCCCCGCTCAGGATGCGCCCCTGGAGCGCCTTCCATCACTCACCCCGTTCCTGGACGCAGGAGAAGCATCACCTGCCTCCTGATTACACGCGAAGAAGCCGCTAATGAATTCCCGTCCTCCTGCCCGCGGCGCTGCGCGTGGCCTCGATACCGCGGTGTCCGTGCCGTGTCCGTGCCGTGTCCGTGCCGTGTTCCTGCCGTGTCCCTGCCGTGTCTGTGCAGTGTCCGTGCCGTGTCCATGCCGTGTTCCTGCCGTGTCCGTGCCGTGTCCGTGCCGTGTCCCTGCCGTGTCCGCGCCATGTTCCTGCCGTGTCCGTGCCGTGTTCCTGCCGTGTCCGTGCAGTGTCCGTGCAGTGTCCGTGCCGTGTCCGTGCCGTGTCCCTGCCGTGTCCGTACAGTGTCCGTGCAGTGTCCCTGCCGTGTCCGTACAGTGTCCGTGCCGTGTCCGTGCAGTGTCCCTGCCGTGTCCGTGCAGTGTCCGTGCCGTGTCCGTGCCGTGTTCCTGCCGTGTCCCAGCACCGCGCAGCCCGTGCTAACGCAGGTGACACCGGCGCCTGTGTCCCCCGACAGCAGCACGGGCACTGTGCAGCGTGGGCATCGCGGTACGGGGAGGAGGAAGGCTGCGCCAGGCCCCAAGGAGGACAGGGAATACCTGCTGTCCCTCCTGCCACACACCCTGTGCTCCATCGTTGTCAGCCTCCCACCTCCCCGCCGCAGCTGGGGCGAACCCCCCCTGAGACGTCTCCCAGCGCTGAGCAGCCCCTGGGAACATCCCATCGGAGCCTGCAGCCCCAGTTCACAGGTCTAAATAATCATGCTACAGTCCTTGAACCGCAGCTGTGTGGATCTGAGCCTCCAGCACCTCTGGGAGAGACCATCCATCTCGGCTCTTCCTGCTTGAAGGGTGACAGCCCAGCTGCAGCAACCTCTGAGCTAGGTCACCTGCACTGCCATCACCTTCCCTGGACAACGGGCTCTCCACACCACCCACAGGTCCCAGGAACACGATTATTCCTATGCAAATAGGCTGGAAATCCCCCGTGGATGGAGAATTGGAGAAGAGGGATATTACAGTGAGGAGCAGAACAGCCACGTCTCTTGGAGCCAGTGACATTTGCCTACACAACTGTCCAGTTTACAGAGGTCAGTGGTAGTACAGGTAACCCTGGGAACAGGGCGCCCACGTGTCTTTAAAGGTCTTATCCGAAATGCACTGGGGAGTTTAAGTGCTAAATGGAAGGTGATTCTTTGGCTTCCAAAGATAATAACAAAATTTTTACATCTTCTTTGCACTTTTATACGTAGCTCTCCAAAGTTCTCTCAGAGAACTGTGCATCCGGGCTGTGCCCATCTGACTGACAAACCATCCAGGTGACAGCAGTGCTTGGACAAGCATCTGAGATCCTGAGGAGCCCTTGCTCCTGGGCTTTGTTCATATTTTCCTCTCTCCAGGGAAAATAATATACATCAATTTATTTCTGATTCATACCCTCCAAGAACTTATCCCTAGTCAAGGGAGGTGATTTTGCCTTTCTACTCTGCTCTGGCGAGACCCCACCTGGAGCACTGCATCCAGCTCTGGGATCCCCAGCACAGGGGAGACATGGACCTGTTGGAGCAAGTCCACAGGAGGCCATGGAGATGCTCCAAGGGCTGGAGCCCCTCTGCTCTGGAGCCAGGCTGGGAGAGCTGGGGGTGTTCACCTGGAGAAGAGAAGGCTCCCGGGAGACCTCAGAGCCCCCTCCAGGGCCTAAAGGGGCTCCAGGAGAGCTGGAAATGGAGTGACAGGACAAGGGGGAATAGCTTCACACTGACAGAGAGCAGGATTAGATGGGATGTTGGAAAGACATTTTGTACAATGAGGGTGGGGGGGCCCTGGCACAGGGTGCCCAGAGAAGCTGTGGCTGCCCCATCCCTGGAAGTGTCCAAGGACATGTTGGAGAGGGCTTGGAGCAACCTGGGATAGTGGAAGGTGTTCCTGCCAATGACAGGGTGTTGGAATAAGTGACCTTTAAAGGTCCCTTCCAACCCAGACCATGTGATTCTATGATCCCAGCTGGAGGAAGAGCTCGTTCCCTTCTCAGGCACCCTTACCCAGCCCATAAAACACAACTCTCCCGGCTCAGGTACCACATGGGGCTGCGGCAATCCTGGGGTTGCACAGGAGCTGCCACATCACCAACACCCACCAGCTCCTGCTTGATCCCTGTCTGCACAGCCACATTCTCACGCTATCGGGGCAGTCAGCACCCCATCCCTATCCGCCTGCCTTCATCCCACTGCTCGGCTGCCAGGCGTGTGGAAAACCTCAGCCTACCTGACATCAGCCAGGGGGAGAGCTGTCACCACTGCACCACTTGGCTGTAGCCATCACCTCCCCAGTGGGTGGCCTCCTGGGTTTTCCCACTCTGTGCAAGGCTGCTGCTCTGTGGGGCTCTGCAAATATCAGTGGGTAGAGGGATGAGGGCACTGGTGGCCAGCACCCCACAGAAACAGGGAGACTCCTGCCCAGTCTGGTGCTGGGGTTGCTGAGCTACCACTTAACATGTTCCTCAGGAGCTGTCATGGGTTAAAAAATACCTTGAAAGCCCTGGGAGTGAATTTAATCTGGTGCCTGTCTCTTCTGCTAACACTGATATGAGGGAATTTCTCTGCCCCAGCCTCCCCATGAGACTCCAGCCTTGCACTCCAGCAGGAGTCCCGAGCAGGAAGGGGCTGGAGGAGGAAGGGCAGCGTGGGACGGATGCAGTGCCAGCAAAACGCCTGTCAGTGGTGGAGTGGGAAAGGAAAACTGTCTGGTCTCTCCTGCAGCCAGATGGGCTGTCACTGACAGTCCCAGCTGGAGAAGCTGAGCTCGGAGGGAAAAATCCCTGATTGCACTGGGGCCATGACGAGCCCCATCCTGCAAAACAGCCACTAACCCAGGGGTTTATAAATATCCCTGTAGACAGGCTCCCTGCTCCGGTGGGGCTATTCCAGTCCTGACACATGATCCATAGGGGCCATCGGGCACCTGGGAGAATGCCCAGACAGACAAATCTGGCATGCTCTCTGTGCCCAGTCTGCTCAGCCCTGGCTGTGCTCCCCGCTGTCCTGCCCACCCCGCCTGCAGGGCTGCTGGCCACAATTCCCTGCACAGCCCTGGCCACACGCGGTGTCAGTGGCCAGCATGGCCAGGCAAACCACGCTGGAATGTGGGTGGGACAGGAGTGACAGCCCCATCCCCTTTCTCTGCAATTCACTGGCAGTGTTGGTGCATCCCAGCCTCTGGCAGCAGCTGGCCGAGAAGCAGCACTTGCAACCAAAGTGTATCCAGCAAACCTGCAGAGTTCCTGGGTGGGATTCTTCTAGGGACAAAAAAGAAAGCTTGGCCAAAATAAAATATAATATCCTGCAGTATTTACAGCATGCAGTCTCTGGTGGGCTAGTGAGGGGAGAGCCTGTCCTTTATAAACCTGGAAAACATGCTGGAAAGACACGGAGGCACAGTGCAGGCCATGATGCCAGGGGGAGTGGCTGCAGGAATGGAGCATGGCCGGGCTACAAGGAGACATAGTCAGGTTCATCAAATGAGCAGCAGAAGGAAACACAACTCACAGCATCACCAGCCACTCCTAATTCTTATTTATCACAGCCTGGCCTCGCATATCCAGCAATGCCATCAGAGAGAACCACGAGCTCAGGCACAGGAGCCCTTCTGCACATGGCCTAAAGCAGCCGCTCTGGGATGGGATGTGCTAATGCTTTAATCACTCACAGCAGCGGGATGGAAACGGGCATGACCAAAACCCAACGAAAACTCCAGCTGAAGATGAAAAGCTGATTTAATTAGAATGAGATAATGCAATTTCCTAGTTGACCAGAGCACCAGAGACAGCCAAGTTGAAGCAAGACCTGGCTGAAGCTTCAGTGAAACTAGAGTCGTAGAATATGCAGTTTCACCAGACTCATGATGCTCTGGGAAACTGTGACAAGCTTGTTTGAAAAGTGTGAAAGAGTCTTGGAAATGTCAAAGGATTTCAGCACCTTCTGGAGGCTGCTGGATATTTCATTTGGAAGATGCTAATTTCAGTCTTCCTTGTACTACATGATAGTAAGTGGCTTGTAACTTGAGCACGTTCTTAGTGTTTCTCTGTCACAGGACTAGTGTCTAACTTGTGCCTTTCACAGCAACTGGGAAGTTTAAAATAAATACTTTTCAATGCTTTGAGAAACACACAAGGAGGAAAAACATGACAATATACGGTGGTTTTTCTACCTGCTGTGGGTGGAAAGGAGCAAATCTGCCTCCCCTCCTCCTGTGACATTCACTTGTTAGGATCACCTGGCAGCTCCGGTCTGTCCTACCTGCTAAGGGCTAATCCAGCCTGCTGAGAGTGCCAGGTGGGAAGGACTAAAAGACATTTACAGCAGCTCTGCGCTGCTGTGCCACACCACAAGCAGCACCGGCAAAGAGATTTTTACCTCTCATTTCACCAAGTTTCCCATTTAGAAACAAGTGACAGAGGACACACCCACCAAATGCCCAATGTCCATCAGCTATTGCTGAAAAGCCAAACAATTTCACCTCACCTGGTGCTCAGATCCTCAGCCAGCTGAGGACCAGCAGGCAGCATTACTCCTAAAACTGCCTGTAATAGAAGTTTACAACTTTCCCACAGGCCACTGCTGCCTCAGACGCTTCTCACTCCCTGTTCCAGCTGCTCCTCAGTCCCACTGCTGCTATGGAGAGCTTTACATTATTCGTTGCTGGAATCACATCCAACCTGGGGCTACAGGTTCTGCAAATAAGGAGACCATCCCCTCTGGTGCCCTTTGGTTGGTACCAAATCTACCCAGCAGGCTCCAGCCGGGAGAGGAAAATCTTAATCCAAAACCCCAAGAAAAAACACATTGCAGCTAAATTAAAAAATAATAATAATAAGGGGGGGCGGGGGGGGGGGAGGCGTTTCTAAAATAAAAAACTACATTACCCACAATTCACGGACGTGTGGGAGGAAATGCTGGTTTTTTGCAAAGGAGGTTTAGCTTCAACAGCTGCAGTTTAAAAGCGAAATACAGGGGGAGGGATGGGACTGGCAGAAGGAGGGAGGACAGGGCGGCGGGGGGCGCGGGGGGGCCCGGACCCGCAGCCGGTGCCGCTGGGGCCGCGGGAGCCACGGGAGCCACGGGAGCCACGGGCATGCGGCGCTCCCTGCCCGGGCAGCCGGCGGCAGCGGCCGCGCACGCCCGGGGGCAGCGAGGGGCTGCGAGGGAGTTTCTGCAAAGTTTGACCCCGTTGCCTTTTTGATGCTGCGGCGGCGAGCGGAGCGGGAGCCCCCCGCGCCCCCCCACTCCCCCGGCGAGGCTGAGACCCGGGGCCGGCGCCGTCCCCGGGTGCGTGAATGTATTGCGGGAGAGGAAGCCTGCGGCAGCCGGGAGGCGGAGGCACCGACCCTGCTCCGCTCACCTCCCCGGGCAGCCAGCAAAGAGGCGAAGGGAAAAAAAAAACCCAGCGAGAGAAGGAGCCTTCCCCCCGCCCCGCGCCGCTGCTCGCCCCCGCAGCGCAGGAGCCGGGGCTCGGCGGCGCGGCCGGGGCTCGGCGCGGCTCCCCGGGATGCTGTGACGCCCTGCGGGGCCCACGCGTGTGCGGGGCAGCCCCGCCGCCCGCCCATGAGCCCCGCCGGCTGAGCCACAGCCGGCTCGCCCGGGAGCGGCGGCAGCAGCGGCGGCAGGAGGAGGAGGAGGAGGAGAGGAGGAGGAAGATCGGACACCCCTGCGGAGAGCTGCTCGCCGAGGAGGAGGAGGAGGAGGAGGAGGAAGGGGAGCGGCGGGGACGGCGCCCCCCGGGCCGGTGCGTGCCGGGGGATGTCACGGGCGGCGGTTCCGCGGCGCTGAGCGGGCGCGGAGCGGCGCGGCCCCGGCGGGCGCGGGGGAGGCTCCATCGCCGCCTGCCCCGCTGCGCTCCCGGAGCCGCCGGCCCCACCGGCACCGCGGTCGGTTCCCTCTGCGTCCGGCTATTTCTAAGGGGAAGAAAAAAAAAAAAAAATTAATCCCCAAAGCCCAGACATCGCTGGCAGAGGAGCCTCCAGAATCGGAGATTTGGCGACTTTTTGCATTTTCCAGCCGTCGTTTCTTTCTGTTATTATTGTAATTTTGCGCGAAAGGAAGTTATGAACAACTGCAAGTCAGGAAGTGGAAATCCACACCGGTTGTGACAAGCTGGAGCTAAAAACTATTTCATTATTTATATAGATGTGTCTATCAACATTCTGCTTTTCATCCAAAGAATAAAGGGAAATACCGGCTGGTCCTATGTTTGACGGTGAATGACAGACTGCATCTGAGCAAAAGAAAGGACTAAATATATCAGCTAAGAACACCACCGTTATTTATTGAACTCAAGAGACTTTTTTTTAACCCAAAGACTGTTTGAGCAAGAGATTTAATGGGTCATTAAAAGGGGAAAAAAATTTAAAGGCCCTTTTGCTTCTGAAGCGCAGCTAACCTCAAAAATAGAAGCAGTACTTGTAAGACAGATATTCAAATTAAGGCTTTACATGATGAATTTTCTATCCTATGGATATCAGTTTTGAAATTACAAACCAAGAAGATCTGTAATTGATCTAGCACCAGATAATTTCAATGCCTAATATTCCCCAGGATTGCTGGAGTACCCTAGGAGCTGCGTCAGACTGTACTCGGGGTATGCCATGGGCTGTATTCAGAGTATTAGCTGCAAATCCAAAGTTTTCCGGGAAAGTATTTCGGTGATTGAAGTCAAAGCCTCCATTGATCCCATTCCCACCAGCATTGACGAGTCCTCCAGCGTGGTCCTGCGCTACCGGACCCCTCACTTCCGAGCCTCTGCACAAGTGTTGGTGCCCCCTCTTCCCAAGAAGGAGACCTGGATCGTGGGCTGGATCCAGGCTTGCAGCCACATGGAATTTTACAATCACTACGGGGAACAGGGAATGTAAGTATTTCCAAGAGCGCGTGCGGTGCGTTTGCCTAGAGGGAAGAGGGAGCGGGAGGACCGTGGCCTGCTTGGGAAATAGTGGATTAAGCCAAAAATTATAATCCATATTTGAAAACCCAGCCCCTCTGAAACTTAACAGGACTTTCTCGTGTGATTAAAATACAGGAGAGCTTGTCCCTGCCCTTTTAAAGGAGTAGTGGGAATTTGCCCAAGCCCCAGCAAAACCCCACTTGTTCTGGTAGGAACCCAAAAGCAACAGTATTTCACAACAGCTTTTGGGCTGCACAGGGGATCCTGAAACCCTGGGGGCAGCCCTGCCATGACAGGCACCCCTGCTTTGATACGTGTTTGACACGAGTGGTTCTCCTGACCTCCAGCTCCTCTTGCCTGCATCCCTCCCCATCCCAAAACTGCGCATTGAGGAGCCCCAGGGAGAACCAAGGGCTGCCACTTGTGGCACGGAGCCGTCCCTGGAGTGCTGTGCTGCTGCTGCTGCAGTGAGCTGTGGCTGGGAGCTCAGTAGCCCACCAGCTTTGGGAGCACATTTAACGTCACGGGAGGAATCCTGCTTGCTTTGCCCACGGTAGCAGGCAGCCCACAGGGAAAGCACAAGCTGGATTTAACCCATTGGTAATTAAACTATCTGCATCACCTTGGAGCAGGGCGCAAATTTCACGTTACCCTCCTTATGGGTAATGTGAAAGGGAATATATAGGTATATGTGAGAGGTGGGAGGAATCCAGGGGCTGTTTGCACACCAAAAATCCCCACGTTACTGGTCAGACAGTCATAGTGAGACAGGAATGAGTCAAATCAGAATGTCACCTCCCTGCCGGGAAAAGTCATCTCTCCCCAGTCCCCCACCAGATTGTTCTCCAAACATTGCAGGCTTTGGCCCACAGCTAAGGCAGCCCCAGCACCTGATCCCCAAATGCCTGCACAGAACAGCAATTCTGCAACTCACGGTGCTGGGCAGCACCAGGTGCAGCCTCCTGGCGCAGCAGAAATGTGTCTGTCCAGCCACGGGGACAGAACCTGACCGCAGAGCCAGTGCTGGCAGATGGGTCAGTGGCTGGAGGTGCTGATGCTGCCCAGCCTCTGGGGGTGAGGGAGGAAGGACGGGAAGGTCAGGTCTGAGCAATCCTCTCCCTGCTCATCCTGAGTGCTCCGAGTCAGGGGGATGCTGGCTCAGCCCCTGAGGGTCAGTCTGGGCGGCTTAAAAAATCCCTGAATGAGGAGTGCTGAGGGAGGAGGGGGACACGGGGGGCTGGGGAGCAGGACAAGCTCTGACTTAATGCAGCGCCTTCCTGACGGCCTGAATATCTGCACGCACAGCCCGGCCCTCCTTCCCTCCCCGCTGCCTCTAAGCCCCGCCGAGGACACGGGTTCAGCAGCTCGGCATCACACGGATAGGCTGCAAGATGTGGACCAGAGGGAAGGGCACGGGAGGAGCAGCCCGAAGCGACAGGCTGCCTCCCCTCCTGTCCCCGTGTCGCCTCTCTGCTCAAGCAGAAAGTGCCTTGAGAAGCGAACTGGCACCTGGCAAACACCAGCAGTGCAGACCGGCTGATCCTGATTTTAAATGTACTTACAGCAGGCCCGAAATCTGTAGGCTTTTTGGCTCCGAAAGCATCTTTAGCAAGGACAATTTGTTGCTCAGATGTTCCCAATTCCAGGCCTTTGGGATTTGCATGTGTAATTCTCAGGCTCATTTAGGAATCCTGTCTTTAGTGACCAGCTGCAAAGGAAAATAGAAAAGTGCACTTTATATAAATACAGCTCAGATGCACCGAAATAGAGAGGACTGGGCACAGAGTGATGCTGCCTGTGCTGCTGTGGGCTGCAAACCTCTGTGTGGCCTTTTATTTCCCTGCACCTGAGTTTCCCTGTGCTTAAAATGAGGACTTGGTACAGTCTGCCTTGCTGGAATGTTTTGGGACAAAAAACCAAAAAAGGAGTATCTAGTAGCTGCTGCTGTAAACAGGTAGAATTAAACACTGCAGTTATGTATGAGAGCTTTTAGCCAGAAAATCATGGAAACAAAGATTTTTCCCTAGGAGGTTCATTGACATTTAACTGATACCAAAAAAAAAAAGTTACCCAAACACAAGCAGGAATTGGTCTGTTCCTGCACTCTCTTTCTATAGACTCATTGCCATCTGAAGGCTATAAATAAAGGCATTTAGGAGGAAAGGCCTCTTCAATGCCATTGAAACATGGGCTTGGAAGACCTTTACAGAGAGAGAGAGGACACAAACCTAAGAGAAAGGATGGGCCAGGGCTTTAGCTGGTGTAACTGGATGTAATCCCACTGACCTCCACAGAGCTGCATCAATAGATGCCAACAGAGTCCCAACTTTCCATGATTCGGGAGAGGCTACTGCCACATCCATGTTTTTAATCCCTGTGGTGACTGGCAAACAAAAAACTCCAAATAATCAAAAATCAGTCAGCCAACTGAAGCACCAATACTTACAGCAGGCTTTGGATTAATTTTTCACTCCTCTGCTGGGAAGTTGTTAGCTGTGCATAAGCTGGCCATTACATTGAGGATGGAAACAGCTGAGAAATACTGGAGCAGATGGAGCTGTGCATAATGCTGCTATAGGGATGGGAGCTACGGAGGGGATAATTTAGACACGCACGTTTAAAGTGGCACTGACAATTTGGGGGCTAAATGCAGCATTTTTAAATGTAAAGGGAAAGAATTAAAGCTCAGATAACCCATAAATGCTGGCATTACTTTACATGTGAGTCAGTAGATGCTGCAGGGAACATTAAGACCCCCAGGATGAGGAGGTGGATGTGCTCTCTGACCCCTCTCTGTGCAGGACTGGGGCAAACTCCTGTTCACCCCGTGGCTGGTATTGCTGGTCCTCCCATGCAGGATTTTACCCTTGTCCTTAGAGAACGATGCTGCTTTGCAGAGGGAGACATCAGGATCAGGCCAGAGCCGTGACCTGTGCAGGAGCAGTTGGACCAGGTCCCTGCTGGCATCTCCCGGGGTGGGTGCTGGATTCTGCACCTGTGTCAGCGGCTGGGCCATGCTGGAATGGCATTATCCAGCTCCTTCATCTCCATGGAGATGTGCAAGAAGCGGTGCAGATGGAGATACGCAAAAGAGAGAGATAAATAAATTGGAGTTGGAATATGATCAGGCAAGAATCTGGAGAAGTTTCATGTGGATGTTTCTCCCCCTGGAAGGCCCAGTGGAGCACTTGCATCATTACACCATCACTTCATCTTACCAGGCATCTCTCCCTGGTGAGATTAAATCTTCCATGCCCTGCAGCAGGGACACAATGAACTCAACTTGTCAAGAGAATAAACCCCCAGTCCCCAGGAGGGAGGACAAAATCAAAATTCACCAAAAAACTCACAAGGGTATCTCTTCCAAAGGAAGTGAAGGGAGGTCAGTTCACTGTGGGAATTTACCCCTCAAGGGATTTAGAGGAAAAGGCTTTGCTGCCCTGGAATGGCCCCTGGCTCTCACCTGTGCTGTGAGCACCCAGCATAGCCCAGTTACACAGGCTGTCCAGTCGGACTTGAGTCTGCTCCCCTAAACCAGCAGAAATTGTTCCCTTTTTCCTAATGCCAGTTTTGTGCTAGTTTTACTCCCTGACCCAGCCATCAAACGCTGCTGCTGGTTCAAGAGATGCAGGAACACGCAGCTGGAGGGTGGGAGGAAGAGGGACCACAACAGCACAGCTCTGTCAGCTGGGGAACAGCATCTTAAATTTCCTTCCTGTTCTTCCTTCTAACCCTGCCTTGACTTGCCTGACGTGCTGGAGTAGGTGAGAGAGGCACTGTAAAGGAGAATTTAAAATTAAGCAGTTCTGGCTATCAGGTTTTCTTTCTCTCAGTGAGTCCCCAGTGCAGGCCAGTGGTGGAGGGAGGCAGGAGCAGAGATGTGAAATGCCTGAGTTTTACTGCACCCACACATGGCCCTGGTCCCTGCACCAAGCAGGGGCTGTGTCCCAGAGGGGCTGCTCTTATTTAGGGAGCTGCTGGAGAGGAAGGTGTTGGAAAGCACAAGGTTATGCAAGTCCATCTGGCCTGTGACTAATTAGGAGCTGGCTTTAAGCAATTAGAGCTGAGGATGCAATAGTACCTGGTGCCTGTCTGAAAAGGTTAACTGGATGTATCCACACTGCTGGCTGCCCAGGGCTGGAGGCTGCTGTGCTGGGTTTGCTGTCACTGCCCTGGTGGGTGCTGTGGGACAGACATCTGGGAGCTCAGGATGAGCTGGGGGATTCGTTCCATGTGATAGAACAGGAAAAAAGTGTCTGAATGAGGACTGGGAAGCTAAAACCTACATAAAGCTGCTTGGCTGTCAGCAGCAGGGCTCCGGTTGTACCACAAGAAATAGCTCAAAGTTCCTTCTGGTAGCAAGAAGACATTTGTTAAGAGAGGTTTCTTGGCAGCTCCAGTCTCTGGCAATGCCCAAACTGACTCTGGAGGTTTCAGAAGAGGCAGAAACAGGCTTGTCACTGTTATAAGCCAGAACCTACTGATCTTGGAGCTGATCAGTGAATCCACGAAACCAGATAGCTTGGTTTCTTTTCATGCCTCTTTCCTGCTATTGTCAGCAAAGTGTTTACTGGGCACTTTCTGGTCTCTCCTTGGCTCGACACTACCAGAGAAAGATGCTGATGCAGCCAAAGATCATTCCACAGCATTCTTTCCAAAATCATCCAGTTGTTGGCATATTATTCAACGTGGACATGCTCTGCAAGCAGAGGCTGCCAGCCTGGCTGGCACAGAGGCTTTGCTGTAGCACCAGGCAAGGGGCAACCGCCAGCAGCAACCACCATGCAGCCTCTGCTCCGCTCATGGATCATCACGAGGCCTCGTTTTTCTGCTCATTCCAAGCTGTGCAGCTCAGGCATGATTGTTTTGAAACCCTGGGGTTAACCACACTGGCTAGAATTAGGCACAGCGTGCTCTGTGATGAAACACAGGCTGGTTTCTCCTTCCGTGTTCCTGCCCACGCCTTTCCTCAAGCTGGGTGCCCTCCTGGACCACCCTGAGCCCAGCCATGCTCATCTTTCTCCTGGGATGCTGCAGGCTCTGCAGGCACCATCCTGCTTTCAGCATCCTGCCCAGGCCCCAGACACAGCTCCACCTTTGTGCTCTTGCTTAAACCCTGGGCAAATCCATACTGACCTGGGGCACTGGGAATGAAGATGGGGACAAGCAGGTCTTAGAGGACTGAGCATACTCTACCAGATTCTCCTGCCATTCACCCACCAGCTCTGATCTGATTTAGCTGGAGCAGCCCAGGAGGATTATCACCCTCTGTAGCATCTCAGCTCCCTCTAGTTTGGCACCTCTGTACCTGCAGAGATGCTGTGGCTGCACCACTCCTGTCACCTCAGAGTCAACCTCTGGGACACTGTCACATCTCATCCCTGGGTGACAGCCAAGCTGAGGACTGGCCACTGTCTGAATGGAAAGTAATCCTAAACCAGCTCCTGAAAGGGAGAGAAGAGCCCCCAGATGGGGTTTCAGAGCTGGGTTATGCAGTGGGAAGGGGTGGGGGCTGCAGAGCGCGACCTCCACTCATCCATCAGCGAGGGCTGGGTCACCCAACATCCCCAGAGCCTTCTGGAGCCTTCCCGGGGCCTTCCCCTGCTCAGCTCCGCCTGAAGGGCGCGAGGGGTGGGGAGCCAGGATGACTCCGGTTTGCAGAGCAGAGTGTATAAACATCTCTGCAGTGCACAAGGGTCCTGGCAGGACTGCTCAGGGATCTCCTTTTGGCTGCCTTCACTAAAAATTTTCTTCCAGGGAAAGGACTCCCTCTGCCTGCTGGCGATGAGCTCGGGAGGAAGGGATTGCTGCAGCTGCGGTGCCGTAGCGGACAGCAGCCTGTAAATCTGTGCAGGGAGATGTTGTGCTTGCATAACCCCTGCTCCTGCGGCTCAGAGCATCCCTGCATCCCCCGGTCCTGACGCTCCCAGCATCCCTGCAGCCCCCGGGGCACCCCACGTCCTGTCTTGCACTTCATCTCCCACTGGGGAGGTGTTTGCCAGGACCCCCTGCTTGCATAGAAAAAATATAAATGAGACCTTTAAATCCCCCACGGTATCCTCTAGCCAGAGCCAGACACAGCTAAGTGCTGAACGATCCAGCGGGTACAAACATGGAGGCACTTCACGGTCATTAACTAATTAACAGTCAAAACAGCCTTATGAGACAGTCACATCAGTCCTGGCCAGAGCAGCTCATCCCAAAGCTGTGTAAGAGCCAGCCAGGCCAACGAGTACCCCCAGCCACAGCCTCCTCTGCAATCAAGGGGCTATTTTAAGCTGCAGCACCAGACTTATGAAAGGCTTGGACAGTCACCCTGTCCCTGACGAGCCTCAGGGCGTCCCCTCTGTGTCTCTCCAAGATAAATAATTTCCCATGTCCCAGCCTGCAGCAGGGAGCCACAAGGCTTGGGGGACTGGAGCACAGCCAGTCCCATGGCGGGGTCAGGTGCAAACGCCACTGCTGCTGCCACCCAGTCCCTTCTGCCACCTTGATGGCTGGGACATCATCCCTGGGTGGTGGGGAGTGCTGATTCATGAGCAAGAGGGAGAAGGTACATGAGAGCCACCTCTGCCAGCCTGGTTTGTGAAAGACTGTCCTTAGAACAGCTGGTGTGCACTGCGCAAGTGATCTGTGGTTGTGCTGTCTCCGAGCAAACATCCAACCCTTCTTTTGAGACATTTACTGCAGTTTCCTTCTATTGGCAAATCTAATCTTAAAAATTAAATTAGAATTTAATGAAAAAACCCACTCCAAGTTGTGCATCAGCAGTACAAGGTGACAGGGAACTGTTTTCACTTACATTCTTGCTAGAAACACTGACCTTTCTGTCCCTCTCGCAGGTGACCGGCGTGGGCAGTTTCACCAGCAGCTCGACCTCGGGCTCTCTGATTACTGTAACACCATCCCCAGCCCAGAGCCTGCTGTACAGCCCTCAAGCTGGGTCCTTCCAAGGGCTGGAGGAGGATGGGTTACACTTACAGTGCCAGGCAGACAGCGGGGAGGGACAGTGGCTCATCCAGAGAGAAATTTAGGGGATGAATGGATTGAGAGCAAGCCTGACGAGAAGGATGCTTTTAATGGCAGGGATGAGCTCTTTGAGCAGGATGGCACGAAGGGCACAAATTCCAGTAAAAGCAGGAGAGGGAATGCATCCACAGCTCTTCTGTCTCCTGTCTAAAGTCTGGCATGTTTCTAAACTAATTAATTAATGCATTGTCCATAATTTGCTATTGATCATGGCAGGTCAAGTTGGGAGCTTCCAGATCTACTGGATGGTAAAATCCAGGCCATCAGTGACTCAGATGGAGTGAACTATCCCTGGTATGGGAACACCACAGAAACCTGCACCATCGTGGGTCCCACCAAGAAGGAGTCCAAGTTCAACATCAGCATGAACGACAACTTCTACCCGAGCGTGACGTGGGCGGTGCCCGTCAGCGAGAGCAACGTGGCCAAGCTCACGAGCATCCACCGGGATCAGAGCTTCACCACCTGGCTGGTGGCAACCAACACGGCCACCAATGAGATGGTGACCTTGCAGACTATCAAATGGCGCATGAGGCTGGGCATCGAGGTGAACCCCAGCAGGCCCCTGGGGCAGCGTGCCAAGCTGCAGGAGCCCTCTGCTCAAGAGCAGCCCCAGGTCCTTAGCAAGAATGAGCCAATACCACCCAGTGCCCTTGTCAAACCCAATGCCAATGATGCTCAGGTACTCATGTGGAGGCCAAAGGATGGACCACCACTTGTGGTGATACCCCCAAAACATCGATAATACACACCTGGCGTCCCGGCACCGGAAGGGAGAAAACGAAACCCGAAGCAAAACAATCACTTAGGTATTAGGATACACACGTATAATCTGAGCAAAATCAAAATGCACTTTTTATTCATTCAACAAATGCAACCATTCTACCTTCTCCCATTGGGACGGATTTCACTGTGCTAAAGCTAAAGAGGAGACCTTGGACTGGGTCTGTCTCATCACTGGATTCCTAAGGGAAGAAACTAACACTGATGTCTATCCTATAGCTTTTTTTTTCTTCCCTACTTTAGTTCCCGTTTGAACTTCAGTCTCATTAGCTTGTCCAGAACTGCCCAGAACAATAAGAACATTTTATTTGGGATTTTAAGAATTATTTTTTTTTTCTTTTTGGTTGAGAACGAAACAAGGTCCTGGAGCAAAAAGTTGACTATTTAAGATAAGGTATTTTTTTTTAAGCTGTAAGGTTCTGAGTTGCAAATCCAAGTCATGCGGCCTTATGTAGACTTTGCTTTGCATTGCCAAACTTTTGCCTTAAAGCTATGTTTGAAAAAAACCAACAACAACACCGCCAGGCAGAATGTCCTTTCTACAGAATTTTGGAGAAAAAGTTTTGGAACAAGGAATAGATTGTCAGCATGGGCTGATGGATGAAAAGGGCATGAAATTGGAAGAAGCCAGAAAATCTTCCTCTTTTCAAAACCTGGAACAAGGAAGCACGGAAATAATCTCAGTTTCAAAGCAATGCAAATAACAAACCTGCTGTCGGGTGGCTCTTGAGGGGGAGCTCCCAGGCCATCTCCCTGCTTTGCAGGAGGGGTGGGAAGCTCCTCGTTGCTGTTCACCCGTGGTGATTGCAGCCTCCCGTTAGCAGTTTAATATGGAATAACCTCACAGCTGGAATTGTGGCCCTGGGAGTCAACACCAATGGGGGGGGATGTCCCACTGGGTTTGTCTTTAGGACACACAGTTGTTTTCCCAGCTAGCCCACAGTCCCACCTTCTCATGGGTAAGAGCCAAGGGCTCGTGTGCCTGCTGTTGTTGGGTGAAGCCCTGTTGCCCCATTTGCCCGTGAAATCCCAATGATGGTGCTGTACGAAGAGCAGGATGTAAAAAGGATCCTTCTGAGGCCACTGGAGACACACAGGTGTCAGTGAGGGCAGATCTTACCTACCGAGTCTACCCAGCAAGATCTGTAGGTCAGGAGCAGCCGCGTCTGGAAGTAACAGCACCCATTCCCGGCAAACACAGCAGCGACAGCTGTGGAAAACTCTTCCTTCTGGGGTAATGAATCACATTGGGATCAGTAGATAATTTTCTTGCCAATGACCTCACAATCTACCTGACTGTCAGGAATGAGGTACAGACAGGACCTTGACACCGTCCCTGTCTGTCATGGCACAAACATCCATTGTAGCAAAGGGTAATGCACGAGAAGGTGCAGGCAGGGCAACACCTGAGCCTTGGGTGTGGATCCTCAATGAGGAAAGAGCATTTGGAGGAGGAGGTGAAATCTGTAGGTTTTAATGAGGACCAGATGGCTTCTGAGATAACCAGATGCTCTTCTGCAGAGGAGGGTGAAGCAGAAGAGCCGTTTGAATGGGAGGGTTTGAAGGCAGAGGAAGTTCTGTGGTAGAGGTGGCATCTGGAGGCCAGGGCACAGGATGGGGAGTGGAGGATCTGCCCTGCTCCAGCACGTGGCCCGAGGCAGATCACTTCCCTCTGCAGCTCCTTCCCCCAGAAAACATTTCTTCCTCTGTTAACGACTTGCCTCAAGAGCTGGCGCTAAGGAGAGTTCTGCATGCCAGGTACAAGTCTGGCCCTGCTGAGCTGGTCTGAACAGGTCTCACAACCCCACACACGCTGCTCAAAAGGCTCTCCCCTTGGAGAGGCACCAATTAGCTGCTATTCCCATCCTCATCTTCCACACGGGACGTTACCAGCAAGAAATTCTCCTTCCTCACTTCCCCACAGCCACACCACCTCCTTTGGCAACAGGTTCAACATCAGCCCCTGCCCAGGGAACGCACGCCCAGAAGTTGTGTCCCCCACCAAGACAGCCTCAAACCAGCAAACAAGGATCCTGGGGCCCTGCAGCCATTCCCCTGTCTCCAGGGGAGCCCAACCTCCTCCATCCACCGGCTTTCAGAGATGCTCAGCCATGGAGCTGCTCCTTTCCACGGGCAGAGCTCCGAGGTGGAGGTCCAGCTTGCAAATGACTGGACTGGATCAAACCCAAATCCACGAGCCAAAGGGTGCCTAAATCTCGGCTTTGGGACTATAAAGGATGAAGCTAGGGAGACTTGGACTTGCACAGTCACTCTCTATGTTAAACTCCGTTTTCTTATCTGGATTCAGATCCAACTATAGCTCTACTGGCACAGCCCTTTGGGACTTGTCTGTATTTTCTCCGAGGCAATACATGCAGAAGAGGACAAATGGTGAGCTGTGGGTGAATAGCTGATCATGCTCTCATGCATCTCGGCTGCTGCTGAGTCCCATGGGTGGGAGCAGAAGGGGGATTTGTGTCTGGTATTCACTTTGTCTCCAGGTGCTGAGTACTTACAGTTCTCACTGATGTCAGCATGGGTCAAAGGAATTGGACCCAGTTGTCTTAATTAGCTGCACGAAGGAATTCCAAGGAAAGATTTCTTCTCAGTCACCAAAAACCACATTCAGGGAACACCTATGTCCTTTTCCACTTAGCTTTGTGTTGGACTTAGTCTCCCAGTGCATTAAGTAAATCTGGTTCCTCCTATTCCCTCTACCTGGTGGACTGGATACATCCATGCAATTTGATAGTAACCTCCTGGCTAATTTGTCCTGTTGCACTGAACGGACCCAGCTAAGCAGTAAATACAAAATTCAAATTTCATGTTGGGGTCGGCTTTGCATGGACTCCTCCCTTCCCAAAGAATGCCTTTATCCCGTGCCTAGGTCGGAAATGTGCCCCTTCACCTCCATTTGCATCACCAGACATGGCATAGAAAGTGATGCTGCCTCTTTTGAGATTTCATGCGTTGCGATTGAAAGTGATGTTTTTTCAATGCTGCTTCATTACAAAACTGATGGGGACAGATTGTCTATAACAGGAAGGATGGCTGGAAGTAACAGGGGCTCTAGACACCACTGTTGCTATGGCTGGTTACTGGCCATGTGGTTAGAACAGGGATTGACAGGGTCCCAGTGGGGACTTAAATGTCTGGGGACCCAGGGCAGAGTGGTAAATGAGCAGAGGTAAATCAAGCTTCTCCGGCAGCTTTTTGCAGAACCAGGAATACACAAAGGATACGCTGGGAAGGTGTTGGGGCACCGACACGGGATACACGGATGAGCGTGAGCGTGTCTCTGCCTCACCCTTCCCATCAGCGATGCTCTCAGCTCTTTATAGACCCGGATCCCCACAGGGGCTCAGAGTGCAGCCTGGCCATCCCCGTCAAAGCCCCGTCGTGGCCCAGGGTGGGAAGCAGCCCTGGCCCAGAGCCTCACCTGCACCCAGGGCCGGGCAGGGGCTGCCGAGCACAGCCAAGGCACCGAGCGGGCCGCGGACCTCGTGGCTCTCCTTCCCTACCCTTGACACCGAGATGAGCGTGGGAAGAGAGGGGCAGCCCCTCGGGGAGCCAGTGCAGACCCTCAGCAGCCCTGGGGAGGGGTAGAGACCTGCCGAGCCGGCGCCAGGCGGGGTCCAGCCCGGGGGGAAGGCGAGGGCACCGCCGTCCCTCCTGCCCTGGCTCCCGGCGCAGCAATAAGAATCGTCCTTGGTCTTGCAGAGATACTGTGAAAACAAAACCAAGATGTACCGAGTCTGGACACTTACAGAGATGTAAAAAACAAAACCCTGCTTTTATAACAGACAGAGAAATAAAGTGAAGTTTTCAAACGCGTCTGCCTGGAGTCGTTTGGGCGGTGGCTGTTTTTAAACGAATGGCTCTGCGCTCGCGTTTCGAGGCAGCGATAAGCACCCTATTTACCACCAGTTCTCCCTCCGTGTCAGCTCTTAGGCTGCAGCAGACAGACCCTGGAGGTTTATGGTAAAAACACCACCAACATCCTGCACTTTTCATCCGCAGGCTGCTGCGCATCTCGGGCGGCCGGAGCCGGGCCGGTCGGCGGCTCAACTTCCGCACATTTTGGTTTCCTGACGCCGTTTGCTTATTTAGCAAAAGCCGGGTCAGATGTTCGCTGAAAATACCACATCTGGAGAGCGGCAGCAGCGCAGAGCCCTGGGCAGAGGAGAGCGTGAAAGCTGCTGTAGTCCCTGACTGGTTTTCAAACACCACCTGTATTCATTCCATTATTCACTGCCCGCCCCCGAAAATTTTCACGTTTAGGTTTTGTTTGCTTTCCAGTAAAGAAAAGTGCTGACATGAGTTCTGGAGAGCGGGGGGTTCCTGGCCAAGCGGCCAGCACAGCTCCAGTACTGATCCCTTAAATCCACAGGGCCCCACTGGCACCTTCCAGCTCTGTGCTCCAGCTCCTCCTGCCACAGCCCGACCCCACATCCCGTCCCACCGGCTGTGCCCAAGCAAGACACAGGTTTCTCCTTTTGACATTTTTTTGCTCTTTCAGAAGTTCTGCTGCTCTCTGATCCAGCCGGCAAAGCAGCATCAAAGCTTCTCCAAAAAGCACCAGAGCAAAGACCTGCTCCGTCTGCTGTGGTACCAGTGCTGTGGCAGTGACACACACCCAAGTGCAGGAGGGGAAGAGGAGGAAGGAAACTCCCGGCTCGAGAAAAGGAATGTGCAGGGATGGAGCCTGAGCAGGGGAGAGGACAGATTCTGAGTGGGATTCCTTTCCACAGTGGAAACACTCCAGCCTCATCTGTTGATAGCAGGTTAAATTTGGATGCCCCAGTTTTGGAGGGAGGGAGGGGTGGCGAGGGGACACCAGCCAACTCACAGCTGCTTTGGTGAGATCCTGAAAAAGCCGAAAGCACCCGGTCACTTCTCTCTGCACAGGGACACTGGGAAAGCCCCTGCGAGGGATGAGAAGGACAGAGGGAAGGTCATGGGCTGCTGGAGCCCCGTTCTGGTGCTTCAGGTAACACCAATCCTTGACTGCAGCACATCTCAAACTTCACCTTTCTACAAGTTTTGTCCCTTGGCTTTGTAATTTTCTAACCTCAGTTTTAAGCAGACTGAGGCAACAGTTCCTTAATTTGAAGAAACCCTCTGACCTCCACAGTTCCTGCTTGAAACTCTGCAGGGACTTTCCTCTGCTGATGCAAATCAGGTTTTGTTCCCTATTTCTTCTCTCACATCTCCTTAAGCTGTTCATGCGCAGCAGCTGCAATACTCCTTTCATTCCTTCATGTTTTCAAGTTTTAAAGCAAAACATTTTTAGCAATGCCCTGAAGAACCTTGAAGCACCTATTAAAAATAAAATAAAAATACAGTGTCATGAGCTGACACCTGATTTTATAACAGAGCTCCTCAAAGAACCTGCATTGAGATTCCTAGGGCTGCCTTTAGTAACTTTTGTAAATTGGTCTCCACAAAGCTTTTGGTTACAGAGTCCCGGCAAAAAGGATTTCCTGGGGGGATGGTGAGGCCCTGGCACAGGGTACCCAGAGAAGCTGTGGCTGCCCCATCCCTGGAAGTGTCCAAGGCCAGGTTGGACGGGGCTTGGAGCAACCTGGGATCAGTGGAAGATGTCCCTGCGTGGCAGGGGGTGGAATGAGATGGGCTTTAAGGTCCCTTCCCCCCCAAACCATCCCATGATTCTATGAAGAACCCAAACATGGGAGAGCAGCACTGGAGTCAGGTCTGACTCAACCATGATTCATAACTTTGGGGTTGTCCCACATTTCCCTCTCACCTGAAGAGAGGTTCTATGAGGAGCCCTGAGTGAGAGCGACTGCAGCACCCTGCTCTGAGAGAGGGTGATGCAGGGGGGTTCACTGCTCCTGTCCATGCTGGGATGGGTCCGTGAGGAGGCAGGACTGCAGCCCAGGCTGGAGCAGCAGGAGTGGAGCCCCAGCACTTGGGCTTATCTCCTGTGCAGGGAACACACAAGTCCTGAAACAGGCACTGGCAGCACAGAGCCTGCATGAGATAAGGGCAGGCAGGGGAAGTCCTGGCTCTGCAGCAGGGACAGACACACGTTGGCAGAGAAGGAGCTTTGTGACCTACTGGGAGCTGCAGGAAAAGGAGGTGGGGATGGGGTGAGGTGAGGAATGTGCTGAGCGTGACCACAGAGCCCCTGGGGAGTTGAGCCCACGGACACAGGAGGTGTGCAGAGCTGGAAAATGTATCGACACATCCAAGCTCATCCCTGGGAGAGGAAGAGTCATGGGGTCACAAAGGTTGGAAAAGACCTCCAAGGTCACGGAATCCAACCTTTGATTAAACACTCCCATGTCAACTAAACCAGAGCACTGAGTGCCTGTTCTCCATGGCTGCAAGAGCCCAGAGCCTCGTGGCTGCGAGAGGGAGGACAGGGATGGACTCACTGCTGACTGAGGGCTGCTCATCCCTGTGAGCCACAGGCGCCTCTCCCCAGCCCCTGGGGCTCCACACGACATTTATCTAGGAACAAAACCTTCCCTGGCACTCCCAGACTTGCTCATGCCAAAGCCTCATGCAGGATTATTTTCCCTTGTAAGCAATGCTGGAAGCAATGCATGAGGGACACATGAAAACTAAGAAGGGATAAATAAAATGTCACTTCAGCCTCCGAGCCTGGACACGTACATGGCTGAGGGGAGAAGGGAGCTCTGCTCCACAATGCTGCCAGGGACAGAGACCAGTGCCCCGATTCCTGGGCAAAGGAGTGGCAGGAGAGGCAGTGCCACCACCTGCCTTCACCTTTCCACAGCCTTGCTCCCTGCTCCCAGCATCTGGAGCAAGGGAATGTTCCACACCACTTTTCCAACCTCCATCTCTCACAGGGATCCTACTCATCCCTGAGATTCATCCCTCCCACACCTGAGCACACCACGGCAGCTCCCGGTCAGGGCTGAGCAGCCCTTCCTGCGCAGGACGGTCGTGGCAGGAGCATGCTCTGGTTTCCCCCACAGAGCATCGCCAGGATTTTGGCCAGGGACACGTCAGCCCTGCCCCTGGCAGGAAGGTGGCCACGAGGGACAGGCAAGCCAAGGGATATAACCCAGCAGCACAGGATGAACTCCAGCTCTGCCATCCTGTCCCAGCTCGACAGCAGCAGGATGCCACCGGCGTTTGTCCTCTGGTCGCCTCCACACTGTGGCACAGAAGGGTCAAAGGAATGATGTCCTTCCCTTCCCAGGACACAGAACCAGACAGAGGGATACAGCCAAGACCATATTTTTAAATACCAAGCATTATACAGCAAAAACCTTTCGAACATGAGATTTAAGTAATTTTTTTTCTGCCTCTGTGACAAAGCTATGGTTTTGCCTTTTTTTTTTTTTCCCAGAAGAAGCTCTTTTCTTTGTTGCTCTTTTAGCCTTCAAGGAAGCAGAAATCCCTGTTTTGGTCTCCCCACAGGTTTGGGGAGATCCTCTCTGTGCCTGAGGCTCCCCTCTGCCCACCAGTGACACCATCCCTAGTGCTCTGCCATAGCAGAGCCCTGCCAGCACTCGGCTTCCCGCTGCCTTGAGGCCACAGCGTGGTCTCAGGGGAGGGGAAAGTATGTGTGCTTTCATTAGAAATAATTAAGACCTTGCCTTTGATAAAAGCCTTGGAAGATTTCTGCTCATACTGAAACAGCAGGAAAAAAGAGGCACAGCCACCTCAGCACAGGCAAGGCTCCTCCAGAACAGTGGAGTGAGGGCTGTTGGTTATCCAAGGATGAGCCAGCACGGACAAACCACTGAGTGAGACTCCAAGCCTGGTTACTCCTTGAATTCTTCCCCAGCACTGCCAAGACTGGGGGTTTCTGCATTAGCAGCTTTACTCTTTGGTGGATGTCCACCCACAGAGCACTGGACAGAGGCCTCACGATCAGAGGCCACTTAGCACAGGTGACACAGCCCGTGACAGCTTCTGGCAGCCACCAAGCCACTGCCACACGCACTTGCCAAGTCCTTGAGTCATCTAATGAAAATGCAGATTTTCCAAAGCCGACGCTGCTGGGTTTTGTGCGTATTCCTGTGGGCTTGTGGTCACGATCAGCCTCTCTGCGCTGCTCAGCTCCTCCAGCAGCTACTATGGAAACAGGGAGCAGCACCTGTTTCTCAAGGGCAGGTAGTTCAGGGGGTTGGGCTGGTTCAGCCAGGATTTGGGAAGCATTGCAAGAAAATGGGTGTTCAGTCTGGGTCTGGGATAATTCTAAAGGCACTTCACCTGCCAGGAGTTAAACAGGTACCAAGCAGCAGAGCAGGGACACCCCCAACTGCTCCCATCATTCCAAAAGAGGAACTTTAAATGGCTCAGCGTGCCAACACCACATTCTTACCAAGCCAATCTTCTCCATAGCAAGAGGCTTCTGAGCTATCTGGGGGAGCACAGCTGATATGGCCTCCGAGGAGGTGTCACATGCCACAGTGAGGGGAGATTAATGCAAAGAATTTAAGGTCAATGGTTTGGGCCAGCTGCTATTTATAAAGAGGAAGGAAAGCAGAACAGCAGTTTCACCTCTAGGCCTTAAGAAATGTCTTGTCAAGGAGAACACACTGGGAGGGGCACACCTTAATCCATCTTCAGCTTTTCTTCACCTCCAAACCAGCCAGTTTGGGAGTATTCTCTCCTCTGTCCCAGTGCTGTGGTCCCTGGATCACCAGAACTCTCCCTCTTCCACCAAAGGGACTGGGAGGTTAAACCCAAACCCCAACAGTGCTGCCTCTAACATGACCCAATGCACACCAGGGTCCGGAAATCCAGGGCATATGGAAAAGCCTTGGAGCCCATGGCCTTGCAAAGCCTCTTCACAGCTAAAACTAAGTCCTCCTTGTACACTGAATGTCCCACATTTCTTCATTTTTCAAGGAAACCTGTCCAACATCATTCCCAGGTGCAGAGACAGGAAGGACACCTGGCACAAGGTGGGACAGGAGTTAGGAAAACATTTTTTAGGCTGACTTGAAAAAAGCACTTTCTTCAGGAACTGTTGACAAATATAAGTAGTTTATAATGGATATGAAAACAAGAAGTTATCAGTTATTTACAATTCCCCAAAATGATCACATGCCCACCAAACCAGAAAATGTCACCTGTCGTCATATCATGGGATAGTAAAAAAAAGGAAAAAAAGAAACATTAGAATGTTTCTAGTGAAAACAGAAAAAGCAGAATTCCTCAAAACATCCTAAGAGGACCAAGAAGAAAAGCCCATCCAATCTGCATGTACTCAGCTAACACACGAGCTGCTATTTCAAATGTGTTATTCACAGAGCAACAAAACCTGATTACATCATCTGGAGGTTTCATGGAGGTCAGCTGCATCAAATAGAAAAAGTGTTTGGCCAGAACGCCTTTGGGGCATTCTTTACAACATTTGTTTAGCATGTTCGAGTATAAACACAGGAGAATTTCACAAATGATATTGACTAAAGCCAAAAGCTACAGGGGACAAAGCACAATCTCATCCCTGTCAGAAAAAAAATGTATCCAACAGTAGAATCCAAAAGCCAAAGCCAAAAAAAGCAAATCACTAATGCCTCTGGATGGAGGTCACATGTCTGCTTCCAGGGCCAGAAGTTTTCCCCAGAACCTGAGTTCCATTTTTTGAGTTCTGTAAGATTTACAGAAAGGTAAAAATAGGAGAGCTTTTACTTCCCACCTCTTTGCTGAATGTTACTGCCATGGGAACGTGCTCTGCACGCTGCCAGCTTCTTCCCAGATAATTTCCTATTTCTCCACTAAGCCTCTGGCTCACACATGACTCAGTTTTAGCGCTTCACTGAGATAAGCATGTGCCCCAGCCTAGACTTAAAATTAGCAGGGCAAACCTCAGCCCCTTCTTCAGAGCCTGGGATAATCAGGCATTCTATTAATGAAAAATGTGCTGGTTTATGTCAGCAACCAACTGGAGCTCCTCCCTTGTGTAGGCAAGGGATGGACAAGAGAAAGCTGAGCCCAGCACAGAGCTGGTAAGCCCAGCATACACCCATCTCCTCTTGATGCAGGGAGATAAACCCTTCCACCACAAAAAACATCAAGCCAGATAAAATAGTTTAATATAGAGCGAGAAGAAGTATTGCATAAAAATAAGCAAAATCTTTTTCTTAAAAAAAAAAGTCTGAGAACTCGTATTTAGAAGAAAAGCTGGTTGGGTATCGATCATGTGGGTGACTCATGAATGCAGGAGCTACAGGAAGAGTTCAGGATGTTCCTAGCTTCTCCATCCACTAAATCCAGAGGAAGATCTGTGGAGCAAGATAAAAAGAAAACCACAGCAATCAGTGCTAGAGCCTCCTTCCAGCAGCATTAATTCAGCAGATCTCTCAGTCAAACCTCCAGTCTCCCTAGTACCAGAAGCTTTTTATGAGAACTCACGAGTATTTCCAGCCTCTTTTACCTGAGCCTGCAGCAACACACACTGACTCGATATAATTGTGCTTATTCTAGAGCCTGCCATCTGCAGAGATCCACGCTCTCTCTATTTGACAGGGAAACAAAGTTTAAGAAACTTGCTGGAAGGGATCCAGCCAGGCAGAGGCAGAGCAGATGACAGAATTAACCTTTAACTGTAAATCATCATCTCACTTCAGCCACAAAAGTACCAATTTATTTCTTCATTCCTTGTTTCAACCTGATAAATGGAGCAGACTCCTGATTCACACACACAGCTTGAGCACGTACATCATGTCCTTGAGAGATGGAGAAGGAGCATGATCCAAGTGGAAATTCTCTCTTAAGAGACAGATAAACCTCACTGGAAAGCACACATCCAGAGCCTGGACTTGGAGCTCTGCAGTACCACCAAAATGGAAATCAGAACGAGTATTTAAATGCTATTTTCAGAGTTTGTTCTTGCAAACCATTCCACTCTTTATTCTGATTCAATTCTTATTTTTAATGAAGAGTTAAGACACAAAATGGTACTTACGTGTTAGGTGATCCAAAACCAAACCCTGAAAGAAAAGCAAGATAGAAAAATAGTTGGTAAAGGGGAAAATGAATGCGTAGGATTTGTAGTAAATGTCCCCTCCCACACACAGATTGAAAAATACTTCTTTCCTGCCTTAGGCCAGGAAAAAAGCGATGGGCAAACAATGGAAGTCAAATCTCCATCTAGAAGAGAAGTGACTTGCCTGGCTCCTAAGAGAGCTTGGCTTTCACTGCTCATCAGCCAGGTCATTCATTAGCAGCCCTGCAGACAATCTGCCTGTTTGTTCCTCTCTCTCTCTGAGTTGCTTTCTGGAGGTGGTTTGTGCTTAATGCAGGCCCCTGGTGTCAGGCAGCCACCACAGAACATGGCCTTGCACGGGCTCTGCTCTGAGCCCTGGCTAAATCACTGTGGCTTCACTGAATTGCAGCAGAAAAACATTTGGCTGTTGGTGTTTCAGTTCGATTTTGCAGTGCATATTACTCTGACACTGAGTACTTACACCACAGATACCCAAGCACATGGCACTGAAGAGATACTCCTTATTTCTCAATATTTGCCTTTGAGGAGAAAGAGCAACTCCACAAAAACAGGTGAAAAGCAATAATCTGAGGAGGTGTGCAGAGAAGAGTGATGTGCTGACATTGCACACAGCAGATCAGTGATGGTATTAGGAGCTGAAGGCTGAGAAGGTGCTACACCCCACCCTGCACCTCAGTTCTCCTGGACACGGTGCCTTCCCTACAGCACCACCAAGGACCAGGCAGATATTTGGCAGGGAGCTGAGGAGTCACACCCAATTTCCAGGGAAAACCAGAGACATGGGGGCTGTTAGGGTGATTATATTTTAGCCTCTCCTACCTCCTCCACCTGTCCCAAAAGCTGAGAATCCACTGCTTTGTGTGCCAAAGCCGCTGCCCTGCTGGGACAGGGAGCCAAACGTGGGGGTGTTTTGGTTTGCCAAGGTGCCAAACGACGCCGTGTTGTTACTGGTACCACCAAACCTGCAGGTTTTGAAGAGAAATTCTGAGTTTGCAAACATCTTCTCACTTACACTGGAAGTTTGTCCCCATACCCATGATAACTGTGCACTCCTTACATGAGGATACATCAAAAGGTGAGATCAGCTGATACGAATAATTGTTCATTTTGGAAAGAGATTTCCTGGTTTGGGAGAGACTATTGTACATAGAAAGGTCTGTTCAGCTCCCATTCTTGACACATGCTGGGCAGGAAGGCAAATATGTTCATGCTTACACAGGGTATGTTTTCAAGTGCTTGGAAATACCAACTCCAGCTATCAAATGGAACATTTTAATTCACCTCTGTGCGTGGTTTTCACCAAAAGTACAGCATCATTTCGTTTCACAAACAGGGCAGCAAACCGAGAATTGGTGTGAGCTGCTCAAAGCCAGAGCACAAAGCAGGGCCCAGATACAGAACCCAGATTCCCAAATTTCAGGGGGTACCTTCCCCACTGCCCACGCAACCATCAGCGAATTTCTCAATTCCTTTCTCTCCCCAGCCCATTTTGAACCACACAAGGTTCCAGTGTTTCCTTGAAGATCTGCACCTACCTGGCACTTCTCCCCGCCACCTCTAACTAATCACTTCCTAATTGCTTTTGGGGACTGAAATAAGAAACACTTTTATATATGGAAATGTGTCTTTCTCCACCCACTCTGTCCAACCAGGCAGCACAGAGCTCTCAGTGTGACACAACTAATAAGACCATGACATACAATATGCTTCTGTGCCCCCTCTACACTTCTCCCCATTCTGAATGTAAGAAATGCTCTCAAAAAACGACCCTCAAGTTTAAGTTAAACTGGAAAAAAGGCAGACACAACATTTCCAAATGACAAGCTCTGCTAAAGCTCTGCAAGTGAACAACAATCCTAAAACCCAGCAGCAGCCTGAGCAGAGCTGGACAAGTCACAGTGTGCCAGCTCTGCAAGGCTGTGCCTCACACAAGCTCCTGTCATTTCTCACTTAAAATACAACCTGACAGCACGTTAACCCACCTCTCCATCCATCCACATCTAGGAGACTTTTAAAAACCCAAAACACAAACCCACATCAAAAGCTATCTCTCCAGATAAAAGACAGCCCTTGTAGCAGTGTGACAAGCAATTCACCTGGTAAAGGACATCACCTCTCCTCTCCCAGCCACTGCCACGTGTGCACAATGCTTCCACAGACAGCAGTAGATACCAGGGGCAGTTCAGTGACTTTGCATCTCTGGCCCTGCTTTGGCTCCTCACCCCTGTACTTGCAGGCAGCACCAGCTCAGAACCACAAATGTGCTTTTCTCAGGAAAAGCAGAACAGGTTTTTTAGTTCTTTTTAAAAGGAAGCAAGATTGGGTGATGTGTTTAGAACAAGAGGTTTTAGAGTGCTCCATCTTCTCAGGAGCATGCCACAACACACAAATCCTGTCCATCTGGTGTAAGGAAGAAGAAGTGAAAATGGTGACAAGGAAACCTGTGGTTCAAACTGCTCCTTTTGGTTGCAACCAGGAGAGGCCTGTCATAAGGGCTGCACACAGTGTAAGTAAGAAACAGCTTAATATGGACAGATTTTCTTTGAGACATATAAAAGACATGACATGCAGTCATTGCCTAGTAACAATTTAATCCAACCTATCTTGCCCAGATTTCCAGTCCTTTTTTAAAGCTGCTGTGCAAAACACAATTGAGATGCACTTGAGGTTAGTTTATAAAAGCAAAACATTATTTGCCCACCAACAGTTGGAACTGCAGGCTCTGAAGTAGTGGTTTCTGACACCCCAGTCATTTATTGAGTGATGCAGATTTTTCAGAGTTGAAGCAGTATGAATCACAAGTATTTAAGTCAGCAGAATATTCTCAGGAACTTGGAGCTAATACAACACCATGTACTTGCAAGTGGCTTCTTTGGAATTGGGATTTTTAAAGTTTCACTTCAAGAGAAAGGCAGAAAGGAAGTCCTGCACAGATTCTACATTATACTGCAGAATTAAACTATTGCTCAACATTTTGTGGTGAGGTTTGGATTTTTGTAAAGCTGCCTGGGAATTCTGCACACTCTTTTAAAGTTCTAAAAATCAACATCCTCAGGGAACTCTGAAAATACCAGACTGAATTTGTACCTTTCTAGTAGAGAAAAAATTGTCAAAGCTTCCCACAAGTTAAGTCACTGAATTATCTTTCTTGAGTCTGCAGACTGCTTATGCAAGACCTCTTTTCCATCAACATGCTGCTTGTTCTGAATCCCATTTTATCTTTAAGCTCTCCATGTTGTCACAGAGCATATCAAGTCTCAGTACAAAATCCTGCAGCACAAAGGCTGGATGTTGGAACTGAACAAACTACCAGTTGATTTAAGCTACGTCATCCCTACAAACACATCCTTGTTTGTGGAGATTTAATTAAGCTGCCTGCATTTTCACCCTTTCCAAAGGGACTCCTCAATTTGCTGCACATTCTGGACAGCAGGAGCACCTGGCTGAAGCTTCCCCCAGCTCCAGGGTACCTGCCCACACCTCACACAGGGAATTAACAAGTCACACTTGTGGATGTCCCCCTGTGCCTTATGCAAAGGCAGCTCCTCCTGAAACCAGACAAAGAGACAAACACTTGTGAAATAAATAAACACCAAGACTGGGAAGACGTCTGGTTTCCTCTCCTCACTGGAAGTTTTTCTCTTTTGAATTGGCTCTGTGCAGTCTGACTGTAACTGCAGGACAGGAAGGAGTGCTGCTGGCTGCTAGCACAGTGCTGAAGAACTGCATTTGCTGCCGACTGCAGAAGCTGCTTGACGAGGTTTGGAATTTTTTATTTGCTGAACAAAGCGAGGAATAATGTGCTGTCTGCTCTGGTGCCAAGCACAGGCTTAGGGGGTACAGGAACAGGTAAAAACAATCAGTGAGGGATAAACATGAAGTGCTCTGGGAGCACAGGCTGTTACAAGTGCCTCATCCCACAGGTGAGAGAACAGCCTGAATTCTCATTAGCATCTCTAGCCCAAATGTAACCAGAGGATAAAGTGTCTGGACAGAGTCACAAATAACAATATTGTTATTTTCTTTGCTAGGCATAGTTTGTAGTCCTAGGTTTGCACTCATTAAATGCACACAGAGAAAATACCCCTGCATTTCCTCACACAGTTGCAAGCTGACATCTCTAAAGCTAAAGGTTCAACACAAGAGTATCAGCATTAAAATGATCCCACACATTACTTCCTTTGGGGTACAAGTTTTAGTTTTACACCTTAATTGTTTTTTTCTTTTAAACAAACAAACCAAGGACACTTTGAGCTGACCAATCAATGACTGAATATATTCGTTATGTTAAAGCAGAAGTAACCAAGCACAATCTTGTCATGCAAGAAGGTTGTTTTCCCTGGCTTACCCAAATCCTCCAGCGCTGGCTGCTGCTGTCCCCTCGCCGAACACTTTGCCTCCCGTTGAGCCCAGAGGGCTTGAAAAGGTTGGGGCTGAACCGAATGCTGGCACCCCTCCAAACCCAGGGGATCCCCCAAAAGTGGGAGGGCTGCCAAACACTGGAGCAGCACCGAAGCCACCTGAGCAAAACAGAGGCAAAAAAGGGGACAAGAACATCACATAAACGATAACGCAGAGAGAGAAAACAAAGAGCAGATTTCCAAGTAGATAATGGGGCCGTTCATCTTATCATATGGACACCAAAGTATTTATAGGATTAATTCCAGTCTGCAGGGTGTTTTATTGCAAAAGATACGGATAAGAAGTGCCTGAATGCATGAAAGAAAACTGCAACTGGCAAGTCTTCCCCATCTCTTAAGATCAGAGAGTAGAAGCAAACTTGGGTTTTAGGTGCTTCAGTGATGCAAAGATTCAGGAGGTAGGGGATGATCTAATCCTGGTTTAAGTGGTGGAAACTAAAATGGAAGGATTAAATGCCAGGTCAGTGGAAGTGCCTGCAGGGAATCAAGAACTTATGTCTGCTCTTGGCATTTTCTGTTCAGGGTTTAGCTGCCTCCTGCAGCTCTGAATGGATTTCTACCCAGATTATTTTATTCTATGTTCGTCTGCTGATATTATTGGCCCATTTCTAATTGACACTGTGGAACGTGAAGTCCTTCACCTGCTCTTTTATTTGACCAGGGATGAGGATAGGACACCACAGCACATTTTAATACCCAGGGTGAAATTCCAGTCCATGCCAAGGTAATGGATACTGTTTGGCTGTAAACACAAAAGGTCTGGAAAAAAAATAAATGCTAGGCCTGAATTATTTAAACACAGATCAGATATTTTGTTACCTCTATCTCTAGGAAGTTAAGAACATTTATCCCAGGGGCTGAAGCTTTGCTTGGCAAACACTCACTTTCACAATATTAACATGTTTCACTTTCCTTTTCCCACTATTTTTAAGTAGTGAAATGAGAATAAAAGAGGTTACAAAACCCAGGGTGAAGTTTGTAAAATAATATTCCAAGGAAGTATCTAAAATAGGAAAACTGTATTCAGTTCCATGTTCTGTACTCTCGATTGTACAGAACATAAGACCAGAACTAAATTACACAGCTCTCAGCTCTTAAATTGCAATGGGAATTTTTGAAATGAACACCTGAGCGTGTAGTTTACTGGATGCTGCATAAGAGAGAGTAATAATCTGCCTTAGACCCACCAGTTAAAGCTCCATTCAGTTATTTTTTATTTACTGTTCAGAGACAGTTCTTGTCCATGCACCGAGTCCAGGCTGTGGACAGCTAAGTGGCAGAACAGCAAGTATCTCCCAGACAATGTGGGTTGTCCCAGTGGGTGGATTCCCAAAGTACCTGCTTTGTTTGGACTGGAGAACCCAAAGCCTTGGGAGGCCACACTTCCACCACCGGAGCTGAAAGTGCCCGTAGGCTTCTGCTCTCCAAAGGAGGAGCTGCCAAATCCAAAAGTCTTTGCCCCGCTGTTCCCAAATAAGCTCGAAGAATCTGGGGAGATGAAGAATATTTATAAACAGCCAATACTCATAGCAGACTATGTTCTACACTGCACTTCATTAGCTGAAGCAGGAGAAGGGAAAATTACTTTTCTTTCCCCAGCCCCCAAGCACACACTGAACATCACACTGAAAACAACACAGGGAGAAGCCAAGGTTTCCTTTATTCCTACGGGACTTTGTAGTTCCACCAAGATCCATTCTGCATCTGATGGACCAGTAGCAACCCTTTATTGCTGCAATCTAGTAAATCACCAGGAGGGATGATTTGTTTAGATGCATCCTGTGCCCCAGTCAGTAAAAGACAATTCCTCAAGTGAGAAATGCCAGCAGCTACAGTCTCTCCAGACAACACAAATATCAGCAAACCACAAATTAAAGATTCTCAGCTGTTTTGGCAATGCTCAGTATTTCTACACAAGATTATCTAACAGGACCTTAAAGTAGGAGCCAAACTTTTCCAGCCTTACTGAGAAATTAACTCATTTTTTCACCCTTCATAAGCCTACAGGGAGTTTTTGCATCTAGAGGCAGGACACAGAACAACCAAAGCTTTTCTATGGTGAACCATCTGTTTTGTTTCATCACAAAACCCAGAACTGCATTAAATGATTAAATTAGCAAGGTTAGAAAACTGACCTCAACCATTAATCCCAATGGATCATTAAAGATGTAATAAAATAAATGGATTTTCTGTCTTAAGGCTTGAAGTGCTACTTCTAACCACTTGCAGCACTAATTTTAAAGCTTTCCTTTGTTTCCCAACTTTCATGCTTAGCCACTGCTTCCCCTTCTTTGTGCTTTCTATCTATCCATATGTCACAGCAAATTTTGATGAAGTATGCTGCATGTGCTGCATAATGATATTAATTTTTTGGCAGAGGGTAACAAAAATTCTATACCTCACATATTATTACACCTCACATATTGATTCTTGGCAATTTTTACAGTCTTAGGGCAACGAGAGAGGATTAAAGCTTTCTAACTTCCAACCAAGTTGGAGGCAGAAACTCAATGACAAGAATTTGGAGTATTCCATTTTAATGAAGGACTTGGCCAAGAATTCTCTACAGAATATAGATGTTATTCACTCTTCTTGCATCTGCTTGTTTATTTCAATGGCTTCCCTACTTGTTTTCCATAAACCTAGAAGAAAAATTCTGGATTACACATTACACATACTCTGGGTTACCCCCCCAAAGCCTTTCATATTAACACAGAATTTACTCAAAAACAATTAGCAGCAGAAAATCAGATGGGATCACAAAAGCAGATGGAAATCACATTTTGTATTCTTGTTCAATTCACTTACTCTGGGAAGCTGCAGATCCAAATCCTCCACTGGAGGAACTGAAGGGATTCTTATTGGCTGCATCCTGACTTGGCTTTCCTCCTAAACCACTGAAGAAGCCTCCACCTCTCCCACCACTTCCAGCTCCAAACAAGCCTGCACTGGAAGAAGATGGCTGCTAGAACACAAAAAGGACAAGAAAGGGATTTAAGCAAAGTCAAAGCAGCATGTGTTCCCCCCAAGGCTGCTCTGCCTGGGCTGTTTCTCTGGATGTCTGAAGGAGCTGACAAACCAGCCAGAAATCACCTTCCAAAATGGAACACCATGAAATTTTATTTAAGTCTGTCTTAAATCTTGTCCACAGCACAGAATAATGCCTTTGAGACTTGCCCTACACTTGCCCTACTTTCCACTTAGCATGGAATCAAGGCAGGAGACTTACTGCATCTGTCTTATCTTGCATGTGATAAAATATTTGTCTCCATACCCCCTGGAGTACTCATGCTCATGTGGTGCTCACCACAACAGCAAATATCTCCAGTACAGACTGGGACACATTTTATTAAACACATCAAATTGTATTTTTAAAAATATATCAGAAATAGGGAACCCTGACCAAGTCCCCCACATATAACAGCCCTTTGTTTCTACAAAAAGCCATAAATACTTGCCTGGCCAAAGACAGTGCCTCCAGTATTTGCTGCTTGCCCAAACACAGAACCTGTGTTACTAGAACCAAAACCTAGAAGAAAAAAAGAAAAATTAACCACAAGAACTATTATTAGAGTGTAAGACATTCAGGGAGGTGACACTAGACCAGGACAGGAAAAGGACAGCTCTTCCATGCCAGAACACAGGGATATGAATGATGTTACCAAACCTATCTAGGCTGGACAAATACAAAGCATGTGCCAACACACAAATAATAAGTGACATTGGAAGTTTATTTGAAAATCATTCTCATTCTCTCTTCAGCCAACTTAAAAACAGACAATAGAAGGCCGTTTCACGTGTGGGATTGTTGCTAACACTAAGAGAATTGGATTCCTGTTAACATGGCTACAATAATACTGCAAGTCGTGCACAAGCACTGGAGCATTCTGATTGTCCTTGTGTAAAGAGAATCTGAGTTTTGTTACCTGAGGACTCCTGTTAAAGATAATGAAATGTTTTGACTAAAAAAAGAACTCCCCTTTCCATTTCCCAGTTCACTTAAATGTGCCTTTTGTAATAAAACTTGCATTTCTATAATTAGGAACACCTTTCTTGAGCAGAGTTCACTTCCCCCAATTTAACTATTCTCTGCTACTGTAGTTAAAATGAGCAAGAAGTTGCCTGCGGTGCCATAATTTTTAATTAACTGAACCTAATTAGTTTTTCTTCCTTGGAAATACATGCTCTCTATTATTACTATGTACTTGTCACTTTTCCCTGGGAGCTCTCTGAAGATTGTACAGAGAAACCTTTGGAAAAACCTCAACAATATACTGAGCATGTGGAGAACAAAAAGGGACTGACCAAGGAGGTTTGGTCCGTGCAAGAATCCAATTTAACTGTGTGGACAGGTAGCTGATGCTCATGTTACTGTCATATTTAATTTTGAACTGTTTCCAAATGCAGCAGCAGATTTAACAGGTTATTCCCTGCAAATCCATCACTTTGAGGGTTTAAATTATTTTTGGCCATTCTATCTGATGACATGGTATTACACCTGGCTGTACAGCCACTGTTGCACGTGTTCAGTACAGGCCACTGAAGGAAGTGTTGCATCTGTATTTATTCATTGCCTTGGTTATGGTCTCAGAGCTGCTCTGCCCCTTTGGTGCAACCATTTACAACATTTCCAGTTACTGTGCAACAGGCAGGACAATATGTAATGCAAAATTAAATCAAGGTAGACTTGTAAGTATAAAACAAAGGCAGGATTGGATGACAAGGCTACATTCAGAGGCCTGCTGATGAACAGTGAAGCAGAGCAAAAGCTGCTTTGGTCTCCAGTGCTGCAGCTCTTGTTCTTACTAATTCAAAACAAAACAAAACCAAACCAAAAAAATGAAAACCATCAGGTGCCATAGAGGAAAAAAAGGCAATAATCCCATCCTGCTTTCCCCAGTGATGCACTCCAAGCCAGACAGTGCCACTGGGACAGCGCCCTGCTCTTACCTGAGGCCTGGCAGAAGCTGAACCCAGCAGAGGACGTGGTGGTGGTGACAGCAGCGGTGCCACCGAACACAGATGCCCCTTGCCCAAAGCCAGTGCTCTGCCCAAACACAGGAGGGCTGCTCTGCCCAAAGAGCACCCCGCCCGTGCTGGCTGGCTGGCCGAAGGAGAAGGAGCTGGCGCTGTTGGTGCTGGCTGGGGCTCCAAAAACATTCCCACTGCTTGAGGCTGCTGTGGAAGCTGCTGGCTGGCCAAAGGCTGGCATTGTCCCAAACCCAGAGTGGCTGAAGGTAAAGCCACTTGAAGAACTGCTTGCAGGTTGCCCAAAGATTGGTGCTTGCCCAAAGGCTGGCTGGCCAAAGCCCCCTGTCGTGGTGGTGCCAAAAGCAGAAGTACCAAAGCCTGAGGTGGCAGCCTGGGTGGTGGCAGTGGCTGTGGACAGAGTGCTGGTGGTGAGCTGCCCGAATGGAGAGGATGCTGTGGTACCTGCTGGGAGCTGTCCAAAAACAGGTGGTGTGGAAGGAGTGGCAGCTGTTTCCCCAGCAGGCTGGGTAAATGCTGAGCCAGAAGAGCTGGAACTTGGTGGCTGAGAGAACACCGAGGAGCCTGCAGAAGTGGGAGGAAACACAGAGGCACCAACAGCTGGACTCTGCACACCTGTAGTAACATCAGAGGTAGCAGCCAGAGCACTTGTGGCTTCTGCAGCAGAGGCAACACTTGCTGTGGAGGTTGTTGCTGAGACATTCTGATCTGGTGGGGCGGCTGCAGAGACAGCAGGAGGCACCAGGGCCTTCAGATCGCTGGTGGAGGTGGGAGCAGCCACGGGGTCAGGGGGAGGTGGTGCCACTGTGGTCCCAGAGCCCTCTGGGACGGAGTCCCCAGCTGTGGCCTGGGGTAAGGTGGGTTCTTTAAGTGGCTCTGAGAGCTGTGCCTGAGGCTGTGGCACTGGAGGTGAAGACCCAGCTGCTACGGCTTCATTTTCAGATGGTTTTTCTGACCCAGGTGGTAATTTGGCATCCCCTGCAGACTTACTGGAAGTTGCAGCAGGGACAGCAGTTTGTGATGAACTTGAGAAACCTCCAAACGAGAGGGACGTTGAAGCAGGGAGAGTAGAAGGGGTAGAGGTGGATGTGCTCATACTGTTTGCTTGCTGAATACCAAATGAAAAGGCAGGTTTGTTGCCACCAGAACCTCCAAGATTAAACACCCCAGAAGACCCTGTGTTGGTTAACTGGACATTGCCAAAGAGACTGCCTGTGGCACTAGTGCTGATGGACAGGGATGCTGTGCCAGCTGATGTGACTGACGTTGAAGCAGCTTCTCCAGCTTTTCCTAATGCCAGGGGAGCAGCAAAATTAAACCCAGAAGGTATCGTAGACACTTTAGTTGACTGTGTTCCTGCAACACTGGTAGATGGTGCTTTAGTGGTGGTCTTGGCATTATCATCTACTTGACCAACCCGTAGTCCTGAGAAGCTCCCAAGAGTTTCCCCAGCTAGACTGCCCTGAAACAAGTGATCTCCTGGTTTGGATGGAGTAATATCCAACTTGCCAGAGGTTGTGGGGGGAGCAGAAGATGTTGCAGCAGCTTTGTTTGACTGGGTGCCATCTGCTGAGGAGCTACCTCCTACTACACCTCCTGGAGCACCTGCTGACTTGTGGGACCCAAAAGCAAAGGAGGCCTCGGGAATTGTTCCAAGTTTGGAACTCCCAGCAAACAGAAATGAATCCGGCTGGGCAGACTCTTTTGCAGGGGCTGTCAGTGAGAGAGACAGAAGTAACAAATCAAGTTAGGGTATGCAAAGCTCATTTATCATTCTTAGAATAATGGTCTGGTTTAGTGCTTCACAGACTGTCAGTGCTCTTGCCTCAAAGCTATAAAGCCTCTGTCCATCAGGTGACTGCAACCTTCACATCCATTCAGGACACAACAGTGACACCTGAAGCCTTTATGGCCAGGGTGGCAGCAACAAACACTGTTACTGTCACATCATAGCCTCCACTTAAGCATCCTTCTCTTTAAGTAGAGACAACTCCAGCCTTTGGCTCCTATTTCTTTTTCAGCAGTTTGATAAAAACATAAAAGACCTGGTTATTACAGATAATTTTCTATTGACACCACTTTCACCCCTTCTTACTTGGTTCAGGTAAAAAATTCCTGACATTTACTACAGCACTTTGCTTTTAAACCAATGGCTCAGAACAGTTTAGGTCATAAAAATACTTTCTGGCACTTGAAGAGTCTTCTACAAAATCAAATCTTTCTTAACAAATTCAGCTATTTATAGACCACCAACCAGTTTCTATACAGCCTGTTTTCAGCTCTGAAAAACTAGAGAAAAACTCTCAAATGTAATTGCCAAAGCAGCTCCACTTCTAACATAAACTCTGTACAACAGTGGGAAACTGTTGAAGTTTTAAGGGAGTCTGGGCTAGTTTTATTTAATGTACTATCATTTCATTTCTGAGCACCAAACACAAATTCTGACTTGAAAACACCACATTGGTGTTTGGGCAAAATATAGGAAATCTGCATGGAGATCAAACAACAAAGAGCAAAATCTTCTTAGCAGAGCTGGTATTATCCTTATGTTTTCCCCTATATTAAGTAACTGACACTCAATAATGCAGCTTTTTTTTTCCTCCTGAGGCCCTGAAATTACATTCTGTAGTTCTTCCACCACCAGTTACAAGGGTGCTCCTACCAGTTCACAGAGCAGTGTGAAGTACCTGCCCTCACACAGTGCTGTGGTTTACAAGTCTGTCTCCTGCACCTCCCACTCCTGCTTTATCTGTGTTATTTACCTAAGCTTTTATGTTAATCTTCAAATTTTAAACCTAGTTCATTCTCTCTGCTTAACAACAAGAGTATCAGTAGCATTAACGTGGCTGTGGTGGTCTAAGGATAGAAACAAGCCAAGATTTGTATGAAGAGGTGCTATCTTTTATCAGAGGAACCAATAACACTGGGAGCAAATTTTTGACAATATGACCTCATCTGCAAGACTGAAATTAAAGGCAGAAAGCTTCAAAACTATTACAAAGCAGATTTTATCAGTTCCTTCTTACCAGACTGGGCAAATAGGATCTACCTATGACATGGAAAGGCAGCCACTATTGTCATTTCAATTTTAGAAGCAACACAAAGCCATTCCAAGCATTTCCCTCTGATTACTAAATGCTCACTGGATGACAGTTCTGTGTCAGTCCACCTCAGCAACTTTAAATCTACAGATTAAAGACAGCAGAGAAAATTACTACAGATGTTACCCTTTACCCTCTAAATAAACGAAATGTTCCTGGCAACAAATATTTTGCTTACTCTTAATTGAAAGGTGGGTGGCCCGGATTTCTGTGTATTACAGGGCAGAACCCAGCATATGTATGAAATGTTACTGCAATTTTAGTAATAAAACTGCAACACAGAACAAGAACCACACAAATTAGGAAGAGTAAACATTCTCTCAGAAGGGAAGAGATGCTGTTTGTACCCTCTCCCAAACTAACCTTGTGAGGGAGCAAGGCTGGGCAGTGTCTGTGATGAAGCAGCTGATGTGACACCACTAAAATTAAATACAGACCTAGGAGGAAAGAGGAGAAAGGGAAAGAGTGACTTAGCTCAAAGTGTTGAAACTTCCAACCATATGATGAGCACAACTCTGAGACTCAGACTTGCACAAAGCCAGGCACACAGGCAGTTTCTCCAAGGACTAAACAGGAAGAGAGAAGCACACACACACACACATAGACACACAGTGCTCCATTTGTTTCCTCTCTAAAAAGGCTTCTAGAGGGTTAAAGAGAGTCAGAGCTCAAAGTTCTTTTGACCACCCCTTATCCTCCCATGTTCTTTCCTTTCTGCTGTGTATTTCTTCCCCATGCAGCTCTATCACTGAACACCATGCACCAAAACCTGATGGACTTGGGGAGACTGGTGAGAGGAAAAACCACAGGGGCAACTAGAGTTTAAAAGGGCTAAAAGGGAAGAGTCAGTGCATGTGCAGAAGGGAATAACTGAATACTACCATCCACCAAAAAGGAGATCACTCACAGCAAGACAGAAATGAAAAGTTATCATTACTATTTTACACTAACAATATTTTGTCTTGCAAAAGTACTACGATCTTTCATTATGAGTCTTGCAGAGATCTTCATTCCCTGGGGCTTTTTAAGCTTTCTCTGATTCTCAAAGACCAGCTGCTGATACAGAAGTCAGGCCATGGGACTAAGACATCACTGACAACAGCACTGTATTTAGCATATGGTTTACACACTGAGGCACTGCACATGGGACAAAGGCAGGGTTGTTTGCTTTTTGAATCTGAATTTCCATCACTCAAAAGGATTCTTTTAGCCCTCTTAAGAGCCAAGCAAGGCATTTGGGTAGCATCCACTTAACAAACGTGCAGAGAAATGGGTAAGACTGAAAGAAACCAGCCATTTGAAAGTGCGTGTGTTCTGAAATTCTTAATGTTGCCACTTCATAGAGAAATTCACTTGAGTGTTAGAGCAGTAAACATGCAGAATTTCAAACAATCATTCCTAAGGTATTATCCCTCTCCCCTAAACATAAGATATAATCAAATAATTATTTTTGCCATCCCTGAAATAACATTCCATAAGAGAGATTTCAGAGTAACTGTATGTTCATAACATGTGCCTTGCTTTGTGTTATTGTTATGTAACAGATATCACCAGATGGCTTGGGGCCCCTCTTGTCACCTTCATGAACTGATTACTTTTCAAGCCAAAACACAAAATTTGTTCTGCTGTATTAAAGTATTCAGGGGGTGTAACCATCAGTACATATTTTAAGTCATAACTGGGAACTTGTTCCAACAGTCCACTGTAAACAAACCCCAAAAGCAAGCCAGTCATCCTTTACTCTTGATTAGTTATCTCAAAGCAACATGATATTGTGTCAAAGTCTCACAGACCTTCAGACCTCACTCAGGCTTCCACAAACAAAGTCTTCAAAGGACTCTGGTACAACCCCTGCCCTCCCAGTCTAACATCTGCAGGTGCCATTTTACAGTATTGCACAGCCTGTAGGCAACACCTGCTGTAACAGCCAATACTCATATTTAATGTCAACTACAAAGAAATCTTAATGTTCATACAGACCCCGCAGAAGAAAACGAGAACGTTTTGTTAGGCTGTGAAGTTGTTGCTTGTACTGATGTCACAGTAGAAGAAACAGCTGTAACTGTTTTTACTGTCCCTTGTCCTGTAAGTTACAAGAACAACAAATAAATATGCTTTTAAAAGATATCTACAAATAAAAAAAAAAAACCCAAAGCATGCTGTCATCCATTTATCAGAAAATGAGGGATTAGCTTGCACACACAGTCTGTAATTTAATAAATTTCAAATGAAAAGGAAGTGCTATCAAATTCAGGAGCTGCCATCTTCAATAAACCAAAATTTAAGAAGCATTTGGCAAGTCAAATATAATTCCTAGCTATTTTTACTGCTTCTTACCCCTGGCTAAGAGGCAACCTACATGCACGGATTAAAGGCAAAAGACCAACAGAGATGGATTTCAGACATTTATGCAAGAGGCTTATAAAACCATGTCCAATGCAAGCATTATTATCTAATACACATTAAAAATCAATTGCTTCCTTCCCCATATGTTTTCTCTTTCCCTGTTAAGTTGTAAACTGAGCATTCCTTTCTTTAGAAACTTCCCAGCTCTATGAGACTGATCACTGTGTCTGAACTGGCTCTGAAGTTGGTCCTGCAGCTCAATGCTCAATAGATCCTGCACAGGACTCAGTTCACTTCAAGCTTGTTCAGGTATTCTATAATGCTGTGTGCCTAGAAATCAAATCAGCACATTTAAAATGTTTAAAACCAGCACACTTTTCATGTTTTAAAAACAAAAGAGCTGCTTTTAATTTGCTGTCAAATCGCAGTAGCCTTGTGGAAGATGTGCTTTCAGCATTTCCTGATAAGAGTTACAAGTCCTGAGTCCACTCTGAACAAGGAATTGTGTCACTGAATTCTAGATGCAGGAACAGAAGGAACACAGAGAGTACAGAAAACAACTCTCCTGCACTTCTGTACCTTCGCTTTTCAAATTCTCCCCCTCAAGACTGGCACAGCAACCTCTCAGTGGAGGCAAATCTTTTTTCCTCAGTATCCTCATTCTCTGACTGTACACCCTGACACGTGGCAAGAGACATCCAGGCCTTATTTCCATCTCCACTAAAGACAACTTACCTGAGACCTTGTTGCCAGACGATGCTGGACCAGCTGTGGATGCCATAGGAGAGGGAGCACACACAGAGGAAGGTGGAGCCTGGCCCTTCATCGAGCTTGTCAGAGGTGTCTAAAAACACAGCACCACTTCAGGTCAGTGCAGTCTGTCCATTAACAAAGGGCCTTCTGACACTGGATTGGTATTATTAATGTCATGCAGTGACTTAAGAATAAAATAGAGGTAGGTGGTCGAAGCACTCAGAAGAGATCTGCAATCTTGGGCTCATTATGTCTCGACACTTAAATATAGGGTCAGTCCTCAACCTTTTCAACAGGTCAGCAAGACTCCATGGGCAGCAGCTCAATGATTCCAGAGAACAAAGACTGCTGCATTGGTTTTTTGAAGCACACATAGAAAACCCAGCAGCTTGTCAACCATTAAGCAATGTTCTCAGTAGAATAACAGGGTAACTAAAGAACTCTTTTCCTTGATTGCCTATCACTTTTATTCTTTTAGTGTGAAATTTAGCTGTATCTACCTAATACAGCTTCCTTTGCTCTTAGCTGCAACCCTCACTGCAGCAAGGCTGGGGCCATTAGAAAGCTGCATGTCTCCAGAAGTGAGAAAAGGCAAGACATAACATAGATATGTCTAGCATCACACTGCTGAGGTCACAGATACAGAAATGGTTTGTCAAGAATGGAGGCCAAGCTATGAAAATTAAACCCCCAAACTCTGCTGAACATGCCCAGGTAGAGTGTTCCACAAGGAAAGGGTTCTATATCAAGATACCTGTTTAGCTTGATTTGTAGCAACAGTTGCCAAAACTTGATGGACCGCCTGGGCTGCAGAGTGAGGCACAGATGATCTTAAAAAGAAGAATTAAACAATGATATATGAATAACTAGTCTGAAAGAGGATTTCCTCTCCTCTCAAAAAGCGCAGCTTCCAGAAGCCTTGAACAACAGCCGCTATTAAAGATTCCACACACAACTCCAAAGGAACAAATCTGATTAGAGAATAAACCTCTTAAATGAATCAGCCACATTTAACAAAGGAAGTCTGTAAATGTGTTTAAACCTCTAGACTTAAACGATCAAGTCTTCTCTAGACACTCTTGTCTCTGAAGAGAGTCAGGGCTTTCTATTTTACAGGGAGCTGATGAAAAATCAGCAGGTAAGGGGATTACAATTTTATGCCTAGTGGATAACAAATTTAAGCAGCTTCCTTTATAATGTGGAGTCCAGACATGTACATGCAATGCTTAGAAATGCTGAGTAAGGAGACAAAGTTGGGAGGGGGTGGAGGGAGCATTTCCTGTCTTTGAAGTATACTATAAACATTGACAAAGTCATGGCATGAACTATGATAAAATTAACCTGTATTCTACATTATAGGTTTGGTATTTTTGACCATGAAATAAAAACCCCCAGACAACTGCTGCAGAATGGCAGCATCTCATGGGGTGCAGCATCTGCCCTTGGCACTGTGGGGCATTAACACACCAAATCACTGCCACTTGGGAACAGCCAACCAGTTTTAGCATCTCCTCAAGTCTGTGGCCCACCAGGTTGAGAAGCTTCACTGGACAATACCAGAAGATTTCAGAAGCTTAAATTCAAGCGTGATTGCATTCTCCTGGTGGCAAAGCCCAACTTTCTTACCCAGGCAGGTGCTCTCCATCTTGACAGAGACAGGAAGTTCCCTAAGGCAATAACAATCTCTGGCTGAGGCTGCAAATCCCAGACTGTGAGCAAATTTGGGCATCCAAAGTTGCCTGCCTCCTAAGCATGAGGATTCCCAAACTGCATTTACTGTTTGGCCAACTGCAGGCCAATTCACAGCACTTGTCTACCATATTCCAAAGGAAGAGGATACATACATGCAACATTTTGCATGGCCATTTGGTCTTGCATAAGGTTTTGTGCCTTAAACAGCTTTGCTTTACTAGAAAGTCCTTCCTTCCTTCTAGCAAGGAGTATTCCCTCTCTACATTGCATGGCCTGGATCTGCCCTCTGCCCAAAGCAGAAGTACAGCAAACAATGAAAACTTCAAGATTAACACTGGAAAAAGTTGGTGTTGGGATGGTGCTGCTGTAGATTTCAAGTTTATACCGAACAAAGAAGAAAACAACAAAAAGTCTGTGAAATTCATGAGAGGGTGGGACTTGATCTCAACATCACTTGACAGTGCTGTGAAAATGCTGGGTTTGACTTCAGTTGTGGAGAAAGTTTTCAGTGAAAAAAAAAAAAAACCCTATGTATTAGTTGGTAGACTGGGACCACCAACACACCCAGTCACAGGCCATTGAACAACTGGTAACAACTGAAAAATCATTCCTGCTTAACAACCGAAGAGTGTGCTGTGGCAGCAAAAGGGAGCCAGGATGTCTGAAGTAGCAAAAACTGGTGAATTAACTTTGCTGGGTGAATGCTCTTCATTTTAGTGCTGAATCTGACTGGCAAGCATGGTTCATTTGGGTAGAATTTTTAGAAAGTACATTTTTATGAGGTCAGCTATAAAGTAAGGCACAAGAAAGCCTCCAAGATATCAAGCTAGCTGGTGCTCTATAAATTAGAGAGATCAATCAATACTGCCAGCCTAAAACTACTTGAAAGTAAGACAGGTCTTTAACTACAGTTCAAGTGAAAACCAATCTCATTACATATTGCTCACTCACAACCTTCTCCATGCACAGCCAGTACTTTCTACTTTTTTCATCATAGTTCTGATGAAACTGAGGGCAGAAAACTCTTCCTGGTCACAAGACTACTTTTAGCCAAAAAATTCCCACGTAGAGCTGTCCACAAATTTAACTTTCAAAAGATGTAGCAATTCCCCTCCCCATCCCCGTTTATCACTTTTAAGAAGAAATAAAATAGCAAAACGTGCACAATTGTTCCACAATTAAAATGCAAAAGAAACCATGAAGTAAATGTCAAGGTGAGCAGTTGAGTACCACTACTGTGAGACTGCTCCCTTTTCGTAAAGCTGCATCAAAGGAATTTCACCTTTTTTCTTTGACAGTGAAGAGTACACACAAATGTGTGAAAGCCAGTCGTGATGCAACAACAGCAGTTGTTCCAGGAGCTGCATGAACAGCTCACAGTTATATGGATAAAGCATTTCCAACTCCATATGAACTTATAATCAGAGGTACACGGTGAATTTATCCCTCTTCATGCAGTAAGCCCAACTTTGCACAAACTTTTCAGTAGTGCCCTTGCCTCCCCAGCCCAGAACTGGCCATGCACTGCCCTGGTCTTAAGCAACAGCAGGAACTTCACGAAAAGACAGTTTCAAGGTCATTACAACAACAGGGAAAAGGCCTAGTCCTAGGCTGGTGACAGAGCCTGGTGATAAGACAGAAATGTCTGGAATGAGCTGAGCCGGCTGTTGTCTGCAGGATGCAGAGTAGGGATGCCAAGTGTTAGAGCTAATTCACAAGAAATGGTAACAAATTCAAGGTTAAATACCAGAAGTCAACATTCATAGTTTACTCATGAGGAAGAGCCTTGCAGCTTGGTAGTGTTCCAAAGTGACTGACCCCTAGTGACACCCAACCCTTCAGTCAAAATTCTGATGTCAAAACATTTGAGACAAGTTTCCAGAAAAGCAAGAGCACAGTTCTCCCTCCCTCAGGGGGTGAATCTGGGAACAGACAGAAGAGGCGTAACTCCAGAGAAGGTTTTCTCTGCAAAGGATGACAAAGTAGAAGGAAAACATCTGGACAGCCTAAAGTCACAGACCACAGTCAGTGACAGAGAGCTTCACTTCCCTCACTGAAAGAGGTAGAACAGAGGGAGTGATTGGAGAGATACCAGGTCCAAATTTCGTATTAGCAGTAAAACCACTGAAGCCCAAAAGGAGAGGATGCACATAAATGCATTTCACAGACAAATGGAGAAGGAGGTTAATACTGGTCTCGTCATTTGCTCAGGACAAGACATTAGCAAACCCTTAAATGACCTGGAAAGAGCTTTCTTTCTTTAAATCCACAAACCCAATACTCTTCTGTAAATGCACTCACTTTAGGTCTTACACAGCCACACTCAGTAAAACACTGCTACTGCTCCCCACTGGCAGATGTACTCCAGTGCAAATGCTACCAAAGACCACCAGAAAGATGGGCAGCACTCACCCTATCACTGCAGAGACTGCTGGAGTCAATGCACCAGACTTGAGTTCTCGAACATTCACCACCTGAGGAACGTTCTTCAGAGTTGATTCAGTCAAGGAAGTGCTCACAGCTTTAAGGAACAGAAAAAAACAGAGGAAAAAAAAAAGATGTAAAGAGAAACTCCATATTAAGCATTTCATTTCATTCCATATGGCCTGAATAATTCCAAAAAGATCCAGCCAAGATTCTAGAACATATATAGTGTACCTGGCCTGAAACATTTGGAACGTGAGACTTCATTAAGGACAAGAAAAGTGGGCAGCAATCTATATAGTTGGTACATTTTTTGTTGATTGCTGACCAAATGTAATTATTCTTATGAACTCTCTCTTACCTACATTGTAACATCTTCAGTTAACGGAAATGGGATTTTCTCAGGTATTCTGTACTGGCAGCTTACAGGAAAAAGGAAGACAAAAGGACACTGGATAGCTCAGAGGTGCAACAACTACAGATGTGCACCACATTTTGTTTGATGATCTCCTCCCTCTGAGAGCACTAAATCCCTGTGAAAGCCACATTCAGCTGTTCAGAGGTCACTTGGGCAATTAGCCATCCTTTTACCTGGGGACTGGTTAGCAGCCATCTGCCTCTGCAGAGCTGCAGCAGCAGCTGCTTGTGGTGCTGGAACAGTGACAGTGGGAGCAGGGGCCCCGTGTTTCACAGTCTTTGTTGCAAGCATGGTACTGTCTGCCCCTTGTGGGATGATTCTGTTTGAAGATGTAGGCACTAAAGAAACAAATTAACAAAAGTATTAGTTGACTGTTTCTCTACAAAACAGGGAGCATTTGAAATCCTTTGCTGAACTGCAGTTCCTCTAAGCACACAGCTTCCTTCTGACAGGACTGATGCGCAAGCCATTCAAACAATCAACACAATCTGTCCCTGGCAGTTTTGGTATATCCCAAGGAATTTACTAAGTCTCAATAGATGTCATTTCAGTGCATTAGAGGACTTTCAGCTTGCTGTTACAGACACTTCTGCTGACACCTTATTTTTGTCTCTGGCTGCAGAGATTAAAGAAACCTCTCTTGCACAAGGAAAACTGAGTGTATGCAAATGCAGTTCTTACTGAGACTTGCTGGGCTCAGAACTCCTAACCTTGGCCACATCAACCAAATGCAGTAGTACTCCAGTTTCTTAGTCTTTGGGCAATATTTTAGGTCACTGCAATCTGAAAGAACCAGGCTATCACAAAAACACAATCAGTGAGTCAAGGCGTTCTAGTGCTTTTAGCTCAAGCTCATGAGGTTACAAAGCCACTCTGTTACTGCTCCTGAGAACTTGGCAAAATCTGTATCCTGCAATCTCATTCCTCCAGGGCCTGAAGTACTGGCAATGGATACAGTGGTTAAAGCTACCCACAAGACCACAGTGAGAAGAGATACTGCAAACACAACTCACACAGAGTACCCAGGGAGAGGTGCTGTTTCCCAAAGGACGGAGGCTGAGCCATCAAGCCAGGCTGGATTGAGGGAGTTCGGACCACAGGAGCATGACGAGGGACTTGGACTGGGGCTGCCTCTTCTTCCTGGTCCACTGCTTGTGAATCATCATTCTCCAGTGACTGGGAAACTGAGGATGTTGAGCTGACTTCATCCAAATCTTCATAGTATCTTGTGGACAAGAAGGCAGATCGGGACAAACTTGCTGCAACATCAAAACCAAAAGTCAGTATTAAGTTAGGGAACCATCCAGTGTAACAGCCATGACAAATGCACCCTATTTTAGGATGGTTGCCTGTTGGCTTGTTTTACTCCTGCATTGATAGGATTTGACTTCTTAACTGCCTGGAAAGGCAGCCTTCAACCAGACAGCAGCTAAAGGCAAGTCCTCCTGAGAGCAGATGGGGGAACAGGAAAGGAGAAGTAGGGGTTGAGAACTCAAAAGCTAATTTCAGGTCTCAGTCCCACAGCAGGTAAGTAATCCTCCTGGAAAGCATTTCAGACTTCTATGGTCACTAAAGGTTTACCTGGAGCTGTAGACCTAATTGGTGGAGTTTTCCTCTTGGCTAGAAAATTCCTCAACTGTGCCTGCTTCACTGGGGATAACTTAGCTGGAAAACAGAAGAGAGTTATTAGTCTATAATCAAACTGCAAATCAAATAAAGGTAATTCACATTTATGGTGTGAATGCCAGGACAAAAGAATAAATTACCAGGTACTTTGGGCAGAGGTTTGGCCTGTGATTTCAAAGTAGTTTTCATCAAATCGTTGCGCAGGCTTTCAAGGTCACTGTCAAAACTGGGACAAGGCAGAGCAGTGAAAAAACACCATCAGCAGAAAGAAACCAACCAAAGCAGGAACAAAATCGGGCCAAAGTAGCCACTAGAACCATTGGCATATCTGGAAGAGCAATTGGCTCCTCTAGATACTGTGTGATGGATCTTTTAACTATTTTGGAAACTTCAAGGGCCATTCACTTCTTCCTCTGAAGTCAGACAGACAACCAGCAGTATCTCAGCCTGGAGGCTCTATTATCCCATTTAATATAAAACCCTTTAACTTTTAGGGGAAATTTTGGCTAAGCATCAAACAGTGTCCCCCAGAACACAACCAATGAGCTTCTGTATTACCTGGGCACGGTTTAGTATAATTTTTAGGACATCCTGTCTTCCCATAGCATGACCACAAAACATCATTCTCTGGAGGATGCACCCTCGTACATTGCTGGGGGCAAGAGGGAAGGAGGAATTCATGTTTCACATACCTCTGAGCACTGTTTGGAGATGTATCACTGGGAACACTCCACTGAGATGTCTGGTTGTAGAGGCGGAGCTGCTGCAGGCTGTTCACCAGGTGGTTCAGTCTCTTCCTCTGCTGGTTGATAATTTCCCGGTTGTTTGCCAGGGCGTTGAACAAAGTCTCTCGCTCAGGGACTATCAGACGCCTGCAGAGATCAGATCAAGAGACAGGGATAAGGACCATTCTGTGCATCTGGGTCACAGGCAGGCAAGCAAACACCAGTGGTTTAGTGGTTCTGGCTACTGAAACTTGAGGAGGTCAAACATGGTATGGTTTGAACACCAAAGCAGTTCAGTTCATCTCAAATACATACTTCTCCTTTGAATATGCTGCCAGTTTATTCATTTAGCTCATTTGCTTCAAGATGTTTTATCTGTTAGGGAGGTTTCATTAGCTGCCATCAATGAATTTCTACAAAGCTTACAGTTTTTTTCTATAAGCACTATTTGCACTGTACACAGAGACACAACAAGCTTGTAACTTGTATGAAGCCAGAGAGTTTGAACCTATGGCTCCCATTAGGTGTCTGAGCCAAGAATTACTCCCAGACCCCTCAAAAAGGATTGTACTGTTAAACAGGAAAAGGTCTTTGTTGATTACAGACTAATTCCCAATTCACTGATGTGTTCTTTGCAGTAGTTCTGTACTCCAGTTTCAATTACTTACTTCTGCTTTCTCTTCTGTTCCAGGTGCCGATCCCATTCCAAATCCAGAACGTCATTCACGTCCTGAACAGCAAACTTCACGTACTGGTGCAAGCGCCGGATTTCCTGCCATACAAAATAAAGTGAGTTTTTAATTTGCTTCAGAAATCTCAGTTTCAGTTGAAGAAGAGGAAGAATCTTTGGGCTCATTCAGTCCAAGCCATAGAGCACTTGCCCGTATTTCTGCCTGGAAAGTTTTACCAGCACAACAGAACCCAACATGGTGAAAATTTATGTAACAATCAATGGGGCACACACAGGCTTTGGCCTGGACTTTTTACCTCAGCTCTCAACTAAAAATAATACTGTCCATAATATTTGCAAAACACTGCCTGGTCTTTACAAAAAGGATTTTACAAACATCAGGCATTATACAAAACAATCCTTATTTCAAATGCCACTTCCAGAACATGAGTCATTTGCTCCCATCTTACAACATTGAAACTTCTAACAATTATAAGTGATCAAAGCTTTGCAGGCTACTCACACGACTCTAGAATATTAGCATTCACAGACTGTGATTCATGGAAGCACTCACGAATGATCACACCTCCCACATTAAGGCAAGGAATGAATTTGACTTTTATAGGTAGGAAAATAAATTAAAAGCAAGGACAGAGAATAAAGTGACTTATCCATAACCACACAGTTGCACAACTGCAGCAGCTAAGCCAGCAAGCCCTGCTCCCTAAACAAACCCAGAGCTCAGTCCCATTCCTGTGATCCCTCCTGCCTGGCATGGCTTGAACTCCATGGCATGGCATGGCTTGAACTCCAACCTTGTAAAACAGAAATGCAAACTGCAGTTGGTTTCAGCTCATCTCAACACAATGTTCACCTAAATACAATAAAGCAGCCAAGGAACACAGCTTGGGAAGAATTCCACTGCAAATGCTTTCAAGATACAGCATAAAATTCTACTGAGACATCCCCAACCTGAAAGCAAATCCAGTCCTGCTGTGGGCTTAGTGCTAAACACTGCCAAGCCCAGGTTTCCTCTCTCCAGCACCTATATAGCAACAACTCTCTGGATACCAAAACTATACAGCTGCACATCAGAAAAGTCTCAGGGTCTTGAAAACTTTATTGAAAACTAAGACACGAAGCTGACTAAGGGAGCTTTTCTCACCCAAGAGAATGGGGATGATGGACACTGAGAAAAATTTAAGAGTCAAGACAGAGCTCTCTCAAAGCAAACTTTCACAAAGTTGAACCAAAAGTTCTCTCCTTTCATTCCAATCCACTTCCACTTCTCTCCCACTGTGTTATTCTTTCCTCATGGTCCTTCCTCTATGCAGTGAAACACATACTTCAAGATTATCATCTCTCTGAAGTCACAAGCACAAGCTTCAAATGTCACAGAGACATGCTGGACATCAAAGCAGGCATGCAATTAAGACTGTGAATCAATCAACAGAATCCAGGTGAAGATTAGAGATCAGACCTAAAAGAAATTACTTTGTGTCAGCTGAGTTCTAATAACTGCATGCATGGTCTTGATACCTACTGCCACAAAGATGACATCTAATTATGCCTTCAGCCTGCCAGTCAAACCTCCTGAGGGGAACTTATCCGTGTATAAAAGATCAAGTATCATTTGTAAGGGCACATTTACTCTATTTTGCTTAGGGTTAAACAGCCCTCACCACCAGAGCTGTAATAAAAAGTGCTTCACCCCTACTTTCTTTCTTTCTTTCTTGTCTTTGAAAGCCTCCTTATGTACTGCAGGTTATTTTCCTTTGTGTCCCAGCTTTTAAAATATCATTAAGCTTTATGCTCCACCATCCATGAAATTAACCACACAATTCTGTAAGTCATAATAAATCATCAAATTGTTCCATAAGGCACTTGCTGAAGATAAAAATAATTCCAAGAACTCTTCTATAAAGTGTAGAAAAAAACCCCAACATTCTTTGAACTGAAATCCCTGAGCAAACACTACAGGCTGAGAAGGAACAGGATGTCAAGAGGCACATTCTAAGATTAGAATAGACTTGGATCACAGGTGAACTACCTCCCTTCAGAAGGAGTTTTGAATCATCACTGCAAACGGCAACAACAGAGAGGAGCTTCAGGAGAGGATTTTCAGCACCTCTTGCAAACCCATGGAAAACAAAGCTCACCACACATTTACTGGACTATACTGAAACAGCAAATACTTAGGGCAGAACAACAATGCTGGGCACTTGCACATGCAAGCCTATGTTTTATTTTATTTGAAACTCTCTATCAGAAGCTGGCTGACATGATTCATACCTGAAGCTGTGCTTCACTCTTGGGATCCAAAGGTTTCTTATAGAGCAAGTGTAAATACCCCAAGCTACGATTCTGTTCGTTCTGTTCTTTAGCCTCTTCTACCCCTGCAAATCCCTCCAGCAAGGTTGTCTTCAGAATACTGATATCTCCATGAAGTGACTGCAAAGAGAAATAGAACAGATGGGACAAGGTTCAAAGTAACATTTTCCATTGCCATCCCTAGCACAAGGGCTTCTGCAAGCATGTGCCTGAAAGCACATAGGCAAATGCCACCCCAGCATTCAGGCAGCAGAGTCCAGTGATCCATCTATAGTTCAGCTGTAGAAGGTTAAGGAGGAACATCAGGTGAGGAAGAGTCACTGCTGGTTCACAGAAGATATTCTGCTCACCTCTGTTGTCTCTTTAATTTCCAAGAGGAAGGTGTGAAGATCATCTGACTCAGTTCGCAACATCTTCATTTCCTCTGGAGTTCCAACTTGGAAACAGGCTTTGGAAGTCCGGGCCTTCAGCTCCTCCATCTCCTTTTGAAAATGTGCAATCTGCAAAGTCAAGCCAAAGAAAGGGCAGGCACTGAAAACACAGCAGGGTTTGGAACAAATGTCACAGCTCTTGGATCATGCCTCAGTTACACCATAAACACCGGTCACTTTGCAGCCAAAGCAGGAAATTCTTCTTGAACATTAACAGGAAAGAATATTCCATCTTCTCAGCACAGCGACTGAGGATGACTGAACAGGACACACAAATAGCAACTACAAACCAGGCTGATTATCTTAGGAAAAATTTCTATTCTCATTCCTAAACTACTTACAGACACCATCAGAACACAGCTGAACCGAAGTGTCTGTGTGGCATTATGAAGAAAACTGCTTGAAAATCTCACCTCCTCCCTGATTCCTGCTATGACAGGGTCTGACTCCTTCCACTGGTGGGTCTGTTTCTCTAAAGCTGTGCTGGGGAGTGCTGATTTTCCCTGGGGAGAAAAACAAAAAAAAGACAAAGCCAAAATCAATATGAATGATCTATCCATTGCAACGGGGAACTTAAAATATCAAATAAGGCCTGATGTTAGAAAGTCCATTCAGACACCGATTATAACAACATAGGGCAAAACACAGCTCTCTAAAGACATGCAGAGAACATTGGTTTAGAACCACAGATTTGCTACTATTTCAAAGTCAAAAGTTAGCTAATTCTTTGACCTAAGAACACTAGTTCAGTCCAAGGAATTCTAAGCAAATTGTGGGCCATGCACAATATTCATCCTCCAAAGAACCCAGTCAAGTCCTGTTACCTGAGCAGAGCTTGGCTTTGCTGCTGAGGGGGTGATTTTGGGTGTCTTCTGTACCAACGAAGCTGAAGGAGCATTTTGAGCAGGACGTGCCACTGGAATTTAGTAAGAACAACAGTAATTTATGAAGTCATACAAAGCTTGAAAAACAGGCTGGGATCAGAAACAATCACCACTATCAAATCATAGCAGTAGTGCTATGGGCCTCAATACAAGAACACACCTTCCTCAGATGCCTTTTCACTTCCATCCAACTTCTCTGTGACTACTTTGAACTCTAGTCAATGCAGATGGAAGGTAAGGCACTGATTTGTGTGACTGCCCAGAAACATTCATTATCAGAGCACTGAAAATGCCAGAACTTCTGGGGGAACTTAAGCAGCTGAATATAATTATTTCACATATGGTTCTCTGAGGAATAAAAAGCACAAATGGAAGATTGCTCAGTTTGAAGAGTAAGTGATTCACATCACGATGGTGCGCCAGTCAGGAGGGCTTCTACAGCAGGAAAAGCAAGAAAGAAGCCAAATGAAGCTCACTGTGTCCTACAACTTTTAGAACATTTTTTATAATGCATTATTCCCAACAATCAGGATCAGACTCCTACCTGTGGCAGGCACAGGAGATGAAGTCTTCAGTGGTGTGGTAGGAGGGGCTGTGATGGGCGTGGACTGGCTCAGAGAACCTCCAGGAGCAGTTTTGGAACTGGTTGAGAAGGAAAACATCGTGGAAGTGCATTGACCACTGCTGCTCGTGGGAGAAGAGGTGTCTACAGCACTGAACCTGCAACAGAATGAATAAAAGAATGACTGAATGAATAAATGAATGAGCATCCCCTGGGATCAGCAACAACTCAAGCTCCAGATAGAAAAATCACGAGTGTAGCTTCTGGAGATAGTGGGAAGGAGCCATTCAGGATAATTTCTGAATACATGGAACCATGAAGACTTCCATCTTAGATCCAGCCAGGAGCAAAAGGTAAGTGCCAGCAAAAAGTACTACCCTGCTTCAAATGCACCTCATCATTTTGTTCCAACTACAGCAAATCTGAGCTGCCCCTCAGTGTCATCCTCAGAGTAAGGCTCAAACAGAAATTCTGCAAGAAAATATGAATTTCTATTCATTTGCAAACTCAGCTCCTCGAGGCAGCCAATTTAAATATTCAGCCAATTCACTGGCGTATCATTTGCTTTATACACAAAATATAAAAAGCCCTAAGAGCTCCCATCAGATCCTGGTGTAGTAAAGATTTTTCTAATTAAAAAATAATCATGTGAACCATCAGAAATTTCTTATGATGCATTTACATGAAAGTTCTTCTCCTTCAAAGGGAGCTCCAATTACCACAGCTCTGTGTTTTAAACCACTTTTTCTAAAAATAGAGAGCAAGTCTCAGGAGTTGGAGGGAAGAGTGAGTACATGACATCTGAAAACACTCACTCAAACCCATTTTGCATAGTTTCTAATCAATATTAGTTTTTTTCAGTTGGTGCAAACAAGCTTTGAAGATTCCAGATCCTGTGCTCAGTGAGCAAGTGTCCATTTAAGAACAGAACCAAAAGGTCTGGCACCTTCTCTGCTGAACACAGAGCGGCAAAGCAATCCATCAGCTGTGGCTCCAGCTTCCTCCCAAGCTGGGGGTAAGGAACCCTCAACAGAGAAACTTGTGCTGTCATCACCCCACTAAACCAGTCCCAGATGGAAGGGATTTCCCAGCAGTCTTTAGCCATGATTTGCATCAAACCAAAGCATCGTTTGATGCCTATGAAACAAAGATTTAAAAAACCCCTAACTCTCTTGCAACTTATCAGTCTAAATTTTTGGCATTGTCCCTTGACTAGTACCATGCCCATGAACACAACCTCTGGCACGGGAAGCACTGAGGGTCTTCCCAGCCAAGACAGTCTTGGATAAAGAGGGGTTTCCTCAGTGCTTTCCTGGGAACATGGGGAACAGTTGTCAGGGCAAAAAGCCAGAGACCATCTTCAGAACTACCATACATTATCCACGCCTGCAGCAATTTCACAAGTATCCAGCCCCTGCATTCACTACTGAATCTATTTACTTCTCACTGAGGTTCACTTTGACTGAAGAAGCTGAAGGTGCAAAAGATGACTTCTGTGCAGCAGGTGCTGTGGAGAGCGATGGTCCAGACGAGCTGTCTGCAGCTGGTTTAAAGTTCATGGACCCAAAAGGAAAGGAGGTGGCAGTAGCTGTTGTGGTGCCTACAGAAGCAGGAGTCATGGATGCCTTGGAAGAAGCAGAGGAGAAGGAGAATGTTGCTGCTCCAGTCAGAGCAGGAGTCTGGGCTTGCTTGGAGGCATCGGTGGCAAAGGAATACGGTGGAGGATCACTGCCCGTGGAGCCAGGAGTCTTCGCAGCTGAAGGCATGAAGGAAAAAACAGCTGCTCCACTCCCTGCTGGAGGCTGACTTGAGGTGGGCACAGTGGGAGCAACACCTGGCACTGTGTCAGGCTTTAGAGAAGTTGGAGGAGTGGTTGGACTTGTGGCAGTACTTCCTGCAGAAAGACAAATGGGAAAGGAGGACGCTCATTTGGCTGCACTGACTAATGGCAGAAGGTATTGCAAGGCCAAATCTAGTTGATGGGGACAGCTCAGCACTGCTTCTCTCACTGGACAGTGAGGAAGAGAGATGGCAGAGCTGGGCTTGCAGTCCCCAAACCCAGCAAGTGATACAGAAACTGTACAAAGTCATGATCACTACAACAATCTGTCCAGGTTAATGTTGTCGGCAGTTTCCTGTGAAAGGGCTTCACCTTCCTCCATTGATTTTGATGGGGTTCCTGCCATCTCAAATAAAATAGGCAGTTGGCACACAAGTTAGCCAGCACTGCAGGGAGGCAGGCTGCCAAACAACAGCATTCTGGCTGGGGAAGGAGAAGCAAATTTGGGCGCAGGGAAGAAAATGGTGCATTTGCAATTATTCCTACATGCATGAAAACAAGCAAAATAATCATCTTACCTGCCTACATCACACAATACAGGGCAACACATCTATAACTCAAACAAAACTACTCCTCTTCACCTGCTAACACAATTTTCACAGTGCTGAGGAAAGCCTTAAATAGGATTTTGTTTAAATAGGATTTTGCTGCAGCCAAACACCTTAGTTCATATCATGACCTCCTGTGGCAAAACTATGGAGGAAAACCATCACCTCTCTGAAGTGTGCAGGCCATGCTCAAAGCTGGGCAAAGAGCCTCCCAAAACTGCTTTGGCCCTATTCTCCAAAGGCTGATTGCACAGGAAAGTCTAAATGCACAGCCTGCAAAGTGCTTGAGATCCCACAAACAAACAGGTTTAAAGACTGGACTCAATGATCTTAGAGGTCTTTTCCAAACTAAATGATTCTGTGATTTCATGCACAGGACTAGATAATTTCACACTGATGCATAAAAGACAGAGAACAGTCTTGGGAGCTCAAAACACCCAAGAACTGCCCTCCACTATCATTATAAAGAAAAAATACGTTTTCTGTGACACGTGTGTCTGACTACTGAACTGACAGATCAGTATGACAAAGATCCAAGTGTTCCCTAACCCACTGGAGCACTTACCTGTTGACTTTGGAACTCTCTCCCCCACCAGCTGCAGAGGCTCTGGGGTCACAATAAGTGACCTGACCCCTGGGTTTTGGTTGATCATGTAAAACGGGCAGAGCACACCATCCGTAGAGAGCAGGATCAGAACTGGAGCTGGAGCAAGGATCTTCTCATCACCTGCCAGAGACCACACATATAAGTCCTGCAGTCAAAGCTTCCTATTCTGTTCCTGCTGGAATTGCCACCTTCATGTGACTTTCTTCACACAACATTTCTTTCATTTCTCCCTTCTTGCTTTCATTTGCATCTTTGTTCCCTTGCATCCTTGTCAATGCTCAGCTCTCTTTCTCTTGCCTTTTGCATTCCTTTCCGTTCCTGACTTCATGTTTCATAAAAGGGTTATTTTGACAATTGAATGTCATCTCCTGAATGACAAAGCCCAACTTTCACCTGTGAATTCCTGTGCCAAGCTTTTTCAGATTTTTGAAGTGGTCCTTTTTCCTCACTGATACTCTGCTCCCTCCTTCAATTCCTTTCAGCAATCCCCACATTCCACTGGGCCCTGCCACCTCATTAACATTCATATGCATAAACTACAAAACGGAATTGCTACATAGGAAGCTTTTTAACTTTAAAGAAAGCCAACATCAAACAAATATTCTTGTGATCTGAACCATAGATATAAAGTACTTGTGTTTTATGCAGCTGCTTTGTGAGTCTGCTTCAGTACAAAAATTCTCAGCACAGTTGAAGGCCCCAGAACACTCTCCGTATTTCTAAAAACATTCTGTCAAGGTTTAACTGTGCTTAATTAAACAAAAAACCCCAACCCAACACATCTAGAGTGCAGGAAAAATCTGCTATAATCATGGTGCTTTGTTTGTCAGGCAGTGCAGTGGATGGCCATGTTTCTTTATTATTGATTCTTCAGGAAGAGCATGCTAGGGAAGGGCAGTTTCCACATGGGAACAAGCTCCAGGACAAAAGAGGTTTCTCTGCAACCTACACTTGCTGTGAACTGCAAAGCCAATTAATGTGCAGCCAAACTCGTGTCAGAACACAGACAAAGTGTTAGCAAAAAGCTTCTCCAAAAAACCTTTCTAAAAACTCTGAGGCAGCACAACACAGGCTTAAAAAAATCTGTCCTGACAGATTTCTTAATCCAGTAACTGTATAGATTAACAGAGAAAAGGCTTCAAATTCAATTTGGCATTCAAGTACAAAGTTTGACCTCAATTCCCTACTGTAGGTTTTCTTTCAGGTGAAGTTCTCAGTTAACTGGCACCCTCCTGTGCCCCTAAGGAACTCCTGACTGCAGTACCTTCCACCCTGCCTGAAGGCATCTCTATTTCAATCTGTCTCTGGGCTTCAAGGAAGAATTCATAGAATTCACTAAGATACAACACAATAGCTCAGATGTAGCTTCAGACTTTGACAAGGTACTTTGAAGAGCCTTCAGGCAGCACAGAAGGTACAGCAATAATGCCGCTGAGTAGATGTAGAGCACAGCAGGGTTTAGGCAGTAAAGACCCTGTGCTTTAACGCAGAATGAAAACCTACACATTCACCTCAGCGATCTTTGCTGTTTCTGGCTTTGAAACCAACCCACTTTTCCTTTAGATCCATGCAAATGTACTTGATACAAAACAGTTCTGCAAAAGGACATAAGTGACAAGAATAAAGAACACCTCACAAGCAGCCTGAAATCCCCAGTGTTAGAACACGACTCCTTTAAACTCACTGTAATCTCAGTTCTGGGGAACACAGATGTAACTCAGGAGCTTTGTTTGCCATGTCTGTTGGTGTCATACCCCAGGATGCTGAAAGCTCCAGGAAAGAACTGTATTTAACACTTTGCCACTGAATCTTCACACACAAGTAAAGCCATGTGCTATGGGTTTGATATAAAAACAGCAGGAGGTGTGTTGGTCTCCCTTTCAGAATGATCTCCCAGAACTCTGGGCACAAGGCTGCCCCTCAAAAATATCAAATGTACTGAGATTTTTGGACTACTCCACAAGAAAGACTAACAAGACTTACTGATCATGATGGGCATGTTACTGGTGTAATCTACAGCAACACCAACGGGCAGAGTGTCATCACTTTTATCTGTCACAGGAAGTTCTGCTCTGCTGGAGTCCTCCAAAACCCACAATTCCCAGTTCTGCAAAAAGTAAAATTATTATTATATTGACTGCTCCTTTCCTGTGACCAGCCTTCTTCAGCACTCCAGCCTACAACAGCTGAAACACCAGCTAGAGAGTATCTACTTACATTTGTCAGATTAACAAATGCCAGAAAGATCAGGGTCCTTCACAGATTTGTGTGTGACTTCTCATGTATAACTGCACGTCAGGTCAGACATTTCTAATGCTTAACTTCAACTGATGACCTCACATCAATCACTTTGTTATAGTGAGTTTGACCAAATTTTGAGACTGCCAAGTGAATCATCATGAACAGACTTCCGGTACTTGGTTCACAACACACATCACTTGCTCATCTAAGAATTATCTTAAGATTCCATACAATTTAGAAGCTTGTTTAGTTTTGGGATGTCTTAAAAATTCATCATCTCATTATATTCCAGGTCTTATACAGGTTATACTTAGGGAAAGAAAATGTACATTTGCACAAATGCAACACAAAATATATTCCACAAATGGAATAAAAATATTACCTGATCCCCCTGCCTGGCAAGAATGCTGACTTCTGTGGAAGCTGCTGAAGCTGCCAGAACTAGATCCCTGTAGGCATGGACACAAACAGGTTAAAATTAACGTGACAGTCCACTGCAAGGTCTACAAAAAGGAGGAACACAATCTATGGAGAAGCACTGACCATTCAGACATGCATATCAAGGGAAAGACCTTGGCATGACTCCTGCCACTCACCATTCCTCAACAAAATTGAGGAAGTAATGATGCTGTCTCTCAGTGCAGCTCGTGTAGCACGGCTCCATGAAATTCACAAACTTCTCTGGTCGCTTCTCTTCCTTTTTCTGTAAGATCAACATTGATAACATATTTTCCCATGCAGAAACCAAGCCATCTCCCTTAAATCTGACAGCATCAGGGCACACCAACAATGTCATAACTTAATCTCAGCAGAGAACAGGTTACTCATGGATTTTCAGGTGGATCCTACTTCCTCCACTCAATCTCCCCAACCTCAAACCCACAATTTACAGCAGTACCAAACTCAGATTCTAAGTGGTGTCAGTGTCAATAAGAAAAGCAACTTGCCATTGTAATGAACAAGCAACAGACACTTGTGTCTTTGTGACTGCTGGCACTTACAGGCAATATGGCAATGACCACTTGTGGCGACATTTCCAGGGTCCCATCAGCCTCTGCATACACAATGCTAAAGACATATGTGCCAATCCAAAGTACATCCAAAACTGAAAGAGAAAGCAAATACCTCAGCCAGAAACACTTTATAATAGTACTTCCTTGTTGATTTTAACTGTGCACAGCACACAAAAGGAAATGACAAACAAATGGCAACTAACTCCTGAACTACCAAGCTTAAGAATCACAGAAAATCACACTGTAACTACATAACCAGTGCAATGTAGCTGCTATAACCAAAGACAACAGGGGGAAGAATGAATAAAACACTTTTAAAGAGAAAACAAGTTAAAAAGTAATAAAAAGATGTACCTTTAACGGGATTGTCCGAATCATAAAAGGGAGGACAAGGGATTACTTTCTTCTCCTGCAGATTCTGCAAATAAAACAACTCTTAAATACATAGAAAAGGCAACAAACAAGACAGCTGCAAGTTTTGCAGACAGCCCAGAGAACTGGTTTAGAGCAACTCACCCATGTTTTAACACTCATCATGGGCCACTTTGAAATTTCGACTTTTCAGTGACCAGTGCAAACCCTAAACTAAATCAAATATTGGCCTAAGACACTTGAGTATTATTGAATCACTTGGGCAGCATCACATGGCTCACACCATGTGCCACCTAACCAAATTCTGCAGTCTGTGATGCAAGAACCAACCAAACAAATGAAAAAAAAAAAAAAAACCCAAACCCCAAACCATCATATTTTAAACTTCTGAAAAGACATAAGGCCTTAATACCACCAACACTTACAGGCAGATATTGCACCACGGTGCCATTTTGCCTCCCTGCAGCCAGTTGTTTTCCCTTTGGGCTCCAACACACTAGGCAAAAAAAAAAAGAGGAGAATTTCATTAGCATTAAGGAGCTGGAGAGTTACAAGACCCCACAAAAACAGGAGCAGTAAATTAAAATTGCTATTTTTTTCCACTGCAAAAAAATCATGAATCTGAGTCAAACAAGGAGTCATCCAGTCACAGAGAAAGCAAGACTACACAGCTCAAAAACCAACAGGTGACGATGCTTATTTGCATGTTTTCCTGGAAATGAGTCAAGCCTGAGACAGCACAAACCACAGGTGGGCATAATTGATAACTCACAAGACTCAGCTGCTGCAATCAGCTGGGAAAGAGTTATTCCATTGCAACACATTTTCTGAGTCTCACCGAGTTTAAACCCTTCCTTTTTGTGAAGAATTTTAGGAGACCTCCTCCTGAGCCAAGCAGCCTGTGTTTATACACCTCTCAATCTGCATCTGTCCTTCAGTGCCCAACATTCTGAGTGCCCTCTAAGGCTGCCACTCACCACATGTGACAGCAGCAGAGGATGGGAGGGTGGCATAGACCTTCACAGAGTCTGTGACCTGCAGGACAGAGATGCTGCCATCGGACAGGCAGATGGCCACCATGGTGGGGTTGGCAGGGTTCCACTTCAGGTCACTGACCATGGCTGTGCTTCCCGAGTCCTTGGCCAGTTTGTGACAAGCAAAAGCATGTTTCTGCTGTTTTGCCTTTTAGGAAAGACAAATACACAAGACAGTCAAAGCAGAGCACAAAACCAAACTCTCCTGAAGTCATAGTTCAAAGCAGTTTTAACCTGCCTATAAATTAATGACTGATAAAAACAAGCAGATTTTGAATTTACTGAACCCCTTTACAAGACAACCCTCATAGAGACAGAAAATCCCACTCCAGCTACACCTCTCCTCTGCTGTTATTTGGAAAAAAACCCCAAACCAAAGCCAATCCCACTTGGCACATGCTGTACCTGATTTAGGAATGTGCGGACATCAAAAAAGCTGATGAAGGACCTGATCTCGCTGGACATCATACAGACAGACAGGGTGAGATTGTCACAGCTCAGAGCCAGGTGCTGCACAGGAAACTTCATGGGAACCACAGTACTCTGAATATTCTCCTCTTAAAACACAAAAGGAAAGGAAGATAGAACAAAGGGGACAAATTTAAATAGCAAGATTTGTTCTTGTAAAACAATACAACAAATTTATGCAAAAATCCTCAGTCCCATTAACAGCACCTATCAAAGGTAACATGTAGAAAAACTGAATGAAAGCAAATCCCTTCATCTCTATCAATATAATCTTGAGAGTTGCCAAATTCCTAAGAAAAGAAAACGCCACTTTCCTTCCTCAATAACCTGAGTAATAGCAAGTGGTAAGATTTTTGGCTTTATTGATGTATGCACAGAGTGGAACAGTTATTAAGGAGAATGAAAACCATTTTGCAGTCAGGTGGTGGAACAGTGGTTTCTTCCCCTCTCCTGGACAGTTGTTTAGTCAGAGTGGGTAACTCAGTGTGAGAACTCTGTCCCTCCACTCACACACATCCCTGACACATGCACAGGCTCAGAGCTCAAAGAATGGCTACCAACCCAGCAAAGAATGGCTACCAACTTTGTTCCTGCCTTCCCACACAAGAAACTGTGGCAATTCAGATGCCTGACAGAGAATGACAAAGGCTGTAATATGTATCAGAAGCCAAAAACTCCATGTCATAAATTCCATATAAACCTGTCACTGTCAAAACCATGAGATTTAAGTGTGTCTTACCAATTTTATTGGGATCTTCTCCCAGCTGTTTCTGCATGAGAAGATCCCTGGTGTGGAAGATCTGCAGGCTGGTCCCTCCACCAGCAAAGATCAGCCCATATTTGTTGGACACTGCGAGGAGGCTGGAACGCTCTTTGGGAAGATCATCAGGAGCATCAAAGATGCGAACCTTCTTCAGTGCTCTGAACTGAAAATCCTGTTTGAGACAGTTGGGAAGGAGCTGTTCACATGCTGCCCAAGAGGAACAGTTTACTTTGGCTTCTCTAAGACGGCAAGTGCAGAAGCCTCTCCATGAGAGCTGCAAATCCCTGCCACACACCCAGGCAGTCTCTGGCCACTCCATCACATTTTCTGTCTCATCTATGAAAGACTGAGATCACACCACATTTTTTTACCATTGGTTAAATCTCTCTTGTACCCAGTGCCTGTGTTCATAATATCTGCAGCAGCTAAATCTGCCTGGGACACCTGGCCTTCTCAGGAGCACACCAGAACCAGCCAAGGGACACAGAGGAAAAGAGAAGGGAATAAAGATAGAACAGCACTGAACAGATCTTGTTGCTACAAGGTACATTTGCTAACATACTTGATTATGCCAGTAACTCCAATCAAGCACCTGAGTTATTCCCAAATTACTGCCACTCATAAGTACATTCCTGCAATCTGAGGAGGATGTAGGAACTCGGAAACTTCTGCAAAACAAACAGCCCAACTACCCTGTTTCTGAGAGCAGACAGCAGCTGCACAAAGACCACAATTGCACCACGAATCTGTTCCCCGGTGTCCCTTTTTACTCAGCCTCACAGTAACACTGAGTGACACAGGACAGGCTAGGCTGGCACCACACAGCAAGACTCCAGCTCACACTGCCCCACAGCCACACATGCTGCTCCCCAAACCAGGAGACTCCCAGCACAAGGCATGCTGACAGGAGGATTTAGAAACGCATCACTCTTCTTCCAAAACAAGGTTCCTACAACTCTCCCTCGTCCCTGAAACTGCTCGAGGCCAGGCTGGATGAGGCTTGGAGCAATCTGGTCTGGTGGAAGGTGTCCCTGCTCGTGGCAGAGGTTGGAACGAGATGAGCTTTACGGTTCATTCAAACACAAACCATTCTGTGATTCCTTCCCCAGACATTAAACACCCCTCTATACCAAGGCCATGCCAGCCTTCCCTTTTCCACCCCACAGGCTTGTACCACACTATGCTGGAAAGTCCTCGAGTATTGGAAAGTTCTCAAGATTGCCCAGAAAGGGTGTGGAGTGTCCCTCCCTAGAGATATTCCAGACCCTTCTGGACACAATCCTGTGCCATATGCTCTGGGTCGACTCGGCCCGAGCAGGGAAGTTTGACCAGATGACCCACTGTGGTCCCTTCCAGCCTGACCCATCCTGGGATTCTGTTTCACTAACACTGCAAGGATGTCTGAAAAAGCCCCGCCACGACCCCCCCACTTTGTCAGCCCCACGGTCCCAACCAAGCCTCCCCCAGAACCCACCACCTCTCGCAGCCCAGGCCGAACCTTCTCCCAAGCCCCGTTCCCCTCCGGCTCCAAGCCAAGGCCCCCCGGCCCGGGTTAAACAGCCTGTCAACCCTTCCCCCCCGGTGGGCTGCCCCTCACAGCCCCCGCTCTCCCCGTGCCTTACCTTCATCTCCCGCTCGGGGATCACGTCCATGTCGTCCCCCATGGCGGCCCCGCGGCCGCGGTCCCGCCGCCCGCGCCCCGCCGGGAGAGTCCCGCGCTGCTTCCGCTTCCGGCGGGGCCGCTCTGGCCGCGGCTCTCGGTGCTCCGGGTCCTCCCACCGGGTCCTCCCCCACAACAGCTGTGCTTAATAAACCCTTTTTGCACAGAGTCAGGTTGCAAAACATCTCTGAAGTCATCGAGTCCAACCTATGGCTGAACACCACCGCGTCACCCAGCCCAGAGCACTGACTGCCACGTCCAGTCGCTCCTTGAACACCTCCAGGGACGGTGACTCCTCCACCTCCCTGGGCAGCCCGTTCCAACGTCTAATCACTCTTTCTGTGAAGAAATTCCTCCCAGTGTCCAACCTGAACCTCCCCTGGCGCAGCTTAAGGCTGTGTGCTTTCACCCAGATTTCCCCACACGTTCTGAGGCGATGGAAGCCGCAGGACGCCCGTGCCCTGCTCCGTCCCGAGGGGACTCGGCCCGCTGGAGCAGCCCCGCAGGGACAGCCCCCGCTGGCACCGGGGATGGGCCCTGGCTGTCCCTGCCAAGCCACGGTGGAGCCTGGCAGGCGGCTGCTCCGACCCGGCCACCAGCCCTTGGTGAGGGGCTTTGATGTTTTTCCCGTATCAGAGACGCAGTGTTGCTTCAGGTCTAAGGAATCACGGAAACTCCCGAATTGGAAGGGACGCTCAAGGATCATTAGATCCAACTCCTGGCCCTGCACGGACGCCCCAACAACCCCACCATGGCCCTGAGAGCATTGTCCAAACACTCCTGGAGCTCTGGCAGCCTTGCGGCCGTGCTCATTTCCTGGAGAGCCTGTTCAGTGCCCACCACCCTCTGGGGGAAGAATGTTTTCCTAATTCCAGCCTAACCCTCCCCTGACAGTTTTGTGCCTTTCCCTCAGGTAAAATCCTGCTCCCCTGGCATGGGCTGCAGTGGGAGCGCAGGGATGCTCTGGCTCAGCTCCTGTACAGATCCAGTGTGGGGTGGCTGAGCTGGAAACACAGAAACGCTGTGAGCTGGAATAGCCTTCTTGTGCTCCAGGACCACACGAAAGCCGCATGTGGGGACTTGATCACACCAGGTCCTCGATTTCTTCACTTGCTCCTCAAGTTTTGAGGGGTTCAGCTCCCACTCAGACTCCTACGGGGACACTTTGAGAAGGGCTATTTCCAGCTCTTTTCCAGGACCAAAAAGGACAAGGATTTCCACAGAGACAAGTAGTGATGGCTTTGGGCAGTGACCTGAACTGTGGCAAACCACATCCAAGTTTCCCTTGTGTAACATGCTTTCCTATTTTCTAACTGAACAATAGCTTCAATACACACAGCCAAGAAAAGCAGGTGCATTCCCAGAGGCTACAGAAAGCAGACACGGGGCTGTGATCTCAGGGAAATTCTGTCCTTTTGAGAAACACATGGAAAAAGTGCACCCAGTCATTCCCCAGGAAACCTGGTCTCCCCTTTTGATAGTTCACATCAGACAAGAACCTTGGGCAATTGCTTCAAGAGCAGAGAGAATAAAAAAAAACCCCTCCTTTAAGAGAAGCATTGCAAGTGTCTGCTCTCAATAAATAAGTTATTCCTTAAAATAAGCACTGGCACCTGCTCTTTTTCAGTATCAGAAAAAAGCACCAGCTTTCAAGAGGTGGCCTCTGCATTTCATCACACAAATTCCATGGCTTTCAGTCAGTTATTACAGATAAAGATCAGATCAAGACAGTCCAAACCTATCTCCAGGATCTGTTTAAGGGTTTATATTAACAGACTTGGAAACCAGCTCCCTTAATCTGCAACCAATCATAGGAACCAGGGACCAAGCTTCAGAGGAGATAACAATACACACTAACACACAGTGGAGCTTCAGAAGATTTATTTTCAGTCCTTGAAGTAGACTGGTGCTGCTTTTGCTCATAATTTTTCTCTCCATTATACTTTTGGTTTTCACACAAACAGTAGTGGGAATGTTTTTGTTGTTTTTTTAATTATTTAAAAGTGCAGCCTTTGGCAGGAACAATCAGCCTAGTAGAGTTAATCATCTGTATTTCTTTTTTAAAAATGTACTTACTAAACCATGATTTTAAAAAAGTTAAAAGCTGTCAAGAACATTAAAGAAAAGAGTAGGGAAAGGGCAAAGAGCAAACACCTGGATTCCAGAAACTGTGTATGGAACAAGAATCACCACAGTAACCAGAGCATGGATAGCACAGTCCCAGCTCATATTCCATACTTACAGCTGTTCTTATTTTGCAGACTTGAGGGCTTATCCATCAGGGAAATGGATAATTCCAGGGGACCAAGCTGAAACACATACAGGGAGGTCTGCAAAAATCAGAGGGACAGAGCAGCTGCCTGAGGACAGATCCTCGTCTGCAACTGGTCTGGCAAGGCTCAGTTTGGTCACTCAGCTTCCTTTCACCTGGAGGTTTCACTTGCCCCAGGCATCCTGTGGGGCTGCAAAGGCATCACAGCTTGTTTCTGGACTCCATGGATGGGAAAGAATCACCTGTTCAGAGGTTATGCTCCTGGTTGTACCCAAGTCTAAATTTATCAGGAAGGGGGTCCCCAAGGTGGCTTCAACCATCCTCACCTGCAGTGCCTGGTGTTGGACCCTGAGATCTGCCTGCAGGATGAGCCCCCAGAGCAGACAGAAGCTGTCCCTGCAGGCAGCTGTGCCCACTCCAAAAGGCTGCACAGGCAGATCTCTGTGTCCAAGCACATTCCCACATTCCCCTTATGATCAGACAGACATGGGAGCCTGATTTGCATTTGGGGGAGGTCAGGAGGGGAAGAACTAAGTCCAAAGTAGGAACGGGAGGATGGAGCAGAGAAGGCACTTATTTCTTTGCACCCATGAAGCCGCCCTCAGGGGCTTTGTCCATGTCTGGCAGCAAGGACCATTAGGAACCTGTGGTGACAAGCACAGCTCTGAAGCTGTATGCTGGGAACAAAGTAGCTCCTTGTCTGAGAAATGCAGGAAGGGCAGAGGAAAGAGTAAAATCACAGGATATTTTTTGTTCTTTTTGGTCTCACATTACGCTTGGTGCTACAGCTCCTGTCTAACAGATCAAGTTGGCTAAGGGATGCAGCAGAAAGACACAAGCTGGGGGTCTCCAGCTTCCCTTGCTGTTCCTCTAAGGCAGGTTAGTTGAAAACTAGGACTGTCCATAGTAAAGAGTAACAAAGCACAGGTAACCTCTGTTACAGGCCAGCAAAGCAAACAGTGCCCATTTTACAGCCTGTCCTCTTCAAGGGAGGCTGGCTATGTCTCTCTCTGGAGGTGGACCAGAAGGTTTTGGGTTGCTTTCATTGGCTTTTCCTTCAAACATCATGACCCTGCAAAACACAACAGATATTGCCAATTAAAAAAAAAAAAAAAAAAGCAAATGCATCTTTATCCATCATTGGGGGTGGCATTATCTGCTGAAAAAGAGCATCTGGCTCCCCTACAAAGGGCACTCGATAATTAACAAAGCAGGGAAAGCCAACAGAGGGCAGTGCTGCCAGGCTGGCTTTTCCAGCAGCTACCAGGAGTGGGTTCCCAAAGTCTCTGCTGGTTTTCCTCTCAGAGCCCAGAGGATTAGCACATTTTATTTAGACAGCCACTTCCGAAATCCCCTGGGCACACACTGCATGCCAAGTGCTCCTGATGCATAAAAGCAAATACCACTCCTGGCCCACCTTGCACATAACCACACAGCAGAACATTTAGAAGCCAACACTGAGCAAGCAACAGCAGTTACAGCCAGGGGAGAGAGCAAAAACAAGGAGCAAGGCACTGGCTGTAGGAATCTCAAGCATTTTGCAACCACTAGCACTGTTTTCCTCCCTGAGGACTGCAGCTACGCTGGGAACGCCAGCTGCCTCGATGGATCAAAGGACTGCACTGCTCTTAGGACGAGTTTTACATTTCTGCTCCTGCTCTACAGAGTCCAACAGACAATGGGGTGTCTGTTAGCAAGAGAAGGGACCTGTTTGTGAAAGCTGCTGCAGTTGGGAGGAGGGATGGAAGATACAGGACAGGCTGCAGGCTCAGTCTGGTTCTGCAGAGAGAAAGGAGGAGCAGGGATGTCAGAAGTCTGCGTGTGCTTGGAAGAGGAGCATCCCAACACAGACACAGCACACAGTGGGAAGACTCTGCCAGCAAGCACGTCCCAGCTTAGAGAAACCATGTGAGAGTGGGTGCAAGATCCTTCCTCCCAACCTGCCTGGAAAGCTGGCTGTGTTTCTAAAGCTGCCTTCAAAAAGGGGTAAGGAGGATGGAGAGGATCAGCTCCTATTCATGGTGGTTTCAAACACAAAAGCAGGGCTAGCCTCTGAGCTGTGAAAGGAAACGCCAGGCTTCAATGGGATGGAGATGGAGCCAAGCAAGTGTTTGGAAGCCATTTGTTAGAGCAGCACTTTCAGAGCCCTGTTGAGAGGGCAGAGGGGGCCGTGGGAGGCTAGTGCTGGCAGCCTGTACCACAGAAAGCCTCTCCCAGCACGAGCCAGCTGTTTCAAGCATGTGTCCCATCTCCATCTACTGCCCGTCTCTCCAAAATCAGGCAGGGATAGAGCATCCTGTGGGAAACAGAAGCCAGTACTACTGGTGCTGGCAGGACCATCATTCACCACTCAGATCCTGCCACCATCCACAGGGGAAGCCTGTGTTCCCCAAAGCCAGCAGGATCCTCCTGGAAGAGACGGGAAGAGGTCCTGCAGTGCTGAATGCCTGCACACCCTTGGAAAGGAGGGGGATGGCTGCCGTGGAGCACATGGGAGGAAGCCTGTGCTACCACACAGCAGGCGGCTCTGCTGGGAGCACTCGCCACTGCTCAGCCTGGACATGGGCTTATACACCCTCTCATGGCACCCTGCAGACTGCCCTGCATGAGGAGCCTCGTCTCCCTCTGTGAACACCGAGTGTGCACAGCTCCAGCTCCACCAGACAGAACAGCTTGTGCTTCCCAGCTTCCCAACACAGCAGCTCGTGCCCTGCTGCTCTCCCTGCCTCCATCCCGGGACACTCACAGTTTCAGCACAGCAGAGCGTTTCCCAAGCATCACGTTGACAAAATCCTGGTACGAGATGGTGTCACTGACCCCTCCAGTCACCTCAGAGATCATCTTCTTCAGTTCTAGGTGGGTCTTCGGAGCCCCCAACTTCTCCATCATCCTTTTGACAGACATCAAATCTACAAGAGCAAGGCAATTGCTGCAGTCAAGAGGTGACCCCACAGACCAACCATAGGGACAGAGCCACGAGTTCCCACCTGAGACCACCTCACCTGCGGACTCTGTGGCTGACAGCATTAAGCTGTTGCCAAAAGCCACAAGAAGCCTTCCAGTACAGCTCACTGCCACTCTGCCCAGTACAGAGCATCACTTCCCAGTTGTGCAGCTCAAGATAAAAGTACCACACACTCAGAGAAGAGGGACAACTTTCCAAGTGCTCCAGAGACACATGGGGACAGTGCTGTCTAGCTCGGAGTGTGGTGCCAAGAATCACAAGGATGAGGAGGAGGGAAGCAACACCGGGGTTAAAGCTGGAGACAAACAAGCTGTGGGGAGCAGACGCCCCTGCCCATCGCCACAGGCCATTTCCTCCCATTGCATTGCTGCCTGCTGAGACCTGCGGGCCCCTTCCCTCCCGGAAGCCCTAAGTCAGGCCTCTTCCAGCTCCCCACAGGCTTCACTTCAGCTGGAAGACTTGTGGAGGAGGGGAACGAGGCAGCAGCCTCCTGGAAAAGCGCAGTACACAAGTGGTTACACTTCAGTGTCAGCTCCAGGACTGCAGGAGGCTGGAACTTTACATAACTGGTGCTTTCTGGACCCAAAGCAGGGCTGCTCAGCTGAGCCAGACTCACACCCAAGTTCTTTCCTTCCCTCCGCTCCCCTCCTTGCAAAGCAAAGAGCCTCTCTGCACCAGAAGTGCTCATGGATTTATACAGCTCCTGCCTCAAGACAGGCAAGCCCTAGGATTGTCAAAGTCCTGCAGCTTCCCAGCTCCAAATTCCCAGCTTCCCAGCAGAGGACTGAGAAGAAGGCCTCAGTGGAGAAAAAGAGAGAAGAAAAAAAAGCATTTCGAGCAGAAAGAAGTGGAGGAGATAAACAGAATTTCAGGAGAACAGCACCGAGAAGAGCTTAGATCTTGAAATAGGCAAGGAGAGACTGAGGAAGCTGAAAGGCAGGGGCTGGGGAGCCAAAGAAGCCCCTGGCTGGCAATCAAGATCCAAGGAAGGCTGGACATGGGAAAAGCCCACAAGTTTTCCTCCTTAACACCATCAATGCAGAGGGAAGAAGCAGATTCAGCAGCAGACAGGCTGTTGCTGTTCCAGCCCAGCATCCCTCAGAGTCACTCACCAATCTCGCCTTGGTTGTTCAGGTCAAACTCCATGTATTTCTCTGGAAGAGACACAGAATTAAGTCAGCAGGACTCTAGAGCAGGGGGTGCACAGGGCTTTGGAGCACTGCCTGCTGACAGCAATGAAATAAAGCATTTGGGGATAAGATTGATATACTGCTGAATGCAAAGTTCAGAAGGGGAGACCATCTCGATGCCTGGTTTTAGAATCATTATCTCAACTCTAGGGCTCTAGAGTTGAGTGCTCTGTAATTGTGGCTGCTTTTCGTTTAAGCTGAAGGAAAACACTGGCATGAGAACAAGGTATCAGCTGGCTATGAACAGCGTTAAAAGGTTTCCAGCCAGAAAAACAAAGCTCTGGAACAGCCTCCCAGAAGGAGTAGCAAGGAAAACAAACCCAGGAGCACTCCCGAGATGAAGCTTGATCGGATTAGAAGGGGGATTAAATGACGCAGTTGCCTGCAATAACGAGGGACAGACTCCACAGTGCTCCCATTGCTGTGCTCACTCCCAGAGCAGCACCTGCCAGGAGAGATGCTCAAGGACCACATCAAGAGGGCGAAGCCAAGAACATGCCTGGGCACAGTGATGCTGGAGCAGGTTGTTTGCCCTTCCAGCCTTCTGTCAAACACTGCTGACTTGAGCAAATCCAGCATTCTCAAGGGGAGGCATGCTCCAGAAGGTCTGGTTAGCTTTGCAGGACAAAAACTCGCATGCTGTAACAGGCAGAGCACTGATTTGAGGTAAAAAAATTCAGGAATTCAGTCCTGTGCAGTTCCTGCCCTTTGAAGAGGCACACCTGAGCTTCCTACACACCCCCCACCCCTTGTTAGCTGTTCCCCATTTAGACTTTAAGCTCTTCAGGCAAGAGCTTACAGCTCCCAGCGCTGCAGGGGACCCCCCATCACCTCAGCTCTGCTAAATGGAAAGAGCAAGATGCCTGCTGGCACCATCCATCCATGCTGAGCTGGAGAAATCACCCTGCAGTGAGCACTCGCTCCCCACAACAGCCTCGGAGGACTCAAATTAACCAAGCCCTTCCAGGCTGCTCCTTTGCCCCAGGAAGGAAAATGGAAAAGACCTTTTGCCTCTGCTCCAGGGACACCAGCAAGCGTATGAGCATGAACAGAGAAGTGGCAGGCTAATTTAAGGAGCCAAAGGCAAGAGTGGTTATTTCACACATCAGAGTCTTCCCAGGATCTGTGCTTCCAAAGGAAAGTGTTGGGTTAACTGGGCTGATGGGCAGGAGGGAGAGGAATGGCTTGGCATGTCTTCACCTGGGTCTCAGCCCACAGATTACTGCTGCTATGAGCTGACCAGGACAGACCTATGGAAATACCATGTACAAACCAAAGCTGCTCATGCTTCAGGCAGGAGTAAATGTCTCCCTTCAAGCATCAAGCAACCAATCCTAGAAGAAATCGGAGCTGTAACACACATGCTTAGAGGCCAGAGTGATGCTTGATGTGGGACTGCCTCTCCCCACACTCTGCCTCACCAGAATGACCTTGTGCATATGAAGTGCCACCTCCCTGGCTGGGGTCAGGCCCCCCTGCATATGCCTGGGCACACAAACCCTGCTCTGCCATGTCCATACCCAGCACATGTTTTCTTTTCTTCTGAGCTGACACTTAGCCAAAAGTACAGAGAACAGAGGCAGCTTTACATCAGCCTCAGCTCACACATTCAAGTTTCGTTCCCACCCCAGCAGCGGGGATATACTGGGGCAAAAACCATGCGTGGTCCCTCACCCACAAATACATTTACACAAACACTGCATGAGGGCTCCATCTTTGCCTCCCCCAGGCTGGGAGGGGCGTGGGGGGTGGCAGTGGAAAGGACTGCAGAGAAGAAATATTCCCCCCATCATCACACAATGAGCCAATTGTTGGGGGAGCTGGAGGAGGCATTGGAGAGCTGGACAGGCCACGGAGACAAACTCACAAGGCAGCAGGAGGAGATGCCAAAGGCTCTCGTTACAGGGAATTCTGCGCCTGTGACCTACAGTTGCAATGTTTGAAGAGCCCCAATTGTGATGGGAAAAAATAATGTGGGGCTGCAGCCAAAAGCCAAAGCCACACAAAAGGCGACACAAAGAGATCGGGGAGCACAGGAGGCTCCTCTGTGCCCAGCGGTGTAAGGGATCACAAAATGCCAGCCAGCCTCTTCCTTGCTAGATTGCAAAGCCAAAATTCAAAAGGAAATAGTAGACAATGTCTGAAATGGAAGCAAGGTCAGGTTTTATTTGGTTAGAGCCAGGCTGAGGACAAACCTCGGGGCAATGTGACGCAGGCATGTTTTCTCAACTGCCTTCAGCCACTGCTTGGAAAGAAAGTGGGTACACCAGAATAACCCTGCCAGATCTTGTCCTGTAACCAGTCTGGGGACAAGCTCCAGAGGACTCCAGGCTTTTGGTCTGTTTCTCTATCCCCAAAAGGCACAAACCTAAGCCCTAGATCTGCTGGCACACTGGTCAGGCTTTGGCCAAGACTAGACATATCAGTGCTGGTGTCAAGGGCCGGGGAAAGGACTAAAGAAACTTTTGGAGAGAGAAAGTCCCCAACTCCTCCAGAAAGCAGCTGACACTTCTGCTCTGTGGAATGAAGTCCTCCTACTTATTTAAAAAAAAAAAAAAAAAAAAAAAAAAAAAAGAGTCCAGCTATTGGATGGTCCATTATGCCAGTCAGCTGGCTGGGTAACTAGACAGAAACCATCCTCCTTTGCTGCTCCCCAGGGTTTTGCCCACACAGCAGGTTTTGCAGTAACAGCAGCTGCCAGGCAGGATGTCTGTAGGGTGACATGTCCCTGCTCTGCAAGTGGGAGAAGCACAAAGGCTTGTGTGGAAAACACCTCTCCAGGGAGTTTCACCAAGTCCCACAAGCAAGGGGAAAGGCATCCATCCTAGCTCAGTCACTTGTATTTGGCAGAGAATCTCAGGCTGGTAAAATCCAAGTGCTGAGGAAAATAATCTGGTTCAGAGCAAACAGTAAGGCTCAAAGGACAGGGAAACCCTCTAGTTCTCACCTTTAAACACTGCCAACTTCTCCTCCAGGTCTTTTTCATCACTGAACTTTGGGTCACAGAGAAATTCCTAAAACAGGAAAAAAATATCCCCAAGGTTAAAGAAGCAAAGGAAAACACCCTAGAGGGCACCTGCAAAGACACCATTACCCAGAAGACCCACACAATTCCCAGAGAGTCACAGCTGAGCAACAGCATCAGGAGAGTTGAAAATGGGCTGAATCCCTCCACACCTTGTCATTAACATTCCAGTGCAAGGGGAATCCCTCTGATGTCTCAGATTTCTCACCAGCAGCTTGAAGGAGGACTGGACCCCACCTGCTTTTGGAATAACTGCATGAAACCCCCTCATCTTGCTTACCCAAGGTTTCAGCTCCCCACATCTCTCCTTAAGCACACTTAGCATGTGGATTGGGCACTTATTTCCAGCAAGGGCTCCTAGTCCTTGCAAAAAGCACTCTTATCTCAGATTTCAAACTCTTAGATAAACTCAGAGGGCTTGCAAATAGAGCAGGCAACATTTGCAGAACGTCATATGCCCAAGAGGACGGGTATTTTGGGCTTAGGAACTCTCTCATACTGAATATCCATTTTCTCCCCCTACACTGCTCAGGCTGGAAAGGAAACCCTGGGTCACTTCTAGTCACTTGTCCCTAGCCCCACCTCAAAAACCTCCAGATACCCAAAAGTGCAGACCACAACTTGCACAGCCAGCTCTTCTGCTGTGCCCTGCCAGCAACACTCCCCGCAGCTGTGAGCAGCAGGGTCTTGCTCCTGTCCCTGCCCTCCCACACCGCCCAGCTCCAGCCCAGCCCAGCTTAATGACTCGATCTATGTTCAGCAACAACACCACATTCTTCAGTGGAGAAATCATTAACATCTGCACTGCTTATGCAGGGCCTGTCCAGGACAAACCCCTTGAGGGGTTAATGGATGAAGGGCTGAGGCTGTTCCCTACTCTGGGCATGAGTTCCTCACCGCTGCTCCCCATGCTCACGTGGAAGGCAGGAGGGGGTCACTAAGAGCCTTGTGTGCCCATCACTGTTGGTCATCCTAATCCTGCTCCTGGGTCCCTCAAGCCTGCACTCCACAAGCTGCTCCCTCCTTCCTCACTGTGACAAGGGAGCTTGGACCTGCTCAGGGAGCCCTCAAGCCTTCAGTGCCAGCTAACCACTGCTATGGCAAGTCTTTTATCTGCAGCTGAACTAGGGTTTTGCAGGAAGCCCACAGGCTGCATTTTTTGAGCGATCTCAAGCACACTCATTCAGGACACCCACTAGGGCAGAAGTGACTGCCATCCCCTCCTCCCACCCTAGAATCTCCAGATGGGACACCAGAGACCGTGGCCACCAAACCAGTGTGACACTGACTTCCCTCATCACCATGGTCACCAACTCAAATTGAGAGCTGTGGTGAAAAGCAACATTCCCCGTTCCTTCTTTTACTGTTCTTTGCCAACTCAGTTTCATTTATCTCAGTTATTTCTACCCAGGGGTATCATTTACCAGCCCAACACAAAGGGCCCAATTCAGCTTCTAGACCTGGGCTCAAGCAGCATTAGGAGTCACCAGAGACCAGGGTAGTGTTACCCACTGCCATTGCCACTGAATAGCCTCTGGAGAAGGCAAACATCACCAAAAACCAAAACAGGGCCAAAACACCTCCTGGCCACCAGGTCACAGCTTCACTCCTGCCCTGCAGGAGCAGCAAGCAGCTTCCACCTCCCAGCAGAACAGGGGACGTGAGGGCAGAGCACAGCGTCTCTCGAGAGCAAGAAGCAGCACAGAAATGGTGAAGACTGAAGGGAATGCATCCATACCTGATGGCTGAGGGACACGTGCCCAGGAGCCCACCAGCCCCTGGCAGCATGATACAAGTGACACTGCACACAGGACTAGGACTCAGTTCCTTTGTGTTTCAACTGGAGGGGGACTGGATAGCCCACCAGCAACACATTTTTGCTCCAGGTGCAAGGAAGCAACAAGGGCGTGTATTTGAAAGACATTCCACCCTCCACATTGTGTGTGAGCTGGGCTGTGACTGCGATAAGGCAACACTCACAATGGCACACAGGAATTCAGTCCCCAGGGCCTGTGACTCAAACTCAGAGTGGCTGAAGTTCCTCCTAGAGCCCTTTGCTAAAGTTCCCATTTTAAGGGACATGTTCTATAAATAAGAACTGCTTTAAAAGCCTCTCCCCTGCTCCTGCCCTGAACAGCCTTTCTTGAGCTGCTGAGAGACTTTTCTAAGCCAATAAACTCAGCCACACAAGTCCCAGGTACCTGCAGAACAACCTGAGCAAAGCCAGATCCTTCCTTGCTCCCCAAAAAGGTGACTCCAGCTGGCAGGCCAAGCTCTCACTGGGATGTTTAAGTGCTCAATGCCAGCCACCCTGCCTGCTGGGGCTGGGAAGGGGCTGAGGGATGCTGGTGCCTGCCCTGGATGGGAGAAGCAGGCACCTGCTCTCTAGCAAGGCTGAATTCCTTCCCCGCAGCCCAGCGCATTAGAAGGTAAAACTAGGTTGAAACTAATCTGTGCTGGATTAGGCCTGCCACCTTGATGCACGAGGCTGGACAATGTGATTGAGTTGCCCGAAAAGAGGGGAACAACCAAGAGGGAAGCCCAGAGGAGTGTTTCAGGCTGGAAGAGAGAAGTCAGCACTAGGACTCGGCTATCCTTCAGCAGCACATGTGCACTCAGTACACTGCCTGCCAGACCCGTATCCCAGCAGAGCTCTGGAGTAGAAACCAGCCAGGAAAACAGGGCTAGAGGGAGCTAAGTGTTAGGATGAGACAATGAGATTAAGCCTGATAGGAATTCGGCCTGATAGGTTTTATTAGGAGCACTTGACTGTTTTACAGCCTTAGGGCTCTTCAGTGCTCAGGAAACCCCCTCCCTGGCTCCAGCCACAGTATCAGCCCAAGTTTCTGTATCAGATCTGTGTCAGGGAGCTGCAAGGCTGTTTGCTGCACTCCCCCACTGCCACATAGAGCTGGCAAAGCAGAGCAGCGTGGGGGTTGCTGCCCAGAGCACAATGGCTTCTGAGGATCCATGGGCATCTGCCACCCATGCTATCTGCAGCTTGGTTCTGAGCTGCTCAAACCCTGTCTCGTAGCACTGAGCCAGCACACAGGGCAGCAAGGATGCAAACAAGCAGCTCTGTCAGCGGGAAGTCACTTGTTCCATTTTTATCATCCAAACCTCACCCAAAGAAAAGACAGAAGTGGTGGCAGCTTAGGGGAGAGACAGGAACCTATCCCCTGCATGGGAAGAGGAACAGCCCCAAACCCTGGCACACAGCAGTGGCACACCAGCAGCATCCCAGGAAGCACAGCTTCCCAGACTCAGTCCTACAGCTCCTACCAGCTTAAGGATTGTGTATCCACCTTGTGCCTGAGTGATGCTGGAGGATGGCTCTGGAGAAGCAGAAACTGCAGCAGTAGGTACAACACAGTCCTTCATCCTCAGCCTAGGGGTCAACACCATCTTGTCTAGGGGAGATATGTAAGACCCACCTACACACCTTCTTGGTGCAGGATGTGCTGTATCTGCCTTCCAGCAGCAGGTTACAAAGGCTCCTTTTTAACTGAGTACTCTTATTCTACACCTTATGCCGTGACACCTCTTTTCCCACTTTTATTCCGCAGCACGTCCTAATTTCTAATTAGTTGAGTAATTTCTAATGACTTAATTCCCTCTCCAGTGACCTAAACTTCACCTCTACTGTCTCACTGCTGTCTGGTGGAACATATTGGGCACTTTTCATAGCTTAGTCAGTGTGAGGGCAAGGGGAAACCATCTCCTCTGGGCTCTCATCTTGTACAGCAATTTGATTTCTGCACTTGTAACACCAAGGTGCAACTGACTAAAGGAGCACTTAGAAGTGCTAGAAATCCCAGCACTGTTTGCTTCAAGGTTAAAACCTTCTTTTCACCTTCAGAACCACTCTTAGCTGGGAGGGATGCCAACAGAACTGCCCCCCACAGCCATGCCAAGCAAGGGACGGGGCAAGCCTGAAGCTCGGGGGAGAGGACCTTGCCTGACCCTGGCGTAAGGGGCACAAAGCCCAGTGCACTTTGCACTAATCCAGGAGGTGCCGCTCCCCCTGCCCAGGGCTTGTGGGACGTCCAGCCATCCTGGGCTACACATTCACCCGCTGTAATGAAAAGCTAGGAAGGCTGGAGTCAGCTCTGAGCAGCAGCAACTTCTCACTCCGGGAAGAAAAAGTTGAAGTGCTCAATACAGCAGAGGGGAGGTTGAAGTGCTCCAGGAGAACAATAGCCCCCATTCCTGCTGGAGCACGTTCCCAAGGGGAAGCAGCCAGCCCCCGGGCGCCTACCAGCCCGCTCGGACCTGCCGATGTGCGGTGCACGGCGAGGAAAGAGCCGCCCGAGAGGGCAACGCCAGGAGCGGAGGGGACAGAAAGCGATCCCCGTAGAAACCCCGCTTCCTCCTCCGGCCGGATCCCCTCTCCAAAGGGGCTTGGGCAGAGGGGTCGGCAGCTCTTCCTACACCCACCGCCCCCCTCCTCCTCCTCCTCTTGCCCCGCCCGGCCCCGCCGCAGCCCCCTCCCCACGGGGGTCGGGTCGGGAGGCGGCCCCAGCCCCACCTTGTTGATCTCGTCCAGCCGCCCGTCCTGCGGGGCCCTCCGCAGCCCCCCGCCGCTCGGCCGGCGCGGAGCCGCCATCGCACCGAGCCGCCCCGTGCCCGCCGCCGCCTTAAATAGGGGCGGGCAGGGCCGGGCCGGGCCCTCCGCCCCCCGCCCTTAACCCTTTCCCCGCCCGGCGCCGGAGCCCGCATCGCTCTGCTCCGGGAGGGCAGCGCGGCACCCGCGGCGGGCTCGAGGTGCCCAAGCACGGGGCGGAGGCACCGCCGCCTCTGGGCTTCCCGCAGGAGGGAAGGGACCGGCTCCCTCTGCCCGCACCGCCCGCCGGACGCGGCTCCGGGACACCGAGGATCGCTCCGGAGCTGCCCCGGCAGCGGCACCGCCGCGGCGGTACCGGCGGCAGAGGGACGGGGGTGGTACGGCACAGCCGCTTCCAGGCGCTGGATAAACCCTGGAGCGCGAGCAGCGGGAAAAGGGATGGGCCGAGGGACAGCCACGGCCGAGGTGATGCGTGTCCCGGCCATTGCGTGTCCCGGCCAGGGTCGCACGCCCCCGCGGTCTCAGCCTGACACCTTATGTTAAAAACATGTACTAACGTGGAGTTTAGTGAGAATTGTCAGACGTTTGCCCCTCACCACCCGAAATGCAGCCGTATTTCAACCGCTGGTCTTTAAAAGCAGCAAGCGCAGGTGCAGTGTGCTCCCCTGCCGCCACACACCCTGGATGGGCAGCTGTGTGTTATATTAAGAATTTTAATGGATACAGCTCTAGGCGGGGGGCACCAGCTAAAAACACAGAGTTCCAGGGAGAGCAGGAGGCCGCGTGAACCACATCTTCAGCAGCAGGCACACAGCAGAGGCTTGACATTTCTGTAAGAGCAGCAAATTTGTGTGTTCACTGGGGATGTATAATTGTCCTCCCAGAGAGACAGTAAGTGGCCATGACTCCCTGCCTCTGGCCGAGCCGGATCACGCTGTGCTCTCACTGCTCCATGGTTTTGCTTTCCCAGAACTGTCCTTGGGTAGCAGCAGGGGGAGTCCCTGCTATTACACCCCCGCAGCTCTGGCACCCCGCTCCTTGGGCAGCTTTTGTGCAGAATTAGAAGGGCAATGGCTTTGTTCTCGGTACCAAACTCCTGTGTTCCTTCCAGGCCACTGGACCCAGCAGAGATGTTGCTGGGGGAATTCAACATCGATGGCAGCAATTTTACATAAATTACACAAGACTTTAGCAAACCTGATTTGCAGCACTGTGAGCAGAAAAACATAGGTAAAACCGGTTAAAAAATGAAGCAAACTCCAGCCTGGGGACTCATTTCTGGTCTAATGGGAACAACTTCAGCTACCTGGAGTCACAGCATAGCCAGCACAAGATGGGCTGAGCCAGGACCTGGCTTGTCCTGTGGCCCAGCCCACATGGGAGCACAGGGGAACATAAATGCCTTTCCTTTAAAGGCAATACAGCCACTGACCTCTGCCACCCCATGGGAGTGACACAGGCAGGAGCGGGTGTCCAGCTGTTCCCCATCCAGTCCACACTGGCTGCACAGCCTGGTGCCACCAGCCAGCTCCTCTCCAGTGGGGCACATGTGCTAATGTGGAGCTGTGGGTGCTGCTGCTCTCACACCTCCCTTCCCTGTGTCTATGCCACCCAGCCCCTGGAACTGGTGGCAGTTGGCTGGTTTATAGCCATGTCTGCTGCTATTCAGTAAGCCAAGCAGAGCTGGCTTTGTGGCCTTGTGTTACCCTGGAGCAGGGGAACAGCAAGACCTGAGCTCCTCTCATAGTGAAGCAAGCTGAGGATGCCCCACCTCCCTTCCAGGAGCTGGGTGAGGATCCATCTTTGCCTCTGCTTTGTTTCTGCTCGTTAATTTATCCCTCCCTTTAATTTAGTGAACTCCCTTCCCTTGGGAAGCAGGCGAGCTGTATGCCCTCCGGTGAGCAGCTCTGCCTGGCTTCACTGGGATTCCTCTCTGCACCTCTGTGACCACAGCCCATGAGCGTGACACTGCAGGGTGCTTTGCAGCCAGACCAGCTTCCAGCACGTGTGTGAGAGCCTCTCTTATCTTCTGGGGCAGGAGGGATTGCCGGGCAGTACAGCTTGGGTACATTACATACTTGGTAAGCTGTCCCTACCCAGTGCACAGTGCTGCGCTGGGAAAGAAGGGATGGAGGATTCTTTGTTCACTCTGCAGTGAGAGATCAACCCTGGGATGGCTCCATATCCTGCACAGAAACATTGATGGCCCCACTGATGGTAGGTGGGTGTCCCCCCATGCCGAGGACAGAGGTGGTGGCTGGAGTCACGCTGCAGAGTGCTCAGGATGTGGAGCCTGACCAGGTGTGGAAAAGGACCTGGGGTGTGATACTGTACGGAGGGCAGTGTAAGGAGCAGTGGGAGGGATTGATGGTGGTGAATATAGAGTGTCCTTCCCTCTGCCACTCCCTGTGCAGGGGGGTCACAGAGGGGATGTGGCAGCAGCCAGCGACCTGTCACTTAGAGCAGCTCTCAGGGAGGCTCCGCAAAATGTCCTCCAAGTTCTGCTTGTCAGCCCGGATCTCAGCCAGGTCGCTCTCAAATGCTTGGATCTTCTCCTGCTGCCTCTCTGCCTCCTGCTGCAGCCGGCTGAGCTGGCTGGCCAGGGGGCCCGGCGTGGCCAGGCGCAGCCATAGCTGCTCCAGCTGCAGCCTCCCGGCGCTCAGCACTGCATCCACCTCTGCGTCCGGCTCCAGGTTACCTGGGCAAGGTGGGAGAGGACATGGATGAGAGCAGAGAGCTGGACAGGAGAGGTTCTGGATGTACTCCATGGCACCAGGCAAACTATAGGGAGTGGGTGCAGCAGGGCATGGAGGCTTTGCAGCTTCTCAGTGATCAGAGATAAGCAAACAGAACTGTGGCTCCAGGCAGGGCCTGGGCACTTCTCTCTCTTAAAAATGGATCATGATTTCCACCCTTTTGCAAAATTTCTTGGATGCAAGAGTCCTGGAATGCTCAGAAATATACCCAGATGATCAAAACAGGAGGGGCTGGAGCAAGACCAACCAGCAACAAGGAGCATACTCAGTCTAGCACAGCCCTCAGCTCCAAAGGGACTTTGCCAGCCCTGCTCTTCCTGAGGATCCCAAGGGAGATCAGTGTACCCAGACCAGATATGACCACACACATTCAGCAAGTCCCAGTTCATTCTTCTTGAGAGTTTTCCTCAAGACGTGAGCCTTAAAGAAGCTTTGCTGAGACCATGGGTGATCTCAGCCAAAGGGCACCCAGCTCAGCCTGGATGGCCATCAAGCAGGAGTACCAGTGAGCAGGAGAGCCCTGGCCCCTGAGAGCCCAGCCCTTTCTCTGCAACCTGCACCCCATTTCCCCCCAGGTCTCACCTAGGCTGTTCAGCAGGTCATTCAGGGTCTTGATGTCTGAGATGAGTGAGCCCCGAGCTTCCTGGAGACTTTTTGCCATCTCACTCACCTCTGACTCCACCTTCCAACAGAGACAGACACCCAGATCAGGGACACCATTGACCTTTGGCTGGATGGCAGAGGAGATCCCAGGAACATCCCCAAGGCATTGTCCCTACAGTGGAGCTCACAAGCTGGGTTGTTCCCTATGCTTTGGGCTGTGGGCAAAGCTGCTTCCAGGCTCTGGAGGACACAGCCTGCCCAAGGGGTCCCAACTGACCTGGTGTGCCTCCTCCAGGTCCCCCCTGAGCTTCTCAGCCACATACTCCTGCCGGGAGAGCTCCCATTGGGTCTCACTGGCATGTGTGGCAAGCTGGCTGGCACGTTTGAGGGCCTGTTTGCTCTCCTGCAGCACAGCCCGTGCCCTCTGCAAAGGAATGGAGATGGAAACAGTCACCTGGGGACACACAGCCCTGCCTGCAGCAGCCTGGCCTCTGCAGGTGATGGCTGCCAGCCTGGCCATGCCCAGCAGCTCCAGCCCACATCCCTCAGCTCGGACCTTGGCGCTCTCCTCAGAGATGTGCTTAGCCTCCCCAGCTGTCCTCTGGGCTGTGGTGGAAATGGACAGGGAGTTTCCCAGTGTCTTCTTTGCCTGTTTAATCTTCCTCTGAGCATCAACCATCACTCTGTCCCGCACAGTGGCCATCCTCCTCCTCAGGGCAGCCTGACCCTTCCGATGCCCCAGAACCTTCCTCATGCCTATGGGAACAACCTGGCCATCACCAAACTGCCCACTTCTCCCCTTGTCACCTGGTGAGGGCCAGGTTGTGGCTGGAGATGCTCTGACTGGTGCCTTTTACCTTCCAAGCCGGCCAGGAGGGACTCAGCATCGGAGAGCACAGCTTTTCCTCGAGAGACAGCCATGGTGGCCATGCCATGGGCAGAGCCAGCCTGGTCCCGCAGCTGGGAGAGGAGAGGAGGAGCGAGACTGGGGAGTGGGTGAAGAGCTGCACCCAGCAGGGAAATGTGGGACTCAGCCTGCTCCTGTTTGGCAGGCGAGCTCCTAGGGACATGTGGGAGCCCAAGGGATGATGTATCCCAAAACATCCTCTCCCAGCTCCCTGACTGCACACATAGTCCCTCCAGTTGCTGCAACAGCAGGGATGGGGCTCCCCATTCAGGTGAGCAGCAATTACCCGCTCAAAGTCACGAGTCCTCTGCAGCTCCAGGTGCAATCCAGCTGCCAGGGTGCGGGATGCCTCCACAGCCTGCTGAGCCAATGGCTCCTGGGCCGCTGCTGCCTGCTCCAGCACTGCCAGGTCCTGTGCCAGGTCTCCAGCCTGCATTGGCAGCACCTGCTGCAGGGTCAGGAATGCCAATGAGATCATCTCCCAGCTCGGGAGGCAGCAGTAGTAAAGCAGGAGGTAGGGATGCCAGCAGGAGCTGTAGCTTGGGCACTGCTCACCTGCCTCAGAGCAGCCACCTGCAAAAGTCTGTTGGCCAGGTCAGCATGTGCCTGTTCCACGGCTGTCAAAGCTCTCCTGGCCTCTGCCATGCCAGCACCCAGCTCCTCCTGTGCCTGCTGGATTTCCTCATACCTAGGTGGACAGGACACTGCTGTTGGCCAGGGCCCTCTGGTCCCTCAAAGGATGGACAGGACAACTTGAGGCCTGGCCCTGGACATGGATGTAGCAGGAAATTCTGGGGGCTTTTCCTGAAACCCCCCAGCATGCAGAGGCCTGTCCCTCTACTTTACAGCACTGTGGTGCAATGAGTTTGAAGGTGCTCAGCACATGCCTGTTGGGCAGGTACCAAATCCCCATGACCGAGTCCTGTAACAGGGACCTTGCCAGAGGAAAGGGCTGTGGTGCCCTGCCAGCCCTCCTTGCTGCCAGCCCCTCACCCAGCCTCCAGCTTGCGCTGCGCATCCTGCGGCGCGTTCCCCTCCAGCAGGTTCCGCAGGAGCTCAGAGCTGGCGTTGGAGGCACGCAGTGCTCTCCTGACCACTGCCTCCACCTGTGCCATAGAGTCCTTGTGGCTGCAGGGACAAGGACACCCAAGAGAGGAAATCAAGATTGGCCTCCTGGCAAAGGAGTGGCCCCCCTGCACCCCCGGCTGGGCCGGCAGCCTCCTCTGCCTGTTCAAGTCTTACCTCTGAGACAGAGCCCGAGCCTCCAGTGCCCAGCGGCTCCAGTTTGTGGGCTGCTGTGGGATTTCCTGGGGAATCTCCTTGGAATGCAAACAGCAGCACTGAGACCCCGGCAGGGAGCAGGCACCCCCAGCCCAGCACCACCAAGAACCTCCCAAAGGGGTGGAGCAAGGAAAATATCTCCTCTTGACTCAGCTGCAAGGAGGGCTATACCCACATGGGCCCCAAGCTTTCCCGCTCACCCACTCTACTGGTCACATCCCACCCCAACAGTCCCTGGGGGGCACATCCCACTGCCCTCCAGCATTGCCACCAGCCTCCTCAGGAGCCCAGGGCTGCTGAGAGCCCCCACCGTGGTAACCAGGGTGTCCGCAGCATGCAGGATTTCCTGCTGTGCCGACTGCAGCATGGCCCCGATCTCCGACAGCAGGGTGCAGGTCTTGGGGGGTCCGTGATCAGAGCAGCTGGTGGCCCGGCTGGCATTGGTTAGATGGCCTTGTGCAATGTCCAGTGCCCCTGCCAGCTGCCTCACCTGTACCAAGAGGGTGGCCCAGGCACCTGTGGGCAGCACAAGCAGCTCGTTGCCCATTGGGGTTGCTTGGGGCTCCCTGCTTCCCTGTAGGGCTGCCCCATGCCCCAGCCCCTGCCTCACACCTACTAATGAGAGGGGAATACAGTCCCTCTGGGTGTTCAGGAATTCAGCACCCAAAGGGCACCCATGTGTTTGTGCTCAGCCCCCAATAATGCCCATCACTGCCTACTCCAAGACTTTAGGGGTGTGAGCATCCCTGCAGTGCTCTGTCTTCCCAAAAAGGTATGTCCCCTCCACTGCCCTCCCCCCAAGTCACCCCATCACCCACACTGAGCCCAGCACTCACCAGGGACCTCCTTGCACCCACCCAGCATGTCACAGCACCCTGAGGGAGCAGAGGGACCCCAGAGGGGTGAAATGGGTGGAAGGAAGGAGAGCCCCCTGTACCTCTCAGGAGGTGTAGGCTGGGCAGCCCATCTCCCCGGGGTGCATCTCCCAGCATGGCAGACTGGCCGGGGTGGGTGTCACAGCCTGGTTTCTGCAGCCATTCCTCCATCTCCTGCAGCTTGGCCTTCAGCTGGTCAGCCTGCAGGCACAACACAGGGGGACATGTGGGGACAGTGGGGCGATGCAGGGGTGGGGTGCTGTGCCTGCCTCAGCACTGCACAGGCTGTACCTCGTCCTTCACCAGCCCGTAGCAGGCAGGACACTGCTGGCAGCGGGAGCTCAGCGGGTCAAGGAAGAAGTTGACCTCGCACCGGTCACACTTGTAGCCCACAAAGCCGGGGTGGCAGAGGCAGGTGCTGTTCTCGTGGCACTGAGGGGTGACGGAGCCCAGCGGGGAGCAGTTGCAGGCTGCAGTGGTGGCAGAAAGGCGTCATGCTGTGGCTGCCAGCCCTGCTTTAGGGACAAAGATGCAGTCCCCATCCCCATTACCTCGGCAGCCCCTGGCAGAGAAGCCAAAGAAGCCATGCTGGCATCGGTCACATTTCTTCCCCGTGACACCCGGTTGGCAGGAGCACTGCCCTGTCAGCACGTGGCATCCACTCTCCCGTGCCCCTGTTGGGTGGCACTCACAGCTGGCACGAGAAGTGGAGGGTTGTGAGCAGGCAATCGATGCAGAGACCAGAACTGGGAGCATGGAGCCACTGCTGTCCCCTGGTAGTCCCATGCCATGCCCCACATACCTCTTGCACCCCACGGCGGGCTCCAGGCCGTAGTAGCCAGGCTGGCACTGCCCACAGGATCTGCCTGTCACATGTGGGAGGCAGTGGCACTGGCCTGTGCCAGGATCGCAGCCCTCCAGCCTCGGGTCTGAGCCGTTGGGGTTGCAATCACAAGCTATGGGAGACAAAACAGCTCTTAAATCCCTGCACGGGGCTGGTGGATAGGACTGCAGGAATGGGGGCACTGAGGCTGAGCTCCTGACAACGTGGACAGCCACGTTCCCCCATCAAACAGGACTCCAAGAGAATGAGCCCCTGCAGGCCAGAGTATCTCTGGGGAAGGATGGCAGTGGAGCAAGAGGGCAAAGGACATTCTGGAACACTTGGGGATAACCTGAACCATCCATCACCCCTAAACCTGCTGGGCATCCCCTTCCACCCTCTGCCTTCACTGCTGGGATGATTTTTGGCTGCAAGTGAGCTCTCCCCGGGGGCTGTACGTACGTGCACACTTCCCAGCAGGGCTGGGAGCCAGCGCATCCCCGTAGAAGCCCGGCCGACACCTCTCGCAGTGGTCACCCATTGTGTTGTACAGGCAGCGCAGGCATCGGCCAGACACGGGGTCACAGTTCCCCACGGCATTGAGATCCACGTTCCCGTGACACTGGCAGGGCTCACAGGGATGCACGGGCCCTTTCTGCCCCAGGGGGTCCCCGAAAAACCCGTCATCACAGAGCTCACAGCGTTTTCCTAGGCAGGGTAAAAAGGTGGGGAGGATCCAGCCGTGCCGACGCTGCCCACAGCCCCCGTGCCCGCCCACCCCCAGCCTCACCTCTCTGCCCCGGGGGGCAGTGGGTGCAGACCACCTCCCCAGTGCCGGGCACCTCGGTGCAGGGCGAGCGGCCGGGGCAGGGGCAGGGCTTGCAGTCATCAAAGCGCCCTCGGAAGGGGTTGCCATAAAACCCGGGGCTGCAGCGCTCGCAGGAGGGACCCTCTGTATTGTGCAAGCACTGGCAGTGGCCTGCGGGGAGGAAAACGGAGCTGAGGGTCTGTGAAAACCCAACCCCGGATAACAGCAGGGACTGCGGGAGGGGTAGAGAGCCCAGCTCTGAGCACGGCAAGAGGGATGTGCAGCTCCAGCCAAGGGGTTGCACATCTCCAGCCAGTACTCAGGACGTTTTCCCTCCCTGCCCTGTCTTTGCTCAAGGGAGAAGGTTTTGGAGGGGACACGGGGCCGCAGCGACGCAGGGGCGAGGCAGCGCTGGCACAGGCAGCACCGTCAATGTGTGCGGAGGCTGCCGGCGCCTGCCGTAATCCTCAACACATTTCTCAGCGTCGAGGCGCGTCCTTTCCAGCCTGTCTTGGAAAACACAAGGAGCCGGCCCGGCACCCACCGGGGAGCAGCTCCTCCAGAGCGAGCCGAGCCGGTGAGTCAGCCTTCCGAAATCGGCTGGGAGGAGGAGAGGGAGGAAGAGGAGGAAGAGTGCTCAAGGAACCCCCCACCTCCAGGCAGATGCTCTGCTTCGCTGGAGAGAGAGGAGCCGGGGGAGGATTTTCCCCCATGTTTTGTGGGGTCGGGTCATACCAGGAAGGCTGCGCGGGAGGGGGTGTTATTTCATTTTCCCCACATCCAGGCAGAGTCAGACGATGGAAAAGAAAGAAAAAACGGGTGGCAGGAAGAAGTGGAAAAATAAACTAAAGGAAGTGCGCGGGCTGGCAGCGCCCAGGCCGGAACATCAAAAGCCTGGCCCCATCCCTGGGGATTGTGCGGTCGGCAGCGCCAGCCCCGGCTCTGCGGGATGAGGGCGGGTTTGCAGAGCTGCCGCCGTGCTTCCGCGGGCAGGGCAAGGGCATTCGCCGAGCACTCTGCCTCCTTCAGCCGTCTCCATCCCGGCCGTACATCATTGCTGCTCCGCACGGAGGAGAACCAGCCACCGAGGGCTTGGGCTGGCAGCACACAGGAGCTGGCTCCTCTGGTGTCTTCCCTCAAGCCCGGCACCGCTGTTTTCCTGCTTTTTTCCTTGTTTGTCTGCTCAGGTGCACCCTCAGTTTGCAGATTCCAGAGCTGTGCCCAGTCCTGCTCCTCTCATCGGGCTGTCTGTGAGACCAGCCGAGCAAAACCCTCTCTGCTGCCCTGACCCCTGCTCCCCCACTCCTCTGAGGACCAGCACCCTTCCCTTCTCCTCCTTAAAGGTCATAAAGCATTATGAAAAATGCTCCTCTAATTATAAATTACCACCGTTATTGCACTTCATTAATTATCTCTGTCTTTGCAGTTACAAACCCTGTCCCTACAACCACCCAAGCAATTCAGTTTGCAAATTTTGGGAACCACAGCCTCACCAAGGGTTTCCAGCTTGCCTCAGAACAAGCAAAGACATGGATTTGTCACCCATGCATGGAGGGGCAGGTGAGTGGAGGGGCCGGGGGGTGCACACCTGTGAGGGGGTGACAGTCCCCATGCTGGTTGCAGGTGCAGGGCACGCAGCTGATGAAGGACCCGCCAAGCGGGATCTCCCTCTTGAATCCAGGTGCACAGGACTGGCAGAACTGCCCGGTGTATCCCGTGGGACACGTGCATTCCTCCACCCAGCCTGCCCGTGTGCCCGGCCCGGGGTGAGCAGACGTGAGCTGGACCTCGCTCAGGAACAACCTGCCTGCGAGAGGGGAGAGCGGTGTGGGAATGGGATGCTGCATCCCCTGCTTGTTCTGAAACGCTGCAGACAGGCACAGGAGACCCCAAAACACTGCCTACAATCCCTCTCATCCCCGAGAGCCTGATGCTGCTTCGGTGTCTTTAGTCCCCCCCCAGTTTGGTCCCCATGGGATGTTTTGTGGAGCCACCCACCTCTCCCAGGGCCGCGGCTCATGCGGAGGCGGAGGGCAGTCAGGTTGGAGAGCAGGCGCTGGAAGCTGAAGGCTGACAGCAAAGGCTCCGCACCCTCCTCTGCCTCGTGCAGCCTGTTGGAGAGGGAGTGTGGGAGGCACGACAGGGCCAGCCTGAGCCAGGTGCTGCAGGACAGCTTGGCCCCTGACTGGGACCCCCCCGAGGGGGACAGAGAGTGGGGCTGAACCAGTGGGGCAGCCCAGACAAATCAGACACTGCGCCCTAGACCCCACTGAGGCTTCCCAAAATGCTGTGATGGGTACCTGAAGGAGACAGCCTGCTTTCCATGCTGGGGCTGGCTCTTGCTGCTGGACATGGTGATCTCCATCCCCTCACCCTCCAGCACCAGCTGGACCTGGAGCAGGGGCACCCTGGTTTCTGTTCGTGTCCCATTCTCCTCCACTCCCAGCAGCAGGGACAGGAGCTGCCCATAACTGAGGCGCTGGTTCTGCAGAAACTTCTCTGTGAGGGGAGAGAGGAGCAAAGCCTGTAGGACATGGAGGCACCAGCTCTGCCAGTGCAGTCCTATTCCCACCAGCATCATCAGGAGCCACAGTCACCCTCCTGGAGTGGTCCCAGCTCCAGCCTGCCCTCCTGGGATCCTGGTCCACCGATCCAATACCCCCCACTGTCTTCTGCTATAGAAACATGCTCAGCTCTGGAATGGAACCCAGCGCCTCCTGCACCAGTGTAGCAGCAGGATGAGAGCACCAGGGGGTCCTCACAGCAGAGCAGCCCCCCAGGGACCCAGCACACACAATACCTGGTGCAAGAAAATCCACTGGCTCCTCTCCATCCCACTCGGTGATGATCTCCCCGCCAGCCCAGCGCAGAGGCAGGTCTGTGGTGCCTGGAGTTGTGGCAGCCCAGCCCTCTAGCCCTGTGTGACAGCACACAATGACAGTGCACAGCTAAGGGAGCAGTGAGTCCCCGCCAGCACAGCACCAGCGGGGAGCTGCTTTCAGGGGCTCTGTCCCTCCTCCCAACACTCTCTGGAGCCTTGGAAGGGGCCAGCACTTTGTAACACCCTGCTCCACTTGGGGTCTGTGCTCTCATGCACTATGAGGTGGACTTAATCACCCCTCATCTGTTTATTTTCTTAGATTTGGAGGAAATTATTATCTTTAAACATTTGCTCCCCTGCCTGTGCTGCCATTCGAACATTACTGTGGCCTGGCGAGCACAGGAAGCCTGAGGAGAGATGCTGGAGAAGCCCAGAAGAGATGGGGTGTAATTGCATTAAGTTGGTTTCCTTAAGAAACCAGTTAAACTCCCCCCCACTCCCCAGGGTTAGTTATTTATTCCATCCCTGCAGGACAAACACTTGGAAATCTCTCAAGTGGGTTGTGCTCTGTTATTAAATCATCCCCAATTTGGACTCTTTCACCCAATATAAGATAATTCCATCTGCTCCACCTCCACTGTGGACTGGGAAGTGTTTTGGGGAGCGGGGCTTTAGGAGGGTGCCGTGGTTGCATCTCAGCTCAGAGATTGCCAAACCAGTCCCCAAAGGAGCAGCCCCAAATTGGCTGCGTGGAGGGTGGAAAAAAAGACTCGGTTTAAAGCCTGGCTCGGTCTCAAGGCCGTGGAAGACATTCCAGCAGCACAGCAATTGGCAGCGCGGTTTAACATCAATTAGGATCCACCCGTGCCTGGCGCATTCGCATCCATCTGGGAACAGGCGAGGCAGAGCGGGGTGCGTGCCGTGGGTGCCCGTCCCTGCGGGGCGCGGCGGGGGGAGGCTGCGGCGTCCCCGCGGCGGGGCTGCACACGCCGGGATGCGCGGCAGATGGCAGGGTTTCCCCGAGCATCCCGCACGCATCCAGCCCTGCCAGCGCAGCCCTGCCAGCAGCCGGGCAAAAGCATCCCACCCCGCTCTCCCAGCCGCACTGTCACATCCCAGCCGAGGATGGGAGGAAAAGAGAATAATTGGGAATGTTCCCAGCAGGCTCCATCCTATTATTTTATATCTTTCCGGGCTGATTTTTAGTGCCCTGCAGTCCCTGGTGTGGCAGAATGTCCATGCCTGGCCCCGCAGCCCTCCCTGAGCCATGCACAGCCCCAGGAGCCGGCTGGCATGGAGGGATGCCACAGGGAGTCACGGAGAGCCTGTCCCCACGGAGCTGGGGCCAGAAGCAGATGTTTAACAGTGAAACAGGGGCAAGCCAGAGAAAACCCTCTCCACCCATCACCACCAGTTAGCTCCAAAGGGGGATGCTCAGCCGCAAAGAAGGACATTCAGCCACATCCTTCCCAAACTTTTTTGGCTGAAATTGGCAGGGCTGTGCCCCGGGTCTGCGGGGGCAGTACCTTGGCTGAAGTCGGAGCGGATGTGAGTCTCCTGGTAGCCATCTGCCGCCCTGCAGGCTCTGGAGTGGCCGTAGCAGAAGCAGCTGGTGCAGCCGACGGGGTTGTGGGGCTGCAGGTTAAACCAGCCCGGCTGGCACCTGGGCACAGGGAGGAGTATGTGGCACAGGGCAGGCAGAGCTGCGGGGAACCACGGCAGTGTCCCGGGGTGGGACACTAGTGACAGCTCCTTGTAAGCCTGGTCCCAGAGGTCCACAGGAATGTGGCCCCACAACCCTGCCACCAAATCCTAGCATTGCTCCAAGACTGGAGAGGGACAGTGTTCCTGTCCCCATGCCAGGGCCATGGTGCTTACCTGTTGCACAAGTGCCCCTCCACCCTCTCCTTGCAGGTGCAGTGCCCCGTGTTGGGATCGCAGGTGCCCACGCTGCCTGCGGGGTCACAGGTGCAGGGTCTGGATGGGGTGAGATGAAGGCAGGAGGTGAGCTCCTCTCCCATCCCGCTGCTCCTGCCCAGGGCCGGGCTCCTCCTCACCTGCAGCCACCTTCGCTCAGGCTGTGGTAGCCGTCCTTGCAGCGCTCACACTTCCAGCCCGTCACGTTGGCTTTGCAGAGGCAGGTTCCCGAGTTGTCGCACTGGGGCTGCAGGGAGCCTATCGGGGCCCCGGCCAGCCCTGAAGCTCAACCCCAGCAGGGGAGAGACACAGGACGGGGAAGATGGGGGAATCCCGAGCAAGGGAGAACCCACCAAAACCATCCCTCCCAGCAAACTCCAGCTGGGGCAGTAGTTTTGCGGCCGGAGCCCGGCTGGGAGCAGCCCCACGCACCTGCGGGGTGGCAGTGGCAGGGCTGGCAGGCTCCCTGCGGCTCCCAGCGGTAGTAGTTTTGCCTGCAGCTCTCGCAGTGAGGCCCGGCCGTGTTGTCGCGGCAGTTGCGGCAGTGTCCCCCGTGCCCGCTGCGCCGGAACAGCGCCGGGTCATAGAAGCACTCCTCGGAGCGGCCGCTGCAGTTGCAGGCTGGGGGAGAGGCAGGAGGATGGGTGAGGACCTGGCGGGCACTGGAGGTTATGGCAACCTCCTGTGGGGTCGGATTTGCCAGAGGGACCCCTTGGCTCAGCAGTGAGAGCTTTCGGCAATGCTTCTGCGCTTGGAAGCAGAGGCGGGTGCAGCGCCCTGCCCGGAGCAGATGGCTGCACTCGTGGGGTAAAGGGAATGGGGAGCACTCGGGGTGCTGCTGTGAAGGGGATGCCTGGGGTACAAATCCTCCCTCCCTCCCAAAATGGAGCAGGTGCAGGAAGGGCAGGAGGTGCCAGGTGAGCCGATGCAGCACCAGCGCAGCCCATCAGAGCCAGCCACTGCTGCGGCCACGGAGCCAGCCCGGGGGATACTCACGGAGGCACTCGTTGGCAGCCTCGGCCGTGCCCCGCGCCCAGGGCCGGTCCTGGTAGAAGGGCTGGCAGCGCTCGCAGTCGGTGCCGGCCGTGTGGTGCTGGCACACACAGAGCAGCTGCCCGGCCTCGTCCGGCGCGCACTCGCTGGCGTGGCCATTGCATTTGCACCTGCGGCGAGACCCCGGCGCGGGGGAGCCGCTCTGAGCACCCGTGTGGGCAGCAGCAGCAGTGGGGCGGTGCCCAGGCTGTGCAGTGTGTGACCCTGCTACCGGGCTGGCTGTGGGGTGAAAGCTGCTCAGGCTGTGGTGGCCTTGAGGCCGCCCATCGTGTCCCCGAGGCGCTCCCAGCCTGGCCAGTCAGGAGGTCATACGCCGAGGGTGGTCCCCGCTGACCAGCTCCAGCTGCTGACCCCGGAGGTGGGACAAGAGCTCCAGGTCTGCCGGCTGGCTGGGAGCTGTCCCAGCCCTGCTGCCTGGGGCAGACAGCGCTCTCAGGGATGGGGAAATTTTCCACTTCTCCCAGCTGGAGAAGGACATGTGCAGCACAGCCCATGGGCAGCACCAAGTGGGTGCCACCTGCATCTCTATCCCACATCTGCTGCCCTTTCCCACTGGCAGCTGTTCCAGCTTCTCTGCCTGTGGCCATGCTGACTCCAAGCTCCTCCACCAGCCTCTGCAGCTTCAGGTCATCTTTCCACTAGAACCCCAGGACTCCCCATCTGCAGTGCCCACGGACCAGCAGGGTCACAGGAGGAGCAACACGAGCCGCAATGCCATTAAAAGCCATTGGGCTGGGAGGGAACAAAGCAAATAGAGCTGGTGGCACACAGAGTGGGCTAGTGGGGAAAAGACAACCTTTCTGCACAGCTGTGAGGGGCCCAGGTTTAATCACCCATCTCTGCACTTCCAGCTCCCGTGTACACATGGCAGAAGCCACATCTGAGCAGCTTGCCCCAAAATCACAATTCAGACAAGACTGAGGTGGGGAGCAGCTGCCCCAGTCCTACAGCCCCAAGAAGGTCTCCATACTCCTGCCTGGCTGCCCCTCACCTGCCACCAACAGAGAAGTCGGATATGGCATAGTAGTACGACTGCAGCACCTTGGGGTCCTTGAAGATGTCGTCCCCAAATGTGTTGAGCCGGTTCAAGGAGATGAGCAGGTCAGTGACTGTCACCCACTCCTGCAGGGGACATGGGGAAGGCCCCTTGGTGGAGAGGTCTGGGCCACCAGCTCCCACCCCAACCGGGACACATCCTGCACCTTTTCAAGCAGGAATGCAGCACATCACCAGCGCTTTTAAAACCCGGGTGGGTGTAATAATGCCCTTGATCCCAAGGGTCCATACCCCACCCCCCCTCCCGCTCTGGTGATACCTGCAGCGCGGGGCTTCCATCAAAATTGTAGGCGCTGGGCCGTCCCTCCAGGGTGGAGAAGGCCACATTGCCCCCGCTCAGCGGGGAGATGTCACTGAACTCGTCGCTGCAGAAGGCCACCTGCTCGTCCTCGCCCGGCCGCAGGTACTGCCGCGGCCGCTTCCCGTAGGTCTTCTGGCAGGATGCGCTGTAGAACTGGAAGGGCACCCAGGGCCCCTCGGTGTGGCTGCGCTTGTAGATGGCGAAGCTCTCGGGGCGGCTGGTGTGGAACTTCAGCCGCACGTAGGTGATCTCGTAGGCTTTGCCTGGGGACAGACCCATCATGCTGTGATCCTCTGCCTGCCACCTGATGGGCACCACAGCCTGAATTATCCCAGCAACATCCTGTGGCACCCACCACAGCTATAAACAGAGAAATCACCACCCAGCTGTCCTTAACCACCTCCTCCTTGGTGCAGCCCAAACCTTGTCCAGATCCAAACTGGCTCTCACCCCAATGCAGTGCCCACCCCTTGTGTGGGTACACTGGGTGGGTTGCATGGGTGAGGAGCAGTTCCAAATCCAGGCTCTATCCAGCAGCTGTGGGGCAGAGTTAGGCACACAGCACTGAGAGCAGCCCCAGGGCAGTGGTGCTGCAGGGGTGGAGAGTTGGAAAGGGTCAAGGCCAATCCCTTCCCAGGGAGCTGCATGCCAGGACCTGGCCTCACTTCCATCTTTGCTGGGCTGAAGACAAAGAGAGGCCACCAATCCCTGGGGCATCCAGCGAGCTCTGAAAGAGCTTGAAAGAATTAGCAGAAAGGAAAAGAGAAAACACCAAAGTGAACATCAGACCCACTTAATTTCCAGAGATGAAGGACCAGCTCAAAGCCCGGATTGCTCCATAGCAGCACCGCTCCTGACAGCACAAAACAATTAGCTGCAAGGTTTTGGCTTTATTTGAAAAGATAATGAGTTGGGAATGTTAGAGGGGTTATTCCGGGACTAGCAAAACAAGCCTTTAATTGGGCCCATATGAATACTGTCGCGTATGTGCTGCGACTTTGCTGCGGGGGAGCCGAGGCAGCCGGCTACCAGCGCTGGGAAAAGCAGCTGCATCCCATCAGGGATGCGGGAAGTGCCCGGCAGAGTGCCTGGAGAGGGGAACTGACCCACTCCCAGCCCACCCGGAGGTGATGAGGGCCAAGAAGGAGCTGCAGCTGGGCTGTCCCACCCTCAGCTTGTGCCTCTCCCTTCCCTCTGGGACCGCTCCGGGCTGGTGACAGCGGGAGTGCCCCTGTCCTGCACCCCGAGCAGGGGGGACGCCTGGCAGGCGCCGGTTCCCAGACAGCGCGGTCCCAAGGGGGATGTCTACCAAAACAGCGAGGTCGGGGCCGTCACCTCCCGGAGCAGTTTCCTCTGGGAGAGGAAGGGAACGCAGTGCTGTGTCAATAAACCGCCCCTGCCCCAAGCGGCCCCGCGCGAGGGGAGGGGACGGCCAGGCTGGGGGAGCCCCATTTCGGTGCCCCCAGCTAGGATGGAGGAGATTCACTTTTCTGAGGAATTGTTATGAAGGAGCGTCTGCTTTTCCCAGACATGCTTTTTAATCAGCCAATTTTTCCTCAAGAAAAAAAAAGATGCAGAAAATAACCCAGGCTGGTTGTCTCCTCTTTGCTGCTCAGGTGTGACATGTCCTAAAGCAAGATGTGCTGCAGGGCAGTGATGCTGGGAAGGGTGCACAGGCAGGACCAGGACCCCTGGGTGCTCTCCCAGCTGTGCTGTCACCTAAACAAAATGTGCACCTGCCTCCCCCAGAGCCCAAACTGCAGCTTCTGCTGCTCTGAGGCTCCAAGAAGAGGATTTTGGAGAGGAGAAAATGAGTATGTGGGACAGTCATGTCACCTACATGTCCTGTCATCTCTAGCCCTGCCAAACCTCAGCTCCGGGCTCTCATCCCACAGGAAAATCAGAGTCAGAGTCACAGACACAGATACTGCCTGATCTAGACACTCCAAAATGAGCCATTGGCATTCAGATTGCTTCCTGAGGAGCCCTGCTGCCTGTTGCCTTTGCAAGCCGCGGATATTTTGGGTTCCTTCCTGACGTCTGACAGGGCAAATGCAAGAGCTGTGGACACTTGGGATAATCGACCAGCTGCAAGCCCAATGCACCATAACGGCATGGCTGGAACCTCACGGGGAAGAGAGATTTAAAGGAGCATAATCTAATTAACGCCAATCAACAACACACAGGTAAACACGGGTCTTGTCCAAGTCATCCCATGTCTTATTTAATAAGCTCCCCAGGTAACCACGCTGGAGAACACACAAGAGGTGTGACTGAGCAAGACAGACAGGCTGGAGGGACACACTACATGGGTTGAAACACCCAATTACTCGGTGGAGCTCCAGAGCAAGGACTCAGCCCAGGCCGCATTCTGGGGGACTGCGGGGGCCAGTTGGGCTTTTCCTTCTTAACCCAAGTGAAAGCATTGGGGCAGCAATAAAAAAGTCTGTGGCTGGGACAAGAACAGGGCCCAGCAACTGTGGGAAAGGTCAGACAATGATGTGCCAAGCACCAGAATGGTACTTTTTAGCATGGCAAGATATAGGAGCCATGCAGGAAGAAGGGTACAACTGCAGGGGACGCTCCAGCTCACGAAGGGCTATAGGGAGAGGCTGGAGGATGAGCTCGGTGCAATGCTATAGCCTTGGCTCTGTTAACAGAGACAGACACAGCAGGGCGGCCACAGGGACTGGATTCCACAGAAACCCGAGTGTGGGGTCCAAGAGGGACCACAGAGGAGCCAGGGAAGAGCTGGAATAAGGACAGAGACTGGGAAGGAAGCCGCGGGGCTTGCAGAGCCCGCACATGTCGCTGTGCCGAGCTGGGACTGGTGGCCACAAAGTTGCCCGGCGGCAGCTGGCTCAGCCACACAGGCTGCATTCGGGTGGTCTGTGCCCCGGGTCACACCCGAACGGATTCGGGACAATCTGAAAGCCCGAGTTAGGTGGACAACAGGCCGGCAAATCCTCCCTGTCAGGGCTGGCAGGAGCAGGGAGTGAGGATGGCAGGCTCCTCCGGCACCGCTCCTCCGTGCCCGGCGGGGAGCCCAGCCCCAGCCCGGGGACAGGACCAGATGTCCGCCCGCTCGCAGGGGGCTGGGAAAGCAGCGACCTCCACCCAGCCGGGCAGCTCCCGCGTCACTGCCGGGGCAGGCACGGACCCTCCACCGTCACCCCGACCCCGCTGGGTCCCACCAGCACGGCTCCCTGCCACACCGACACTCGGCTGTCCCCTCACCAGCTCCAGCCGCAGCCCCTCCACTACCCGCCTTCGGCATGCAGATGGCAGGAGACTGCAGAGAATGAAGATTTTACAGCGCTGGCCAACAGCCAGCAGAGTTTAGATGGCAGGAAAATGTTATAAAACCTTTTTAAAATGCCAGGCATGCCCCTTGGGTTTAAGTACCCTCCAAGTGGGCGGCTTGCACAGTATTTAAAACACAGAGGGTCGGATGCCAGCTGGGGAAACCTACTGGGGGTTGCACGATGTGTCTGGAGCTCTGCACGCTGAAACATCCCAGGCACCCTGAGCAACGCACGGGGGTGAAACAGGAGGGGCTTGGCACCCATGGTAGTCACCCTCCCCGGGCAAGGCTCTCCCCAGGGTAGGAACCATCTGCCTCCTGCTCTGCAGGCTTCCAAAATCAGTAAAAAGCAGCCTGGGGTGAAGGGGAGAGCAGGCACTCCGGGCATGGCTGCCTGGGAAGCACAGACAGGCACAGCTTCTGGCATCCTGGGGCTGATGGACAGGGCAGACCCTTCCCGAGTGCTTTCAGGGCTTTGCAGAGGGCAGCTCCCTCCATACACCCCCTAAAAAGCCCTGGGGAGGATCCTGTCCTTAATCCAGCACTGGCAGCAAGAGCTACAGGATTCAGGAGCATCCACCCCCATCTCTGCACCCTGATCTCGATGCACCCACAGCCGGTGCCCTCCACCGACCCCGCCAGGGCTCCTGCTGGTACTTACCCAGGTGCAGGGTGATGTTGACAGAGTTGGGGTACTGGATGCCAAAGGCCATGGACTGGCTCTGCCACCAGGTGCTCTCCTCCTGGCTGTGGAAGTCGGTGAGGAAGGAGGCGTTGTGGTGGCGCCGGGGGTCGCTGGCGTCGCAGCGGTGGCACAGGGCGCTGGCGTGGTGGGTGCCCATGTGCAGGCAATAGTCCTCCGGGGGCGACCCGCACGTGTTGGTGGCCCGGGCGGCCCGGCCGAAGGCGGCGTTCTCGAAGACGGGCATGCAGCGCCGGGGCTGCCCCCGGGGGTCCCAGCAGGGGGACGAGCCCCCCGCCCCCAGCCCCAGCCCCAGCAGGGCCAGCAGGCAGAGCCCGGGAGGCCGTGCCATGCCGGAGCTCTCCTGGCTGGACTCTGAGCCTCCTCTGGACGGCAGGGCGGCAGCAGGCGGGACGGGATGGGGTGGGATGGGACGGGACGGGTCCCTGTACCCGGCACCTCCTCTCGCTCCGAGGTCCATCTTGTGGAAGCTGCTGGGAATGTCGGAATATTCGTACGTGAGCCAGAGCTGTGGAGTTCGGGATCCCCGCAGGCCATCCCAGTCGCCAGGCCGTGGGGATAGGACCATCCAGTGCTCCATCTCCAAAGCATCTCCTTTACTTTGTGGATTCGGGATTTGCATGTTCAGCTGCGTGGATGTAGCTGAGCTCCTCCATTTCTCAGCCCTGGGAATGAGCTTGTGGTGGGGAACATACCTCACGTAAGGCTTTTTCCTTAAATTGATGGGGGTCACCACTTTTCTTGCAGCCCCAAAATGAAGAGGGGATTAGGGAAAGGCTTTGAAAGGATTCGGCACCCTCTTCTCCCCCACACTGATTTATGGGGCATTGATTGCCCTCCCACTCACACCAACCTGCCTGGGTTGCGGGTCTGTGACACCCCCAGTGCCTCCACACCAGCACCCTCGAGTGGGGGTCCCATCCCTGCCTGTTGCCGTGAGCCAGCCCAGTCGCCTGGACCCAAGCGAGGGCACGTTCCTGTGGAGGCATCTCCATGGGGTGGCAAAACCACATCACCACCAGACCTCATTAGCAGCTCTCAGCTAATGCTAATTATAGTCGTTCTCAGGGAAATCCCTCTGGGGACCACGGCACCCTCCAGATTTGGCCCATGGGGGCAGGACGGCGACAGCAAACAGGGAGAGAGGCAGCCTGGCACGGTGCCATGCCCCTGGGCAAACCCTGACCCCACAGGACTCTGCAAAAGCGGGATGCACAGGGGAACTCTGCCCCTAACCCCCACACCGCTTCACTGAGCTGCCCACGGGGGCCCTGGAAACTTAGTCCTCATTTATAATTTAAGCTCCCTTCCTCCCCTTCCCTTCTACTCTTATTTATTTTATTCTCCTTCCCTGTACACACTGCGGGAGAAAGCACCAGAGGGGAGCTGTGAATCAGAGTCCTGGGCAGCGGCTCCCGCAGCAGCGCCGTTTCAAAGCCCCATTATCATATATTGACCCAGGCTCTGACAGCCAGAGCCAGCTCCGCTGGGAAGGGTGAATTTCCCAGCATTGAGGAGCTGTGCAGCAGCTGCCTGGGAGTAGGCGGCCAGTGGCAAACCCACTGTCAGCCTCCAGGGAGATAGAGAAGGGTTTTCAGCTCAATAATTGCCCCACGTGTTTCCACCACCAGTTTTAAGGGGATTTGCATCCTGCAGAGATGAGGTTTTCCAGGTGTTTTGCTTTCGTCTTGGTACTGAGGCTGTAAGCTCTGGGCAGGAGATAGAATCATAAAATACTCTGAGTTGGAAGGGACCCAAAAGGATCATTGAGCCCAACCCTTAAGTGAATGACCCATATGGGGATTGAACCCGTGACCCTGGCACTATTAACACCAAATCTTTTGTGTCATGGGTTTGCCTCCTCCTCCTTGGGATGTAACACACATCCATGAGATGATTTCCCTGCCCCTGTTGCAGAGGGGTCCACGTTAGAGAGTGATGAGACCACACAGCCAGGGCTCAGGATGCAAAGCTGATGAGTATCCCAATCTCACCTCCTCCTCCAGCACAGCCCACTGGGCGTGGGGGGATGGCCCACAGGGCCAGAGCTTGATGGGAATTGGTGGTGACGCTGCTGTGCTCAGCAGTGGGGATGCTGCAGCTGGAGCATGAACTGCACATTCCCAGCCGGTTCCAGCTGTATCCCACACTGGATGAGCCCCTCACCAGGCTCCTGCTTGGTGGTGGGCAGTAATACTGGCTGCAGAGAGAATTGACAACTGAATGATTGGGGGGGGTTGCCTGTATTTGAGTACAGATGTTGAATTAGCCCAAGGAGCTGCCCTACATTTGCTGTACAATTTCCACTGGTACAACAAAGCCCAACCTCACCTGAAGTCCTCTGTACCTGGAGAGACTTCACCCACTGCTCCAGGTCTTTGGTCCAAGCACTTCGGGGATGTAGTGACCAAGGCTGTGTGACGACACCAACCTGTCCAGGAGCCACCTTCTGGCCCAACACAGACCTGGAACCCCACAAGGGTTAAAAGCTGTGGAGGCGGAGAGGAGAAAATTTTCTTCTGATTTGCTTAATGAACGTTAATTAAGAAGACAGAAGATAGCAGATTCCTTCAGGGTAGAGATGAAAGGCCCGTTAATTAAATCTGGAGAGCGAGGAACAGGGCCGACTGATCCTCCTCCTGATCAGACCTGACAAGGCAGGCGCGGGGCAGGAGCGAGGTGTGCCGGATCCCACAGCCCCTCATGTTCCACAGCCCAGCTCCAGGCTGGCAGCTCGGCCAGGTTTTGACAGGGTGCGTGGGACTGGGTGCCACTTAGCTGCCTCCAGCACCCATGAGGCTGAGGGTGGCCCCATCCATCCCCTGGAACTGGGATGAGAGCTGGGTCACTGCCCCTGGCTCCACTGGGGTGGAGCTGGGGTGGTACTGTGAGGTGGGCAGCCCTTAGTTTCCAGCAGCACCTTCTCCAGAAGGGATGAGCTGACCTTGCTGGAGAAAGGGGAAGACAGGATGGCCAGCTCCACCCTGAGGAAGAAGAGGAGAAGGAGGTTTGGTCACCCAGCTTGGTGGTTTGCCCCAGGTCCCACCACCGACAGGAGCTGGCCACAGGTTAAATGGGAGAGGGTCAGAAAGGCACTGACCACCACCTTGTGCCATGGAGGGACAAGCCTCTGGGATGGACACCTGCCTGTGTTTCAGCACACACGCTGCCTCACCTTCCTGGAGCGGGCAGCTCCTACCACCAGTGATTTGCCAAAAATGGCTTTTCTGCCTGGAGCTGAGACCTGGAGGCTGTGGCACAGGAACAGGATTCTACTGGCAGCCTGCTGCCTCCGTGCTCTCCTCCAGCTTTCAGCACAGGCTTATTTTTAAAAGCAGAGCAGTTGAGCATCCCAAATCACAGCCCAAAACCACAGCAGCCCTACCTGACCCTCCCTGACACTGTAGCCCGTTCCCTCTCCCACCCCATCCCTCACCCTGGGACTGGGGCAGGGGTTGCAGGCAGGTTGAGCTGCAGGATGCCAGGAGCATTTCAATGAGCACAGACAACGCTTTGCCGCTCTCCTGGCACGCACAGCCCTGTGAGGGGGGACAGCCGGGGTGATGGGGTGCTCTTTGTCAAAAACAGCAGCCCCTTGGGCACAGAGGAGGAAAGGGCAGCTGCCAGCACACCCCCCAACTCTGGTGACCACAGGGTGAAGACCCCACCTTCAGAGCAGCGGAAAACTGCACACGCAGTGTAAATGATGGCTGGAGCATCTCTCGTGTGCACTGGCTTATTTTGTAAACCTGAACTTTGCAAAATGTCACAAAATGGAGAAACGAGAGGCCTGGGATGAGTAAATCTCTATTAGAAATTCCCTGGGATGGCAGCAGTCATGTTCTCACTCGATGATGGCACATTACAGCCCAGCCCGGCTCGGGGAGCGGGGTCATGCGTGGCGCTGATTGCGGAAAGTATTTAATTAACACTGCTGTAAATACGGCGCTAGCGGTGCCAGGCAGACCACGGTGCTGCTGAGCTGCGGAAGTTTTGCCGAGGCAGATGGGAGAAGATGAGGGAGGGCAGAGAAAATCCAGCAGATTTTGCTCCCTGTTTTGCCACAACACTTGGGGGGCTTCAAGGCGTGAGGGGAAGATGGGACAGTGACACTGTCAGGATGTGCCCTGAGCAAGAAGGCTTCACCATCAGTGCCCAGACGAGTGGGGAAGCCCCATAACAGGGAAAGCTCTCCCAAAGCAATTGTTGGGCCACACATCACCGTCCTCTTCCCTGATGCACAAATAGTCTAAAGTCACCTTTTCAGAGATAATCGTCCCCAAATTCTCTCAATACCTGGCAGACAGTGAAAATAGGAACATCTCAGCTTCACTCGTGCATGACCAGAAGCTCATCGTCTCACTGATGAGCTGAACAACACCAGATCTGACCCAGCTCAAGGACACAGGGTGACAGCCAAGCCATCACCGTCCCCAGGACACACATTTCACCCATCCCATGGGACTCAGGAGGTCAGGGACCACAACAGGAGGAAGCACCAGGTCAGAGCAGGACCAGCCAGTTTCAGGCACAGCCAAAAAGGACCTTTCCTCGCCTGAGCTCATCAGCAGCTTAATGACACTGGCTAAAAAGCTTTGGAGTCCCTAATCGCTCATCATATTATGGCTGCTCACAAGTGAGGCCAACCAGTACCAACCTCCTCGAAGCCTTTCTAATTAACGAGCAGAGGCTTAGGCTCTCCCAGCCCAAAAGCAGCATCTCAGATAAAACCAGCAGCCTCCTGCAAGCCCCGCTCCCCTTGATAAACCCCTTTAATGGGCTTGTCAGCATCACCTGAGGCCACCCCATTGGCTAACGAGGCACATGTGTCTGTCTGCCCTCCCCCCTGCCTCCGTGCTGTGGGTGGGGAGATGTCCATCCATCCATCCATCCATCCATCCATCCATCCATCCATCCATCCATCCATCCATCCATCCATCCATCCATCCATCCATCTCCAAGGTGGCAGGAGCCATGGGATGTTCCTGCCATGGCTGCCCCTAACCCTCTGCTGGATCCCTGGACATGTCCCCTGTGTACCCCATCCACGAGGTGTCCGGATTTCCCCTTCTCCAGGAGGGTGGGTGACAGCTGAGCAGCAGCAGATGCCACCAGATGGTCACCACAATGAGACACCCGGCTAAACCGGTAACTGGGAGGACACTGGAGCCCCTCATTTGCTAAGTGACTCCTATACTGGTCCCAAGGGGAGTGAGCTCGGGATGCTGGATGGTGGCACTGAGCTGCTGCCCACAAAGCCTCAAGCAGTGGGACGCCTACACTGGCACTGTCACAACGGTTTGTGGCCACAGTCACAGCCCTGAGAGTGGCTGAGCACTCACATCTCATCCCAGTGATGGGTTCTCAGGGGCTTTGGAAGATCAGGCTCACAAAGCACTTAAGCACTTTTTGAGCCTCCTTTCCCAAAGCCCCCCAGAGCCCATCGCTGTGATGAGCGGTGAGTGCTCAGCCCCTCTGCCGGGGGCTGCCTCCTCCCTCCCTCCCGCCCCCATCAGTCGGAGATGCCCCAATACACTCTGTGACAGATAAGAAGTTGTTGTGATACCTTTGACTTTAAAGTAGGAGAAATGACTCCTCTGTAACGTGATCTACCGTGTCTTTATATTCCCAAGCGTGTCTCCCCGGATCGGGGCTGGGGCTCTGATTTAATATTCTCATGGAAATAGTGCCCTCATCCAATTACCACGGGGATTTCAGTGCAGGCAGCAGCTGAGCCGCCGGTAGCCCCCAGCATGGGAATGAGCCCCACGGGCGACCAGGCCCCGGGTGACCTCACTGGGGTTACCCCAGAAGTGCTGCAGGGGGACCCAAGTTAATTTGGCACCCCCAGAGAGCGGCTGTGGCAAGGACTGGGTTAGACTGGGAAGCACTGGTGGGAACTGGGAGAGCAAAGGAACGGCGAAGCCTCGCTCCAGGCGGCGGCAGAGAGCTCTGTGGGAAACATCCCTGGAGATTTCCACTTACCGCGGGAATAAAATCCTTCTGTTTCGAACTGGAATGCCTGCTGCTCCACATCCCCCTCCAGCCACGAAGGCTGGATGCTCCCTGGTAATCCTGCATCATTTATTTTCATTGGCTGACAGAAAAAAGTGCAGTCAGAAAAGTGATGTTAGCTATGCTGGCTGGCATAGAAAATGTTGCTTTAATTGTATTTTATTTGGCAATAAGAAAAGAGAAGCAAGAACAAACCCTCCAGATATTCCCTCTCTCCCCCCATTTAAAATTTCAATTTGGTAATTTTATGACAATGTTTCTGATAAAACCCAACAAAGCACATTAAAGTGAGAGAAGGGATTTATCCTTTTCAGTGGCACATGATCTTTGGACACATTTCCCAGTCTATATATATTAAGACAGTTGGAAAAAAAAAAAACCCAAACAAACTTGTTTGCTTCTTTTCCCTGTCAGCTGTTATTTTTCAACCATAAACCCCACTATTTTTTCCAACCCTTGCTTCCTGCTTTCTGATCTCTAAAGGCAAAACCAGGGAAGGATTGTACAGCCCGTCTGAAAAAAACGTCATGGAGCAACCCCACTTCCTTCAGCCCAGGCCTGGCCATCACACCATGTCCTGCTGTGATTTTACACTTTCAAGGACATTTTCCTTGAAAATTTCCCTTCCATCCTATTCCCAAAGAAACTGTCATTGATTTGCTGTTGAAATTGGAGGAAGAGCTTGGCTCGAGCTCTGCCTCTCCTGGTGCCAACGCCAGCTGGGAGCTGCATGGGCTGGCCACGATTTGGGGGTTCCCTGACCTTTTCCTGGCATCTCCATGAGTCAGGAGGATAAAACCTTCAAAGCTAACGTGACATTTAGAAACCAAACCATCAATACATAAACCTGAGGGTTTCTCTGTGCCGCCTGGAATCAAACACTCTGAGTCTTGGCCAACCAGCCCGGCTCGGTTCTCCCACCCAGCTGAGCATCCCGAGCTTCCTTCCAGCATCCTGCAGATTTATTTGCTGCATAAATCCCTGCTCCCACCCAGTGTGGCAGCCACGCCTTCAAAGCACCGGGTGTTCCACACAGAGTGTGGGGGGCTTGGGAAGGGGTTAATGGGTGGGCAGAGGCAGCGCTGGGGAGTTGCTAGGAAACTTGGGGCTTTGGGATGCTGGATGTGATGCTCAGCCAATGGAGGAGTCCTCTGAGGAGTAAATCTGCTAATTTGGGCGTCATTGACTGCCAGGGCTAGGGGTGGATGTGGGTGCTGAGCAGAGCTGACCCCGACCCCCTCCTCCCAGCCCCACAGTGATGCTTTCCCATCCTGCTCCTGTGGTTTCAATTAAGGCACTGAATTAATCTCTCGCAATAAACTCAGCTGCTATTGTAGTTTGCTTTGGGATTCATCACCACTTTTGCAGCAAATACAGCAATTAAACAGAGCGGTCTTGGTAGCTCAGGAGGGAAAGCTGGGTTCCCCCAGGCTGGTGTTTGGGATTGGGGTACCCAGGCCCCCCCCCGGGGTTAGTTTTCACCAGCCCAAAGCCCTTTCTGGGGGCTGCTGAGAGCGAGGGAGCTGGAGGAGGCACCACTGCCCCCCCTCACCTGCATATGCTCCTCCAGATGGCCCAGGCTGCTGCTCTCCATGTGGGAAAAGGTTTTAAATTAAAATCTTCCCTGTGTTTTTTGGCGAGTTTTGGCTGGGTTTCTTTCCCCTCACTTTCCAGCTCTCCGGCCCATTTGCCATCATTAAGTGTAGATGGAGTGCCAGTACGGTGGAGCTGGGTGGCTGGGTGGGCACAGGGGGGTCTCCAGCCAGGGCCCAGACCCACAGAGGCAGGCGTGCACCCCACAATGAGCCCCTCTCAGGCTGGGGTCAGCCCTATCTCTCCACAGCCCTCCTTGGCTGTCAGGAAATGGAATTGTTCCTCTCTGGAGAACCCTGCTGACCACCCCCAACCAGCCCCTCTCCCCCCTGTCATCATCCCCTGCCCTCCCAAAAGGGCAGGAGAGCTCCTTTAGAAGCCCAGCACTCTGGATTTCCATCCCAGTGGGATCTGATGTGGCTCTGCTCCAAACCAGTGCCTTTTCCCACCCATCAGCTGCTCATGGTGACGCCCTCACCAAGTGTATAGCCCCTGGTTTTGGTGGGATGGGATGGGATGGGATGGGATGGGATGGGGAGGCATGCAACCTTCCTTCTATCCACAAGCCTGGCAGAGGAGCAAGACCCACATCAGGGCAGGATCCGGCCTCTCCAGGGACTCTGGGATGCCAACTTTTCACAGAAGCACTGGATTACAGCACATCAGCTCCAATCAATACTTTGCCATGGCAGAAAGCAAAGGGAAAAGAGGAACAAAAAGAGGTTTCTCATTTGTGGGGGATTTGGGGCTTTTGTTGTGTTTGGAGGGAGGAGGAAAACAAAGCTTGAGAAAGGGCTGGGAAGGAAGGGCTGGGGATGGGGACAGAGCAGCCCCCACCCGTCTGGGACACTGCTGTAGGGTGGGACTCTCTGAAACACTCAGGGTGCCAAGGAGAGCACATGGGCATGGAGTGAGGATGGGATGGGTACAGGGTGGGCATGGGGTGATCCAGTGGCACAGAGAGTTTGATTCTTTCCTCCCCAGACCATGGCACCTGCAGCAAAGCCCTCCTGGCTCTGGCCCCCCAAGAGGGGCAAAAGGTGGAGGAAAGGATTTGGCAGAGGAGAGAGAGGAGAAAAGGTGCTCAGCCTCTGGTCTGGTCCCGCTGAGACCCTCACAAAGTACAAGCAGGCTTGGAGATGCTCTTGACAAAACAGGGGTGTTAAAGGAGGGGTTTTGGAAACCCAGGTATCTTGCAGGGAGAAGAGCAGAAGTGATGCCCCAGGAGCTGCTGCCACTGACCCCGTGCTGGCTGCAGCCCAAGACCTCTTTGTGGGTGGTTTGTCTCATTGTCTGAGCCATCGATTCCTCCCGCGGAAGAAAAAGGCCGTGACATAGCGAGCGGTGTCCTGCCGTGTCACTCAGTGATGGACAGAGCACTCAGCCCTCGGGAGAGAAGCTCCTTCCCCGGCAGCCAAAACGGCCTTTCCTGCTGAACGAGGGGAGCCTGCACAGGGCACTGCCGGGAACAGGAGCTGGGGACACCGTGGGCTGCCCCGCTCCTATGCAGGGACCCCCCCAGCAGCCAAACTCGCAGCAGGGAGAGCACCCAGCGGGGACCTGGCAGCTTTTTGTCATTCCAGGTCAGCGGCCTGGTGAAGGACCAACGAAGGACCATCCGGGCACCGCGGCGCTCTCCCCGCGGCTGCTTGGGATGAGGCTCACGCGTCTCCTCTGCATTCTGCGCTCTCGCCGGCGCGGGGACGAAGAGCTTTGAAGGAGCTGCCCTTTCATTATTAATATGATGATGATGTCTGACGCCGTGCGTGTGCAGCGACGGCTCTGCCTCCCGTGGCTCCCTGCCAAGGAAAGCACACGCTGTTCCTGGGGGAGGGCTCGGTGTCCCCCCCCAGCCTTTCCCCAGCCCCGGCACTGCTCCGTGTCTCGGACAGTCCTGCCCTGCACAGCCCCTCTCTGGGCTGGACCCACGGGACATCGGTGCTCTCACCAGCTCTGGCTCCTGGCACCCTGGGGATGCAGAGCAAGTGTGGCTGAGGACAACAAAGAGGGGAAAGTGCCACCGGGCCCCGTCTTGTGGTGTCCCGCTCTCTGGAGTGTCCTGTCCCCACGGCGGGCACAGAGATGACCCGAGCCCAGCCCCTGCCCGCCAGCCCCGCTGCAACTCTGCTCGCTGTCTTTGACCGACCACAACGTAGAAGACAGAGTCTGAAATGTTTAAAAAAGACTCGGTTTAGAGCTTGGGTCTGATCCTGTGTTGCTTCAGTCATTTTCTTCCCCCAGGCCAAGCCGGGACCCCGGGGCAGTGCGGGCAGAGCCGGCTTCGAGAGGGGAAACGCTGCCAGGAGCCGCAACTCCCAGCAGGACTCGCAGCCTCCCGGCATCCTCACATCAAACCTCTCTCCCGTTTTTGCCCTCGGGCCACAGCCTGAGACATGAATCATCCTCTCCGATGCCTATCGATCCGGGCTGGGCTGCTGACAGAACCCCCTCCTCACCCCCTCCCCCGCCAGCCCCCGGGGGGAAGGGTCCGTGCCCATCGGTGCCGAGCCGCCGCCGTGTGCCCAAGTCAGGGTGCACCCTGAGCACCCAGTCCCTCCCGACACAGCCTATGGAGCGGATCCAGGGCTGTGGGGCCGTGGGTCTCAGCTGGCCATGGACGCCCCTACCCATCACGTCCCCAGTTCCACAGCTACAGCCGGACCCTATGACAGGCAACAGGAGGTGACGCGGCTCGGCGTAAATCAGTGACGAGCCAGGCCAGTGTTCCCGCTGGCCCTTGGCCCTGGCAGGGCTCATCTCTCAAGCTCCCAAAAACACGGCCCCCTCCGCCAGGCAGGCGGCCTCCATCCCGCTCACCTCACTGCTTGGAGACCGGCAGCTGGGAACGGCACTGGGACCCGGGCGAGCCGCACCCTGCACCTGCACCCTCGCAGGCACCCGTGTCAGGGTGCAGTGGGGACACCCCACACTCGGCAGGGCTGCGAGGGGCCAGCCCTGCTGGCACACCCCGGCCAGCAGGCTCCCAAGCATCCCATCCTGCACCACCTCCATGATTCGGCTGTGGGTAATGTCAAGGTATGTTGGATTGCAAATTAACCGTCAGCCCGCTGCACGGTCCCGGCTCCATCTGCAGAAAATGAGTTGCTGGACTTGGAGAGTGTCCAGTTGTGCAGCTCGGCGTGCCTAACGCCCAGGGCTGACAAGCCACTGAATCACTCCTCCCCGCGCTGCCAGGCCACATGAAGCCAAGATGCATTTCTTTTTAATGATAAGTTTTTATTGTTTGGAGTTCGGCTTAAACAGCTTCCCGGGGGGCAGCGCCTCCTGCTTCCAGCACGGCCGAGTGGAGCGGGGAGCCGAGCCCGGCTGGTGTGGGCGCACCGAGCACCAGTGGCACGAGTTGGCCAGTCTCAGCTGTAAAGGGAAGTCCTTGAAAACCGTCCATGGGGAAGGAGCTGGGCTGCCAGCCACGAGCATCGCCCGGTAAATCCACACAAAACATCTCTGCAGCCAAAGGCAGGATTTGCACCTGGCCAGGAGACAACACACACACACCCCCCACACCACACACACACGGGTACCGACTGCTTGAGGCAACGCCTGCGCTTCCCTCCCCGCCCCAGACAGCTCTTTGGGAATATTTGCCAGCCCAGCACGCATCCAGCTCTTCCAAAAATAGGGTGTGTGTCCTGGAGAGAAGCTGCTTGGACCCCTCGTCCCCCACACATACCACCTGCCACCCCTGTGCCACACCTGCCCCCACAGGGAGGCAGCCCCCACCCCAGTGAGGCTGCATGGGAGCTGCTGGGAGGTCCTGACTGGGGCTGAGCTCCAGGAAACAGAGACCCAGGGGGATTTGGAGGAGCCACTGTGCCGCCTGCCCAGGGGACAGCCTCATGCTGTAGGACAAGGGGCTGCAGGGCTGCCCAGGAGGTTTCCCAGCAGATTCTTAGCATGGAGAGAGAGCTCAGCCTCCCCCCAGCCGGATTGAAGCAGCGCTGAGCCATCGCTGCTCTCACGATGCTCCTCTGAACCTCTCAGCAACGCTCCTGCCCGCAGGTCAGACAAGTGGCAAATAAAAGATTTACGGGAGGTGCGGCAAAGCTATGGGAAGGAAAACCACATCCACACGGGAGTGGCGGCACATCAGGCCGGGAGGGAGCCCTGGCACGCAGGGCTTTGGGCTGGGAACACCGGGGTTTGGGAATCGCTGTGACCCTGGAGGGGGTGGGGGGCGGCTGCTGCCTCCCCCCGCCAGACCAGCTTCCCACAGTGCGCTGGGCTTTGCTCAGAGCCTCCCAGCACTTTGGCTACCCTTGGGCACAAAGGTTTGGGGGGGTGGCAATGCCAATGCCAACCCCCCACCCCCGCCCAGCACCCTGCCCATCCCTGCCCACCGATGGGACTGAGCCCCACCAGCTCGGGGTGTTCCACGGGAGGATGTAGGGGCGTATCTTTGGAAAGGGGGTGAGCGGGTTCCGGGGCCATTCCCCCCTCTCCCCCCGGTCCCCTGTAGCACCCCCGATCCCGCTCGTACCAGTCCCCGCCTTACCTGCTGCCGCTCCTCCAGCTGTGCTGCCACATCTGGGCAGCTGCGGACCCCGGGGCTGAAGGGGGGTCCGGGTCCGGGTCCGGAATGATTGGGGCGGCCGGGGGGCCGCGGGCGGTGCTGGGGGGGGCGGGGAGATCCCCCGGGGCATCACCGGGCGGGGTGCCCGAAGAGGGACCGGGGGAGCCCCGGGGGGGATCGGGGCGGGCAGGGAGGGAAGATCCACCCCCGTGTCCGTGCCCGTGTCCTCCCTCCCTCCTCTTCCTCCCTCCCTCCTCCTCCTCCTCCTCCGCCGCCGCCGCCGCCGCCGCCGCCGCCGCCGCCCGTCCTCTGCCGCGGCCAGCCGGGCAGCGCGGGCGGGCCGGGGGCTGCGCCGCCGGGGAGGAGGTTTGGGGGGGTCTGGGGGGGTCCGGGCACTTACTTAGGCTGGAAGTTGGCGGCGCGATGGGGAACGAGCGTTGGAAAACCGTGGGAGGAGCCTCGCAACTTGAGGATGGGCAGCAGGAGAAATCACAGGTACGGGGCGGGGGGCGGCGGGGGCCAGGGGGGGTCAGCCAGCCCGGGGGTCTCAGCGACCCCCCAGCGTCCCCAGCGAGCTTTTCTCCCGGCGCACCCCAGCGTGGCGAGCTGCACCCCAGTCCCCCCCGTGCGAAGCCCCCCGGGCTGCACCTCCTCACCCCCTCCAATCAATGTGTTTATTAACCTGGAGCCAGGGCTCCCTCCCAGCCCCGGGGCTGCCCCGGCCGGGCAGCGGGCGATGCTCCGGGGCTGCCACACGCCTCTGCTGAACCGCTACATGCTCTGAACTGCTTAAATAACCCTTTAAAAGGGATTTGGCATCTCAGCTCCGCGCCGCAGCCGGAGTCATCCCTCCCGGTTCGGGGGCTCCGGGCCGCCCGACCCGCTCTTAACCTCCAGGAGCCCCGCTGGTTTTTGGGGGGAGGCCGGCGCTGCGGCGGGGTGCGGTGGAGCGGCGGCAGAGCCTGCGGTGACACGCGGGGGATCCGGCACGTGCCGGAGCCTGTTTGCACATCCCGCTGCACGTGTGCCAGCTCCGCCAGCCCGGCGTGGCCGGCCACCAGCCACCGAGCACGGCCGAGCAGGTAGGGAGTCCGGGAAGCCCAGCATGGCTCGGCTTGGAAGGGACGTTAAAGATCACCCAGTTCCAACCCCCCTGCCATGGGCAGGGACACCTTCCACTAGACCAGGTTGCTCAAATCCCCATCCAGCCTGGCTTTGGACACTTCTAGGGATAGGCACAGGCATGGCCGCACGCTGAGTGCAGGCAGGGTGGGAAGAAGGAGCGCGGAGTATGGGCAAACGTGTCTGGGAAGAGCTGGAGGACAGCGAATCTCCGGCGAGCCTGTGAGTGGAGGGAAGGAGCCAAGAGCTGGCAGTGCTGCCCTTCCTCGGCACCCAGGAGCTGGGCAAGGATGGGGGGAGCAGACTTGAGACACGCTCCACCCCAGGTCCGCCACTTCCCTGTCCCCTGACACCCGCAGCAAGGCGAGAAAGGGGCTTCTGCCTGACTTCTTCCTTCTGCACACCCTTCCCTGCGCCCTCATCTCCCCGGACAGCCCCTCCATGCCGAGTAGCTTGCGCGCCTCTCTGGAGAGGGGCTGCGCACCCCGGGAGACTTCTGAGCCCCCGAGAGAGAAACCACCCTGCCCTCCTCTCCCTGGCAGAGCTGCCTCCCTGTGCGCAGCCCCTGCCCGCAGGGATTCGAGCAGCGCCATCCGTTTGGAGCTGCCATCCCCGGCTTTGTGCCCCCCGCGGCCCCGAGGGTGAGCCGGGCAGGATGGATCCAGCCCCACCACCCGTGCGGGGCTGGACAACCCAGCGCGGGGCTTGATGGTTCAGGGTGGGTTGCAAAGGATGTACAGAGTTTGCCGTGCAGCCGGAGCTGCGATCCCAGCTCCCGCAAGCTCCGGTGCAATCCCATCGCAGCCCGCCCGCATGCTCACCCACAGAGCCGGCTCCAGCGCGCTCGCCATCCTTCCCTTCTCCTCTCCTCTTCCCGATCCGCAGAGTGTGGCGTGCCGTGGGAGCGGTCGCAGGCAGGCTCTGGGTGACGGAGGGAGAGTAGGAAAAGGGGAGCGGGATTCAGTTCACCCGCTCCGTGCCCGCGGGGAGCCGGCGGAGCGCGGCGCTGGGCTCCGGGAGGGCGGCCGGGACACAGCCCGGGCCCAGGGCGAGGGGACGGGGGCTGCAGCCCTGCGCCAGGCGGAGCAGCAGGGCGGGATGGGCAGGGAGGGTCGAGAGGGACGGAGCAGTGGAGAAAAATGATGCAAAATGAGCTGCTCTGCTCGGGCAGCTCTGGATGAGCGATAGGTTCGGGATGAGGGACTGACCCTTGCTGCCCTGGGGCGCCTTTAGCGCTGGGTGGACCCCGGCAGGAAGGTGGGGGTACCTGGACTGAAGTTTGCACCAGCAGCTGAGCCTGGGCAATGCAAACCACAGTGTCCACTTGTCTCGGAAGCAGGACACAGGTTCTGGTTCTGGTTCGTACCTGGCTGAGGGCACAGCCCAGAGGGAGAGCAGCCAGGCTGCTGGACTGCTGCCTGCCGTCCCACAGCAGCGCTTGTCTGGTGAGCTGGGGAGGAGCAGGGATTTTGGCAGGAGCAAATGGGACCTCCTCATCTTAGAGCATCTCCCAGGGCAAAGCTCAGCCTCTCCTGCCACCACTCTCCATCTATGCCCTCCAGGGACCGGCCATGTCCGGGTGCTCAGGGGACAAGCCAGCTTTTGTCGTTCCCTTCCCACAGGCTGCACGTGCTGGAGCTGCTTGTCTCCATCTCCAGCGCTGGCTGAGTAGGCTGGGGGATGCTTTGAGGGGCCTGATGGGGTCCAGAGCTGCTCATGAAATGTGGCTGGGTCACCAAGGACCCAGCCCCCATGGGTGACCAAGCATAGATCTACTGCCTGTTCCAGTGCAGAGCACGGAGAGCCCAGCTCAGCTTTGCACTGAGGACACAACCATCCCTCAGATCCTGCCTGGGGCTCCCTCCCAGGCTCCAGAGCAGGTTTGCAAGTGAAGATCTGCTCATCCCAAGCACCACTCAGTCTCACAGCTTCTGGTCTCCTTAGGAAGGAGTGATTTGAAGATACTGGGACCTCCAGCCCAATGGATGTCCCCAGGAGAACATCAGTAACCAGGGAAGGGGGATGTCCTATAGCTGTCCAAAAGTCTTGGCGAGAATTCCAAGGCCATGGAACAGACAGCAGGAACCCTAGGGATTGTGAGAGCTGTGGTCATGGTGAGGCAGGAGCGTGTGGCAGGGGTATCTGCAGGGTCCCATGCCAGCAGCTGGGCATGCTGCTGCAGTGTTGCTGTGCTGGAGGGGCTTGGGGGGACCCCCACTCCAGTTTGGAGTGTTACTGGTGCCACTGGCTGAGTTTCCCTCCTCTCCCCACTGCAGGTTGCCAGGTAACACAACCTGCCAGCAAAATGCGTGGGACTCATGAAGCTGCCGCCACTTAGGATCTTGCAGTTGCAAGCAGAGGGGATCATTTTGGAAGGGGATTGGCCCCCAATTCCTGTTGCCGGTGGGAAGGCAGTGGTTCTGGGGCTTGAAGGCTGGAAAACAGCTGGATACAGCTTCCAGTCTGGTGGTACATCCGGGCAGAGCTGCGAGATTTTGGTGTGTTACAGCCCAGTTGGGATTTGTGTGGCTGTGGGAAGCAGAACATCATCTGTTCATGGCTCTGCTCTGGGAACTCTTACTGCTCAGAGGGAACCCTTGGCCTTTGCAGCCCATCCATGTGCCCCTCAAGATGGGGAAGGCAGCAGTGTTGGGAGCAGCAGCAGCAGGATGGGAGGGCACAAAGTCCTGGAGATGAGGGTGCTGTCACAGCCAGGACCACCACAGGGACATGGTCCCTGCTCAACCTGTAGATCCCAAACCACCTGACAGTGGTCTTTGGTCAGCAGCCACCCCTCCTGTCACTTCTGTGCTTGCAGGCTGCTGAGGGGCCCAGCTGAGCCCAGGTCCTGGGTGTCCACACAAGGAGCTCAGCAATGAGCATCTCCCACCCCTGTCTGCCACCATCCTGCTGCTCCTGGGTGTCCCCTGTGCCCCCAAGCCAGGGCTCCATATCTACACACACCAGACAAACTCCTCAGCCCCTTGCTTGCCCTAAACTTCCCTTATTGCTTTTGACATCTCCTTTTAATGTGCACCGAGGGGCTGAGCCTGGGCCTCTCTCCTCACAGAGATCCCTGCAGGTGGGTTCCCATTCAGTGCTGCAGCCTCACTCCTGCAGAGTGGGGGAGTGGGCGAGAAACCTGGGGCATACCCTGGGGCTGGTGGTGCATCCTTGGCCCCCCAGCCAGCCCCGCTGCCGCTGGGGTCACCTTAATGCAAATGATTGCGTGAGCGTGAATGGAATGAAGGGTGCTTGAAGGAAGGTGTCACTCCAGATAGATGTGCACAGGAGGGGACAGGGCCTGGGAAATCTTTGCAGATGCAGCAATTTTCCCCTCGTTTCTGGGGAAAGTAGTCTTTGTCTCTCTGAATCTGCAGTTTGCTGCCAGCCCTGCAATTCCTTGTGACAGCCGTGGCCAGGGTCAGGGGAAAATCACAGCCTCTGTCCTGCAGGTGTAATGAGGAGGGGAGGTGGAAGGGGACTGGGAGCTGATGGGATCAGGTGGCAGCTGACTCGCTCTGCACTGCCTGCGCTGGCACTTCAGGCTTTGCAGGTGAAAAAGGCTCTTGGTGGGCATGGAGCGGCTCCCACGGGCTGAGCCAATGGGTCTGAACAGCAGCAGAGCTGCCAGAGGGGCTGGGGGGGGTCAGAGACCTTTTCCACAGCAACTCCCCCTTGCTGGGAGGCTCTGGGACTGATCCAAAGGCTCTGGGAGCAACTCTGCCCCCCTCCAGCAGGAAATGAGGTGACAAGGGGGACGGAGATATGTGGCCTGCCATAGCTGGGAGATGCCACGTGGAGAGCAGGTCCCCACGATGCTCAGGGCAACGTGACCCCAGCACTGACCCACAGCCTCCCTTTGTTGCTTTCCCTGCGGTCCCTGCTGTGAGGGACACGAGGTGTTTTCCCCTTTTCTCCCCATATTTGTGCTCAAGGCAGCAGGGAGCCTTGAGCTCAAACACGCATCTCCCGGGGAGCCAGGGCTGCTCCAGCCGAGGATCACCGCCGTAAATAAAACATGCCAGCGGGAGCCGGCGGCTGCTGTGCCTTCGCTCTCGTTATTATTTCATACCCCACTCCCAGGTGGGTTTAGCTGCTCTGCTCACTCGGTGTTTGCCTGTGGCCTCCACATCCCTGGCAGAGCCTCAGGGCTCCCTGGGGTCCCCACCCTCCCTCCTCTGCCCCAACGTCATTGCCGGACCCCCCAAAGCCCGTGCGGGTTTGACCCTACCTCTGGGATGAAGGGGCGCGGGATGTGTCTGTCCAGAGGGGTGCTGATGGTGTGTCTGTGTCTCTGCCTACAGAGGATGAGCTGTGGGTACATCCTGTGCACCGTCCTGCTGTCGGTGGCCGTCCTCCTGGCGGTGACAGTCACGGGGGCCATCCTCTTCATGAACCACTACCACACGCCCGTCACCGAGTCGCCCCCCGTGATCAGCACCAACCCCGAGGAAGCCAACGCGCTGGTGACCATCGAGAAAGCCGACAGCTCCCGCATCAACATCTTCATCGACCCCAACTGCCCCAGCGCTGCCAGCACGCTGGGCCGCATGGAGGGGCTGCAGACCTCCCTGCTGCGCGCCGTCACCGACCACGATGCCGAGGCCAAGGCCACCAAGAGCCAGCAGAAGGCTCTGCTGGTCACAGTGGCAGACGAGGTGGCCAAGCTGCTGACCCACACCGTGCAGCTGCGCGCCGACTGCGACGGCCTCAAGAAGGGGCACAGCGCCATGGGGCAGGAGCTCAGCGCCCTGCAGGGAGAGCAGGGCAGGCTCATCCAGGTGAGCCGGGGCTGGCAGTGCCAGGCAGGGCTCCCTGGGGACAGAAAACCCTGTCCCAATGTCCCCGGGAGTATGGCTGCTTGCAGCTCCTGCCCACAGCATCCAGGGGAGAGCTCCAGGAGAAGGAGCTGAGGTTGAAGGCAGGTGCTTGGGAATTGGAAGTCGGGAAGTGTCTCCCTGCCAAGCCTGGGGCAGTGCCAGTGAGCATGGTGTGCAGCCTCCCACGCTGGGGCCTCCCAGATCCAGGTCCAGTTTGAGGGCTCCAGTCAGAGCCAAGCACAGCACAGAACCTTCTCAAGGGCAGTTCATGCAGCAGTCAGCCCCCCCTTTTCACAGTCCCCAAAATTTCCCAGCCAGTGAGCTGTGTTGAAAGCTTACCTGAGTATGCCAGGGGTCTGCCAGGTGTTGCAGCAAGATCCAGGCATGGCTGGATGCTCCAGTACCTCCTGGTACTCAGCTGCCTCTGTCCAGAGCTGCTTGTTTCTCGGTGCTTCACTTCGCTCCTCATCCTCCTGCCGTGCCACGGCCACCCCGTGTCACTCTCCCAGCCTGGGTCACCTCAGGGGACGATGAAGAGCTGGCAGCTGCCTCAGGACACGGCTATTCCTGCCGCCTCCGTCATCCTGTCCTTTGCCGAGAGATGCTCTTTATCCCATGGGGTGGCAGCACCAATGCACCCAGGTTTGGGGATTTCTCCTCCCTGGTGGCAATAGGTGCTTACCTGGACCCTGGCCCCTGCCAAAAAGCAACAGAGCTGTTTTATGGGATCTGCTGTGGATTTATGCCCCCACCAGCCCTTACCCTGGCATTGCTGAGCGGTGGGAGCAGGCAGAGTGGTCAAGGGGCTGGGATGTAGAAGGGATTTACCAATTTAGCCACAATTCTGTGCCCCTCCATGTGTCACACAGCTGCTCTCGGAGAGCCAGACCAACATGGCTCGGCTGGTGAGCTCCGTCAGTGACGTTCTGGACACGCTGCAGAAGGAGCGCGGCGGGGCCCGGCCCCGGCTCAAGGCTGACCTGCAGCGAGCGCCGGCCAGGGGAGCGCGGCCCCGGGGCTGCTCCAACGGTGAGCCTGCATCCCTGCCAGTCGCTGGGAAGAGGGATGTGCCTGCAGCTGCCGTGGGAGGGAGAAAACCACCCAGGGATGGGGCAAACCATCCTGGAGAAGGGATTTAATACAGTTCAGGGGCTGGCAAGGAGGTGGAGAAGGAGGGAGATGGGAAAGTGTGTTCTGGAAGGGGAGGTTCTCACTGTGCAGCCCCCAGATGTCCATAAACCAGAACAAAAGCCCCTTCACACCCCTGCAAACCCATCTGCTCCCAACAGAGCATAGCAGGGGCACAGGCAGAGCAAGGAGCCACTGTTCACCTCCATCAGGTGTGGAGGGTGGCCCTGCACGGGCTCAGCATAAACAGTCACATTCCTCAGCATTGGGTTGAGATGCAGCTGAGTGAGTCTGTCCTGGAGCTGGGAGCATGTGCCCACAGCCTCCCTGGGCATCGACTCTCCCTTGTCCCTGTCTGGGCCCCATCTTGCCCTTGCCATCACCACGGACATGGGGTCAGTCCCTACCAGCTCCTGGGGGGTCCCCATGGTGGCTACGTCCCCCTGGGCACTGCTGGCCCTGAGCGTCAGAGGAGAAGAGAGGGAAAGAGCAAAGCACCAAGCTGCCAACTAGAGCTGGAAGCAAGGTTGAGAGCCTGGGAGAAATGGCAAGACATTAAATTAGATCATTAATTAACCAGCTTTCCCCTCGTCCCACCCCATCCCAATGCCACGCTGCAGGCTCCCGGCCCCGAGACTGCTTTGACATCTATGCGAGTGGACAGCAAGAGGATGGGATTTACTCCATCTTCCCCACACACTATCCCGATGGCTTCCAGGTCTACTGTGACATGACGACGGATGGGGGCGGCTGGACGGTGAGCTGCCACCATGCTGGGGACACTGGGTGATGCCACCGCCAGCCACGGGCTGGCCCTGCGCCAGGGCACTGGGGGTGGGAGATGTCACTTCTGACACGTGGATGTGTCATCAGGACGGGCAATAAATGTCAAGGGGGCCTGACTGTGCACCCAGAGCTTCCCAGCGGCACCACCAGAGCCCTGAGCTGAGGCCAGTCCCTGCCCTGGACTGGGGAGCTTGGCTGGAGCTGGAGGGGGGTTTCAGGCAGGGAGTTGGATGCCACCACTGGAATTTGTCCTTCTCAGCAGGACTGGGGCATGGTTGGGGCACAGTGTGGCTGTGGCTGTGCCATGGGGCATGTGGCTGTGCTTTGCCCCATCCTCATGGACCCAGTGAGCCGGTGCTGGGGCTCAGGGCAGACCCCAAACCTGGCACGTTTGGCCTCATCTAAGGCCGGGGTGCCCGGGGCACCTCGGATGCTGCGCTGATTCACTCCCTGTCCGATTCACTTTGCCACGGCAGCTGCACTGGCCCTGTAATCACAGTAATGGGGGCAGGGAGCAGGGGGATGGGGGGACATGGCACTGCCAGCCCCAAGCCTGGAGCCCCCCATTGCCCCAGGCACCACTTGGGTGCGAGCAGCCTCTCTGCCCTGGAGGACATCGCTCGGTGGGCCAGTAGGACAGAGAGGGGGTCCCAGAAGGTGGTGGGGTCTCAGCAGGAGGGGTGGGCAGGCAGCCTCTGCCCTGAGGACACGCTGCATGAGCCGAGCTGGACAGCACCCCTCCAGCTGGGTGCTCTAGGAAACAAATCCCCACGATCTGATTCCCCTAAGCAGCTTTGAGCAGCACCAGGAGGGAGCTTAGCCCCCCTGCCCTCAGGCACTGATGAGCCTTCGACCTCCCAGAGCCCACCCCGGGCTGGAGGAACCTGTGGTGTCTGGGTCTTACCAGCAGCTCCAGTGGGGAAACTGAGGCACAGCACAGCCCCGGGACCTCAGCTCTTGGGGGCTCACAGAGGGAAAAGGGGGGACGCTTCTGGCTCCTCGGGGTGCGGAGGGTCCTTGCAAACCCCGTGCGCAGTCTGCACAGCCTCCACCAGCCCCAGCCATGCCTGAAGAGCAGCCCAAGGTGATTAGCGAGACACTCAGAGGCTTATTTAAAGCTGCTGCAGGCGGGAGGGCTCGGGCTGGGCTGGGCAGGGGGCACAGCGAGTGATTCTAAGCCCGGCAGCACCGGGGGGTCTGGGCATGGAGTGGCACAAACACCTCGGCTCAGCCGTGCCTTGATGAGGCAAGGAGCCAAACCAGGGGCTGAATCCCAGTGGTCCAGAGACAGCCAGAGCAGGGTTGAGGGTGCACACCCCAGGCTCCTGTTTCTTGGGGCTGCTCTGCAGTAGAGGGTCCCAAACGTGCCTCCAGCCCCTTGGGTGCAGGGATTGTCTCAGCCATCTCCCAGGGGCCGGGGGTGTGGGGATCTGGCTGATCCAGGCTCCAGGTAAGCCATGGCACGGCTGGGTGCCGTGGTGCAGAGCCTGGGAAATTTCCCTTCCTTTCCTTTCCCTTCCCTTCTCTCCTCTCCTCCTCTCCTCCTCTCCTCTTCCTCCTCCTCCTCCTCTCCGGAGCGATTACTCCTGACATTTGGGCTTATTTGCATGTGGGTGGGTGGGTGGAAGCGATGGCAGCAGCTGAATCAATTTTGACTCGGGAGCTTGGGAGCTGCTGAGCTCAGCTTTAGCCTGCCTGGACAGCTCAGAGGCCACGGGGAGTGGGGCAGGGGGAAGAGCACAGCACCTCACTGTCCCCATGGCATGATCCACAGAGGCAGGGTCCTGGTTGCTCCCTGTCCCCGTCCTCGGGAAGGCTGAGCAAGGCACAGCTGGTTTGTGCCCCCTCAGTCCTGCCCACCAGCAGCAGGGCCCCGATTGCAGCTGGTGGGGATGTGGATCTGGGTCAGTGCCCACCGGTGCTGATGGGAGCATCCAAATCCTGTGCCCAGCACTGACTGTGATTGCAGTGACTGCCCTGGGACTGCCCAGCCCAGCTCCCCCCTTGACACTCACCCCTGGCACTTTATTAGTAATAACGGGATGACAGAGGTATGGGGAGGCTCAGCATCCCAGGAGGCCTCAAAAAGTTGCCTTTTCAGGTGATGTTGTCTTCAGAATGTCTTTGCAAATGCCCCACACTCCTCCCAGTGCCCCTGAGCCTCCATTACTGCTCATCTGGGGCGAAATCCCCTGGGATCAGCATCTCAGTTCCATAAGCAACAGTGCTCTGTGTGCCTCAGCATCATTTCCACACACAGCACGTATTGGGAAATGGTGGGAAAGCTGAAGGATGCAGAAGAAAAGGCTGTGCCAGCAGGACGAGGGCTGTGGTAACATTAAGTGACAGCTTCCAGCTTCAGGGGCACCTGCTGTGCTGGGACACTGGTGGGGAGAGCTTCACCAGCCTGGTCATCCCCCAGCAGAGAGGGCCTGGAGAGGGATGGGGGCTGAGCAGACACCGGTGCACTGACACTGGGCTGGGGTAAACCAAAGGCAGGGGGTGAGAGGAGCCTGGAGAAACACGTGCTGTTTCCAGAGGATGTGGTTTATGTGTCACCACAAACGGGGACGAGACAATTGTGCTGGCAGGGCGAGGCAGGAGCAGTTCCTGGGACGGGCAGTGCTGCCAGCTGTGGTGCTCACAGGCTGTCCCACAGGATCGGCACTTCCTGGAGACTGGCTCTTCTCCCTGGCTGAGCCCAAAGATGGTCTCCCTGCTGTGACAGGGCTCAGAGGACACCTTGGGGACAGGGCTGTGGGATCTGCACCATGGATGCCAAAACTGGACCAGGAGCCTGAGCACTGCAGTGATGGTGAAGTGATGGCTGAGCATGTCCCCAGCTGGGGAGTTTCAAGCCCACCAGGAGTTTGGTGGAGCTGAGGGAGAGGAGGCTGCCAGTGCCATGGCAAGTGCTCCCGATTTTCTCTGCTTTTAACCCATTTTTCTGGTCTGGCAGCTTTGTAGGAGCCTGTCCCTTCCCCATGGGCACAACTGGAGGAGGCAGAGAATGAGGGAGATAAATATTTCAGCCTTGCCCTTAAAGAAGGGAGGGAAATCCTTTTTGCTTAAGAGGGGGTGATGCATATTTGATGAGGAGGAAAAAAGCAGCGAGGCAGGGCTGGGAGCACGATGAGCCTGTGGGTCACCCCAGCCTTCCCAGCATCCTGGTGCAGGGGGTGAGCAGGAGGCTCCCACATCCCTGCCTGCACGTGGTGGGTGCACAAAAGAAGCACGGAAGGGACTGTGCATGGGAGATGATGAGGATGGAGCAGAAGACTCAGGAGGACACAGAACCTCCAGCACTCACCAGGTTTCAGCAACCAGCCTGGTTTCAACCCCCTTGGGGCTGAGCCTGGTGGGCAGTGCGGCACCGAGGGCTCCTCCAGGGCGATTCCTGAGCTGTGTCAAGGCTCAGCCAACGGGGCCCTGTCCCTCATGCTTCCCTGGGCACCACTCAGGCAATTGGCCTATTTACAACCGTGGGTCAAAGCCGATTAAGAGGGAGCGCTGCTGCTGCGTCCACCGCCTTCCCCACACAGCAGTGCCGGAGCCGACGCTGGCCAGGGAAAATCAGCTTCAGGCTCCTGTCCAGCCACACCGTCCCCCTTTCCCAGCAAGCCTGAAGAAAGCCCCTTTAAAAGGGCTTAACCACAGCTTCTCAAGTGCTCAGCACAGGGATAAAAATTAAGGCTCTAATTCTAGAAGGTAAGTACAGCAGGATCAGAGCCGTGCCATGCCGAGGAGTGTGCCGGAGCCTCAGCCGGCACACGCAGCCCCAAAAATGCCCATCTGGGGAGGGGCAAACCAGTGAGAGGTTCACAAGGTCCTTCTGCTTCACACGCCAGGATGAAACCCGGCATGTGCAGGAGGGCAGGAGCAGCCAGGGGGAGCAAAGCATGGTGGCTTCCCAGCTGTCTTCGGGGCTCATCCTCATTCCCCAGTCCTGGGATGCTGGAAGCTCAGCTCGGCAGCGCAGCCGAGCTCTGAAGATGGGGTCTTCTGGCCCCTGGGCTGCCAGAGCATGGGATGGCTCCGAGTGTCCCAGCTGTCCTCACCACGGCCTCGGGAGTGTGGAGATCGGTGGGAGTGGGGCGGGCTTGCTCAGCCAACTTTAATGCAATTAATCCAGGGCTGGAGGCTTAATTAAGTTCAAATGGTCGGGCATGAAGCAGCATTTCCTGGATCGTTGTCAATAAATCAAACCAAAACTATGGATAAAAGGGGATGAAAGTCACAGAGCACACACGCCGATGAGCAGATGGGAGAGGAAAAGGGAAAGGCTCCGAGCAGAAAAGCTGCGCTGAACCCCGGGATCTGGCTGGGATCTGGGGACTCTGCAGGGCTTGGGGCGGTCAGTGCCCCACAGTTAATTTCTCTGGGAGACTAATGAGGCTGTCACAGAGATGATGCTTTATGATGGGGTGCCTGCCCAGGAGAGCAAGGAGATCCAGGAGGAAGAAATCAGCTGCTGGGTTCTTACACAGTCCTGAGCAGCCACTGCCGGCAGCGGAGCTCCAGCCTGGGGGTCTGCCGTCCACGTCTCTGCTCCCATGTGCGGTAGCAGAGCCGGGCTGTTTAGAGGCAGGTGCAGGGTGTCCACCACGCCAGGGACACCCAACGACTTCCCAAGGAGCTGCAGGTTCCCTGAGCTCTACTCACATTTCCAGACAGGATCCGCTGAAGGATCGGTTTTATCTGAACCGACTCACCCACCCCTGGGAGCCGGCAGGCAATGATCCAGCATTTCCCCGGGGACCTCTCCCCAGCATCCCTGAGTAATCACTGAGCCGACAGGGTTTAATTTGTGCCTGTGTCTAATTAGGCGGTGGCAGGGGGAGGTGGGCAGCACGGTGGGGAGCAGAGGGGTTGCCTGGGGTACGCAGGCTGGGAGCAGCCCCACAACTTTTTGTTTGGCCTTTTTGTCTCCCCAGGTGTTTCAGCGGCGGGAGGATGGCTCTGTGAACTTTTTCCGTGGCTGGGAAGCCTACAGGGACGGCTTCGGGAAGCTGACAGGAGAGCACTGGTTAGGTGTGTGGGGTTGGCTGTGCTCGATCCTGGGCAGGCTGGCAAAGTCTGGGCTCCCCTGCGGAGATCTGGGGTTTCCTTTGTGATGGAAGGGACACTGAGACCCCCCTGGACAGCACCCATGTCCCGGGAGTGATGGGCTGGGCAGACACGGAGGGGATGGGGTGGCTGCAGAGGGCAAGGAAGCCATGGGGCTGTTTGCCCCCGAGCTGAGCACGTCCACAGAGCGAGGGGTGGAAAGTGCGAACTGCTCCCTGTCCCACCCGGCACCCCCTCCCCGGGGACCCCTGGCCACCCCATCCCCACGGGATCCCCACACTCACCCCTTTCCCTCTGCCAGGGCTGAAGAGGATCCATCTGCTGACGGTTCAGGGCAGCTACGAGCTCCGCATTGACCTGGAGGACTTTGACAATGGCACCGCCTTCGCCCACTACGGCAGCTTCGGGGTGGGGCTCTTCTCCGTCGACCCCGAGGAGGACGGGTACCCCATCAGCATCGCTGACTACTCAGGGACAGCAGGTAGGGCAGCAGGATGGGGGGGCACACGTGGGCCCATGGGCAGGGGGAGCCCACAGCCACAAAACCCCTTTGCTGGGGTGCTCCAGTGTCCTCTGGCAGCAGCAGCGGCTGCATCCCTGCGGCCTCAGGGAGCTGCAGGCACGAGCAGGGCTGCGGTTGGGCATCTGCTGGAGGAGCCCTGTTGGAGGAGCCTCACTGGGGTACCCAGGGAAGTCCCATGGGGCAGGGACCTAGTCCAAGGGCAGGAAGTGCCCATCAGGACTCCTTTTCCCTGGGACAGGTGACTCCTTCCTGAAGCACAACGGGATGAAGTTCACCACCAAGGACCTGGACAACGACCACTCGGAGAACAACTGCGCCGCTTTCTACCACGGCGCCTGGTGGTACCGCAACTGCCACACCTCCAACCTCAACGGGCAGTACCTCAAGGGCCACCACAGCTCCTACGCCGACGGCATCGAGTGGTCCTCCTGGACCGGCTGGCAGTATTCCCTCAAGTTCACCGAGATGAAGATCCGGCCCATCCGGGAGGAGAATTAGCTGATGGCATGAGCCCCCCGCACCGTGCCCAGTCCCCTGCCCTTCCCCACTGCCCTGCAGACCCATTCCCTCAGCTGCCATCCTCTCTGAAGGCTTTCCCACCTCTGAGGGGCCCCTAGGGAGCACCTGCTGCCAGCGAGGGTGACTTTAGCTCCTGGGCACCCACAGACATTGCCAGACCTTTGCTTCCCACTGCCACGGCTCCCCTGCAGCCAGAATGGGTGTCCTGGCCAGAGTGTGACCCACGGCCTGTGCTCATGGCTGGGGCAGAGAGGATGCAGGGAGGTGCCCAGCAGGGTCCTTCAAGGAAGGGAAGGGGCTGCCTGGAGGGAAGGAGGGAGGGATGCAGCAGCCCAGGGAGGCTGAGCACCTCTGGTCGCCTCTGCTCCAGGCACTGACACCAGGCAGTGGGCTTGCCAAGCTGGCAAGGGAATGGGGGCACTTGCCATGGGGAACCCCAGGTCCCCCAAACCCGCAGGACTGGAATGAGGCTGCTGCTCCACAGCTCCAGCTCCCCCCATGGTGCTACTGGTGATGGGGAGGGCTCAGCTGGGCCAGCCTGACTGTGCCAGCGATTCCCTCTCCGGACTGCGGGATGCTCTCCTCTACCCCTGCTAGAGCAACGCAGCTGGGGAGGGATGACCACCAGCTCATTAGTCCCTGTTGTCCCTGTCCTGACTCCTGGAGCCTCCCAGCAGGTCAGAACACCCCAAAGTGAGCCAGCACAGTGCTGCAAGGACGCACACCCAGAATCAAGCACGGCACAGAGCTGTTTTGGCAGTGCTGGGGAAACAGGGAGAACAACAAGGAAGAGGAGAAGGCGAGAAAGGCTCACTTCCCACCACAGCTCTGCCTGCATTTCACAGCCCTTCCCTCCCAACCAGACCCATTTGGATTCATGTTGAACTTTCGTCGTCCAAAAGCTGTGACCTTTCTCCAAACCCTTCAGGCAGCACAGCCACATCTCCCTGTGAGCCCCCTCAGCTCGCTGCTGGCCTGGGCACCTGCATTCCTCTTCACCCCGGCTGAGCCGCGGTGCTGGCTCGGCACCTGCAGATAACCAAAGCCTTTCATTTCCTCAAATCCCGTTAAGGTTTTGCAAAAAAGAAGCCCCGAGTGGGGCTTAGCATCTGCAGGGCCCTGATAACCAGGCGGCAGCACCAGCTGGCCCAAGCAGGAGCTGCTATGGGGTGCGGGACTGATGTCTCCTGCTGGCTCCCTGGAAGGACTCAAATGGGGGATTTTGTCCAAAAAAAAACCCGAGAACCAAATGTGAGCAGACTCTGAACAGGGAGGGGAGGGAACAGATGGAACCCTGCCACCCTTTACATCATTTTCTGCCTGTGCTACAGCAGAGCCCTGGCCCCAAGAAACACCATCGGACAGGCAGAAGGACTGAGGAGGGGAGGAAAACTCCCGCTGTCCCCATTTCCAGGGGGGCTTAAAGCATGGGGAGATCAAAGGCTCAGCTTCCCGACTGTGCCAGGTTTCTACTTCCCTCTGTGATTCTTCTTTTTTTTAAGCCTTCCCCAGCTTGGATCTTGTGCTGGACAAGCTCTCTCACCTACTGGGTGAGTCCCTGTCTGTCTGCCCTGACAGGGAAACAGGGACAAGTGATGCATTGGGATCACCACAGCTTTTTACTCTGCTAGAGAGATTTTTCAGAGCCCTCAGGTGAGGATGAGCTCTGAGTGAAGGCACCAGCTTTACCCACTCCATCCATGCCCGGAGTAGCTGGCCAGGCTGGCTTTCTGGAGCAATGGGAATTGGGGGAACTCAGCAGTGGCATTTCTCAGCACAACAGCAGGAGCTCTGACAGCTTCCAAGGAGCTTCCTGCGTTCCACTGGACCTCTCAGGAAAGGGTCCTGCCTGCACCCATCTTTACTTTGCGATCAGTTATTTTGGTGGATTAGCTGTAACTGGTTTTTCTGATGCTTTGGGCAGGAATGCACACGGAGCCATGTGCCGGGTGGGAAGGCTCATCCCCTCCCCAGACCCTTCCATGGTGTTCTGCCGTGCCAGGGAGGGAACATTGTACGTTGGTTTGTTGGTAGCACACCCTTGTGTAACTGCCCGTGTCACCCGGGACCCCCAGAGACTTTGTTTTGACTTGCACGAGAGGTATTTGATCCATGCCAAGATGCAGGATTTCCCAGGATTATTCCCAAGAGCTCACACGTTGCCCCATGGCCCCAAATCAGGTTAAACCCATCCGTGGTGACACCTCCCTGGAAAGGGGTGGGCAGGGGTGACCGGGGGTCTGGGATATGGCCATGAACCTTCCCAGAGAAGCCCTGGGCCAGGCTGTGGTGTGTAGCAGTGCTGTGAAGTCTAGGTTATGTGTGAGTGTGTCCAACGCTGTACATGTGGACTTTCTAAACTCCTTAATAAAAGGATCTCATCGTTACCCACCGTGTGACAGCCGTGCCCACGGCACAGCGCGGGGACACGGCCAGAGGGACCTGCTGTGGTGACAGCAAAGGGAGTGACAGCGGGTCACTGCAGCTCCTCGCTGCGCTGGGTGATGGCTCCTTCCCCGTGCCAGGCTCATGGCATGGCATCCCTGGGAACTTGCCCACCACGCTGAAACCGCTCTGCAAAACAAGAGCTGGGGAGACCCAGGGAGCAGAGGAGGCTTCTCAGGGCTCCAGCCCAAACCCAGGCCCTGCGGGACCTCGGGGTGGCCCTAGGGCTGGGACTGGGAGGGTGGCAGGTGTCTGTGCCAAGGGGACCTGCTCCCTGCTCCAGTGGACAGAGCACCGAGTGATGCCCCCAGGCCCTTCCAGCTGCCCCGGCTCCAGGCTGTTATTTTCCATTCAGTTTTACCTCCCCTCCACAGCATTAATCACCAAGGAGCAGGAACGAAGGGCCTGGAATGCTGCCTCTTCCCAGGCACCCCAGGCACCCTAAGGTGTGCTCAGGGGAGTTCAGGGATGCCATGGCCCCTCATCTGCCCCACGTCACAGCCTGGCAGGAGCCCCTTTCCTGACAGAGGGTGTCACATCCCACTCTGCCACAGCCCAGGACAGACCTGGAGGGGACAGAAAGGTGCATTGGGGACCATGTCCCAGCACTGGTGGCTGCATGCGTTGACCAGAGAGGGTGGGAGCACTTGGGCATGTCCATGTGGGGCCAGGCTCTGGGTGGGTTTGGGGGTGCAGGGGTCTCCAGTGGTGCCTATGCACCCATCACACACACTTATGTGTGGGACCCCCAACAGCCGCACACAAGGACACATCAGCCAGATGAGGGGGACACACTTGGGCCCCCAGACAAGACCCTCCCTCCCGGCAGCATCCCTGACAACTGCCAGGGACACAAGGCCAGCTCCCAGCTGCTCCTCCAAATGAGGCAGCAAACGAAGGTGGCGCGTTAATGAGCGGCGTTGCCGCACTCCCATTGTGGCAGCTCCACCAGCCCCTGCCCCCTCCATCCCCCTCTTCAGCCCCCTCCCCGAGGATCCCACCCTCTTCTCTCTGTGGCCACACGTCCAAGGGGTGACATGGCAATCAGCGCTGGTGACTATTTAATGGCCCAAGGTGGGCTGGCCACTCATCTGGACGCAGGGTGGACAGAGAGGTGCCAGGGCTGGCAGCACCAGCCAGTGCGGAGGAGCAGAGGTGAGTGACCGGTGACCGTGTGTCTGTCTGTCTGTCTGTCCCTGCTTTACACCCCTGCCTCGATGGGCAGCACAGCCAGGAGGAGGCAAAGGCTGGTGGGAAGCAGCTGGGGACCCACCGGCACCCCCAGACCCCAGGACGGGACTCAGCAATTTGGCTCCACGACGGGCAAAGGGGTGCAAAAAGGAGAGAGCAGAACAGAGGCAAGGTGTGAAAAAGGTGGGGAGTGAAGCCCAAAGCGAAGCCTCCAGGCTCAGGGGTGTTGGGAAGGGCAGGCAGGGGCTTGAGTGCACCTGGGTCTGGTGCAGGAGAGAGAAACAGCCCCCTCAAGCCAGCATAGAGCAAACACCCTGGCCCCCAGCACCTGCAGCAGCTTTTAAGGCAATACCTCCAGATAATAGTAGTAGTAATAATAATAATAATAATAATAATAATAATACAACCCGTTTCCTCTTTCTGAGCCTTTGTGGGAGGAGGAAGGGAGGCAGAGCAGCCCTCCCCCTGCTGAAGGTCACCCCCGCCTGTGGCACTGCACGAGGCTCAGGACTTCACTCCCTTCTGCTCTGCTCAGACCCCTCTGCCAGGGCAGCTCCGAGCCCCATAAAGCAGAGGGATGTCGAGCACCTTCCTCTGCCTCTGTGTCACCCGGGCAGGACCCGCTCGTGGGGACGATCAGGGCGATGCTCCCGCGGTGCCTCCAAGCGGAGCGGGCAGCTCCGGAGCCCATCGCCCTGCCCGGCTCTCAGCCCCCTCAGCCCCCAGCCCAGCGCTCGGCAGCGAACCAGCGGAGCAGCTGCAAGGCTGGAGCGTGTGAGCACGGACTTGCTGCCGATGTAGGGCAGCGGGGGTCCAGGAGGCAGGGGGGAGCTCAGGCCCCCAGCAGCCCCGCTGGTGCTGGGTGCTGGTGTGGAGGCTGCAGAAGGAGCAGTGGGTGCCTGGGGGGCTCTGGCAGGGGCGGCAGGGCTGGTTTGGGGGTGCCGCAGCAGGGATGGGGAACTGCCGAGGGCAGCCCGTGCTGCGGCCTCAGCCGCTGCTCGAGGATGTTCGGTGCTTCACTGACATTCCTTCCCCTTCCTGTGCTTCCCCCAGATGAGAGCGCCCTACTCGCTGTCCTGCCTCTTCCTCCTGAGCCTGGGAGCCTGCTTCCCTCCCGGCGAGCGGTGGGAGCCGGGAGACCCCGGGGAAGGGGCTCTGCTCGGTCCCGGCTGGCAAACGGCGGCGGAGGGCCGGGGTCCCGGCTGGAGGGCAGGGGCAAAGCGGAGGCGAAGCGAGGAGCTGGACGCGCTGCTGAGCATCGCCGGGGAGCTGCGGGGATACGGCACGGCCGGGGCCGGGCAGCGGCCGGGCAGGCGGGGGGACCCCGAGCTGCTGCCCGTCGGAGGGGAGAAGCGCAGCGGCACCCTGGGGAACCTGGCCGAGGAGATCAACGGCTACAACAGGAAAAAAGGGGGCTTCACCTTCCGCTTCGGGAGATGAGAGCTTGGACTCGATTCCCCACGTCCTGCGGGTCACCCCGTCCCGTCCTTCCCTTCCGTCTCACCTAGGTTTGCTCGGACAAAAGGATATCGGGGGGCTTTGCTGCCGGGGTTGCCTTGGGGAGGGGGGACGCTGCGTTTGCTCCACTCCCAGCTCTGCTCTAGATCTCCCATCCCTGTTCCCAACCGATGCAATGGAGGAAGACGAGGGTGCCTTAAAGAGAAATCACCAAATCCCTTCCCTGGTCACACACAGCTCTTGTTGGGGCACAGGGAAAGGGCCCAGTGCTGGGTCTCCAGTGCTGCAGAGCTGGCAGAGAGCAGGGATGGCACACGGGCATGGGCAGAGGAGGGTGGCACAACGGGATGGGCAGTAGGGCCGTGCAGCAAGGCTGGAGGGTTACAGCAGGATAGTCCTGGTGGTGACAGTCCCCAGGGAGTGCCTGTAGTCCAGGGCCAGCTGTCAGGGAGGAGAGGGTCCCTCAGAGCTCTCCACCGAGTGGCTGCTCTCCTGCCTATTAAGGAAAAGTCCCTCCAGCAGCAAATTCTGCTTAGTGTCAAATGCCTCTTACACGAGGCAGCTCCTGCCTGCAAAACCAGGGCAGAGCAGCGGGGTTCGAGAAAATCTTGTCCTTAACAACCCCTGGTGCGTGCACAGAAAGCTGCCCTGGCATCACCAGTCCTGCCACAGCCCCACCTCCCTGCTCATGCCCCGAGCCCCAAACTCCTCACCCGGGTGAGACAGTGATGGCCAGCCTTCAACGTCCTTGTCACATCACCCCGGCTCCTGCCTGACAGCCTGGCCCTTCCTAATGCCTTCCTGGTCTCATTACCACCTATTCCCAGCTGTAGCTACTGCAGAACTTGAAGTAGGACTGACCTTCAGCAGTAGAACTTCAGAAGGACTGAAACAAGGACTTCTGCACCTACTGGGGCCACTGAGAGGTGCTCGGTGGGTGTCCAGTCACCAGTGGTGCAGCTTTGGGAATCATTAGCCCCAAAAGCCAGCACAGTCACAGTAGCACAGAAGAGCCCCACTGCCCAGCCGCTGCCTTCCCCTCCTTTGGGCAGATTTAGCTCTGCCAATGCTGGCTTTTCTCTGTGCCTGCCAGAGGTACCAGCAGTTAGAGCTCTAACTACCTGCTGCAGGCACTAATGGCAACTTACACACTGAGCCACTGCTGGTATTTCATTGCAGGCACAAAAATGAGCCAGGAGATGATTTGCAAGCGCTAAATTGCACCCTCAAAAATCAGAGACCGTGGCAGGATTTGGTTGGGGGAGTAAAAAGATAAAAAAACCCCTTAAATCAGGCTGCAAGAGGTGCATTGTAATATCCATCAAGCAGACAGACCACTTAATGCAGTGCTGCGTGAGTTGTTCTGGCAGCAGGAGCAGTGACTGAGGCTGAACGGAGGAGCTGGGACCCAGGGGAAAACAGTTGTGGGGCAGCAGGTCCAGGGAGGAGCGATGGATGCACAGGACCAGGCTCATCAGAGCAGTGCAGAACGGGAGGGACTCCAGGTTTGCAGGGACACAGACAGTGGCAGGATTTGGCCTTCACACGAGGACGGCGCCGGCTGCGAAGGTGAGGAAGGGCATTTCCTGCCCCTGCATCCCTGCTGCCCTGACCGTCTCACACTGGGGAGCACAGCAGCGACCGACGGCACTCAGGGTGGCTGAGCCCACGCCAGCCCCCACCCCAGGCACCCCCGAACCCACCTGCATCCCTCTCAATTCCCGCCCCACTGAAGGCCCCCTGTTTGGATCGGGACGCAGGCGCCACGCTCGCATCACACAGCGGAGACGGAGCTTTATCGATGTTTCTACGGCAACGGCTTCCCCCCACCCCCCTTTCTTTTGAGTGTTCAAACCATCAATAAACACGCACTGATCAATTTTACCCTGCGCTGGAGTCGGGGGGAGGGCTGGAAGGGAGGAAGGGGGAAGAGTTTTGGAGTAACTCTGGGTCAGTGAGGGCTGGTAAATCCCTGGCTTTGCTGTGATGGATCATTGCAGGGGAGAGTGGCACTGACTGCTGCAGAAAGGGAAAGGAAACCTGCTGGGCAATGCTGTGGCTGCGGGGATGCCTGGGCTCTTGCACTCAAGTCCGGGAGAGGAACAGGCTCAGAAGAGCCTCATAAAAGCACACACATAACGAGGCTTTGATTGATGTGCAATAACGTCGGTAGAACTCACTGAAAATTGGAGCACTTACCTGGCAGGTGGGACAGTTGGGCTCAGCCCCCACGCCTCAGGGCTCCTTGATGCCACCAGGGCAGTGCCATCACCCTCTGCACCCTCTGTCTGGAAAGGGGCTCCTGCCAGGCTGTGACGTGGGGCAGGTGAGGGGCCATGGCATCCCTGAACTCCCCTGAGCACACCTTAGGGTGCCTGGGAAGAGGCAGCATTCCAGGCTCTTGATCCCTGCTCCTTGGTGATTAATAGTGGGGAGGGGAAGTAAAAGTGAATGGAAAGTAACAGCCTGGAGCCTGGGGGTGTGTCTGGGAGGAAGGAGGGGGAACATGCCAAGAACCCCTGCACACTGGCCACGGTATCTGCCACCCAGCTCCCACAGGAAGCTACACCCCTTCCCAGTTCCTCTCCTCCTGAGGAAGGGAGCAGCTCCCGAGGGGACCCTGAACACCTTTGAGAGGCAGAGAGCTCACAACCCGCCCTCACACCAACCCCTAAGGAGCTGGATCAACCAGGGCCTGGATTCCTCTACACGCGGCCAGTGCACCGAGACAGCGGGAGCCGATGCAGACATTGCTATCACTGCTGAGACTCTCCGCTAACCTTCCCTGCCCAGGCACAGCCCTCAGCCCTGCCCTGGCCTCTGCTCATCTGTTCCGCTCCCGTGGGCTGCCTCTCCCCTTTCCTCCCCCCGGGCAGACCTGCAGCACTACAAACACACACAACGGGAACAGCGAATCTCAGAAACCCAAAGGATGCTCTGCAGAAGAAGAGCCCGGTTTAATTGTGTCCAAGGGACTCATGAAGAGGCTCTGTGTATCATAACTGGGTCATGCAGGCTCCAGGAGCACAGGTGGGACCTTTACCAGCAGAATTGATGGTAGGACAAAGAAAGAACCCTCAACAGGGGGGCGATCGCTGGGAAAACATTCAGCATGGCCTGGTTTGCAGGTCAGCTTTCGGCTGAGCTGGATCTACCACTGAGCACTGAGCAGCACTGCCAGGCAGGACAGCTCTGAGCCCGGCCTCAACACTGAAATGACTGAGGGCTGTCCCTCACCCACAATGTTAGGAGCACTGGCACAGCCAAGGCATCAGGACTGACCAGGAATCGATCCAGGAGCATCATTCTCAGCAGCCCACCCAGGCCAGGTCTCATCCTCAGCAAGGAGTGTGTCCCACTGTGCTGCCAGTCCCCTTTTAGATGCACAGGTGATGACAGGAGCCCTCTCCTCAGAGATGACACTGTGCTTAGGTGTATTTTCCTCTCTTTTCAATTGTGGAAGGATGAATGTGAGCCAAGGAAGAGTCTGTGGGCTGTCCCTGACCATCCCAGGTGACAGGCAGTGGTCTGGCACATCTGAACACACCACTGGCCCAGCCAGGCTGCCATGCCAGCCTGACCATAAAAACATGGGGTTTGTAAGAAGAGTGAGCATAAAACACTGACCAAATTTTACACCTTGTGACAAACAACTTCTCAACAAAAGGCAAGATGACATTAAAGGAAAACGTAAAACAGTGAACATTGTAATTTCAACGACACAAAACCCAAAACAAAACCACAAACACAGCTATTTTTCCCTCAGAGCACTCTCACTTTCAAGCTCAATAGCCTTGAAAATTGGAGCAATCAAACTGTTAAATGCATCGATCTGTTAAATCAACTCCTACTGTACTCAGCTAAATTTAGCCTTTAATCCCCCGTCTCTTACTCCCAACACCACAGATCTGGGGGCTTTCTGCAGCCAGGTCAACCGGCCTCTGCCTTCCCACGACACCATGCACCAGCCCCTAAGCCAGCAGAGATGCAGATCATCAGGAGTGGTTGCACTTAGGGGCAGCTTAAGCTTCTCCATCTTACCTCAGCCCACAGCTGCTCACCACATTGAAGTTTGGACACTGACCTTTGCCAGGGTGTTGGTCACCATCCCACCCAGACCTCGCAGTGCTGCGGCTCCGCTCCCTGCAGACCTCTTTGCTGTGCCTGCGCCTTGCCAAGTGCAGGCCATGAATGGTGTTTATACTCACCAGTGCACCCTCATGCTTCTCCTTCACCTTCTTCAGCCTCACCAAAAGCAGCCCAATGCAGTTGCTGTCACAGGAGGCCAGGGTTTCTCATGAGCATTGTTCCCCCAGCCCAGGAGTGAGCAGATCCCAGTGCCAGGCCCCACAGATTGCACCATAGACTTACTGAGGGAATTAGAAATGGGAAGAACTGGGTTATAACCCTAAAACATCACTGTGGAATGGTGGGACCTCGGGCACACCACGCACTGTCACCCGCCGTTGTTTCCTTCTCATCCTTTCTTTAGTCTTTAGCATCTTCATTAATCAAGGCAGTGGCTCATTTTAGAGGCTGCTCAGTACCTGGAAACATCCCTCCTTCATAATTTAGAGCCTTCAGCCAGAAAGGCTGAAAGGAAACAGAAAATAAGAATGGGCAACCAGACATGAGGGAGGGACCTGTATGAGGAGAGAAACTCATGGGTCATTTCATAGCAGAGGAAGAGGTAAACACAACAGCAGCTGAATTGCAGAATACAAACCATTAACAGAGGAAAAGTTCCACCAAATCTCTTGATTTAAATCTCCTTGAAGACAACAGCAAAGTCTTTGATTCAAAAGAGGTGATGACACAGTCTTTACTCTGTGCATCTCTTTTCTCTCCTGACTTTTCAGAGCCAGATCAAAAGAACATGGAAAAGGGCTGCTGGCCTGGCTCTGACCATCCCACTGGGCTGAACCCCCCGATCAGGGAACTCCTGGTTTTGGAGGCAAAGTCTAAGGGAAGTCAGCTGGGTTGGGAAAGTCTCACTAACAGACAAACACAAGTCTTCTTCAACATTGATTTATTTTTAAATATACTACGCAAGAGAGACTGGAATAAAAAACAAATCAAAAAAAATGGAAAATAGAGAAAGAGAGAAGAAAGAATTGAAGTCGTGTACAGAAACAATCTGTACTGGACTAAATTAAAGGGGAAACGACCCCCTTAAGTATCACAGAGATGAAGGACAGAGCTATTTACACACTGTAAAAAAGACAAGTCTACAAAAGTGTGTAATAACGAGATACAAATGTATAATATAGTGGCACAATATGTTATCAAAGTAAAAACAGTACCTCCAGGAAAGAGACAATTCAAGGGTTGGGTTTTTTCTTACGTTTTTAAAGGCAGCCTGTGGCAGAAGTGTGTATTTTCTTTTGAACATTTGTCACGTGTCATGTCATGGCTGTTTGTGAGGGCGAGAAGTGGCGTGAACACACACGAGTGAACTACTAGAAATCATATACAAAACAAACAGTTCCAAAGAGAACAGCATAAAATACAATTGAAGGCAATTAGTGTTTAAGATACACAAGAGGGGTCACAAGTTACAGGGGAACAGAAAATGGAAAATGTGTTTTTCTCATGTTTGGAACTGTTAAGAGGAGTTAAATTGCACTGTTAATAGCCCTAAACCTTGTTCTTTCACTATTGTCATGAGTCACAGTTAGTTCCCAGCATTAATTGGGAAGGTCACAAGACCTTGGCAAGGAAGGCCAGGAGTCTTGCTGTCAGCATGTTGTGGCAGTTTCCTTGGGAGATGCACCCCAGAGAAGTGTCTGCAGTCTTCACAGATCCTTTTTTGATGCTGGATGGAACCATGCTGGCATGAAGGTAGAAATGCTTTTAACCCAAGTACTGGCACTGGAGCTCCTCCCGGGGGGTTCCAGTGGCACAGAAAGGCAGGCACCACAACCCCTCAAAGCACAGGGCTCTGCAGGAGGGCTGAGGCCAGGCTCCATCTCCCTTCACAAAACAAAAGTTGGAAATTCAACCGGAGACACAGCAGTTCCCACCCACTGTGATGTGCAGGCTCAGCCAGAACAGCTGCTGGAGGCACAGCTGTGTGCTCCAACAGAGCCCAACCCATCCCTTCCCACTGCCACCCTCCCAGCCGCCCAAGCTCTGCACCCCCACCCCAAACACCGGCCCCATCAGTGTCAGACATCACGAGAGTGCCACAGCACATCCTCCTCCAGGCCTTCTCCAGGCCTGTTCTGCTGCCGAGGGAGCTCTGCAAACAGGCTCCTGGGCTGTGACATCCAACACTGTGAGCCCAAGCAATCCACTGGAGCTGAAGAACATTGAGAAACTACTGAAAACACAGAAATGAAGGGTAGCAGGTGGAATCAGAGGAAGAATTTGGGCAATCATCACTTGTAGCATTCTGTCATTAAAAAAACCTTACATTAATAATTTTTCCCCCTTCCCTCCCAAGCACCAAATCTGTTGCATTAGTGTCAGGCAAATGTCAGACTTGGGCCAGGGCCATGTGCTGGGCAAACTCTCCCAAGAAATACAGTGGGTATATTGCTATCCAAACACTCATCCTCATGTATAGGGGGGCAGAAGGAGGGGACAAAAAAGCAGTACAAAGTCCTCCTGAGGAGGATGGCATCTCAGTGTCCACCAGTCTGGCTTCAGTCTTAACGGTCTGTCCAGAACAATAAAATATTAATAAAAAGGCATGATGTGACATCAGCATTTAGACTCGTAGTCCACAAGGCAAGAACTCCACAGATAAGACGATTACAATTATATGAAACACAGGGAATCTGAGTTCAGAGGGTGGGAAATGCCTCCTGAACACAGCCCTGCCCTTGGGAGCTGGGGTGTCCATTCACAGTCTGTGTCCCTGGCACAGCCCTAACCTGAACGCCCTGCTCCTTTGTCAGTCCACACGTTACTCTCTCCACAGTCGGCTTTGGCCCATTACAATTGATTGATTCACTTGTTTTGTTTTTCAGCCCGGTTTCTTGCTACCTCTGAACAATGTCGCTGATTTCTTTCACTGAGCTGAGCAGTTTGCTAAAGTCCTGGGTGGCCGCAGGGCCGCTGCCAGCGGTCGCTGGGCAGATCTGAAGCTCCCGTAGGTTGTTCTCCAGCTTATTGATGGCCTCCCGAAAGGCAAATTTGTTCCTCATCTGCTGAATGGAGTCCACGTAGCTCACGCAGAAGGTGTAGAGGTTCTTGCCAGCCTCCAGGACGGCGCTGTGGCTGGCCATTTGCTCAGAGTTCTTGCTGATGGCGAGCCGTAGAGCCTCGGTGCTTTCCAGCACCACCCCTTTGGTGATGGTGCCACTGGCAATCCTCTCTGGGGGCTGCCGGGTTTTCCGCAGAGAGACCCTGGTGGATATGAGGGGGATGAAGGCTGTGGATGACGCCTGGTCCCCACCTGGGGCAGAGGGTACGGATGAGGAAGAGGCAGCTGGGGTTGCCGTGCTCAGCAGCAGCTTTGTAGAGGACTGTGGCTTTGGTACAGAGGGGATCCCCAGCTTTTTCACACCTTCCCCTGACTGGTTTGGCTTGACAGCATCACTGCCTGCAGCCTCTCCAACCTGAGTCAACTGTTTGGATTTCGGCCCAGACACCACATCTGCTGCTGCTTCATGGCTGGGACTGTGAGAAACCTTCCCAGGCTTGGCAACGGAGGATGAAGACAGTGGGAGCGGAGGGGCTGGTTTCAGCTTCGATAACTTCCCTTTGTCCTTCCCTGCCGACTCCGAGGTCTGCTTGAGCCTCCTCAGGCGTGGCTCCTCAGAGGAAGCCCTGCTGGCCCCCACGAACCCAGCAAGGCTGGGTTTGGCAGCAGAACCTTGGTCCATTGTCACAGTGGTACCTAAGGCACTGGATTTGACTCCATCGTCCTTGTGGAGCCCACTGGAGGAAGGAGGCGCAGCAGGTTGCCTACGGCCAAGTTTTGGCGTCAGGGTGGGAGGGCTGGAACCAGGGCTCGACTCTGCATCTTTGAACACGTCATCAGTGGTCTCTTCATTCTTCTTGAGCAGCCGTGGAGGAGGGGTCACTGTTCCCCTGACAGCAATGTCAGTCTTGGCCTCATTCGCCCGCTTCCGAGGCAGTGCTGGCTTTTCACTTTTGTGCCCCCCAAAAGTGGAGGAATCAAACTGGCGTCCCGTGGACTGCAAATCCCGAGGCAGAGTCACGGATTTCCACTCTGTGTCCTTTGCTCCATGGGGCACACAGGAGGCTGAGCAGGACCTTAGGAAACGCTTGCTGGAGTTGGAACTGCTCTCCTCCTCACCAGCCACCCCTCGACTGCTGCTCATCGTGCTGGACTTCTTCCGTAGGTGGGGAGATAAGAACCCAGAGTTCCCTGCCACAACCCCGTTGGTGACACCAGCCCCATTGCTTGGGCTCTGGAACTTGGAGAGGTCAGCTGTGTCTGCAGCGGGGGCAATGAAAGCTCCATTGCCAGCATCCCTGCACTCCTCCTCCCCGCCCGCCCTGCGCTCCGAGTGTCCGTCCATCTCCCTGAAGGAGCTGCTCCGTTTTGGAGGGGTAGGGGCGGTTTTCTTCTTCTTCTTAATCAGGGCACTGAAGAGGTTGTGTTTTTTGTCTTTTGGAAGCAGCCGCTCATCTTCATTCAAACTGCTCTCCAGGGCCACCCTCTCCTTTCGTGGGAGCAAGGGAGAAATAGCAGGTTCATGATCCAAGGGGTCTGCATGGGAAAAGGACAGAGGTTTTGAGCATTGGTCCAAGAGCCAGAATAACCCATTTTCTTACAGGATCAAACCACTGCAAGCACCTCCAAAAGGTGCAAGTTTTCTAAACAGACACAACTTCAGAGCAGAAATAAAGCTAAGCGCAGCCACACTCACTCCTAGACTGAACATGGTCTGTGATCCTGCTGCATCCATTCATTCCTGAGGTGGCTTGCCAAACTACTTTCCCTGTGGGTTTCTGACTGGAAGAGTGACATACAAACACTACATGTTTGTGTTCAGATTCCCATCCTCGCATCTGGAGACTTGTCTTAACTTGACATTGTGAAGAAGATAAATACGAAGAGGCCTTTGCTTTAGTCCCTGTGCTATTGCTGTCTTTTGAATCACTGACCCTCTGAATTAATAAGGCACCTCTGTAACCCACCTCCATCCCCAGGCTCCTCGTTCATTTTCCTGATGTCATCCTTTGTGGGGAATGGAAATAACTGTTTCATGAGCAGAAATCGAGATCAAAATATGACACTTCAGGTCATACCACTGTGAAGATGCTCAGCTTTGTACCGGAACAGAAAAGGGGCAGTACCAACCTCCTTCAGCAGCAATGCAGCAGAGGGAAGCGATGGGGTGACCCTCTCTCCACTTACAAGCAATACTTAAAAATGAATAATGGTTTATAATAAATTCATACAGAGTCCTGAAGGTCTCTGTGTCTGACTGACAGAGGGGCTCGTTCCTAGGCCAGGCACTCCAATGGCATTCTAATCCAAAGGAGGAATGCCTGCAGGGCAGCATATACATTTACAGCTTGACTAGGCAGCAAGAAGGGAGATGAAGCAGAGTCATAAGGAAGGATGCTTCTTAGTCACAAACTGGTGATCATCATGCTATGGGTAGGATTTTGGCTGAGGAATGGATTTTGGCTGAGGGGAGAGAATTCGAAAAGAAATAGTTGTGTGCTTTGAGAAGACAACATGTTTGCACAGGAACTCTGCAGTTACACCATTCCCACAGGACTCAGGGGGACCTGGACAGCCAGAAGAGCCAGGCTGTGGCATTACTGAGTACACAGTGGAGCTGCAGAAATCCAGAGAAAACTAGCAGCTAGCACTGAGGATCAGCTTCCAGCTGCTGGACTTGCTATGGAAACACTGACAATTGGAAGGGAAACTGCAATAAAACTTTATTGTGAAAAATATTCTTTCACAGTAAAGAGTGAAATGATTCCCAGCATAATGTTAAAATCATATTATGCCTGCTGTACCTGAATTTCTCAAAGCCCTCAAGTATTTAAATGAAATTATTTTACTTCAAAAGCTTGTAATAATAGGCAATTATATTTCCTATATATGGTAAGTAACTTTCCTTCCCGAGTCACTGATACTTCTTTATCCAACATTTTAAATACCCTCTTTTTTCTGCCCCCCCTTTGTCTAGGTGGACATTGGTTACTGAGACATGTACTACTGGGTGAATCTGACATTACACAGAAAAGTTCAGTCACAAGAACGGTCAGAAGAGGGAACCTCAACAGGAGTTGGAAAAAACCCCACTGTATTTCATTTTACATTCTTGTTTGTCAAACACAGAGCTAGATACAAATCTCCTGTACTCATTCAGCTGTTTACCACTGCTCTTATTACCTTGGAATGGAAGGTAAGTGCCTGAAGAAACTGATTGGAAGTTTAATTTTATGGAAGAGTCTGTAAATACCTCTTTGTCCCTTGCTGAAATTATATTTGGTGCCTGCCAAGAGTAATACTCTTCTGTGCTGCAAGCACAAATCTGGTAGGATGGAACAGTGAAGAAACCTCCCTGATGGGGCTTGCTAAACCCTAGCTATCACCTTGCTTTAAATTATGCAGTGTGGTAGTGTAAAGTGGCTTGAACACAGCAGATTACCCAGCACTCAGATGCAGTGGGAGATCCCACTGATAGCTCCTGCCAGGGAATGGGAAGAGGATATGATCAGAGAGCTCCGTGCTCAGGGTCTGGTCTTTAGGGAGCTGCAGGCAACAGCCATTAAGCTAAAAAAACTCCAAGGGCTTCTCTAAGCAAAGGCAGGGAGAGCATCAGTCCCTCAGCCAGTTAAGGAGTCACACTCCCAGCTGCTGTGTGTATCTGGCCCCAGAATTAACAACCTACCTTTCCAAAAAACTAATAAAAGCAGTTCTGGACCCAGGACAGCAAACTCAGCAGCCTGTCACCCAGAAACACGGCGCTGGTACAGAGAGATGGCACCTGTTATTAGGCACAGCTTTGCCTACGTGAGGGCCTGGAGCTAGATGTGCATTTTGTTTCCCCCTGTATTTCCTGAAGGAATAATGACTTTAATTAAAACCTACCACATTCCCCCTGGCCTCGAGCATGTGCAGTCTCCAAGCCCTCGTTGGCATCTTTGCTTTCAGCAGCTCTCCTCGATGTTCGCGTTTTGGTTGGCAACTCTGGGGCTTGGAGGAAATTGCTCACTACGCTCCTCATGCCCTTCTTTCCCAATTCCTTCTCCACCTCTGCAATGCACAGAAGAAAAGCAATCATTGCAATCAACTGAAGATAAAAAACTGTTGCTCTGTTTGGAATTAATAGCTCAAAAGAAAAGGAAACAACATGAAACAGGGGTTCCTTGGGGTTATTCAGCCATTTGGCCCTTTAAAATGAGATGTTTGCCCAGAAAAAAAACCCCACATGTAAACAAGTAACTGCTTTCTACATCATTTACACCAGGTTGTATAACACAGGACTGAGTTTCATTGCAAAGCAGTCTATGAATAATGGGCAGAGTTCAGGATGCAGTCAGCCCTTTCCCCACCCCAACAGGGACCCAGACCTACCATCCGATATGCTGGATTCCTGAAACATCGTTTCAAAGGCCTGATGGATCTCAGCAAAGGATGGTCTATCAGAAGGACTCCACTGCCAGCCTGAAAAAAACCACACCACCACTCAAAACTTCCCTCCAGCAGCAGACACTCAGAACCCTGCACCAGGAGGAGCCAGAAATCACAGTTCCCTTCCAATATACTGAGATAAAATACTGACATGAAAATCTGATTTACAGGGTGCTGGGTGTCTGCAACCACTTTGGCTCAGTGACAGCTGCAGACACCCAGCACTCCCTAAATCAGGTTTTGGTGTCAGTGTGTGACAGTAGGTGCTGAGCACTGCTGGGGTAAAGTGCAGGGCACTGAGTCACGTACCAAAAAGCCACAGTGAAGAGTCACAGTCAGTCCTGCAAGAAGCCAAATGAAGCTCCTGCTTCATCCTTGGAGCACAAGCTTTTCTTTAAGTTGTCAGGAAAAAGGAGACAAAGGAAGCATTGAGATCCACAACAAATCTCCTCTCCGAGCCTGTGGGCTCCCAGTGGAGATGAACAGCTGGTTTCATAGCGTGTTCATCCTCCAGGGAACACAGTTTTAACCAAACACTTCCACACAGCACTGCACCTTCCCTGCAACAGGCAGGGAGTTCTCGTGCCTTGCTGTACATAGCCAGATCCTTGCACTTTTACTGCACCTCTGCAGACCTAAAAAGCAGCATTAGCAGGGCTAAGAAACACTTACATGCTCTCATGAGCTCATAAACTTTCTCAGGACAGCCTTCAGGACGCTCCATACGATAGTCCTTCTCCAACAGCTCATAGACTTGAGACAGGTCAATCCCAGGGTAAGGGGACATACCGTAGGTTGCAATTTCCCACAGCAGAACACCAAAGGCTGCAGTAGAGAACAAGAGGGAAATTAAAAAAAAAAAGGGAGGAAAAAAATCAATAAGCTTTGTTTTCATCTTGAATTTGAGAGGATGTTTAGTGGGAGTAGTCACTACACAATGCTGCACACTTAGACCAGCTCTGGATGGCTCAGATCCCATGCTCAGCAGCAGCTTAAATGTTAAAGAAGCGTAACAAGCCTCTCCATCAGCACAGACAAGTCTCCTGCGATATGACAGGGTAGAATTAGACTAATTTTCAATGTATCAGTTGTCTCAAACCTGAACGCCTTGAGATCCTTCAAGTCCTATTAGAGGCACAATTAAGAGACTTCACAGTGGATTAGCTGAAACCGCTTCACTGCTGCACTGCAGTCGCTCCCTCAGTGTGACAGCTCCTCTCATTTGCAACCTCTCCCTGGAGGACTCGCACATTTTAATAGCTCAGTGTTTTTGGGGTGCCCTTGTTTAGTTGTAGCGTGGTCTAGATGGGAAATCTGGGAGGCAGCAGTGAGAGGAAAGTTTCAGCAGTTGCTACCAACAAGATACAGAGAGGGTGAGACATTCTGGTCCCAGGGAAAGCTGAACAGGAAGGGGAGAGCACAAAAAGGGTCTTGGAACAGGCGAGGCATTCAAGTGGCAGCAGTCAGTGGGGATGCAGGTCAGCAGCGGGGTCAGGCAGCTAACCCAGGAGTCAGGCACACAGAGTAAACCCAACACCAGTTCAACAACCTGCATGTAATTAGTTCAGTCACCCTATTCTCTTCTTAACCTGAAGAGAAAGCGATTACAATTCTGCATAAGTAAGGAAATCACATCACATTACATGGCAACGCCACCAAGGGTAATTTACATTAGACATTTCTGTGCACAATTTTCTTTGATTGCTGTCTTGAGGCAGTGAGGTGAAAACATCTAAACCCTGGCGTGCCCAGCAGCAGCCCTGGCCTCCGGGGACAGCTGATCTCTGATGAGATCACAAAGTCCCCTGCCCCAGCTCTGCTTCCCAAGGTTACATTAACCCTAACTAAAGATACCCCATATTCCTTTGGGATCTTTCCTCCCCTAAGTACTCTGCTATTGAAATGCAACAGGGATCCTGCAGCCACCACAGCAATACAGCAACATCCCAAGGCTGTGGCAGATACTCCGCACCACATGGAAACCCAAAGCAGCAGAAACACCTTGGTCAGCAAGCACATACTCCTTGAGAGGCTATTTTGGCTTTTCCTCCCTCATCTACAAAACATTTTACATCAGCCATCTACCTAAAAGTTTCTTCAACATGAAGCCTTTCTCTGCACATTTTCCCCCAAACTGCAGAAAACTTCATCTCTGCTTCACTATTGTCTGTTGGTTTATATATAGAAGATGCTCAGGATATCATTTTCCAAGTGCCTTTGGGACCACATTCCACAAACTTCTATCTCATGTCACTGGGCACTTCTGAGAATTTGACCAACAGCTACGGCAGAGATACAAAACCCAAAGACAGGCTGATAAAAGTACAATGAGATTTTCTGTGGTCAGATTTGACACAATACAGCTCCATTTAGCTAAGCCTACTCTTATCACCAGCACTTCAGGGCTCTTCAATAACCATTTGTCATCAAATTTTCCTTCTGCTTCTCCTCATCTCATTCCAAAGATTATTCTTTTAAAATGCAGAAAGATGAGCTTGGAGCTATCACTAGACAGATACACACATAATTATTTTTTTTAACATAAAACGAACCAGATTCCCTCCTCCTTGAAGTAGTTATAAAGTTTTTGGCTTTATAACAATGTATCACTTCATAGTCTTGTGCCAGGACTCCATCAAGGCAGTAGCACTGGTGCCCTCCAGCCCTCTCATACATTTCTACCAACACCACAGTATCCTTTACTTTCATATTTGCCAACAACTCGGATATATATAAAATCAGGTCGGCATTCTCTGTGCTCTGCTCTGAGACTGCTCAAGCAGAGATTAGGTCCTGCACTCTGACAAGCTCATAGAACAGCGTGGCTCAAACCAGGAAACCTGCTGCTCCCTCCTGAAATGCTCCACAACGGCCTAATTTCACAGCCCTGGAAAAGAAGACTATCATCTGCATTCATCTGTCCATGCAAATTCTTACCCCAGACGTCGGATTTAATGGAGAACTTGTTGTAGGCCAGGCTTTCTGGTGCAGTCCACTTGATGGGGAATTTTGCTCCGGCGTGGGCTGTGTAGGTGTCACCCGTCATTAACCTGCTCAGGCCAAAGTCTGCCACCTTCACCAAGTGGTTCTCCCCTACAAGGCAGTTCCTGGCAGCAAGGTCCCTAAAAAGAAGACCAAAAATAGGCAATGAGAAGTCTTTACCATCTCACTTTTAGCGATAGCAAGGAAGCCTGCTGTTCCCAAAGAAACCTGGGCCTGTGTGATTATTTTGATCCAAATATTACACAGAAATTCTGGAGTTACATGCACACACACAAGAGGGAAAGTTATTTTCCATTCCGTCTTCATAAGACTGTCATTCGAACTTTTTTTTTTTTTCTTCTAATTTGAAGTGAGAGCTTCAAGAAGCCCCCTCACTTTCAATAAAAGCTGCCACCCTCAGGATAAAAATATTTCAAAGAAATGTCAGTGCTCAAGTTATCAATAGCTGGGGATGAGCACTGAATAAACCGAGTTTCAATTCCTCACTTCTTGCCCACCTCTGTAGTGCTTCAGGCACCCCAGTCAACACCAGTCATTCTCCAGAACTCCTTTTCCAGTCCTTGCTCAAGCACCAGAGTTAGGTCTGCACTTCCATCTCCCTGGTGTACCACCTTTTACCACACAACTTGTTCACAGTCAGCATTTGGCCTTGCAAACCTGCTGTAGCCTCTGCTATCAGTGCTGGCATTTTCAAAGAACTGGGCAACAAGCAAATTTAACTTTTTCTCCACTTTTTTTCCACCACTGGCTCCACCCTGGCAGGGGAGAGATGTGCACATTGCATTTACCACCTCCCTGGCTTGTACATGCTGTTTGCATTCTTGGAAATGCTTCAGGAGGATAAAAATGTAAAGCACAGAAGCACGTTTCTCCTAATATTAGGTTTTGTTAAAAACACTTTTCCAGATTATGTCACATTGAACTAAAAATTGATTGTACCAGGAAGCTCCTGTGAGATCTTTAGATATGAGGCAGACACTGCTGTTTCTGTTGCTTGTTCTGCTCAATCGGAATAAATTAAAAACCAGAAAAAAGTACATCTTACTAGATGCCCATTTAAATTTCACGGTGTTTTTGAATGTACCTTCTTATCAATGCTGATTACTACAATGTGTATCTAAATAAAAGCTCCTCTCCATAATCAAATTCTTCCTTCTTCCTGATTCATTAAATGAGGTCAGAGCCCAGCATTTGAATCCATGGATGTGAATTGTGACAACTCTCTTCAAATAATTGGGTAGGTGGTTATGGGGCTGGCTGATAAGGAAAAATGCTACTATTTATTTTAGATAAATGGGTCATCAGAAGTAAGAGGAAATGAAATGAATGGCAGAGAAGACAAATGAGATTCACACAAAGGAGTTTTTAAAGTTTACTTCCTGTGGGCTGAAGGGACAAAATCCTTTCAACAAAGCAAATCAAAGGCTGGAAATTTTAATTGGCAGCATCACTGTTCAATTTATTGACTGATAGCAGCACTTAACCAGGCCTTTCAAGCAGCAAAGGCAACTCATCGCTTAGAGGAGCACCTAGAACTTTACACACGATCTTCATATTTGTCTCTATGAAAAAAAACCACGTGCTAATTTCATATTCCAGTTAATTGGGCAGGAAAGGTCATGCTACGACACTGAGAGCATCTTGTACAAAGCTCAGCCACTCTCCAGCTCTGCTGCAGGATGTGTCATTACATTGCCAGGAGCCCATTTCTGCAGATGAGGAACGCAAAGCTCCAGCCATAATTGCAGCACACTTTAAAGGTCAGAGTCCCTGAGACTTTTAAGACAGCAGACATGCTTATTAAAGTGAATACACAATCTGGACAATAGCAGGGAACAATCCCTGCAGCGGAAAACAAAGCAAACCAAACCAGAAAGAACAGGGGCTGAGGTGGCGCTCCGAGGGTGATTCTGCTGCAAGGACCTGCACATACCCAGCATCACCAACTGCAGATGGTTTGAAAGGCTGTTAGAAACAAGGAAGTGGCTTGTCTGGTTCATTAAAAGTCCATTACTTTGGGCTTACATTTACATTTAAGGCCTTGCCCAAAATAGGTAAGTACTGATGTGTCTTTCACCTGCATCTTGCCCTTTTCTCCAAAGGCAAGAGAAAAGCCCTGAGAGAAAACCCATCCTTTGGACAGGTTAATAGACTGTGTCAGATATGCACTAGCGTGTTAAATATATGACACCAATCAATGCTGTGATAGCCTGAAAGGCAGGAAAATACATCATGGGGTGCTCTGTGCTCGAGATTCAAGGGTGCTCACTGTCTTTCCTACCTGTGGATGAAGTTTTTCTTCTCCAGGTACTCCATGGCAGAGGAGATCTGAGTTGCCATGTACAGCAGCACCACAGCATTCACCTCCTGCCTGTTACACTCACGCAGGTAATCCAGCAGGTTCCCATATGTCATGAACTCTGTGATGATGTAGAAAGGAGGTTCCCGTGTGCACACCCCTGGGGAACAACATAAAGCTGACGGTGAGTGTTGGAGAATATCAGTGAATCTTCAGGTTTTGTCCTCCAGGGCAATTTATACCTCCACAAGGCAGAAAAATGGGGCTCATGGAAAGAATGGATTCTGCTTGGAAGTGGTTAATAGAGGGGTTTAATTTTCTGCTTCAGGCTCTGGCAAATTAAACATTAGGAAGACGAGATCATTAAAAATCATGTATTAGTGGTACAAATTGTGAATTTTGCCAGACAATAAGTGTCTGTATTTAAAGCCTTGGTATGGTAAGCAGCTTATCTGCTCCTTAACATCCATATCACTGCACAAGGGTTTAGCTCAAATCCCTCTGCTTGGTATTTATCACTTACCTAATAATTGCACCAAGTTTGGATGCTTGATCTCCTTCATTACTGCGGCTTCTTTCAAGAACTCTTCCACTTCCATGGTATCCTCCTGCAGAACAATGGCAAAGCTTTGGCAAAGGCAGTGTACACAAAGGAGGAACAGATTTTTGCATGAGGACACAAAAAGAACTACAAACTGACAACATAAGCCACAGTTCTTGCAAGGTAATTTTTCCCTGTAGCCACAACACAAAGCCAGGGAGTTAAAAACACTAATTTTTTGGTATGATTTAAAAAAAAAAATTTTTGTAATTCTTATACTAGTTGAGCTTTCTGGGGCAAGAAAATCCATATCCCTTTTGTGAAGGGACTCTCACAGATCACTCACGAGCTGAAAAGGAAAAACAAGCTTGTTCCTAACAGGGGAAAAAAAAAAAAGATAACATGAAATAAAAAGTACAGAAAAGGAACAAGAACGAACACGAAAGAAAGGATACACCACAATCAAATGCTTGAGAGGCTGCTGAAATGCAGGCCCTTGGGTTCACTGGGCAGGAACAAGAAATCCCCTCTCTCAGTCAGGGAGGCACGACCGATGGCAGCCACTGTGTGACTGAAAGCCCAAGGTTTCACAGATTCATTTCTGGCATTTAGAGCCTGACCCATGACACATCCGTTCTGGGCAGACGTGTCACTACCAATTTGTTGGGTGCCATGAAGTTACTTGGCACAGCACAGAACCAAGGAAGATACTACCTTGCTCAAAAGACATATTTTTCTGAAGCAAATACACCCCAAATGGCCGGAAGGTCATTTCAAAGTGGTGCAAAAATACAGATCTATTCCTAAAGCAATGTTTCTTTCTATATCCATTTTTTTTTCATTGATGGATTAATGTTGACAGGCTACATGGACAAAGTGTTTTAAGGAAGGATTGGAAAGGATTTACTGCTGCTGGTGAGAACGATAACAGTGGGCTGCCACTGTGAGATCCAGCCAGCTCCCTGCTCTGCACTTAGCACTGAGAACATTTTTCCAACACTTCCATTCAATCATTTACTATTCATTGCCAATTAGCTTGATTGACAGCTGTGATTTGCCCAACACACTGTCAAAACTAATAGTCCAAAGGTCCTTGTGAGCAGAACCTTAAACTGTTCCCTTTGGCAAAGGAAATTGGGTTAATAATCCAGGTTGCAAAATTATCCTAAATATGCCTTTCTCTTATTCATGCTACACAAACCGTGGAAGGTTTGTCCTCTGCATAGCTGCTCCACAGTTTGAAATTTCCTACCTCTCAGTGACCATATTAATAGGAAGGACACATACAGAGAACCACTGTAGCAATGATCTCTCTGAAAACCTGATCTCGTGCAAAGGACCAAGCTTAACCGGCTTCCAGCTCCCACTGTACTAAACCATGGCAGAAATAGAACAGTTCTGGCTGTACAGCATTTTCCCAGCACAGCACAGGGCCATGCCATGGCATTAAGGGACACCAGGGTTACATGTTGCCTAATTTAAAACGCAGGCTACTCTGCTGGGGAAAAAATAAAGAACAGAGAAAAAAACATCCAAAGAAAAAGCAGAGGCAGTCCTAGTGGCAGCAGAGCTGAGGTGAGCAGTAAGAAATGTGCTGAGCTGACCAGCTCACAGCAGCTCAGCCATTAAATGGCCCTCAGGAGAACCTGCTGTGGCCACAGTCAAGATCAGCTGCGCTTGGTCCAGTGCAGGTCACAGAGCTCCCTGTCGCCACAGCCACTGCCTTTTGCTCCTGTCCAATTTGGGGGTAAAAACACAAATTCAGAGTGTGTCCTGTTATAACAGACCCTGATAAATACTGATGTGTCCTGTACAACTCACAGAGCTGCCAGGGATGAGTTTTAATAGGCAACATCTCAGCACCAAAACATGGTCTTGCCCTCTCCAGTTAAACACTGAGGAACAGCACGAGCTGCTTCGATCGCTCCTTCTCCAGCTCTGTGCCAGCCATGAGCTATGTTTAGACATTTGAAAGAAAACTGAACAACAAATGGGTGTTCGTAAGCATCATTATTCAAAAAGATGCTGGAAGGACTTTTCTCCCCCTCTCTCTTTTAGTCTTCACTCTCCTTTATCTTTTGTATAGAGATATCTGAGGTAGATGGGGAAGGAGCAAGAAGAATCATACAAAGTTTTGAAAAACATTCTCTCAAAGGAAAATAAAATGAGTCATCTGCAGATTTGGGAAGAAGCTGCAAAAGGCTTGTTTTTCCCAGTAGAACTGGGATATAAATGTGATTTTAAAATGTTTCCCAAAACTTTGAAGAAAGCTATAATCCCACCTGTCAGGCAGTAGACTAATGGATTTAAAAAAGGTGGATTATAAATTTGCTTTTAAGGATGGTTTTAGCGTGCATAATTGCAGGTTGAAGTGTTTCTCAACTCTCTTCTTGGTTGTTCTTACACTCCCCAGTGGAACATGCTGCTCCATACTACATTATGAACCATTTTAGTCGTGTTTCATTAAATATTTATTTGATATATTTGAAACAGCCACGGTCTGTATTAAGGCTTCTCCTTTGCACAAACAGATTTGATGGGATAACATGTAATTTGTCTTTGTTGATGGGTTTTAGGGAGAAGAGAACGAAAGCAACAACTTCAGTTTGGAGCAAGATGAGAAGTCTGAAAGCGTCAGGAATCCTCACACTGCAACCAGCAGCAGGAAGATGTTACTGCAAGCAGTGCTCCGGGAAAGAGCTGAGCTCTCCTCAGTATGAGCAGGTGTTTTGCTGATCCTGGTCACGTCCCAGCTCACCTGCACCGCGAGGCTCCGAGCGATCCCGAGCAGGGACAACACTAGATGTCACTCGCTCCCTGTGCAAGCGGCACTTGGACTCCCCCGCTGGGAGCAGCAGCAGGAACCTCCAGAGTACAGAAAAGGCCAAAGTGAAAATACTTTGTGCAGCCATGGCAACCCAGAAGTACTGAGGCAGCCGCTGCTCGGAGAGCAAGGAAGAAGTATTTTCCCCAAATCAAGGGAAGGTTCTTCCCCTGACACTGAAGAGTCTACACAGTTCTCTCCACTTCAAAATTTCCATTGCAAAAAAACTGAAAAGAAACAAACGAAACCCTCGGTTCTGTTTGTTTCTGCAAGACCATACCATGTCCCCATTCGAGGAGAGAGAACATGGTGTCAAGTTCGCATAAACTCCTATTAAGCAATCAAATGCAATGCGTGCAGATGGTGCCAGAAGATCTCAAGACAGTTTTATAAACATAGATGAATTAAGCAATGACCTTATGAACTCACAGAGCACTATTTGCATTTCAAGAGACAAGGAAACCAAGATGCAGAAATCAGGGAGCAGAGCCAGAAACAGAACTGATTATCCAGTTCTTCATTAAAGCCACTTATGAATTTTAATATACCTTAGCTTGCATACCCTTTTTCCTCCTCTTGTGTCTTTTGATAAGAAGCAGCTGTGAACAGTTGCTTAAGACTTCAGGAATACAGGGAGCTTGTCTTTTGGGAAAGATGCCACATAAGACAGAAAATCAAAACATGTAAAGCCTCCCTGAAGCACAGCCTTTGAATTTTATGTTGACTGACTCACAATCCACAATTTTTCTTAATACACCAGCTTGTGCTGGTGTGTTCATCCGTGAACAGCTCACCTTTACCACACCCTGAATGCGAGACATTGCAGCACTACTTACTTTTCTAAGGTTTCATCCTTTCTCCAGTAAAAATTGTGCTGTTAACATCCTCCTTTGTTTAGATACGAGTGTTAGAGGTATCATATAAACCGTAAGAGGATCAAGCTCTTTCAAAAATACTCTATTTCCAGCCTACAGCACACAAAGGGAGGGCCACCATCAACACAAATACCTAACCAGAACTGCGGGCAGGCAGCTAGCTTGGACTTGCTTCCTGCTGGATGGGGAATGCTCCGAGATTGAGTCCTACCTTGAGAGTCTTCACAGCCACTGTCAGGTTGTACTTCTTCCAGACCCCTTCATACACCTCTCCATACTGGCCTCCACCCAGCTTGTGCTTCATGGTGATGTCGGTGCGCTCGATCTCCCACTTGTCGTAGTTGGGGGACACGCCGTAGATGGTGGGCTTGTTGCGCTTGGGCGCCGGGTAGTGCAGCGTGGTGATGAGCCCATCTGCCACGGTGGAGTGGTGATGGACCAGCTCTGCCAAGGTGTTGAAGCGGCTCTCTGAAGACACATAGAGCTGGGAACCAAAGGGGAAGGGAAAAGCTCGTTCAGGTAATGCCGCTCCGTCAGAGAGCTCGTACACAGGAACAGCGTCATAAAATTGAGAAAGCAAAGTGTGCCATTGCTTCTACTCGAGCCGTGGAACTGTGAGCTCCAGAAGCTCTGTAACCAGCTCCAGAGCCCAGAACAGTCAATGCTTACATGGGAAAGGCATGGATTCAGGAGAAAATACATGCACTTTGCCAAAACAACAGGGCAGAAACGGCTGCAAATTGCTCTAGACTGGCATGCTGTTGCTTGAGATGCCTTTTTTCAAAAAGCTGGTCGGTAGAGATTGTGGGACATTTCCTGGAGAGTATGGGGGGGTTGTCAGCTTCAGTGTCTCTATTTCACTGTTACTATTTGGGTTATGACATTTTCACCTGTCTAAATTCTCTTTGAAGTGTCACTGGCAAACCAGAGTTTTCCCTGCTTTAGGCCTGAGCTTCTGCAGAGGTTTAGCATGAAGTCAGGGAGCTGGTCTGCTCCATTCCTGTGACGGGCACTGATCAATAGCACAGAAGGAAAATCATTACCACTGAATGAAAACCTGCTGCGAGGCGTGATAACCCATATTTGTTACCTCCTTAACATTTATACAGAAGATCCATTTTAAGCCTAAAATCCTGCTAAAGATAACAGACAACTGACTCCCTCCCACCAGAGCTGTGTGTTTCCAGTTTTCACCCTCAAGCCCAGTCTTCTGCCAGGCAAGGTGAAAAAAGCTAGAAATTTAATTATGTGAAAAGTGCTGGTTACACCTGAAGGAAAGGGAAAAATCTTTGCATCAAAGTGCATTTTGCATCATAGTCTAGCCTAAAACACAGAAGATGGAAGAACTCAATTTCTCACAAAGGACCAAGGTCTGGCAAGGGACAAGCTCGCAGGAAGAGCAGCACTATGTTGGCCACCCAAATTCCTGTCCAGTCCACACACTAGTCCTACTGCTCACATCACATGCCAACAGCTATGATCAAACTTCCTAAATGCTTCTGACACGCTGGATGTACACTCAACAGTTTCTGCATGTGCACTGGCCATCTGTTTGGGATTTCAGGCTGGGAAGTTGATGGGGATGCCAGGCATCCAAAAATCCCAAGACTGAGGGTCAAATTCTGCTTCTTTCACCTACACAGAATTTTTGGATGGAAAATGAAAATGCATCTGTGAAGTTCCAGCAATAAGAGAGTTATGTCCAACAAAAAAGGGAGCTGCATTTGCAAGAAAAAAAAAATGATTGCAGGAGGGGACAAAACCACCCTCAAAGTTGATTAAAGTCTTTGTACTCCGGAAAATAATGGCAACCTCCTGGGGAGCATGTACACAGCTCTCTACCAAAATGAGTCAGATACTCTTTTGGTAAAGAACTGGAGCAAATCTCATTTCAACATTATGGCTTAAAAAATCCCCTCAAAACCCCCTACAAAAACCTACAACGCTTTTCATGGTCAAAGACATGAAATCACGTTAAAACCAGGTGTTCTGAGAACAGAAAAGTGACAACATAAGAGGCTTTTACAGCTGCTTGGTGTGAGTGACCAAGCATTAGCCAGTACAACCACAATTTAAAACAAGCCACGCCTGTTGGGGAACGACTTGAAGTACTTGCAGTGGTATGAGCAGTTCCCATGTTACACTGAGAATTAAAATCTAATAATACGGATGTAGAAAAACCTGAACTCCAGGATTACTTGGAAGTATTAGAGAGGCATGGAGAAGGAAGCTCCCCCATGGTTTTATGACAACTTATATCTCAGGAAAATTAGAGACATCTGTATTTAATGTGACAGATTGTATGATCCTGTTATAGAAGGAGAAAGAAGCTAAATAAATGGCTAAAGGTTTCAGAGAAAACCTGTAGCAGAATGAGGACAGGACTCACAAGAACAGGCCACAAGAACAACACTCTATGCCTTAACACTCAGAAAGTTTTCCATTTACATTAAGAAAAACTTCTACCAGTAAACATGTTTATTCTGTAGGCAGGTTTTTTCTAACCTCTCACAGATGATATCCAAGCAGAAAACCATGTGGTGCTGCTGACTTGTACTCTTACACAGGTGACAGACCCAGCACCTGAGTTTTGTAGGGACTCACAGTTTGCTTCCTGGCTACACTGTTGAGACATTATTTGGTCAATTTTTGTGTATCAAACAAACCATAAACACCAGTCCTGTTCCAAGGGGCTCTGCTTGCACAAATGGGCTGCTCATCTGCACTTCTGCCACCAGACCACATCTCTTTTTCCTGGCTGGAGTATTTTATACAGGTGGTTAAACTGGCCCATGCTAGCCTCAGTACATCCTGAATCCAATGGCACTCCCTCTCCTCACTCAGCAGACAAAACTGAACATCCACACCAAAAAACGAAGATTCAAGTCTGCATCCAATTTGGCCACTGGAGGATCCAAGAGACTCAAACAGGATCCCAGTCCTGCTTCCTTCATGCTAAGGACAGCAGGATTTGAAAAACTGGCTGTTTATTCAATTGGGTTACTCAATAGAAGGCTTTGCCTCAAGTACTATCAAGTCAGGAAAACCAAGTCCTCTGTACCACGGAAGTGGTTTACCAGATGACTGGCTGTAGTGTGCCAGCCAAATCGAGAAAGGTCACTTTTAATACCTTCCTTAAAAAAACCCCAACCAACAAAACAAAACATTAGAGGGTGGTCCAGAAAAATATGACCCATTAAAGTGGGAAATAGAGAAAAAATTCCAAGAGGAATTTTTTTAAGTTGTTGAACACCAACGCATTCAGTATAATTTGTACTAAAATTAAGATGTACAAACCTCTGCTCTGTTTCTAGTCCCTTCAATCTTCCCCCAGGAAAAAGTCTGGGTAAGGCTTTGCAATGCAGGACACACCACCATACCGAGCAGCAGCTGCTCTCCATGTTTCTCTAATACCTCTTTCTCCCGAAGTGCGTTCTGCCAGGCACAGGATATGATCCCACCAAAGCCATTCATCCTTACTGCAGCACAGGGAGATATTAAATTCCCTGGACAGGCTGACTAATGATACAGCAGGCTGGGAGGGCCCCAGGTGCTCAGGGCAGTGAAGGTAAGAGCTCTCCTCCAGCACAGCCATGATCTGCTGCGAAGCCGATAATAAATAGAGTGCGACACGAGCAGCTCAGAGCAGGACCAGCTCCAGCAGCCTCCATTCCGCAGAGGGACAAACAGGGATATTGGCTGTTTCTCTTCCCAGCTCCTCAGCTTTGACAGCCAGGGACAGGGTGCTGGAAGAGCACAGCGTCCCCAGCCCAGCCACACATCTGCTGCTAAGATGTCGCAATTCCCTGCCCTGCTCGTTAACGCAAATTGAAACCGATGAGGTTTAACACGCCAGGCTGAGAACTGCAGCACATGATACATGGACGTGGCAAACTGCCCCTTCTGCAGGGATGCTGGCACTTGGCACAGCATCAGCAAGACTGTGGCTACCCCTTTGCTTGATCCTGCAATGCCCAAAAGCCACAGGTCTCGGTCACCCCTGCTGCTCAATTTTGTATTTCCAACTACCATGAGCTGCAGATCTGCTTTAGTGAATTGTTCCAACCTGCACTTTCTCTCAAAAACACTAATGCAAGCAACTTTGTGGAAAATGAACAGTTAACCTGGCTAACACAGGCCTGAATGGATTACTGGAGCTCTGCAGAACTGTTTTTCTGGGATAAAAACAGCTCTGCTGGGATGAAAGCCTTCATATGCCAAACCCTGTTACAGCTCAAATGGAGAACATGTGCTATCTCCTCACGGACACATGCTTATTTACACCAACCCAAGGAGCCTTCAGTTCAAAACGTTCACATGTGAGCACTGCTCATCTGCCAGCATCTATGGGAATAGAAGGAATATCCACTACACAGACAGGAGGAGGAATAATATTCTAGATTGCCATGCAGTCCTTCAAGTATGCTGCATGTCAGCACTTCACAGATCTGATGCTGACCACAGAGAGTGTCTACATGGGAGGGAAAAGGAAGAATCAAAGCACCCTAAGTTGGAAATATGTTGCCTTAAATAACATGGTCAGAATTGTCTCAGTTACAATCCATTTGCTAAAACAGACAAAAAGTATTTCATCACTGAATAAAATCTGGTTATCTCATTGGAGGTCTTAGAGTGCTGAGTCTGATAAACAGAAAACACGGTGTACTGGTTCTCCGTATTTTCATACTAAAGATTCTGCTGTCAGCATTGCTGTAAGAAGAGTAAAGCTCTCATAGGACAAGGGAAAATTGGGCACAGTGGGCTGCTACTATACTTGATTACTTTTATTTTTTTCTTTTGAAGAAATGTAATGGCACAGAATCTGTCATCTATTAGATGCTGGCAAGAAGAGCCTCAGCAGCCATGCTCCAGACCCACACGTCAACTTCTGCACAGGATCTAAAGAGACACTGCTTAAAATAGATTTGTTAAAAAACAACATTTTCCGAAATCCAATGCCAGTAGAAATGTTTCCATGAAATTAAAACAAAAATCTGTGGAAAACTACACTTTTATGCTAAGATTTCTCTGCAGCATCCACAAAGCACAGCATTGCCACACTGCTACAGCACACAACAATCTAGGTAAAAAATGAAGGAACTGGGGACAAAGCCCATATAAAAGTGAAAGTGCCTACCCGTCTCCAATGATCACGCTGAAATACTGTAGAGAAATCAAAACAGTAGTTAAAAATACTGCAGAATAGCTCAGAAAGCATTTTGTCCCTAATATTTACAGGATTATTAGCAACAGGTGCTGGCTTTTCTGATTTGGCAGTCAAAGAGATTATCTTTTGAACACAGGAGACAAGAATTCCCAGAATCTCTTATTAGTGATCTATTAGATTCTGCTCTAATTTAACTCTACTATTTTCTCCCTGAAAGTGCTTTACTACTACTCTGTATTACACAGTTTGCTAAAGGAATACAACTGCTTTGCCCCAGCCACGTCGGAATCTCACAGTCTACTGTAACTAGAGATGACGAGCCCCGTGACCAGAGTTCAAAACCACTCAGTTCGATTGCTACTGCTCGACCTGGTGCAGGCCAAGTACCCCAGCAAGGTTTGCACAGCCTGGAGCCTACCTTGCCGTCGGAGGCAGTGTTGATCCTGTAGTGGTAGACCCTTCCCTCGTAGCGCAGGGAGATGGATCTCTGGCCGGGGCTGCTCTCGCTCTCCCGCACCAGGAAGCTGCCGTTGATGCCGCTGCTCAGGAGGTACTCGGCAGCGTTCCGAGACACCGGCCCGTGATACCAGGAGTGCTTCTCCAAGCTGTTCACCGGGGTGATGTAGTTGCTGGGGACCCAGCCCTGCCCGTTCTTGGTCTGTGCCTCGCACCACTCCCCATTGTGGTTGTAGCCCAGCACACGGAGCTTTTCACCTTGAGAAAAAGAAAATGTGTTTAGGCATGGCAAGGCCAGGAGCTGAGGACAAAGATAGGTTCTTTCTGCGTAAATAATCTCCTATAAGAATAGGTATCTGACTCAGCAGGGAGCATGTGTTTCTCTTCAAGCTTGAGTGGACCTCTCCAAGCCAAATAAAGTCACACACTTCAGATTTTTAGGCTCTCCTGCAGTTCTGCACCAGCTCCAATACTGCTCAAGTTTAAAAAATGAATCAAGCAAATTTTGTTTGAATTGAGTTGGCTTGTTGGAGCTAGGAAAGAACTGGAGTGGATAAACAATAAAAAAATAATTTCAATTAGGAAGGTAAGTAGATGTGACTTGGCGTACATACAGTGTTTTCTTACTCAATCCTTCTGGTCCTTATATCTGTACAGCCATTTTTCATACAGGGACTGTGTTTTGGAGAACTGTGAAAATAAGAGGCCAGCCTCCAAAGTCAGCTTAGGTTACTTTCTCAGTTCAAATTTTTGCTCCAAATGGAGACTTTAGTTTTGACAGACAGTTTTTTGCCCAATGCAATATAAAGAGTCAGTTATAACCTTTAAAAAGGTTACGACTTTGTGAAATATTTGTATTTGTTTAAGATGATTTCCCATAGTAAAAAAAATTCCACAGGGTTTGGTGTAAAACTTAATTATTTCACAGCGACTTTCCTTCCTACACCTTCTCCCACACTCCCCGTGGAATTCTGGCCAGTGACCTTACCTTTAGTTATGCTGAGAGTGTTGTCCCCACTCGCCACAAAATCATACAGTGCAACAAAGAGATGGGGGTCATTCTCACTAGGGCAGGACAGAAGGTTTTCCTTGGAGTTCCAGCGAGCTGCTTCGCTCAGACCCTGCGGCTCAAAGTCTGACACTACCGGTCTCTGAAGGGCTTCTGGAGGAGAAAGAGGGAGAGAAAGGAAAAAGCAGGTTCATTTTGGCTGATAAAAGCCATCTGGCCAACCCACGCACTCTGACTTTCTAAGTTGCATTGTTTCATGACACGTGTGCTCCTCGTGCGTCAGAGGAGAGATATGGACAGTGCCTTAATGCAGATCTCCTGCCACATAGGCAGGATGCTCTAGTTCCAGAGCTGTCCCCAGCCTTGCCAGAGCCCCCAGCTCCTGCCTCCCAGGACATGCAGGAGAAGGAAAGCCCCTCTCCATTCCTCCAGTCAATGCAGCTCACGTAGGCTGTTTGCTGCCTGTAAATCCTTTGGCTCACACCTAACTGCTGGAATGGTTAGATTTGAAAACAAACCCAGGACCTTTAAAAGGTAAATCCCTTAATTATCCTATAAATGAAATGGCCAGAATGTGCAGCAGATGGAGCCAAGCAGGGTGAGATTTGTAAGACATGGTATTTAAGAAGGAGTTAGGTCTTTCTGTTCTTCATAGTATTTTTAATCATTTCTCTTATTTGAGGACAAGGCAGTGTCTTTTTTGTTGCCCTCTCTCCTGCCCATCACTCTCAAACCAGAGCAGTGTTGAGCATACTTCTACATTTTTAAGAACCCTGAGATACCTCCAAAGACAGAGATTCCTGAAAACTGAGCTTTACAGGTGAGTAAAAACCAACCTCCAAGGTTTTTTGTATACTGGAGCACATTAGGCATGTAACATTCAGTAAGTATCAGGCAAGTCCAAATACATCAGGGAATTTTACTACAGTTGCTCCTGCAAGTCCTTCCCTTTGGAGCATGATTCTAGAGTTTGGAGCAGAAATGCTCCAGATACACGCCACCCCCAGATGTGCTAGCAGCACCATGCCTGACTGTGCTGGCACAGAGCCAGGACAATAAGTTGTGAAACTTGTATTTTGAAGGGTCATTCTCCATCTGGATGAGTTTGTTGAGTGAGGTCACAGTGTTGCACACAAACCATTGCGTCAGCACGGCTCTGGGGACAGGAAACACGGCACTGTCACACCAGCCCCTTGTGCCACAAACTGCCCTCCATTATACAGCATCAGCCCCCATCTGCTGAATCCCTCCACTCCCAACAGGGCTCTGGACAGAGAAATCCCATGCCAAGTGTTTCCTACACTGTCAGGTCACCTGGGAGCACAGTACTCTTTTTATACCTGCAATACTCAGTAGCACTGTGCTGCTATACAGATGCAATCCCATCAAAATATGGTTTTAATGCTACTGTTTGTTTGGCCTGGAAATCCAGTATAAGCTGTGCCAGTAAACCAGTGAAGAACTGATGCAAGTGACACCAGAAAAGGCATGGAAGTTTAGTGTGGATGTGTCCAAAGTTCCTAATGGGGAAATACCAAAAAAAAAAACGCCACCAACCCCCCCAAATTCAACCCTACAAATCCTAACAATACACATTATTTTCTAATATTATCTATTATCGTTGATAGTGAAAGTGCAAATAGTAGTGGTGGCCACTATTTACCCAAAGACAATCTGGCATCCTCAATGTGTTGGTCAGGTGACTACTGGTAAAGGCTCTCTGGGTGGTTATTTATGTACGTGAGTACTACTGTACTCTTTGGAAAATATATATGACAAATGTGAGCAAAATAGCAAATACAGACACTGCTGGGGCTGTTTTCCTAGCTAAACTGTAACTGTAGGGAGATATATTTCCATAGTGAATCAGGGCAGTTAAGTATTCCACTTTCTAAATGATTCCACAATCAGAAAAAGTTGTAGTGTGTTGGGTGGTTATTTTGAAGCACCTTCATCCTGGCTTCCTCTTCCTGTGTCCTGCAGAAGAATGTATTTTAATAGCCTGGGTTTCCCTCAAGAGTGACAATGAGAAAAGAAACAGAAAATCCACTTTCAGAAATTAAGCTATAATCATTTTACCATGAAAACGCTTTGATCCTGTCAAGCCCATTAAGCTCCCTTATCAAACACAGGGCACTGCAGTGACTGGAGATACTCCAAGGAGTTACACCATCAGTGAACACCTGGAACGAACAGACAGCAGAGCTGCAAGTGGCAGATACACAACCCCAGCAAGGAGCAATGCTGTGATGCTCTCCCCCAAATACAGGACAAACCAGCACTCGCTGCTCCGTGGGATGGACCGTAACCTCCGATAGAAAGGAAAGTGACTCCCACACAGGGCACTGATTCTACAGGAAGGCAGGAAATCCAAGGAAGGCTCCCCTCCAACTCCAGTGTGATTGCAGCCCAGCAGAGGATGGCTCAGGCACAGACAGGGATGGGGATGTGGGAGCAAAGCCAAGCACTCCACAAGAATCCCTCTCTCATGCCCAGGCTGCGGCGAGGCTGGGACTGACTCATTACACACGGATGCCAAGGTATGTGCTTCGATTCAGCTGTGAGACAACACCGTGCCAGCCGCCAACAACACCCACGAGCTGCGGTACAGGAGTCAGGGAAGGCTGGTTTTGCTCGATGACATTCCTACAGACACTGACTCAGCGGCAACACCTGCAAAACCAAGGACCGGCAAGAGCAAGGGCTGTTAAATACACAAATGACAACTTGCTAAGCTGGAAAACCACACCGGTCCTCCAGTGAAATCAGAGGATGCTTATACCCTCTGTCTCTCCCAGTCTGACCCTCCCGTGCAGCCACAGGTACCCCAACAGAGGTGCACACTGTGTGTGAACGTGCCATGCAGGAGAGCACGATGGGGAGATGCCAAACACAACTCTTGGGCTGAGTGGGGCTGGTTTTTCCAGAAGGCAGGAACCCCAAGTTAAGAACTGGGGTGGGGAAGGTGGTGAATGACGCTTGAGGAGTGTCCAGAAAAGGAGGACGAGGCCCTGAGTCAACACGGAGCAGAGCGTAAAGGAAAGAGCAGAATTGTGGTGACCCAAGTGTAGCAGAAGCTTGATAGACCGTGACAAAACACACTTTTAAAGGTCTGGGCCCCAAGAGGAGACTGTCAGCAGACTGAGGACACAAAACCATGAAGCAAGAGAAGCAGACAGGACATATCCATCTGGGAGCCACGTACAGCCGGCTGTCAGCAGCGTTTATCCCTCTGAGCGATTCTCCAGCAAATCTGCCCAGACATTCCAGTCCTTCAGAGCAGGAATTAGACATTGCTATTCCTACATATTGAGGGTCTTTTTCAACACGCAGCTTCTTCACCTCCTACTGCTGGTTTTAACTACAATTTTACAGCACTGCTGAGATCTTCAGTGGGCCAGATTCCTCCTAATAAATCAGCCTGGCTGCTGTACCTACAGGAGGCCATCCTGGCACGGCGATGGGGCAGGAAGCGAGCGTAATTCAATCTGTTATTGCTGAGCTGTCGTTCCTTCCACACATCCACTTTGTCTTGTGCTGCAACCCAGCAAGGCTGCAATTTATTACTCTGATCATGCCGTGCTCTGTATGACACCTGGGTTCCTGATAGGAGTCCTAAAGCGGCACTGTAATTCAGTTCTCCACTAACACCAACTAAATGATGACTCTTAATTAAAGCAGTGCGGAATTTGATATAAAACAACAGCAGCTTGTATTTTGAGGCATTAGCCATAAGAATGTCATCATTTCCCCCCCAAATTAAGTTTTTACTGGAAGGTATTTATGTTTATACACTAGAAGGTTTCGTAAGTGTAACTATCTCCTGCTCATTACTGTTCATACAAAGCCATGAATCATTGTTAGGAGCTGTGCGAGAAGTTCTCAGATATGAACAATTCTGGTCTAGATCAACGCAAGCAGATTTCCTTCACAACGTAAGGGAAGGGTTGGAAAACAGGCAGGAGTACAGAATTACACTCGGCTACTCCATAGCTGACTGTGAGGCAGTCCCGAGGGAATTGAGGAGACCTCCTGTCTCCCTACAAAACAAACATCCTGTGGGCTTACAAACTGTGCTGGCATTTTTTCCACAAGGTTTGTAGAGCAAGGGAGTGCAGAACACATCCAGTAATCTCTTTGGAAGCACAGCACATGCCACCTAAGCCTTCTCCTTCCTCTACAGTCCCTCTACTATTCTCTTCCCCCAGAAGAAATTATGATAAATGGCAAATAGCAATGCAGATTTAATACTTCCAAATGTTCCTGACTCTGAGCATATAGGATGGAGCAGCTGCCTCTCTGTTCCAGTATTTTTCCTTAGTGGCCCTCATGGATTCCCTATGACTGATGGAATATGGATTTAAAAATAAAATTAAAGAACCTGTAAACCCGATCTTTCCAAAAGAAGCAAGGTTTTGTGATTTATTTCAGATCCATCCCTTTTGTGAGATCAGGCTCAGCCTCTCCCATCACCCACTGCACAGCCCAGGCCACAGACCCTTCTGCAACAATGGCAATTGTTGGTTTTCCTGCTATTGGCTGACACTTGTAAAGCCCACCTTCTTAGAGCCAGCATGAGGATAAACACCACTTTTTAAACATTGAGTATTTATATATAGAGATTAAGTAGTGCAGAAACTGATCCAGCCTCTTCCAACCAACCCCATTCCCCTGAGTTGGGCCAGTCTCCCCAGCTGTGCTGCCCTTTTCCCCCTCCTGCAAGCGAGGCACCTTCCTCCTGCAGACAGGCTGTGCTCCCTCCACATGGACACCAGGATTTCCAGTGTTCCAAGTACCAAACACCAAGACTGCTGAATGCCAGCGTGAGAGAACAAGGGCACTCATGGCTCCTGCTGGATTGTCCAGGCTCAAACAGACCCTCACAAGCCAACTGCAGTGTTGAATCTTGTCTGAGCACCCCTGGTGATGTGGCATCTCCCACTCCTCCAAATGATGATTCCATCATCTCAGAGGTTTTACTGTTGTTTTTTGTTTTGTTGGCTTGTTTGCAGGTTGTTTTGTTGGATTTTTCTGCAAGTTCACTCTTACACAGACCTGCAAGCTCTACCTGAGCTTATTCACTGAGTTTGTTCCATTTATAACCCCTTAGTGTTTCTCCACTTTCTCCAGCCAGCTAATCACAGTTGTAGATGGATGGATGGAATGGCAGAAATTTGAACTTTCTTCCTAGATCTGCCACTAAGATCTGCCTGACCTTAGACAATAACCTCTGGGAGAGGAAGGGAGAAGAGTAATCAGATTCAAGTGAACTTCAGTAACACGTCAGTATTTCTGACAACTTCACTTTTATAGCTTTTGGTTTTGTTTCCTTACTAAAGCAGCAGAAGTAGGGAAGTGTGCCCGATTCTAAGCCCTGGGCAGGGAAAGCACCAAGCAAGAATCATCAAGATTTACTGTTATATTCCCTTCTTTTACGAAGCAGCCCCACAGACTGCTCAGGGAAGACTGACATGACTGTGGATGATCTGTTTTAGGTCTGAAAACAGTTACAACTTTTCCCGTGAAATGATAATCCTTTCCTAACCACATCCCATGGGAAACCATAGCAAGCACCATCAGCCAGATTTTTTAGTAACGATGGAACAAATAAAAAACACTGGAACAAGCACAGAACTAAGAAGCCACTACGAAGCCAGAAATGTGTATAATAGCAAGAATTCTACTGAGTGGTGGTAGATGAGAGGCCATGAGGTGAGGAGCAGAAAACAGTCAAGGAAGAGAGGAAACAAACAGAAGGGAGGCAGCAACTCCAGGTTTATGCATTTTCTCTCCCTAACAGGGTGACCAAAGCCCTGCCTGCTGATCCCAGTGACACTGGGGCAGATGAGTTGCTGTGCTGCTGATTTAGGTCTGGCTTAATATGTGCCCAAATGCATTACAAAAATCCCTCTCCAGGAACAGGGAAATGGCTACAGGTTGCTGCTCCTCCCCAGGCTTGTGTACTCTAGCTGTAAGAAGACATGCTAAAAAAAATAAATTAAAAAAAAAGGAAAGCCAGTCTGACAGCTGGCAGGACAGGAGTCTTTTCAGTGAGAAAACAAAAGGACTTTACTAGTGTACCCAAAATGTTTTTTTTTTAAACTTCACAGAGAACACTGACAGGTTTTAAACAAAGCTTTTGCCTTTCAGTGATAGAGCCAAGCCCAAAAAGGCAGCAAGACTATTTCAGCCCCTATTTGGGACATGGACACGTTCTGTTTTCCTGATCAGATTGGCAGCAGTACTCGCTCTGCCTCTTCCCTTCTACTCTTTACCCTTTCTTGGTGTGAAGTGGGTGAGGAATTATTCACTTTGGCAAAGGCAGAAAGGAGAAGGCAGATGAGAGAAATTCAGATCTGTCACATTTTAAAATAATATTTACTAGTGGGAATAGAAACGAGGGCAAAGAAATGCCCAGCTCAAACACCCATATGAAAACTCAGTCATTGTAAGAAGCAGTTTGAACTTATTTTTGATCAACTTAAGAGAAGATTTCAGCCTTTTCAGGGAGCAAGACAGTCTGCCCTTGCACAGCAGCACACGGCTACGGGCCATAGCACCTGCCAGCCCTCCACACCACACACAGAGCATCTCCCAACAACCCTCGTTCCTGCAAACTAACAGAGCATAAAAGCCTTTCAGAAGGGACCACCATGAAAAGAAAAACCACATTTCTGATTACCTGGTCAAAGGACATGTACACCTACACATGTGCCTTACACCAAATCCAGACTCAGAACAGTAGTCTCAAAAAGTGTGTTTAAAAATACAACAAATAGACTTGATTTTGCTACATCCCATGCTATTCATCAATCAAGAATCAAGAACTGAATTGTTTTTGTTAACATATAAATACAAAAATAAGGAATTAAGTAAAATTTCAGCTATTCCCCTGGCTGCAACTGGTTTTCCAAGCACCTAATGGACCTTTCAGCCTTTAAGCCATTATGTTTAAGGTTTCCTGATCTATTATAGTAAAGAAACTTACAGCTTTCCATACAATTAAGATAACAACAGCAGAGTTAAATCCTCCAATGATATCACCACCATCTCATTAATTCTTTCAGAAGCTTCACAGAGGCTGAGTGATGTGCATGGAAATGAACTGGCCATCACAGGCTGTTCACAGGGATCCAGGAGCAATGATCTGGAGTTTCTGACCCTTGACACAACCCTGTCCCCTTCTCATGATCTGCCAAGCTTAAAATAACAAATCCGTATGTCAAAACTTGTTACATTCTTAAGGGCAACACAAGCAAATGGATTTCACTTGTGCTTTTGGAATTCAGAAGTTTGGGACAAGCCACCACCATTCTTTTGGAGGAGTCCTCAACAACGATTTCAACTTCATAGTAATATTTATAAGAAAGTGGCCCAAGAATACATTCAGCTTTAGAAAGGAGTAACAGAAAATCCTACTTTTTTAAACTTCTTTTTTCTCAGATGAGTATCTCACCCTGCTCTCCAGGAGTTCACCAATCAGTTATGGGGGTTCTGGGCTCTCTATGACCTGACTGCCACATTAAATTTGCAGTTGCCACATTTGTACACTTTTAACACCCACTCTGACACTGCCTTTGGGTTTGCCCCATGCTGAGCTGAGAAGTGAGACTGAGCTACTTCGAGAGATCGTTTAAAAGTGGTTTCAACGTGCATTTCCCATTCCATCATAAAGAAAAAAAATGCAACCACAGTCTCAGGGAAGCAAAAGGTGGAAATACTACAATATTAATTGTGTCCAACGTTCTTAACTCATACTGCCTATACGGCCAAGTCAAACCATGCTCTAATCCTATTATGCAACTGCATTGCAAATTGGGATGGGGGGGAGTGGTTGTAATGAACACAAAAGAGAAAACTTGCAAAAAGAGTCAGGGCAACACCCTTGTAACATCATCCTTTAACATTCATTTCTGCAGAGGGAAATGAGGCCCCAGATGCTCTGCCTGTTCTCCCAGGGCTGTGTTGAAAGATCCAGCAGCACAGACAGGAGGCCCAGAACAGCTTGGAGCTCCTTCTCAACACACAGCCTGAGCAATACCAGAGGCAGGGGACACAGACAGAGGTTTTGTACACCCAAAAGATCACAGAAGAATTCAGTCACATAAAAACATCAAAATTACTCATGCATCTGCCCACCATTTGGTTTCTGAAACTTTAAGTAAGCAGAAAAAGTCCTCTGGAAACTGTTCTTTGATTTTAGAGAACATAAAATTCCTCAGAGTCACTGAATGTATCCAATAAATACAGACTCTTGATCCAAAACTTCTTCAAGTGAGTTTGCCATGAGCAGCCATTTGTAGATTTTGAGATTCCTAACTTACTGAATTTCCGAGGGCCGTTTCTGCACTGAGTATTTGAGAGTCGAGCAACAGCAACTTGCGATAGGCCCCTGGAAATCAGCTGCTGCCTTTCGTGCCTCTGATTTGATGAGTTAGCACGGTCCTCCTGGCAGAAGGATTATTTTTACTGAAACAACATCCAGCAACACAAAAGGAGTTGAAGGAGCCCGGACCAGTGGGATGGACACAGCCCTGGGAATGCTGCAAAGGGGCTGAACAGAGGGACCACAACGCTGTTCCACAGGCAGGGTATGAAGCCACGTCAGGGTGAAGATCTTGCCTGAGGTCACGCCAAGCAAGACCTCAGCCCCAAGTCCCCCTGCCCAGCGCGGTGCCTCTGTCGCCCAGGCTTTCCATCCAAACCAGCTGAGCCCATATGTTTAACATCATAGCGTCTACAAGTAACCACGGGTGTGACTCAAAAATCACTTTTTAAAAGCAAACATGCAAGAAAATTTGGTTAAATAAATGCCTGTGGAAAGCACACTAAGAAGGGGGATATCCAAAATGGACCAAGGCACTACGTATTAACGCACGCTGAAAATATTTTACCGATGGACTCATCTAAATTTTCTTCTTGAGTATGGAGTTGGGTTTTTTCACGTCCAAAATAAGGACGATTCCCCCACCCCACCCCCCCCAAGGAAAAAAAAAAAATAAAGCTGAGGCCTGAAGATAGGGATTTGTTTATGGGCTCGGCAATAAGATCACTTGACATTTTACAACCATAAATGGTAGAGCCGCGCTCCCTCTGTAACTGCATTAATGAAAGGCACCTGGGTCCGCACGCCGCCGACACCGCTCGGTTTTTCACCCCCGCACGGGAAAGCCCAGCCTGAACCTGGCCAGTTCCAAACATCCCCCCAAACCTGGCCCCAACTTGCAGTCGAGGGATAAAACTCGTGTCCGGGATGGTGGTGATGTGATCGGGTTGTGCCCCCCGGAGCACGTCCCAACCCCGGCCCCTGTGGGTACTCACCTTCCAGGTAGCAGCTAGAGGAGGAGGAAAGCCCCTTCTTCGATTTGCAACCCACCAATTTCAAGCAAATCTCCAACATTTTCATTTGTTAGAGTTTGGCTTCGGCTGTCTGGTTTCCCTTCCCCCCCTCCTTCAGCTTCTTCTGTGTGGAATTATCCGTTAGAAGTCTAAATTAAAAAAAAAAAAAAATCTAAAAAGATCCGGTAAAAGTCTAAAAAGTCCAGGAGAAGTCTAAAACATATCCAGGAGAAGCCTAAAACAAAATATCCAGGAATATTCGACGAAATCCAGCGCTCCGCAAAGCATTACAAGGGCGAGCCCGAGAGGCGGAAAATCCAGGGGCCCCGCACCTCCTCTCCCGGGGAGTTAACTCCAGCCATCTTCCCTCCTTCCCAACTCTTTTGGCGGGAGAGAGAGGAAGGGAGGGAAAAAAAAAAAAAAAAAAGAAAAAAGAATAAAAGCAGAAAGAAGGGAAAAAGCGAAGCCAACCAAGTTGGGCAGAGTCAGTGGTGCCGGCCGTGCGCGGCAGCCGCCGGGCGCTGCTGGGGCTCCGCTGCCAACAAAGGGCCCCTCACCCGCCGCCGGCCTCCATGACATCAGGCAGCCAGCAACGCCCTCGCTCCTTAACCTCCTCCTGCCTGCGCCTCTCCCAGCGCCGCGGAGGCCGAGGGGGGAACCAACAGGTTCGGGAAAGCGCGGAAAAGGCGGGATGGAGGCGCGACGCCGCCGCGCTGGCGCTTTGTGCGCGGCCGTGCCGCCCAAGGAACCGCGGGCGCTCGGCGAAGTCTTCAAAGCGCGTCATTTCACAGCCCATTAAGGGGCTGTTCAAACACCGCGCCTGCAGCGGGGAGAGGCAACCCGAGAGCGATGCCCATTTGTAGCCCGGCTCAAAAACGGCGGGGGAGATGCAGCTCCTTCCCAGGGATCCTGTCTTAGCATCTCTGCGCTAATTACAGGCACAGGGATTCAGGTTTCGGCTAATGCGGTTACACACGGAGGACGCTGCTCCTCTGGCACACGGGCCCAGAAGTTCTCGCTCTCCCACTACCAACTCTTCTTTTCCCCTACAAACTGTGCCCTTCCCCTGCATGTTTCTCAAGACTACACGCCAGTTAATGCTCTCTGGTTATGCATTTTTTATAGATTGTTTTCTGGCATTATTGTGTGTGCCTGTTTAAAACAACCATCATTTTTGCTATATATATTATCCATCTATCCATCTATCCATCCATCTGTCTCTCTCTAAAGGAGATAGCATGTTGGGTATGTATACAACTGCATTCTTTCCACTCAAAAATCCTCTTTTACCTCCCAAAGCTTGGGGTGCTTTTGCTACTTGGAGCAAGAGGTGCTCAAGGGTGCAGAGTTCATTAGGGGCACAAAACATAGAGCCTGGGGAAAACGGCCTGGGAAGCTGATCCCAGCACAAACCACACCGCGACATGTGGAGTCCCTGGTGTGTCACACACAGAGTCAACAGAGCAGCAAATCTTCGTTTTTGTCCCTGAAAACTTGCCTTCACATCTGACAGTTTATTTTGGCAAGGTTACTGACTAGTGCTCATGGTCTTTTGCCCTCCAACGTTTTCAAACATTGAATACTTTAGGGGAAACTCTGCATGCTTCCAGCATCTGAGGTCTGTGCCTCCGAAACAGCAAACATTGCTCAGACTTTTTAAACATTATTTTACAGCATCACTTTGCCTCAGTCTTCTGATCCATGGGATGAAAACATGAAAGACAGCTGGGAAAAAAATCCTTGATCTCTCAACCCATATTGAACTGCAATAAGAGCATTTGCTTTTTTTTTTTTTTTAATACCACAAGTCACATTTCTAGCAAAGAAATAACAGTAATGACAGCATGATGTTCAAAGTGCTTTCACACTTTTCTCAGAAAACATGAATATTCCCATTCAATACACCAGAAAGCAGGTAGAGAACTTCAACATTTCCTCAATTCAGACAGTTCAGCAAAGAGCTGAGGCTCCAGATCCCATCCCCACTGCTGGCAGCCTGCATGGACATTGGGAAGACAACAATACAGTTCTCCCCACCCTCTCCCCACTTCTGGAGAATTTCTGTTTTATGGAAGCACCAGAGTTTTAAGAGAAACCAACACCTATCGACTTGTTCCTTGCCAGCCTAACAGGGAACTTGTGTGCAACTGTACTGGGGGAGGGAAAAAAGACAGAAAGAAAAAAAGGAGGAGTTAAACACAGATTTGGAGGAGAAATGTTACACAAATCACCGGAGGATCTCGGTCCTCACGTGCTTCAGCCCAGTGTCGTGTTTAGGGAACTGGGATGAAATGAGGTTTTAAGAGCAGACCAAGTATCTTGCACGCAACTTCTTTTCCACATGACGAGCATCCCCATCCCTATCCCACTTCTCCTGCAGCTGTAGGAACACAGAATCCCCAAAGCATTCCCTGGCAGTACAAAGGCTGCCCCCCATGAACACCACCCACCCATTATAATTAAGGTTAATACAATGAGTGCCAGCAGAATTAATGCGGATTACATTTGTGATGAACTCCTGGGGTTCTTATTCCTGAAGAAGAATGCCTCAAATTAAATTAACCCACTTGCAGAAGAACCTCAGTGTAGGAGAAACACATCCACTTGGGGAGTTAAACACAAAGAGCTATCCGAGATAACTTCCTCTATAGATAAACAAATTAATTCCCTTTATGCTTCCAGGCAGGCACGCTTGTGTGGTCCCTGTGCTACAAACATCATCCTTCAACGTTTCCTCTTTTGTGTCATGGCAAACTGAGCTGTAAATACTTTGAGCAAATACCCTCTGCCTTTCCTGAATGCCATGAAATTAACTGGTGATACAGAAATAAAAGCCGTATTGGTAGTGTCACACAACATCTGCCACTCTTACTGCTGCCAGCTATTAATCCCTCTCACATTTGTTTGTCATATACACAGAATAAGATCAGTCGTGAAACGTGTGCAGATTTCTGGACTACGGCGACTGATGAAACCTTTGACTCAGGCTCTCTGCTGCAGAATGGCAAAACAATTTGGTTGGGAGAAGGCTCAGAAAGTCTCCAGTTCCAGCTCCTGCTCAGAGGGAGGCTATCTCTCTACATCAGGATTTTCCAGGCTCTATGCAGCTAAACTTTAACCGAATCTGCTGGGCAGTTAAACACTTCTTATCCTCTCATTCCTACCAAGCTTTGCCTTGTTGCTAGTTTTAATTGTTGCTTCTCCTCCTCTTGCTGTGTGTACCTCTGAGAAGAGTCTTCCTAGCCACCAGTTGGGTGCTTATGAAAGCACTGGGACCCCTTCCATCCCCTCTCTCCCGACCAGGCCAAGGCAGCTCCCTCAGACCCGGGGGGCACCGCCGGCTCCAGCCCCTGCCAGGCTCCCCTCCAGGGTCTCGGCATCTGCTACAGGGGAAGGAGCTCCAGATGTGGCTTCACAAGAGCCAAAAAGAGGGAAATAATCACTTCCCTCGACCTGCTGGCTCTGCTCTCACTAATGCAATCCAGTATCCATTAGCCTTTATTGTTCATGCTCCTACAAGAGCATAAACCTATTTAGCCAATGGCCTTTGTTTGAGCTGCTTCTAGCAGGCAGATATTTTATTCTTTATGTTCTTAATGCTACCCAGAATTTGAGGACAGATTTTTTTCCAAAAGAGAATGATCACACACACACGACAGCAGCAGCGAAAGGACTGGACTCCATGAACAGAAAGTGAGTTTTGGCATGATCCCACGTGTTAGCAGCTGGAGTGAATTTTGTTGCGATACCATTAAAAACAGCTTGAGTGTTCGTCACCCATTTAAAATCTGAGCTTAATTTTGTTTTCAAATTCTTTTCTGAAACATGGAAAGTTAACAGAGTTTCAAGTCCCAAAGGCTGGGCATTTTTTGATAGGCACATTCAGCTGATTTGGGATGGAAAAGTCACTTGAAATAGAAATATCACAAACCAGTGGTTAAAGCAAAGGAGTAAAGGAGCATGCCATAAAAAGAGCAAATTTTTGCTTACAATTAAGTTACCTGTCCTTATCTTTCTCTTCTATAAATGCAGTTGAGAATTTCCCCACAGGTCATAAAGACTAACTCAGTGTCAGCTGTAAAACAGTTCTTTTGTCTCTGGAGCAAAAAAAAAGTCAAATCACATAATTTATGAGATGCATTTTTCGTAGTAAGTGGTAAGACTACATGGGATTTGGGGCATTCATAGGTCACTTTCTTTAGGATTAAAAATAGGTCCATGCCACAGAATGCTCCCATGCTACACAGCTCTCTTCTGATGGCATTTTTCACATAGTGGAATAACACATCCTCACACCATTACCTGATAAAAAATATGTGCATGTGTATATGCAAATGATCAAAGAAGCCTATGTTGAAATCCATGAATGACCACAGCACGTGCTACAGATGAGGCTGTAACAAAGCTGGGCTTTGATCCGACAGCAACATTGCCTGTTTTCCTGGGGGCTAGTCCTGCTTTGTCTGACAGGTTCCAGTTTTCCTTTGGGTTTTCAGATCCTCTACCATTAAACAGCTTCATCCACTCTTAGACACAAAGTGCCAAAGGCTTGGGAAGATAGTGTTGTCAGATAGAGAGGACTAGCAGCTTTAAAATCCTGGCTACGAAACTCTACCTTTTTGGCATGTGCAGCACAAAAACTCTGGTGGAGTCTTGTAGAGCTGTTTGCAGTGAATGCAACAACTTCAGTGAGTCGAGCACGTTGAGTTGTGAGAGCTTTGTTATGGTAGAGAAATTCCTTCTGCCAAAGAAAGCACAGCAGAAGGTGAGTCCAAGATTGACAGGCTTAGAGGTGAGTGCACATCCCACACCCAGCCAGTTAAAAGCCACCTCAGATTTAAGCAACTGTCTCCTGAGTCAGTCACCTCTTAGTCTTAACTGATTGTTCAGACACCTTGTAGCTACGCCAAAGGACAAGTGAAAACAAGTCTTCCAGGATACTCCAAAATTCTTCACTTGCTGGGCTATGACAGCACTACCTAAGAAGGCAATGACATTTGGGATTTATTTGTAATATCTGCCACGTAATGAGCAGAGGGCGAGAAAAGTCCTTGCTGGTGTTTTCACACAGAATGTGCTCTACATCAGCCCAGTAAAACTCTCCAAGTGTGTCCACACACACCTCAAGAGAAAGCCCAAGTGACCACAATACTGAGGGATCTCCAACTACCACTTACTTGGTGAGCTCTAGGAATCCATAATACCACTGGCATTAGGAATGCACACCCAGAAAAACCACTCTGCCCAGATGAACCTTTGTGCCAGAGATGTGTGTAAATGCCAGCCTTTCTCTACCACTGCCCTAACTCAGAACCACTCCACCAGTGCTGCCAGCATCTCTCTTCCAGCTTTTTATGTAGAAACCTTGGTCTCTCCTTTTCCAATTCACACACAAAACATTTTTACAGACTGCTGTTCTACCTTCCTGTTTAAGCTCTTCTCGAGATCCAGCTGACATGTTTACAACAGCTAGTTAAAACAGCATGTTAAAAACAAAAGCCTCTTGCTACTACTCTGACCATTCTACAATAGGTATTATTGTAAATAAAATAAAAAAACCCCACACATGGATTTGAACAAAGGCAAGTTAACACCTGAGGGCAAAGAGTGTTTTTCTTCCTTCGGTCACCGTTCAGAACAGCATGAAAGGCCCTGCAAGAGCACAGAGAGGTATCTGCACGTACAGGGAGATATTAAACACTTCTGGTACTTGGACTTACGAAGTCCCACTCTCATAAGTAGAAACTTCAAAAAAACCAAGAAAAGCCAGGTTACAAAAAGTCCACTGTACACATCAACAGAAAGGCCAAGGATTTTGCAATAAAACATGTGCATTTGTTGGTTTTTCTCCTTGATTTAACAGATGTTTGTTATTTGCAATTTTCATGAGCGAAGGAGGCGGCTGGGAAGTGGTGGGATTTCAGAGATGGGATGTTCAACTGTTTGAAATTCCTTTCAAGCAACAGAGCAGAATCCTTATTTTTTTAAGGTAGTAACAAGGCAGAAGGTACTACTAAATTCCTTCAGTGGTGATCTGTCTTCACAAACTATTAAATTCCTGCAATGGTGATCTGTATTCACTGTACTCATGTGAAAACACAAGACGGGTCATGAGCTCCGCTGGGAATTGCTTGGAGTATTAGCATTGGAAGCCTGCAAGGTTAAATTCAAGTCCAAAGAGGCTCATCACACATCACTGAAAAAGTTTTGGGCCTCTTCCACTGAATGTTTTTTGAAACATCTGCAAGAAAAGAGAAAAAAAGAAGCTTCTTGCACTTTTCAGATCTGAAAAAAATAGCAGTGTGCCTTAAAGATACAAAAATTGCATAAATGCCTACTGACTATAATGACTGAACTGCCATTGTCCAGGCAGTTTATTAAGGTTGCAAAAGAGTGAGCAGGGACTGGAAGTTCCTGTGCAATAGGTAGAATTCCATCAGTTTAGGGATCCTGCTGAAGTTCAGTATTTTCTGCCAGCCCAGGGAAGAGAGAGATCACAGACAGCCAGGACACAATCAGAAAACATACATGCTTGGAAAGGATCAGCAAATAAATTTTAGAGAAATATCTTTGCCAAATACTGACTCAGATCTTGAGTGGGAGCATTTCCGTATTTCTTTTAAATGAAAAGGCAAGGAAATGCAGATGAAAAAGTAAAGGTGAAAGAAGAGGTTAAAATGGGGAGCTCAGGGCTGATGACTTTGTGGGCTTTTCTTGTGTAAGTCCAAGCACATCCGCAGGAAGAGCCAGAGGGACCAGTGAACAGACCAGTGAACAGGGGTTAGTCCTGGCAGTAACTAAGTGGTTAATTTCTTCCATTCAAGAGCTGAAAAATCTGCCAAAGCAGAAGAGCAGGCCTCGGAGATCAAATTACACATGAGGAGGGGGTGGAAGGGGAGAAGAAGAAAAGAAAACAAGTATTACTGAACCACTGCCGCATGAGACTCAGCGGGGATTAGGAGGAACATGAAGGAGGAGAGGTTTATCCAGGGCTGGCTGTAAACACACGCCTGATCCATGCCCGCACCTCGCCATTCCCACTGCGGGAACACTGACCTGTCCTGAGCCCCTGAGCACGGGCCAACGTGGAAAACCTTCTGTGCATCAGCTGTTGAATTCCAGTGATGGGACCAGCTGGAACTCCTTTCTCCTGCTGGCTCTCCCCACCCAGGCAAAGTGGTTGTGCTGCATTTTCTCTCCCAGCTGGAGAGTTTAGGCTGGGGCACAGATCTATGGACGTGTCCTGCACGCTTTGCCGCTGCCACAAGTGTGGGAATCACCAAAGTACTTGAAAAGCAAACGGCTAAAAGCCATGCAGAGGAAATAATAGTGCACAAATAAACAAATAGTCCATCAAACCTTGTAGCAATTCAACTCCTTTGCCTTGAAGTTGATCGCACAAAGGAGGTCTCACGGCAGTATTAACATTTCCACAGCCATTTCAGGGCAGGTGAAGGTTCCCTTCCCAGCCACACATCATTTCTGTCCTCACTCAGCTAAGCTTTTCCAGCACTGAATTCAGCAAAGATTATCATAATTTAGTGAATTGCAGAAAATTTCAAGTAACACACGCACACAGCAACAGGAGAATAGGATAAATTCAATTGCAGAGATCATTTTTCTCTAGGGATCTAATCCTAGACAGTAAGTGCCTTTGAACACTATCAATATCAATGGGCAGAAACCTTTACAATGCACAGATATTTTGACACTGCAATGAGTGTGCTTTTTTTCTCTTCTTTTAAATTAAATTTTTTTTTAAACCAAGGGAAAAACCCTCAGAAACCCAACCCAAACCCCCAAATGCCAGTGCCTTCTGTTCAGGAATTCCAGGTGTCACTAATTCATCCACAGGAGAATACATATTATTTTGAGAAAGTAGTAGAAGCCCTTTATAACTATAGAAATAAAAAAGCATCCATATAAGCATAAAACCCACTATATAAAGCCATCTACAGTCACTTGATTTGAATTACACTATTTATCCACCCTCAGGATCTACTCTCAGCCTCCCTCAGATGTGCAGGTAAGTGCCTAGTGCTCCATAGCACTAATTGCTTATTATTCCCAGAGTAAGAAATTAAATATATACTCCCAGAAAGGAAAAGCTTCCAGTTAATTAGAACTGCCTGCAGCAATGGTTCCCTCCAAACAGTTCAGCATTTTATTTTGTTGTCAGGACACAATATAAGAAGTTTTAAGAATCCTGCTGGGACTATGACGTAAAGGCAGGACCATATTTTTTCCTGAGAAGGCTGGGGCCGACAGGAAGAAACTTCAGACAGAAATGAGCTACTTCACCATGAGGAAAGACAAAAGTAAAATGTATATATACACTTCTGTCCTGGTCGAACTGGAGCAGGGATGCAGGAAGAGGTCTCTAATTTGCTCATGCACTGGTGAGCATAAATGGATGAAGTTCAAGTGCTGAACTCTCACAAAGGTTGAATGCTCTTTTCCAATTCCCAAACATAAAAACACATTGAAAGAAGCATTTTAATTTGGATTTTTTTGGAAGAGCTAGGGAACATTCTCCCTAGGTTGCACCATTAAGACAAAGCAAAAGACTGATGCTGAATTCATAAGGGGCAAAAGTTATTAAGCTGAGCCTTTTCAGGATGAGGTTTTTTGGTATGCTTAATCATGCTTGTCATAACTGAATAGAGATTTAGAAAATGACATGGGACTGTGCACTACCTCTGTATGTTTTCTGCCTTTCCAGGCAAAAGTGGAAAGATAAAGGAAGGTGTAAAAAAGAAATCAGTGCTGCTGGTCTCCAGTAACCCCAAAAGTTCCTTTCTATTCACTCCCTCTTTACCTGCCCATCATTAATCACAGCCATTGCCAGAGCAGGTATGTTGCATGTAGCCTGAGGTTTCCAGCTGATTCTGTCTACCCACATACCAGACAGAAAATAGGGAGAAGTGCCAAGTATCAAGCAATAACAACCACTGGCACCCTCCAAGCCATCCCACCACGCTCCAAAGGGTGAGCTAGACACTACTCTGATGTCAGGCTCAGCTGAGTCACTTCACTGTTCAGGGAAAGAAGAGGATCTTGAGGATGTCCACAAATATTTAAACAAACAAACACAAAACTAAAATACCTGTGAGTGCTCTGAAAACTTGCACAATGGAGCAGCAGGGCAGGAAGCAGGCAAGTGCTACAAACACTGAGACGAGCTGGGAAGAAATCCTGCTGACACAGAGTGAGGGTCCTCAGCCAGTTAACCCCAGCTAAACACAGAGTGCCTCGGTCCCACCTTTCCCATCTTCTCCCTTTTGCTGGCACTGCTGCTCACACAACCATGTGGTGACCCAGTTCAAGAATGTGAAGACTCTCATCAGTGTATGTTCACACAAGTAACAGTGCTGGCATCATGAGGGGGCCAGCAAAGCTGTTCCTTAATTCAAAATGCTGAGTAAACCATCTGTATTGACAAGTTGTATAAACAGCTTAATCATAGCAACCTTTCCTACTGAGAGAGCTACAAACAAATCCCAAAGAAATAAATGTGAATATAGAACTGGACCAGCTATAGATAGACTTCATCAATCATTCAGAGACCCTCAAATAGACCACAGTTATTCAGTGCTGGGAGATGTGCTTCCACCTGAAATGGAAGTTTTTCATCCAGCCTTGAGTAACTGGCTGCACTCCAGTCTGGACCTAGGGAATGCAGTGCCTCAAATTCCTAGAGAGCTGACAGATACCCAGATATGCAGCAGTGCTGCAATACAGACAACAGTCCCTGAAAACACAGCTTGGTGAGAAGCCCTCTGGAGTAAGAAGTGTCCTCTGCAGCTCCACTCTAAGCCTCTCCTGATTCAGGGGTTGTTCCATGAAGTTCTAGATAGAAGACACCACAACTCTGTAGTTTAATTCATGACTTTTCCTATTTCTCATTGATTGCCAGTCCATACTGAGGTCTGATGCCAGTGATATGCAAGTTCCTCTGCCTGCCCAGCCAAGTTAGAGATGTCATACTGAGTTATTACAAGAATAAAGACTAAAAATTAGTGAACTAGCAAAAGCAGCCTGGAACATATAGGAGAAGGAAGGCTCTTGGCTTGAACTGACATCAGGTGAGAATACCCAGAGCAAAAGTCAACAAACTGGTTTTTGTTAGGCCACACATCCTGATTTCCTCCTTTCCTTGGTTCAGCTCAGTCTTTGCAAGTCCAGCGTGACCAGAGGATTTTCAGATGGTGAAAGAGCTGCTGTGTTCCTCTAATCCCTCCCTCCCACATGCACAGCAGTCAGGGTGCCAGGAGAACCTATTTTAAAATTAATCTCAAAGCAGAGGAACATTCATAGAAAGAATCAGGACCAGAAATCTTCAGCAGCTTTGGAGTCAAGGGGGATGAAGCAAAGGCACTGCATGGACAGTAGAGGATATTGAGGAGGTGACATAAAAGGATTTTAAGCCATGTAACACACCATTTATAAAATGGAAAAACCCCAGAGACCATGTGATCTCTCATTTTTTAATTCTACCTGAAGTGTTTATAAAGGACATCACAAGGTCACTGGGAGGATTAGCAGGTTATTGTTTTGGAAAGACCTGATGATGGCTTGGGTCCCTTTTGCTTACACTGTCAACCCCTCAAGCAGGGCCTGGATTTTAAGAAAAAAATACTTTTAGGAAAAATAAAGAAATAAAATAAGGGAAAACTAACTATTCTGCTTCATGCTATGAATAGACATGCTATGATTTTAGTTCCAACTCTTCTTTAGATTTCTCCTATCACTGTGGATAAACAATTACCTGACTTGCATCTCCATTTTTTTCCAAATGTAACTACTACAAATCTACAAACTACAAATCAAGTCCCAGCCTCAGGAGCCACTGTTAGAAGGTACTGCATGAATGTGAAACATTCAGTAACACACCCAATACACCAACTTCCAGCTTATAAACCACACTTCTCATGTACTTCAAGGGCACTCACATTCTTTCCATCAAGCGGGGCTGCCTCGTGGCTGTGGCACAGGGCAGGATTTTAAGACTCCTGATGTTGAACTTGAGGGAGGCTTTTCACAGCTCACCCAGGGCGTGCTCGGCATCACCAACACACCCCGCACCACCTGCGAAATGTCTGCACATGTAGAAATTCCAGCAGACATGAAAAGGAGATAGTTCCAAGCACAACAGACCATTTTTTCTCCCCTTGCAGAGAAACACTTTGTTTGCATCCAAGAGAAAGGAGGTTTTCATGTGTTGGAGCACCAAGAAGCCTATCCTGGGAGGAAAACCAGGTATCCCCGGTGACAAGCTGTTCCACATAAATGTGCTGGGCCTCCCTGGGGTCTCCTAGCACAGACAGAGGAGTAACAGAAGCACAGTGAGCTCAACAGCCTGAGGACAAAAGTGCTCCAAACCACTTCAGTCTTGAAAGCTTGAGGAGTCAACATCATGTTAATTGGAAAATACAAAGGCTTCCACAAATGCCTGTGAACACTGATTATTGCCCTTTTCTGAATCCACTCTCTTCCCGCTTCTTATAATATCATAAGAAAAAGCAAACATGAACAGCAATGAGGAACAGCCTATTCTGAAACCACTTCCAGGAACAGGGATTGTTTAAACAAAATACATTAAGTGAAACCATCTGTATTAAGGGTCAAACGCCATCTGAGGCTGAATGTGCAGAAATAGCCATTTTACAAAATTTGGGCAATTATCCCTTTGTTGTTTTTGTTTTTAACATGAATAATCAGTGTGGTGGAGGTGTTACCGCGGGGTCAAAGCTTGAGGAAGGAATTTAACTCCGCAGCTCCCAAGCTGATGGTGCCAAGAAATTATTCCTGTTAATCTTGGTGCTACCCTCTCCCAACATGCTAGGAGAAAGGTTTGCTGAATCCCATGTACAGAGCATCCTCTCCCCAAGCAGTGAGGGGTCCAGGGTGGGGGTCTGGCCATCCATGGCCCTGGATTGCTCCCCACAGAAGAGTCCTCATCCAGCTGCCAGACAGTCATTTGATCTGAATCACAAGGGATGCTGCTTTCACAAGACTTGCTGGCAAAACAGAGGTGACAGAAGAGGCTCAGAGAAGGAAAAAAAAAAAAAAGGCAATTTAAAGCTGCAGAGGCACCAAAGATGTGTTTTAAGTCGTTTCAGCAGGAAGCACTAGTGCTGGAACTCAGGGGGATTCAAAGACGGTTGGCCATTGCTAAGGATAAATACTAAGCTAAAATATTCGACATTTATGTGGAGCCTATAAATGGGCATCTTGTATGAGACTGACACATTGTACTGTTTCAAATAAATGTTGATCCTTTCCCACCCTAAATCCATCCAACTTACCTGAACTTTAATCAGAGCAGCTGGGGAACCTCGGTGCCTCAAAGCAAAGGGAACGGAGCAGATCTTGGACACTAAGCTCCTCATCAAGTATTTATTTAATATAAAGTGTGAACTGGTATCACTGTTCAAAGGGGGAAAGTGCCATGGAGGGAAACCTGCCCTCAAAGATCCTGCTTATTGCAACAACTACATCTGAGTATGGCCTTAGTCACCTGCTGTGGATTTGATAACATCCAATTAACTGCAGAAATATTTCCGTATTCATCACTAGTGAAGTCAGACTGCAATCAAATGTTGCAGCTGCAAAGGCAAAAGCTCATTAATCATTTTTTCTGGAAACCAAGAAGGATGATGATGGAAGGGAAAACTAACATTCATTTGTTTTCAACAAAACTGCTAGCAAGAAGGCCAAAAGAATACCAATTTCTAATTTTTTTAAATTAATATTTACATGCTAACATGTTAATGCCTGCCAGCTCTTTAAGTGGACAAGTATTTAATGGATCCAACATAAATGTATATGCCAGTTATCAGAAGTCAAATTGCACAGCTATGATGTAATGAAATAGCTTTGCTTTATGAGAATGAGGTCACAGGTTTGAAATATGGCCTCAGGTGTAAAAAAAAAAATAGATTTTCCACAGAAGTTGCAAAAATGTAATGCAATTACTTGCCTAAGCCTAATATTTTATAGAAATTTAAATTCAACTCTAAGATATAAATGAGTCATCGATTTGCATTAGGATGGCTGGGAACCGTATCACTCTTCAATCAACATGAACTAATGAAGCTTTCCTGGTCTGAATAAAACAGCTAAACTGTAGTGCTGAGGTGCATACACATCGCATACACATCACAGTCACAAAATGCTTTTATGTTCTTGATAATAAAGTGTCAGAATAGCTCTGAGGGAGCCCAGGGACTGAGCTGCTCCTGCTCAAAAAAACCCAAATGAATGGCAAAAGCCAGGTTTTCTCATTTTTCTTCATCCTCTCCAGAAGCTCATTCTTTTATTTACAGAAAAGTCACTCTGGACGTTCATCTTGCCTGTAAAGGGCCTGCTTGCTTTGATGCCTCCTACCCTGCCCTGCTCAGATAAACCAACAAAGTTCAGCACCTGAAGTTACTCTGTCCCAGCAGGGAAAGAGCCTACCTGGAGGGGAGATTTTTCAGGACTTTTTGCTGTGTTCTACTACCTCTGCTGGGAGGAACAGCTTTGTTCTGCTGGCCTGGTAAATGAGGAAAACGGGCTCTCAATTCTGAAGCAGAACCAATAGGAAATATATGAAGCATAAGACACTGTCTTTGACTTCCATGCTAGGCCATTTTCCCTCTTTTCTTTGTATTTTTTCCCTCCAGAAACAGACCATAAAGATTAATTCAACTTTGGGTTTGAGGCACCCAAACACTACAGTGGTTCACACCCCTGAAAGCTTTCAAATAAAACAACCAGCACACCAACATGGTCATGACAGACCTTGGCTGTTTCATCTACAGCAGGAACTGAAAGCACTTTAAGGAGGGTACACCTAATCCCTGAAATGTCCTGCTGTGGATCACTATTGGGTTTGAAGGAAGGAGGTATACCATGTCCCCTTTGTCTAGCTGGGGGTGGACACAGAGAAAGAGCAGCATCCACTGACAGCAAACCTCCCCATGGTGGTGACACAGCTCAGCAAGGACCTGGGCACATCCTTACAAACCACGCAGGGTTCTCTGACAGGACCTGGGGCATCTCCTGGGCCAGATGAGCTGGGCCAAGAGCAATCCCAACACAGCTGCACTGCAGCAACACGCAGCTCGTAATGCTGTGGAAACCATCCCAAATCTGAAGGCGGTTGAAAACGTTAAGGAAAAGGATGAGTGGGGGCCAAACCAAGAGGCTGCCCCCACCTTCCTTCCTGTCCCTCCCCATAAGTTATTCATTAACATACCAAAATACACATATCAATGAAGAATTCATGGAGATTCCCTGAATACCAAATTACTGAGTATAATGGCAAGGAGAACTTGCTTAACACCCTCTTCCAGTTCCACACCCTGTCCCGGGTGGATCACTCATAAAGCTCCACTTGTATTTTACAGCAGCAAACCTGAACCCCTTCCTCACCAATGCCTTCAATGAGTGCAGACCATCTCTGAAGAGAGCAGCAGCCACAAATGCTGTATCTTTAAATCCATCCCCATTTCGTTTTCCAAGTTTCTGTTCGAGCTGTTACAGCTCCCTCAGGACTCCACTGACTCACTGCATTTTCGGGATGACGCAAGCATGCTCTTCTGCACGGCTTCAAAACAGGCTCCAAACATTTCCAGGCAGAAAGTGGCCACCAAAGAACCATGAAAATTAGGTGTTCTTCCTGAGCAGGCATCACCTCACGAAGCAGGGGGCAAACTTCGGTTCCTATCCTTATTGCAAATGGATTAATCACTGGCACTTCTCCCCGGGAATACTTCTAGGAAAGCTTAAGTTTCCACTCTGAATCCTGTGGAAAATATTTTGGTCCTGACAGAACACCTACAAGCACTGGTTCACCACTTCCTCTGACCCATCTAGCTCTGCCCCTACTCCCATGGGCTTGTAGTTCTAGCTCTATTATTGAGTGCAAACTTCTGCTCTCAAGCTGCACCCTGTCAAAGCACCCTGAAAATTTAAAATGACACTTAAATTTTCCAAGCTGATTCCCACCTTTGCAGTTCTATCTTCCCAGCAAGGGCAGGCAGGTAAAAGAAAAGAAAATCTATTCCAGGAGGGAATGTTTAGGGAACAATCCAACAGGTTAAGCATACGTGCTTTTGGGTGGACTCTGTGAAGAGACCTGAAACCACCATGGGGAGAGATGCATGCAAAAAACACTGGATTGGGAAAAGCATTTTCCATGACTCAAGACTGAACTCTGTTTCTCTTCCTTCTGAATCCCTTCACTCAGCTCTTTGTGTTCTCCCAGTCACTGCAAGTCAGCAAACAGCCCTTTTATGTACATTTTTTTTTATACAGGAATGGTAACAAAAGCAAAATAAACACTGGACTTCTGACTGATGTTTGCAGCTTGATAGCAAAGGCAGCTGAAAAATTCTGGTTTCTTGCTTGTAGCCTTCGGCTTTTATCCACTGTGAAAGATTTCACCATGGTAAGAGAACTGGAAGTGACATAAAAATGTAAAACTGGATAATGAAGTGGAGAACAAATTTAGAGAGAAAGATGGGTGTCTTGTTTTATCATCTCCACTAACATCGGTAACACACATCTTAGGGAAAAGGCCTTCTTGCTGGAGAGCCTGCTCATTCCATTCAAGCCAAGTTAAGGAAGATAAATGTCTAAGACAAACCTGTTCACACTTCACTCTCTAGAGCAGAATGTGAAAAGCCTTTCCCTACCAGAGGGTTCCTGATTCCTGCCTCGCAGGGAGCACCTGCCATTCATTTCCTCACACTGCAGAGTAACACGTGTTATCACAAACACTGCAATATCTGAGCCTAAGAATATGGAGCAGATGAGGAGCTTGGAGACGCCAGGAGAAGAGCAGGCAGCAGGACCAGAACATGTACGTGCTAAGAAGTGCAGGATGGCTTCACGTGGGCCAAGAGTTCAGAAACCACAGCCCTGGCTCCATTACTACTGCAAAACGAGGACTTGGAGGGTACCTGCAAAACTTGCTTTAATCCTTATTTTCAGTCATTCGTTAAAAAAAAAAAAGCACACAGAGCTTTGCATTCTCTGTACAGACATTGGGAGCTTTATGTTGAACCACATGTGAAAAAGATATCTAGTGTTAATATATGCAAACAACTTTATTTAGATATAGATTTTTAAATTAGTATTTGCACTATCTTGGAAAGACAGAGGAGTGAGGATCCTGCCAGTTCTTAACAAAAAGAGCAGATTTTCTATCAGAAAAACACACTCGGTTTTACAAACTGTGAACTGAAAACTGCACACAAGGAATGCTTTTGCTCACTATCAAGTTACTGGTCATTTATCACATTTCTACAGCTAACTAAATTTCTTTTTCTAATTTTTTGTGTCTCCTGGTTCACTCAAAGCAACAGAGAAATGAGCCACAGAGTCCTGATGTGGGATTAATGCATTGGTGTAGGAATTTGGCAAACTTTTAAACTGCTTGAAAGCTCTTTTCTTCCAATCAGACTGGATTGGCAGCCCGTGAACCAAGGACGCACTAAGGACAGCGATTAGAAAAGTGTCAGGAATTATGATTCAGAGAGGTGAATCACCAGCAGCTCCCCTGGGGGGTGGATTTGGGATAAGCATACCCAAACTGCAGCCCTATGCCAGATTACACAACCGCGGGCAGCAAGCACAGGATCATTTACTTGGAGACAGAACTCAGGTCCTCGTTCCCAATCCTCTCCCGGCGGAACAGCACAAGGCGCCTGCTGCTCTCGCTGGGTTGTTTCCACTTGCAGCCTGAGGTTTCTCTTGCCCAAAGCCCACACACCAGCACGGCCCCGCTGCCAAGCACGCGATGGAGCCCTGGCATGGAAGTTGGACTTGATCTTCTCAAGAGCTGTTTGTTATTCAACAGCCCCAGATCAGCCAGCTTCACTCTGACTTCACACGGGAAGAGCAGCAGTGGTGTGCTTTAATCCTGGTGTGCTCCACTCCACTCTTTCCATTCTAGACATTACCTTTGCACAGCACAGGCTTTGATTTTGCCCAATAGTTTTACCTCTAAGAAAAGCACATCCCAAGCTCAGTACTAGGTCAAATAATCTGCAACACTTTCAGAAAGTGCGTTTTGTTTCATGGGAAGCTCTGAGATGCATTTTTATGAGGGTCCTTTGAATCACAGGTGTGCAAACAGGGAGAGAAATTCTGCAGCCCGTATTTGAAGACAGGTGATGGCTTTTTCCTCAAGTAGGATCAGTGGAATTTGGCCTGCAGTGCTTCATCCAAGCAGCCATCTGATCTCATGACTAAGTGCATGCAGAGCAATGGGGGTGGTGGGAAGGAAGAGATGCAGGAAGATGGAGCTCTTCTAGTAAACATCTGAGCTCTCTGGAATCAAGGCTGTGCTATTAAAATGAAGCCACTGCTGGTTTTCCACTATCTTTCCCTCTGTTTATCTCAGTTGCCATGGCTCTCACTTGAATCATCTGCACAAATTGCATACACATGTCCCAGGCCACATTATTTCCACTCGCTCCACAGCTCCAGATCAACTTTCACTCACCTGGCAGCCACTCGTGCCAAGCAGTGTCATCGTGGCCAGCGATGGAGCGCTGCTTCACGGACACCCCTGGTTGGAAAACGATGGCAGTTATTTCAAAAAGGCTGATTAATGTTTCAGGAATTGCAGAAAAGGGGAAGAACTCAGAAAAAATGGCCTCATGCTATCCTTCGTGACCTGGGTTCCAAGAGAGCTGAGTCTCTGGTGTTGACACAACCAAGAGCTCTTCTGGGGCAGCTGGAGCAGGCCAGCTTTGAGCTGCTGAAGCTGCTCCCCTGCTCCTTCAGTGTATGAGCAAGATTGAAAGCAATGGAATCAAAATTCATCTCCCTGGCACATCAAGCTATCTAAATAATCCAGTATATTGTCCTCTGGCTATGGTTCTGTGCCACGTGTTCCAAACTAATGACTTACACAATCCAAAACTAGGTACCAGCCTACTGAAAGAGGGTCAGACCCTTGGTGCTGCTGATCCACAGCTCTGAGAAATACACTGTATTATGCTGGAAACTTGGAGCTTGACAAGGTAACCCTAAAGCATCCTACACCTGCAGTAATAAAGATGTATTTTCTGAGTGTTTCTCTTTGCATCAGAGAATTTACAGAAAGGAACCACACCCTGCCTTAAACACAGAGCATGAAAACCAAGCTCTACCACTGCTGCCATGTCAAAATCAGGAATATGGAAGATTTCTGCCCTCTCCTCCCCCTTCCATCCTCTCCAGACCATTAAGAATCAGAAGGCGAGATCTGACACTGTTTGAAAGCAGCAGCTGAGGCAGCACTGCAGACAGGATCCTCTGCCCAGACAGAGGATCTACTGCTGCTGGAGACAGAAAGACGGCTTAGAGAGACTGCTGTCCTGTGTCAGAGACAGACAGCAGACACCCACACCACCAGGACAGGCTGCTGCAGCTCAGGTTGCACAAAAACAAGTATCCCTCAGAGTTTGTCTTGGGAATGACTTTTTGCCTGGAACTGAGCAAGATGGAAACATAAGAGGACTGCTGTCGTGGTTCCAGAAGCCAGATTTCCCCTGCTCACCTGTGTCCAGCCCTCAGCTCAGGGAAATCTCGCTCATCCGAGCCAGTGCTGTGCAGGTACCTGTACTCCCCGAGCTCAGAAACAGCTCTGAGGTATCATGATGCTGAAAATGGAAAATCATTTTCTACAACACCAATGTTCCTGCCCTGGGAATTTAAGAAACAAGCAAAATACAACAAGGAAACTTCCACTGTAATGTTTAATCAAAACACTGTAATGTTTTAATCGAAGGTTGCATTAGGTGAGGAGCAGGCCCAACATCAAAATCTCTCTGTTGCCTTCAGCAATCCCATTAAGCTGGTTTATTCTAGAGGAAACTAGCCTTTACCAGGTTTTCTTTCTGTCTGTTTTATAATCCTGCAATAGAGCTGCAAATTAATGAAAGAACCACTAAAAGGGACAGTTGTGGCCTCGGCAGTGCAGGGTTAATGGTTGCACTTGATCCTGGAGGGCTTTTCCAACCTCAGCAATTCCATAATTCTGTGAAAATCACTAGCGCTTTGACTTTACTGGGTACCTCCGCAATTCTGCTCTGAACTGAACACAACACAAATTATCTCACTTTGCAGCACACCAGATTTCAGAACCCAAGAAAATTGATCCAAAATTCTTGAGATTACTGATTTGCTTCAGGACTATCACTGCTAGAAAGGTTCTCCTGGCACCAGCAGCATGAAATCCACTAAAATAACTTAATACTGGATGGGTTCATGAATGTTTCAACAGGCAAAGTGTTGCCGTAGAGCAGCACAAAAAGAGCAAACTTAATTTTTTATTTTATTCTACTGCTCTGACATTCTGGGAGAATTTTGCCAGATTTGAATGGAAAGAGAAGATAAAGTGGAATGATTCAATGAAGATATTCTGTGATTAGTCCAGTACAGTATATATGCTGGTCTCACCAGCTTCTACTGTGCAGGAAGATTGACAGATGAGCTTTCCCTGCTTCTCCCTCTATTCCTGGGTTAAATTTGGCTATCAGTTATTAGGTGTGGACCAGCTACCATGCAGACACTACCCAGGAAACCTGCCTGAAACATATTTTCTTCACTTGAAAAAAGGCCAGCTAACAAATTCACTGTCTAGAATAAATTAGCAAAAACCTCACCAGCACCAGGATTGTGCCTTTGCATGGAAAGATGAGCAGCATGGCCTGAACAGCCTTTAAGACACTGCTCACAAGGTGTGAACGTGTGGATATGTGTCACCCCTGGTGACAACCTGAGACACATTGCAGTGATGGAGACCTGCCATTTACCACGTTTGACTGCTCCACAAAAAAGTCCCACCAGCACATGATATTCCAGGGAGTGATTTAATGAGAACTGATAACATGGTATTTAGAGCAAACTGGCATTGAGGAGCTGAACCCCTGCACTCTATTTCACATGCAAACAAATCCCTGAACTGCATCCTCCTTTACTCTGAGATTTGCTGTGGAGAAACACACACTGGTCAGTTGAGCTCAAACCTTCCTTTAGTGGTGATGATTTTATTTTAAAAGACTGTCACCAAGTGGCAGAGCTCCGAACGGCTGCACAAGGTCAGCAGAGCTGCAAACACACCATCAGCTGGAGCAAGACAACCAAAAATCCACTGTCCCAAGACATCTCAGCACACTGAGGGAAATGTCAGGATAGGTCATGCAACTAAACCAAAATAAGCCATGGGAAAAAAAAAAATTATCTCGGAAGGAAACTTCAAATACTGCGAGGTTTGTTCATTCAGTATAAAAACTGGTAGATTCAGTTTCTGATCCTTTCCTTTGAAGCACAAAAATCACTGACAACAAAGCCTGATGACACTGTTTCATGTGAAACAGCCACCCTGGGGGCTGTAAAACAAAAAGAAGGAAAGACACAGCCTCCCACTTTAATCTGCAGTTTGAGTCAAAATGCAATGTTTTATACCTGACATGAAGTGATACAAGTTATTTTTAACTATTATACTTAGTGTTTTCCCAAAGCACTACAAAAGGCAATTTTTAAGAGTACATACATCTACGCAAAGCAGGCATTTGAGGATTCATCTATTAATCAAGCTGGAGCCTGGCTGGTGAAGCTGCTGGCAAAACCATTGTGCCCACAGGGATGGAAGACTCCTCAGCTGCATCAGGCACACTGTGATCCGTATAGGAAGTACAGGATCGATTTGTTTCATCCCATACTTGTGAGTAGCCATCTGCACTAAAACAGTAGCCAGGCTGTGCTTTTTGTTACTCCTCCCAGCAAAAACGCCACTGTTTCTCTTTTAAGTTGCTTATGATCTTAATTCATTTGATGTTGTGCTCTCTCTACATGTAACTGAAGGTGAATAAAGACAGGGAAGGGCATTGCCAGGAACCACCAAGATTTACATCAACAACAACCAATTTTCATGGGTTACTGCTTATATACAGACTATATCCAGAGAACAGAGACCATCAGAGCACACTGATGGAGCACATGATACCCAAGTAGTCTCTTGACAACTGCTGCCAGTGCTTTAGAAAGAGCTTTGATGCACCATCATTAAAGCTACATCAGCTCTCTGGGTCTAAACTTGCAGCAAATAACAGAATCACAGAATACTCTGAGTTGGAAGGGACCCATAAGGGTCATCAAGTCCTGAAGCTTGGAGATAATTTAGGCTACCTGTGCCTGCTTTCCTGTTAGAAACTTACCTTCTAGTTTATTTGGGGAGTAAACTGAGTTAACATGGAATTTTCTCTGCACTCTCTATTCGTTACCCAGAAATCCAAAACAGTGTTAAAGATCTGGGAAGACCTTCAAGAGTAAATTGGAGGTAGTGACTTTCTTGCAAGCCTCCCAGCACAAAGCTGATGTTTATTTAGGCCCGCTATAGGGTTTTCTCTTCAATCAACAAAGTTTCCCGTCTCTCAGAAGTTACAGAAGTTTGACAGATTTCCATCTTCTGTTCCAGGCTGGCAGGCCCAGCTGCAAAGGATTCACCAGCTGCTGGATTCACCAGCCGCCCACAAAGGAATTGCTCTAAACAAAGAGAAGATGGTGCCACATTTCTTCTGCAACTGACAGCGTAGTTAAAAACAGCATCACCTGAGAGAGGAAAACATCAAATCTGCAAACTGGAGTCTCTGTGCTTCTGCTGTGGCTGCGCAATGCAGTGAAAAACACAGTCTGCCAGGCTGAATGAAGCCTGGTATTTGTTACAGCACAACACACCTGCATGCCAGGGCTGAAAACAGGTCGTTTTAGCTGCCCCTTGGCTGCTTCCAGCACCGGAGTTGGCTGCCACAGCCACAGGGAACCCATCAGACCCACACTCCAGGGCACTGACACAGACAGGGACATCTGTGGATTCAGGAGGCTGGGAGCACCAAGGAACTCAACTCGTGCCACAGAACCCACAAAACAATGATTCCACTTTACTAATTGCTCTATTCTAGATCCCAAAAATGATGCAAAAGAAACAGCCGCCAGCCACGCCCTGAAATAACCCATCATTTCCACCATCCTTCTTGTCTCTCTCAAAAAAATAAATCCTCCTGCCATAGCAAACTGATCTGGAAGCTTTACAGCTCCTGAAGGAAATCTTGCCTCATGCCTAGAGACCTTTAAAAAAGCACTGGCAGCAGAATAAATTATTTACAGTACTATTTCTGACAATATCATCTCCATAAATGATACAAGATTGAAGGGTTTAAAAATGTGTGCGTGTGGCATAGAGCCCAAGCATGTGTCTGATAGAAATATTGATTAACTCTATTTCTACAGACTCTGTAAACAGTCTGATGAAAACAGAAACTGCAAGTAGATTGTTTTTTTTCCTTTGCTGTAAAGTAGGACAAAGCAATCACTCCACACGCTCAAACTAAGCCAAATTAAAGCAGTTTCGGACATTTACAAAATTATTTTCTCTTTAAAGCAATTCAATCTACATGTTGTTTACCTGATTCTAATTCACAATTTAGTCCATTTCCCCAGAATAACTCAGTCAGTTGAGGCTTCTGGCTTGCAGCAAGGTTCCTGCTGTTTACTTAAGTTTTCCAGCTGGGTTGAATGATATGCAAAGAGGTCTGAGGACTTGCTGGAGGTCATACAGAGAGGAAAGTCAGTTGGCTCCGCTGGCGTAATAGCCCTGCACTTTTACAGCTCCCAGGACTTTGCTCTAAGCACCAGGCTAACCTTCTCATCAAAAGATATTAAATCTGTTCTCAACATTTCAAACATTCCCCTGTTCTTAGGAAAAGGCACTTCCCTCCATAAAGAGTTTGAAGCAACCCTGCTAAAGGGCGCGATGAAAATCTGAAGGCACTGAGTGCACATGCTCACAATTAGAAAATTCAGTGGAAACTGCCAATGTGCAGTTTTCCATTTTCAACAGCAGAATTTCAAACTTACTTAGGCAAGTAATATAAAAGTAAGGAAACTGAAGGGGATGTTTAAATAGAGCCTGCCTGACTATTTTGTTTAAAGGAGCTATTTTCATTTTGGCTAGAATTTATAGGGCAAAACATCCCAGGCAATCCATAATGGTCATCAGCCTTCAATTCATCCCACTCCCTACACGGCCAAGGACAATCCAATGCATTTCCTAATGCCTCTGTTCCTGCAGAGCCACAAGGAAGGTAGGGAGTTCTCCCTCAGGTTTTCTCACCCCTGCAATTCCACCAGGATAAACTGGTCTGCTAAGCAGGGCTCTGGAGCATTGGAATGGCTGCAGAGCTTTTGATTTGTGATGTTTGGTGGCCTTGTCCCCAAGCAGCAGCAGGGGCACCAACCACTGGAAGAGCAATTCACCTCTCCTGTGCCACTGCAAATGTGCTTGACATAAACAACCACCCTCCCCCCCGAAGCACTGACAAGACAAAAGCAAGGGCTGTAAACTCCTATTTGAACACAGCACTGACACTAAAAGAGATTAACAATGATATTTTGGAGAAAAGGCATTTTGCTAGCAATTCAACACCCACTCCCATCCATTGGGGCAGAACCATTACAATCCATTCTCCAAGAACTGCAGGGCTCTCCAGCAAAAGACCTTCCCACTTCATCGCTTCATCCCAACTGGCCTCTTGCCCTTCAACATTTATACTTCTGTCATCTAAAACCCACTGATTTTCACTTCCAAGCTCTTCAAATTCATGCCCTGATGTTCCTCAGCTCCTCTTCTCTTCCATCCCAGAATAATTCAGGCAATTGTACTTCTGAGATCTGCTCTGCCAGCTCAGCTGTTCTAATGCCCTCTGGCTCCAGTGTGGCTCCTCAGCCCTTTCTTTTGCTCCTCCATTGCACCAGTATTGCATCAGCTCCCATTTCTCAGTTTAGTATTCTTTAAACTTTCTTCTTCTTTTCAACCTTCACAGTTTATTCTCTTTATTTTCTCCCAGTGTTCCTTACTCTATTCTCCTAATGGACATCACCAATTAAACCTTAATTATATCTCATACCAGCAGCTGTTCTCAGTCTGATGAGCACACTCTAGAAGAAAACCCAAGGCAAAAGGTCTTGCCTGTTAGACACTTTGCTATAATCCAAAGGTCACACATACAGACACATAACCCAGTAATTTACACTTACTCCAGCATTACAGGTTTCTTTTTCTGTTTAAATTACTTTAGAAGAGGTTACCCTACCCTTAACAAGGTTAAGTATCTTTGCATGGTGAAGACTGCACACGTCTAAAGCTTGGCAAGCTGTGTTGCTAGGACAGCAGTGCTGGCTGGCTGGTTCAGCACATCAGTCACAGGATGAGTCTTTTCTAGGTGCCATCCCCTCCTGACACAGCATTCCTGCTGTGTTGTGGTGGGCTCAGGCCCTGAGCTGGTTGGTATCTAGGCTCCAAGCACACAGTTAAGCAGGCCTTGAGTCTGGTTCTGGGGTTACCATGGTTCTCCAGCCTGACCATGAACCAGCCAGGACAGGGGGTGGGGATGGAGAAGCCAAGTTATGCCAGGAATGAGCCTGGGGAATGCAGCAGAGGTCACATTGCAGAGCGGGTACCGACACATGCCGCTCGTTCCAGCCCGCAGCTCGCTGAAACTCCTGGATGGAGGGCTCTCCCAAAGCCTGGGAAACTGGCAGTGGGCGATGACCTGCACCCACTGGATCCTCATCCTGCTTAGCATATGCCAAATACAATAAGACGCATTAAGTCAAGTCTTCGCTCTACCCAGCGCATGATGTGATCGGCAGAATAACCTTTTTTCCCCCTCTAATTCTGCTGATAGTATGCAATTCTGTTCATCCCTTTAGCCTTAGCCAAATATTTATGTCAAGCTGGGAAAAAAATGCCAGGCACAGAGCAGGGGGCGGAGGGAAAGCAATCTAGAAAAGGCTTATAAACCAATTCCAGTGCATAAAGAACTAACTTCTGCACAGTCATACTCAGATTAACAATCAGGTCCCTATGCTGGCCATTCCTATTTTTAATTAACCTTCAACAGGTTAAACAGCCCAAGATAATGCTTTTAGATGATCAATAAGCCTAGGTGCTAATTCCATACACACAACAGAATTGTTTTACTGGGTTAGGATAAAACCTCAATTGCTTGTTAGACACAGCAACTACCCGCTAGCGGGGGGCAGATGGACCCTAAAGTAGTAATGATCCCACACATTCATGGATACTCCAGCCTCCCCGAACTGCATTTGATTCTTCAGTCACACTGCTGCTCCCAGGCAGGGATCTAACACATACATCACTTCTAACACTTACCCGGTTCTGGATGAATGGGAAAATTCATTATTCATTTAATTTTAAGTAACAGCCAAATGGCCCAATCATCAGCAGAGTGCCCCAATGCTGTGCCAACACAGATGAGGAACAGCTTCTCTCTCATGCAAAGAGCTCAGCACTGTAGCTCTTGGGGTAAGAATATGCCATCGTTTCCTTAGGAGATTCGAAAGCAAAAGCAAAGCCATAAATTATTTTCTAATTGTTTAGCACTGAACAAAGGCAAAATGGGCCTGCTGTGTCGCAACTCTTCCAAAGGCACACGTGAATAAACAGGACTGCTGGAAGCTTAACAAACTGACAGCCCATCCCAGGGAACACAAAGAGGAATGTTTGCCTAAACACTGTCTTTCAGCAAGACCGTAATCAAAGAAAAAAAAACATGTATGATAAGAAAGATTCCTGGTGGTTCTGGCACAGTGATTATTCTCTACGTAATTGGGAAAGTTTTGAAACATTTGACTATGCTGTTCTGATGGCACGCTTTCAAAAAACGCTAAAAACCCAAATGGAGTAGTTCAAACAGCAAACAAGGCCCCAAACCAGTTACTAAACCAAAGTACTACAGATTGACAGGAAAAAACCCCCACACATTTCTTCACATTTTCTGCACTATGAATGAAGTGATAATGGAAGCCTGTGCAGATACCTGGTATTAGCCTGTCCACAGGACAGGGGTGTAACTATTACAAGTTGAAATAATCAACTTGCTTTTATGGAGGAGTCAAACAAAAGGGCAGAGAGGGGAGCTCCAGCTGCACATCTCAGCAGGAACAGGACTGGGCAATGTGACACCGTCAGGTATTGTGGCCTGAACACTGGCTCTCCTGTGAGGAGCCCAGGAGGTCAGTATTTGATGGCTTTGAAACTGATCCATGAGCAGTTTGCAGGAAATCAAAGAGCCAGAAAGATCATGGAAACAGGAAAAAAAAAAATCAGGAAGAGCAATAATACCAGTCAAAACAAGTGAGTAATAGAAAGAGAGGAGGATAAACTGGCCTTCTCCTTCCTAGAGAAGTAGGAAGATCTTGCTTAAAAGCTTCTTAGAACTATGGGAGCACCATTTCAAAATCCTATGAAAAGACAGCATGTTCTGAGAAAACTATGTTCTCCTCACAAAAAGATGAGTCCAATCAAAATTGCTCCTGAAAACCCACGGATCATGGGTCACTTCTGTACTGCCCATCAGCTCTCCCTAGGGACAGCTGCCTGCAGGGAAAGGATTTACCTTGGTACAACTCACCTGTGCAAGGCAAAGGCAGCACAGTCTATGCACACAGGGTGTGGGGTTAAATACAAGCTAATACTGTTCATCTGAACTAGGCCAGAGGCAGCTGTGGGATATAATGAGATTGTGACAGAAAGAATTGTACGGCCTGAACCTCTAAGCCACAAAACTGAGCTAAGCCAACAGTTCATTAGTTACTTTTTCTAAAACTGGTGGGGGCGGGGGGGGTGATGAATATCTACTGAAATATGAGCTAGATCACTCAGCAGGTATTTCTCAGATGCATGGGAATAAAACATCCTGCAAGGCATTATTAATGTTTATTATGTAGGTCTGTTACAATACCGTTTGTCACCAGCTATCTTCAACAGGCTCAACACCCCAGCCGGAATTAGCCTGGAGTTTTCCAGAAAACAAAACATGTGAGTGCACAGCCTGAAGGGGATCTCCCCAGGCAGAGCTGTGCCACTGCTCCAGCAGTAAAGTCTGTAGACTGGCACTCCGCAGACTGACGCCCACAGAACCCCCAAAATGCCTCCACGTGCAAGAGTGTATCAGTGAAAGGAAAGGAAATGCACAACCCCTTTCATCAGTCATATTGACAAATCAGAAATAACTCAGGATATCTTAATTACAAAGCCCAAAATTCCCTTTTGTGGCTCTCTGGGAGTTGTCAGAAGGGAATCAATCCTTCAAGGGAAAAGAATGAGCTGGTTCAGGTTCTTGGGGATGATAAAGGGGCCACAGATGCTGATTTTAACTCAATAAGAGCATTTTAATTAATCATTCCTAAGAATAAACTTTTCTTTCTACACTGTTATTTTATTTTCAAGATGCTTGCTGTCCTGTAACAACTGGAATAAAGAGATCACCCTGAATTTTCCCACTAGCACCCACAAGCCCTCAAGTAGACATCCCAAACCCATATACCCTGAGTTACTAAACCAACACTCACAGCACATTTAAGAACTCCCTGCATAAAAGCCCTATTGAAGGCAGTTCTGCAGAGGGACCCTGCACGTTGGCCCCAGACAGACGTGGCTTCCCTGGCCTGAAATGGAGAGGTCTGGCATAAAAAGGTGTTTTGTCCAGGAGGCAGAGAAACACCCCCAACCCAAAACACACCTCCCACAAACAGCTCTACATCATGCAGCTCTGCAACAGCAGTGCTTTAAGGCATTCACAGAGTGAAACAGCCGTAGGAAAGCCTGCTCAAGCCTCCCCAGAGCAAACAGGGATTCCACCAGTTGCCCAGATCTAATATAAGCTGTAAAACTAATTTCAGCTTCGAACAGGGAGCCGGCTCCTCTCTCTCTCTCTCTCTAATTGAGTAGGAGAGCAAGCCATGGGGACAGGAGAGGAAACCTGCTCTTGTCCTCTCCCAGGTAATGACATGATGGCAGAGCGTTTCTATCAGCTCCCCAGACTTCCAGAGCACCATTCATCAGGAGAATGGACCAGGAGAACAATCAGAAATCCATTAGCAAGCTGCCGCTCCGCCTGAACTCCTGATCAAATGTCACAGCGCTGAATGGCTTCTGTCGCTCGAGAGGACGGAAGGATCAGGGAATTGTTCCAAGGCAATAAAGATATTATTACAATTTTTAGCTTATATTAGTATGAGGGCAACCATTTGCAATCTACATTGTGCCTTTAGGAAAGTTTCTCAAATCCGGGACAAAAGCTTCCAGAGTAATTAAAATGGAAAGAAATCTCCTCCAGTACCACCAACTGGCACCACAAGGAAAACAGTGGGGGAGAAGGAAAAGCTGGAGATGGAGGGAGCGCTGCTGGATGGTTGTGATCAGTGCTTTTACTGCCTCTATCCAGCAGCCAGGGCTCAACTAGGAAATACTGCAAACTTGCAAGAAAATAGCAAGAATTACCAACGCTGCTATTTACTAGCAGGGGAGTGACCCCACAGGAATAAATCAGCTCATCAGCAGCATTTCGCCCTGCTCTTCTGCAGGCTCAGTCCTGCCCTAAGTAACACTTCATTGTCCACCGATCACAGCAGGAGACAGAGCCAAAACCAATCTGCTCAAAATCTACCCAAGTTACTTCTTCCCTCAGATGAAGTGTGATCAGCCCATTTAAAAAGCAATGCAAATAACCAGGTTCATAAATACGTTTATCCATTAAAGAGTCTGCACCATCTCTCTGCAATGTTATTTACGTGTCTGAAAGCTGTTATCCAAGCTATTATCCAGCACAGAGACTAGAAAAATATATTCTGAGTGTATTAGCAGCATATTGAAATGATTTGTGCAGATTCCTTCCATTCAGATACTGTTGATGCTTGAAATATAATGAAGGGTCTCAAACAGGAAACTTGCACATGTACTATAAGCAGGGAAAAAGCAATAATTAAAAAAAAATTAGGAATTCTCCAGTGCAAATATTTCCAACTGCAAACTGATTCTCATTATCTTTCATCTGCCAGAAAACCAAATTAAAATATCAATCAAATGTAGTGATCCAGGTAAAAGTCTTAAACTGCATCTGTGGTTCAATAACAGCAATTACTGTGTCACCATTTTCAACTCGTTGAGCTCCTCAAATGAGACCAGAAATGACTACAGAAAAAAATCCAACAACACAAAATCTGAAAACAATCTGTCATCCACAAGACCTGAATTACATTTGAACAATGACATTTTTGTCTCCAAAACAGGTAACAGCAAAATGAAATTAAGGTTGTCAGCACTGCTGTTAAGAAACGTTAGCCATAAAAACTGCAACTGTAGAATTTTCATTTGGTTTATTTACTAGAATTTTTCTTTTTTTTCAAGAGAAAATCAGTCTGAAGCTTTGAAGTGTGTGAAAACAACATGTCAGTATCAGATTCTGGAGGAGGAAAGGCTGCTGAGCATGGCTGAGAGACATTTACTGTGACACTGCGAGTCCACCGTGGGTACAGTGTTTGTTTTACACCAGGGTACGGAGCTATCACGAGTTACACGCAGGAGTAGATCTTAAAGCTCTGTTTGTTTTCCACCAAGACAAGAGGAAATGCATATCCAGCAAAACAACACTTGGATCCACATGAGTCCCAGCAACTTTCCTTCGTCTGCACTGATCAAACCATACACATAAAAATTAAAATACTGTCAAACAATGGAAAGTACTAGAACTAGCAGCAAAACTCTTCCTGTAATGTGCAGCTCCAGGTCTATCTGTAGTCCCAGTGCTTTTCAAGTTGAGATTTCCTAAGGAAATTCCCTACAGCAATACCTCCAATATTATCTTTATTCTGGAAAAGCCACTTAGGGGTATTCAGACTCTGATCTCTCCTATGCCAACTGTCGGCTGAGTGTGAATCCTCTTTAAAACAATAGCTAAGCACCAATGGAGGAAGGGTAATTTCCTTACTGGTACGAGGTCTGATTTTCCCATAGCCCATCCTGACAGGGATCAGCCATCACAGGCATCCAAGAAGTGTGGTGTGGCTGCTACCAGATGAGATGAGCTATTAGTTATGGCCCAGCTCCTACAGGACAGATGTCCTCCCTGCAGTCAATAAGCACAGCCATCAGCCTTGCAGACAGCATCAGCAGCTGGGGAAGTGGACAGGACACACTAAAATGCCCTTTCTCTCCCTAAAACGGCCAGAATCCTTCCCTCAGGCACCACACCCACGCTCTCACTGTCACTGCCTGTAGATCTTCAGGGACTCCTCTGCCAGGGGTTTCAAACCGACACCTTTTGAAGTGCTACGTTAATGTAAATAAGCAGTTTTTTTAAGAACGAATTAGTTGAGCATATTCTATGAAGTTATTTCATTTGTTTTTGGTCCTGTTCATTTATTCCAATCTGCTGCACCTTCCCTTGGAGAGGTTATTAAATGCTCTGCTAATGGGCGCCAGCACTCGTTTAATTCTTCCTAATGAATGTATGAGTGAGTAGTGGAAGCTATTATGTAGGGCTTAATAAAGGGCGGGAAGGAATTTCCTAAAATTTATTGCCACAGGCTGCTGCTTAAAGATAAAATAAATGGTAATTGCTTGGAACAGGAAAGAGGAGGATGATAAAATGTCCCCAGACATGAGGTAAAAAAAATACCAAGTGCTCCGAACCAAAATCTCAAAGCCCGAAGGATCATGAAGGCAAGATGGCCTCCTCCAGCTTTAGCTTTTTGATAATCCTTAAGACTTTTCCTTTGAATATGGATGCTGAAGGATGAACTCGATCTCAGCTGGAATGGTTATTTTATGACACAAAAAAGACATATTAAAAAAAGGCATTAATTCAGACTGCATCTTATGAAAATAATATTTGTAGGAAAGAGACAATGTAGAGGAAATGGAAGGACAATGTTTCTGGACTATTGAGTCCAGAAATACAATTTTCCCTCAAATACAGGCTTTGAAAATTGAAGGAGACACGTGTAACATTTTGCTACAATTATGTTTCTTCTTTCCCATCGCTGTGTTGGTCAGGGTTCATGGAAGAAGAGATATTGCCAAGACATGAACCTGTGCATTGTTTCTTCAATTTCTACGTCTGTTTGTTAAAGGAGATAAAAATCTGCAGGCTGGATGAGAAAAAGTGTCTGAACTGGAAGTCCCCAGTGCCTGTCCTGCTCCAAAGTGCTGCAATCACACCACCAGCCTCCTGGCAAGCTCCAGGTCAGGCCTCAACAACTGGTGAGAACAAAGTGGAAATCTAAGCCCCATCCCCTGTAATTGCAGTGTAGGAGAAAAACACCGGTTTTCAAAACAAAGCTTCTCGTTATAACTCACAACAGCCTCCTGTCCACATAATCCTTCAGGCTTCGTTCAGACAGAGGGATCCAGTCATACAGATGAGTTTGGCTAAAAACTATGATCCATCTCATCAAGAAAGCTAAAAGTTTCCCAAGAACAAGTCTGATTTTCTGGTTCCACTGAGCTGTTGGACGGGTATTTTGCACCTTAGAGACTGCAAAAGTGTTCTCTACCATCAGGTGTTCAGGAGTTACACCAATTATAATTACAGAAGCAGTGATCAATAGCTCAAGGGTCACAGGCTGTGGTGGGAGAGGAGAGCAGGGATGTCAGGGATGTCTGGATGACACTTTACCCAAGTGCCACCGGCCTTTCAAGTCCAGCTGTCCCAAAAAGGACACTGCCAATCTCTAAGGACTATCCTCCCAAAATGCAGCAAGAAGGAGCAAGTACAGAAAGATGCCAAAATATCGATTTGAGTGGGCAAAGCAGCCATCTCCCTTTACTTAAAGGGGCAGAAAGAAAGAAATACTATTTTCAATAGTAAGCTAATATATCCAAGAATTTAAAAGCTGACCTGAGAAGAAAAACAAGATTAGGTTTGCTCTTTTTTGCTGCTTTGGGAAGACAAAGCCCCTCTCAGAAAACCACCATTTTTCATGCCAGCTTTAACTATCTTAAAGCCAGGGAAAAAAGGATAAAATCCAATTTTTCTTTCTTAAATCCTTGGCAGGTCACCTGCAGGAGCAGGCCAACAGCTTTTCTAGGAGGCAGTAAGAAATTAGTACTTTCTTTTCTAAACAAGGATTTCAGTTGCTTCAGCTCAACAGCAGGATTTCCATAGTCTTACACAATACAAAGGAATCACTCAACCTGCAAGAGCATCCAATTTGAAAATGGACAGTTGTTTCTCCAAGAAAAAAAGCAACAAATGGATAGAGACAAAGAAAACCAACAACAAACAACCCCAAAATAATCAAAACAAATAATCAGCTTTAGCACACTGGAAGACAAAAGGTGAGCAGTTACAAGATGAGTGAAATATCAGGGGATATACAACACAGATTTTTGAAGGATTAAAAAGGATCAAATTTGGGTGGCTATAGGATAGGCATCTACTAGAGAGCATTATCCAGGAACAGTTTAATCTTCCCCCACTCCAATGAATAAATCAAAGCCAAATAAACGTGCACAGCATTCTATTTTGGCATCAATACCTGTACAAAAGGCAGAGCTTCCAATTTAAACCAGCAAACACAAACTATTCCATCTCTGAGGACCTTCAAGCACTTCCACACTTTTAACCCTCTTCCCCTTCTACGAAGAAATCTTATAACCAATTTATATGGGTTACAGAGCAAGAAGTTGCAGCTTTATGATGATAAAGAACATAAAGATGAAGGATCTGGTTTTGACTTAGGAACAATCCAAGCAGGTACTTGTTAACTACCCGTGATGCTGTTCCCTGCTGCAAGGAGTAACACAGCATTTCATCTGCCTCAGTACCTGTGCACCGCTGGAATCACTCCCTACACAAACCTCAATTACCCAGCCTGAAAATATACATTTTATATATCCAAGGACAATCCCAGCACTGAGGAGAAATTATTGAAAAAAATCTCAATTATTCTTCGCAACATAACACTGATGTTGGGAGTGAAGAAAAAGCTGCTTTACTTTCTGTATTATTTGGTCTGCGTTTGGTAGCACATCGCAACTGTGTGCAAGAGCCAGATGTGGGAGGAAAAGTGGAGGTGGCACAAGGGAAAGCAGGATCCAAGGCCCCGGTCGTGGTTTATCTGTGGTCTCACAATAACAGGAGCTCTGTCACCCAGGCTGGCTCGCAGCCACCCCCGCAGCAGGAAGCGGCAGAAGAGCCCGGGAGAAGCCGTGAACATTTCCATAGCTCTCCTCCCCCATCCCTGTTATCTGCTTTTACTTGTGCATCTCATAAAACACCCCCAGGCCAACCCCTGGCAAGGCCAGCTCCTCAAGCCAAAGCTTCATAAAACATCCCAGGTATGATCCCGGGCTAAAAGCAATTCCCTCACCACAGCTGCAAACCTTGGATGCTCAGACAGACATGTCAGCCTCTGAAACCAAGAGTCAGGACGGGTGGTTTGTACTCCAGAGGAGTGGGAAGTGCTGCATGGCATGAGGAGGTGAATTCCAACATCCCTGGCTCCAGCAGGGCTTTGTTTGGGCAGGAGCTGCATTCACACAGCTTGGCCCACCTTGGAGTCAAGGTGTAGGTGCACTGACAGAACTTAGCAAAAGCTCTCCCACAGACCTCCTCCTCCACCCCTTTTTTGCCTGAAGTATTGCACTCAGATTGGTTTTTTTAAACACTTTTTTTGATGGGGAGAGAGGCACAAGGAGAAATGTCCAATATACTCGAATCCAGTTTGTTGTAGTCAAAAGAAATCCATTTGTTCAGCTTTGCATTCAGCATCCTTGTGATGATGATTTTTAATAGCACTGCTTATCTGGATCCATTTTAAATAATTCAGAATTTGGTTACAAGTCAGGAATGCACCCTGCAATTACCTTTTGAGTAAGTCCTCTCAGGTAAGACCTTACTCTCCAGAGGAGGAAGCTGCAGAGCTCCCCTGGACTCATCCCTTATGGATCCTGCACAAATTGACACCTCCACATGGCTGACCACGGATACCAGCAGAACACACTGCAGCAAGACAAAGAGAATTCAAATCCAAGTGTGATTGTGTAAGACTGTAGTAAAGAGGTCTTGGAGTAGAAAACAGCACCTTTACTTGCACAGGGTTAGTTTTACTCCTAAAAATTTTAGAAGTTAGTACATTTTTAAAATTCAGCTGCTAGCAATTCCAATTTGAGAATCATAAAAAGTACTATATTAATAATTGAAATGTAAAATGCCTGTCTGATTCACTCCAGCCCTCAGTCCCCCTCCCCAAAGGGCTTGTTTGCCTTAGGGGAGCATTTCACAAGCAGCACATCAACTTTCTGAAATACGACTTCAGCAGATGAAAGCCTCATAACCACAGAAGCGCCGCCGTCCTTCTACAGCTGGAATTTTAAAAGCTGTGACATCCATGGAGCAATTTAAAGGTAGAATGGCCAAAATAGTTCAGCCCAACCAAGCACTGTGGCTACCATCCCATGTAGTTATTTCAGAAGTGGCTCACCAGCCATCTCCCCATTTCAGCCACAACATCCACCCTTTATCTCCCGGCAGACAAAGTTCCGCCGCCGCCACCGTGACTCATGGGCACCGGGGTGACGAGGCACCCTCAGCACCGGCTGACTCAAGACTGTCCATGGCCATGAAGTGTGTCTCATTCCAGGGGCTCCACATCATCCTGCTCCAGAGTCCTGCTGAAGCCCACCACTTCCTAATTTGGGAATGCTGCAGATGACATAGATGTCTGAGCTGGAAAGCGACTGCTCTGTTGGTCTGTGTCTTTCACCTCGATGTTCTTAATGCCTCTGTAGTTATGCAGGACTAAATGATGTGGGCATGGCCAACACAATGCAATACTCACTTTTCTGGGGAAAAGTAACCCAAGTTAACAAATTAGAACAAAAACACTTCACTGGATTTGTGCTACTTATTCCTATGAGTGGAATGTAAATATTTCAAGTTAACATTTCACGGTTCTTTGAATCCTTACCTGATAATAAATGCAGCACTGATCTATTTTCATTTAATGTTTTTCAAATCCTGTGTTTTTAACCACAATTACAAAGTCACACTGCTGCTCAGTGAAGTTCACAATTCCTCTCAGGAGAGGTCAGCTTATCAACATTGCAGCAGGTCTTCAATGAAATGTCATGCACTGCCTTTGCTTTGCAGAGGCAAAACTGCAGTCACCAAGATGATTACATTAACATTTCAAGCTAGCATTTGCCTCCAAAAATCCAACCTTTCTTATTCTAATTCATCCTTTTGGTTGGCTCAAAATATTACCCGCTTAAGAGGTAGCTGAGTGTGTTTTGCTAACCAGCCACAGCCTTCAGGATTTGGCCCTCTCCAGACCCACTGCTGCAGCAAGTCCACAATTAACTCCCAGATTACATCTCCAAGTTGTATTTAGCAAGCACAACAACCCACACCACACCTGGTGGTGTACCTGTGGTCATAAAAAGCCTTTTCTACCCCCACTTTTCAGCAGAGCAAGGTAAAACCCACCAGCAGTTCTCACAGTGAGGGCTAAATTAGACTGAAGCTTCCCCAACACATTTTTTTTTTCCTAATGACATGGAATTTGAAAGGTTGAGCAACACTTACACTGTCTAATGTGATCACCTCATAACAATAATTACTACTTAATACCTGAAACATGATAGCACCTTGACATCCAAACCTCAGTGTGGGAGGCACTATTTAGACACAACAGACAATCTGCAGAGCCCAGGGAAATTGCAGCTTCTATATGAACATCAACAGTATCAAATGATGGGAAGAGCCTTGTCTTCCCTCCAGTTCATTTCCTGTAAAGGACATCTATTTTCTATTAAATAGCTCCACGTTGAGAAAAAAAAAGAATGTATATAGCAAACACATTTAGTGCAATCCATCAATAAGTCTCGTAAGAAGTAAAGGTTTGGCTGCAGAGACTTTCAAATGCAGCTTCTTATCTATCCAGCTAAATATATTAAAGAAGAAATAACAGCTTGGCATTCATTCAAAATTTTTCATTTGAGCTTTCCTAAGTTATTTGCAAACATGAGATGTAGCCAGACAACAATAGCTCTAATAGCTGTTCCAGTTATTCAAGCTAAAATGGGACATCGTTTTTAAATGAACATTACGTGTAGTCAGACTTACATAAGGAATGAAAAGAACTTAGAGCCAATAAAAATAATAAAAATAAAGCCCAATTTGCACACACATATTTATAGCTTAAACTATTTTGCTAGATACACTAAATCATCTTCGTTATTATAAAATTCTCCCACACAAAAGAGATTTGAGTAAAATAGAGTATTACTAGATTACAGCTTTGCTTTTGTAAGCATTGTTAACAATGCTTCATAACAATTTAACTCCACAATTAGCTCTGTGAGAGCAATTCTGACATTCAGACAACACCAACTGTGTAAATAACTGTCACAGGCTGAATTTGTTTCCAGATATTCCCTCAGCATCCTTGCCAGCAAAAGCTCACGTTCACAAATGCTGAACTCAATGCTACAAGAAGATTTACCAAATCAGTTTCTAAACCAAGAGGAATCTAATATTTAATATTAATATAAGGAAAGTATTTCTGTTTTAAAAAAGTCAGTGCAGCATAACAAAAGAAGTAGGGGTATTAGATCAAATGCAGAAGATATCAATAAGTGAAAAGGAATGCAGAACTGAAAACTATTTTTTTTTTTTTTTTTTTTTGAAACAAAGAACGGGCTGAAATGGAGCTTGAGGAGATGAGGGAGCAAGATTTTCCCATTAACAGTGAAAGCAAACATCACCTACCAACCTTTTTTTTCATCAGCAAGCAAGCACATAAAGATTACAGGTTCTAATAGTATCTAAAAAGACTTGACAGCCACAATTTCTGAAACCCACGGTTGTCACTTCTGACCCTGGTGCTCACCATTAAACTTTTGCTCATTTCCAAGATGCTTCTCACTGCAGGGATTGTTTTAATCAGAGCAAGTTAGTGAAGTCACAGAAGACATCTGGTGGCCAGTGCCCCAAATGACAATTTCATTTGCTTTACACCTTTGTAATAAACCTTACATTTTAATTAAGTAAATAATTTTAAACACTTTAAATTAATTAAATAATTTTATTCACAAAAATCCAAGTGAAAACAGTTGTGTTTACTGCATAACAGCCCTGTGATAACTCTCTGTGGTCAGTCCAGGAACTGAGAACTTGGGAACAGCCCTTCATCAGGTATGTTAAATGAGGCAGAACCTAACAAGCAGCCTTTGAATTTGGGCAGCTTGAACATGAATGACATAGCAAACATTTCCTGAAAGCCCAAAGAATTTCCTATTTAAAGTTTCCATGTCTTTATCCCACTACCATTTCACACATTCAGCCTCTGGAAAAACAACCTTATTTATTTTGGGAACACACACACAAAAAAAAGGCCGTGAAATAGCCATCACCCCAGGTGTGGATTGGCAGGAGATTAGCTCACTGGGGTCACTATAAAACCTGACAGAGCTCATGTGTGTGTGTTTCGGTAGATTCTGGATGCGCAGAGCAAGTGAAATTTCCTCCTCTACAGCGTCAGCGTGACGGGAAACACAGGGAACATGCCCAGGTCACTCTGTACTTCCAGCAGAGATGGACATTGGACAGGGAACAAACAGCAGGTCAGCAAACGGGGGAATCCTGTCCTCCAGCAAGCCTTGCCATCCAAACCCCAGGCATTTAACAGGCAGCAGAGTATGTAATTCAATAAAGTCTTCATCCCACATTATTCCCAGTTTCTGAGGCCATCACTCCCTCTTTGATGCAAATGTGGAGTGCAAACCACAGCAGAGGAACATTGAGCCTTTTACTATTTCATGAGCTCTAAGGAGAGACTGGACTAAAAAACACTTGCTACTGCTCAGACAGCACTTCAAAGGAGGAATCTACAGAGAGGCAGACTGGACACAGCTCAGGCCCCAGGAAGATGTGGCAGGAATAAGGTAGGAAAAGTCAGCTGAAATGATAAATGCACCAGAATGCCTTAGAAAAGCGTCACTAATGGATAAGCAGCTTCTCAAGGCAGGCGACGTGTAGCAATATTGATTCTTTAATACACACAATGAAACCAAAGTCTTGATTAATAATCTGTTGTGAAACTCTATTCATTAGGTAAAAACAGTGCTCAGAGATGACACAACATAAATCAGGCAGTCTCCTCACTCATGAAAGAATGATGAGCTCGCTTACGTCCATGTAAATTAGCAGCAATCACTCTGCATAAAAGCAAGCTCCTGCTTTTCACAACCCAGCTGGTAACAGCCAGGAAAAAATGCTGGGAAAAACGAAAAACAACACACACAAAAAAAACCCCCTAAATCTAATTTCAACACTAATTTCAGAAAGTACTTAAGCAAAAACTAAAGCAAGCTGGTATTCAGGACACACTTGTCCCGGCATTACAAGGAGATAGATGTGTGGAAAGGGATTCCTCCCAGAGCACAACACACCATTTTAGCAGAATTATATCAAATCTTGCCATGAGCATGATGAAACTTCCAGCCATTTCACAAAAATTTATACTTAATATCTAAGTGCAACGCTTGCATTAAACACAGAACTTTAAAGAAAGGCCAAAGTTAAGAACTAAGATCTAAGTAAGAACTAATTTAGTTAAGAACTAAGGAAAGACATTGCCTTAGGCAGCTTTACTCACTAAAATTGAATGTTCATTACCTTTTTGCCCAAGAATCCTCCTTAAACCAATTAAACGGACACTCTGGCAAGCAGATTAATAACCTCTACAGATTGTTTAGATCGATCTTCAATCAACATAGAGCAGAGTAAGAGCTGACTGATGAGAGAGTCACAGAAGCAAAGAAACAAGAGTCCCTCTTGCTTCTGCTGGAACTGCTCTGGATATTCCTACAGCAATGGACTTCTGGGATTCACAACAGACCTTTTCTAAGGAGACTAACTACTTCTCACAAGAATGGCACAGCATGGCTGAGCGCTGCTGGGTGCAGACACCGGTGCTCCTCACACAGCTCTTAACAGACACAGCAGAGAGAAGGCAGCCCCTTCCCCCGACAAAGAAAAGAAAGCAAAGTCCATCTGCAACAATAACTCCAGAAGGCCATTAGCATTTCAGACACTTCCTTCAGTCTCTGTAAATGCAAATCAGAGTGTTTTATACAGCTGAAAGAGATGGCACCTGCAACACACCCAATGGCCACCCACACAGTACCATGGTCATCCAGGTTTTAAACTTTACAGGGTGGATCAAGTACACTGAGGGAGCTGCAGGAATGTCCTGGTGATGCTAAAATACTCCAAACAGGGCCCAAAACTCAAGGCAGGGTGCTACGAACTTTACTGACCACAACACTGGTATCAGCTGGGTGTTAAGAGCTGGACTAACTCCTGCAGCCCTGCACCACCCCTGCCTGATGTCAGCTAAGAGCACTCCTCACCTGGCACCTGCCAAGGCACTGGTTACAGTCCCATCCATACCAGGGCTATCAAAACACTATCCCATTATTTCTTGTCTGCTTTACCACAGTTCCTACAAGCACAGCTGGAAACACATCCCTGTTGTTCCAAGGCACAACCCATCAGCATCCCCACCTTGAAGTGACAGTCAACAGCACAGGACTTTCCAAGGCCACTTTCACCTTTCTGCACCCTCATGATTTGCCACATGCCACAGAGCCTGACCCTGAGAGCACCAGGGATGAAATTCAGGATTGTCAACTCTCAGCAACAGGACTGTGTCAACTTCACACTTTCAAGCTTAAGATTTAAACTTTTCAATGTAAAATACTGCGAGCTTGATGGTAAATGTTGAGGTGTGCTGAAGAGATGATCACCTACAAGGAAAGATTTCTATTCTAACACCCTGCAGCTTTCTCTTGCCTCCCTGTCCTGATTTCCTACCATAGCCTTCCCTGTTAAAAATTGTAAATAAGAAGCAGAACTAGCAAAATCTGTTCATGAAAGCCTGGCATATGAGCAACTGCTACCTATTTGTCATGAAGGAGATCAACTGCTTAAATATGGCAAGTTATCAAAGATTAGTCAGTGCACAAAACAGAACTGCTTTTGCCCAGGAAAGGGATTAGCCTTTCCCCATCATCATCATCATCCACCTCGGTTTGTGGAAAAGCAGTTTAGAAAGTCTTATGTCTCTTTCCAAACATATTCCAACCACAGATCAAGTTTTGTGGAGGAGCTTCTTAGCAAAACCTAGTGGTATTTGATAATTGGAGCAGTCAAAAATACAGCAAGCATTTTTTATCATGAAAAGGGATATAGTCAGAGGCCATAAACAAATCTGCATTCGGCATGCAGCAGATGTCAGCATTAACCAGGCTAATACTGAGGCACAGTGAAGTTGGATACAGAAGCAATGATCCCAAAAGCCAGGGATAAGTCTCTCCTAATAGAGATGGAAATTGAAATTTGGGAGCTGCCAAATCTCCAGCCTAACAACGAAGAAAGTTTTGTCAGTTCAGAATGAAGACCTGAAATACTGAAGGCAGACTCTAAAAAATGGATTCCAATTAGGCCAGTGCTAACAATCCAATTTCAGGTGAATGGTCTAAAGTGGAGTCCACAGTAGTAAAGCAGTTTCTTTGAAGTCTCAGGTTTTGCAGTTGGTGAAGCAGAGACAAAGCATAAAAATGCCCTGAGGTACAATGGAAAGAGATAAATGCAGAGGGGTTTAAGTACATGGGTTTGAAGAAACAGTTCTAGTATGGAAGGAATCTCATTTAAATCATTTCCATGTATGGGCAATTGACTATCTAATAAATGTATATTGCATATAACGAATACATATTGAGCTCGCTTGTAGGATAAAGGATAATGAGTACAAAAATCAGACCTTGAAGATGATCTTGTTCCAAAACCCTGCCATGGGCAGGGACACCCTCCACTACCCCAGATTGCTCAGAGCCCCATCCATCCTGGCCTTGGACACTTCCAGGGATCCAGGGGCAGCCACAGCTTCTCTGGGCACCCTGTGCCAGGGCCTCCCCACCCTCACAGGGCAGAATTTCTTCTCTATATCTAATCTACCCTCTATCAGTTTGAAGCCATTTCCCCTTGTCCTGTCACTCCAGGCCCTTGTCCAAAGTCCCTCTCCAGTTCTCTTGGAGCCTGTTTAGGCACTGGAAGGGGCTGTAAGGTCTTCCTGGAGCCTTCTCTGAGGCTCTGAACACCCCCAGCTCTCCCAGCTGTCTCCAGAGCAGAGGGGCTCCAACCCCTGAAGCATCTCCATGGCTTTCTCTGGACTCTTTCCAACAGGTCCATGTCCTTCCCATGCTGGAGACAGCACTGCAGGTGCCGTATCAGCACAATGGAGTAGAGGGGGGAGAATCTCCCCCCTTGCCCTGCTGCCCACACTGTGGGATGAGCCCAGGATATGGTTGGAACTGATTATAATGTAATTTATTTGCTTTCACAATTCAAACACTTGAAACATGAAATTTAACAGCATAAAACAAGATATATTATTAAACATAGACCCTTAAAATTTTATTTTTAATCAATAATGTAGGAAAGGGTACTTTTAATTGTTGAGATTTTTCCCCACACTGAACTGTATAGGGCACATCTCCAACTGGCAGCTGTGGCAAGCTGGTGCTATGGATCCATTTTGCACAATTGCTTCCTAATTAAAGCAGTAAAACTTTCAGCACCCTTGTAAGAAAAAGAGTTCAGATCTAATATGACAGAGACTGTAGTTGGCTGACTTCAGCTATATTCAGCACTAAAGGTATAAAAAAATGGACCCAGTTCTGCAGTTTATCTCTCTTTACAGTGAGGTAAACAGCTCATTTAAGCTTCCCTATCACTCACCTGCTGGAAGAGAAACTCTAAGACCACATTTTATCACTATGAAAGACTATGAAAAGGCCATTTTTGTCTGAGTGCTTTATCAGTTTCTTCCTCACCTCAGCATGACATATGTAATGATTAGACTTCATTTTTTAAGCCTTCAAGTGCTGCTTTTGCTTGGAGATACTGTTCAGCCAAGATGCTTCAGGGAATCTGCTCATCATTCAGTGCAGCAACATCTCCACATGACAGTCAGAGAAGGTGTGGTGTTTGCCAGTCACTCCAGTCAACTCCTGCCTACTCTGGGACCAGAGCTGAGCCCTGTGGGAACATACCTTTCTTTTCAGAAGTTTGAGTTTTGCCGAAATTAACGTTCTGGAAAGGCACAGGATACACTAGTGTGCAAATTTCAAGGTGCACTGACAAAGTCTTTCCCATTAACTGTCTCTACTGACCACAGCTTTTCTTTCAGCTGGATATTCCCAAAAAGCAGTGACTATAAACTCATTTCTCACCAAGCAAAGCAGAGAGAAAGAAGCAAACTTTGCCTTTATAATTCCTCTCAAGTTCAAGCTTGCAAGCAAAATGTGAGCTGGAGTAATCTGCAGGGTGAAATTTGTAAAATCCCAGCAAGGGCTACTCTGCTGCCCCGGGTAACGACACGAGCATGAACTCCAGCTTGTAAAACACCCTCCGTGGGGAAAGTAACAGCACAAAGAGAGAAGACCAAAACTTGCCCATAGATTACTTTTTTCCCCTTAAGGCACTCCTCAATTGTCAGCTCATGACAAAATTTAGAGCCTTTCTGCATTATTCTCACAGAGCATTTGAGCACCAGCAGAGCTGATTTCTGGCCAGTTGCCTCCTTGGCTTTTCAGAAGCCTCTCAGTGTGTTGCTTTGGGTGCTACGGAGAGTGCGACGACCGAGAAATGGAATCACTTTCCTGAAAGTTATTTTGCCTTACGCAGTTAGTACCTGATAATATTCACTAACCCTTTCAGCTAAAATCTGAAGCAGTCCAGACCTTCCACTAAGTGCCTGCTGAATGAGCCTCACTAGGACTTTGCAGGTAGTGGTCTCACCAAAACAGGATCATGAATACCTTTATAAAAACACAACCCTTAAAGGAGAGCCCTGCCACCAAAAGTTCCACTTCTTTTGTTTGTTTTATCATGGGCTTTAATACACAAGAACTTCAGACAAGTACATTTAAGAATTCACCTGTCTCTAGGGGGTTAAGTGGCCCACCATGGAATTTCTCCTTAAGCATTTCTTAGTCACAAAAAGCCAGAAACACGATTTTCTTGGGACAGACTAGTACTCACAGTGTGACAGAGAGGCCAGATACAGTGTCTGGTGTTTAGAAGAAACTGTGTGATGACAGTACTGAAAGGCAAACGTGCAAATATTTAAGCCCTGAAAAAACACCAATTTTATTTTTATGAACAACAGCCCATGGCACATTATCTCAACAGGACTGAAGGCATTAAATACTGATCTGTTCATTAATTATAAAGTATGTCAGTCTATGTATTTCAAAGACAAACTACTGAGAGGAAAAGGAAGAGCTTTCTAAAATGAACTTTCTTCCCCTCTTAATTTGTCCAGATATTTTAATATAGCATTTTTCAGGACAGGAGCAGCCCAAATTCAAAAGAGAGCTAAATAAAAAATGGTGGTACTGCCTTCTACTGCCAGGACTTGGAAGAACCTTTTCGTCCACTCAAAGGAAGAAACTTTTCCTCATGTGTATAAGCGAGGCTGATCTTTTGCAGTTCTCTTAACAGATGTCCTAGCCCTGATGTCCTCTTTCAAGTTTATTCTTTTCTAAATCAAGACACCACGGTCTCTCGTGGACATATGGCACACGGACATTAGAGATGCCATTTTTCCTCGTGAATGTGCTGGGATCTGCTGACCTCAGGTCACACTGGCAAGAAGTTACCATCTGCCTATTGCTGTTAGATGATCAAAAAGGAGCGTTTCTGGCTCTTCTGCTACAGCAAAACACCAAAGGGACTAAGAATATTGTATTGCTTGCAGCTAGTGCTCTGGCTGTATCTCATCTGACCTTGAAACTCTGTCCAAAGTAGGAAAAGCAGGAACGGAACTGGGGGTGGAGGAGTGGGTATATCACAGGACTGAAAGCAAGGAAAAATCCAGCAGCAGGTTTAACATCAGAGGGCCAAGTCGGCCTTTATACTCTCTAACCTTCCCTTAATTACCTCAAGTTCCTCAGCACACAGAGATTGTGGGGGAAAATAAAACATTAAAGTAACTCAAAACAGTATTTCAGCAGAGCAGTACAAACATGGGATCTCTGTGTGTTTGTTGAACACTGCAGAGAATTTCTTGGGCCCTTCTAGAAACACAGAATGAGAAAAAGTTTGAAAGCAAAGCCCTTAAAAGTAAGAACAAATCAAAACTTTTCCTGTAACTAGATTCTGTTCTCAGACACAGCAAATATTTCAATTTTTAGTTATATGAAGATTACAGATGCAGTTTTGTTTTGTTCACAGATAAACCTCCTCTGCAGGACAAAACTGTTGCAGAAGCTTTGTCAAAATCGCATTCTCCAGCCAAAGACAGCGGCCAGCAGCACATCATCTCCGAGAACGTTAGAATTAAAAAAGTGTTGTGCAAATGCAAGGATTACTGCAGAGAGTTTCAGCAAAACAATGCATTTCTGCACCTCACTTCTGTAGAGATGCCTTCAGTTTACAATTTCTTTGTTTTCAGGGTGGTTTTTTGTTTGTTTTTTGTTATTTGGGGTTGGGGGGCAGTTGGTGTTTTTGGTTTTTTGTTTTGTTTTGTTGTTGTTGTTTGTTTAAGGAAGAAAATATTTGATGCAGTCACCAAATATACCTCTGAGTCCCACTGAGTTTTTCATCTGGCTTCTTTTCTAAGATTCTGAACTCCCCTCATACTTTGCAGCAAGTGACAGGGTTGCTCTACCCCAAATTTTTGGCCTCTAGCACTTCAATCCATCACAGCACAGATGAAGGTTTAACCAGCTATGAGAAATCACTAAACAAAGGTGCTCCAAATGCAACAAGAAACTCTTTTCACAACAGCAGTAAGTTCACAAACTTTCCAAAATAAGGGGTTTTTTCCCTTCCAAGTAGCAAAGTCTCTTCGGTAAAGATAATTAAAGAACACCTGTCACTGACCACAGCATCACCACTGGCTGAGACTGGTCTGTACCATGACACAGACAATTCAAAAAGGATCAAACACTTTCCCAGACTGCAAACCAGGACATAACCAAGGCAGAAATGAGATACTTGTACATCGTTAAAAAGTTACTTCCTTGCATTTCACTTTTAGCTGCACAATAACCTCACCTTAGGTTTCAGGCAATCTGACCCAAGTATTTTCTTAAACAAGCACAGAAGAGTTGCATTAAGCAGGAAGGGAAAGAAAACAAGACTTTCATAAAGTACATGTCTGCACCTGTATCTGCTCTGTGGTCTTGAATAAATCAGTATTGTACCTAGCTCAGCAAACCCAAATTAAACCAAATACCAATTGAAACTTCTCACCATGTTCCACGAAGACGTTGCAGTGTGGGCCCGCATGCCTCGATGACTCCTTCTTCCCTGCTCCTTTGATGAAGTGCAGGGCAGGCAGACTTGGCCTCCTTTGGTCCCCAAGAACTTTTCCAGGCTGCTGCCCCATAAAGTAACTCTGAGCAGCCTTTCCCAGGACGAGAAGTTTTTGAAGAAGTCTGTGATCCCTGATCTTCCAGGCTGGGAAGGAATTTTGAAGGAGAAGGTATTTAGGTGGGTGCACTGGCCGCACTCACGGTGGGATAAAGTCACTTGAGGTGAAGAATTAAGACAGACAAATTCCTTCAATGCTCCTGAAGACAGCAACAAGGCTCCTTAGGTGACTTTATGCAAAAAAAAAACCGAGTAAAAGTTCCAACCGCTCAGCAATGACCAAGCATTACCAAAGTTTCAGGTTGCCATCTGTAGTGTGTCTTCCACCGGGTAAAGGAGAATTAGTTCATCTCACAAGCAAGAAACCACACATAGGCTCACCCAGGGCAGGAAACAGCCATTCCCACCACAACCAGTGTCAAGGTTTCTTTTTTTTTCCTCCTTTTCTTTTGCATAGCATTGAGTTAGCAAAGGCCAAAGAGCCACGGATTTGGCTTCAAGTAGCGCTGAAGTCCAGCAGGGCCAGGTGCGCTGGAACCATGTCAGCTCTCCAGGCGAAGCAGCAGCAGCTCCGGGTGGGCTCCGCACGCTCCCTGGGGAGCGGGGATGGGACGGGGGCTCCTCGGTCACCGGGCTTCGGCTCCTTCCACCGCCGCTACCTCGGGGCCGGGGGGCCCGGCGGGGCCATGGCGGCGTCGGAGCAGCGCTGGGGCGGCCGGGCCGGCGCCCCGTGCCCGCTGCCTCAGGCGGAGCCGGGCGCGGGGCTGCGAGGCCGGGGAGCTCCGGGAGGCCGGTTCCTGCCCAGCAGCCGGGCCAGGGCAGGCGGGGGGGACCTCGCCGGCCGCATCCCCGGGCGGGCGGGCGGCGGCGCGAGCGGGGCCGGGCGGGAGGAGCGGGGCGAAGGGCCGCGGGTACCCCGGGGCTGCGGGACTGGCGGGGGGCGGCGGAGGCGGCGAGGGAGATCCCGGAACCCCCGGGCCGGCGGGCGGGCGGTCACATCCCCTTCCGGCCCCTCCTCCTCCACCGCCCCCGCCTCCCGCCCGGCGCTGCCTGATCCTGGCCCAGCTCCCGGCTGCAGGGACCGGCCGGGCGGGGAAGGGCAGCGGGGAGGGTTCCCGGGGAGAAGCCCCTGTGGAGCGTGGCCGGCGGGGCGAGGGAGGGGATCCTCCCTTTACTCGGCCCTGGTGAGGCACATCTGGAGTGCTGCGCCCAGTGCTGGGCGCCTCAGGACGAGATGGGCAAGGAGCTGCTGGAGAGGGTCCTGCGGAGGGCACAGAGAGGATTTGGGGGCTGGAGCATCTCTCGTATGAGGAGACATTGCGGGAGCTGGGCCGGGTTAGTCTGGAGAAGTGAAGACTGAGAGGGGATCTCATCAATCCATGTAAATATCCACGGCATGTCCGAGGATGGTGCCAGACTCTCTTCAGTAGTGCCTGGTGACAGGATGAGGAGCAATGGCCATAAACTAAAACACGAGAAGTTTCCCCTCAACATGAGGAAGAACTTCTTTAGGTTGAGGGTGGCAGAGCTCTGGAACAGGTGCCCGGGGAGGGCGTGGAGTCCCCCTCTCTGGAGACATTCCAAACCCACCTGGGCACATTCCTGTGTCACCTGCTCCAGGTGACCCTGCCTTGATCTCCAGAGGTCCCTTCCAACCCCAACTAATCTGTGGTTTTCTGAAAAAAACCTCTATGGGGAGTGAGGGACTGAGCAGGGGTTGGGGGTCAGTGAGAAATGGGGGGAAGAGGAGGGTAAGGTGAGCCATGAGGAGGCAGCGAGGGGAGAGATGAGGGAATGGGGCTGCGGGAGATAAAAGTCCCTCATGACTTCCAAAGTGAAGTCATGAGGGTGCCATGCAGGGGTCTAAGGGGAAGGAGAGGTGGATGGAGAGAGCATGAAGGGGAAGGTGAGGAAAATTGAAGCCAGATAAGGCCCCAAAAAGCTCAAGTGAAATTCTCTACCACTTTACAAAGGCCACCCAAGTTGTTTTCCGACCGATCTGGCTCTGCAGGCGTCTCACAGCCCCTGGCCAGCTCCGGACCCTGGATGCTTGCAGAGATGGACAGGGAAGGAAAGATCCTTACTGGATCAGCTCTGTGCACAGCCATCAGCTTTCCCACAGCCAGGAATCTGTCACCCTGCTTGCACAAAGGACTTCACTTCCTTATTAATGCTGTCAGCATATGCAGAACTCGATACCAAAACCAGCCATTGAGGCCAGTGAATGTGACAATTAAAAAAAATATTTTATTGACCTATTTTTGTGCACCATTCGGTACAAAGATGGAGGTAAACTCCTGAATCCTTCAGCATGCACTGAGAGTTCCCTATGCTAAAGAGCAGATGGTGGTGCTGAAGATATTTAGTTTTTCATACATTCTCCAGTTCACCTTGGGGATAGAAGAGGGTCAAGGCAGCAGCTTGAGGTCAAGGTGTTTTGGTCAAAGGTCTGTGGTTGCTCCCACTCGACAACAGGAGAACACACAATTGCAATTCTGTGCTGTAGCCTCCTGCTCAGGGCAACCATCAGGACACAGAGCAGCTTGTTTAGGCTGACTCCTCCCTTGTGACAAATCCAAACACACTCCATGTCTCCTACGCCATATTCAAGGTCTCTGGCAGACCTGTATTTTTCATCTTCTAACAATAGCATCCAAAATGTAGCACTTCATACAGCCCTGCAGGCTCTTCCACCTCTGCTGTGCCAGGCTGCTCCTACATCACTAATTCTTAGTCAGGAGACTGAGCTCAAACCATTTCCATTGGATTTCTCCATCAATGGCTCAATTTGCATGTACTGAGGCTGTTTGTGCTGCACACACACAGGAGAGAGAAATTCTGATACATCGTGCTGAGACAAATCCAGGGTCACATCTCTTGAACTCTGCAGAATTTCTCCAGGTTTATCTCAGTAATGGAGATCAGCCTCTCACCGAGGTGATCTAACCCCCTGCTCAGCTCCCATGGATTGAAGTAAAGTGAGGAAATGAAGTTGTCTGTCAGCACAGGCCAAGCAGCACAAGAGAAATTTGTTACAAAACCCAGTACCAACCATTCTTCACTGAAGAAGTTATTCTCTTTTGGGTCTGACTGGAGCATCCTGGATAATCTCTCCTACCACGGCAGGGCTGAAGCAGAGTAAACTCCAGGAGACAACCATGAGTCCACGATACTCAGAAAACCTTCACCAAATTAAGCAAAAGTAATTGCAAATATGCTGGACTTCATAGAATCACAGAACTGTTTGGGTTGGAAAGGACCCTAAAGGCCATCGCTTTCCACCCCCTGCCACAGGCAGGGACATCTTCCACTAGATCAGGTTGCTCCTTGAACACCTCCAGGGATGTGCTGTGGATGGTACAGGCTGTAACTATGCTCTTCCCTGGCTCACCTGAGATCTGTGCAGATGAATGCATTTACTTTTTATTTAACAGACCAGGTGAGTTTGTCATTCAGGCCAGCAGGCAGTTATTCCTTCCGATGCTGTGCAAGCATAAGCAGCAAAGTGGGGCAGGTTCTTTGCCAGCAGTTCCCAGCCTCTCCACTCAGCAGTTTCTCCAAAAGCATTTCCTGTTTCCCAGAGCACTGCTGTAGTTAATGTGGGACAATACGAAGGCAGATGAGTCAGCTGGTCACTCCCAAATGTCACAGCAAGATACCTGCCTTCTTCCCCTTCCTGAAGGGTATTACATTTGCTGTCCCCAACCCTGCTGCCAGTTTTTGTGAACATGGTTGTCTCATGTTAAACTTGGAAGTTGCCCAGTAGATTCAGAAATTGTCAGAGAAGACAGAGACAGAAAAGTTGTGTGAGTCCAGAATAAATAAAAAAACTGACAGAATGTTTTTTCAATCAAGCCTGTGTACAATGTATGATTTTTTTTTTCCTAAGAGATACTTCAGTACTTTTTCTGTTTACCTCCCATTAAGTGTGGTATACTTCACCCAGCAGCTGCAGTGACGTTTTCTTCATAACAATACCTTAAAAGCTTCAACCTCTTCACCAAATAATAAAACTTAGCATGTTAATTAACAGTCCTCAGGAACCTGAGACAACCGTTTCAAGATGTCTCTAATCTCAGTGGGATTTCAGTCTCTTCTCAGGTCTGCTCAAAGCTTTTTATTTGTACCATTCTCAGCTGAACAGCAAAACTGTGCACGGATGAGACAGAAGTAATGCAATAAGCAGCAGTAATTGGATTAATAACCCATTAGCACAAATTTAAAATCCCAGTGGTTATTCCTAGGAGTAAAGGAATTCTTCCTATTAGTACATGAACACTGGCACCAAGAAACAAGAAAATTATTTTTGCAGATGAGTGATGTTGTATTCTCATTCCTACAGGCAGCATTCACAGCAAGGGAACTAGCTACTAACTCAACTTCTGAGCGCATCTGCACCACGTGTTAACCCTGGAGTAAGCAGCACAGGAGGTGCTACAGCTGCTTTACAAACAGTGTCGGACTGTTTAATAAAGAAATCAAGTTGATCTGAGCTGTTTTAATGCCTGCATGGGCCTTTTAGCTCCCCGTATAAAAATGAACATTTACTAGGTTTTCCCCACTGCTGCTTTCAACTACTTTTTTTTTTTTCCAAACCAGAGAAGCCATAGTTTCTTCCTTTTCACCCTTCCTGCTTAGAGGTTGCCCAGCAAAATCCCACAGACTATTTCAAGAATTCAAGGGGACACTGCTGTTGCTGGCTTGTTGTTACCTGCTGGTTTGCAGAGCTGTCCTGGATAGGGTTGCAGGAACTGCCAGCAATGACCTTGCTGAAGCCTTGTTACAGAATTTAGGTCTTGGCATAGCACTGGCTGAATGTGGAAAGATCAGTAATTACCCTTCATGGTCACGGGGGAAAATACTGAGACCTTTGGTTCCCGCCCATCAGGAAAGATCCATAACCAAACCTCACCAGCTGGTGCTCTTCTTGGGTTTAAAAACAAAAATGCCAGGTATTCAGGAATAAGGGAACTGGATGAGTCACATACTTCCCCCATTTAACACATCATTAATGCCAAAACATCAGGAATGCTACAGCAAGCAGGAGGAATCAGAAAGCTCAGAACTGAAGCAGTCCAAATCTTGAATTGTTTTTCAGTAGAAATCCCTGAATCTCCCCATGTGAATCTTACCATGTGGTAATAAGATAAACAGCTGCTAAACTACAGCAACTGGGTAGGGGCGGGGGGAGGGGGAAAGTACTTTTCTAAGTAAAGGATGCAGACTGTTAAAGCTTTTTTAGCCTTTTTGAACCAGTCTTGTCCATGCTGGTGTAGGTTAGGTGGCTACCAGCAGCCTCATGGAGACCTGAAAGTCACCACCAAGCTTTGGTTTTCAAATTTCCCAAGTCATCCTGAGGATGTGATTGTTGCAACACTTATTAGGGAATCCTCTTAAAATGCAAAAATAACAATTCCCAGGTCTTTTGTGGAGCATTCCAGCAATACCCCCAACAAGTTCAGTACTATTTTCAGAGGCAGCACGGGCAGTTGTGCAGCAGCAGAACGGATTAGCCATGTCCTTGCTTGTCCTTAGCCCCATTATGCTTTAGGATTTGGGCAGCAGCGCTGGTGGCAGCCGTCCAGGCCCTGCTGTTTGGCAGGGCAGCGAGGCGGAGCTGCTGGTGAAGGGAAGTGCCACAAACGCGATCCAAAGGTGCCATCTAGTGCCTGCTCGGGACCCCAGGGAAAGCAGCCCCAGCTGGAAGGACAACAACGAAGGGAATTCCTAGTTCCCAGGAAAACACCGAGTAAAGGATTATCCCTTGTGCCTGAGGCAAGAGTGCAAATTTGCAACGTGCAGTTGTTTTCACGGACAATTGGGGCAGAAGTTTTATCATCCTTTTTAAGAATTACAGTGCTGTGGTGCAAGGATGTATTTGCAATACAAATAGATACTATAGAGAATACAACAGCTCTAATATGGCACCTAGAGCTGAGAGGATGCTTCAGGGAAATCCTCACATTCTGCACAGAGAACGTGACTGACTGCCTGCCAACACCTGGTTCACATGTCCATCCCTTACACTGGCCTGAAGATCTTCACCAGTGTCATACTGGGATCCCTGTCATCCTCCAGTCACCTCTGCTTGACTCACTTCTCCCAGGGATCCTGCAGGGAGGCAATGCTTGGAAAGCCACTGTGAACACCAGCAGGCAATCCTTACAGAGGAACGCTGTAAGGGCTGAAGAGGACGGTCAAGTCCTGCTGGAATGAAGGGCAGCAGCTGAAGGGGAGATAAGACTGTGTAACCATTCCAGGTGTCCTGGCACAAGGAAATTTGAGCCAACCATAGCTCTCAAGCTAGACCAAAACCAAGCCAATGCACACACTGCTGAAGGACTGATTTGTTTCAAAAAATTTACTGAAATGTAAAATACTTAATACAAAACAATACTGGTGCCTCCTCAGAAGAGGAGCTCACCACATCAGGCATAAAAAAACCCCCAGCAGGATACACACAAACCAGGACACTGCTTGTGCACAGCTCCTGGATCATATGGACAGCGACAGCCACATCCCATCTCATACCCCTGAGACATTCAAGCCATGAACAGCCAGACCCAAACTATGGTCAGCAAGGGTGTGGATACTCCTGTTCTCTAAACACCTGTGCCTGGATCTACATTCTTAAAAACAAGGGCTCTCAGTCAGGGGACAGACTGGCAGATCGGTATCACAAGTAAATTAAAATCCAAATCATCTTTTGGGGAGAGAGAAACATCACAAAATGTATCCCTTCCTCTCTGTTATTCTGCACAAAGTTCTGGGGCACTAGACACAGCAACAGGTGCTAGGAGACATGTCCCAGTTGCATCTGCATATTTTTAAAGGCCAGATATCAATTTTTCAAGCCATTGCACTAAAAGGCTATGGTACTTAAGTACTACTGTGTACTAAAAGGACACAGGAGATATCCTAGGAGTGAGGAATTTTGGTGGTTTCTGAAGTGTGGAATGAATGTTGGGGACTAGAACACTGAAAAAAAACATATAATACTGAGAATCAAAGCTGCCATGCTGGGATTTCAAATGACTGCTTCTGGCCTTGTGCCCTATCCCTCCAAATCCAGCAACCTCTGTCGAGCTTCCAGAACGATCTCCTCTGTCACCTCTGGTTTGAGAATGTCCTTGATCTGCAGTGAAAAGAAGAGCAGTATTAGCAACAGGAAGCAACTACTACTTTTGCACACTCTGTGGGGAGACAAAGGTCCCTGATACACGGCAGTGACCAGCAAGGGAGTTTAGAGGGTTGTGGTGAAAAAAGACCTATGGCAGAGGGTCCAAGGCAAAATCAACTTTGCCAATTGGGAATTCTTACAGAGACCAAAGAAAATCAAAGGAGCGGCTACTAACCCTCCTTATCTTCCCTAGAGGACACACACTGTATTTGGGAAGGGCAGAGATGACTTAAACACAATTATACTTCAAAAGAATGCCTCATTGGGAATGAAAGCAGAAGACAATTCAGATCTCATTTATTTATGGGAAGAGAATTCCCTGTGATTGTGATGGCAGGAATCACAGTGAAAAGCTGTACAGCAAGAGGTCAAATGGAGGCAGCCTTCCAGCAGAGCAGGATATGGATACAGACATGAGACTGCTCTCTGTACAATACATGACATTTACTTTTTCATTGCTTCATAAAATGCACTGTACCCTGACACAATGCTAAATTTAGAAGTGTTTTCACAGGAATTAAAGGGTCCATAATCCCAGCAAGGGATACACAACATCTATCAAAAAAGGGGCTGATCTCTCTATAGGAATAGTTAGACTCTGCCAGAAGCAGAACTCTTCAAACAATCCCTGAAATTGTGCAAGGCAATTTATGTTATGCAGAAGGGGAGAGCTCATACTGTCACTTACTACAGGATGCTTTGGAAACTCAAAGGAAACTCTGACTTCAGCAGCAACTGATGCAGCCTTTCTGTTCCCTCCCCTCAGTGTGGAATAAACACCACTGGTTCCTGTACCTGATGAGGAAGGGATGCTTCATAGCAATACAGGATGCTGGTGTCAAAGAGCATCATCTTGTGAGTGACCAGAGCCATGATGCAATTTCGGAGCCGTGAGATCACCTCCCGGTCAGACAAGGGAACTGGCTGAGGAAGGACAGAGGAAAAAGGATGAACGTACAGGGAAATAATGCAAGTAAAAAAGCCTTGCCGTGAACCTAACACAAGATCCTGAAAGTCTCAGCTTACTTATATGCCTCTGACTATGTCAGACTAAAAACCATCACTGGTAAGAGAAGGCTCACCTTCCCTGAACACTCACCTCCAAATTGGTGGTGTAGCCTCCAGCCTCGTCATCTTTCTGCTCTGGAGTTGGGTAGATCCAGATGAAGCCATTGTTGCCGAGGATCACGGATGCACCACAGGGCAGGTCATGGAAATGAGTCTTCTGGCGTTTCACAAGGGAGGGAGAGACCTGAACCAGCACACCCTGGGCAAGCTGGAGAGGAGACCATGAGGCTCAGCATGAGAGACATCATGAACCACCACAGACCACACCGTGTCACTGATACACACTCCATTCCTGGCCTAGGAACCACTCTTTTTTAACACCTTTTCCTGTGAAACAGTGAATATAAAACCTGCCTGCCTCTGGGAGCGCTGGGAGGATTAGCTAATGCCTGTGCAGCCCTTTGAAGACAAAGAATACTCTAAGTGCTTAGCACGGATGTTCATAATATCTTGATCGTAACTACACATCAACCATCCCTGCAGAAAAATGAGGAGTCAGAGGCCCAATTTAGCAGAACACTTTCCCTCGTAATCCAATCACTGTCCTTCACCCTCTGTGCAATAAGCACACTTCCCTTTCATCTTTTAAGTGCTAATACCCTTGGTCTGGTAATCCCAAACTGCAGCCTACGCTCCAACGGCCCCTTGGCTTATATCAATGCACAAAACCAGAGATAAATGCCAACTGCGTAAAGCCTAAAATAGAGCCCTGGGGAGAGGAACAAGTCACAGGGGCAACAGCCAGCAGAAGAGGAGTGAGGAGATTTCTCCCCAGGATTTAATTCCCAAGTGGCTAGTGGGGGAAACAGGACTAGCAGGCTGGAACTGTGGACAGGGAGAGCAGTGGCTCAAAGGGCAACACAAGGACACCTCCTCTACTTCAGGGAAACTGCCTGGTGCTCCCACATAGGAGCTGAGAGTCTTCCTATCCTACAGGAATGGGTTATAGCAACATCCTGCTCTACTCGAGAGCTCTTTTCTTTAAAAAGCCTCCAAATGGCCTTATACAAGTCAGCTGGTGCAGAATTATCCCAGGATCAAGGGCTTTGGAACAACTCACCTTCCCGTATTTCAGGCTCCGGGTGTGCAGCGATACAGCCCCATCAGAAAATATAGACTGGACCTCTGCCTGTTGGTGCCACTTAAGGAAACAGGGTCCCTAAGGCTGCCCAGTGCCACCCTGGCACAGCTCTCACCCCCAGCCAGGCCAGCCAGACTCTGCCTGTTCTTCCCATACCCTTGGCTGTTCTGTCAATGGGAGCAGCAGAAGGATACACTGATGAGATCCCCTTCCTGCAGGTAGTCCCTCATCGCAAGCTCATCTTCCGCTGATTTCCTTCTCTGAAACATCACAAGAAAAGTTACATGGAGCCCAGAATGAGAAAACAACCATCAGTAGCTCATTGTGGGGGACCTTAGGATGCCATGTAAAACACAACCAGCTACACTCACCAGCTCCCCACCAGGTAAATTTATAGACGACAGCAACAGGACTGAATCCAGCCTGGAATTCGTTTCCACTTTCCATCGCTTCTGCTGAACCTAAGGGGGAAAAAAAAACCCAAAACCTATTGGTACACACTCAAAAACGGAATGGGAGCTGCAGCTCACTAAGCTGCAGAAGGGGACATCTCTGCTGGCTTCTTCCAGCCTCATCGCGGTTAAAATCCACGCGCTCCCAGTACCCTGCGCAGGGACACTGATGTGTATCAGCGTTTTAGGAGCCCGGGAAACTCTTTGGGTCGGACTGAGGCACGACCACTCTCCTCCTCCTCCACGGCACCGCGGCAAACACCGGGCTTTACCTCCGTAATCCTCCCGACCACGATGTCGCCGATCTCGCCGTTGTACCTGGCAGAGAGAGCGGCGGTCACACACCTCACGCTGCCGAGCCAGGCCACGCCGCCGGCCCGCACCCGCCGCGGCCGCGCTCACCTGGCCTTCAGCGCCCTGACGCACACCAGCTTGTTCACTCTCTCCACCACGCCGGCCACCGAGGCGATCAGCTTGTCGTCCTCCACATAAGTACCGTGGCCCCTGGGGAGAGAGAGCAGCTACCTAAGGACAGCCCGAAGCCGCGCCACGCCGCCGCCGCCGCCTCCCCTCCGCCGCTGCCCGCACCTCATATATCCCGTGTCCGTGGTGATCGTGTCCCCCGGTGCCACCAGGTGCTTCTCGCCGCCCCGGGGCGCGCCGGAGTCCACGGGCGCGCGGAGCGCCGGCAGCCTCATGGTGACTGCCGCCATCTTGGCCGCGCCGCACGCGCCTTCCGCCAGCCATGATGGCTGCTGGCGAGAGCGCGCCTGAGGGCTCGGGCGCCGCCATCTTGAGTGAGGGCAGCGGGGGGCGGTGACTGGGCAGCCATGTTTGTTCCTGGCAGGGAGGGGACTCGCGGGCTTCGCCCCGTTGGGGCCCAAGGAAGCCTCGGCCATCTTTAGTATGGGCAGGGTGCAGGACCCTTCGGGCAGCCCCTGGCGGTGACCCGCTCCCCCAGACCCCGCCCGGCAAAGCGGGAGGACCCGGCGGGCCTGCCCCGGGGCTCACCGGGCCCCACAGCCCGGGCCGGGCTGCAGTGCTGTGGGTCAAGGCGGGGAGCAGCACCCCCAGTTTGGGGTGCCCCTCACACAAGGTGTCCCCCTGAGGGCAGTCATCTGCTGCCCTCCCCAGCTGGCCGGTGCTCACGCTTGGCTTTAACATCCCCGCGGGACTCCGGACTGACCCCTTCCCCTCGGCGGAGCTTTGCCAGCAGGAGCTGATAAATCCGTTGAAAAGTTTTACCCATTTAATTCAAGCACCGATTCGGCTCCCAGAGCTGCGGTGGAAACACCACGGGAAAAGCAGTCAGCGGTGACCGTCAGCAAATGTGTCGCTTCCTTCCAGCAGGGCTTGCACCTGTATCCCATCACAGCCAAAATATGGGCGCTAATTCATGGAATGTATCGAAGGATAGCAATAGCTGTGGCTTCAAAGAGCGACTGTACAAGTTCACAAGAGTAGGGGCTGGCAGGGTGGAATCTGTAGATACCACCTGCTTGGGAGTGAGCCAGCACTTACCCCAGCTTTCAGACCTGAAAAGGGGCTTCTTTAGCCAAAACCTGGGGTTTTTCCCCCTCCCAGATGCACTTCCGGGTCCCGCAGATGACACCACATCTCACTCACAGATTATTGTGTTAATTAAGACCTTCACTCACCCCAATAACCACATCCTTCCCCTGGCACATAATATAAAGCTCTCCCTTTTCTAAATGATAAATGTTCCAAGTAATTTTTATTTAGAATACAAGAGAGGTACAAATGTATTTACACTGTGTACATATACAATCAAATAATATATAATATCAAAGTCTTGTAAATAATGTTTACATAAATATTTACAAAGTTAAAGTGACAGTTTTTGGGGGGTTTTTTCTTTTGTTTTTGTTTATTTTCTTCTGGAAGTAGAACACGGTTTGTGAGAACTTTATACATCTTAGACTTATAATTAATATTGGAATACCTTCTTTTATGATACACAGCCTTCCTCCGGAGTATGGGGACTCCAGAGGGCGCTTAGAGTTGTCCTTGGGGACAGAGCTGGCCCGGGGACAGGTTTTCTCTGTCCCCAGAGGGCAGTAGCAGTTCCAACCAAAATGTTCCTTCACAGCTGGGAAAGGGATGGGGAGAAATGCTGCCAGGGCTGGAACAGGCACAGCCTGGCAGAGCTCAGGATTCCCGCAAAACCTGCCTGTGGATGGTTATTCCCAGCTGGCACTGTGTCCCCTCTGCCCATGCCATTGCTTGGAGCGGTGACAGACCCCAGTGCAGGGCTTGGGCTGGAGCAGGGCAGGCAGAGGGGGCTCGGGTGGGAGAAAATGCAAATGTTCACTAACTTGGGGCTCCCAAGGAGGGAAAGGTGTCCCTTGAAAGGAGCCACCGGGGCCAAAGCCACTCCTGGGGCAAACAGGCATGACAGGGATGGCCGCATCAGGGCTGTGCCAGCTTTTCCATGGGGCATGTGTCTGCTGGAGCAGAGGAGGAGGGATAAGAGCAATGTTTCTTTCCACCAATTTATCTGTAAAACCCAGATGTGACTCACCTAGGCCCAGCTTTTCAGCTGCCCCAGTCCTTCCCCACTGCACTGGCAAGCCCACACAAGACATCCCGCTGAGTCCCTTTTCCCCTGCCAACCCCAGGGGCCACCAGCCCACCCTGTGCCCCATCTCCCTGGGGATGATCCCGCACGACTCAACTGCAGAGCTGGGGGTTCCCCTCCCGCTGTACCCGCACAGTCAGTGATGCCCAAAAACAGCCCAACACCCCTCCGAGACACAAAGCAGCTCTGCCTCTGCCCCCCAGCTCAGCCAAGGGCCACCCCGCCAGTTCATCGCGTGTCTCAGCACCAGTCTTTGCTGTCCCAAATCCTGCTGCCGCACCGGGGCTTCACAGCACCATGGTGGGGATGTGATGGGCCAGGGAGGCGGGATGGGGCACGGGCAGGGCGGGCGAATGGGCCTGCAGGGAGGCGTTGGGGGGCCGGTGGCGGGCACTTTTCTGGTGTGCCCGCAGCCCTGCGAGCTGGGAGTAGGCACTTTGGCAAACCTGGCACTTGTAGGGCCGCTCGCCCGTGTGCAAGCGGACGTGGTTGCGGAGGGTGGAGGACTGGCTGAAGCGGCGGTTGCAGAAGCGGCACACGAAGGGCTTGTCCAGGGTGTGGATGCGCATGTGGGAGCGCAGGTTGCTGCGGGAGTTGAAGCCGCGGTGGCAGATGACGCAGCGCATCCGCCCCGTCGTGCTGGCCCCCGTCTCCACCGCATGGAAATCCTCTGGGGATGACAGGCGACAGTCAGGCACTGCCCTGCAGCACAGCAGCTCGCCCCACCCCAAGGCCCTGGCGTGCTGGGTGCCCTGGAAAGCCCCCAGTGCCTTCCTGCTGGCTCCCTGCTGCTGAGGTCACCTATCTTGGGCAGACTGGCATCCAGGCTGGCTCTTAGGATTTTGGGATGCAGCCAGTGCTAGGAATGGGCTCACCCAGATTTAGGTAAGGGGAGCATTCAAGCTGAGCGGAATGAATCCCCTACAGATGGACACAAGACCAATTTTCTCCTGCCTGGACTTCAGCAGAGCTGGAGGGGGTGGGTGTAGGCACTCTCAGGAACCCCCAACCATGCTGTCCAGCCCCTGCACTGGTCCCAGCTTCTCCCCTCACTCTGCTGGGCTCAGACGTGGCTCTTTCAGAGTGGGGAGTAGGGTCAGGAAGCACAGAAGTGGCTCCAAACACAGCCTGAGCTGTGCTGTGCCACAGAGAAGCACCTCAGGGAGTCACTGAGACAAGCGGAGAGCGAAGGCCCAAGGAGAGAAAAGCCTCCTGTGTTGGTGGTTAAGGTCCCTTAAATGCAGAGTGGGGATGTAGAAGCTGCATCCACTTGGTTTTTCACAGAGTGTTGGGGCTGCCTTCCATTCACACCCTGCGCTGCTCCTCCCTGCCTGGCTGGGTCACGCAGCAACTGCCAGACACCCCACCAACAACAGCCGTGGGTAAACTGGCCTGGAGGCATCACCCTGAATTACTGAGGGCCTGCTCAAGCTGTATGGATCATGTCATAGCCCTGTGCTTGTCCACAGACAACTGAGATGTCTGACATACCCCTGGGATGTCCCTGCCTTGTGCCCGCCCTACGGCCTCAGAGCTGGGCACAGGGTGAACAGGCAGGGATGTTGCACCCTTGTTACCTACCATGTTTGTTCTTCTTCTGCTCCTCTTCTAGCCCCGGCACACCTGGGATGCCCAGGAAGGTGTTGTGGGAGTTCCCATACCAGACCAGCAGCTCTTGGTCTGGAGGAATCATCTAGAAAGAGAGATAAAGACAGGGTTGTTGGGGGGGTGATGAACATCCATTCCTGTGCTGATCCATTCAGACCTACCCTGGCTGTGCCCCATTTCTGTGAGACCCTGCTGCCATCTGGGACCTGCCAGCAGTCCTCAACACCCCCACGCAGGCACAGAACAGCTCAGCATGCAGCACAGGAGGTGGTGGCACAGTTCAACACCACCCAGCACCAGCACAAACCCACTCCAGGCTCTCCCCCAAGCTGGGACACAAACAGGGTGATGGACAAATATGAAGCTCCAGAGCACAGGGACCGATCTGGGGTCTCTGGAGTGCAGGACCCAGAGGTCCCAGCAGCTTGGGGAGACCAGGACAGGGCAGAACACAGAGACACGGAGAAATAAATCATTTGTGGAGCCACAACCAGCATGAGTGGCAGAGACCGAAGCAGGGACCTGGGACACGCAGCCCCAGCTCAGGACTCCAGCAGAGCATTTTGTCCTTGGAACCATCAGCAGCCTCCTGCTGCAGGGCACAGGCAGCATCTCCCACCCACCCCTGCCGGGGCTGATTTTAGAAGATGGAAATGCAGATCCACCAGCAAAGGGCTCATCAGCCCGCAGAGCAGAGGAGAGCTCGGGGCTGCTATAAGAGACCATGACTCAGGTGTGAAACGCTGTTTATATCCCACACCAAAGCTGCAGTGCCTGCAAGAGCCCAAGGACAGCTACAGGACCAGGGCAGGGGTTTTGCATCATCCACGCTCCCATTTCCCTGAAGCAATGGCACTTCTCCTGTCCCTGCTGTTCTGTCATGTTCCCGCATGGCCGAGGCGAGCGACCAGGAAACGCCGCTCAAGGCTCCCCTCCTGCAGCAGCCGTGGCTGGGAAGATGGATCCTCTCAGACCAGTTCAAACAACACTAATAACAACATCACTTTATAAAAAAATACAAATTTTCCCTAGCAGTCCCTACTGTTAAGAACCTAATTTAGAAATAGGAATGTCCTGCATTTCTGTACACTAAGCATGTTAGATCCAAGTAAAACAACATCCACATGTAACACAGATCCGAAGTTCAATCACCTCAACACTGAAAATGTACTAAATTTTAGGCATCTGAAATTAATAGGAATTTAGCTTCATATCTTTGTTCATCTGCATAAAGACATCACTGGGGCTGCAGAGGAGGAATTTGGGAGGCAGAGGAAGCTGATATCCTTTTGCATCCCAAATTGATGACGCTGTTTCTTGGTGCTATTTGCTCTTAACAGAAAATTAGTCACTTTTAATACAAGCAAATAAAATATTGCTGAAAGGATAAAACAATCTGCATGGATGCATATATGTGTGTGTTTTATTCTGCTGAAGCTGCTGCAGCCACATCAGCAGCAGGTGATCACCCATGTGCACACATCCCAAAGCAAATTCAAATTGCCCCCCAGAAATCTTGTGGCCTTCAGATCAAAGGCCAAAACTTTCTGCCCTCAGTTTATTTCCCAGCAGCAGCAACTTGGTATTGCTGAGAAAGAGGACAGGAAAAACAAATCAGCAAATAAGGGCAGGAACAGGCAAAACACATTAAAATATTAAAGGCAAATAGGGGAAAAAAGCACCAAATAAATTTGATTTTTTTGGCAGGTAGGTGAGAAAGGCATCCAAAGAGATGCTTTGCTGGAGCCCTGGTGCAGCGGAGGTGGGTGCAGAGCAGTAGGAACCAGGGAGCTCACTGTGCCCACTGTGCCCAGGGCACGGCAGGCAGGGGCAGGAGGCTGTACAGGGGGACAGGAGGTGGGGAAGCCACCAGGACTGGTAGGGGATGGAGGGTGACAATGGCTGCACACGGACACCTGTGGTGCTGAGCAGGGCAGTGCTAAATTCAGGTCGGTGTGTGCGTGCCCTGCTGAGCTTGAGGAGCAGTGTGACAGCAGGGATCCTTCATGCCCACCTCCTCCCACACATCATTTGGGGTTCAGCACTCTCAGCATCTCAAATTCTCTGCTTACGCCAAGGGAATTAAACTCATCCTGCTCCGCTGCTCGCTGCTTCAGCCTCAGGAACAAGCCCACAGATGGATCATGGCTATACCCAAATATTCACTCACTCACCCCCTCATCTGTGCCTGCACAAGGTGTAAAATCCACAGCTGTGTTCCTAATCACACCACGGCTACCTGGAACTATTTTATTTACTTGCCTAAGTTAAGAACAGTAATAAAAAACACTTAAGGTGCTGTCACAACAGGCACAGCTGCCCACAGGAATATCAGGTCTTAAACTGGGAACAGCTGAAGGGGTGATCAGCATGAAAACAGGAGGGAAGTGTGTGGAGCTCTTGGGAAAGGTGGCAGAGCCCAAGGGTGACACAGGACCCTCCTGCAGCAGGAGAGAATATCTGATCCTCTTCCTACCCACCAATTCACCTTTCCCAACCAACTGCAGCAATCCCTAACCCAGCCCTGCTCGCTCAGTGCAGGTTGGGTTATGGTCCTGTGCCATGGAGCATTTGAATTTGTGCTGCTCTGTAAGCCAGTGCAGGAGCACTACCTGGATAGATCCAGAGAGCTGCCCGTGCCCATGGAACCAGCAGGCACTCATGGTTGTTCCCGGCTGACACCCTCTCCCAGCTGCAAACGCTCCTCAGGTGAGACTCTGAACCCAATACTGGAGGGGGACAATACCACAGTGCAGGTCTGGGATGGACTGGGACATGTTCCCTCTTGTGACTCTTAAAGCCAAAGCTGCTGCACAAGGACATCTCCCTAAGCCATCACCTTTCTCCACCTGCAATAGCATTGGGTTATGGGGACACTGCACACAAGCAGGGCTGGTCCCCACCATCGCCCTGCTCTGGCACTGTCATCAATATGTAGGCACGTGTCATCAGGAATGCTGGGGAGCCAGTCACCCACCTCCATCCCAGAGTCTCCTGTAGGGAGCTGTGAGCGTCCTTCAGCCATCACCCCGCTGCATGGCAGCCTTGCCATCCCTGGGACCCTGTACCTGCTCCAGTGCCACGCCAGCACCAACCAGCACTTCATACAGGAGCACATGGATAAGGGGGGCAGGAAGAGTCCCTTCCCCGCAGTGTAAAGCTCAAGGCACAACTGCACCAGCACCACTCCCTGCTCGCTCCATGGCTCCCTGCTCCCTGCACAGCCGGAGTGTGATGCCCAGGCAAAGCAGTGTAGAGTCAGGTTCAGCCTGTGCTCAGCACCTGGGTTTCACAGGACCTCCCAAACTTTACCCTGCTATAAAGAAGCAGGTTCTGCACAAGATCCTGCTTTTTCAATAGAGCATCTAACCCCTGTCCTTGTCCAAAGCCCCATCTGGGCCAGAATTGCAGCTCTTTTCATGCTTTGCACCCCAAACGAAGATCTATTCTCCCTCTGTTTAACACACATCACTCCATGAGCCCACAGAAAGGGAACAGAGAGGAGAAGGGATCTTTACTACTCTCTGAAGCCTGTGCAATGGCCCTTCCTTGTGGTTTCAACCTCTCCTGATGGATCTGAGTGCCAAGGATGGAAAAACTGCCATGTCCTTCCACAGACACTCCACCAACAGCCCAAAGAACAAGGGAGAAAAAGTCTGTAGGGTGAGGGATCCCACCACCCTGCTCCTCTATTGCAGATGCCCAGCTGCCCTTCAGCCCCACTTACCTCAATGGCCTTGTAGAAGATGTTGTTCCCGATCTGGACCACCTCAAGGTTCTGCTCCTGCTCGTTCCGTGCACATTTGATGTAGGTCATCCAGCTGCGGTGATCCTCCTGGCTGGCGTCAATGAAGTACCGCACCGTGCCGTCCTCGTTGAACACCTGCGAAGGGAGAGAGCACTTGGTAGTGATGCTGCCCACAGTGGGCTGAGCCCCTCCACCCCCTGCCTTTGGGATAAAGCCTGGACAGGGACAAGCTCAAAGCCAGCACAGCCTCAGGGCTGAGACCCTGACAGCAGCCGGGAGATGCCAAACCCTTCCTGCTTGTGGTGCTGGACTGTGATTCTGCAGCGGGGCTGAGAAATGCGCCCTGCTCTCACTGGCATGGCTGGTCCTGTCAGCCCCTATCTCCCTGGATAACCCAGCTCCCTTCCAATCTCCCTTCTCATCAGAGCCCCACCAGCAACTCAGCCCTAGAGGAAGGGGCTGTTCATCATCCTGCACCTGCCTTGGGAGTGGGACAATGCCTTCGGTGGAGGGGCCTGCCCGGCCTGGAAAGATGCTTTGCAGGGTGGCAGGAAAGATGAGACAAGTTTCTATTAGGCATGAAATTATAATAGTAATTAAAAATAGTTAAGAAGTGCAAGTCTGAGTCAAACAAATGAAAAAATAGGAAACAAAAAATTGGCTGTGCACAACGTTCTGGCATCTCAGATCCCCCCCAGACCCCACAGTTTTGTTCGTGGTTAACCTCACCAGGGCTGGGGCAAAGCAGGGAGCAGGGGACAGGGTAGAGCTGGTTTTGCCCACTGTGGCCAGTGTGGGCAGCAACCAGTCGGACAGGGATGGGCAGGGCAGGGTGTGATCCGGCTGTATGGGACATGAACAACAGCATTTCGGGGCTCCTCTATAGGCTGGCTGCACCCGAGGTCTGAGGAAACCTCAGCCTTCTCCTGCAAGGGGTTCCTAAACCCACCTGCCCAGATATTTGCATGAGTGGGGAAACTGAGGCACAAGGATGGTGCCTGAAGGTGCACAAGCACGGCACAGATCCCCAGCGCCCGTCCCTGCTTTTTGCCAAACCACTCCAGTCTCGGGGTTCAGGGGGCTCGTTACCTCCCACATGAGGTTGTTGTTCTTGCACAGGTCCACATGCTCGGGGGAGATGACCCTGCCCGTGAACGGCCCCATCTCTGTGCCAGCCTTGATCCAGGTCTTGGAGAAGATGCCGAGCCCTTCCCCGGGGATGGAGCTCTGGGCGATTATCACTTCCGACGGCAGCACCAGGCTGGAGAGCTTCTGCACCTCTGCGAGGGGGGAGACGGCTCAGAAAGGGACCGAGGTGGGGGAGAGAGGGGGAGACCGGGGGCGGCGGGGACCCCTCCCAACCCCCGCCCCAGCCCAGACCCCGGGGCTGAGCCTTTTAAACGCCCAGCCGGGCTCCCACAAAGCGGTACAAGGTTCCCCCGGGGCATTGAGGAGGTACCTGGGAAAAGCATCCCGGGCTGGGCGAGGGAGCGGGGCTGGGAAAGGAGGTTAAATGGTGTCTATTTCGGCCCATCCAGCAATTTGTCATGCTGTTAAAGTGATCTGCATTCATTAAACTCAACTAGAAAGAAATTGCTAATTCTAAATTCATTAGTCCTTTAGGAATGCTGTAGCGGTACATTGTGCCTGAATGGCGCGAGGGCTTGTTTAAAAGGGCCCAGGAATTCCTCTTACAAAATGGGGAGATGAGATGGTTGACATATCGTGAATGGAAATGGAATTAGCCTTCATGGTAAATTAAGAGAGGAACAGAAATCCGAGAGGGGGAAAAGGGAGCCGGGACGCCCCGGCGATGCCGGGGCGAGAGAAAAGATATTGTCCCGAGCGGCTGAATGCGGGACGGCCCCGGCCCCCCCAGCCCGCGGTTTAAGTGGGAACTTTCTCAGGTCAAGCCCAAGTTAACCAAATGAATTTAAAGCCCTTTTTCCCCAGTCCCACGCCCGGGGCGAGCGGGGCGCCTGGACCGCATCCCGCCGCCGGGCACCGGGAGCCGGCCCGGGGCCGATGGGGAAAACCGGGGGGATCGGGGAGGGTCCGGGGGGGTCACTCACCTCCGGAGAAGGACTGAGCCAGGACTTCGGCCGTGAAGGCGGTCTTGGGGCTGCTCTTCTCCTCGAAGAGCTGCTCGCCCAGGACGTTTCTCCAGCGGCCGTAGAGGAAGCTGTGCAGGATGTCGGAGGTGATCACCTCGGCCAGCGAGAGCCCCTGCGGCTTCAGCCCGGGCTTGAGGACCAGGGCCTCGGCGGGCAGCACCGAGCCCATCATGGGGGCGAGGCGGCGGGGCCGAGCGCGACGGGGCCGGGCGCGGCGGGCGGTGGGCGGCGGGCTGGGCTCCGTTCGGCTCGGCGGCTCCCGCCCGGCTATATATGAGCTTCATTGACCCTCCTAATTGGTTATTAATGACCTCCCTGACGTTGGCGGAGAGACTGGGGCTGCCGGAGCGAGGCGAGCCGTCGGAGCCCCCCCCACCATCTCCTCCTTCCCTCCCCTCCCGGGGGTGGGGTGGCTGGAGAGAGGGAGGGACACGGCGAGCGCACACACACACACACACGTATACACACATACACACACACATATACAAACATACACGCACCGGCTCGGCCCCCCGCACCTCCCGCAGAACAGCAGCGGAACGGGCAGAAATGCCCCCGCCGGTGTCCCACGGACGAGGCGCACCCTCGGGCATGGTCCCGCTCCCCACTTGGCCCCCGCGCTCGTTTTTGGGGCTGAAACGCTGCGCTTTAGGGCCGCTGAGCACCACAACGAAATCGGCGGCCCCGAGCCCGACAGCTCCCGGTGCTCTCCGGAGTTTGGCCCTTGCGGCCCTGGGGGAACGAGCCGAGGCTCCCGCAGTTGGCTCCGACCGTGCTCGGCTCCCCGCTGCCCCCCGCATCCCCGGCTCTCCCGGCCAGGACCGGCAGCACCGGGAGGCTCCGGCGCTGCTCCCCCAAGATCCAGGAGAGGGTCCCCAAGCATGGGGCGGGTGGGACGCGCTCCTGGGGTTGATCCCCGCTTGACCCCAGGACAGGGCTCACCTGGCTGCCGCCGCCAGCCCGGCAGGTCCCCAGCCCCACATCCCTGTGAGAATTGTGCCCAGGGATGCCCGAGGACAGCTCGTGGATCCCCCGTCTACTTGCAATAGCAACCATGTCGTGCCGTGTCCCCCCCAGGGCCAGACCCCGAACCCGGGGCAGGCTGCAGTATCTCCGGGGCTCTGCCGCCGCATGGCCCCCGTCCCCACACCCGAAGACATTCCCCGGACAGCCACGGCGCCCATCCCCGCCTTGACGAGCCCAGGAGCTCCGCAGCCACCACTGCTCCCCAGCGAGGTGGCATCAGAGCGGTGCCCCCAAACCCAGCGCTCCCTCCGGACCCGAGCTTTGCCGGCTCAGCAAAGGGTTAATCTTTCCCGGATTTAAACCCAGTCCTGCTGTGTCGGAGCTTAGAGCCCTCTCCTTAGCCTTGTTCTTTTGATTTTCATGGGGACGAGGGGCTGTAAAGGGCTGGGGGAAGAAGGCTGGGCCCCCAAAATCCTCAGGCGCTCAAAGGCCGGTTCCCGCACCCCGGAGTCCCGGGAAGCCCCGCCGAGTCTCACCGTGCCCGGAGCAGCAGCCAAGCACAGCCCAAATCCCCACCCTATCCCCTGGGTGGGTGTCTTATAGGGTGAAGCTGTGGCGTGTCTTCTGGCCTGGGTGAAATGATGTTACAACCCATGTGTAATTATTTCTATTAATCCAATCAAGAAGCAACGCAGATATCAGGAACGCACCCAAACCTGCGCTTACTTCGGATCTTTGCCCGGCGAGAGGCAGCGCTGTCCTGGAAAGGGGAGGTTAACAACCTGCCAGGGATTGGTTTGGGGTTTAATAAGCGTAAAAAATAAGTTTATTTTCTTTTTCTGGACTTTGGCTAGAGGAGCCATCAGAATATTTCAGCCTTGCTAAACATAACGCATCAGGTGGAAAGGTTCCAAACACCGGCTCCCTTTAGCCGCCGAGGCAAGCCAGCCCTCGGATTGCCTTTTTTTTTTTCCCCCCCAGGAAAACCTTCAAGTTATCCCGGGACAAAAAATAATAGATGCTCTTGAACCCCCTGCGGCTCTGGTGCGGACTGCGCTGAACCTCGCTCCCGGCTGCGGGGGATCGGCGGTGCGGGGGGGAGTGATAGAAAAAGGTGGAAAAAAAATTCTTCCATTTTCTGTGTGGTTTTAAATATCCCCAGCTGTTTCCCAAAGCTTCTTCCCGGTCCTAGGAAGGTGCTTTGCTGTGTGCCCCCCGCCCCCCCTCGCTCTTCATTTCTCTTTTTTAATATCGCAGCTATCCCTCCTTTTTAACATTTAAGAGGAAACAAGTTTAATATTCATGGCTGTTAATAGAGAAGGGCCATTATCGCCGCCCCATTGTTCTGAGCCCCTCACAATGCTGCTTGTATTTTCATGTGTATATTCCCAAAGTTCCTTCTGAGCGTTTAGTGAGCACTTTAATATTCATGGGTGTTAATAGAGAAGCCCTCAGTATATTGGCATATTGTTGGGAGGTGTACATATTGGTCTGACTCTGAATAGCCACAGTCCTCTTTTCTTTTGCTCTGTTTTGCAGGGTTGATGGGCCAGGAGTAAATGGGCATTTTTCCCCCCCGTCTCCCCCTTACAGAGAGAACATCTTTATTCCAGTCCCAGACTTTCTGGTTTCCCATTCAGGACCCTCAGAAATAATGTCAGGCAGAAGAAAAGTGGAGCAAATCAATCTTTCATGGTCTTTTTGAGACCAATTTGACATCCATGGACTCTTCTTTTCTTTCACAGCCTACAAGGGGATGGTCAGGATCTGGACAAGGTTGGGGTCTGATGAGGGGAGACATGGGATCATAATGCAGCAAAGAGAGAAAAGAAAAGCAAAACAAGAAAAGATTGCAGGGATGGGGTGATGGAGGAAAAATGAGGGTGAATGACAGTGCAAGAAAGGAGATTAGAGCCCAGCAGCTGCTTTTTGGGGGGCGGGGGGGAGCTCTCTCCCCTCTTCCAGCCCTTCGCATGAATAGGATTTGAACAGAGCGGAGATTGATTTATAGTTATTGCAGTTGAACATTTATTGCTATTAAAGAGTGGCGGGGAGAAAAGAGAGAAAAGGGGTTTGAAAAGCTCCTTTCTGTATTAAAGAGGTATCAAATGAAGACTGCTGAGATAATATACAGTGGCCAATGGGAATTTGATTTGCTTTAAAATTTAACTCTTGTGGGGCCGCCGGGGATGGAGCCGGGATGCGGGGACGGAGCCGCCGCTGCCCCGGGCCGGTGCAGCCGCGATTCGTTCCTCAAACCCTGCATTCACTGCCCGGCTTCACTGCAAAGATCTGCGGCGTCTCCTGTGCGGCGGGGAAGGGCTGCAGATCGGAAGGAGGATTAGTGCTTCGTTAGCACAATTTTGTAATATTTTAATTTTCTTTTCCGTAGAGGGTGAATGAAGGAGGGATGCAGAGCTACGAAAATAACCGGCGCAGGGAAGAGCTCTTTTCGAAGCTGAGTTTTTCTTGTCCTAAAACCGGAGGTTTCTCCTCTCCGGCAGCAGAAACGCGATCGCAGCCGAGTCCCCCCGGGCGCAGAAAGGAGCCCATTGTTCAAGGGGGAGAAATACATTTTTAGCGGTGATTGAAAGCTCCCCTCTCGTTTGAACTTTAGAAGAAAGTCCCTGGCAGGGAAGTGCATCCCCCTCCCTCTGCCCCAACATCTGTTTGGAGCAATCCAGGCTCTAGGGCAGAGCCGGGCTCTGCCCCCTCCCAAAGTCATTAAAAAGATATTAGTTGAGCTGAGAAAAGTCCAGCGCAGCCCCCGGTCCGGGGTGGGGTGGGGGGGGGGGGGTGGGGGGGTGGTATGTGTCATTAAAAACGATTTTGGATTTGCCAGCGCTAATACGAGGCGAAGGGACCGTGGGGTCCGAGTTCAAAAGCCGCCTGGCCCCCGCTGCCCCGCCGCGCCCCGCCCGCTGCCCGGTGCCCCGCTGCCCGGTGCCGGCGCAGGGCGGCCCGGCCGACTCCATCACCTGCTCCGTGCGCCCCCCGAGCGCCGGCAAAGCGGGACGGCGGAGAGCCGGGCTGGGAGCTGAGGCGGTCAGCTGCTCCGGCCGCAACTCCTGCGCCTCCACGGGCTGCAAATGCCCCGGGAGCCGGAGGGAAAGGGGGGCAGGAGGGATCATCGCACCCCTGCGGGAGCCGGGGGAGCCGGGGCAGGAGGGATCATCGCACCCCTGCGGCTGCCGCAGGAGCCAGGCGCCTCCGAAGTTGCTAAATGTGTCATTTATTAAAGCATTCAGGGGGCTTTTCTTTGGCGTTTGCTTGCAAACTCACAAAGGCCGAGCTGCTGTTTGGGGGTCTTTTCTGATGGAAAAAGGGCTCGGAGACCCCCGGCACAAAAGAAATCCTGGCAGTGCTTTCAATGGCCAGGACTCAATGAGGGGGACCCTGCGCAGAGCGGGCGGGGGCGAGGGGCCGCCCGGTGCTGCCTGAAAGGCAGGCCTGAATGTAATGGGGAGATCTGCGTTTATTTGTTGGGATCACATTTAATTAGCTTAGTACAACCCTTGAAAGACAAAGGGACCTCAATCTGGATCCAATCTGAAGCTCGTTTGGAGAGCGAGGGCTCCTGGAAAAGTCAAAAGAGAGAAAGGAGAAAGAAAAGGGAGGCTGGGAGAGAAAGGGGCTGGGGGCCCAGCCAGGTGACTGGCACGCGTGAAACAAGGGGGCCTTTTGGGCACAAGGCAGGGCTCAAAAGGGAGGGAGGAAAATAGCCTCTTCCTCAGGTTTTACCTACTTAAACCCCCTGAAGGGGCCGGAGCTGAAAAGCCTCAATGGGGGCTAAGGAGGCTGCAAAGCAAACAGCAGCACTGGAGAGGGACTCCGGCCCTGCCGCCGCAGCAGTTGGTGACACTCGGTTATGGGAATGTGCCCAAATGTTACCTGCGCCCGGGAACGCTCCCACCGGCGGAGCAGGGAGTGCAGGAGGACAAGGCAATGCCCAGGGTGAGCCTGGGCTGAGGGGTCCGGTGGATCCTTCACATGTTCCCTCTATAGGGGAACACCTGCGCCTTCACCCACCCCATGCAGCACCCCTGCATCATCACTCGGGGAGCTCCATCATGGGCTAGAGGGGCCGTGTCTGGGCTGGGACACCGGGGAGGGGTGCACCCCTTGCTTCAGGGCGGCCCTCAGCATCCCCCATCCCTGTGCCAGCACAGGGCACAGGCAGGTGCGTGGTGAGGGGAATGCGCTGCCACCTCCCCAGGGGCAAAAAGGAAGAGAGTGACCGTCCCCAAGGTGCCACATCCATGGATGAAGCTGAACGGCCCCTTGTTTCCCTCCAAACCGAGCACTGCTGATGTGTCCCTGCTGCCCTCCGAGGGCGCCGGGAGCGGTGGGGAAGGTTCGGGTGCCCCCGAGCACTGCCGGCCCCTCGGCGGTGCCCAGCGGCTCCGGGCAGGGAGGGTTTGGTGCGGTGAAGCCGTGACCCTCCCGGCCCTGGGCACGGCAGCTCCTCGGAGCCGCGGGCTGATTGCGCTGCTCGGGGAAGGAGCTTTAGGGCATTATTTACCTCCATTTCACTCTGCGGGAGGCCGCGGAGCCGAGCAGAGATGCTGAGCGCTCTCCCCTCCGCTCTCTCTCGCTTTCTTGCCTTTCTCCCCCCCCTTCCTGCCCGTTAAGTATTATTTCCAGGATTATTTCTGCGAGGGTGTCACGGCACGTAAGAAAAGAGGAAGAAAACCACCTTCCCAGCTGAGTCCGAGCGGCCTCGAAGGGGAACACGGTTGTGGCGAATCGCGGTGGCGACTCCTCGGCCACCTCCGCGGTGCCGCGGCTCGGCTACAGGGGCAGGTGGCACGGGGTGGCCGGAGGGAGAGAGGGGGGATGTGGACTGCAAAGACAGGAAAATCTCTGCGCCTTTTCCTCCCTGCTGGCAGTGACCTGGGGATGGGACAGTCACATCCCACCGGCGTCTGTCCCACATCCCGTCCCTCCTGCAGCACCAGCTCCAATCCAGCTGTGACCCGGAGTGGTGACTGCGCTGAGACATCAGCCGGGAGAGGTGCCCAAGGGGGGACTGTGTGGGGGTGTGTGTGGGGGTGTGTGAGCCCCACTGCTCCTCCTGCCCTGCTCTGCTCCCCACAGCCAGGGCCACGCTGGCCGTGCCTCTCCAGCAGCTGCCAAACCCGCGGGCTGCAGCGGGGGCATTGCAGGAGCCGGCTGCGGGAGATGGCAGCTAAGGCTGGGCAGGACCAGGATCTCAGCATCCAGCCACAGCTTCCCCGGTCCACGGCTGGGCAGCGTCGCCAGGGCCGGGGCCGCGGGGCCGGACGAGCCCTGGCAGCCCGGAGGAGGCCCCACAGGCGAGGTGGAGGACAGGGGTGGGTGACGGGAACGGGGCTGCCCGGCAGACAGGTGACCCCGGCGCGGGGCTGTGGAGTCCTCCCCCCGCTCCTGCCCTTCACCAGCCCTATTTCCCCCAGAACAAACAGAGCAGCAGCTCCAGCCTCCCCGTGGAATGACCCCGCGGCAGCAGAGTTTAATATTGCCTGGCGAATGATCCGAGCAAGGAGCCCCGTGTGGCTCACCGGGCACGGCCGCGCTGAGTGACGGCTCCCACAAAGGGCAGGGACCGTCTAATCCGCGGGACCGCGGCACCTGCACCCCGGCCCGGCCGGGATTAAAGGGGAGCAAGCCGGGCTCTGCAGAGATCAGAGGCTTCATTAGAGCGGCCTTGAAATAGGATTTCCTCAAGTGACAAGGGGCAGGGTGGGAAGATAATCTGGGGGGCTGTTGGTACCTGCCCCCATATCACCCCCAGAGATGCTCTTTTGGGTCACCTGCCTTGAATATGGTGCCCCAGACCTGGAGGGAAGTGGCAGGGCAGACCAGGGCATCCACTGCTGCAAATCCTTCATGGCAGGGATGGCTGGTTCCCCTCTGCCATCTTCCTCCATCTCCAGCACCCACTGAGGAGCCACCCAGACAAGGATGGGGCTCTCTGCCCTCCCACTGCCCTCAGCTCTGGGGTCCACCATCTCCTCCTAGGACTCCCTAGACTAGGGAGCTGTGGCTCTTTCAACTCATCTTAACATCACATAACACTAATTTCTGTCATTAAAAGTTCTGGAAAGTTTCTTTTGTGTCTTTTCCAGCCTCATGAGAACAGAGAAGCACTGTCTGCCATGGCTACCCTGTGCTGCTGCTACCCACAGCAAATCCAGCGAAAAAACCTCCAAACCAGCCAATTGAAGGATAAAGAGCTCCCTGCATGGAATAAACACCCATGTGCTGCTTGACAGGACACACTGACACTGCAAGATCCCAATTCCTCACCCTGTGTCACAATCCTACAAACACCAACAGCCCTGAAAATCCCCCTGAGAGTGGGAGGAACCAGGTGAGTTTAGGGGAGAAGCAGCAGTGCAGGTGGGACCTTGTGAACATCCACATCCCGTTGGAAAGCTCCATGTTAAACACCAGGAGCTCTCGCCCTGACCACGCTGCCCATTACTGTAAACACACCATTCCTTTAATGCAATTAAATATTTAATACTTGGAGAATGGGAAAAAAAATGGTCCCACATCTTCTTGTCTCTTTCAACAGTCATTTCAGTCTAACTTGCAATGACCATAATGTAGTTCGTTCTCAAATCATGCAAAATTAAAGAAAGTATTTTAGACATCTCAAAGTCTCCCACTACTAAAAGAGCCTTACCTGTTCAGGCTCACTGAATATAGAGCACGGGAGAGCATCAGGGTCATCTTGGACTCAGTGAGATGCTTTAGCAACGGGGTTTTTAGGGCTGCTGCTCAGAAAGGGTTTGCAGAAGTACCACAAAAATGTCTGCTCAGGATTCAGGCTCTGCCTGCAGAGGGGGGTGGGTGCTGCCAGCTTGGGGAGTCCTGTGGGACACGGTCCAGACACCCACACACACCCAGCAAAGCTGTGCTGCTGGATAGACCTGAGATGGATTAATTCTGGGGGGAGCAGAGCCATCGTGTGCCTGAGCCAAGGACTCCGGAAAGCGACTGAGGGAAGGAGCACTCTTTGTCAAAGTAGGGAAGAACAGGGGCTGGACACCTCCTGCCGGGGCCGTTGACTCCAGTTTCTCTCTTCCCAAATGTCACACTCTGGAGGGCCAAGCCTTCCCCAAACTGAAGGTCTTCTCATGGGATCACCTCACTGCCCGTCAGGATGCTGTCCTGGCACGGCCTCGTGCTGGGCTCTGGCTCCGTGTGAGGAGGAAATGGCTGCACCATCCCCCTCGCCATTCACAGACCCCGAGGTCCCAAACGTGTCCCACCTGCCAGCTCCTGCACAGCCCTCAGGGACTGCTCCTGCTCCATGCAGCGTCCAGTTCCTGCCAAAGGGACAGACAAACCCTTCCTGCCTCAAAACCCAGTGCAGCCAGGGCTTAACCCACATTACTGGCGGTTAAATTTGCCCAGAGCTGAGCAGGAGATTCGGTTCCCCTCCTCGACACCAGGACTTGGCTTTGAAGGCACCACAGCATCTTCTGGGCTGCACCACACACCTGAGCCAGGGGACACGAGGAGCTGCCTGCAGACCCCAGACTGAAAAGTGAGGGGGCCTGTCCAGCCCTGGGGTGGGACTGACCATCAGACCAGTCCCAGGACTGCCTGGATGGACAGAGACCAGGAAGGCAGCAGGGCTGGAGGAGCCAAGAGGCCAGGGGCCACCAGCTCCTCATGAAGTGCTGAGGCATCTCTGCCTCAAACCCTGCCCCTCTCCAGCCCGTCATGGACTCACAACAGTTCAACATCCGTGGCCTCTCCGCCCTGAGCAGGCAGCAATAATGGAAAACAAATTGGTGAACTTGGGAACGTTTCAAGCACTTCATCCTTCCAGGACACCAGACTGCTGATGAAACCTCAGCTTTGCAGGCACCATCTTAATGACAGGCCAAATTTCAAAGGCTTGCAAACTATTTCTTGTGCTGCTGCCCCACCCCCTCAATAAAAGGTTGCATCAGAAAGAGATATTTCCATAATTTATAGTACGGGCATTTCACTGGGGAGACTCACTCATCTGTACTTACAGATACATTTAAGAAAATGCATCCTCCCACAATCCTGCGCCATTTACGACTATTGGCACAATCTGTAATCCTCAGTCTTCAATTAAGGGACACCTTAGGGTTCATTATCACACAATTGCTCCCTGTGAACCATGCCAAATGCTGTTTTGGCACAGAGCTTGGAAGATGAATTAGAAGGAAGTCTTCTCGGTAATGCCCGCTCCCAATTCCCATCAGCAGCCTTTATGCCCTCCTCCAGCCATTTTTTCCCCCCTCTCCCCTCTTTCCAAGTGGCTTTTACTATCCCATCTTTCAATGTCTCTCTTGATTCTCTGGAGGTATATTTAGAGATGCTACATCTCCTTTTCTTCCGGCTCTCAACGTGCCTCCCACTCCCGGCTTTGCAGATGGGATCTTTCCTCCCTTCCCCCGTCATAACCCCCCGCAGCTGCCTGGGAGCAGGGGATGGAGCTGCCTTAGGTTGGAGGAGCTCAAAACCCACATTTTACAAGAAAGGGGCTCCAGTTATTGGCAAACTTGGCCTGGGCACAACTAAAGGTTAATGCCCTTAACACATCTGATAATGGCTGGAGCCACGTCCCTCCCATCCCTCTCCCAGTGGGTGCTGCTCCAGTGACCCCCTTGCAGGGAGGGATCCTGCATGGATTTAGCCACAAAGCTGGGGAAGAGCAACAAGTCGAGAGTATTAAAACCAGGGGCTGCCAACTCCTCAGCAATAAAACCTTTACAGGGCTGCAGAGGAAACTTCCCGGTGTTAACACGAATCCTCCTGGCCCAAACAGCGACAAGCACAGAGACTTCCATGGGAATCCTCGGTGTCACAGCAGCAGCAGGATGTGACAGTGACACGGTTTCTCCGGAATTAAGGCTGGTGCTGCCCACAGTGATCACCCCAAACGCCCCAGGACGTGGCGCGAGGAGCCGGGATCTGCAGAGAGGGAACAATGGAGTCCAGGAGACGGGAAATACTTCACCCACAAGACACCTTGTGGAAATTTTATTATATAGAAGTGTAAAATGCAACTGTCAGTCAAATAAAAAGAACACTTTTTTTTTTTTTTTAAACACCATGCTCAACATTATCCAATCGCGGTTCTTTATAGTTAGACATTTCAAGCATAAGGAAAAATAAGGAAAGAACCCAAGAACAGTAAATTCAGTACATTTAAAAACGGAATGTCCCGCAGGGCAATTAAAAATGCAAGAAAAAATAGCTTCAATTCCGTTTTTCCTTTAAAAATACACTGTTATCTGTACAAGAAACACTACAGTAAACATCAGAAATCATATTATCCCTTTTATTAAATCAAAATTATTTAGCGCATACTGTGGTTAATACTAGATTCATTTATTTCTCTAGGTAATTTGACAAATATTAGATAAGAAAATATTTAAAAGAAACAAAAAAGCAAAAAACACCTTGGAATTAAAAAATAGTTACTACCTTTTATATGGTTTTATGTTCCACAGTGTTTGTTAAAGGTACTAATAGCAGATTCATTTTAATATTAAAAATAACAGTATTTATATTTCTGAGAGCATAGAAGAAGTTTTTTTTTCTTTTCTTTTTCTTTTTTTTTTTTTGTTTTTTCTTTTTTTTAACAAGCTTGGAGGTCTTAGATACATAAATGCAACTAGCAATGGAGACATGAAAAAATGTATTGCTAAAAAAAATTAACACGTTTTTATATTACCCCTTTAGACTCTAGAAATTATACAAACCCTACAAAATGCCCCCCCCCGAACTTGCAAACAGTAACTGTTTCAAATACAGAAATCATATCATTAATTACAATACATATCATAGTTCAGTTTTTTAAAAATGCAATAAAATCAAAGACAGCCAAGATACAAGAAATTAGAAGTAAAACATTTAATGAATTTACATATTTAAGAATATTTAAATACTGTTTAAATTTTTTTTTCTTTTTAAGATTTGTTACATACCACCTAAGACTTCCAAGCCACTCTTTCTGTTCCAACAGAAAAGATCGAAAATTAAAAGGAAAAAAAAAAAAAACACACAAAAAACCCACATATTGAAATGTCACAGCTCTGGGGTGCGTTTTGGTGCCTGCAAATTCTCTGGCTTCTCTCCAAAAAGAATCCCGGAGGTTTTGTTTTAATATAAATTTGGAAACAAAATTACCAGCATGTCCATACGTTTAGTACATTACTAATTGTTCCTGATTCTTAGAAAAGTTCAGTATAGATTATCCTACAGCTAGTGTTCCACAAACAGAAAAGTCTTCATCAAAATGTTGCAAATCTAGAAACCTCTGTTACAAAAAGGTTTTCTTCCACAACAATTCCAAGGAAAAAAAATTGCCACGAGGACCTTGTTCTACTGCTCCTGGAAAGAGAGAGGGGAGAAAAGGAGAAGTTACTGAGCAGCAGCAAATTATCAAAGCTGCCGAGCCCTCCTCCCCCGACACAGGTCTGTCCCCACTGCAGCGGAGTGGGAAACAGAGCTCAAAGGGTGCTCCAAGCTGCCATCGGAGCCCTCTGCCCTAACGCTGTCCCAGAGCTCTCCTGCCCCTCACCAAACAAGATCCCTCTTTGCAGCGGAGCAGACTCGGGGAGGAATGAAGAGAAGCCCTTTAATCACCGCGTCCAGGTCACACTTGGCCAGCGCCCGCGGCGAGCGCCAGCACCGGCACCCGGCTCCACCTCGCCGGTGTGAGCCGAGAGCAGCTGCTGGGGGCCAGCATCCACAGCAGCCTCTGCTCCCGGGAGCCAGAGCTAAATGTGGAGCAGTGGGGACAAGTGTCAGACCACAGCAAGGTGCCCGGGTGCTTTGCCTTTCGCCGCATTGTTTGCCCCGCAGAGCCGGTGCTCGGGAAAGCACCAAGTGTGATCAGGATAGATCTCACACAACTCTCTGGTGAGCTGAGCGACAGCTGAGGGGAGATTTTACTCCAAAGCATTTTTCAACAGTTTTGATCTCTTTCAGGACAGGGAGCTGGTGAGCACACAGCTCCCGTCCCAGCACGAGAAAAGGAAAAGCCTGCGCTCACAGTCCTGTGCTGTGCTGCCTCACCAGCTTGACTTCATCATTCCTTTTACTTTAATTCCCCCAAGTCAAACAACTGCCTGGGAATAACTGTAACTATAAGGAAAGGCTCCCAGAAGAAACAAATAACCTCCCAGTCCGCTCCCAAAAAACCCTCACCCACCCTGGACAGGAACATAAGACTGATGTTGAGGTAACGCTTCTGTGATCACTTCCTCAGCCACAAAACATCTCTGCTTCACCATGTGAACCTGAAGGAGAGTCCCCCACCAGAGCAAGGCAAATATACCCAGTTCCCCAAGAGAAGGAGCAGAGGGGTTCAGGGAAGGTGAATACAGACCTGGCTGTGAGCCTGAGCCTGCCCTAGTGTCTGCCCGTAGTAGGCAGCCTGCTGTCGGTAATACTCTGCCCAAGCCATCGTGTAGTCCGGCTGAGAACTTGCCTGAGAAGCAGCACTGGCAGCATGACCTGCGGGGAAGGAAGAAAAAAGGCAGAGATAAGCAATTCCAGAAGCCCAAGCCCAGGCTTAGGATCTCCTTTTGTCAAGCTTACAGAAGAGCCAGCCCCATTCCGGCTGCTGCAGACACCTGACAGAGCAACACCAGCTCTGCTGCGTGGGACAGCAGGACGGGCTCCAAGCTGGACTGTGAGGGACAAGCCAAGAGCAGGCAGAAAGCACCCAGAGCGTTCCTGCAGCTAACAGGGACAGGCTGACAGCCTGCACACCCCTCATCCTCAAAGGCCCAAAGCCTCCAGCAGCACCATGTCAAAGCAGGTCCAGAGGTCGGGATCATGCGCCCTGTAACACGGTGGGGAGAGCCAGGCCTGTGACTTTCCGTGAGCTCTCCTACCCTCTCACAACCCAGCTCCAGCTTTCTGGATTTTGCCAGCATCAGTTCCTGCATGCTCCGTGCTTCCCCAGGCAGGCTGGCTGCAAGCGTGGGCACGAGGGGACCGGGGCTCAGCGGGAGCAGCTCTCCCGAGGCGCGACAGCACAACCGAGAGCTTTCCGTGGGAGCACTATATGCACCATCACCAACAGGACAGCACCAAAGGGGATCTGGAAAGGACTGGAAGCTAAAAATGGCAGGGATGGAGATGCAAGTCATCGGATTAGAGTGAACTCCTTGTAACAAGAGCTGATTCATCTCCAATACGCCTGTTTCACTCACTCTGTTTTTTGAAATACTCCTCCCATGCTTTGCTGTAATCGGGATGGCTGTTCTGCTGCTGGCTCTGTTGGCCTGTGCAAAGATGACAACAAGGGGCACGTCAGTATGGAACAGGTGACAGTTTCCAGCCAGTGACATCTACCTTTCCACTAGACAGGCCCTGGGTCTACCCCAGCTGCCCAGACTTGACACTTCAGCTTCCACCTTTCTACAGTGTTGGGCATCTTCAGTTCAGGAGAAGCTGAGAAAAAGCTTGAGTTCCTGATTTCACCTCATCTGCTGAAGGGCATGAAGCCAAATGTCACCCTGCTGGGACCTGCTCAAGCCAAAGCACGTGGCTGGGAACTGCCCAGTCTGCAATCAGCCACCCTGGGCGCTCAGACTGCTTGCACTGAGTGCAGGAGAGCTGGGACACCTGACACAGCTGAGACCTGTCACCTCCACAGAGCTGCCAAGGGGATGGCCATGTTTTCAGTCACCTCACTTGTTTGTCAGGGGCTGCATCCTTCACCCCCAGTCTCCTCAGTGGAGCAGAGCTGAGGGACCCCTGTGGGCAGTGCCCATCCACACGCAAGCCTCCAGTGGCATGACCTGCTACTCTGCTCCCGGCTCCTCAAGGTGCCATGAGCCCTGCACAGGGCACAGCCAGCCTCACTGCCCCCAGCACACACCCCAGGCATCACTGGAGAGGCAGCCACAGCATCCCCAAACAGCCATGGCTGGCTCGCGGTGTCATCTCCAGGCTCCTACGCTGCTCCAAGGGAAGCAGTGCCAGTGTCAGCTCACAGATCCCAAACCTCGGGCTCCATCTAGCACAGACTCCCCATCTTTGAAGCACTAAGATACCTTCAACCTAGCACATCTAAGGGTTCCTGCAGGGAGAGCCTGGCCAGCCGGGACAGAGGAAGGATACCTGCTCTTCCCACGCTTCCCTGGATCCCAGTGGGAGCACAGAGCCCTCAGTGAGACACACGACAAACAAGCAGCAAACACAGCAGCTGGGAACGGCAGAGAGGCACAGCAGGAGTGGGGAGCACGAGCCACTGCAGACAAGGAGAGCAGGCAAGGACAGAGGACACGCGTGGAGCAGAGCTCTTCCCATCCCATCCCAGCTCCATGCGCAGCCTGGCCCCGACGCCAGCCCAAGGGGGGCTTTGAAGTGGGGGGAAGGGGGAAAATAATACACTGCAAGTGTGAAGTGGGTGGAGGGAACAGGGCAGCAGTGTCCTGTCCAGGGGCATAAAAGCGGGTTAAAAGACTTGACCAACGCTACAAGTCAGGACCTTTTCTGGCAGAGGTCAAGGCTGCCTCAACTGTCCACCTGCTAATGCCAACAAAGGACCTCCTTCAATGCCTTTTCTTCTCGGAGAATTACAGTCCGCAGCAGGCTGAAAGGACACGCAGCTAAATGCATTTCACAGCAAAATGTTTCCCCAGCCAGTTAATTTATTTAAGATGGGGGAAGTAATTAAAATCTAAATACATGTGTAGGGGGTGGGGGTCTGCCCCTCCTCCCACAAGGAGGGCACTCGAGGCTGTCCCCGGGACGCCGGCGCTGTGACGGGGCTGACAGAGCTGTCACACACAGGCTGCAGCACTCGGGCAAGGGACCCTGCACAAGGCTGTTTTCCAACTAAGAAGCGCAAAAGCAGGTATTTACCTATTTCTTACAATAATCCTCCTATGCCTTGGTGAGCTCCACCTGGGCTGCCTGGGCACCGCTGCAGCCGAGGAGAGTGGTGAAGGTTCTGAAAGCGTTATGTGTGTGTCCTCTCTCCTCACCCAGCCTGCCTTCAGTGTGCCTGGCTACAAACAGCAAGAGGGAGCATCCTAAGCACACACGGAACTAGGGAGCCAACATTCTCCATCACACTCAACAGCAGAAATAAAACATCTGCCTCCAAAAGACAGCAGTGTGGGACTAAAGCCACACAGGGGAAGGACAATGACAAGGCAGGAAGCTCCAAGGGTTTTTGGGAGCCAGCTGAAACCTGACAGTGCAAAACTGTCATCACTGGGGTATGAGCTGCATTATTGCTCATCAGGGGGCTCAAGGGGGCTGTGCTTCCTACACCAGGCTCCAAAGCCAGGAGGGGTGAGCCTGAGACATGATTATCTGCTGCAGGAAGGGAGATTTTTCTTTCCCCAGTGACTGCTGGTCAGCATGAGGGGATGTTTCAGGAAGCTGAGAACAAAGTTAAGTTACCAAGGTGAGTTTCTAAAGGCATCTTGCAAGGCAAAGAGCAATGCAGCTTTGTAAGCATTTATTCCAAGGCTCCATGGGAGATAAAAGTTAAATTTTTTTTTGTGGAGCTTTCCCTGCTGCACTGACTGCTCTGCTTCCCAAAGCTCAGGGAAGAGGAGAGCGCTTGGCGTGCAAAGGAAAGGAGTAGGATAACAATTTTTCCTGTATAAAACAAGTTAATGAGAACATACTCTTCTCCAGTACCACACCATTCCACTCCTGTACAGAAGAAAAGTCCATTGAAGCCCACCACTGCATTTTAATGTGCTGAAAACAGAACACCTACTGACGTTCTCCAAGACCCCTAGCGCTCAAAGGAAAACTCATCATTTCTAGACTGGAATTGCTAAGAGGCAGGACTCATCCAGAGTTTAACACACACTTCCTGTGCAAGCTTCCCATGTGCCACCACAGCACACATTTCAGAAGTGCACCAAGTTAACAAAGCAGCACTGAGATTTCCAAATTTCATATATTCACAATTTCATAAACACTCAAAGGTGATTAGTGTTACAGGGAATCACAAGTGCAATTGCAGGCATTGTCCCTCCAATGATTCTTCTACCTCAGGCACTTCCAAGAGAGGAAATTTATACCAAAGTTCATTATCTACTTCATTGCTAAATCAGCCTTAGCAGGGAAAAGCATCTGCCATTAACCCCCCTTTTAAAATTATCCCCCCACATACCTTTTGGTGCTTAGCTTTAGTTTCATGAGACCAGACCATTTAAAAATTCATATTTCTTGAAAAATTGTGACTGCAAGTGTCCTTTGGACATTACCACCACCATGTGAGCTTTGAGATTACCAAGCAGACATGAATCTGCTCTGTTTAGGGCAAACCATTCCTCTGGCTGCTGGAGACACAGGATGATGCAGCTACAGCCATCACCACCAGCATTTACTACTTGAATTATTCTGAAAAGGTGACTCCCCATTCTAAACTGCTCAATTTTGACTCAAGAGGCTTTCAGGAAAAAATGACCAGTACAGGAGCCCTGCCTAACCTTCCTTCTATTTCCTGCATCCCCTTTCCCAGTCATTACATCAGTCTGGAATTTGAACAGCAAGAAAAGCTCATAAGGAACAATTAAATAAGAAAATAAGCAATAAGTGATAAGGTCAAGAACAAAGAGATGGGAGAGCTCAGCACCAATAGTGTGCCTATTAGGGCGAAGTGTGGTTGGCAAGTGCTTGCCTGGAGAATCCTGGGAGAAGAGAGCCGGAGGCAGGAATGCTTTTGTTAGAGAGGAACAGACAGCAAGGACCAAGTTTCTACCCAAAGAGCAGAAAGAGGCAATAAGCAGTTAAGCACATAAAAAGCACAAGTTTTCCAAGGCCTTCAGCTTGTTCTGAGCTCAAACACCACCACATGCCTCCACACACCTCTTCTGCTCAGGAAACCATTCTGCTGTTTTCACACACGTGGTCTCATGGGTGAACTTGCCCTTTGCAGGCACAAAGCAACAGGAACACCAACCCTTCTCCAGCCCAGGTCCTGGCACTTACTTGGGACTTGTTGTCCAGGCTGCTGCCATGTCTGGTAGGTACTGCCCCAGCCCTGCGTCATGAACGCCTGAGGACCACTGCAGAGGACAAAAAGCCATGCTCAAGTAGACAATAAAATACTTACCAGGCCAGAGACATGAAGCTGCCCAGAGAAGAGAAGTTGTCACTTATAGTCAGCAGCTGCTGAGCAAAGAGGTGAACACGGGAGCAAAAGGAAAGCTGTGCAGGTGTGAACTGTTATGTCCTGCCTTGGTATCAGTCTGTTCATGAAGCCAAGGTGAAGATACATCACAATGAACAGCACTCCTTGTGCTCTGTGCAGCTCAGGCTTCTTCCCATGCTCTCACTGCACTAGAGACAGGAATTTTGGAGATGCCAATACCTACCTGCTTTATTATTTAATAGATGAAATCTTTCCTGTAGTCAAGCTTAAAGGATTGAGCTCACTTGCTTTTGCTTCTGAGTGCTCAATCTTGAAAAGGCTCCACTCATACCCCACCCTTTCAGGGCCCTCCACCCTTCTCCCAGCACTTTCTAGCTCCCAGCCATTCCCCCCAGCCCACGGGTGAGGAGGTGCAGCAGCTTACTTTTGATGAGGTGTAGCAGGTGCTTGGCTGAACGGACTTTGACCAAATCCTCCAGGTCCACTCATGCTGGTACCCTGTCACAGAATCCACAAATATTTAATGCTAGCTCCAAGTACAGGGTGGAGGCAGCTACTACGAGTAGTAAGAAAGGAGAGAAGACAGCCTGGGACACATGGATCCTGAAGTTGGTATCAAGCCTTCTCCTCTCAAGCAATTCAGCACAAAGGCAGCTTTGCCATGCCCCAGTTCAGTATTTTCCATACTTTTTTACCAAACTCTTCCCCATTCAGTAGTACTGCAGCCTGACATTATTAAGCTTCAATACCACAGCACTGTGTTAAGTGTAAGATAAGTCATCCTGAACTTACTGAACAAGGAGTTGAGCGTTTTACTTTCAGGACAATGCTGCCAGGACTGGGTTATTCTCACACAGAGAATAATTTTGTCTTCGTTTCAAAAATCTCCTTTGACAGCCTTTTCATACCTTATATTGCTGTTCTTCCCTCTCATATAGCTGTATACACTACCCAGCATTATGTCAACAGTCAAATCCTTCTGGGACCACAGCAAAAATTAGCCCAATGGATGCTGGAGGGCCATCAAGCTCAAGCCAGCTGCTAAGAGGCAAATGGTTTTGAAGCTGAATAATGCAAACACGCGTGTTCTGTGCCATCCTGTGAGTCCAGGCCTACACGTACCCAAGAGTGACAACAGCACGTCTGAGAGGGACGGAGCAGGAGAGCAGAGATGGAACTTACACCAAAAGGGACAGAGCAAGAGAGCAGAGATGGAACTTACACCAACTTTCTCATCTATGAGATGTCTAGCGAGCTCGATTTGCTGGGGGACCCCTCTGATTGTGAATATTCGTACGCCAGGATCTGTGTTCGGGGGTGGGTTTCTCTGCAGCTCCACGTGCGCTCCCGACTGCTGGTTTATGCTTTTGATGTTCTCGCCACCTGAGAAGAAAGCCAAGACATAAGGAGGGATATTCAGCATCTCTTGCCATAAAACCATATCAAAGTCAGGTCCTGGGAATGGGTTACAGTTTCAGCTACCTTCTGTGTGCCTCGGGAGAGGTGGGCTGAGGATGGCAACAGCAAAAGAAACCACAGTACGTGAGCTCATGCTGCTCCTTTAATCTACCTCACAAACATAACCTGAAACCTTGAGCTACTGTAAGAGTTTTCGGGGTCAAGGATGATGCTGCTTAAAGAACACACAAGCCCCGCTATGTGCCCACTGCCAGGCTCCCAACAAGCTGCAGCATGACTGGGATACGCTTTGATAAAACAGATGCAAAACCTGCACTGACTGAATTCTGTTGTTCTTGCACAGCTGTTCAAATCCTCCAAGAAATGAAGGTCACCTGCAATCTAAACATGCTGGCTTTTCTTCTTTTTTTCCATCACTAAGGCAAAAAGCCACCAGCCACATAACAAAGCTCAAGCCTTCTCCCAAACATGTGCTGTTTGATAAACCCATCAGGTTTATTGCCTTAAAGCAGCCTCTGCTTACAAGGCTTCCTATTCACCCTGCAGCCACACATCCCTCCACAGCCATGGCAGCACACGATTCCAGGCTGTCTCCTGCTATTTCAGAGTTAGCTGTGCATGCAGTGAACATGTCTGGCTCGTTTGCCATCTGGATGCACAAGAGCACAGGAGTGCTTCCAGCAGGATGCAGCAGGGCCAGTCAAAGTGGATCTGATTTCCTCAAGACCTGCTAGGTCCCGGTCTCTTCATGAAATTTGCTTAACAAAAGCCTCAGCCAATGTTACAATGGTTCAATTCTTCTTTTGGAAGCTCACACAACTTACAGACCAGCTCCACTCAACTGGAGAAATTAAAGGGTGTGGGGAAGGAAGGGGTTTTACAACTTTTAAATTAAAACCAAAAAATCACCAGCTCAAAGGATAGACAGCAAGCAGGACAGAGAGCAAAGGAAATGAACCAGAGATTCTTGTTTGGTTTTCATTAAAAAGAATCTCCAAAAATAAACGCATCAATTTTGCTCACATTTCCATCTCTATACATCCAGCACAACTTCAAAACAAACTGTGGATGTTGCAGACACTTGTTCATTTCATTGTAATGGACTCATGACCTTTTTAACATTTTAAAGCCTTCTTGGGGAAGGGAGGAGGAAAAGTTGCCAAAGGGCAATTAACTCTTTCTAAATGAATTTTTGAAGATGCATTTAACAAAAGATAATCATGTCACATCCCTGGGCAGACAACAGGGATTGTACTGTGCAGCCAAAAGCCAACCCACTTACTTTCAGTCAAGCATGGGAAAGGAGTAAGATGAAGTTTCAAAACCAAGGGGTTTTTTTTGTGTCATGCTTTTGTCTGATGCAGATTTGTTCGAAGCTCTGGTTTTTACATATCGAGGTGAGATCTGAATCAACAGCCATTTCATCTGCTTAGTGAAAACAGAGGACCCTTTCAGGCAACACAATTTGAAGGAATGGCACAACTTCTTTACAGAGACACAACCAGAGGTTGCTACTTGCACTGCAGACTAGTTTCTCCTTCCAAAAGGGGATTAAAAATCGAAGCATTCTCAAACTGGAAGCAAGGAGAATACAGATTTCAAATCATTGCCCCATTTAGCATTCAGCACCAAGCCTGTGGTTGTTAGGCCTGCTTCTACAGCAGGTCCCTCCTACCCCACACGGCAGAATTAAGTCAGCTGCCTCTCCAGGTTTGGTGGGAGACTGCAAGCTCCTACCCCCACACCAGAAGGACTCAGTGCCCTTGTCCTCTTCACCCTGCAGCCTGGTACATGTCAAAGTGCTCCCTCCCACCCAAGCTACCCCAACCCAGCCTCCAGAGCATGCAAATGCCGTGACGCAGCCGCCGGTGCCGGAAGGAGTTCTCTTCCCCACGGTGAGGTGACCCGCTCAGCACATGGTGGCTGTCTATAGAGCATTCATCCCGCTCCATTCTTCCACCTGATGGGGGGCAGGAGCGATCCAGGAGTGGCCTCCCGGCTGGACGTGAAATCCTAAAGCAATTAATCAAACCTGCTCAAAGGCCGCGCTGACAAGAGCCAGGCCGGCCGCGGTATCTGTCAGGATTGCCGTATTTATCATGGAAATCCAGGGGGGCCCAGGGAGGCGGCGGCTGTTTCCAAGCACCACCAAACACAGACAGAGTTTGACATGTGTATGGCGCTCGCCTCCACCCTTCCTCAGGGCCTTTGGGAAAGAAAAGCTGCACCTACCCACCCTCTAGAGGAAAAAGCCACGCGCAGGATCCGCAGGGAGCCCCACCGGCTCCTAAAAGCTCATGCTCCCAAGCTGCGATGTCCACAAGAAAAGGGCACTAGATCTTCAATCACGTATGCTGCAGAAATTGAGCTGAGAAACTTCCCAGCCTCCCTCTTTTTCCTGCTTCTTGAGTGGTCATGAGAAGCTGCGAGCACAGCAGCAGTTACCAGGTCAGATCACACACACCACATCTGGGTGCCCAAGGCACTTGGGTCAGCACCCTTTGCTTGGGTGCTGATCTCGAGACCAAGCTGATGGCCCAGAGGCCTCAGCCAAATTTTACAGGGAAGGCCAACAGCCCCATCCTGTATCACAGCAAGGAAAAACACCCAACAGCTGGAAACTGCTCAGAAACTGTCAGGGAGAGCAAAGGTTTTGTAACTGGTCACTGTTAAGAAAACCCCACTAAGATCCCCTCTGCCCTGCAGTGTCCCATGAGGGGGAGGAAATAACAAGAACTGCCTGTCTTGAATCAGTGTGTGGAGAGTGTAGCACATCCATGCTGGTCCAGACCCCAAAAGGCAATGCTACAGCCATCACTCACTTGACAAAAGTGAAGGCTGCAACAGCCTAAGAGCACAGGCACTGTGAGAACACCGATTACAAGGTGGTATTACAATGCTACAGCACTCAAATCACCATACAACTAGTAATTAGTCACTCCAGAAAGCTTCTGATCTGGCCAAGTAAGAATCCCGATTTTGCTGTTGTGGAAACAAAGGTAAAAAGCCACCCTTCACCCCCCAGTGAGGCTGTGCCAGGCCCTGCACTTGAATGCTGGGACATTCACTCCACTACCTGCATTTATCTTTTCAGCACACAGTGCTCTCTGTAGTCACAAATGCTCCACTTCAGTGCACTGCTGAACAACAAGTGACCTTTTCTGATCCTTTATTAAAGATGACTAATGGATACAGCAATAAAGTTTCATTATAATTTGATTTTTCTGTACATGTAAGTCTCACTCGTGGGCTTAAAATTTACTTTGCTTGATCTTTTGGCCAACTGGACTGTTCAGTGAGGACAAGCATAATCATTGCAATTTCTGCATAATGGGGAAAGCAGGTGGTTTTTCATACTGAAATAAGTTTTCAGGTTTGTGAACAGGCTTGTGGCAAAAAACAACATCTGAAAACAATTGCAGATGCAGGGCTGACCTGCCCGTGTCCCTGGGCAGGAGGTCAGGGTGCTGTGGGGACAGGCACATGGCAGGGAACAGCAGGGATGTGCAGCAGGGAAAGAGGCCACAACAAGTCTCACCACAAGCTCCCTCCTGCCCGGAACACTCAAAGCCACTGAAACTTGGCCCAATGCCCTCAGGTCTCTGCCTCCTTTTCTGCTGTAGCTTATCTATTCCTTGTCTATTCTCTGCTGAGGCTGAAAGCCAACTGTGATTACTTAAATACTGGTCCAGGCATATGTCATTCATTCTGAAATAAGCAGATAGAAAAATGAAGCACCACCTTTGATAGGTCAGTGCATTAGCTCAGACACATCGCAGCAGTTCAGAGCTAGAGAGCTTGTCTGCTCCCGGCTCTACCCAAAGTCCTGCCACAGCCCCACGAGCAGCTCCTGCTCTCTGACAAACTGAGTCTGCTGCTGATGCTCAGTTTCATAACCATCATGGGGTTGTCCTGGTTGAGAGGATGACTCCTCATCAATCTCCTTAGCATGGAGAGATCCCCACTGGCCAGGCAGCCAAGGGGCCTCCATGGCAGTGAACATACTCAGCCAAGTGGCACAAGGTGCACCAGGCTGCTGTGCCAGGTCAGGTTCCAGCACAGAGGCAGACAAATCCTCCTACTTCCTTCATCACACACTTCAGGTACATGGTTGGAAGCACCTACTGTTATTACCACACTCAGAGACCTTCCATTTCCTCACACAGCACTCACAGAAATCCAGCACGATGAAATGACTGTTCTGCTTGTCCCCGATACACCGTCCTTCAAACGAATTCTCTGTAAAAAGAATCCACAAACGAACCTGCCTTTTCTCGGCCAGCTGCTTGTTATAACAAGCTTATTTGACAGCTCTGCATTAAGAGCCTCTCTTACAGCTTGTGAACAAGGGCCTGGAGAGTACAATTATGAGTGAGAACACTACAAAGAAAACAACCACAAGTGCTTTCAGCTTATTCCTATGCTGCATTCACCGGGCATTAAACACCTACAATCACAGAAAACCCCAAAGTTCACTGTAAAGCAGCAAGAACATGACCATCCTGAGATAGGAGGATTGCAAGCTGTGATATTTGGAGTCACCAAACCCACCTTTGCCTATAACAAGGCCACACTTGTCAGCTGGAACAGTGTAGGTGATTTCCTGCATGCCCCCAGGTGTTCCAACACTCCAGTCTCCACGGCCACGACCTCTTCCTCGGGCAACAGCCAAGCTTCCAAAGCCATCTCGTTCCTTAGAAGGCAAAACATGTGTATCAGTATTTTTGTGCTGGCCCCAATGCACATTAAAAACAAAATAAAGCAAGGTAAGTTAAACTGCCTCATAATCAATGGCATTGAATTGAGATATTCCTGAACCTCAGTTTCATATTCAAGGTTTTGAAGTAATGTAGGTTACAGCTGCCTTCCTGATTCAGGAAGATATTTGTATTTTTAAATGCATGCCTTTACATCTGCTGAAATAAACCTATAAATAAGCATCTAAAGGACTAAAGAACTTTCAGTTTGTGATGGGGGCTCTCTTTAGAGCAAACAATGTATCTTGGCACTGACAGACAGGAAAGTTGCTTTCAAACCCTTTCAAGTGTCCTCCTGCTGGAATTATTCAGCAGAAATGCACATTTTCCAAAACGTCCAAAGGAAGCTTTTAAGTTCAAAGACACCCAAAATAGGTATGTCCTTTAACTAAGTGATTTCTCCAAATGCCATGGGCAGTCAGAGGCTACCACATTTAAGTAAATTATTACAGCAAATTATGAAATCAAGTTTTCAAACCAGGTATTGGGGCAAGAAGAGATATCAAGATGGACAAATTATGGACCTCATTGGACAAATTACATTCAGGTTTCTGAAACGGCCTAAAGTTTTCATTTCTCATACTACAAAGGGAATATACAACCTCCTTCCAGAGCCTGCCCTAGTACTTCAGCTTTGTACTTCCTGCTCTTGTGTAATGCAGTATGTTGGTGTGTCTTAAGAGCACAGTGACACAATGCCTGAGCACTCATCACCTTCCTGTGCCTCCACCAGACCAGAGGACTGGAGTCTGAAGAAGAGGCACCACTGAGCGCTGGCAATGCTCTGCTGTCTAAGCAGAGCCTCCAGTCACTGATGCTGATGGACTCCATTCCATCACATCACTGTTTCCAAACAACAACAACTAAAGAGCAGACAGATGTGGAGCTGTAATGAGGCCTCATAGGCCTGGGAATAGAAGACCTTCCCACAGCTCAGTTAGTTGACATTACATTAAAAGAACTTCCACCATAAACAAACAAACCTCAAATCTAGCAGCTCTGGGCAGCAGCATGTGTGGCCTACCAGGGGAAAATTGAACACTGCTGCTTTTCAGAAGATGGCTCCATCCCTCCATCCAGCTGCCTGCATGCAGCCTGCATTCCCAAAAAGCACTTCCAGAACCCACCTGTGCCGTGAGGATGAGCTCACTGATGATGTGTGCTGCGTGCTGACACCGATCGGGGAGGCCCATGACCTGTGCGACTCTTTCAGAGCTAATCCCATCATCTGTGGAGAGAGGTGGCAAAGACTAAATTAAAAGCAGAAAACATCCACTCGCCAACAAGAGCTTCCTTCCAGCACCGCCACTGCTGGCAGCGTTTTCACACCACAGAACTATCCCAGGAGCTACCGCTTCCCTCCACCTTCAGCCCCTCTTCCCTGGACTGAAAGAAGGCAAAACCCAGCCCACACTGCAGAGGGAATGACACTCAAAAGGAAACACTTTCAAATGTCAAAAATCCATGAAAGAGATTGATATAATTTTAAGAGGAAAAAGGCAGCTTTGATAGGTGATCAGACAGCCAAGGACCCAGAGAAAGTTACTCAGAATTAATCAACTCCTGATCCCCAAAGGCTTTAATGTCCTGAAGGAGAATTCTTTAACAGGAAATAAAAGATTTCTGTTATTTTATTTATCTGTAATTACCACTCAAGACATGACTGTTGTGACATCTAATATTTGCAAATGAGCTGTATATAATCTTACTCTCTGAAAACCAGGAAGTGCATGAGGAGGCAGCACATCATATTTAAATGGGTTTCAGAAAGAGACACAATGCACCTGTAAATGAGGAAAGCCTGGCTGCTGGAACCCAAAAGTGGAACACTGGTCAGAAAGCAACGGCTCTCCATCCTCACACAAACCTGGTTTAAATTGAATCCTAACTCCAGCATCATTCTGAATCTTTTTGATCATTTCTCCATTTCTTCCTATCACAATTCCAACAGCAAACCTGGGCACAGAGACCTGATGGGAAAGGCAAAGGAGTATGAAAGTGCAGAGAACTAGACTGAATGACTCTGATTTTACAAGGAGATGCTCTTAACGTTGAGGACGGGCCATGTTAGGCAGCTCCAGGCTATAGAACAGCATTGTTTGAGAAAAACAAACAAGTGGCCACAAATTCCTTCCCCACTAAATGAACTCTGCACTACAAGAATGCAGCTTAAAAAAGACAATTATAAAGTGCCATCTGGGAGTCCAGGAGAACTCCTCCTCTTTGCAGAGCCAGACTCAATTCTTCTGGCAAAAGAACACAATGCATTTAAAAAGCAGCTTACAGGTTACAAGTGCAATTGGATGACTCCCCCCACTACCCATCCCACAGGGAGGTTAGCAGAGTACTGTGAAGGAAACGTACCTCTATGCTGCCTCCTCCCATTCTAGCACTGAAATCACTGCGTACGCCTCGGAAGTCTGCCTGATCTTTCTCTCGGATGATCTCCAGTACCATTTCCCTCGCTTGCTACATGGGGAAAGAAGTTACAGTTAGCTTCAAATTATTCTGCTTGCCCTCCTGGTGTTAGGGCCTCAACAGCGGGTAACGCTCAGGCTTCAGGCAGAGGGATCTCCACCTGCTGAACGCAAACAGCGGTCTGATTTAGGATTTCTTTTACCACAGCCTGTTCTTGATGGCATCTTCCATGTCTGCCAAAACCTGCCAGGTGCACAAGGTGGCAGTTTCTCGGGTGCAATTGCTTCCTCCAGTCTTTCAAAAAGGCCCTTTAACTTTTAAAATATCTTTTCTTTTTTTTTTTTGGAATTAAAGGAAGTGAAGACCCTTCCCTACTGGATAGAACTGAAATCAATACAGTAAGGTAGAAGCTGTTGGTAGCATGGCAGAGATCATGTCCACTAAGAGCTACAGAGCACATACCAAGGAGGTGCTGGGCAGCACTGAGCTTACTGCCTCTCAGAAGTTAAGCCCAAGTCTGCAGCAATCCAGCAAGACATTTTCTGAGACAAATGAATATTTCTCCTACCTACTGGCAGCACTCAAGGCCATGCACAAGCCTACACGTAGCCCAGCTAGTGAAAGTATACCCTGGAAATTAGCCAACAGTAGTCACCAACAAAATAAAAAAAGCCTACATGGCAAACCCAAGCATTTTTTTCTCTCTACTACCAGTCAAGTTTTTGGTTCTATTTCCAAGCTTGAGGGTGGTGGTAAATCTCTCTCCTTTCATTTTTACATATTTTCCATGTCCTCAAGGTATTTTTAATGGAAAGAAACAACTCAAAGACATTTCAGAGATGCCAAGACAGAAATAAGGGTGATGGAGAGATTTCATGGGGATTTGAGGGAGTTAAGAGCAGCATCCACAGAATCCCACCAAACCCAAGGATTCATCACACTTCTTAAAACGCTTCCTAAGTGTGCTCAGCTTTAAGTGCCTCAAAGATCTTCCAGCCTGTGCAGTCTCCATATTTCCTTGAATGGAAGACGTGACAACAGCAAATCTTGCAAGGCAGAAGCCACCTGGGAAGTGGCAGCACTGAGAGTATGATTTGGTTAGAAGTAGCCAGACTGTCATTAAACTCCTTTTGCACAGCTATACCTCCACAGTAAAAATTGGGGGGGGCGAACCCTAACTCTAAAACTTGCAATAAGAGTTTTTTGAAAAATACAACCCAAACACTATCCCTGAGCAACATCAGCTGTTGCAGCAATTTATGATTAGGGAGTGTTCTGGTTTGGTCAAATTTAGAGATATACCCTCTGAGAGAAGGCACAACCACCCCTCCCCCACCAGGTTCAGGAAAAATAAATTTTCCTCGAAGGAAAGTAAGAGATAAAAACTATTTATTTAACAAACACACGGGAAAAGGAAAATAATGCTAAATAATAAAATCTTTTGCTGTGAAGAAAAAACCTGGGAAAGTGTTCAAGTCCTCCCTTTGGTCTCCTCGGAGCTGGGGCTTGGCCCAGGGCCAGGCCCTCTGTGCCCGGTGGAAAGTCCTCCCGATGTGTTCTGATATTGAAACAATCCACAGAAAAAGGGAAAAAATCCGAAATTCCAGGGAAGGAAAAAAAGTTCAACTCTCAGTCTCTCTCTGGAGGAAAAGAAACTGAACAACTGGCTGAAAGCTGGCTGGAAAAAAAAGTTGCTATCTCTGTGTGACCCTGAACAAGCTGCAACCTGCTTTGAAAAAGTTTTGCTCAGTTTTTCCTTCCTCCTCTCAGGCTCAGTTTAAAGGCATAGAAAGGGACAAGAATTAATTTCTGGGCATAGGGCAGCGATGTGGGATACACATCATAAAGTCACCCCAAGACAGGGAGATCGTATGAAACAGAACTACTTTTATTGGAGACAGGAATGCTAAGCTAGATTTAATACTTAGCAAGGTATGAAAGGCACTTGCTGAGAAGTGGAACATGCCATGGCTGAACTTCAATGCTCGAATTCAGGCGCTCCCATCACGCTGCAATCCCCCAGTCTCCAGCTGATGGGGGCTTTTCTCCGAACTGCAGGTTCATCCACATCTGCAGAACCCTGACACAAGGAGACTGAGGTACCAATATTAAGCAAACCCCTTGGTTTCAGGAGTTGTTGTGGGATTGGTTTTTAATTACCTGCGTCGATTGGCTGTCTGAGGTAGTTTTGTGAAAGGTTCCCTGTCTCAGATGTGTGATTCAGTCAGTCACTAAGAACCCATTTGCTCGAGTGACACAGAGCTCTCATTTTTTGCCACACAGGCTGGAAAGCATTTCAAAGCTACTTTCTCCAAACCCTCCTCATCATCTCTACTCCTACCCATGTGCAATATTTATGTGGAGTGACAGCTCCTAAGTTATGCTGTAAAACAAACTACTCTGGTGTTTTAACTTGCTCTACTCAACCTTACAGAACAAACAAAACCGGGAAAGATTATTACATTTACAGTCAGATTTGACTCCATTAGATGCTCACAAATACACTCAGGTTTAAATTTCTCCTCAGTTCTCTTGGGAAACCACTTTGCTTTTGTTACATACCTGTACTTTAAATGCATCTCCAGTAATTCGGAGAGGTTTATCTGCTCCAGTAGGCAAAGGACCATCTTGGATCATAATCATTTTCACACCTGTTCGCTCCTGAAGAAAAAGCACAGAGCACTTTTCTAAGCAGAGTCCCTAAAACAAGGGACTGTATTTTGGACACTAAACATTATGAAGGTCAAACCAGCACCGTTACAGAATGCACAAATTCAGGAACAGTCCTAGAGTGTAAAGGACTGCCAGAAATTGTGCTGCTCCTGAGGTTCTCAAATAGCTGAAATCCTTGCAAGGAAAACCCTCTCCACCTTGACAACTGACTTTCCAGCCCTTTCCAAAATCTGTAGCTGTCTGCACATAACAGTTATTAAGTGACCAGCCTCCAAACTAGGTGACAGAGGTCTAATCAGGGCACTCAGAACTCCTCCATTTTTAACCTAGATGTTTTGCTAAAACCCTCTATTCTTTAAAAACTTGTACCAGATGGAGGAATAAAGAACGTCCAGGAACACAGTTTATACATAACACAACACTTAATTAGAAAGGGGTGGGATGAGAAAAGAAGATGACACATGGCAGCTTTACCACAGATCAGCAACAAAAGAGAAGCAGAGCACTCTACAACAGCATGGCTGGCATTAAAAATACTGCAGAGCAGAGCAGACGTGGCCCTTCCTTGGCTACAGGGATCCCCTCCTGAACAGCACACACCAAGTGTTGTTATCTACAGCACATGGGTTTCTGTCACTGTTCTGGCAAAACTCCACTACTTGTGTAGCTGGGGCCACACTGATTTTGTAACACAAGATTGGATTTGAGTCCAATCTCCAAAGGCAGAAGAGTAGTCCCTGCTGGAGAAGGTTAGAGCATTCAAGGCTCTCCACTTCAGCCTGTTCCAGTGGATCTAGAGAAGCTGCAGTAGGGAAGAGAGCCCTAAAGGAAATGCATCTTGCGCACCTGCAACTGTTTTATTGTTTCACCTCCTTTGCCGATGACTAGACCCACTTTGGATGCCGGGATCAAAATCTCCTGAATGGTACTGTTGCCATCAACATCGTTGTGAAAACCAGGTCCATTCCGACAGCGATCTACAATCTGCCCCAGTAGCCGTTTTGCTTGTCTTTGGAAAAGAATCGAGGGAAACAACCATTAGACAACATTGCTCCACGTGACCAAGAGACCAGGAACCATCGGAATGGAAAGCAATCGGGGAGAGGAGAAGTGGAAAGATGGAGGAAACCATAGTCAGCACAATGTTTGCCTTTTTTTTTTTTTAACTCTTTGATGTCTATTTTCCCCTATCATGATTACTTATAAGCAGTTTGATTTTTGAAAGGGGAAGAGAAAAGGAAGAGCAGCAGCATGCTCTGACCTCTTGGGAAGTTAAGGACAATAGTTGAACTACATTTGGGGTGCTTACTTTGAATGAAGATGCTCTAGGTTTTAACTTTTCTAGCACATATACAATAATAAAACTCAATCTCTGTTCTCCTTCTTGGTCAAGACAAAAAAACACACACTGCTCTGATACTAACACAGCCCATGGATTAACCATTCTCTGGTCAGTCACAGGCAACTGCTTTGCTCTTCTCTACCTGCTCTTACCAGCAGCACCAGAACACTGTCCTAACACAGCCTCTGCTCCAAGCAGTAGGTGCTGAAGCTACACCGCGAAGCGAGGCAGGGATACTGCAGCAGCCACCAGTGAAAGACTGGGTTCTTCTACTCCTGGTGAGAAGAGACACACAAAGAAGCATTTGGGAGATTAAAGATCCCTTCTCTAAAATCTTTAGCATGTCAGAGGTAACTGACAGGGTTTCCCTTCATCTTGAAGACTCCTATACCAGCACATCCCATTCCTGCCCTTGTCCCACAACCCTTCTGAAAGCAGAAGAAATTCACTGGTTCCCTGCTCAGCCTAATGCAGCATCTTCCCCTCTCTCCACTTCACACCATCAGGCACCTTAAGGACAACTGACTTCTCTCTAGAGATTTGAAGAACCAGTACAAAGTCATCCCTTGAAGCAGACATTCCCCCAAGGCAGCTCAGGGGGTGGTGCTCTGAAGCTGCACTCAGAGCAGAACACTGCTTGCCCTTGACTTTCTCACAACAAAAGGGAAAAGGTGGAATTTATGGAAGCTTGCTTCAAATATTCTGGAAAAGTTTTAAAAGGTTTTATTCATCTACCTTCATATTTGGTGCAAAGTTCTTTTAGTGACAGTATAGAGACCACAACAGTTAATACACAACATATTTCAGATGAGAAGGGGTCACTCAGAAATTAAGCCTATTAGTTTGTCACTGGATATAACTAATGAAAACATTTCTCACAAAACCCTTCTCAAAGAAGTCTGACATCTAAAATGGTTTCCTGACTTATTTTTCTACAAGTAGCCTAAACAGTTCAAACAACCAATTTGTCAAGAATTTGACCACAAAAGTAAATTAAATTTCACTTAATTCCATGTCCATGTTCTGTTTCACAAACTGAACAGTGTCACTTTTAAAATTTACTCATATTTTATTTAAAGACAGCCTTGGACACGAGTACATTTAACTGCTTATTTCAGAACCACAAAGTCTTAACTACACCTCTCCCCCATTTTCCCCCAACTGATCTCATGAGGCATCCCAGCTTTTTACTATTTTGCTCTTGTTCTTAAATATCCTTTGCTAAAGGGAGAAAGCCACTTCAATATCAGCAAGAATACACTGCCTGCCCTATAATGTGAGTTTGCCAATTGTATTTATTCTGGCTCACTGCTTGCAGTATTATGGTAGAATAAGGAGATTTAAGTACCCTTAGATCTCTTTAGGAATGGAAGAATGATGAGTGTCTTCTCTTTAGAGAGACAGTCTTTGCACCCATGTATTTTCAAATGCAACTCAAAGATTTCCAGATGGATTTTAAAAAACCCACCTACCCAAAGGCTGGGGAGAGAAAGAGCAGCTCCATATGTTAAGTGTGTTCCTGTAAGCCTGAGGATCCTGGATCCAGTTCCAGCAGGAGGTCCTCAACTGGTTTGTGAGAGTCTCAAACTCAGCTCCTGGGAAGGGGGAGGGAGGAAACACTGTCCCTAAAGTTTCTATAGGTCTAAAGATAGAAATCCCTGCTGGCTGGCCACGTGTCTCTACCATGCAAGGAGCAGAATCAAGACTTGGGTTCAGTCCTTTGCTTCTTGTTGGCAGCGATGCAGAGACAAGCACCCAGTGGGCCTCATGCTGCTCTGCAACAACACCAACACCTCCAGGGTATCCTGGAGTGGCACCCACAGGCTTTAGAGGCCTCATGCAGCCCTTCTTCAGCTGGAAGGATGCTCATCTCAATAGGAGTAGGGAAGCGAAGGGGAGAAGAGAAGTGCCCTTCAACAGCTTAGCTCAGTATCCTGGAAAGCTGCAGTTACAAAACTGCATCCTAGGTGCCCTAAGAGCAACCTCACCCTGCGGAGGGGAATTCCAAGGAAATTTCTGCAGAGGATTCAAACTGCAAGTGGAAAAAAAGCCTTTGAGGTGCACAGTTTAAAGCATCAGACCAAGAGGTTCTATGCTCCAGAGACCCTCAAGTTTCTCTAGGCCAACATTTGCTGGTGTGGCTAATAACCAAGTAGCACCACTGACAGAGCACAGCATTAGGGAGAAGAGAAAGAAGGAAAAAGGAGAGAAACTAAATCAGAACTCACTCAATGCTCTCTGGTGTCCCAGTGAGTACACAGGGCCTCTCGGGCATCCCACCACTGTCTGTAAAGGAAACAAGAAGAAAACTTGTGATACATGGAATTAAAAATGTGGCAGCTATTTCAGTGACCATGAAGCACCAATGGAAGCACCACCCACCTGCACACAGCATGCTAAAGAATTCAAAGACATCCAGGATCAACATATTTTAAATTATTTACTGGATGTCTGCATTCTTTTAAAGCCTTCCCCACCAATTAAAGGGAGGGGTAAAAACTCAGATAACGTTGATCAACAGTTCCCTGTACAGCACTGCAGCCCAGTCTTCCCCAAAGCAAACTGGCACCAATGATCCCATTTGGATGAATGGTCTCATTTTTATGATGCAAAGCAAGCTGTATGGAGAGCTGTTGCCAACCCTCCTGAAATGTCTTCTGCCAGGAGCTGGAGCTGATCAAGCCAGTCAGATGCAAACCACAGAGCTGAGCAAAGTGAGAAAACTCAACAGCTTCAGGTCCAAGCACAACACAGATTGCCCATTTGCTCTGCAACCATCTGTTGGTTAAAGCCAGTTCCCTCAATGTTCCATTCCCCAAACCACCTGACAGACCTGTTTTCTACCCTGGTTGGGAGGTGGGTCCAACAACAGCTCTCCCATGCCTGTCTGTATCCATGTTAATGGTGATAACACACTGTGAGCATGGGAATTGCCTGATCTAATGGACACAACACCCTTTGACATTAAAACCTGTTCACCCACCACACAAAGAGAGTCTTACCTGGAGCAATTTGAATTTTGCAGCCAGACTCTATCTGAATCCGTGAGATCTGTTCTCCTCCCCTGCCGATTACTGAAATGAGTTCAACAAGCATCAGAACAAACTGTTTTTCCTGGAAACTGCAGAGCACCTTCCCCCTTTTACTTTGGTGCAGCTGTCTATAAAGGAACAGTTTGACTCCACGATTGCAGAAGAGGCATCCAAATTTATCATAGCAGAAAAACACTAAAATACTGCGGAAAGTTGTTCTATTTGCTTAGAAAAACAAAACAAAAAAGCCTGTCTCGCACTAGAATGGAAAGAAATAAGTATGAAAGAAATAAGGCACTAGTCTGGGTGATGCTGGGAGAGTAATTTAAGTATACCTTGTTCAGCCTGAACCAATAAACCAGTTATTTTGGGTACTAAAAAAGGCAAAGACTTGTTTCTTTATAATTCCTATTTTACTGCCATTTTTGAATGGACATGCTATTTGGCTGTCTGCACTCAGACAGAGCCACATCCTGAAATGCTCTATCAACCCCCAGTGAACACAAATATCTATCTCCCTTAACTCTCAGAGTTGATACATCACTGTTTCACAACAAGACATGCAGAGCACAGACCACACCAATTACCATTTCTACCCTTCCCAGACTGCAAAAACAGCAAAGCTGTAAAGCCAAACAGGTATTCCTGGCTCAGGGTGCTCCCAAAGAAGCATCTCAGCTGTGGGGTGGCATCCCCCTGTATCTGAACCGGGGTGAGATTTAACACAGAGGTGATGCCTGCAAGCTCCCCTCTCCCAGGGCCAACATCCTCCATGTGTAGCACCAGGACTGGTAAATGAAGAGGTCTGGCAGGAGAGGAGGGAGCCTTTCCTTTGCAGGAATTTGAGTTACAGTCTTACAGTGTCTTTAGAGTCAGAACAAAACTTGGCGCACTATGGGGTAATTACCACGGCCTGTTATTTTCCTCTTTACTTTCCATATATCAAATTGGAAGGGATACACAGAGACCCAGCAGTAGAAGTGTCTATGCAATCACTGCAGTAACACATCAGCAGGAGGTGCCACTGAAAGCAAGAGTAATGATCATTAAGAGGAAGACAGAAATTAGGATCAAGCTTGAAAGAAAACAGTACCAGGAATGCAAATCTAGGAAAAACTCTCGTCTGGTTGCGTTTCCCTGCAGCAAATGTATAGGAAATTTAAAATTCTGTTTAACTTGCCTTTAGTCAACTCATATTTTAACATTTAAATGTTGTTTTCCTTCCTCAACTTCCACAGTTTTGCATACTCAAAGTAAAATGTTACAATGTAGGGAAATAAATTCACTTTTGACTTGAGAAAATCACTAAAATGCCCAGTAACTTGTAGCAGACATTCTTGTTCTTATTACTGGGACATTGAGCTTTTCCATGAAGTTTGCATCTGGATTTTAAACACAGATCCTCTGTTCCCCATGAAGACAGCATTAAACAAGGCTTATCCAAGGCTAATAAGCACAAAAACTTGTGTCAGAATCAACAGCATTCCTGCACAGGAAACACACTGAGAAGCATCAAAACCATCCAAGGTACTTACTAAATCCAACCATTTTATCAGGCACTTTGAACTCTTCTGTTATTACAGCCCTAAAACAAAAAAAAAGGAAGAAAACCCCATCAAATTTTCATTACAAAGAACAATTTGGAAGAAACTACATCCCTGCCATGGAGCCTGGGCTCAAGACAGGGATTCTGCAAACACAAGTAAGAGCACATCACTGTCAAAATCATTTGTTTTGGAAGGGACCTCTCATGGTCACACAATTCCTCCTATGCTGGATCCATGTCCAGTCTACCTCTGGTATCTTGAATGAAGCTGATGGAAAAAGTTCTTTTTGTCATTTTTGCTCCAGACAGATTTAACAAAAAAAAAAAAACAACCAAACCAGTTTCCTTATCATTGAGCCTGGACCTCCCAAGCAGCAGTGTCTATGCTTCCAGATATTCTCCTCCCAGGAGACACCAACCAAAGCCAGTCCTGACATGAACACCCCTTTCTGGCAGTCACAGGTTTGGTGTTTGGGACTCTTTTTTTGCCTGCTTGCCCTTATCATTCTTCTCCTTGGAATTCATAAAAATTGTCTTCGATTATTCTCTGAATTCTTATTATCTCAAGACTTCCATACCTATTGCTCTTTGGACATTTTCAATGCGCCTGCCTCAAAACAGAGCACTCAAAGCAGTTTCCTAAGACCTGACCATAGTCAAATAGAAAGGAATTAACTTGGATTGCTTTTTTATTTAGCTGTTTCTGTTTTGTAGAAAACACAACACCATGAATATGGAATTTGAAAACATGCATTATATACAATTTGTTCAGCAATCTCAAAAGCAATAAAACACCTGCCCAGTAAGTTCAATGCAGGTTTTGTGGTGAGGTATATTAAAATCTTCCCATCTTTTTGCTTAAGATCAGTAAGGGAAGCTATAAAATACACGAGACTTGATTAGCTAAGTTGCAGATAAAGTACACGCACTGCCCACACTTTTCTAGGCTGCTCTAGTCAGACACTAGCTTTAACTTAACCATTAAAAATTTCAGGTTCTACAGCCTTCATGCACATTGTTTGTCCCTTCTGCTGAGGCCCCAAACAGCTGGTTAGGATGGAAATGCACTACTATTCACCTTTGGGCTAACTCAGCTTTAGAAATGTTCTTCCATTCAAAACAACACAGACAACTCCTCAAGATCAGGATTTGAGAAAAACTGAGAATTTTACATTTTTATTGGATGCTGAGACATGCTGGATGACAACTCATACTTGCTTCAGTCTTCCCAAACCATCTTTGACAAAGGTGTCATCCCAGGTCATATTACACCAACAATACTAAATAGTAATAACACCAACAATAACACATGTCTGTTTGATACTTCCACCTTTTGCCAAAACGCCAGACCTTTTTCACTTTTTCTTTCTTGCCCCCTGCCAGGGCAGGGGAAGGAAAAAGAGAGAGAATTTATTTTTTTCAGTCCTGCAGATTTGCAGGGACCAAATCCAACTTTCACATAAACTCCTCTTTTTTTCCATCAGAACAAACAACCCAGGCTGGAGAAAACCCAAGCTGACAGTTTTTCCACATTCTCAACCTCTGACTTCCTAACACTACTACAGATGGTGGATCAATAAACAATTAGAATTGATCAATAAATAATAAAACATAACCCACTGCTTACCTTTGATGTACCAGGGCCCCTAACTGGTTACCTACTGTGGCAGAGAGAGAAAAAAGGGAAAAAAATCAAAGCATTAGCACGGATAAACTAACTTCATCCCTATAGAAAAAGAGTTCTTACCGTTTCATCAAAAAAGAAAGAAAAGCAAAACAGTAATTTAGGTTCAGTGGCTGAAATGAATGCGTTATGTGGTACAAAACAGGAGGGGATTTCTTGATCAACACACACCATAGCCCAGTGTCCAGCTGAACACAGGAGAGGGAATTGATCTGCGTCTCCCCATGCTGAGAGTCATGGGAGAAAATCCTGCCTGCCCAAATCCAAATCCCTGCAACTGACCTCCCCCCTTCCCAAATTAAGCCCAAAGCAGTAAAAAAAAAAAAAGGGAAAAGGCGGGGAGGGAGGAGGAGGGAGAGAAATTCGAAGACCAGTGTGTATTAAAGAATAAAAGCCAAGCAGCCTCAGAGATTCCCTCAGTCCAAGCATCAGACACGGCTGGCACATACTTCTCTCTGTGTCTCTGATCTGTGCTCCATGGAGCCCACTTACACGGAGACCTGTTAAAGGAATAGGGCTGTTAAGTAACCTCGTGGCACCCAAACAGTTTTTCAACCCAACAAAACACATGTTCCTGAACAAATTCCAGGCATTTCTGCCATGTTAGCTGCTGGTCCATCTATGACTACAAGTTATCTCCCTACTGACAACCCTCAGACAGACTTCTGCCCCAACCCCAACAGATTAGATCTTTCTTCCAAATGTTAATAGGGAAAATATCATTAGACCAACTCATGCAAAGTGGGAACACGAGCCCTGCTGGGCTTCCTACTGGACTTTGCCTGCAGCAAACCAGCTAAAAACCAGACCATTTGGTGCTAACAACCAGCTGAAAGATTATATTGCATGCCTGGAGGGCACAGGGAACAAAACAAATGAAACTGGCCAATATGTGAGCTGTGATAATAAAGATGCTGTTTCAAACTACCTTGCAGCAAACTGCACATTCTTTGACCTGAAATAAATTGGCAATCAGCTGGCAGGGATAGAAAGTGGATGCATCCCACGCTCTCTAAATCCGGTAGAAAAATGCATCAAGTTTGTGGCCAAACACTTTACTCAAAGAAAATAGACAAAGAGAGTCAACAGTGTATTTCTGCCGCGTGTCAATACCCCCATAATAGTTCAGGACCAAATATCGACAGTCTATCTGTTTTATTACTTTCCCCAGCTCAGCAATAAGACAACTCCTGCATTATTGACTCCCTTAGATTTGTCTTTGCATATTCTCACCCTGAACATAAAAAGCTCTAATTTGATAACTATGAATATTGCAGTTGAAAAAGGTGGGTGATGTAATGGGGAATATTTGCTCTGGCTGATAAGCTCCTACCACAGAGCTGAGCAAACACAACCAAACTCAGAATCTTGCTCCAAACTGCACTCAGAATATTTCAGCTCCACGCAGTAGGTCTGGTGGTATTGGTGTAGTGTGGGGTTGCCACAGCCAAGGCCACTCATTATCAAGATGCCAGAAAGAGTGGTTTTAACTCTGCAAAGGCTGTATTTAAATCTCCACTTCGCATTTCAATTCACCAGAACAGCTCTCTTAGCAATCTGTTCCACTGCAGCCGCTGCCCACAAATTATGAGACAGATACACATCCTATAATCAACTCCCCAAGTTCACGCAAGGAAGGGAAGAGCCTTCATTTTGTAACACAATCCTACACTTGAAAAAGACAACTTCCGAGGGGAAACCTGTACAAGCACAGGAAGTTAAATTGGTCAAGGAATTAATGCTTTAGATGTAGGTAACAATGTCTCTCCAACCCATTCTGAGTACTATCCAACCAGAGTAAGCTATTCACCCTCACAGGGAGATACCAGCCTTAATGCATGTTTATTATATATTTATTCATGCTAATTAGTATGAAAAAATGATGCCACAATAAGTTATGTGAGAGACCATTCCTTCCACAGTCTACAGGTAACTTCTCGAAAAACTGAGATCAAAAGCAAATGGAGAGAAATGGAAATGATTTACTTCAAGTCAGTTATGATTTCTCTCTGTTTTGGGGGGGGGGAGTGGGGGGAAATGATGTGGCTCCCAGTTCCAACAACCTAAAGGTCCATTCCTTCTCCAACATGCCCATTTTTCTCTGAAAAACAGGGCCTAATAGAGAGGCAGAGCTGGGGCAGCCACAATACCGAAAGCTGATGCACCATCCCACTGTCTCCCTTCACACCAAGGAGGGGGCTGAACTCTGACAAACCACATATGTATTTCCCCCTTTTACATCTATTCAGTACAATTTAACTGTAACTGCAGTCATTTTACTGCAAATAAGGAAAAATACTGAATAAAATCAGCACAATTTCCTATTAATGGCACCTGCTGGTTGATAACTCTTCATTCTGCTTTACGCTTCACCTTAACTGAATTCTACCTAACAGACACTCAAAACAAATGCGGATTTTTCTTCCGCCCCACAAAACAGAGCAGTGCCTCCCACTAAATTAATGTGCACGATGGGAATATACAATCTCTTCAGGAATATCTTCATGGCTAGAATAAAATCAGAGCAACACATCTCCTGGAGAGCAGTGGAACAGGGCTGCTTTTCATACTTTTGAGCCAAAATGGGATCATCATAAATTTTAGAAAGCTGCAAAGATAGTTACCCTAATTCTCCATCGTTAAATATTGCTAGGTTTTTCTTTAATTAAATAGGCAAACTCTAATAATTTTTGTGCCTGACTTCACTGTAAATCTTTGGAGGTTTTTTCCCCTCCCTTAAACCACCTTTTTTAAAAAAGTGGCCATCCATAAAGTTACAATTTTGAACAGTGGTATTTTGTGTATTAAACTAAATCTTTTGCCAAGAGATCTGGACTTTTGCCCTGGTCCTACTGCTGCTGCAGATGTGTCAAAGAGCATCAGTACTGACTTTCTTCAGCAGTAAGACAGGAATAAAATTCCCTTCTGCCCACCACTATTTTCACTGAAAACATGCTGGAAGAAAAGAATAAAGTACTTTGTACAGCAGGATCACGTCGTGTTTGAGCCCCTTGGTTCTACTACAACCAAGTTTTATTACACCAGAGCGGGTTGTCTTCAGATCTGGATGTACCACAGGAGCTTGGGGAGAAGAGTGGAATGAAAGGGTGTGAGGCTTCTCCAAGGTCTCTCACCTTTGTTTTCCCAGACTCAAAGGATGCCCCAGCCTTCAGCTGCCATGCTGCTGCTTAATCCTATGGATCTAACAGGACGCTCCTTTAAAGCAGCCCAAAGCAGGGCAAACAAAGGGTAACGTTCTGTCCATCAGTCTCTTTGCAGCAGACTAGATCCCTGCTTCCTTTGAACAAAAGGAGGCTGCTTCTTTAAAGGTTATTTAGCATTAAACCAACTTATTAATCTGTGCTGGTAATTAGAGGGACCTATTAATTAGAATGGAGGCCAGAGGCAGCAGTTGGCCCTTTACAGGAGGGCTGGGGTGTGTCCTCAGCAGCAGCCACAGGCAAAGTGCCACCAGGTCTCTCTGCAGGTCAGACTCACCTGTCCCTACTGCTCACCTTTGCTGAGAAACATTAACCCCTGCAAGTGGCCACAGAAATGCCAGCTGTGACTTCCCGGGAGCAGTACAACTAAACCTGATCTCTTCTCTGCACTACAGCTGTTTGCAAGATTACTTCCAAGTTGTTTCCAGAAAGGGGAAATAAAGAAGCCAGGGAAAAGAGAAATAATCAGTCTCAAGCTCTATCTAACACCAGTGAGCCAGGTTACCAGGGTTGATCCCGCTGCTCCACAGTTCAGATGAGGGTTATGTTAAGGGAAGTGCAGAAGGCACCCACACATCCTGGTTTCCAACACTACGACAAATCTGTTTTTCCTGGAAATGCTTTAAAAGCTGCTGAATTTGTTTGGATCAATGCACTGACACCTGTCTTAAGACCACTTCCTAAGGTGGCATCAGGCAGCCACAGCAGCAGCTGTTTACAAGAACAGACAGGAAGAATTAGATCGTCCTGAAAGACAGACAGTTTTCCTGTCACCTTAAATATTTCCTCTGGAGACAATTTTTTCAGCAGTATTAAGAACAGCATTAATTTCCTAAGAGCTGTATGGGGATAAGGAAGCAGTGAGACCTGCACTCAGCTGTGAGCATGCAGTATACAGGGGTAAATTTCCCACCAGATTTGTTTCCAGCTCATCCAGAGCAGCAGAATGTATCCAAATCCACACACTAACATTTCTAGAGCATGTGTAACAATCACTTCTTGACAACATCTCCAAACTGTGGTTCACAGACAAGCAGAAAATGAGAAAAGTGTGGGCATGCAATCCCAACACCCCTTGTTTGCAGCTAACAGAGAATTAAAAAAATCATCCAAATAGAAGTGCTTTCCTAATTAAAGCGTCCTATTAAAAGCAACTTCCATCTTCCAGATGTTTAAAGCTAAAGCTGCATTATAGACATTTAATTACATGGCAGCAAGAGCAGGTAGCCCAAGACTAAGATATGGATCACACCACAAAGAGATACACAGCAAGAAGCACCCACAGCTTCAGGAGTTGCTCTGCCAGGCTGCAGGTAAAGAACAGCACAGGAGGATTCCACTTGTAGGAGGGAACTCATCACACAGCTGCATCTCAGTACACGACTTATTCATACCATTAGAAACAAAACCCAACATGACCCAAGCTGAAAGAAGTGCTACAACCCTTAGCCCTACCCGGACAATTCCTGCTTCTTTGTCAAATTCCAGCCCTTTAAAATATTACTTCAGTCACTTCTCTTCTCCTCGAAGATCTCACAGATCAGATTTCTGGGAAGGGAGTTGGACAAAGTCATATACAGATGTATATGAGCAACCCAAGGGCAAACACAGCATTGGAGCTCCTTTAAAAACAGTTACAGGCAAGGTCCAGTGCTGAGTACAGGGTGAGCAGAACAACTGCTGATCCAGGAGTCAGGAATAGCCACTCTGAGAGGCTCTCCCAGGAACAATACCCGCTCCATGGAGTTATCTACCACAGCACAAGAAACCGGCAGTAAGGCACGTTTATAGCCCAGATTGCTACTGTATTGACACGGTCTGTGTCAACACAAACAAGGCTCACCAAGTTCTAGGGCTCGTCAGTACAAGTTTAAGTACAAAGTCTAACCTGTCACTACAGCACTACGACCATTTCACGTGTTACAAGTTCCTAAAACCCATTTTGTCAAGAGGTCAGCTCTCCCAGTTCAGTCTGATCAATGAAAGACACAAGCGGGACAAATGTTGTGAATGACTGGTTCCTAGAAGGCTATTTTTATTCTTTTTCACACACAGCCACGTCCCTAAGCTATTCAGGCACAGCTCAGAGCTGTTCAGCATTCCCCAACACTGCCAAGCCTGTGACAGCCCAGCACCTTCTCCTGCAGAACCAGCACACACCAGCAATGCCAGACCTCTGGCTTCTCAACAAAAGGATACTCCAGTCCAAGATACAAAGCATGGGGGCTCACCCAGATGAATCCGTTCTCTCCTGAAACCCCAAACCAAAGGAGCAGCAGCAACCTGTTGCTCAAATAGAGCCAAGAGCAGAGAACAGAAGTGGGTGGTGGCATGTGTTCAGAAAACAGTAAATGTTAGCAAGCCAGAGGCTCCACATGAAAGAAACTTCTCCCCATGCTCCAGCACGTTTTTTCAGACTGAGAAGCAGACATGCAGTTATTTTCAGCCTTTGTATCAGATAGAAAAAAATTCTTTTCAAAATGAAGTGCTAGGCAGCAGCTTTGCCTATCTCCTCAGTACTCCTGAACATATCCATGGGGGAGAGAATCACCCTGCAGGGCTATGAGTGTCAGGAAAAATACCAGAGGAAATAGCAAAAGGAAGACATAGACATGCTTTTTATTTCTTCACAAAGAAAGGTGAGCTCTTTGCATCTACAGAGCAGCAGATAATACAGTTTAAACACTTCTTGTAACAATGCATATCATTAGATTTATAAAACCTAAAAAACTCTTGTTCTAATATTTTCATTGATCCCACCAAAGATAAGAAACTAGTGGCTTATTTTAAAGCTGTAACAATTCATACAATATTGACTTATGACAGTTACCAGCTATGTCCATGCAATAAACTATCCTTTGGCTGGGACCAATTTTAAATTCTTCAGAGATTTTAGAATTCTCAAATAATAATGGAGAAAGCTAATCTAATACAGGAGGTTTCCTTCCAGCTTGCATCATCTTACATAAGTACCTTTTTTCCTTAGAACTCATGTACAAAGCAACCAGAACTTGACAGCAACTCAGCTCCTGGGCTGTGACTGTTGTCACAGATGGAAAGGAACATGTGTAATACTGTCCCTACACATTACCTGCACTCAGAAAAGAAGGGTCATCAGGGAAGAGCATGTACTGTGTACACCTGGTACTCTGTAGGTGGGCTCCAGCACAGGCCCAATAAGCAAATCCTCCTCCCTCCCTCAACTACCATAGACCAAGATTTAAATTACCCTGTTTGTTTGCTATTTCCCAAAGGTCATGAACTAACAAAGAATTGCTTCACATTAACACTAATGCCTAAGAACACTGTGCTATCTAGGTAAGAGTAAACAACACAGGGCACCTTGTATAAAATTTCTATACACAGAAAGATGTATTTTCCATCCTTAAAATAGACAACTGACTCCACAGATGAACTTCAGGAGCTGCATCCACAAGACTGACTAATCACAGCCAGCTTACCTCCATCATCCAGGGGTCGTTTCTGCACTCCATAACCGTAGACTGAGGGGTCCACAAGTGTTGTAGAATTATTCAAGTGAGGAATATCTCCAATTTTAGCAGCAATCTATAAAAACAGGATAAAAGCATTATCAGCATAGCTGAAGTTTCAGCCACCACAAGTAAATACTCTTTCTCCCAATAAAGCGTTGGCCCCAGTCCAACCTTCTCTCAGGTATTTACTATATAGGTGGATTTGTAACAAGGCTCTTCATTTGTAAAGCAAACAATTTTCTGCTTGCTTTTAGTATTTGCTTAATTAAGATCACCCAGTTCCTCTTCCTGATCATAAGCAGACAGTTACTCCCCAGAACATTATATTCAGGAGTATTTCCTCGATGGATAGCTGACAAGCTAAATCTTGCTAAGAGGAGGGTTCAAACTAACTCCCCAACTTTGTCCTGGAGAAGCTGCCACCACCAGAGCTGTGTGGGAGGACACATGCTTCCTCCTGCATGCAGATCCAGACACACAGAAATGCACACTCACATCCATGGGGGAGCACAGGGAGAGAGTGAAAACACACAGCAAAAGGACAGGTTTGGGAACTCTCTGCCAAAGAGACTGGATCACTCTTGTTTACTGTGTGAGGAATAAGCCAGTGGGCAAACTATCAGTCCAGAACTAGTTTCCATTTCCTGCAGTGGTCAGTACAGCACAAACACGACTAACGCTGCCTGTGCCTCTGCTTCCAACCCTTCCAGAGGGGAAACTGCCATTCCCTGCCGAGCCAGGATACAAGGAGTTTATTCACAGGAAAGAGGAGACAGTCAGCTATCACACTAAGGGAACTACGGTAAGCAAATAAACTTGGTGAGACACACACCTAAACATCACTTAATACAGGTGAAAAGCTCATCTCTAGTGACATTTGGGGGACAGCTGCACAGGTGGGCACTGACAACACGAGCTCTTCCAGCTGCTCTCTGAGCTAACTGGTGGAAACCTACCCTAGAAACACACAGGCACATTCCCTGGGTGCTGCACCCCAGTTAACACCCTCCCAGGGGCAGGCAAACTGCAGTCTCATAACTCCCCTTGCCTACATAAAGTATTTTGCTGTAATAAGCAAGCGCAGAACAAAGTAGTTACAGAACAAATATAAAGTACACTGTATTCTACAGCATTTGCTGCCTTTTCCAGCAAAAAGAAAATCATTGAATAGAATCTTTACTGAAAGACTGATCTCACTCCATCATAACTGGATTTCACCAGAGAATAAACAACAGGAGCAGATGAAAGAAAGAGCATTTTACACAGATATGTTTTAAATGACCAATATATCTAAAGATCTCTAAAATTTACATTTCACTGCAACAGAAAGACATCTACAGTAAGTCTGGTTGTTGACACTACCTTCTGTTCCAGTGGAACAAACAACTGCCCAAGATGCAGAACCACAGGGTACTGAAAAAAGCTATTTGAAATAATCTTGAAAGATTGAGGGCACTGCTTTTAGAAAAAGAATAGGAAACATTCTGTTCAATGCCTTGCATAAAAACAGCTCAGAGTTTGGACCATTTTCTGCTTATAGCCCATTCTGTCCTGTCTCCTTTTGGAAAGTTGGTAACTTTGTTGTGTCAGAAATGTCAGAGATAAGAGAATAAAATCTTCCTCTGGGACCAGCTGTGATTCTGAAGCTTTTATGACAAGCATTTTTTACGTTGACATCTCCAGTAAGTCCCCAGAAAGCTGGTTCTGAAAGCATTAACACACCTTGTCCTCTCCAGGAGGGAGGGCCAGATGATGCTTTACTCTTTTGTTAAATGTTGTACTGCATCCATGGACTCAGCCCTTTGCCCACATACTTTCCCCTTATGTTTGGGATTAAGAGAATTTTAACGAAATACAAAGAGCAGAGATGTTTTCTGACTACTTCAATGCTGAAATATAAATGTTAAAATATATTTTACAGCAATCTATTAACAGCTTTCATATAGTAACTTACAATGTAGACCAAAAGGAACAGTGTCAGGTACACCATACCCTGACATATTTTGGGACATTTGATTTTAACACATCCTTCACAAACTCTCTTCCTGTCAGTAGCTATTTACCATGACTTACAAATTATGGACAATCGTTTAGAGGTGAAATCACTCACCACACACTCCAGGAAAAGAAAAAACTAGTCTGTGGATAGCAGAAGCTGGCTCAGGGAAGGAAGGAAGCCTGAAGTACAAGGGTGTTCAGGAGCAGCTTGCTGGCACCAAGGCTGTCTACTCCCAACTCAGGGGGAGCTTTGTGAACCCCTGCTCATACTGAGCACACAATGATCACCCTGGCACAGAATCTTCCAAGAAAAGGGCAAAGCAAGAGTGTTAAAACAATTTTTACATTATCAGCTTTTAGGATATTTTCCTTCCCCCACCCCCCCCCCCCTTTATTTAAACTGGTACCCTTATCTCTAAAGCCTCCCAGCTGCCACTGGATTACAGGCAGACAACGGTGCCACCTCACCACAGCAGGAAAAAACACCCTGCAAAACTGAGAGCTGAGTTTTTAAAGTACATGTAGCAGCTAAAATACATTTTAACATCTCATGTTCAACTTAAAATGGGAAGCTCCGTTTTTATGACAGGTTCAGCAGGGAGGTAAGCACAAAAATTAGGACATGGCAAATAAGCAGACCTAGCCCTTATCTGCCTAAATGACCTTGAGTAATGTACTGCTGTTAGCCACTGCTTTTGTCCTGCTCTATGTCAGCCTTTGGGTTTTTTCCTCTTTCCCCCCCCTTTAAACCCAATGCATCCATTTTATCAAGCTCTGAAATATACTGGGAAAAAAGCATCATTGTTTCTGCACCTAAATTCCCCAAAATAAAGCTCTCCAACAAAGACTTTAAAGGACACAACACAAGCCCCAGCTACAAATTGCAATGGTAAAGCCAAGAAAAACAAACTAATCCATGAAGTTGTGTGAGGGAGGCAAGTTTTCCTATACCTTGCACTTCTGTTCTCCTTTACGTTTAACAGCCAGAAAAATGACAAAATACAAAGTAATACAAAACCACTTCTAAATATGAAGCTTCTTTGCTAGGCAAACTCAAACACCAGTATCTGCAGAATTCAGCTTTCAAGACAACAGGCCCAGCTTCTAAGAAAAACCTCTCCATGGTGCCCTCCAAAGAACAGCAACAGATAAAATCACCAATTCTAGGTATTAGCAGGATAAAAAAACCAATAAGGCACTGTCAGCTGACCCTTCAGACTATGCTGGTACTCGTGCTGCTCCTCCCTTTCACTCAGCAGAACACTTGAGTTGGGGTGACAGACATTTCTCCAGAGCTCTGCAGAAAGCAATAAAACCATCCACAACCATTTAAGCTTCATGTCACACGTGGTTTTCCTAAATACCAGAGTAATTGGCAAAGCCTAAATCTATTTGAGGATGACCTGAAAAAGGACTCTGCAAGGGGGTGAAGAAAAGTTTGTCCCAGGCCCCTCCATCACCACAGAAATTAGAAGTTAGAGCCTGATATAGAAAGGGATTTCAAGCACATAGCCTGTTGACTCTCAGTCAGTCTCAGGATATTCCCCATTTTTGAGGTAGCCAGGATGGCACATCACAGGCTCACCAAGCCTCAGCCTTTCCTCTCCAGAGCATTCCTACAACACCCAGCAAGACACTGTTTGGTCAATAAGAACAAAACTTAAGGATGGTCTGAGAGAAATTAATTTTAGTCCAAAGTACAAGCAGCTCTGCTTATTTTCTGATCCCACTATTCAAAAGAGGAGCAAACATCCTCTCTCTCTCTCTCCCCCCCCCACCCCAAAATGCCATAGAAAAGCCACCCTGCCTGGGAGCAGCTGGACAGATCAGTCCCCACCTAAGAGCCACCAATCCACTCAAGACGTGGTGCAGAAGATGCAGGACAGAGCAGCTCCAAGTCCCAGCACTGCCTTGAAAAAGTAATTATTCATAAATCCCAAATATTTCAGAGTCCACAAAAAATCCAGGCAAGTCCAGCACAAACGTTGAAAGCAATGTAAAGTAATTTCTTTCAAAGATATTCCAGGTTTCCTATCCTTATATCATCTCACATCCCAGCTGCTCTAAGGAATGCAGCTCCTTTCCTTTAATCAGGAAAGTCTTCCTTGTCCTGAAGTTATGTCCTTGTTTAGATATTCATAACCAAGCACTGTATTCCATAGCCTGATTGTCATGTTATGGCTCTCATGAGAGCCGAGTTTAGTAAATTTGATTACTGGTCTTACATGTGACACAAACCTTGAAAGATTCAAATGTCAAGCCAGGGATGACCAACCCATCAAGTCAGAACTATGGGTGAATTTCTTTATTCTGCTCCCTCATTCCCTTAGAGCAAAAGGAATACTCCAAAAAGGCCAAAACCAGAACAAAAGCTCAACCAGATCAGTACAGCTCAGGCAAATAAACACCAAACACTCTTGGCTCTCCCATCACCTCCCGAGAAATATCAGGTGCAGCTGCCTTTTCATTACCCCCTGATTCTCAGACAGGAAGTTCCACCACAGATTGCTTGGGTGGTGAGGCAAATATCCATCACCTGAGTAATGAAGAGCATTTTCAGTGACATTTGGCAACAAGTCACTAGTGACAATTTAGTTGTGTGCGAGAGAAGACCACCTGGTCTCTTACATAGCCTCCCCAGAACTAGATTAAATCAAGTATATTCACAGGGGAAGGAAACATTTTAGCCCTCCAACAGCTTTTTTCATCCCACAAACACTAATGGAAAAAAATCATACTCAACAGGCAGCAAACAACTCACCACACAAAAATGTAGGACACTGCGCTCCCACAAACACGTGCAGAGCCCACATTTCCCAATGCACTTGTTTCCAGTGTGGAAGACAGCTGGAAGGTGCTGCTGGAATCTTCCAGGTCAGACTAACTCAAGTTTTAGGCTCATGGAAACCCAGCACGTGCAGAATAATCGCAGCAAGCGTCATGAACTTAAGAACAACAAAATCAAGTAAGTGACCACAGCCAGGGCACAGAATTATTTACTCTTTATTATTCCATCTCTCTCATGCATGGGTTGGGGCCTCACAGATCCACCCTACAAACATGATGACAGCAGTCAGGCAGCTCCAACTCAGATCCATTTGCAGTTAGTGCTGTGTTTGAGCCCAGCATCCTCTGAGGCATCACACTTTATTTAACCTGTTACTGCTCTGAGTGGTACACACAGCTGCACATTCAACACAGAAGGGTTTGGGGTGGAAGAGACCTCAAAAATCATCTCGTTCCACCCCCTGCCATGGGCAGGGACACCTTCCACTGTTCCAGGTTGCTCCAAGCCTTGTCACACCTGGACTTGGACACTTCCAGGAATGAGGCAGCCACAGCTTCTTGGTGCAACCTGTGCCAGGGCCTCACCACCCCCACAAGGAAGAATTTCTTCCTAATGTCTAACCTAAACATCCCCTCTTTCAGTTTGAACCCATTCCCCCTTGTCCTGTCACTACAGTTCCTGATGAGGAGTCCAGTCCCTCTCCAGCTTCCCTGCAGCCCCTTTCAGATCCCAGAAGATGTTGCGATGTCTCCATTCAACCTTCTCTTCTCCAGGCTAAACAGCCCCAGCTCTCTCAGTCTGTCTCCACAGGGCAGGTGCTCCAATCCCCTTATCAACTTCATGGCCTCTTCTGGACTTGAAACACCCACAACATAATTTCAACAAGCTGCACTTCACCAGCAAATAATTATTTTCTTTTACATAAATGGGTTATTCAACTGCTAACAGGTGGTAGCATTACCAGATATTTAAATAGGATGTTTTTGCAATGAGAGGCCTTCTGTAAGATACAACCAGGACAAGACAAACACAGCTGCAATACCTCTCAATTTAGCTGCATCAAGCACATAACCCTGTCTGGGTGTTCAAACATCACATATCAAGGACATGGCGCTTTCACATGGACTGAAAGAAGCGAGGCCTGGCTCACCTGAGAGCAGCTCACACCCCACCAACATGTGCTGAGAAGGAAATCAATAGCCCCAGAGCAGATCCTGGAGTCCTGGGAGGTGCAGGGTGTGGATCTACACCACCAAGTGCCTCTGTGCAGGTCACTGCAGACTGCACAGAACATGGACTGGCTGCCACACTGATTCCCAGGTGAGCTGAGAGCCAGGGGAAAGCACCTCAGTTCCATTACAGAGAGCACTAGAGAGGTCTTAGGGTCCAGCTTAGTTTCTTCAGAAGCTTGGCAGTGAAATGACAAAGTCTGGGCAACAGAAGGGGATTTCTCCCACCTGGCCTGTAAAACTGGAGAGAATAAAGTCAGGGTCTTTGAGCACCAGCTGGGCTCAGGTCCTGGCACTCAGCTGTGTTACAGCTCCTTAATGTGCAGTAACTAAGCACAAGTGCAACCTGTTCAGAGATGGAACGAACACCTGTGACAGATGTGGAACAGGAGGTGTGAAAAACAGCCACAGCATCCATGCTGTGAGCAGCAGCTTCTTGTTCTGCAGCCACTTTGCACAAACCGAGGAGCACACAAACACCTGGAATATCCTGTACTGAAGACGAGGGTGTTGATTCCTGCAGGTCTGGGCACTTCCACTGAAGCTTCCCATTTTAGCACTGTGTAAGTTCACAGATTCCTCTGGGGAGCACCTCGCTCCCCCCTCCCCTCTCCCTGAAGGGAATGCCAAGCTCCCACTCTGCCAAGGTTTATATTCACAGAATCAATTAGCTTGGAAAAGACCTCTGAGGTCATCCAGTCCAAGCTGTGACCGATCACCACCTTGTCGATCAGATGATGACACTGAGTGCCACGTCCAGTGTTCCCTTAAACACCTCCAGAGATGGTGACTCCACCACCTCCCTGGGCAGCCCATTCCAACACGTAATGACGCTTTCTGTGAAGAAACTCCTTGCAATGTCCAACCTAAAGCTCCCCTGGTATAGCTTAAGACTGAGTGCTCTTGTCCTGTCGCTGGTTGCCTGGGAGAAGAGCCCGACCCCCACCTGGCCACAACCTTTCAGGGAGTTGTACACTGTGATAAGGTCCCGCCTGAGCCTCCTCTTCTCCAGGCTGAGTGGCCTCAGCTCCCTCAGCCGCTCCTCACAGGACACACACCCCAGACCCTTCCCCAGCTTCGCTGCCGATCTCTGGCTGATCTATCGCTCAGCCCACGCACGAGGCCCCGTCTGAAACACGAATTAGCACCAGCTCACACCCACCCAGTGCCCAGGGCCAGACGGCTGCGGGCCTGTCACCAACCACGGCCGCGACTGTCAGAGCCCCACCGCCTGCTCAGGGCATAGCCCCGGGGCTCCGGTCACCCGGCAGACGGGCAGAGGGGCAGCGGGGCCGCGGCCCTGCCCCCACCTCAGCTCCGCGGCCTAGCGGCGCCCCAAGGCCTCCTCCCGCCCACCCCCCACCCGCCGGCCGGCGCCTCACCTGCCGGGCCCGGTGCAGAGCGTCCACGAAACCCTCGGGCTTGATGCCGACGGGCGCCGCACTCTGGCTCTGCCCCTGCGCCAGCTCCGCCATGGCCCGCGCCCGTCCCGCCGCTCCGCCCGGGGCCCGCGCCCGGAAAGGGAAGGAGCCCCCCCGCTTCCGCCGGAAGTGCCCCGGAGGGGCGGGGCCACGGGGGGCTCGCGCCGCGGGGTGGGGATGGGGGCGAGGGGCGGGGCCAGAACAGGCCACGCCCCCGGGACCCCGCGCCCGCCCCGGGACCCGGCCGGGAACGGCAGCGCCGCTGCCCCGGGCCCTGCTCTGCCCCCGGCAGGCCCTGCTCTGCCCCCTGCTCTGCCCCCGCTGTGCCGGGCCCTGCTCTGCCCCCGCCGCTGTGCCGGGCCCTGCTCTGCCCCCGCCGCCGTGCCGGGCCCTGCTCTGCCCTCGCTGTGCCCTGCTCTGTCCCCGCCGTGCCGGGCTCTGCTCTGCCCTCGCTGTGCCCTGCTCTGTCCCCGCCGTGCCGGGCTCTGCTCTGCCCTGCCCTCGCCGCTGTGCCGGGCTCTGCTCTGCCCTCGCTGTGCCCCGCTCTGCCCCCGCCGTGCCGGGCCCCGCTCTGCCCCCGCCGGGCCCTCCCCGCCTGTGACAGCTCCTGCCCGACCGTGCCATCCCAGCCACACCTGTTCCGTTCCGTCCCGTCCCTGCCTGCGCTGCCGTGTCCCCGCCGGTTCCATCCTATCCCTGCCTGTTCCATCCCATCGCTGACCGTGCTATTCCATCCCTAACTGTGGCCATTCTGTACCAGCTCATGCAATCCTGTCCTGTCTGTGCCATTCCACCCCTGCCCCTGCCATGCCATCCCTGCCTGTGCCATCCCACGCCGGGCTGTGCCATCCCCTCCATCTCTGCTGTGGCGTCCCACCAGAACCATCACCTAACCCCTCCCTGGAACACCTCCCGCAGTGCCCATCTCCTGCCTGGTTTGGTCTCTGTTGAAGACCGTATTCCTGACTCACATGGCCATGGTGTTGGTGACACTTTTTACAAATCTTCTGGGCATGGTGAGCTCTGGGGAGCTCTGCCAAGAAGTGGAGCTCCGGGAGTGCCCACGCACCCCTATGGAGCCCCCAGGTCTGGTCCAGCGCCCAGTCACAGCGTTCCTGCCATAGTGGAGCAGCAGGAGACTGTGGGATGATGCAAGGACCAGTTAGTCAAGGATTAATGCAAAGAATATGCAAAGCTTGTTCCTTGAGCAGGGCCCTGCACAGTCCTTCCTGCTGCTTTTTGTGAGTGTCATTTTTGGGTGATACCTCCCCAAATGCAGCCTGCACCCAGCCCCTGGCCTGGCTGGGTTTGCACACTGAGCCTGGAGTAGCCCAAGGTTCACCGATGCCACAGCCTGTTTCCCAAAGCCCCGAGTATGAAATTCAAAACCCAAGTGATGTCCCACGTGGCTCTACGTGCCTCCTCGGCTGGCTGTTGCTCTTTCCAGTTCTGTGCATCTCATTTGTGCCTACATGAGTAGGCAGGAATTGCTGAGCCGATGGAATTATCTGGTGGCCTTCCAAGAGCAGGGAACACGCTTCTTCACTGGGGTGCAGTGTGCTGCCAGTCACCTCTGTTACACCAGTGGGCTGGCTGGTCTCCAGCCTTTCCTCCTTTCAGAAGCTGGGATCATTTTCTTAAGCAAAAAGTCCATTTATTTTAGGAAAAGGGACGCAGCCCATGGGGGAAGGATTTTAACCACAGAACCACAGACTGCTTTGGGGGGACCTTAAAGCTCATCTGGTTCCACCTGCCTGCCTTGGGCAAGGACACCTTCCACTATGCCAGGTTGTTCAGAGCTCCATCCAGCCTGGCCTGGAGCACCTCACCACCTGAGATGATCTGTACCACCACAGCCATCCCATCATCTTCTGAACATGATGGAGGAAACATCTCCAGCCATGCCCAGGGCTTTGCTTCCTCCTCTCTTGCAAACAGCCCAGAGGTTTTGGATTCAGCGAATTTTCCTCTCCTAACTGTGGCTGGGAAGACCCAATATACTCAGCACCAGCCTCTCCCCAGCTGCCCCTTTCCCCAGGCATATCCTGGGTGGGGGGATCACCCCAACTGCCCCACTTGGCTCTCAGGGGTGCCCTGTTCTGAGCAGGATTCACCCCGTGACCCTCCAGCTAATGCCAATCTCAATGTGGCTGCAAAGGTGACCAAACCTGAAGCCTAAAGCCACCAGCTTTAGGGACGCCAGCAGGGAGAAGCTGGAACCTTCCCTACCCGACCCAGCTTGGTGCTCAGGGCTGCGAGAGCTGAATTTTGGAAGCCTCAAGCCCTGGCAAGAGATGGAAGAGCCTCTGGCACTGGGCAGGAGCAGCTGAGGGACCAGGCTGCTGGGAGGGTGACAGCGAGCCTCAGCACTGGAGCTGGCAAGAAGAAGGCATCGGGCAGCGATTGAAAAGAGCGAAATTACAGGCCTTAAACACTCCCAGAAACAAATTTCTGATGTAAATCTTCCTTTTGAGGAATAAAAAAAAAAGCAAGGCAGTGATTCTACGCCTCCATTCCCCAGCTCCCCCCGCCCGAGACACACACACACCTTCGCACACACACGCGCTGAAATTAGTTGTGACAGCTGAAATTCTCTGCTCGTCGGACGCTGTTTGACAGGGTACTTAAAAAAGGAGGAGGGAAGGAAAAAAAAAATAAGAAGAAGAAGAAAAGGGAAAGTGGTTTGGTGTCGCACAGGGGAGGCGGAGGGGAGTGATGTGGTGGGGGGTTTCAAGTGATACAAGACGCATAATTCAGGCTTCTTGGATTGCAAAAGCTCCTCTTACCTAAAGGGCCTGCTGCCTTTATTTTTATCCAAATGGCTCAATTACTGCAAAGCCCCACAGAGAAAATTATGGATGTTTGCCTCTATTTTTCTCCCCTTGTCTCGACAACTGTAGATATTTTGTTTTCCTTCTTTGCATCTCTTTTTTTCTCTTTTTTTTTTTTCCTCCCTTTTGGTGGTGGTGGTTGTGGGGGGTAGAAGGTGGCTGGGAATGAGGATGGGATATGGATGGGGAGATGTGGGGGACCCGGGATGAGGGGTGGGGTGCTGGCATGTGGTGGCCCTGCCACCGTCACACACACCTTGCTCCTCTCTCCATCTCCTCTGTGTCACCTCACACCTTTGGCTCCTCACATCCCCTTCTTGCCCACAGCCCCCACTCTTCTCCCTTCCTCCAGCCCTCTCTCCCTCTCTTCTCTCCCACCTCCCTCCTCTCCTTCCCCCTACTCTCTTCCCCACCACCCCCTCCCTGTGCCTCTCAAAGCCACCATAATAGCAGCTTGTTTGGCACTTCACTTGGTCTCAATGAGAAAATTCCCCTCTCTCCCTCTCTTTGCCTTCGTTATTTCCAAACCCTGCAATAGCTCCTTTGCTCAGGGCTGCGGGAAGTGCCCATTTTTCAACATTTTTCTTTGGCTTATGTTTGTCATCCTCTGAATTACCGCACCGGGGAGTCCAGTCAGCCCGACACCGGGCCCTGCTATTCACGCCTCTCCTGCTCCTTGAGATCATGTAGGGAGAAATTAGTTATTTATTTCGAGCACCACTGCAATGCACTTCCCCACACAAGTGTTTGTTTTGATCCCCCACTGGAAAAGGAGGCTCCACAGGGAGTGACGGCGCAGCGGCAGCGCCGGGGTCTGGTGGGAGAGGTGGTGAGGGCAGACCGGGGTGTGGGAAGACCCAGGGATTCACACAGATGTGAACATGGAGACCCCAGCATGGTCCCCACCATGCTGAGCTGCCTCTCTCCACGTCCTGAGAGTTTCCAGGTGATACTGTGCCATCAGGAAATGTGTCTGTCTGTGGTTTTATCTCTGGGTTGTGGTGAGAAGGATCTGAGGCTGCCTGGCACTGAGGCATCATCCCACCCCAAGGTGGCCATGACTGTACCAGGCAGTGTGACCCAGGAGTCTCTGCCAAATGCTGAAAGACTGGACGGATTTTGTGCTGGAAGAAGAAACTCTGTTCTGACACAGCCCACGCCACTGGACACAGTCCGCAGCCCCGATCACCACCTGCTGTCCTGCCCACCCTGCCCCACTTGGCAGAGCAGGGCCAGCCCTGCATCAGCAGCCAGCCTTTTGTACAAGGGCAACACAGACTGGGAAACATTCTCCAGCTCAGAGATAACCCCAGAGGATGGGAGATGGGAAGGACACTGCCCATCCTTGGAGACTGTGATCCACCTCCTCTCCTCCCTGTGCCAAGATCAGGAGCCAGTGAGTCCCATGGCAGTGGTGCTGTTGCAGACCAGGCTGGCATCGCTGTGGCTCCATGGCCAGGATGCTGCCAATGCTCCTGAGCCCTTCTCCTTGTGGAGAAGCCACAGTCAGTCACAGGCAGCACTGGCACTGGCACTGGCACCAGCAGGCTGCAGGGAAGGGGCCCAGGGAGCTGCAGCTTTAAAGAAAGAAGAGAAGCAGCGGGAGGAAGAAAATGCAAAATTGGCCCAGTGGGTAGACCTGCTATTTAAGTGCAGTTGAGAAAGGAGCGGGAGGAATTACAGGAGAAATGATAGTGCCCTGACAGCTGCCATTTCCCACCGCCAGTCTCCCCTAATGGAGTCCTAATGTAGTGGTGGGCTCTTTGCTGAGAGCCCAGCCTGAGACAGGGCTCGTCTTTGTGCTGGTGACAGATGGGACAGTCCGGCAACAAACCTGTAATCCTCTGATTTCTGCCGCCGCTGGCTCAGCTTAACCCCTTCTTTCCCCAGCACCCGCTCTCTGCCAGGTGTGTGGTTGTTGTGGGGTCCGATCTGCCCACAGGGTCCCCCATGGCCCCGCGGCAGGGTCCAGGTGTGGCAGCAAAGCGAGGGCATGGGAATGGGTATGAGAACGGGAATGGGAGGCAGCTGCCTGCGGCTCCCTCCGCATCGCTTGGCTGCCGCTGGGGCAGCGTGGCAGAGGCTCAGCCTGGTCATCGAGCCAGAGCAGGGGGCAGCACGACTCCCTGTGTGTCCCTCGGACTCTGCCCTGTGACAATTAACTGGCAGGTGAACGTGGGCAGGTAAGCACGGGCAGGTGTGCTCAGTGCCCATGGGGAGGGCTCTGGGCTGCCTGCCCAGCACAATGCCCACAGGGAGCCTTCCTACTATCTGGCACTGTTTCTGAACCTCCTTGCCTGCCTCAAATAAGCCCCAAACCAGGGTGTGATTAGGTAGTTTTAAGCTAAAAGGTGTGACAGTTCCCCCCGCCCCCAGAGCAGGCTGCCGTGACTGCACGCTGCTCCTCTCCTGCTCCCCGGGATGCCGGGGCTGGCGGCAGGAGAAGCTGTCCGAGTTTTTCTGAAGAAAAATTAATGCAGCTACTGCATGCACTTGTCTCTCTGCTGGGAGGGGGGTAAGGCTGGGTCCCCTCGTTGCAGAGGGGGAGATTAACCACCCTCTGATCTCTTTTCCCATATCCTAAAGAGCCCAAAGGATTCCTGGGGAGGGATTTTTGGATGCTTCTCCATTAGGTAAAGGTCCAAGCCTGTCTGCCTCCTTTCCACCATGAAGCATCTCTCACTTGCACCCTCTCTGCCCTCCAACGGGCACCTGTATCGCCATCCCCTTCAGTGAAACCCACTGGCATCCCCCTAAGCTGTAACAAAGCTCTCTCCCATCGGCATGGGGCAGCCAGTTCTTCCAGCCTTCAGCCACAGAGCCATCAGCCCAGAATCACAGCCACCAAGTCAAAGTCACCAGCCTGGCGGGCTGGCACACATCTCATTGCCCCCAGAGCTCCTGTTCCACAGCAGCTGCCTGCTGCCTTCCTGCCTGCTTTCCTTCCCAGGGAGGAATTAGAAGGTAGGACAGAGTCCAGGCAGGTCTGCTGGGTCCATCTGCTCGTCCCTCCTGCTGCAAAGTGAGGGCTGAGTAGAGCCCCACTCCTGTCAGTGGCCATCCTCTCCAGCCGATCCAGACCTGCTGAAGGCTGTGGGGAATAGAAACATTCCAATCCCATATCCCTGCCCCACCACACCCTGCGGAGCAGCTGAGACCCCCAGGGCCCATCCTGGTGGATGCTGAGGCTTCCCATCACCCTCGGGTTGTTGGGGAGCCGTGGTCCCTAGCAGCATTAGACCCTCCTTGTCAGGAAAGCGCAATGCGGCGCTCACGGGTCCTCGGCACAATTAGCCAACAAGTGGCTGTTTTGTGAGGGATTGTTGCTGATGTGTTTTAAGTGGCTTTCTGAGTGGAAAATGTGAGGCGCTGGAGAGGCCAGCAGACAAAGAGGGGGATGCATTAGGTTTTATTGGTCTGCTTCGCACACATCTGACATCACTCCACGGAGCAAGTTCTGCCTGGCTTTAGGGAAAATGAAAAATAAAGCAAGAAAAAGGGGCTGAGGGTACAGGGGCGGGGGGAGCGCCGGTGATTCAAGCAGGCAAGTGGGGGCTTAATAGCAGGAGACACTGGAGCAAACTGTGTCAACCAGATGGGACCCGGGTGCCGCGGGAGGAGAGGGGAATTAGCCAACCCGCGCTTTGTTCCCGCAGAAAGCGCGGCCCTCTCCCCCCAGGAGCTGCCTACATGTGATATAATACAGCCCCTTTCAGCCGCTAAGCTGGCCAAGGACAAAAGTCACCAATAAATAGCGAGAGGGCGAGGCTGAAAGCAAAAGGCAGAGCTGCCAAGAGCCCCCCGCTTTCTCCTCACGCTGCCCGAGCTGCTGGGCATCTGCCCCGGCTGCCAGCACAGGGATCCGTGGGCATGGCCGTGGAGGTGCTGGGGGTGATGCTGTGGGACAGGAGGGGTTTTGGAGACATGGTGCCTTCAGCAGGGGTGATGGAGCCTGTGGGGTGGCATTGGAGTGTTGTCCATGTGTTCTTTGCCTTGATTCCCCAAGCCAAGCCATGAAAGCAAGAGCCCTCATGCCTTGGGTGTCGCCCAGTGTGCACCAAGAAGGGCTGGAGGCTGTTGTCCCAGCCACCTCTCTCACTGGTTGGGCTTATTAAGTTGACATTCATCCTTTACCATCACTTCCAGGCTCCTATGAAAACACCCCCAGCACCAAATAGAACAGTTCAAAAATCTCTCGTCCAGGCACAAACACCACAAGCAAGAAGCAGATCCTCCAAAGCAGCCTCACACCTGCTGGGTGGGGGAGCTTGAAGGCTGAAGCCATCCCAGCTCCTTGGGTTTTGAACGCAAAGACATCCCAACCACTGTGCCCCAGTGCAGAGCTTGAGACCCACAAACTGGAAGGAGGAGACCCCAAACATCTCTGGTCTGAGCTGGCACCCCTGATTTGGGGTCTTCCTCCCTTCCCAATCCCCAGAAAAGACCCAGCCCAGCTAAGCATCAAACCAGCTGTGGGGCCGTGCAAACAAGTGGGATCCCCCCATCCCCTCCTTTCCCTGGAGGGATCTTCCTTGCTCTTGCAGAAATATTGATCCAGATAAACCAGGGAGACATATTAGGTGCCCCAGGGAGGGTCAGGAGATCAGCGGCTCAGCTGGGCCCCCGCTGCCCACAGGGTCCGGCTTTGCAGGACCAGGATGGGCAAGGGGGAACTGAGGGCCTTGGGAAGCCCCTTATGCCATGGAAGGGGCCAGGGCCAAAGTGCTTTAGCCAAGGGGAGGTAAAACAAATCGATGAGGGGCCACCGTGACACGCTGACCCTGGCGCTGAGCCGCGGTTTTAACGCGTGACAGTAAATCTGGGCGGGGGGCTCGGAGGCAGATGGCTGGAGGGGGGAGGTGAGAGAGGGCTCTTACTGGTGGGACAAGGGAAGGGCAAGAGCTCCCAAACCAAGCAGAGGCCGGCAAAACCCCCAGGGGAGGAAGAGGAGGTGGGAGAGGGGAGCTTGGACAGTGACAACAACAATGGGCAACGCCTCTGCCATGACCAGGATGCCCCTCATAGCCGAGGATCACTCTCAGTGGTCCCTTCCTGCTGCTGCACCTGCCTGGTTCAGACTGGAGGGCTGTGGGGGTGCTGGCGCAGAGACACCTCGAGGTTTCCTCCAAACCCATTTCCATCCAGATGAGGGGAAGCATCCTTGCTGAATGGCGGTCTCAGTTTCCAGCCCTCTGCTCCTCACTCCCACCTCCCATCTCTCACCCCCCTGCCAAAGTCAAAGCAGAGGGCAGGAAGGCACCAACGGCTGCGGATCCTGTTACCTGCGGCCAACAAAACCTACCTGTCCCTTCCCAGCCACTCCCCCTGCCCCCTCTCTGGGGGCACAGAGCAGAAGGACCCCCCTGGCCCTCCCTGAGCATCGCTGGGTCGCTGCCTGCCATGATCGAGTGACCAGATGGACGGTGGGCTCACACCGCAGCCTCCTCTGTGGGTCCCTTGTCCCTCCCTGAGCCGGCTGAGCTTTGACGCTCTGTCCCCCCGGGGCAGCCTTTGTCAGGGGCGTGCAGAAGGGCCCCTGTGTCCCTCTGATCCCCGCCGGCCCCACGGCAGAGCATCCCCGGCCGGAGCATAAAGCTGGCTTTCAGGGACCCGGCGTTGGGAAACTCCCGGGGAAGAAGCAAGGGAGCTTCTTGTTAAATGGGGAGACAAAGCCACCTTGTTAAGGGGTTTACAAAGGCGACCATCTCCCCCGTGCCTGGGAAGATCACGACCGGCAACTCCCAATCTCACCAGGGGGATGACTTTCCCTTGGAAAGATGGGAACATTTAACAACTGTGCTGTGCTGCAGCCCTGTGACCTGTGCGCCGAGCCCAGGGAGCCGTCTGTGCTCCCATGAACCACTCAAAGCCACGTCTCCAAAGGAAAATGGGAACCAACCGCTCCTCATGGGGAATCCTGGGGTTTTCCCGAGAGTGCACCGTTGATACCAGTGTCCCTGCTGAGGGGATGTCATCCAGGGCTAGGGAACACCATCTGCACAAAATGACGTGATACTGGGTAGCACAAGAGGATTTTCTGTCCCTCCTTTGGGAGAAGTGGTCCAGGATCCCCTCCTGCACACCCCACAGATGGGAGATGGAGCCCCAGGAAGGGATGTGATATGGACACAATCCCACAGGGAATAACCACACAAGATCCCCCTGCCTCCCTCCTGCAAAACATCATGTTTTTTCCTTGCTTGGGCTCAGTGATCCATTTCTTTGCCCAACAAAATAAACTTTAAGCAAAAACCCAGCAGCCCCACAGCTGCTCTATCGCTGCGAGAATTTTCTCTTAAAACCCATCTATCCTTACCATCTTCTACAGGAAAAATCCCTGCCCCCAACAAGGTTAGCACAACCTTTGGCATGACTTTTGTGGAATCTGATGGTCACTCAGCCTCTGATGGGCCCCCACCAAGCCCTTGGGCTCCTCATTTTACAGCCCACATTGGGGGCTCCCCACACCATGGCCATGTCTGAGCCTCCAGGATATGCTGCCCACACCTGTGCATTGTTCTGAGCTGTTCTTGGCAATTCATGCTAAAATCCACATACATATTAAACCTTAAACCTGGTAATTACCTCTGCCTCCAGAGAAAAACGGGAAAATGGATTATGCCATCGGGATGCAGCAGGATGTGGTAGCCAGGGCTGGCTGGTCAGCTTAAAAAAACAGGACCCCCTGGGCCCAGAGCCCATCTGGGTGTGACACAATGGGAAGGGGAGGGAAGACCCGGCTCTGCAGCAATCCTGAGGAATGGGCAAAACAGGACAAGCTCCAGGTGGGAGGTCCAAGCAAGCAGCAAGTGTGATGCCAGAGAAGCCAAATTAACAGCAAGAAGCTGCCACCCTTGCTTTTCCCTGCCTCTCTCCCATCTGTGCAGGTGGCATTTTGGGAATCCACAACCCTCCTGGCACCATCCCCACATCCTTCTCTTCCTCTCCTGGGGGAAATGCTACCTCTGCAGAACACATCAGCTTCTCTTCTTTTACCCAGCAAGTGTGAGCTACTGTGGCCGTGGTGACACACGCAGCTGCTGTGCTGTGCTGTGCTGGTGACACCAGGATGCCAGTCCTTCACTGGGAAGCCCCAGACACAGCTCTGTGCCCCATGGGAGGCAGCTCTCCCTCCCCAGGACAGCAGTAAATTGGAGTGCTACAGCTTTAAAGAAGTGTGTCTGCTCCTTGGCAGAGCTGGTGGCAGCAGGGAGAGCCAGAGGACACCTGCGGAGATCCTGTACAGCTGGGGAAGATTAGCCTTTTCCACTAGACAAGGCCCATTACCATGTTCCAATATACCATCACTTCCGCTAGGAGAGCCTGCAGATGAGATATCGATTGCAGTGACCCTGGACAAGCCCTTCACGGGAGCCTGGGAGGGCGGCAGACCAGCCCCATGGCAGAACCTATGGTGCAAAGAGGGGGTGCAGTTTCCCAAAGGCATCCCCAGGGACCTGAGGGTGACAAGGGGCTGCCTCAGAGCTGGCTGAGCTGGAGTGATGTGTGATGCCGTGGGGGGATGCACAGAAGAGCTTCAAAGCCCAGCAGTGACCCAGGTCCCTTCCCAGGGTCCCTCTGGGCTCTTCCCAGTCCGGCTCTGCCCTGGGAATGGGGAGTCCCCAGCCCGTGTTCACTGCCCTCACATCCAGGTGGGTGTTTTGGAAACAAGCCTGCCACCTTGAAAGGCCAAAATAGTCCCCCCCAAAATGTCTCTGCTGGGGAATTCCAGGTGGTTCAGGAGGTGCTCAGAGTGCTGCTCGCCCACTGCTTTTCTCTCCTGGCAGTCCCAGCCCCTGAAATATCTCCCTGAGACACAACGAGGTGGAAGGACACTGGGGAAACTGAAAAACCGCCAGATCTTGGGAACTGGAAGGGCTGATGGCAATTAAGGTCGCAAAGTGATTAAACATGTGGTGTCTGGCTCGCAGCACCCTATCACTGCAACGCCAAGGGGAAGCGCAGGCACTTCGGTGGGTCTCCTCTATCCTTTGATCCCATGATTTTTGAGAGGATTTTTCCTTCTCCAGGACTCCTACTGGGTTTGACTTGGCTTTTTGAATACACTGAGCTCTGCCTTACCAACACAATCCACTTGCAGCCCAGCTGGAAGCAGCAGCTGGAAGCTGACACACGATGCTCCTCCAAGGCTGATCTGTCATGTCCATCACCGCCTCTGAGAGCATTCCTGTGCTTCCTGGGGAGCTGGAGCTGCCATGGTAGAGCATCCTCTACCCTGAGCCAAAAACCTCACTGGACACTGCAGTGGGTGCAGAGAGACAGGGGCAGCCAGGACCCCCTGGGATCTGGGCTCCAAGGGCTGTGGTGTGAGTGCTGGAGGATATTCCAGGACAGGGAGTTAAATGGCCTTTTCCAGGTGATGATTTAAGCACCCAGCTGGCCCAATGAGCCCTCACGGAGCTTTTCCAGCATTTCTCCAGCTTTGAGGCACACAAGAAGCTTCTGCTGAGACACTTTGTTTAGTTGTTGTTTTGTTTGGGTTTCCTCCCCAAATAAAAGACGTCAGCTCCTCATTGCACCAAGTTCTTTCAAATTCCACTTTTCCAATGGAGACATCTACCATAGTCAAGGATGGGCATGGGAGGGAACTCTCACAGCTTCCAGGGCTACTCGTTGTCCCGTGGGCCAGCACAGCATCCGTCCCTGGTGTGCGGGAGGGAAGCAGCTCTGTTCCCACTGTTTTGTGGATGATTCCCCAGGAGACGGCTCCTGATGAGGTTCCAAGCCCTTCCCCCCACCTGAGAATGGGCTGCTGTGGGATGAATAGGGCTGGCTCAACACTGGGCACCTACGCCAGCGTGGCTGGTCAGCACAACCTGCTGACCACTAGCCCCACTGCGGGGTTCCGTGTGGAGCTGCATTTGTACCATGGATTTGCTGCTGAAAGCAATGGGATGAAGGGAATGGGGTGGCCCTGCAGAGCATCCCCCCCTCCCCATAGCCCACAGGGGTTGGACAGGCTCCACCAGCCCAGAAGACCATTTCTCTCCCCTCTCCTGACAGCACTCCGCTGCTTTCTCCTCCCAAGATGGTCGCTGCCAGTAACAGCAGGGAAAGTCACATCCAAGCTGGGAAAATAACATGTTATTTTCCCAGCTGTGATGTCAGAGCTTGTCACACTTGCTGGCTTGGCAGCAGGGTGGGCAGGGCACACCTGGACGTCCCCAAATGGCCACTTGGCCCGGCTGTCCCCTAAGGACTACTAAAATGCACCCTTTTTAGGTGGCAGCTCTGCTTTCGCTCCCCAAATGCGTGAGAAAGCAGAACATTCCTGCTGCTGGGATGGGGCTGCCCAGCTCCCTGCTGTCACTCTGGGTACCACAGGAAGCAGCGTGGTGGGTGCACCCCAACTCCAGGGAGCATCTCTGGGGACACCCAATGTGGGGACATCCCAAACCATGTCCTTTCCCAGCCTCAGCAGTGCTGAGCACCAGCACATCCCGAGTGTTTGCACGGTTAGGAAATCCAGTCCTTTCCTCTCCTCTTTCCTTTCCCTCTGCTTCCACCACAGCTCCGGGTTTCCCTCGCTGAGCCACCCCTGCCTCCCAGCCAGGTGTGCAGCCTGAGCATCGGGAACAGAGGGTCCTGCACCCCTCCAGGCACGGTGGGAGACGGACGCGCTGCCCAGCCCGGAGCGAGCACTCCTCTCCTCCTGCAACACCACCAGGGAATATTTCCTGCATTTTTGTCTTTCCCGAGTCTCTCTCTTTTTTGTCTTTTTCGCTCTCTAAAACTCACCAGAACACCGCAGAGAGGACCAAACCCCATTAACCCCTAACCACCCAGCCCACCCCTGCAGCCCGGCGCCGACGTCCCTCGCTCCCCACCTTCCCCACAAGGTACCACCAACCCCCCACGTCCTTCGCAGCCACTTAATCCATTACCAACTTCACAAAGCCGGGCTGGGGGAAGCGCTGGGCCAGAGGAGCAAACAAACGAGGTAGGAATAAAGCCCGGCTCTCAATGCCGGACCCCGCGCGTGGCTGGGGGTTTATTTCTTTCCCCACTTCTCCGATGGACAAACCTTTTTCTTTCCCCTGATTGCATTTCACTTGCAGCCCCGTAACAAAGCCGTCACCTCCGCCGCCACTCCGCTCCAGGGAGACGAGTTACAATTACAAATTGCCACCACAATTAGTGCTACTTCTTAGAGAAATTAGAAAAGGGAGCGGGAGGCTCGCGTGCGATTGATTGCTATTCATCCTGCTTTACGGTGACCTTGCTCTGGAGACGATGATATTCCTTCAGCCTGGAAACCGGGATTTAAAAAAAAAAAAATTAATTGTAAATTAACAGTAATAACACACATTTCCTTTCAATTAATTTAAGCAGAATGAGGGGGCGTGAAGAGCAGGCGTTTGTTAAGGCCTGTACAGTTTAATTATTTTTTTTTTCCCCCACAAGATAATGTAATTAATTTATCTTAGAGGAGTCGGGGGGACATGGAGGATCGGGGAGAACAAAGCAGTTAACAGGCAATGGAAAAATTAAGAGCCCATTATGTAAATGCAGCGTGTTTTACAGCCCCGGAGTTGGGGAGGGGGGGGAGAAGGGGTCTGAGAAATAAGTAAAATAACGAGGCTGGCTGTGCTGGGGAAGGCTGCAATTAAGCAGGGCTGGTACTGGGGGGGCTGGTGGCACCCCACCGTTCAGGGGGAGCTTGTGCAGGGGGCTTGGTTCACCCCCAGAGCCCGAGTGAGGAAGGGGAAGAGCCCTGGGGTGCTGGGGGCTTTTGCCCCCCATCGGGGAGGGTCCTGCTCGACCGCACAGACCTCAGCGAGTTGATGTTGATGAAGCCAGTGGCATCGGCAGGCTCATAGTCCCCTTGCACGTTCATGCTGCGGAGAGAAAGGCACTGTCACTGCGATGGGATTCCCGGGAGGAATTGGGGCTGCCCTTTGGGAAGGGAGAAGATGTGGGGGATCCCAGACCTGGCTGCTCTCAGCTGCTGCTGCCCCCTCATCCACTGGTGGCTGCAGGGGGCTCAGGTCAGGGTCCCTGCCAGCCCCCAGGGAAGGGCACATGGCTCAGGAGCAGCTGTCCCCAGGCTCCACAGGCCCTGCCAGAGACACAGCCCGAAATTTCCCTCCTTGGTCCCTCATGTGCATCAGCACCCTTCCTCCCCGTGCTCTGGCACCACATAGGGATGTTCACCCTGTTCCAGAGCAATCCTACAGGTATGGCTGTCCCAGAGCAGGCTCTAGAAAAGGGATGGGATCCTGGGCAGGAAACACTGCCCCAGGCATGAGCAGGACTCCAGGCAGGGACAGCCCCACACTGGTGTGGGGGTTTATGGACCTGGCAGCTGATTCCTCGGTGCAACACTGAGCACATTCCCTTCCCCAAGGCAGCAGCCACCCACTGAATCCCAACTCTGACAGTTTCCTACATCCCCAAAACACACGGCTCATTTCCCAGAAACCACAAACCTTAAAGGAGGAAGTGGAGGGAAATAAAGAAGAAAAGAAGAAAAAAAAAAGAGTTTACAATGATTTTACCTCCCCTGACGAGCTACAGAAAAACCTCTGTGCTTTTATTTTTGCTCATTCGAGTGGTTCTGACCTGCTCTATAATTACGTTACTTTCTACCTACTGTGCAGAGGCATTTCCACACAGCTCTGCCTCTCACAGCTTTCTCTCGGGTTCCTGTGACGCCGTCACTCAAAGGCTTTCAAACCAGCGATGTAGAAATCAAAAAGAAAAGGAAAATGGTTGGAGATGCAGGGAGAATAAGTGCCCCTGTTTTTCTCTCCCTCTCTCTTTTTCCGCCGTCCCACCCCCCTCCCATCCTCCTTTTTTTTCTTCCCTCTTTTTTTTTTTTTTTTTTAATACTTTATTCATTTAATCTCTCCAAGTGAGAGTGCGAAGCATAATGAAGGGTTGGGACGGATTATTAGGAGCTGTTGATTTTGAGGGGGAGGGAAGGGAGGAAAAAAAGCCAGAGAAGAGAAAGAGAGAAGATAATTTGACATTTACTCCGACTGATCTAAACTCATTCGGGTGTATTTATGGCTTATAAAGTGTTTAGAGAGATTGAAAGGGGTTGAGGGAGGGCTGAGAGGGGAGCGAGCAAGCGAGAAAACAACACGAAAAAAAAGGGAAAAGCAAGAGGGGAAAAAACCGATATTGACTTGAAAACATGGCTCGTGCTTCGGCTGGGCCCGTGGTGTCACCTGTGCCACTGGGAATGGGATGGGATGGAGTGGGATGCAATGGGATGCAACAAGGTGGGATGGGATACTGCAGGGTGGGATGGGAGGCTCGCTGTCGCCCCTCCTGTCCACGCTGACCTCCCAAGCTGCACTCACCTCACTAGCTCCTCGTTGTAGAGTGACCGTGGGGACTCCCTGCCCAGGATGTAGACCTGGCCCTTGAAGACAGAGAGGCGGACGGTGCCCACCACCGACTCCTGCGAGCGTCCGATGCACTCCCGGAGGAACTCACACTCAGGGCTGTGCCAGAAGCCTGAGGACAGGAGATGGGGTCAGCAGGGGCCTGGGATCCCAGGTGGTACCCCGGGGCATCCTAGGGTGGTCCCCAGGCTAAGTCTTGCAAGGGTAATTTTCAAGGGAAGGGATACAGTTGCAGGACTGGGAGAGGAAATGAGATGCTCAGACACACAGGTTCAGCCATGAGGGATGGAGACCTCATGTGTTTCCCTTCTCCTTGGTGGCCCTCAGGATTCACTGGGAGAAGAGGATGGAACAAACTAGAAATGGGCCGTGGGGCCATCGTTGTTCCAGCTCTGCTGGGCAGGGCTGATCATGGAAATGAAAAGATTCGTTAAGGAGGTATGAAATTACCCCTCAAAACTCACCACTTTGGGAAGGCCAGGTGGAGACAGACAGATGGACACAGAAATGGGGGGGGGATCAGCTCCCAGCCCCCCAGGAAGGGGATGAGCCATTCTCCCCTGGGATGGACAGAGAAGGGATCTGCCCCAAAGGGCCAACCCCAGCCCATGGACTCTGCTCAGGGGGATGCAGCTCCACAGCAGTGCTTCACCCCCCAGCAGCTTTGGGGAGGGAAACCCACTCAGCAATGGGGGTCCCAGTGGGGCAGTCACCCCAGTGGTTCCCATTCCCTACCCCAGAGGGATGCAGAGCAGAGTGCTCCCCCCAGATCACACAGCCTGGGCTGACATGGGGGCCGCATCGGGCTGTGCTTTGGGGCACAGGTGTCTCGGCAGCCCCAAGTGGGCTCCCCACCTTCCCAGCCCCCCCAAAGTCAGTGAGGCTCAGCTTGTCCCTGCTGCTGCTTGTGGGGAAGTTTGACTTGTTCCCCCTCTGGTCCCAGCATGAGGAGCTGGTGGGACACAGGGAACCAGTGCTGGCACCCCTGGAAAACACCATCTAACCCTGCTCCAGTGGGGATGGCAGCCCCTGGCAGCCCAAATCCCCTGAGCTGAAGCCCAGGCTGGGTGTTGGGGTGATGTGCAGTCATACCACGGCTCCCCAAAACACATCCTGGGGGAGCAGCTGTTGGTATTGCAGGTGCATGGCGGGGCTGTGGTCCTGCCTGCCGCCCCCATGCCCCCTCCAGTCCCTAAGCAGGGTTATTAGCCAGGGAGTCCTTGGAGACCGGGAATAAAGCCTGGGAGATGAAGAAGGAGATAGAGGTGGAGAAAGAAAGAGCCCATTCACTGCCCTCCGGTCATCCCCAGGTTTTATCTCTCCCATCTCGCACCGGTGCCCTCTCACCTTTCCCTTCCCAGCTGGGCTCTGGGGCCAAAGCCATTAAAGAAACAAACAATTTCTTTTGTTGTTTGGCCTCGCCAGCCCCTGAGCAGGGCCATATCCTGCAGCCTTGTCCCCGGGGTCTATGTGGCCCTGCTCCAAGGCACAGCACCACAGCCCTGCAGCCCCTCACCACCAAATCCACCTCCCTGAACTGACCCCCCCCAGCTGCTCCACCATACTATGGCCGGGGGATTGGGGACCTCTTCCCAGGGGGTTCAGGGACCCCTGTCCTGAAATCAGCACTGCCATGCCAGTAGGAACCCCGGCTCCAGGCAAATACGCTCCTTTTTTTGGTAACCACCCTCCAGGTACAACTCTTCAAATATCAGGATGGATGTAAAAATCCCTGTAAAAATAAACCCCAGACACATTAAAATAATAACCAGCTGCTTGAGTCCTGACTCTGACAGCTCCAGGTGGGAGAAAGCATCCCCCCCCTTCCCGACCCCCCACTGCAGACACTGGAAGCGATCCCCCCTTAATGACCTTCCCACCATCCTGCCCTAATCACGGCGCAGGCAGGGGGACAATGGCATTTCCGCACCTGGGAAGGACGGGAGCTGGCTTCAAAGCCACCTCTCCACAATGGGATCAATAGGAACAGGGGGAAGATAAACACTAATTCTCCTAAAAACTGGACGAGCTGCAATAATGAGGTGTTAAAGGAAGGTGAGCTTGAAAGCCTGGCCTCCGGCACGGGGGACCCAGGGGACCCCCGGGGTGCTTAGCGTTGGGGTTGTTCCTTGGATTCAGGATGGGCTGGCAGGGAAGTCTAGGACCAAGCTGGAAATCCCTGGGGATTCAACATGTGGAGCCAGGGAAACAGCAGCCTTTGCCTGGCAGAGGTGGGAAGGGAGAATTTAAACCATGCTTCCCTGAGTGGCTCTTTAACCTGGTGGCTGCACAACAAGTGAGTGGTTAGGAATAAACAAACAAACAAACAGGTTTATGCCTGAACAACAACAAAAAAAAATAGTCAAAATAAAGGCAGCCCAGGTCAAAGTCTAATAAAAATGGCCAGAGGCAAGAATGGTACCAGAGAATGAATGAGGGCAGGGGCTGTGATCCAAGAGGAAGGTGACAAAGACCTCTGTGGCCCCTGTCAGGCCCTAAAATGTGATTTAAGCAGCAAAGGGGCTCAGGCATTAAATGCCAGGTGCTCAGTCATTAAATGCCAGGTGCTGAGAAAGATACAAGAGGGAATGTCCTTGGAGGGGAAGGTGACAAGCACTGGCACCAGAAACTGCAGCGGAGAAAATAGCCTGACCTGGTCCTACTGGATCTGCTGCTGCCCAAAGCCTGAGCTCCCACAGTCAGGTTATTTCCAGGGTATCTTCCCATGGAAGATCCCATAGGAATCACGCCAGCCCTTGTGGTTAGAAACATCTGAAAGGTGATGGGAGGAGGAGCTGGGAGGCTGAGAAATCAGGGCCTGTAGACAACAAACGTTTGGCCATGGGGCAGGAATCTCCCTGGTGTGGGGCCTCCAGGATGACAGCTCTGAACCAAGGACCCAGCTGTGGGCAACAGGGTTTTGAGACCACTTAGGGCATTTTGGGCAAATCCTACTTCCTTCAATTTAGCACCAGGGACTGGGGTCAGGGTGGATCCATGGAGCAAACACTGAGCTGCGACCTCTCAAACTCAAGCCATGATCTGGAGCTGCAGCTGCTCCACAGGAGGAAGGACACAGGGCTTCACTGCTGTCCTTCACTGCCGGGGTGAGCCGGTATCCTCTCATCCCTTACAGCTCCCAGCCCTCTCCAGACAGCGCTGTCCTGTCCCAGACCGGGAGCCCCAACCCGCAGTGCCCCTGTGTGGGCTGTGCACCACATAGCAGAGCCGGGACCCTCCATCCCCCGGCACCTCGAGAGTCCCCTGTGCCACACTGCCAGGGCACAGGGACAGCTCTCCAGCTTCAAATCCTGTGGCAGGGTTTTAAGTTTAAAGTTTGGGTGCCCCATATCGCAGTGTGCACGAGGCAAAGGCAGAGGTGGAAGGGATTGGAGGGGAGAGCTGGGGAAAGGTGACACGAGAGGGGGCAAAAGGATGGTGAATTACATCTGAATGTGCTAGTTGGGATGAAGTGGTGGCATGGGGCTGGGAGAGATGCCATGAGCAAGCCCTCATGGAAGATGGCATTGCCTCCCAAAAGCAGGCATGGCACTCCCTTGGCAGGAAAGCACGCAGAGCGTGGGGTTTTGCTCAGCCCAAACACATCTTTCTCCCCAGGAGCAGCCTCAAAATCCACACCTGGACCTGAGTTTTACAACCAGTGGCACCTGCAACCTCCAGCAGCAACGAGGGAGGAGGAAGGCTGGGAGGCTGTTGTGGTGGCAGGACTGGACTGTACGTACCATTGTACACCAGCTCCGAGAATTTCAAGGAGAGCCCCTGCTTGATTTTCCGCACTTCCCGATCCATGGTGAAGGCCTCGATATCTAAATGCGCATGGTATAGGATCGTTCCTGCTGGGGTCTCATAGATACCTAGCCATTTTTCCAGGCAGGGGGAAAAGCAGAAAAAGAGAGAGAAACGAATGAGACCAAAACTGTCAGCAAATGACAAAAAATAATGACTTGGCTGACAGAAGGAGCCGTGGTCGAGCGCATTCAGTCTCAGCTCGCTGTAAAATGCATCTGTCATTATATTCATGCTGGGGCCGAGACAGTCCACTCCGCACCTTGCGGAGAAAATTTCTAGATTCCCCTCTTTGAAGAGGCACTCTGACGAGGCTAAATGACAGGGTTTGGGAACCGATCCCCCCACCCATCCGTGCCCAACGGTCTGCAGCTGAAAACCTGTAATTAACAGAACGAGCGGGGCACAGGCGTGGGGAGCGCAGGGCCTGAAATACCCTCCTCTCCCCTCGGCTGGTGAGAAAGGGCCCCGCGCATCCGCTGGGAAGCAATGAGGCTACCTGGGGGCTGGGAGGGCAACCTCCTTTGGGGTTGGCAGGGCCCCCCCAGTCCCTTTCTGCTCCCCCCCCCCACCCCCCCCCATTGCACAAGGCCTGGGGATGGAAGATGCTTAATTATTTCAGCAAGCTGCTCCTTTGTTCCAGGCGTTCAGGGCTTGTTTTGCGCATGATGTGGTTGTTTGGTGTTTAAATACAAGTATGGACATCCAGTGCTCCCATCCGTGTTGGATGCAGGTGGAAATGCTGAGCTGGTTTGGCAGTGAATATGTGATGGGAAAAGCTGTAACCTGTCCACAGGCAGGGCTGCTCCACCAGCATATCCCCATCCCCTGCCTGCCTACAGGGATGGTCCCTTCCCAGTGCTGGGCATCTGCTATGACACACTCATGGGAATGGCAAAGGGCACAAAGGAACCCTGTAGGAAATTGTACCCTCTGAAAGAGATGTGCCCCCAAACAGCCCCAGCCCCAAGAGAGGCTGAGGGGAGCCCACAGGGCTCAGAACTTCACCAGGCTCTGCTCTCTCAGTGCCCTGGAGAGTGGCACAGGCTCAGCATGTCTTGTCCTAGTGCGGCCACAGTCCCACGGACACAACGGGAGCCACAAGCGCAGCTGCCCAAGCCTCTTCCATCAGACCTCATCCCAAGCAGCGTCCACAATTTCAGCATCCTGCAGGCACATAACAGAATCCGACCGTCCCAAAGGAGAGCCAACCCCTCCTCCCCAGCCACCCCAGTGATGCTGCAGCCCAGTCCCTGGGGCAGCTCAGGTGCTCACCAAACATCCATTCCCTCAGGGCTGTGGGAGCAGACAGCCGAGTTAACACCAAACGCCAGCTGTCCCCATGGGCACGGCAGGGGCACAGAGAGCTGCTCTTTGTCCCCTCCAGCCCCTGACTGTGGAGCTGAGCCCACCACTAACACAACTGATATTCCCTCTCCTTCCCCTTAGGAGATGTTAAAGCCATTTTAGACTGAAGATTTGGGTACATGCCTTGACCCCCACCTCCTGCCCATCTGCGGGTGCTGGAGGACAGGACCAGAGAGTGTCAGCTGGGGCAGAGGGGAGGGCAGCTGACAGCCACTCTGCAGCCTCGCCGCTGCCGAGGAGACAAGAGACACCTTCAAAGTGACACTTGCAGCATCTCCAAGTGTCTATTTTCATCTCCCCATGTTTACAGGAAAAAGACAGAGGTGTCAGCACTGCAGCCCAACGATGCTTCAATCACCCCATAATTACTGCTGGGGAAGGGGGGACCGGAGCAGGGGGGATGTGGAGGGGGGCAGCCAAGGAGACAGCTGCCGCTACTTAAAATTTTCTAATTTGTAACCTCGGCTGTCACTTCACCTCCATCCGAGCAATTTTGCTGCTCTGAGTGCAGGCTGTCACTCCCGACGTCATCGTGGGACAGGAAGGGATGTGGTGCCTTCCCGAGGGCAGTGCTGTGCCCATGGGAAAATGCTGCCCAAATGTCTACCCCTGGTCCAGGTCCGGGGCTGAGCCTGGAGGCCGAGTTTGGCCTGGTGTGTGTTCATTGCAGGGAAGGGGTTTTCCACTTTCCTCCTCCATCAGCTCAGCGCATCCAGAGGAGGAAAAGGAGAAAGGAGGAGAAAGCCAAGGGGAGGAAAAGCCCCAGCCGACGGCAGCGCTCAGCTTTTGGCAGCGGCCGCCACCCCTCCTTCCCTCTTCCTCCCCACTGATTTCATTTACTCCACTTAATTAGCCCCCCTTCGGAGTTAAAAAGATAATTTGATAATGAGGATGTGAAAGGGAGGGAGAGGCAGGGCCGTGCTCCTGCAGCCCAGAGCCCCCGGCCCAGCCGTGCCCCCCGACCGGCTGGAGCGCCGCTCCTGGCACCCTGTAATTAGCCACCCTCCTCCCACTAAAACAAATATGGCAAAACCGAGTTAATGGGGCTTAAAAGGCTGGTGCGGGTGCGTTCCATGCGCCCCTCGCCCATTAGGCCTTAACGAAGTTCAATTAGGAGCTTAGTAAAAATCAATGCAAATGAATTTTTCTCTTCTCTGACTTCCTGGGACTGGAGGATGAGGGAGAGAAGGCACCTTCACTGCCACCTCCATGACAGGGAAGGCTCTGGCCACGCTGCTGCCTGCCTGTGCCTCAGTTTCCCCTGCAGAACCCCAAATCTGTGGGGCCACTGCACACTGCTGGGATTTAAGGGATTGTCTCCTCCAAGCCCAGCTCCCATCTCCTGCACCATTGATCCTAAACCCATTTTGGGTCCAAAATGCTCCAGGCAGGGGTAGGGTCACCGGGGAGATGGTGCAAGTACCCACAGCACCCTCCTGTTCCGGCCTGCTCCCATCCCAGCTCTCCATCTCTCCCACAGAGCAGATTTCTGGGAGGTTTCTCTTAATCCCAAGAAGCCAACCAGTGGCAGGATCCTGCTCAAAGCAAGGGGGGAGACTACCCCAAGGTCTCATCCCCGCAGTGCTGTCCCCAGAACCCCTGCTCCTCCCGCATCCGCACAAACATGGCAGCGATCGCTCGGCGATGTCACGCAGGAGACAGACGTGACAGTTAAATGGGGTTTAGAGAAATTATTAAATGCTGGAAGGGTCACTAGAGCCTGTCAGTGGCTCTTAAAAAAATAAAATAGATTTTGACAAATTACTCAGCATCCTGCATGCAAATGCACAGGCTGGCGCGTGCAGGTTGGGGTTGGGGTTTTTCCTGCCTTCTTTTGGTGTTAATTTGATTATTCAAACCAAATCAAATGATTTGGGGATTTGTTTCTTGCCTTTTGCAGTGGATGCCGGTGCCCTGTGGTGGGGAGGAAGACCGCAGGCTTAGTCTAACCAAGATATTTGCTGTTGTCCTGCGCAGAGGGCAAGTTTAAAGAAAGGAAGCATCTAATTAGGTATTAATGAGATATAAGACAAAAGATTTGGAGTAAGGAGTTGGGAAATGATGCTGAGCCACCTCCTTACTTAGTTTTGCACAGGGCAGCTCTCTGCCTCCAGAGGTTTCCAGTGAAACTGATCTCAATGGAAGATCAATATTAGGAGTCACGGCCTCAAAAATGTGTAGATAAATCAAATATTCGCTTTTTTACAAAAAACCAAACAGTAGCTTGCATCAGCTTCCTGTGGTTTGTACAGGTATTAGAGAGTCTGGCACCATCCAGGACCTTCCATGAGCATCTCTCCACACCAGCCCACAGCCTGGTGTGTTTCCCACTGGGGTCAGGTCTCACTGGAGGCACTGGGACCCAGGGCTGGTGCCAGCAGTGGCAGCGAGTGGGCAGCTACTGTCATTAGAGAGCAACAGGAAGTCCCTGTCACAGGGAAATCTCTGCCAAAAACTGATGGGGAAGGAAAGGTTGAGGGCTGCTGGTGTGACCTGAACCAAAGCACCCCAGGATTACTGAGCACCCACCATATCCCACCAAAAAGTGGTTTTCCCACTTTTTTGTCTTTTTAGGGCAGGGTGGACTCACCTCTGGACTTCATCCCAACGAAGCGATTCTCCACGATGTCGATGCGCCCGACCCCATGCTTGCCCCTGTGAGGAGAAGGGAGGTTGCAGCAGTCCCAGAGTGGGACACAGGTGGCTGTGAAAAGTGGGTCAGAGGGGTGGGCAATGGGGAAAAACCCCCAAATGACAGCGGGCCAGCCCCTGAGCAGCACTGCAGACCATCAGTAGAGACCTCAGATAAGGCACGTGACAAGGAAATTGATTTTTCTCTCCACCAGTGCCACAGGCAGCTGTGGCACCCAGGCCACTGGAAAATAAACTGGGCAAGGAGACAGGACATGCCACAGCTATATTCCCAAAGTAATTTTAAAACCACTTAATAACCATTTAAAAAGTGAGCTACATGGAAAAGTTCATTCCCATTCACCACCAGGAGGATGAAGGCAGAGAGACAGAGGAGGCTGGCCAGGCACTGGGTGGTACTTAGGAGGAGTGGGTGCCCTCATGGGTGCTGCTGTATTTTTGGGAAAACTCCTGAGGATGGCTCTGTGCCAGCAGCAGCAGAAGCCAGGCATGGGGTGGCACAGGAAAGAAAACCCCAAAGAAGCTGCTGCTGTGGAGAGAGGAGTAGAAAAAGGGCAATGAACCTGGCCGGCAGGTCTCCATGGCACAAAAAAGTCAACTCTCCACACAAAAGGGACACTGAGCCCTCTCAGGGAGGCAGGGTGAGGCAAGATGTGAGAGCAGGGGGTCCAGGACTGAGCTGGGACAACAAGTAAAGGGTGCCCTGCAGTGGGCAGGGCAACTGGGGCACACAGGCAGCCCAGAAAGTTTTCAGAGGGCTTCTTAATCCTCTTCATGCACAGTGAGCAAAACCCTGGGGTAATTATACCCTCGTGCTCCTGGCCGTGGTGCCCAGCTCTGCTTCCTGGCATTTATGGTACAACTGGGACACAACTGGGACCATCCCATCGCTGACCACCATCCCTGGGCTCATCAGGATGTGTCTTGTGCTAGCACCCTGCTTCCACCCCACCCTGGGGATGCTGCCCTTGTCCCCTCTGCCAGCCGGACAGGCTGGCACTCACGCGATGTCGTTCAGGTACACAAAGAGCTCCAGGGCTGAGGAACGAGTGGCTCCATCCCCAGTGTTGGTGACCTTCACTGGGACACCTGCAGAGGCAGGGAGAGAGGACGGGCAGGATCAGCCGGTGTCAGGATCCCCCCGGAACATCATTCCATGGGCGTTAAATAGATGTGACAGATATGAACTCTAAATAACTTCTTAAAAAGGCATATCCAAGCTGGTGCGAGGGGGAGGCGAGGGGAGGGGGACCCACCTCGGGAGAGGAGCGAAATAAATAAATAAGAAAGGCCATAAAAACGTCACCCCCCCTTTTCCTCTCTCTTCTCCCTCTCTTTTTTTTTAGGGCCTGTGAAATTGCAACCAGGCCCTTAACTAATTGAATTTCACGCTCCGCAATTGTCTTACAGCGCAGCACCTTCTGTCCCACCAGCCCTTGCCGGGGAGGGGGGACAGAGTGACAAATGTGTGCTCCCCCTCCTTCCCTCGCCAGCATGGGGGGTGTCTGGGGGGGACCCCCACACCGGGGCACGGCTGCTCGCACACGCACGCACACGCACCCCGCGGCGGGGTGCTCCCCGCCATGAATTAATTATTGCACCTTTTCTTTCCCCCCCCCCCCTTAAATTTTTTTTTAAGGGCGCCGGGCAGGAGCAAAGCAGAGCGGGGTGGTGGGGGGGATGCTGAATAGAAAGAGGCATTTTTCTTTAGCGGTGTGAAATGAGCAATAAATGTATTAGGAAGCTGACAAGGGGGCTGCGGGGCCCACAAAGAAAAGCGGTGCGGAGTTGGAGGCTAATCCCCCCTCCATCTGCCCTCCTCATTACCATTTAACGAACTATCAGTTGCCAATCAGCCTCAATGCCTCCCTTTCTAGTCTTTATTATATAGGCGCCTGCAAGAGCCCTGTCTAGTGATGGGGGCTGTCAGCTCCCCCCCACTGCCTCCCCCTTAAACCCCCTATTTTCCAGGGGTTTATAAACTCAGTTGTAAATTGCTATTAAATGTAAACTCGCGGCAATAATGAACCTTAAGCTGCTTCTCGGCGCAGGCCCCCCCACCCCGCGCCCTCCCCTCGCCCCAGCTCTTTCTCTCCGCATCCTCCACCGGGATATTGGCCGGGGTCCGCTCGGCGAAGAGCCGACGTTGTCGGGGCTGTTGTTGCTGAAAGCTGCTTAGCCTTTGAAATAGTTAATAATTAGATTAAAACTTCAAATAAATTAACTAGGGGCTGAATGGGCTGCCGGGAGGGGGGCTGCTCCTTGCAGGGGGATCATTATAATGGAGCAGGAAGGCTGGCAACGGGGAGGGGGTATCCCCTCCCAGCGGGGTCTCCCCCCAGCCTGTGCTAGGCTCGCCACTGCTGCCAGGATGGATGGTGGCACGGGAATGGCCGTGGCTGGCAGAGGTGGAGATGCTGCTCAGTGTCCCCTCTTCAGTGATGGCTCCGGGTCTGTGCTCTGCCGTGTGTCCCCAGGGATGTAATGGAGCATCCCTGTCTCCTTTATGATAGCATCACTCCTGCTGGAGTGTCTCCCCAGCTGTTACACTGGCCAGCATCACCTGCATGTCCCCAGAGCCACCTGTGTGCCACCTGCAGGAGAGGGGACCCTGTGCCCACTGCACCTTGATGGTGGGTTGAGGGGGCTCAGACCCCTTTCCGCTCTCAGGGGGGTCCCAGAAAGCCCCTGAGATCTAACCAGACCCTCTGCACACCTCAAAGAGCCCTGGTGTGCTGCAAGCACCATCCTCAGCCCCGATGTCACGAGTCAGGGCTCACCCATCTGCCCCCACCCTGGGGATGCTCCCAGCTGCCAGGGAACCCCAGTTCTGGCTGGGAAGCGGGGCTTGTCTTGGGGGCCCAGGGACGAGGGTCTGGCAGCAAGGAGGCTCTTACCCCGCTCAAACTTGATCTCCAGCACGTCTGGGGTGTCGGGAGAGTTGGCCGGATCACAGGTCTTCGTGTAGAGCCCGGGAGGAGCCTGGTTCTGCAGGGAGAGGGAGAGAAGAGGGACAGTCATGGCATTGCCATGGCTAACACTGCTGGCAGCCCCAACCCTGGAGCGCACGCCCCATCCCAAAGCACATCCCCCATCCCAAAGCACAGGACCAGCACAGCACAGCACCGGCGCTTACCGGGGGCCCTGGGAACAAAGGGGTTGGCAGAATCAGCCAATTTTTCCCCTCAACTTGATCTCATCTTTTCCTCCAACGCCCCCACAGCTGGAGGCGGGATGGCTGCGGAGAAGCAAGTCAGGCAGGGAAAAGCAGGACGCTGGCAGCAAGCGGCGGGGCGGGCGGGCACCCGCGTGTCCCTGCACCACGGCCGGGCTTATTCGGCGCTGACCGAAAAAACTAATGAGGAGGCCTGACCCCAGCAGGTGCTCCCGGCACACCGGCTCTTTCATGGTGTCCCCGGGGTTAATACACACGGGCGAAAATAGAGCAACAAAGCAAAAACCCATTTCAGAGCACATCAACCTTTATGTATATTTTTTTTCCTGAGATTTATAGGGAAGAGGCATTTTATCTCCATCAGAGGCAGGCCAGCAGAGGCTCGGGTGCTGATGGTGAATTGCTGCAATTGAAGTGCGTGCCAGAAGAAGCGAGGGGAAATATAATATAAAAAAGCTTTCCGTCCCGGAGAGCAAATGCTTTGCAATTTCACGTGGCCCCTCGGCACTCACCCATGATGCAACTGCACAGGCTGACCCCAAAATACTTTCAGATCTGTGTTTGCAAAGTCCTGTCTCCAGAGGGACTCCCCACCCAGCCACAGGTCCAGGAGGTGGAGGGGGAATGGAGGCACAGAGTGCCCAGGGCATGTGCAGCACCATGGAGAGTCAAGCAGCCTTTTAAAGGGTGGCAAACTGGTATTTCCCTGCCAAGCCCAGCTGGACAGAACTGGAGCTCTGGGCATCTCTGGGCAGTGGGGCCCTGCCTGCACCCACCCGCCCAATGCCTGGGCCATGCTCACCCTGTTCTTCTTTTCCTTTTTAAAGCCCAGACTTCTGCTCACTTAATCAAATCATGGAATAATTTGGGATGGAAGGGACCTTTAAATGTCCCTTTTCCTCCCTTCTCTTGCTTTCCAGCAAGGAAAAAAATGATAAGGTATAAAGCAAGTTAGGAAAAAAAGCCCCGTAATAATCCAACCAAAAGTGATTGCTCTAAAAAAATATTTAAGCTTTTTAAAGGGAAAATTAATTTCTCTACAGAAGAAGTTTTCATCAGAAATGTTTCCAGACAGGCAATAAGAATTTTAGTGAAAACTTCCATTTATTTTGGTCCAAATGTATTTATATTTGCTGGATCACTGCCAGCACCTGAGGGAAGCCCACACAGCTGCAAGCACCCCATCCCACCCTCCACACTGGGGGGGGGGGGTACCCCTTGCCTCACCCCAAACCCCGGAGCGCACATCCCAACACCAGCCACAGCCAAATCCTGGGAATACAGACATAGCTTCCCAAGCACTCACTGCAGCACCCCCCCTCAGTTCCCACTTTATGTCATTTTTGCCCCTTTCCCTCGTTTTAAGGGAGAGGCGCTGGCAGGCAGGCGCATCTCCCCTGTGCCCCCACGCACAGATTACACGGGCTGTGGATTTCAATTTTATATCGTCTGCCCTTTCCTAGCCCTGATCACACTTATTAACTAGATGAACCTGTGAGAGATGATGAAAAACTTTGAGTTCAAAAGGAAAAGATGGAGGGGGGTGGGAGAAAAAATACGGGAAAGTATTAAAAACTCTTTACTAAACATTGGAAGTCAAAGTCAGGTAGTTTCCAATTTTCCGAGCCAACTATGAAAACCCCTATTAAATAAAATAACTAAATAGAAATAAAAGTGACATTTGGCTTGCATTCCATCATTACGGTGCGAGCCTGTCCTCTTTTTATTCTCTCTCCTAAAAGCACAGTTCAAATGACAAATAGTTTGTTGCAGTGTATCAATGCCTTCTATTTATCCCTCCCCGCAGGGGGGCTAGTCCTGCGATGTCATCTTTAAAGGGGAGAGAGGAAAAAAAAAAGGGGGGAAAAAAAAAGGAAGAGTGTGTGGAAAGTGAGAGAGGGAGGGGGGAAGAAAGAAGCAAGAAAAACGGGGCAAGAAGAGAAGAAATTGGAAGCAAATGGTCCATGAAGTAAACCATGATGCAGAGCTATCGATGCCGCAAATGGTTTATTCATCCGGCTGATATTGTTGTGCCCGGGACTGAATGAACTCTTTCAGAGTGCCATATGAAGTTAAAGCAAGTAAATTTCTATCTTTCTCCACATTAGCTGCCTCATTGCCCTTCAATCGGGCCTCACAGAGGCAGAAAATAGCTCAACCATCTGCTTTCAAATCCCTGCGTTTGGCAGGTCCCGAGGGTTTGGGGAGGGGAGCCCGCCGTGCCTGGCACCCCGGATCTTGCCACGGCCACCTTGTGCCCAGCACCGCTTCCCGGGCCGGGGAAGGGGACAGCAGTGACAGAGACAGCAGTGACACCGCGCTCCAGGAAGCCACCTCCCAGCTCTGTCACAGGGTGAGGTGCCCGAGCAGAGGATGCTCAGGGATGGGGTCAGGGCACTGGTCAGCCCCATTTCCAAGCTGGTTTTGGGAAGGGAGCGGGCTTGGCAGAGCCTGGATAGTGGGGATCTTCCCCGAGAGAAAAGGACAGGTGCTGGGTGCGGCAGGGTGGGTCAGGATGGGTGCGGGTCAGTCCGTGCTACCTTCAGCTAAAGACATGAACACCAACCCGGTGCCAACCACTCTCCGGGAGGCGAAGACCCCACGGGAACCCGGCTCTGCAAAGCCTGACCCACAGACACCCCTCTGGAGGACACCAGAGGAAGAGCGGGACCCCCTCCCCACCTTCCTCCTCCTCTCGGCCCCTCCGCGGGAGCCGGCTGCGGGCACGGGGCTCCAGCGGCTCCGCTCCCTCTCCGCCAGCCCTTCTTCCCCTCTTCGCCCCGGGCTGTCTAATTAGAGCTGATGGATAATTTAAATAGCGGCCGGGCGCGGTGATCCGCTGGAGCATGAACAGCGCAGGCAGGGCCAGCAGGACCACGAGCGCAGCTCGGAGCGGCCGGAGATGTGGCGCTGTCACGGGCAGCGCCCGGCCGCAAGTCCCTGTTGGCAGCCAGAGCCGTGGCGCCGTGGATGAATTGCTCCACACCACCCACCCAGCGGGAGGTTTCACCCCACACGCCCACGGATAGCGGGCTGGGAAAGCAAGGAGGGCTGGGCGAGCTGCAGGCACGGGCAGGGGACCCGAGCTGCAGGGGACACCCCGAACCTCTGCCACCCGCCACCAGCTCTGACTCTGCCGCCAGCACCGCGGCTGTCTAATTGCTCCTTTATTGCTGCCCCGCGACGTTGTCCCCTCCGATGTCACCCTGAACGGTCCCTTCCCCTCTTCACGCTGGCAGCAATTAACGCGCCGGGAGAGGCGGAGGGGCCGGGGCGGCGGCGGAGCCTCCCCGCACACACGGGCGGCCCTGCCGTGAAATTTCCAATTAGGCTGCAAATACACGAGACGCCCCCGGCCCCGTGGCTGCCGTGCTGGCACGGTGGCCGTGATCGATTACCTTGGGGTTCTCCAGGATCCCGGCTTCGTAGCTGCAGCAGGCAGGGAAGGAGAGAGAAGTCACTGCAGCACCTGCAACTTGCAACCCCAAAACCCACCCAGACGAGACCCCCACTCCCACCCACCCCGTGAGGATGGACATAAATACACGTTATGGGATTTCCAGGGCATTTTAGCAGCAAGCCTGCAAGGAGAGCCAGGCTTAGGAGAGCCCAGGAGATGGAAGCTGCCGCATGGAATGTGGACAACTGGATAGAAAAGGAGGATGGAGGATTTGGAGTTGCCCATGGTCAGCATACGGTGGGGCAGCCTGGGACAATGGATTGCAAAGGGCTGTTCTGGACATGTAGGATGGAGGGGACTTGGGCCCCAGACCCCGGGTCCTCACCTCGTAGGACCTCCTCACCTGCCCAGCTCCTCACCTGATGTGCATTAGATTCTCATCCATGCTCCAGGGCGTCTGAGGTGTCACAGGCACTGGGATCCCATGTTTCTGCCGGGAGGAGAGTGGGGGTAAGACAGCCTGCAGGGAAAGCCAGCCCTCACTGACACTGGTTCCCAGCAGGAGCAGCCCCAAAACCACGAAGGCACAACCCATGGCCACCAGCAAGGCAGCACAGAGCAAGGCGGACTCCTGTGTTCCTGACCCTGAGCAGCAGCAGCTCCCACCACAAGGGCCACCTCAACAGGGACATCAGGGACACGGTGTGGCTGAGGGGACAACGGCTGCCCCAGCCCTGCCACAGGCTGAGAAGGGGCCCCAGAGCACCCCATGAATCCCAGAGATGGACACACCAGCACAGACGTTGTCTACTTTTCCTAGGTCCAGGGCCAGGATGGTGGAATGCTCTCAGGTATGTGGTGGGATGGTTGGGGTGTTCTTTGCAGGGCCAAGAGCTGAACTCAACGATCCTGTGGGTCCCTTCCAACTCAAGATGTTCCACAATTCTATGATTCCCCCAGCCAGGCTTCTCAGCAAGGGGAAGTGACACAGGGACACAAGTCCTCAAATCCACAGGATGCTCTAGAGCCTAAAGAGGGCTAATGCTCTGTCATGGGGGGAGAGCAATGCATCCCCACAGCCTCATGCAAACACGTAGTGAAGCAGAGACACCCCAAGCAGGCGGCAGTGTCCCCCTGAGCCCGGGCACCTCGAGCACACCATGCCCGGGGATGTGTGGCCCCACACCGGCTGCCTCCCTGGCACGATGCAGCGCAGAGCCCGGCTCCCTAACAAGGTCACCAGTGTGCTCATTTATCCACTGACATTTCAGTGGGGGAAATTGCCTGTGAAGACGAGGTGAATTCGTGGGGGAATTCGCGGGAAAGGTGATGGCAGCAGGCTGACAACTGGAGCCAGTGGGGACATCGCCCACCCTGCTGAGACACTGAGCCACGATGGGCTGGCTGTGGGACAGCCACAGAAAGACACGGATGGAGACAGCAGCTTCCACTGTGCCTTGATGTGTCTGTACAGCCTGGACATTGCTGGGCAGCTCTGGCATTTCAGTGTCACCACAGCAGGGACATCAGTCAGGGCCTCAGCCAGGAACAGAGGAGCAGGGGCCGAGCGGAGGTTTCTTGTTTGCCAGGAAGGGGGGAAGGAAATGCTTGTGGTTGTTACATCACAGCCCTCAAACCATCACCTGTGGTGGGAACAAGGTTCTGAGATTTCCTAATGTTGCAGAGGGACTGACTCAGCCCTGCTCCTGGGGGGACATGGCCTCAGGCTCTTGGGTTCTGATTTGCTGGTCCCCCACTATCATTCCAGTGTAGGGCCCACTGGAACCCCCCAATATCCAATCTAGACCTCCTCTGGCACAAGTTAAGGCCATTTCCTCTTGTCCTATCTTGTACTTGCGAGAAGAGACCCACCATTGGCACACCCATCTCACCTGGAGTGTACAAATCCATCTTTCAGACCTGAATACCCAGAGATCCTGAGCTGACTCGTGTCCTCTGCCAGTCCTCTCCTGCCTCTGCCTCCTCCTGGCAGCTGGGGAAGCCAGTGCTCCCCAACCCATCCTCACCCCATTTCAAAGAGCATCCTCCAAGTCCAGACCCAACATCTACTGAGCCTAGGCAGCCGTGGCTGGAGCCAAAGGTGCCAGGGATTTTGTTCTCAGCATCTGTCTCACCTGGCTCTGTCTGTGGCAAGGCTAATCCTGGAGCAGCATCCGGGAGAGCTTGGCTGTTCTCATTAAGGTGTGTGAGGATGAAGCAGCCAGTGGCAGGGATTTGCTGCCAGAGAAAGGCTGGCTCCAGCCCCTGGGCAGCAAATCCATGGCAAGAGCTGTGCCACGGTAAAACAGATCCTCACTTTCCCTGGCACTAATGGAGCCCCAAACATCATCATTTTACAATCCCCCAGCACCAAGGTGAGCATATCCAGGTGCTCAAAGGACCTGGCCATGCATCTCCCTCTCCTAAGGATGAAAAAGAAGGGAAACCACCTTTTTTTGTAACAGATAACCAGAGACTGAGAAGTACTAAAAGCCTCACCCCACAACCTTTTGCTCTTGGAACGGGGCCCCCAGTCCATTTCATTTCCCTTTCCCCTCCTTCCAAACAAACAAAACAATCCCCACAGCCAAACAAAACCCCCAAACCCAAAACACATGTTCCATTTTCCATATAATAAAACCACAGTGCTCTTAATAACTCCCCTATTTGACAATTTGTTTGGCAACATATGGAAAGCTCTCGTAAACTCTCCCCTTCATAATACAACGGCAGATGGCAAACACAATCCTCAACACGCCGCTCTCTCCCGGCAGCCCTAAGGGGCTCAGAGGGCTCCTCACCCCATGCCACATCCCTCCAGCTCCACACCTCGCCTTCCCAGAGATTACCCAGGCAGCTTCGATGGCAGCTATTTAAAAACTGAAGCAATTTTCTGGTTTATGCACAGAGCTGACTTTTCCCTTTTGATTGATTGAGCCGAGTTGTCAAGCATTTCCATGAAGTCACTAAAAAAGAAAGGTACCCTGGTGGGCACATAAAAACCTGATGCAAAACTTCTAATGTGTTTTATTGTAACTTGTACTTCAAAAAGGAAGGGACAACAAAAGTGAATGTATTTGCTTTGTCCGTTATGCAAGTCAGGGAGTTGGGACCCATTCCCTTGGAAAGCGGGTTACCATTAATAGCCAGGTAATTATGAGGCTTTTAGAAAGGAAAGAGAAAAAAAAAAAATAGAGGAAAGGGGGGCAAAAACCCTGACCAGGAGGCTGCAAGGTGATGCTGCAAGGATGTTGTGCAGGATGTGCTGCTGTCACCCGCCAAGTCATGGTGAGCATCCTGCGGTCACCCTGAGCATCCCATGGTCACTCCAAGAATCCCATGGCTACCCTGAGCTTTCACAGCCACTCTGAGCACCTTTTGCTGCCCTGGGAATCTTGTGGCTACCCCACACCAGCTCCTACCTTGGCATAATCCATCAGCTCACGGCGCCCAGGGAAGCGCTGGTAAAACTCGGGCAGCCTCCATGGCGCGACAACCTGGCAGGAGAGCAGGAGCATGAGATGAGAAGCCCCCATCCCTCTTGTAGGCCCTGGGTCCCCTCTGCCCCCCTGCCAAGGAAGCCAAGACTCACAGGGTGTTGCTCCCCCAGCTGAAATTTAATCTCCCAGCACAAGGTGGGAATAAACCAAACCCCGACCCTAACCAGGCACTGGATGCAAGGGGGAAGCAGGCAGCATCGATTATCCAGCAGCTGCCTTGGTACTGTTTCCTCTGTGGCCTTGTGGTGTTTGGGGCAAAAATAGGTCAATTAAGGATCATTACAGCCCCCTGAAATGCCAAAACGTCGCTGCGTGCAGCTGGTGGCTTGTTAAAGTGAGGCAGGGCCATTTGCATCGGTGTTAAAACAGAATTCCCACCAGCTGGGGAGAGGCCAGGAGCCTGGCAGGGGAGAGGCGGGGGATGGTTTTGGGTGCCTTACCTTGATCTTGGGACACAGGGCGTAGCAGGTGAGCTCAAACCGAACCTGGTCATTGCCCTGAAACATGAATGGGAGGCACTGAGGGGTCACCCCAGCCCCGGGTGTGGCAACACACACGCAGCCTCTGAGGAGCTGCTTGGCTCCACTCGCAGCTCTCCTGGTGATACTGGAAACCTTGGACACAGAGGGCAAGCATCCTCTGTCCCATGGGATCACTCCTGGTCCCTCTCCATGGCTGGTTTGAACCCCAAACCACCTTTCCTGTAGCTCCTGATAGCTGTGTGTTCAAACCAGATTTGGGTATTTTTCCCCCCAAAGGCATCAAAGGACACAAAAAGGAAGAGGGCAAGGTGGGGGAACGACCGCAGCGAGCAGAGGGATGCAGCAGCTCATAATTAAATAGCACAGAACCTCCCTTTACCTTAATTGGCCCTTGCTGATTAGGTCCCACTAATGAGTCCAGGTAGATGGGAAGGGGCAAGGAGCAGGAGCAAGGCTGGGAATTACGAGCACTTCCAAGGGAACAGCACTCACTGAAGCCTATTTTCCACCTGCACCAAGGGGCGCAAGGACCCCCATTTCCCTCCCATCGGCCTGGCCCGGAGGATACATTTACACCCGGGCTGGGATTCCCGAAGGACTATTGCACACAGGCAAGTACATCCAGCAGAGCACTCATTTCCCTTACAGGCCCAAAACATGTCCATCTGCTCCGGCAGCCGGGACACCCCAGATGGTCCCATTTAAGACTCCGCAGCCGGGTCGAGTTACCCGCAGTCAGTCCCTGCCTGTGCCCGCGGCTAATGGCTTGGGGAGGGCAGCCACCGAGGGTGCCCCTGCCAGCAGGGACGGCTGGTGGCACCTGGGAGCAGAGGGGACACCGCCGCACTGGGGATGTGTTACTCCAGGGCGCCTCTGAGCAGGGGCTTTCAAGAGAGGCCTGCTGGGGACGGATGAGATGGACGGAAAGGGGTGCAGGAACCCGACTGCAGCAGAAGAGAGAGTTATTGTAGTCATGTAGCCCCCCCAGCTGCCCCTCTGCCCCATCTCCCGGGTGCCGGCATGTCCCTCGGCAGTCTCCTGGCTTGCATTTAACATCCCCCTTCTAGCAGAGTCCCCACCGTGGGGACCCCAAACCCGTTGCCATTCCCCCAGGAGGTCACCTCCCCTTACCCCTGGGCACGGGCTGTGGGACGAGGAGGGAGAGGCACCCGGCAGGTCCTGGGTTCACCCACTGAGCCCTCGCCTGCCCCAGGTGTCCCCGCCCAGGGCTGGGTAGCGGCTGCCGGTGCCAGGGGCGACCCACGGTCACGTCTCGCAGGTCCCACGCCCCCACCACGCTCCCCGTGGGGGATTCCCCCTGTCCAGGAAGGGGCTGGCACCGAGCATCCCCTTTCCGCGGTCTCTGGCTGCCTCTAGCGGCAAAGTGTCCTCCCTGCGGCCAGCGGGGCCAGCGGGGATGGGGACAGGGACCGGAACAACCGCGGTAGGGACCGGCACTGCCGGGATAGGGACAGGAATGGGGACAAGGACCGGGAGAGCGGGGGATGGGGACAAGGATGGGGACAGGGACCGGGACAGCCAGAACTGGGGACAGGAATAGGGACAGGGTCTGAGACAGTCGCACCTATCCCAGGATGCCCCTAACCATTCCGGGTTGTGCTGGCTCAGTCTCAGCCGGCTCCTGGCCCGGGAAGCCGCAGCATGTTGAAATTACTGGCAGAAACAGAGCGTTCAGCTGTGACTGCAGCCTTCCCAACAGCGAGACGGAACCGAAATTGGGCACAGAAATCCCAGAAGTGAGAAGGAAGTGTTGAAACACGGTTGAGTTTTGCACAGTCCCCAAAAAGCACCCACAAAACACCCCGTGCACCTCTCCTGACACCCACAGCTTGGCCTGTAGACTCACCAGCTCCCCCATCCAAGCACCTCGAGCTATCCCTGCCTGGTGCCCGTGTGGCCCCTCACCTTGCCCGTGGCCCCATGGGCGACATACTGGGCTCCCTCGCGCTGGGCGATCTCCACGAGCTTGCGGGCGATGCAGGGCCGTGCCAGGGCCGTGCCCAGCAGGTACCGATCCTCGTAGAGCGCGTTGGCCTGGACCGCCGGCCAGATGAACTCCTCCACGAACTCCCTGCTGATGTCCTCAATGTAAACCTGCCAGCACGATGGGACATTCCTGATGGGAGCATTGCTAAGGGGGGAACCCACTCCTCTGGAGTTTTAGGAAACGTGCAGTGAAAAGTCTCTTTGTCTCCCTTTTCCTAAATGCTGCTAAAAGGCTTTGGGGCAAAACCTCTGGAAAAGGGATTTCTCACTGGCACGGTCCCCTCTCCAAAGGATTCACCCCCATGGTGGAGAGCAGGGAGAACTCGAAGCCCCCAGAAGCAGGGAGGGACACCATCACCTTCTTGGCCCCCAGCGCCAGTGCTTTCTTTCGTGCTGCCTCAAAATCTTCCTTCTGCCCAATGTTGGCCTGGAAAGCAGGAAATCAGCAAGACTCAGTACGAACAAGATCATAAAACCCAGTGCAAGCCCAGTTTGGCACAGGGCATCATGCAAGGCATGACAGAGCCCATGCTGGCTGGGCTTAAGGCTACCCAGGATGAGCAGGAAGGGAGTTCCACCCCCCGAGACGGATATCTCAGGGCCATGACCCCTTCTGCCAAGCCCCTTGGCTCTGTCCTGATTCCCTGCCTTCATTAGCAGAGGGTCATTAGCTGGCAGGGACAGGCTGTGCCACACAGGGCTGGCAGCTCAGCAGAGCAGCAGCGGGCTGGGCCATGGTTAACCAGAGCGAGCAGGGTCACCGCACACACCAGGACACGCCTTGCTCCCCCAAGCCCCCCCAGACCAACAGCCCAGCACATCCTCCACCCCCAGCCCCTGGGGACAGGGTTCCTGTGACAGGGCTCAGCTCAGAGCTCACCAGGTAGGCGACAACGTCGTAGCCCTGCTCCTTCAGCCACACCAGGATGCAGGAGGTGTCGAGCCCCCCACTGTAGGCAAGGACCACTGTGCCCTTGGACTGAGCCATGGTGCTGCCAAAGCAAAGGGAAAGGGGGTCATGATGCCACCAGCCACAGCATCAGGAAGGATCAGCTGAGCCAAGAGCCCTCCCAGGCTGCCAGGAGCCAGGGCAGGGCTGGGGGCAGGAGGAAAAGCCACAGCACTGGGACAGTGTCCAGGTTGTGGCTCTCAGCCAGGGACAACACCCTGTCTGTGCACCAACCTGTGAACCCGGTGGCGGCTGGGCGATGGAGGAGGCCAGGGCAGCCACGAGGGCTGTTTTGCTCTTACCTTTTCTCTGTGCTGGCAGAGCACAGCCTGCCCCACGCTCTGCAAGTGCCCTGCAATGCTGGGGAGCCGGGGCTCAGGCGCAGGCGCCCGGCTGTGGCAGAGGCACAGCTCAATGCCTTGCTCTGGCACGACACGGCACGTCCCGGCCGTCTGCAGAGAGCTGCCACCGGCTCAGCCCCCAGTGCCCATCAGCACTGCCTGGCCTGCACTGGCTGCAGGACTGCGGGGCTTGGCAGCATCACCTAGAGCCCAGCCCAGCCCCAAGTCTAATTAACGCTCACGGGGCATTTATTCTAATTGCGCTGCACGTGTTTTCTGCCAGCACAAAACACCTACGTGGGGATTCAGTGCCCCTCACCCTCCAGCCAAGGATACCGAGGACTTCAGCCAACAACAGGAGATGGTGAAGGACGCAGCAGCCTGGATCTCAGGAGAGGGTTGGGGGTCCTGGGCAGGAAGGGGCTCCGGACTGTCCCTGCAGTCGCTGGGCCAGGCTATGAGTCCCAGGGCCCCACGAAGAGGCGATGCCAGCTGACCCTTGGCCGGGGGAGGCGGATGGCGGAGCCGGCCAAACCCCGTCCCGAGCAACTTTCACACTGCTGCTGCCAAGTCAGCACAATCCTGCTCCTGCAGGCCGGGAAGGCGCCGTGCCGGGCCGCTCCAGGCTGGCCCACCCAGCACCTCTCCCAGTGGGATGCGGTTATGCCGGGGTGTGCCGCAGCACCCCGGTCCTGCCAGCGAGGTGTGGAGCCAGCACCCCACGGGGCACGGCGTGCAGCCAGCCAGGGGCAGGCTCTGCCCCGCTGCTGCCAGGTTCTTGCTGAGGAACAAAGGGGTCTGGCGGGCCCGTAGCCTCCCTCCGGCTCCCCGAGCCTGCCTGTGCCCGTCAGGCTGCCACGCAGGCAGCGCCCGGTGCCCAGGCTTGTGCAAGCAGCATTTCCCTGCTCGTGGGGCCCTGTGGCTGTGCCAAACTGGGTCCCTGCCAAGCGAGGTTCAGCCGTCCCTTCCTCACCGGGGCATTTACAGGAAGGCAGTCGCAGTTCCCAAAAGGGCCCAGCCCAACCCTGACGCTGTGCCTGCGGCTCCTTTTGAGACAGCTTCCCTCCTTTACTTCTAAACTCTTCCCCGCCGTGGCCACCAGCATCGCTGTTGAGGTTGCCAGGCTGAGTAAGCGCCTCTGAGACCAGGCGCGCTCGCTCTACAAGTGGCCCAGCAGTGCGATAGGGAAATGCCTCCAGCTCCTGCCTGCTCAGACACGTCCCAGTGTCGCAATGCCCGAGGGGCCTGGGGGCACCTTGCCCTGGAGACGCATCCTGCATCCCAGAAAGGGGGTGGGGCCACCAGCATTCCCAGCTCTGGAAACAAGGCTCGTGCCAAGCCCGCCTGCCCAGGAAGGGAGAGCCCCGAAGTTTCAACGTTCGGCCGCAATAAATCAGAGCAAACAAAGCTCAGTGAAGAGGAACGCGGCGGGACTTTCTCAGCCCTTATTATTATTCCGTAGCAATTTCCGTGTGAGTCGGGGCAGGGATTTTACTGGAGAGACTGGAGCTGCCCTACACCAAAGGAACACCGTGCATTCGGTTTTAAACCCAAGAAATAGATATAAAGAGGGTGGGGAATAAAAAGACTGAAAGTTTGGTAAAGAGAAGAACTGTCTTCGCCAGCCGGGCTGGAAGAACAGGCGGGCTGCTGCCTGTGGGCTGCAATGAGGCAGCCAGGAAAGTCAGGGACGGGCAGGAGGGGCAAGGACAGGGGCAAAGGCAGGCAGGAGAGACAGGAACAGCCGTTCCAGGGATTCGTGCAGCAGAGGCATATGCTCACTGGTACTGGGGTTTTCCTCACCATCACTCCTCCAGCTCGTGGAGGTCCCATCCTGCCCCCCAAAATCCCCAGAGCAGAGCAGAGAGAGCACAAGGTGGTGCCGGCTGAGGTCTCAGTTCGCCTTCCTGAGGGCGGCCAAGGGGCCCCTCAAGGAAATGGGACTCTCTTGGAAGCCCCCCTCCCATCCCAAACTGAGCTAGGAAGGGCTTGACTGCAGTGTGCACAGCGCTGGGAAGGTGCTGGCACCCCACTGCCCTGCTCCAGCACCCAGGGGTGGGGGACACCCGTGGGTGGGTGGAAATGGGACAGACAGGGTGAGGGGACATCCCCCAAGGCAAAGGCCACTCTTTCCCCTCTCCCCCCCATGCCGTGCCCGCACTCACGCACTCCTGGTGTCCGGCTGCCCTCGGTGCTCTGGTCCGGTGCCTGGAGCATCCTCCCCCCTCCTCCTTCTCCTTTATAACCGGGCGTAGGCAGGCGGAGCCGCCGCAGGACAGTCCCCCCTTGGGCACGGTCCCCGGGAGAGGTCCTGCGCTCCTCCTGCCCGCGGGGTGCCCGGCAGAACGGGGGGAGAAGCTGCCCCCGGGCCGGGATGGAGCCAGTGCCCAACCCCAGCATGGCTGCTCTGGGTGCTGCCACTGCTGTCCCCCCACTCCTGACCTCCTCAGCAATCTCCACAGAGCACCCAGGGGTGTCACTGGGGGGACTCCACAGAGTCAGCTGCCCCCAAGGAGTGGGACAATGGGGCCAGAGAAGAGACAGTGCTCTGCAGCACCTGATTTTCCTCCCTGGACCAGCAAGAAGGGGGAAGGTTGGATTTATTTGCACCTCCATCAGGAGGTGATGCAGGAGCCAGGGTGGGCAGGAGGGGACAGGGCAGAGGGTTGTCCATGGAGCCAAACTCACCTTTCCCCCTCATACATGCCCAGAGCACCCCAGACCCACAGCAGACCTGGCTTTGGAGGACAGGAAGGCTCCATCCCAAAGGACAGAGATTTTTAGGGGAATCTCAGACAGGTGCAGCAAGAGCCAGCTCCAGCGACAGGATCTGACCACAGAAAGTTCATGGCCACCATCAGCCTCTATGGCCCAGCCCTGGTGACCATGGGCTCATGTTTCCTGGGGCCAGCACCTCCCATCCCACACCATCAACTAGGACTGAGACAGTGCTTTGGGAGCAGTCTCCATGTTCACCATGTGCAGAGAGGCTACATCCTGCTCTTGCTGCTTGAGGGACTTGACACCAGGGCAGGATTGGAGCTTCAGGGGCTGGACATTGGCCTTCTGGCATTGCCACATCCAGACAACCTCCCTTTTATGGTCCAAGGCCAGGCAGGGAGGTGTCCAAAGCCCTGGAAATTCTCCCACACACTGAAGAAAGCATCTTCCTCAGGCACAGCTAATATTTAGCCACAAAACACCTTCATAAATCAGTAAGAGTGCACAGAAACCAAGTGGATTTTAAAAAACCAAAAAGACTATTTCAATTTAATAGATGGTTAGTGCTGGGGTGCCCCACATCCTCCCCAGCTCAGGGAACCCCTCCCTGCACCCCGGTGGGACCCTCGCTGTCCACTGTCACCCAGTTCATCTTCCCACCCCCCACATTTGGGGGCTGATAGCGGCCAAGGCCATCCAGAGCTTTGTTTGTTCTGGGATCTGGGACCTCACTGCAAGAGGTTGGTGAGACATCTAATCCCCCCTGGGATCCTGACTCTCCTGCTGAGTCAGGGCCCAGCCCTGGGTGACGGGAACACAGCTCAGGGGCGAGGGGGTGTCTGGGAGGGAGAGAAGAGGTACAAACTCAGCACTCCCTGAGCCACGTGCCCTACCGATGGGGTGGGGAGGGACAGGAGAAGAAATGACCCTGCATCCCCTCCTGTCCCTCGGCTGTGTCAGTAAGGGTAGGGGGAGACGGAGATGAGGAGGAGGAAGATGCTGGGTGCTCGCTGCCCGTCTGGGACCAGCGCCTGCACCTTGAGCCGGTGGGTGCCGGGCTCCCGCAGCGGCCGCACGGTGGAGATGATGCCGTGGCCCCTCTCGGTGCGGAGGGCAAAGGGGCTGTCGGGGTCCTGCTCCAGCAGCCTGAAGACGGGCCGGTGGCGCAGGGCGGTGGCCGGGTTGAGGTGCACCACGTCCCGGCGGGCAGCGATGCCGAGGGGCAGGGGAAGCACCTGGTACTGCAGCGTGGGGGGACCGGCCGGGCCGCAGAGCGGGGGACAGCGACCCACGCACAGCCTGCATGAGAGATGGAGAATGTGGGATGTGGTGGGTGCCAGAGAGTGGACAGGACACTCGGGATCGTGGTGACATGAAGAGAGCGGGATGGGCACCCCCAGCCCCACAGCACGACTCACCCTGGGCGGGAGCCTCTCCGGTACCCGGCCGGGCACGGCACATCCATGCACCGGGCACCTCCACGGGTGTTGAAGCACATCTGGCTCGAGCCACACTGGATTGTGTCCTCCATGCACTCATCCACATCTGCAGGGAGAGAGGGGACAGGTCTGAGGGTGCTGGGGTGCCCATGGCTGAGATAGGGGTCCAATCCCCAGCTCCCCCACCCTCCCACATCTGCCTGGACACAGAGACAGTGAGACACGAGCACTCAGACTGTGGAGTGCTGGCTCTGGGAACAACCCTCCCAAGAGAGGAGGAAGACTTGCAGCCCCCAAAAGATGACACCCAGGGCACCATGGGGACTGGGCACCCCTGCACTGACCATGGCAGGTCTTCCCATTGGACAGCAGCCGGTAGCCGGGGGGGCAGAGGCAGTGGTAGCTGCCCGGGCTGTTCCTGCACTCGTGCTGGCACTGCTTCAGTGTCTGGCACTCATCGAGGTCTGCAGGGCAAGAAAGGGTGAAGGCAAGATGGGAAGGATCAGTCCCCTCTGGTGCCACTGCAGTGCACCAGTGCCTCTGGTGCCCCTCTGGGGCCAACCTGGCTCTCGCCTCCCCTTCCCAGCACAGCAAAGACCACAGGGCACAAACAAAGTGGTGGACAGGGCAGCAAGAAGGACACGAGGTACCTTTTGGGGACAAAGCGGTCTCTGAACTCCCTGCAGCACCCTTCCCCAATGTGCACTCACCAGTGCAGGTGCCATTCCTCCTGATGTAGCCCATGGGGCAGGGGGGGCCCCGGGCACCCATCCCTGCATCCTTCGCCACGCGGCGCAGGGCGAGCTGAGTGTGGAAGGATCGTCCCCGTGGGCGGCTGCTCAGCCCCTGCCAGCGCATGGGGGTGTCCCGGGGCACGCTGCCCGTTGTGTCCCCTGCATCCGTCCCTGCTGTGGCACACTGTCCCCCTGGCAGCAGGGTCCTGCCAGCGGGGCACAGGCACTCGTAGGAGCCCCGCAGGTTGTGGCACTCAAAGGCACACGGTGGGGGAAACTGCAGGCACTCATTGACATCTGGAGGAGGAAAGAGGTGGGGAGCTGCAGACGGATGGGGGAAACTGAGGCTGGAGCAGGTCAGGGCTGACCATGGACCCTGAGAACCCAGCTCCTACCCAAGCATGGCCAGCCAACGCCCAGCGTGCGGTAGCCAGGAGGGCAGGAGCAGCGGTAGGACCCGGCGCTGTTCTGGCAGATCTGGTTGTATCGGCAGGCGTGGGACCTCTCAGTGCATTCATCAACATCTGGGGAGCAGAGAGAGGACAGGGTTGGGGGGACAGGGAAGTGGCACCAAGTGCCCCTTGCCATCCACATGCCCCCTCAGGAAGGGTCCGTACCAATGCAGTAGCGCTGCCCAGGGTCCGGGATGAATCCCAGTGGGCACTGGTCTCTATCAGCCCCTGTGAATTGAGCAGAGAGAATGAGAAGTGACATGTCACTGCAGGGACGTGGCCTTTGCACCCTCACAGACACCCAGAACTGGCAAATGGATCCACCCCCATCCTTGGGACTCGCCTGGTTACCTGCATCAAGTGAGGCACGGAGCTGGAAGCGGAGCTCCTCTTTGGCTGGGTCATAAGAGGCTGTGATGGCTCGGGCCCGGAGGTGCTGCACCCGGGGGGGCTGCGGCCCCACGGGGGGGTCGAACACGATGGTGTGATTGCAGTGGGCACGGACGAGGCGTCCATCCCGCAGGAAGCTCTGCACCGAGCCCCCGGAGAGCTGCCCCGCGCCTGTCTGCACGTAGCGCTCGCTGAAGTCCTGGGGAGAGGCAGGGAGGGGGGTCAGGCCGTGCTCCCGGCGCAGCAGTCGTGGTCCCACGGGGATAATGGGCAGTGCCAGCACCTGCAGCAGCACCACGGCATCGCCGAAGCTCTCCGGCACGGAGCCGCTGATGACACTGTCCAGCCGCAGAGCGCCAGTGCCATCCGCACCCCGGGCGAGGTGGGTGACCCGCAGGAGCTCCCCTGCCGGGGGGAACGGTGAGCAACAGCCCACAGCACCTCCCCACACAGCTCCATTCCTGGATAAGGGATGGTGCATGGGGGAGATGGAGTCTGAGCTTCCTCAGGAGCTAACCGGGCTCTCTTATCAGAGACCCCTCACCTGTGGCAAACTGCAGCAGAGACTCGTGCTGGAAGGTGCCCTGGGTGAGCAGGAACCCGCTGCGGGCTGCCCCACTGGCGTGTGCCAAGGACCAGTAAATGGGGGCAATGATGGTCACCAGCACCTGCATCAGTGGCCCTGGGAATGGGGAAGAAAGGGTGTCACCGTGGAGCCAGCACTCTCCTAAGGGGGCACCCAGCCTGCCCCATCCCTCCTTGCCCACAAGGCACAGATGTGGGGGCTGCTTTTGGGGAAAAAAAAGAAATAAAAACCTTTCCCCCAAGATCTACATCTGACGGACATCAAAACCCTTACACGGGTGAGGGTAGAAATGTCCACCCACCTATGGCAGGTGGAATGCTCCCAATGCTGCTCCGGAGGGCGGTGGTGCCGGACTGAGAGTCACCCAGCACGCTGGCATCAAGGGTAGAGACACCGAGCTCGTGGCCATTGATGACACCGACCAGGCTGCCCCGCACCTGGTGCGGCTCCCCTGGGGCAGTGAGGATGGGGTCAGGCAGCAGCACGGGGACTGCACACCCATGGGAGAGCAGGGGGCTTCCCTGACTCCCCTCTCGCTAATTTGCATGTCAAGAAAATCTTGTTTTCCAGAGGTGAAGGCAGCCAGAGCAAGGCAGGCAGTGTCCCTGCCTGGCTGCAGCACAGTCCCCAGGGACCCCACGGCTCCAGGCACGGTGCCATGTTGACAAGGGATGTTGTGAGCGTGGCCCTGTGCCTTGTCACACCGACAGGCACTGACACCCCCAAACCCTGCTCTGTATCAACCTCAAGGTCCCGGCATAGCCCCAAGCTTTTATTTGCTTCTCCAGTATGCCTGGCAGCGAAATGCCACCAGCCACACGAGGGCACATAGGGCACCTGGCACTTCCTCCAGCCTGGCTCTCTGCTCCCGAGGGGCAGCAGGAAAGGATGTGTCTGTGCATTTAGCAGAGCCCCTGGGAGACGGGAATTTAATCATGGGCAACTAAGGCAGGAAGGCTGAGGAGAGGCCAGTGAGGGCTGGCACGCAGTGGCTGCTTGGGCAAGGGTCTGCTCGGGCTCAAGCCTTCAGGTGAGCAGTGGGAGAGAGGACAGGACAAACCAGAGTATGAATCACAGGCTGGAACAAGCAAGGAAAGGCAATATCCCCCCAAACCACCGTCCTGGAGCTCTCACCCCAGGGTGTAACAGCACTGCAGGCAGCACCAGCCCTCGAGCCAGCCAAAGCCCCCCAGGGCCAGGGGCAGACACCCACCTTGGACATCCAGGGAGGCGTGGGCGGCAGCAGAGCCCAGGGCATTGCGGGCGAGGCAGGAGTAGCTGCCGGCGTCGTGGTGGGTGACAGAGGGCAGGAGCAGGGTGGCATTGGGCAGGACATGGGCGTGGGGACCCTTGGGGAGTGGCTCGCCATCCCGTCGCCACTCCACGGAGGGGGTGGGCTCCCCTGACACGACACAGTGCAGCAGCACCCGCTGCCCAGCATGGACTGTCACCGCTCCTGGTGTCACTGTCACCACGGGGGTGCCTGGGCAGGGAAAGGGATGCAGGTAGTGATGCGGCATTCCAGCGGTTCTGGGAGCATTCCCCATGGATCAGGGGTGGTTGGAGGGGCTGAGAGGTGACATGGTTTGCAGTCCCTTAAAAGAAGGGTGAGGAGGTGGGCAGCACTCACTCTGCAGCGCCAGGGTGACAACTTTTGCTGCTGTGCCCGCATCGTTCTCCGCCACACACTGGTACTGCCCCACATCGGTGCTCTAGCAGGACCAACAGCATCAGCACAGCGTTTTGCTTTGCCAGAAAAGCACCCTGAAATGTGCCAGCACCCCCCGGGCCCCGCTCACCCGCACAGCACGGATGGCCAGGGAGCCATTCTGCAGCTGGTGCAGGCGCCCATGGGCCACCACCGGCACCCCGTCCTTGCTCCAGCGGATGAGGGGCTCAGGGTGACCCTGGGCATCACAGTCGAGGAGGGCATCGCCTCCGGAGCGCTCCGCCTGGTAGGTGCTGGCGTCTCCCTGTATGACGGGTGCCTCTGGGAAAGGGAAAGGGGTGGCAGAGAAGGGGGGCTGGACGGGCACCCCAATTCCCCTGCTAGCACCTACCTCTGACAGAGACGAAGGCAGTGGCCCTGATGGCACCGGCGCTGTTCTCGGCGTGGCAGACGTAGGTCCCGCTGTCCCTGGGTGTGGCTGCCTCCCGCCGCAGGATGCTCCGCCCGCTCTGCCCCGACACACCATCTGCGGGGTGCAAACCCCCAAAAGTGTGGTTGGGGATCAGCTGGTTACAACCCCGCACAGCCAGACGTGCTGGCACGCCGGGGACCCTGAAAGGTAGGACAAGGGTGGCACCAGGATCGCTTTCTCCCCCAAGTTCAGCATCCTCTGCCCCTGCCCCGGTACCAGTGACGAGCTGCCCGTTGGCCATCCAGGAGACGCGGGGCGGGGGGCTGCCCACGGCGGCACACACCAGCTCCAGCCTCTCGCCCCGGCTCACGGTGGTGTCTGTGGGCAGGTGGGTGAAGGTGGGCAGGGTGTGGATGGAGAGGGAGAGCCGGCGGACGGCCCGCCCAGCAGAGTTCACCGCGGTGCAGGAGTAGCTCCCAGCGTCCCCTTCCTGCATGAGGATGAGAGGGAGTCGTCTTGAATCTGGGGTCCAGCTGCAGCCCTGACTCGCTGAGCTACAGCTCTGCTGGTTGTTGTGCATCTCAAAAGTCACAGTTTGGACAGAACCACTTTCTCCAGCCCACATTAGCAATCTCACACTGCCCCAACCCTCCAGCCTGTGGCACAGGACTGCATGGTGCTCTCCCTCTGCCAGATATTTTCACAAGCAGCCAAAATGCTCTTCAGCAGCAAAAGACACTTGTTGCTCAGCACTCCAGCCTTACAGCGGCCCCAGGGGACAGTGCTCACCCGGACATCCCGGAGCAGCAGCTCCCCGGAGGGCAGCACGGTGGCCTTCCTGCCCCGCACCAGGGCTCCATCCCGGCTCCAGGACACGCGAGGCTCGGGAACACCGTGGGCAGCGCAGGGCAGCAGCACCTCCAGCCCCTCCAGGACCACCAGCTCCAGCGGGCCGGCAGCGATGATGGGGGGCACTGGATGGGGCAGAAGGGCAGGGACTTGCTCACACCTTGGAAGCCACGTTTTGCTGTGAGGCGCTGGGAAGGGGCTGAGCAGAGGGGCGAGCGCTGGCGCTCTGATCGCTGCTGTACCTTGCACAATGAGCCTGGTCTTCCCCGCAGCCGTGCCCGAGGGGTTGCGAGCCATGCACAGGTAGGTGCCTGCATCCTCTGGGGCTGCTCGGAGGAGACGGAGCTGCCCGTTGGGGAACACCTTCTGCCCAGACCCTGGCAGAGACGAAGGACAGGATGGGGAAGCACAGCTGAGCCAAGGCGCAGATGGATGATGTGCAGGGACTGCTTCCCCCACAGAAGTGCCTCTTCCCGAGGAGTCTCCATGGAACAGATCCAGAGGCCACCACACCCACCTTGGAAAGCAGCCGGGAGCCAGGAGGACTCATGCACAGTGACACCCCACACCCTGCCGGGATGCCTACAAACCCCTGGCACTTAAGTCTTCCCCCAAGTAGAGGCTGGCAGGCAATGCGGGCTCTGCCAGCCCCCAGCACACTCCTGCTCACCTCCAGTGATGCCAACACCATCCTTTTGCCAGGTCACCTCCGGCCGGGGGACGCCTGTGGCCTCACAGGACAGCACCGCGCTGGTGTTGACCATCACCATCACCATGCCAGGCAGGGGCTTCAAGGCAGGGGGCTCTGTGAAGGGCAGGGAAGTGCTATCCTGGGAAGAGGGTGTGGGACCCCCAGCAGCACGACCCTGGTGCCGTGCATACCGTGCACCGTGAGCCAGAGGTGCTTCCGGGCCATGCCCGCGATGCTCCGAGCAGTGCAGGTGTAGCGGCCGGTGTGTGCGGGCAGCGCCTGCCTGATCTCCAGGGCTCCTGGAAAACAGCGGGCAGAGGGGAGGCAGTGGCAGGGCTGGCAGGGACCCCCTGTCCCGGCCGGGGCTGTGCTACCCCGTGCTGTACCTCTGGGCAGGACGCGGTAGCCCCCTCCTCTGCTGCCCAGCTGAGCCCCCTCCTTGCTCCATGACACCGTGGGCGGGGGCACGCCCGAGGCGTAGCAGGTGAGGACTGCGGGGGACAGCCGGGTGACAACCACATCTGTAAGGTCATCAGCGATGGTGGGGGGCACTGGAGAAAGGAGGGAGGGAAGTGAGCAGGGCTGTATGGCAAAAGTTGAAGAGGATTCTGTCCCTGTTCACATGGGCATGGATATTTCTTTTCCACTCTTGTCCACCCCCGAGCCCAGTCCTTGAGAGGGGACCCAACCCCATGTGGGGCTGGAGCACACCCACATCACCCTCGAGGTGGTGACAGATCCTGGGAAAGCCACTCTCAGCAAGACCCCCAGCCCCAGGAGCTCACCGTGGACAGACACGAGGAAGACCTTCCGTGCCTCTCCGGCAGCATTGGTGGCGATGCACTCAAAGCGCCCCTCATCCCGGGGGCCAGGGCTGGAGATGAGCAGTGACCCTAAGGACTGCAAACTGTGCGGGCAGAGCACACATCAGGATCACCCCTGTCCCATGGGGGGCAAACCCCACCCTACAGGGGAACCCTTTGGTGTACAAGGTGGCGGGTCCTGCGGGTACCTGTAGGCGCCAGATGAGAGGTGCAGGTTCAGGGGACGGCCATCCTTCTCCCACCTGATGTGGGGCTCAGGGGACCCCTGGGTGTCACAGCCCAGCATGGCCGGCTGCTGAGCCAACAGGGTGAGGTTGGAGGGCCCGGGGGCGATGGCAGGAGGGACTGTGGGAGGGCATGGCAGCGATGAGCAGAGAACAGTAGCACATCATTGCACTGATGAGAGCAGCCCAGCCACGGTGGGTTGCAGGAAGGATCCATCTGGCTCTCCTGCTTACCCAGGACATGGAGGTCCAGGCCTCGCCGGTCAGAGCCAGCAGGGCTGGATGCCATGCAGAGGTAATGGCCCAAATCCTGGACCTGGACGGGATCAATTTGCAGGGAGCCTCCTGGCAGGAACTGGAGCCTGGGGAGGGAGAACAAATAAACCTGCGGGTTCAGGGTTGGGAATGTTGGAAGGGTGACAAGTGCCATTGCAGCCACATGCAGCACGTGCCCACTGAGCTGGTGTGAGGACAGAGCACAGCTCTCCACAGGGTGACTGGCACACTAAATCACCTGTGGCTGTGGAAGGTGGCACGGTCTAAGTGCCAGTCCTTGGTGTCCCCAACCCTCAGAGCCTCGTACCTGTTGCTCCCAGGCAGGGGCAGGAGCTGGCCATCCTTCCGCCACGTCACCCGGGGCACGGGCCACCCCTCTGCCCGGCATGGCAGCACGGCCGAGCTGTTCAGCAGCACCTTCACCTCCTCAGGGCCCGGCTGGATCTCTGGGGCCACTGTGGCAGCACCCAGAGACACCACCAAGAGTGTGGAATAAGGCTCAGGAGTGGAGGACACCAGCCCAGAGCAGCACTGGGGGGTGGGCGTAGTCTAGCCCTGCCATCCCATCTCCCGACCCTATGACACCCTATAATACCCCACATCCTGGATTTAACCGGGAAGGAGCCGGTACTCCGGGGCCAGGGCAGGGCAGCACTCACCGTGAACCTGCACCCGGACGCGCGGGCCGGTGTCCCCGGGGGCCCTGCAGCTGTACTCGCCGCCGTCCGCAGCAGCCACCGCCCGCAGCCGCAGGAAACGCCCCTGGGCCAGGACCTGCCTGCGGCCATCCTCCTAAAACCCCCGGGACCCCCATCAGCAGCCACCCAGCACCACCCCCAGCACCAGCCCGATGGTGCCGGTGCATCCCAGTCCCTGACCGTGGCCGTCCCTGGTCCCGTCGCAGGTACCTGCAGCGGGGAGCCCTCCCGGTGCCACTCGATATTGGGGTGGGGCTCAGCACCCTCTGGGCACTCCAGGAGGAGCTGCCCCCCTGCCACAGCCGTGATGATGGAGATCTCCCCAGTGCTCGCGATGCTGGGTGGTGCTGTGGGACACGGGCCAGGGGGTGAGGGTGTGCCACGTGGGTTGGGCACCCGCACACCTATCCCTGTAAGTCATGCATAGGCCCCCACTCTGCAGGACATCACTGTGCTCCAGACCCCTCTTTTGGAGCCCACACCAATCCCAAAGAAGGATGCAGGGATGCTCTGGCTCTCTGGTCCCCCAAAGCTTGGGCCATCCTGCAGCACCCCCTGCTAGCCCCCTCCTCGCTGCACTGCTGGGGCCACACTACCTTGGATGCTGACATGGAAGCTCCTGCTGTCCTCCCCTGCAGGGCTAGTGGCCAGGCAGGTGTACAAGCCAGCATCAGCCACCTGCACAGCCAGGAGCAGAAAAATTGAGGCACAAAAAGAAAACCCAGGTAGGGAGAAAAAAGCGGAGCTCCTACCTCAATGCTCTCAATGTGGAGGGTGCTCTCATTCCCTGACACGAGCAAGGGCCCTGCCAGCAGCCATCCATCCTTCTCCCAGGTGACAGTGGGCATGGGGACACCTGTCACCACACACGTCAGCTCTAGAGGGGTGCCCACAGCGATGGATATCTCAGTGGGGTGGGACGCAGCCTTGACACGGGGTGGCTCTGCAAGGCACACAGCAAGGCAGGAGGGCTCATCCCCTCATTGCTCCCAAAAAATTGGCTAAGCTGCCCTTCCCAAATCCCAGAAGGATGATACGCACCCATCACCAGGAGGTGGAAGGCTTTGCTGACCTCCCCTACTTCATTCACCACCAGGCACGAGTAAATGCCTGCATCAGACGGCCCCACGGCCACCAGGCTCAGCTGCGGGCCACCAGGCACCTGGTCACTCTGCTGCCCCAGGGGCTCTCCATCCTTCAGCCAGGTCACTGATGGTGCTGGGGACCCGGTGGCTTTGCAGGTGAAAGTGACGTCAGAGCCCTCAGCCACCATCTGCTCCTCACTGCTCTCCGGGCTCTCCAGGACAGGGGGCACTGGGGAGGGAAGGATTCCCTTTAAGGGACAAAAGTCAGGTCCCCAGGCACTGGGGGTGGGTTTGGCCATTCCCTGGTGTCCTGCGAGCAGCCAGAGGTGGCTCAGCCCTCTTGCAGGATGCTCTGGGGCTGCTCTCAGGTTGGTCCTGCTTTGCTCCATCCCTTCCAAGCCCACCCCAGCAGTCGAGGGATGGCTCCTGACCCTGCTTGGGAATGGGCTGCAATGCACCACGTGTGCTCTGCCAACAAAATCAGTCTCCAGACACCCCCCGCTCTGCCCCCCCTAAGCCCCTGCCCCATACCCTGTATCTGCAGGACGAAGCTGCGATCGGCCACCCCTGCCCGGCTGGACACAATGCAGGTGTAGAGTCCAGCATCGGAGACCTGTGCCTGGGAGATCCTAACCCATGGGATGGGGAGGAGACATCAGCTCGGGGTGACTCCCTGCTCCCCCAAGGTGACACTCAGCCACTTCAGGGTGCAGCAGCGGCTGTTCCCTCACGCAGACCTGGGTACCAGCCCCAAAGCCTGCGGCTGACCATTGCTCCAGGGTCCCTTCTCACCGGAGGATGTGCCCAGCTGAGAGCAGGGTGACATGAGGGGACAGGCGGAGGGGCAGCCCATCCTTCAGCCAGCTCACGTGCAGCGGAGGGGACCCTCGTGCCCAGCACTCCAGCGTCACCACGGCGGACAGGACTCCGCGGACCACCCCCGAGTCATCAGCACCTCTCTCGATGGCGGGAGGGACTGGGCGAGGGGACAGAGGGGCTGATGGGGCTGTCGGGGGTGGGGGTGGCCCCGGCGCTGCCCCGCAGGTCCCAGCCCTGCTCACCCAGCACGTTCAGCGTGTGCAGCCGCGTGTCCTCGCCCAGGCTGTTCCGGGCCAGGCACGTGTAAGCTCCGGAGTCGGCAGCTCGGAGCCCCTCGAGGAGCAGGGAGCTGCCATCCGGGGACACCCTGCGTGGGGAGAATGGGACAGTGACCTGTGTGCTCATCCCCAACGTGCCCGCGGGGCAGAAGTGCTCTGTGCTCAGTTTACAGCCACCGATGAGGGTTTTGGGGCACACTGCAAGGTCAGGGCATCAAGTGGAACCCTGCCAGGGTGACAGCGACCATTCCAGTCTCCAGGGCTTAAACCAGGATGATATTTTCTCAGCAAAGAGATGGCATGAGTGCATCCCAGAACAAACAACAGGAAGAAGCAGAAGAACTCAGCCTGTCTTGCCTAGCAATATTGCACGTGGGGACACTGTGCCCCTGGGGTGTCCTCCCCCCCAGACTCACCGGGCACGTGAGGGGGGCTGCAGCCCCAGGGGCTGCCCGTCCTTCAGCCAGGAGATGTGGGGGGTGGGCTGCCCCTCTGCCCGGCACTCCAGCCTCACCCTGCCGCCCTCCAGCACGCTGTGTTCACTGGGGTCCCCTGCACTGCTGATCTGGGGGGCCACTGCACCCAGGAGAGAAGGAGGCTGAGGGAGAGGAGGGGGAGGAAGGCTCACCTCCGAGGGAGAGCCCGCAGGGACCAGGCTGCCTCGGGGAAGCCCTACCTCGCACCAGCACCATGAAGTCCTTGCGTGCCTCGGCTGCCGGGCCCTGTGCCAGGCAGGTGTATCGGCCCTGGTGGAAGGGCTGGAGGGGGTTGAGCTGGAGCTGGGCCCCCCCGGACACCAGACCCTGCTCTGGGCTCATCTCTGCAAGGAGACAGGGTGAAGGGGGCTGAGCAGTGCTCCTCCTCTGAGCCCTCCCCAGGCTCATTGTGCTTCCCCCCACTTCCCACCCCTGAGACCCAGGTTTGGGGATGCTGTTAGAGCAAAGCAGGGTTTTTGCAGAGTTCACTGCTGAAGCTTTACAAGAAAAAAGAGCCACCAGTTTGGGGGCAAACCCCTGTCGCAGCAAGCACCCCAAGGGCTGGTACCCAGAGAGCTCATCCCCCCCCTGTCCCTCCATCACATCCTGTGCCCACATCCCATTGCTTCGAGTCTCAGGAATGAACGTGAGGTCTCTTAAAAGCACGCAGGGAAAAGGCCAGCCCCTCCATGCTCTGTCCCCTCCCTGTGCAGCCCTGAGGGTCTCTTGCAGCAGGATTAGAAGTTGGGAAACTGAGGCAGGGCTGCTTGGAGGGGAACAGCAACGAGGCTGGGGGTGGCAGCCTGGCACAGCGTTCCCCTGCACACACACCCAGCGGGCTCCCGTCCTTCAGCCAGGTGACAGCAGGCACGGCCACACCAGTGACTTGACAGGTCAGGACAAGGGATGTCCCCATGGCAGCTTCAAGCGTCTCCTGCTGTGAGTCCTGGATGCCTGGGGGTTCTGAGGAGGGTGAGCAGGGGCAGGGGGTGTGAGACAGACCGGGGTTCACTGTCGGCTCCTCAGCACGTGCTCAGGGGACAGAGCTCCTGGCTGAGCCCTCACCACGTACCATGGATGGTGAGGATGAAGCTCTTCTCAGCCTGGCTGGCCATGTTCTGTGCCATGCACGTGTATGTGCCTGAGCTGGAAAGCTGCAGGTGAGGGAGCTGCAGCACCCGAGAGCCTGGAAGAAGCAGAGAGCAGGGAATCAGGACAGCCTGGAGCAGGACCAGGTCTGGGCCACCGTGGCAGCAAGCTGACTGATCCCCCAGCACCCAGCCAAGCTCCGTGCAAAAGGAGTCTGGCCATGGGGTCTCTCTTTGAGGTCCAAAGCCTTGTTCTGCCCAGCAGGAAGGGGCACTGAGCTCCCAGGAAGCAGCAGCATGGAGTGCTGCAGGATTGCAGCCCTTGGTGCTCTCCAGAGGGGATCACTCAGCATCGTGTTATTAGTGTGTCATACAACCCAAAAGCTGAGCTCAAGTCCCACATGTGCCATCCCAAAAGGGGGGTTAGGGGACCTAGAGCCAGGGCACAGGCAACCATCCTGGCTCATCCCAACATACCTGGGGTGACGGTCACCTCCTCACCGAGCCGCAGGACGTGGCCATCCTTGTACCAGGTGATCTCTGCAGCCGGGTGGGATTGGATGTCGCACACGAGTGAGACGCTGCCATTGACAATGCCATCGACGTTTTCGGGGTTTGTACCCACACTCCAGGGAGCTTCTGCTCCAGTGCACCCAAAAGAGAGTGGCAAAGGGGAGCCATCACTGTGGAGGTCGATGCCTCCCCAGGAGGAAGCACGCACCCGAGCCTCTCGCCTGCTCGGAGCGTGTGGCACCTCGACCTCCTCGTGCAGGGCGAGCGTGACCAGCACAAGGGGACAGAGGCAGCCATGCAGTTCCAGAGCCACAGGAGACTCCAGCTGGTGGAGAAAGAGGAGGAGGGGAGTAAATCAGTGACCCAGGGAAGGGGAGATGCCTTACCCTGCACGGCGAGGGCAAAGTGCTTCTCAGCTGACCCGGCCGCGTTCTCAGCCATGCATGTGTAGCTCCCAGTGTCACCCGCCTCCACCATCACCACCTGCAGAGGGGGAGCACAGCACCACTGAGGGCTGCCCCGAGCTGGGGAGATGTTGGGACTCCCACGGGGACCTTGGTGAGACCAGGTCAGCCTCCTTTGGGAGGAAAGAGTGCTCCATCCACTCTCTTCCTGTGTCCCTCCCCGACACAGCCACCTGCTTAGGAGGACACCAACCTGCAGGATTGTGCCACCCTCCAGGAGCTGGTACCGTGGGCCAGCCTCTATGGGGAGATCATTCCAGAGCCAGGACACTGTGGGTTCTGGGTGCCCAGTAGCTTCACACCCGAAGCGGACGGTGCCATTGATGGTGGCTGTCACCTCCTCCACCAGGTCCTCCGTGCCACCACGGATGGCCGGGGCAGCTGGGAGCAGGCGGTTATGGGGCTGCCATAATGTGCCCCAATCCAATGTGCCCCTGGCCCCATACTCACTCAGCACCTCCAGCTCGTAGTGCAGGCGGTCCTGTCCCACAGCATTGGCGGCCTCGCAGGTGTCCCTGCCGCTGTCGTCCTCCTGCACCACCTGCAGCTGCAGCACCCGGCCCCCTGTGACACGGGACAGGGTTGGGGCAGGGCACAGGGAAGGGTCTGTGGGATTTCCCCCCCAGCCCCACCCTGCACAGAGCCCTGCACTGCCCCAGTGACTTCAGAGGTCCCACGGGTGCTGTGTGTGTTGGCAGGAGGAAGGATCCAACCTCCTCCACGCTATGGATGCTCTCAACCCACGGAGCTGCTGCAGGACCACCCCCAAGCCCCACAGTGGGGGTTCACACCTATTACCCATTACCTTGCAGCATCAGCACCCCTGGGCCAGGGGAGAGGGGCTCCCCATCCTTGTACCAGGTGAGCTGGGGGGGTGGGATGGCACTGGTGTCGCAGTAGAGCGCGGTGGGCTGGCCAAGGACAGCCTGTCGGTGCTCTGTCACCTCCCCATCCTGATCTTCCTCCCGGTAGAAGATCTCAAGAGCTTCTTTGGGGCTTGTTTGCTGCTGGAAGATGGGGGGCACTGCGGGGACAGGCTGTGGTCAGCTGTGGGGAATGGGGACATCAACCCCCCGGTGCAACCACAGCTGGAGCTATGTTGTTTTCCAGCAGGCTTAAACTTTTTTCCTGCTCACCCTTCTCTCCTCCCACAAGTGACCCCTGAGGGCCCCTGCCCTTGCTGAGAAACCCCCTGCTCTGGGTGCTGGCTGGGCTCACCTTGGACGTGCACGATGAAGTCCCTGTCATCTTCACCCACAGCATTGGTGGCCACGCAGGTGTAGTGCCCCGAATCTGAGACACTGGCTGGGTGGATCTGAAGGACCTGCCCTTCACTGAGGATCTGGAGGTGTTCAGAGCTTGCCAGGAGCTGCAGAGAAGAAACAGAAGGGCAGGAGGAGTATTACACACCCAGGAGTGGGGCAGAGCCCAGCCAGCCATATAAAGGGTATCTTCCCACTCCGTCCAGCTGGCACAGTCCCCAAACCCAGCAGCTTCTCCCTGGTCACAGCTGGGACCTCACCTGCTTGTCCTTGTACCACCGGATGGTCGGCTCGGGCACAGCCCAGGTCTCACACTCCAGCACCACTGTGCTGTTGACCCTGGTTTTCACCTCTTTCACGGCAAATTCCCCCAAAGAGTCCTCTCTGGCAATCCAAGGAGGAACTGGGGGGAAAGACAAAAGGGAGCAAAAGGGAGCAGCAGTGGCCTGGTTACAGTGGTGAGGTCACTGCAGGAGTTAGGAAGGACATGGGGAGCCCCCTCACCCAGGACCTTCACAGCGTAGTTCTTCACAGCCTCCCCATCTTCGCTGGCCACGACGCAGCTGTAGGTGCCCGTGTCCTCCTCCTGGGCATTCAGGATCTGCAGCCCATGGCCACCTGGGCAAAGGGGGTCTCCTGAGAGGGTCGCTGCTCACAGCCACAGCTCTCTCTCCCCATGCAGCACCTGAAGGCATCTCAAGGGACCTGCTGAGCACCTGCAAGCCTGGCTCGAGGGGGCCTAATGCTCTTCTAGAGCCCAGCCCCAGGCTTATAAAAACCAGCACAGAGGAGATTCTAGTTATTATCAGAGGATGCAGCACTTGGAAGAGCATCCAGCTGATGGCCAGAGCCCTCATGTCCTGCAGGATGATGACTTCTCACCATCCCACTGTGCTGGACCCCAGCCAGACCAAGAAAAGATCCCGCTCCCACTCCCCAAGGCATACACAGCAAGGGGCCACCACAGTCATGCAGAGCCAGTGGACAGCAGCACGGTACCAGGGAGCAGGAGGACATTTCTAGATGCTTTGAGAGGAACCTCGTCCTTGAGCCAGGTGATGTTGGGAGATGGGTATGGCAGAGCCTCGCAGACCAGGGAGATGGGGTTGTTGATGATCACTGTCACTTCTTCTGTGGCAGCATCATCTCGAGCAAAGGTAGGGCTGGCTGCAGAGACGTGGTTGTGTGTTAGATCAGCACTAGCACCCACTTAGGCTTCCCAGCACTTCACGCCCCACCAGAGAGCATGATCCAAGCTCAGGGAGTTGGACTTGACGCATGTGCCACCTTCAGACTCTGCCCTGTCCTGCTGCCCTCCAAAAACACAGAGACCCAGAAGACACATTCCCCCTTCCCACAAGCCACCATCAGAGATGGATCCTGCACTAAACAGGTGCTTTCTGCTCCTCCAAGAGGTCTCACAAGGGCTTTGGGACAGGTCCATGCCATGCTTTGGCTACAGAACTTAGAGATCCTCCTCACCTACCTGGGGCAGGCCATTAAAACCCTCTAAGTCTACTCACACCTGAGACCCTGCCTCCATCCAAAGGCAGCTCATACCCAAAACATCCAGCAGGTAGTGCTTGGTCTGATTTGCCACAGAGCTGGAGGCTAGGCAGGAGTAGCGACCAGCGTCGGCCAGGGAGGCTCGGGGGATGTGGAACAAGGAGCCATCGGGGGAGATGGAGAAGGTGCCAGGGAGAGGGTGGTTGTCTTTCAGCCAGGTGATCTTAGGTTGTGGGTTGCCTGGGATGGAAAACATCCTTAGGGATGGAAAACAGGTTTTGGCCTTCGTGTGAAGTTTTTCCATGTGTGAGCACAGCCTGGCTGGGGTCACTGTCGGAGCTTTTCTGGAAAGCAGGGACATCATCCCAAATCAGAATTATCATGATCTGGATCTGGATTTTAGAGGCTGCTGGATGAGCCAGCAAGAAGAAAGAGAACTGTCCTGCGTGGGAGGTGATTAATTATTCCCATCACTAAAGGAGAAAAGAGATTAGAGGAATTTTAGCTCCATTTGGGAAAAATTGGAGCTTACATTGTGGAACAGGCTCCCCATGTGGGCGTCCCCTCCCCAGCGCTTCCCGGACAGCACAACTGCAAAGCCAGGAACCATCCCAAGAAAAGCTCTGCAGCCGATTTCAGCTGTTTTCATCTCTCTGCCTGGAGACATCCATTTGCTCCACACCCCAAAGTGAGACTCAGGTCTGCCCTGAGCCCCATCTCCCACTTGCTCATGCCACCTCCTTTCCCCACTCGATGCTCACCTGAAGCCAGGCAGGACCAGGTGACAGGGTGACCCTCGGGCACTTTGAAGGTGTCTTCTTCACCCGCGTTCTCGATGTGGGGAGGAACTAGGAACACAAGCCCCCAGTGACTTCAGCAGCTGGCCAGCTTGGCCTCTGAGCTCACATCCTAAGGCACGAAGGACTCCAGCACACCCAGCATGTCCAGTCTTAACTCATGTCTATTCCTGCAAGGGTGGAGCTCTGAAACCCCACCAGGAATCCTGCAGCAGACAGAAGACCCCTCCTTACCTAGGACTTCCACGTGGAAATGCCTCCTGGCCTCCCCAGCTACGTTGCTGGCCAGGCAGGAATAGTGACCACCATCCTGGGCTTGTGCATGGGTGAGCCTCAGCAGCCAGCCCCCTGGAAGCATGGAGCAGAGGTCTCAGAGCCCTGATCCAGGTACCAGCACATCCCAGCGGTGCTGCTGTGGGGCTGTAGCTCCACCATGAGTTTGAACTCATCAGTGTTGGGGCAAAACATGTTCCCAAAGTGCTCATCTCTCGCAGCACCCAGACCTCTGACCTGAAAGCACGTGTGTGTGCTCGCTGGGGGTGACAGGAGAGCCATCCCAGAACCAGGTGACGGTGGGCTCGGGAATGCCGGTGGCCTCGCAGGTCAGCATCAGGGATCCTTGCAGGGAAACGCTGACATTGGTTGTCAGTCCTGATCCTCGAATAAACTCAGGGGGAACTGGGGATGCAGAAAAAGATGGACATCCACTTGCAAAGCAGCAAAGGAGCAAAGTGAAGAGGGGAAAACTGGGTGAAGCTGGCTTTTCCCACCTTCCTGCTTTGTACAGCTTCAGGACACAAGCCCAGGACCATGAGCATCACCTGGAGATGGTGACTTTGAAGGTGTTATGGGACAGGTGACCCACAGCGAGTGTGTGCCACTTACCTGCACACCTGAACCCCGGCTTACAGGTGTCACACCGAGCTGGCCACACGGCCTGAGCCACCTCAGACCTTCTATAGCTCAAGTGACCTTGACCCATGAGGTTTCCTCAAGTCTTTGGGTAGTAGAGGACTTTGTATGTGATGGCTCTGTAAAGAAACTCCCACCTGAGGGACCCAGTTCTGCAGCTGATGGGCCCAGTTCTGCAGCTGTTCCTGAAGCATAACCCTGCTGACCCTGAGACCTTCTACACACTGGATTGTCCAACATCTACTCCACGTCAGGTTGCTCCACATCACCACCCTCCTGGTCCTGCCTGCATCCACCCCAGCCACCAGCCCCATCCCACATCCTTACCATGCACCAAAACATCAAACTCCCTCTGTTCCTGCCCCTCTGCGTTGGCCACCAGGCAAGTGTAGTGTCCTGCGTGGGCCACCTCTGCCCTGGAGATGTGCAGCCGCCTCCCTTGCTCTGTAAGCAGGAGCCCGTCCCCACTGGCCACAGGCTGCCCATCCTTCACCCACGTCACCCAGGGTGGTGGTGTCCCCATGGCCTCGCACTCCAGGACTGTCTCGCCACCCTTGATGACAGAAACCTTCCTCGGGGCTTTGCTGCTGCCCTGGACCCTTGGCAGTGCTGTGGGCAGAGGGACACAGGGTGGAGGGGATGTGCAGCAACTCCCTCAGCCGTGCACAAGTGGGGGGCAAAGCTGGCCCAGGTAGCAGCACCCCTTCCAAGATACCCAAGGCACCAGGCAACGGCTTCGGGTCCATCTGGACCTTGCACTGAGAGAGGTCACAACACCTCCACCCACCCCCACAGGTCTCTGGTCCCCCACACTCACCATGCACCTCCAGGTGATGCTCCTTGCTGCTGCTGCCAGCAGCATTCTTGCACTCGCAGGTGTACGTCCCCTTGTCCAGCAGCTGTACCTTCTCCATGTACACCATGTTCCCTCCTGGGGACACCAGCTTTGGGCTCCCTGGCTGGGTGGAGAGGGGCTCACCTGCCCAGGGAAGGGGAGAGCAGCTTCCCCTTAGGCTCCCAGCAGGACAAATTCCCACCCAGAAGCTGGATACTGCTCAACAAAATGTGCTCCTTGCTCCAAGGAGATCAAGAGCTGGGTCAACACAAGTGATGAGGGGAGAAATGGGGCTGAGGAACAGGGCCCTACCGTCCTTCCACCAGCTCAGGGTGGGCAGGGGGATCCCATGGCACTCGCAGGCCAGCTGGACAGATTGTCCCTCCAGCACAGACATGGCCTCGGGCTCTGCCGAGGAGAAGGATGGAGGCACTGCAGGGATGAGAGGAGCAGCTCAGATGATGACATCAGACAAGAGAAGAAGGGGAGCTCCTCACTGGAGCTCCATCCTGCTGGATAACACCCCCTGCAGCCCTGCTGGCTGCCACAAAAGAAAACACTGACCCTCCCCTGCCCTGGCTTCACATGGAAACAATAATCTTGTCTCTCCAGCCAAGCGAGGGATGCTTTTAATTGCACGTGGCCAACAGCAGAGGATGACCAAGCATCCCACAAGCAGGCCAAGGTCAGGTTGGCCAGACAGAGCTTATTTGGCAGCCCTGCCCACTGAGAAGGTTACCCAACTCTTTCCATTATCAGATGCTGTTCTCAGCTGCTCATAAATACAGCTGGCTGGAAAATGGTAACTCCTTCCCATGAGGGATATCAGTTTGGAGAAGAAAAACCCCAACACCCAGAAACCCTTGAAAAACAAAAACAGAAGAACCCAAACAATCCACCCGAGCCAGGACAGCAGACGTGCAAACATTTCCCTGGGAAGAGATTGCAGGAACAAGCCCCGACCAGGAGAACTGGATCTTCTCCACTCCCTGGCCACCTGCCTGCAGGACTTCCACCAAATGGCCCAGAGCATCCCTGAGAAAAGCCAGACCCTGGCTCAGCCCCCGGTGCTGTGGACATGCTGAATGGTTTGGGAAGCTGCAGGCATGCTTGGATTAAGTGAGAAAAAGTGTCCAGTGCCTGTCTTGGCAGCAGCCCAGGAGTCACCACTGACTCCACTGAGTCCAGGGGGACAGAAACGTCACCAGACACACAGAGTGCAAAAGGGACAGGGTGGGTAGGTGATCCCATAATGAGGACCTGGCACTACCCATCCATGGGGCCACAGCTTTCCAGGACATCATTTGGGATGAACACAGGGGATTTCATGACTGGAATTGCAAATGGGGCAGAGGACAGGGGTCTGCTAGACCCATCTTCCAGGATGTGTCCTGAGGGCTGGGACAGCCCCACTGGTCCCACGCTCACACGAGATATTCCAGAGGGGAAGCCCCCACCTCTCAGGCTGCACTCACCAGTGACCTGCAGGCTGTACCAGAGCTCAGCCACGCCGGCCACGCTGGAGGCCACGCAGCGGTAGCTGCCTGCATCAGAGAGTCGGGCACGTGGGATCTCCAGGCGCTTCCCATCCCTGGACAGGGTCACACCTGCTCCGGCCGAGAGCTGCTCGTGTCCCTTGTACCAGGTGATGCCTGGAGGGAAGCAGAGAGCCGAGCTGTGAGGAGCGATGCTGCTGGGATTCACGAGCAAGAGCTGAGCGGCAGGACTGACTCACCGGGAGCCGGCAGCCCCGAGGCCAGGCATTCCAGGGATGCCGTGCCGTTCTCCGGGATGGCCAGATCCACCGCGCTGGGTTCGATGTTTGGGGGCACTGCAACCCAGCACCCACTGTCACGGGCTCTGTGTGACCCGGGCTGTCTGCAGCCACCACGGCGCAGGGCCCTGGGGCACAGCCAGGCTCACCGGTGGCTCTCGGCACGCACCGAGTCCTGGCAGAGCAGCAGCCGAGGGCCACAGCTCGGTCCCTGCTCTGGGAGGGGACCACATCACCCCGTGGTGCCACCACTGCTCCCCAAGCCAGCCAGAGGTTTGTTCCCTGCCCCAATGAGACATTCATCCTTTCCAGGTAGGAATTTCCCCTCCCTGCCTGGTTTCTCACCCGGCACTTTCAGAGTCACTTCCTGCTGGTGGAGGGGAAATGGGGCTGGGGGAGGACCCTCCACCAGGAAACAGCAGTCAAGGATTTGCTGTGGTGCCAGTGGCCATCAGCTCTCAGCCTCATCAACAAAGGACAAGATCCCAAGAGATCAAGCCAGTGACCCTGTACCTACCAAAAATTCGGGCCAAGAACTCCCACCCCTTTGGCCAGCCACATTCTTCGCAACACATGGGCTGGATAGCGGGTCTCACCCCAGATGCTGCTCTCACCATGCACTGAAACCTGCACCTCTGCCTGGGCCAGCCCTGCCCAGCTGCTGCCCTGGCAGACGTAGAGCCCTTCGTGACCAAGCCCCACTCTGGTGACCAGCAGAGTCCCACCATCCTCGGACACCACCACACCATCCTGCCCATCCAGCGGGTGCCCATCCTTCAGCCACCTGTGAGGAAGGGGACAGGCAGCAAGTCCTTGGTCTGTCCTGCCACCACCCACCCCATCTCTACACATTAAAGGGGTGAACTTGGGTGCTGGCAGCAAGGTCTGTCCCCTTGTCACCTGGAATGGGGCTGACAGTGCCCAGGTTGTTGAGCAGAGGGCACCACAGACAAGGAGAAGGAATGGATGCCTCCCACCCTAAGGAACACCCCATGCCAGAGGCTCCTACCACCCATCCTGGGAACACAGGCAGCACCCACCCCTCGGCAGCACTCACTGGATCTGGGGTGGGGGGATGCCCATGGCGTGACAGTGAATCCTCAGGGAGGTGTTGGCAACAGCCGTCAGGTGGCTTTCCCCATGTCCAATCCACAGCTGGGGGGGTGCTGGGGGGACAGGGGACCTCAGGCTGGGACCACCCTCAGACCCTGGCACAGGGATGTGAGAGCAGCCAGGGACTTGGAGGTGCAGGACCCCAGCAGTACAGGAAGCCCTGGAGGGGTGTTTGAACCTTGGACGTGCAGGCTGTAGCTGAGCGAGGCGCTCCCCGCGGCGTTCGTGGCCGTGCAGGTGTAGAGGCCGGTGTCTGTCACCTGGGGCTCGGCCAGGTGGAGGGATCCTGAAGGGAGGACACTGTACCTTGGGGGAGAAGAAACAGAAAAGCTGGATGGGAAGAACAGCCATGTCATCCATCACCTAACCCTGAGCAGGAGCTAAGGGCTGAGAGCTCACTGTCACCTTGGGACAGCCAAGAAAAGGTCACCAGAGCCACCTCTCACTCAAAGAGGGAGGCAGAGCTGCCCAGGGGGGCAAATCCCCTTTGCTCAGCCCCTGCACAAGCTCAGCACGAGGCAGCACATGAGCCCAGGGGGGTGAAGGAAGACAAGGGTCCCCCAGAGCACAGTCCCTGCAGCTGGAGCTGGCCACACGCTCATTCCCAGCCTCATCTGTGCTCCACAGACATAACATCATCTCAGCCCACGGCTGCAGATTCCTCCTCATGTGCTCCCATAAATCACCCAGCATGGACAAGCCAGCTGAGATGTGGGGAGCAGCACAGGTCAGCGAGGAAGAGCCATGGCAAACTAGACATGAACAACAAGGCAGCACATCCCCCAAGAAGAGCAAAACCAAGATGCCTTCCTGCTTCCTACAGCAATCCTCAGGTACAGGGAAAGAAGTGCTTAACCCCAAGACTGGGGCCTGGGGCTTTAGCACTCTGCTGGAAGGGAATCCCTAATGTGCTGAGAAAGCATTGGAAGACCAAGACACCGGATAACCTGGAGAATTGCTGGATATGTGTTTATCTTCTCCCATCAAATCACATTAAATGACTGTCTCGTGGCTGCCATCAGCTTCAACACCAGCAACAAACTGATTTGTCCCTCCAGAAGGCACTCACTGGAACAAATCTAGCCTAAAACCCCACATTCCAGTGCAGACAAAGCCACTGCCGGGCTAAAAGCTGCATTTGTGCCAGACCTCATCCCAGCATCAAGCCCTGGTCCAACACTTCCCACAGGGATCCACCATCCCCAGGCACATCCTTGACCTTATGACGGCACAAGGCAGGAATGTGCACGAAGGCAGATGGACAGCAGGGTGAGGAGCTGCACTGGAGCTGCCTTTACTTCCCAACCCCAGCCCTGTGTCCAGGGTAGGCACATGAAGAGTTGGAAGCAGCTGTTTGGTCCCAGCAGATGTTTGGAAGATGGAAAAAAGCCTGGTGCTCTCCAAGGAGAGCAGAGCTAATGCTGTACTGCTTGGCTGCCTCAGCTCCTGCATTGAGCATTGGCCACGGGGTGACAGGGGTGCCCTTCACATCTCCCTGCCAAGCAGCTGAGTCCTTTCATGGACCTGACATCCCTCTGAAAATGCCAGGAGATTGTGGCCCCCAGCACCCACAACCCTCCTTACCTCGTGGTGGTGAGAGGCAGTGGCTGCTGCTCCCGGCTCCACACCACCAGGGGAGGGGGATTTCCTTGAACCTCGCAGGGCAGCGTGGTCTCCTGCCCCAGCACAGCCAGGATGGTGACAGGGTCTGATTCCTGTGATCCGTTCACACTGATCCTGGGCTTTGCTGGATGGAGAGGGAGCGCAGCTGGTGCAGGGACCCTTCAGGTGCCCCACAGCCCTCATCACCTCTCTTCCCATCCTGTAAACCCATCTGGACAGGTGCTTCAAGGAAGCCAGGAGTGTTCCCAGGTCATGCTCTCCCTGCCAGTCCCCTCTGGAGCTGTCCTGAGCACTCACTGCTGACAGAGAGCTGCATCTCCCGGCTGGAGAACCCTGCTGCATTGGTGGCTGTGCAGAAGTAGGTGCCAGCATCCCCAGGGGATGGTGAAGGGATCAGGAGGGTCCCATTGGGGTCAAGGTGGTAGTGTGGGCTCAGTGAAATGGGCTCCGTGCCCTACAGAAGAAAGGGAAGGGAGGAAGGCAGAGATTCTCCCACGAGCTGAGCATCCCAAAGGCAAGAAGAGGGCTCGGGACCATCAGAGCAAGCCATGCCCTGGTCCCAGCTTCCCAGGGCACTTGGTGCCACCTGCCAAGGCAGCCACAGCCACACTGGGGAGCTACACTCGCTTCAAACACGTTACCCTGAACCCGGGGGTGGCCCCAGCCTGGCTGGCAGGGGCACAGCAGTCGGCCTGTCCCTGTCACCTACCTTTGCCCAGGTGACAGCAGGGGGGGGCACGCCGGTGGCATTGCACTGCAGGGTGACAGCTGCTCCCTCGGTGGCAGTGACGAGGACAGGGCCAGGCTCAATGCTGGGAGGAACTGGGAAGGAAGAGAAGCCCCTCATCCTGCATGACCAGGGCCATGTCCACCGCAGAGAGCAGAGCAGAGAGAGCACCTGCCCCATGTCACTGCTGAGCGGGGACACGCAGCTCCCCGACACTCACCGTGGATGACCAGGGACACGTCCTGCCTGTGTGAGCTGAGGGCGTTGGTCACCTCACAGGTGAAGGTCCCTGCATCCCCCTGCGATGCCTGGTCCACGTGCAGGCTCCCGTCAGCCCGGATGGAGTAGTGGTCACCTGGGGCCACCTGGACACGGGCAGAGAGCAGAAAGCAGGACAGATGGGGGGTCAAACAACAACATATCCGTGTCTTTGGGGCACATCCAGAAATGAATCTTTGAGCAACAGGAACATCCGGATGTGGAGATAAACCCATGTTGCCCTCCCAACACAAATGCTGCCTTGGATTCTTTCACCAGCAGCTTTGGCCCCACAGGTTGGGGGATCCATCCTGCAGCGAAGCCCTCACCACAGGGTAGGTATCCCTCCACACACCCACCATCCCAGCGGGCATGGAAATCTCACCATCTGCCCATCCTTCAGCCAGCGGCGAGCTGGGAACGGGCTCCCAGCCAGGATCACACAGGGCAGCGACACGGGCTGGCCTGGGAGCACACGGACCACGGGGGATGCAAGAGCTATTTCTGGGGCTGCTTGAAAGAGGGGAACGGGAACCAGTATTAATCAGTGATAAACTGGTCAGGAACACTCAGGAGAACAGATCTAGATCATCTTTCTTCTGGGGTCCGGATCCTGGCTCAGCAGAAGCCAGCTCAGATACTCCACTCCCCCAGGAATTTGGGGATATTGGCTGCAGTTTGGGTCCATGTCAGCGTATGAAGCCAAAGAGGGCTGGGAAGGGCATTGCCCAAACCCTGCCCTGGGGTTGCTGAGCATTCACTGTGGCCAGCTCAGGACCAGAGACAGCTGCTCGGGTCTGCCACTCACTCACTCACTGCCAGAACAGCTGGGATCGATTCACCAACCAAAGCACGGAAAAACAAACCCTGTCCGGTGACTGTGAGCTTGACCTCTGCGTGGATTTTCCCAAACTCATTCTGGGCTTCACAGATGTAGGTGCCTTGGTCATCCAGCGAGGCACCTGGAGCACAGTGGGGAGAAGCCTCAGCCTGGTGGGGCTGGAGAGCCTGGAGCAAGCTCCAGGACAGGGACCACCCTCCCCTACCCCACCACCATCTCCAGTGGGAACAGACCCCGCAGCGCTGGAGGCTTGCAGGCTGTTACAGCACAGCTAAGCTTGCACAAGTTAAAAGCACAAATAAATGCGTGCACACTCAGCTCTTACTGTCGATGAGGAGCTGGGCAGCCTCCAACTGGCTGGAAACACCCCATGGTCCCTGCCAGCCCACCATGGGCTTCCCGTCCTGCCGGGACCAGGTGACGTGTGGCAGGGGAGATCCCTCGGCATGGCACAGCAGGCTCACACTCTCCCCAACCTTGACCTCCGTGTCACCCAGGGGCTCAGGAAAGTGAGGGGCAGCTGGAGGAGAGAGCAGCAGAGAAGGGGCTCAGGCAGGTTCAGTATCCCAGCTTCCCCACAGCTGAGCCTGGAGAAGGAATGGGCTGCAAAACCAATGAGCCAGGTGCCCTGACAAGTTACGAGACTGACTTGAAGCATTTGGTGCTTTTCCAAAGCTGTCAGAGCCGTCGCAGTTTCCATCCCTTCCAGTTACACTCATCACCCTCTGGGTCAGCGAAATCTCTTGCACTTTTCTATCTTTAACTGCTTTAAACCCTGGTGCCCTCAACACAGAGCCATCCCTCCTCCTCCTCATGCTCTTTCATTCCTTCTGCCTCCAGCAGAAAGCCCCGAGCACCTGGATTTTCAGGCCCACAGAAGTCAGCCCACACCTCTGCCTAATCCCACTGATTGCACTTTGCATCCCCAGTTGCATCCCAAGCCCTCATGTCCCCATGTAATAACTGCCTTATCTTTTGCCACTTGTTGAGCCTCCTGCATCTCCCCAAAGCTTGGAAACCCTGCCAGGCTTCCTCCTGTTTGTACCAAGCACCAACACCTCCCTGCTGGGTAGCCCGGGAGACTTGGGAAGCAGCAAGTGGGAGCTGAGCCAGAAAGGAGAGCTGTGGAACAGGCTCGAGCACTCAGTAGGACCCAACAGGACTTACACCCCACGTGCAGCACGGTGCTGTCGAGGGCGACGCCGGCCTCGCCGAGGGCCTCGCAGTCGTAGCGCCCGGCGTCCTCCTGGCGCACCGCCTGCAGCCGCAGCACCGCGCGCTGCGTGCCCGCTGGGAACGCCGCCATCGCCTGCTCCCCTGCCCCGAGACCCCCACATCAGCACCCCACGTGCCTCTGTGGGCCCCTCCTGATGGCACAGCAGGGGACACCACGTGTGATGGCCCTGCGGGGCAGCGGTGGGGTGCCAGTGCGTGCTGCCAGTCTCACCTTTGTACCACACGATGCGGGGTGGGGGTGCCCCTGAAACCCAGCACTCCAGGGTCACATCTTCTCCCACCAGCACCTTCAGGCTGGGCGTCACTGCCAGGATGGCAGGAGGTTCTGTGTCACAGGGAGAGAGGTCTTTGGTCACTCTCTGCCACGCTGGGTGCGGTGCCATCCAGCCCGAGGGGACCCCAGAGCCCTGGGAGTTGTCCCACCCCACCCTTTATCACACACAGCCCCATTTCCAGTGCGCTGCCAGCGAGCAGGGAGCAGGTACCAGTGAACTCCAGGGTGATCACTTGCTCATCCCAGCCCAGTGTGCTGCCGGCGTAGCAGCTGTAATTCCCTGCATCCTCTGGGACAGCAGACCTGATGTGCAGGGTACCCTCAGCATCTCTGAAAACCCTGCAGCAAATGGGAGAGAAAGGGAGAAATGAGGCCTGCGAAAACAGGGGTGATGGAAAATGTGTTGATATAAATGAGCAGGCTTCAGGCCATGCTGGGCATGTGGTGGATGTGGGTCAGCACTTAGAGCAAGCTGCTGCAGGGCAGGACTTTGCTTTGAACCAGGGAAAAGCACTGAGAATTGGGCTTTTTCATCTTGAAAGTCAACTCTGGCACTCACAGCCTGACACAGGCAGGAGTTAAAAGGCAAAAAGCAGAAGAAATTAAGGGGAAGTACAAGGAGTATTTTGAGACTTGAGCTCACACCAGGTGTGCAAAGCGGGAACGGTGACCTGGATAAGGCAGGACTGCTTAAAAATAAATACAGACAATGAAGGCCGGCAGCATGCCAAGCATCTCAGGAGCCTGGGCTGGGATACTGCAATGCTTCCCTCTCTCCAGAGCTATGGCAGCCCCAAGCCTCCCTCCTTCAGCCTGTACATCCCTGCGAGGGGAGCACCATCCCTGCGGGACAGGCAGGATGGAGGCTCCCGGGTCCCCAGGGGTTACCTCTCATCCTGCTGCAGTGCCCAGCCCCAGCGCTTCCAGGTGGTGTGGGGCGGGGGGTAGCCCCCGGCCGTGCAGTTCAGCCGCAGCTCCTGGCCCCTGCTGAAACGCTGGGGACTGGGGTCCACCTTCACCCACGGCGCCTCTGCACGGGGTTGGAGCAGGGCTCAGCCCCCACGTGCCATTCACCACCCGCCCACAGGGCAAAATATCCCCCGGCCAGGGTCCCACACGGGAGCAAAGCCTACCCTGGATGAAGAGCCACAGCGAGGCGGTGGCAGTGCCATGGGCACTCTGTGCCACACACTCGTACAGGCCCCCGTCCCCCGGCTGCACGTGGCTGATCTCCAGAGAGTGGTTCTGCAGCAGCCGGGTCCGGCCGTCCCCTGGCTGTGCCGCCTTCCCGTCCCAGCGCCACGTCAGGTTGTAGGGCACATCCCCCAGAACCATGCAGGACATGACCACATCTTGGCCCGGTGAAGCCGTGATGTTGCCTGGGGCGATGAGACGCGGTGGTGGCTCTACAAACACGGGATGCCTGGGTGAGAGGAGCCCGTGCCCAGGCACGGGCATGGAAAGGTCTCTAAGGCTTGGCACGAGCAGCCCCCACCTGAGACAGAGACATAGGCACGAGCCCGTGTCACTCCGACCTTGCTTGTGGCCGTGCACTCGTAAAACCCTTCGTCACTCTCGGACACTGCAGGGATCAACCAGCTGATGTTCCCTGAAATCCTGCAAAAAGGGAGAGATGAAACTATGGATCACTCCCACCTTGGGTCTGCCATGCCACCATCCTAATCCTACTCCCTGGGACCTTTTTTTCATCTGAGTCAGGCAAAAAGGTGCATCCCCACTTGCTGCAGACCTGTCCCTTGGAATTTTCCTTTTGGAATGCTCAGAACCTGAAGGCACCCAGCCAGCACACAGCATCCCCCTGGCTGGCACAGCTCAGGGGCTGTTGCTGCCCACATGGGTCCCTCCTGGGGCTAACTGGGCCATACCAGAGGCTCACCTGAAGAGCTGCTCTTCCCTGAGCTTCATCCCGCCGCGGCTGAGCTGCAGGCGGAAAGGGACCTCACTCTGTGCAGAGCAGGAGATGAGCTGTGGCTCACGGTTGTAAGCCTGGATCTTGCTGGAGATATTCACTTTAGGCAGACCTGGAAGGATGTGCAGATGTATAAACACTCCTTGGAAGCTCACTGGGAGCTGCACTGGGAAGCAGGATGACCAAGGAGAAACCAAAGCAGAGGCAGTGCTGGAGCCTCTGGTCCCTGCTCAGCACCCGCAGGTTCCACTCACCAGGCACCACGCTGGTGTAGGTGACCCCTGAGAGGCGGTGCAGGGGGTGGCCCTGGGCATCTTCACCCTTCACCTTCAGTAGGAAGTCACCCGGGGGGACCCAGAGCGGTGAACCCACCCAGAGCTGCGGGGTGGAGCTGGAGGAGGAGTTGGAGAGGGGACGCGCGGGCAGTGAGAGGAGGACGTGGCCCGAGGTGTTGAAGAGCTCAATCTCCTGCAGGCGCCCAGGCGGCCTCAGACCAGTGCAGTTCACCAGCACGGAGATGGGCAGACCTGGAAAGCGGGGAGAGAAAAAACCACCAGGAACATTCCTGGCTGCAAAACGCCCAGGTGCAGCACCCAGCCCCGTGGGCAGCACCACCCCTCACCCTGCACCGGCCGCTCTCTGGGCTGGCTGGTGTCAAACTCTGGCTGAGTGGAGAAGCTGGCTTGAAAATTAACATCGCTGATGCCCGTGATCCTCAGCGAGTGGCGGCCACTGCTCCGGGTCTGGAAGCAGATTGAGAGGCAAGTGCTGAGGGCAGGGGAAGGGAGAGGAGGTGGGAAGGGAGGAGGTTGCAGCCAGCCCCTTCCAGCCTGCTCACACATCCTCTGCCTGGCTGGAGATGGATGGGGAAAGCCCACACCTGGAAAAGCCTGGCAAGCTAAATATCCATCAGGGAAAGGCAGAGGATGTGCAGGTCTGCCACCAGCCTACCGTGACCAGCCACGTCCCTGGCTCGTAGGGCTCCACGGCCACCACCATGGCTGAGTTGGGGATGCTGAGCAGCTCCTTCAGACCTCGGCCTTTCTCCAGGACCTTTCCTGTAACAGTAAGTGAATGTCCCAGATGGGAAACCCAGGTCTATCCCCTGGTTCCTGCAACAGCTCAGGGCAGAGCAGAACGCATCACAGCTCACAGCCAAGGCAGCAGGGAAAACCCTCAAAGCCAGAGGCAAAGCCAAACTGGGAGGGGAGCAGGGAGATGTGCTGTTGTTTACTGAGGGCTTTGTAGCTCCACCTTTTCATTTGAGTTTTAGGGCAGGGTTTGGTGAACCCCTTCCTGCTTGTCCTCACCTGAGGTCTTTCTGAGAGGCACAACATCACCCCCCTCTTGTTGTCCCTCTCCCCTGGGCTCCTACCTGCTGGATCCTGGACCTTGATCCTTGGGGCAGGGCCGCTCAAGGAGATGGTGACCTCCTTCAGGCTGGGGTCAAAGGGGACCTGCCACGTGTTCTCCCCACCATCCTCATGGTCTGTGGACAGCAGGTGGACCTTGGAAGCCTGGATGGCCTCTTCCACCCACTTCAGCACCTGGAGGTGAGGATTAAACCTGGATCTCCCCTCACTGACAAGCACGGCCTCACTTCAGCACAAGGGGCCAGGTCTCCCCACTCACCTCTGTCACCTGCTGCTTGTCCAGGTGGAAGATCTGCCCGGAGCTGGTGGCAGCGATGCGCTCGTACACGCGGTACCCGGGGTGGCTCCTGTCCCCGCAGTCCCCCGTCAGCACAAACACCACCTGCCACAGCCACGGCCCCGTGACACCCCACACAGCCACGGGAGGGGACACAGCCGGCATCCACCAGCATCCCAGTACATCGGATCGGCCCGGGGGATGCAACTGCCCCCAGCCCAGGGGTTTTATCGCTGCGCCTCACTGATGCGCTGCTGCTGCAGCATCCCCCGAGCCGCTGTCGCAGGAGCCCTGCGGGCAGCGCCAGGGCCGCTCACCTGGCTCTGCTTGTGCTGCAGCAGCCGCAGCAGCTCCTCCTGCTGCTCGTAGTCCTTGGCCCGAGCATCCGAGAAGACGTAAACGAAGGAGCCGGGATGCGAGATCTCCACGGCCACCCTGATGGCTCCCACGCTCATCTCCGGGCAGTCCCCCCCACCCTGAGGGACACAGCCAGGGACGTGGCACAGGCACCGAGCCACCCAGTGCTCAGCTCCCGGCAGGATTCCACCCAGGGGGTGCTCACAGGGAGGAACTACCCCATTTTGCTGGAGTCAGGCCAGAGCAGCGGGATGAATCTGCAGGGACACTCAGGACAGACCCCTGCACATACCCGGCCCTGTCTCACTAACAATGATAATTAAACCACCCCTTTGGGGATCCATGCTCACAGAAGCCACTGGTTTCCCACAAATACCTTTAGTGGGCACATTTGTGCCCGCCCCTGTGGCTGAAGAACCAGCCAGCCCAGGGAAGCCACAGAAAGGACCAGCTCCCACTTTCCCAGGGCTTGGCACCCCAAAGGGCTGGGAAACCATTTGCAGCCTCGGCGTTACACCTCCTGCCAAAACAGCTGCATTGAAGGGAAACGCCACAGGGATTTAGCAATTCACTGGAGGCAGGGCAAGAGTGGGGATGGATAAAGCAGGGTTAAGCTCCCAGGGAACATTTTGGCTGGCAGAAAACAGATGAAATAATTTAAAAAAAAAATTTCAAAACTCAATTATCAAGCACTGCTTCTAGAAGGGGAGATTTTTGGTTTCATGGAGAGTCTTTGCAAAATCTCCTGGGAGCAGTATCTCTCCTAGGGACAAGAGCTGTGGACTGAGAATTCTCTGCCCTGTTGCAGGACTCGGGGACACTGTTGCAGCAGCATTACCCATCCTCTCCACTCCCACCCCCTGCACAGCCCCCCGCCAGTCTGGCTCAGCCTGAACCCCCACCACACTCCTGGGGGATGCAGGGATTGCACCATGCAGTGCCAGGCTGTCCCCCAAGTGCCATGGGCCAGGCACCAAGGCAGGCCTGGCAGAGCGCCATGGGGCTGAGGATGCCTACCTGGACATGGAGCTCCCGCAGGCGCTGCTGGAAGAGCTGGGGATCCGTGGTGAGGGTGACAGGTCCCACCTCTGCAAGCACACAGACACCACCACCTCAGCCCCCTGACCCAGCACCAGCTTCCTTCGGTGCCACCCACGCTGCCGGCACTCCTGGCACCTGCCCTGCCTCAAACACCTGAGACTCGGAGTCCAGCATCTACCCTGGCTTGGCACCAGGAGAGAATTGGGTTTGGGCACACCACCCCCCTGTGCCCGTACTGTGAGCACTTGGGCAAACCATTCCTATGCCCAGGAATTTCTCCCGACACACTGGGTGGTCCCAGCCAGGGCGAGCTGCAAACCCAGTGCTGTTTTCTACTGGGGGAGGCTCCCAGCAAAGGGATGCAGGAATCGATTCACTGCCTCTGCCTCCTTCCCTGTCTGGCTCCAAAGGTTTTCATTCAACCCAGTGTTTCTGCTGAAAATAAAGCTTGGGTCCCGCTGTCCTTGTAGGAGGCCAGGGCTCTTTTGGGGAACAGCTGCCCTTGTATGGGTGTGCACAAAGGAAGACAAAGACAGGGCAGAAAGAAATTATTCTGGTATCACAGAGAGTTACCAAAGCCTCTAGCAAGTGGAGCTTTTATTGAGGTGACCTGGAAGCACGTTGTGGACTTGAACAGAAATACCCACCGTGAGCACTCCGGGGAGATTAGAACGGGATGGAAGGGGAAGAGCCACCCACAATGAAGTGTCAGCACCCCTGGGATTAATACGGTGGAAATAGCCCACCTTGTGCCCACAGAGCAGCTTGGGGACAGGAGCCCCAGCCCAGCTCCCAGCTCTTGAAGTGCCATCCCCATCCCAGCAGCCACCAGGGCATTAAAAACAGGGAGAAGGGGCAGTGCAAGCACTTACGGAGTGCATGTTTCAGACCCAGACCGGACTGGAACTGCAGCCCAGCTCCCCACAGCCCCACCCCTGCCAGGACACATGTCCTCACCCTGTCCCAGACGTACCTGGGTCATGGAAGGGCACCAGAGCGTAGTTGCTGATGGGCTTCGTGCTCCTGCTGAGCGTCCGCTCCAGGATGCGCGAGGCCCCGTCCATCACCTGCACCAGGTCGTCGTACATGGAGCCGGTGACATCGAAGACAAAGGCAAGAGTGGCCCACCCTGGGGGGCTCTCGGCCAGACTGGGGGCCAGCAGCATCCAGAGACCCACAAACACCCCTCCGTGGGGTGGCATCGTGGGGGAAGCTCTCGGGTGCCAGGAACACCCCTTGTGTCCTTGTCCTGGCCCTTCCCCCGGGCACCGTCCCCACACCAGGGAGGGACACGGTGTGCAAGCGGCCACTCGCGGCGGGGACGGAGAAGGGACCCCGGGCAGGGAACGCCCAGCCCTCCGCAGCTGCGGACCTGCTCCTCCAGCGTTCAACTTCTGGGAGGGCGGGAGGAAAAACCGGACTTTTGGAGCCAGCGACGCGGCAGGGATGTGGGTGGGAGTTGGAGGAGATCGGGATGGAGATACAGGGATTGGGAAGCAGATCCTGCAGCCCACGGGATTGTCAGAAGCACTGCCCAGGCCCCTCCCCAGCCCCGACCCCCTGGCTCAGAGAGACCCTGCTCTGCTGGGGGGAGCAGGGGGTTAGGGGAGGACACGGGGGTCACAGCTGAGCACCTGTGAGGAAACCCTGCCAAACCCCAGCGGGGGGAGAGACAGCTGCCAAAAGGACCCCAAGGAAGCAAACTCCCCCTCTGCTAGGCAAAGGGCCCCTGGAATCGGGGTCTGCAATGGGGCTTGGAGGTCAGGGGGCTCTGTGGGGGTCTCGGGTGGGCCCACCCCACGAACAGGGAGCAAACAGCCACGCAGAGCACAGACAAAGCCGGAGCCAGGACATGGGCTGGGACAGGCAGCCCTTGGCCGGGACAGGCAGCCCTTGGCAGGGAGAGCTGGCTGGGGGTGCGGAGCTTTTCCTGGCTCCCCTGGAAGCGGAGTGCTGAGCTCATGGCTGCTCCACAGGGATGCTCTGCTCTTGCTCAACTCCCCCGCAGCGGGACCCAGGGCTCAGCCACGGCCAAGCGCCGGCGCCAGGTGAAACTGTGCACCGAGGGCTGGGCACCTCCTGCACCCCCAGCACCAGCCCTACTCCTCCCGAGATTACCCATCTCATGGCCCACACACACAGGACAGTGTGTGTGGGTCATGAGATGAGCATCCTGTGCATTCCTTTATCCTTGCAAGCGTGGGCTCAGCCTAGCCCAACCTCAGAGTGAGCAAGGACATCCATCCCCCTTACAGCAGGGCAAGGACACTTCTGCCCCCGGGGCTGTGCCAGTGGCCTGTCCCCCTCCTGTCCCACAACCAGGGCTTGCACTCCCAGCCTCACAGAGCTGAGGGGAGTCCCCAACCCCACAGTGCCACAAAACCTACCTTAGAGCATCCCCAGTCACCAACCTGCATCCCAGCTCCATCCTGCACACTGGCAGGGAGCTGGGCACAAAGAAACCCCAACAGCTTCACCTCATCACCAAATTAATTCCAGCCAGCCCTTTCCACACTCACCAGTCCCAGGAGCACATGTGCTAGTTGGGCTTTAACCCCTTCCTGGCTGGGGGTTAAGGCACAGCCTCTGGGTAACCACCGTGGTTTGGAGCCTGTGCCTGTCCTTGCCCACTCCATGGCACAGGGGAGAACTCCCTGGGAGTTCCCACCATGCGCTGGCACAAAGCACCTCTGGACAAAACCCCCGCACAAACACAGCCTCCTTGTTTGGACCATTACGGCATCTCCTCTGGCCTCCTGAAAATAATTAGTCAGCCTCGTTAGGAGAGCAAACAAAACGGAGATGGGCTGGCAGGGAGGCCTGGCAGTGCTCGTTTCCAGAAGAGTTGGCAGTGCAGAATGGCCAACGCGACCCCGCTGCACGTGAAAAGCCCAGTGCTGGCTTTGAGCCCCCCGTGAGCCCTGCCAGGGGTGGGGGGAGCTGCCGAGGGGCACCTCCAGTCTGGGCAGTGGGACACAATTATGGAATACTCATATCAGGATTCCTCTGCAGGCACTGTGTGACAAAAGTGACCCAACAGCTCCCACCCGATGGAGCTCGGAGGGAACAGGGACAGTGCCAATAGGCACAGGGCTGTGAGTGTCTTCACTGTGAAAGGAAAAAGGGATGCAGGCACTGTGGCAGGATGGGACCTGGCAGAGGGAAAGACATGTCTGGGTAAAAACAGGTGGGGAGTGGTGTTCTAGGGGTGAAGGGGCCCTGGGATGCCTGGAGCTGAGACCTGACAGCTCATCACAGGTGTGGGCACAGTGCCAGCCCACAGAGCCCAGAGCATCCCTATTTACACCCGGGCTAGTGCCACCACAGCCCCCAGCCCAGCTCCCAGCCCCGCTGGGCGCCAGGACAGCTTTGGGGGCCCTGTGACCACCCACCCCAGCACATCATAGACCACTGCTGCTTCGTTACTGTCATTAAGCTTTTATTTCCACTGTCACAAAGTTCCTGGGTTTTGTTTTGTTCTGTTATTAAACTGTTTCATTTGCTTGGTTTGCTCTTGAATTCATCTCAAGACAAGGCAGCGGGGCATGCAAGCCGAGACACCGGCACGGACGCACACACAGGCTTCATCTTCACAAACAAGGCTCTTTGCTGGAGCTGCTGCTTCTCAGCCCAGGGCTCGGCCACCCCCCGGGCAGGGTCCCACCTGCAGGACAGGACACCCACCCGGGGCTGGTGGCCACGGGAGCAGAGAGAGAAGGGAAGAACGACTTTACTGCAGAGCTGCTGGACTAGTCAGGGCTGGCATGTGTGACTGAGACTCCAAAACTGCTGCACCCCAAACTGTGCACTGAGACTGGGGCCAGCAGCTCCCTCCTTCGCCCTCAGCCCTTGCTTCTGTCCCAGTCAGAGCCCTCCCCTCCAGTGCCCTCGGGAAGGATGGACAGACGCTCTCACTAAATGTCCCAAATCTCCTCCTTGGATGGGGGACTGAGCTTGCTGCAGGTCACTCACCCATCCCGAATGACCCCCCAACCCTAAATACATGGGAAGGGGGCAGCTCTGCCAGTGATTTCAGCTGCCCCCATGCCATGCCTGGCCCTGCTTCAAAGCCAGTCCTCCTCCAAGTGGGGCTTAAACCCAGATCCCAAGACTCCAAGACAATTCCACCTTCTGGACAGCTGCATCCCTGCCCACTGAGCAGCAGTGACCCTGGGCTGGGATTCCCACAACCTCAGCTTCCCCATCCAACAGGAATGGGGTGTCCTGATGGCACGGGAAGAACCTACAGGCATCTGCTTCTGTGAAGGAGGGTGGGATGCAGCTGGTACCTGGCACAAACAGGGTCTGGGGTTCCCCATAAGCAAACACCCCCCTCCACCAACCCAGCGGAGAGCGCTCCTGGGACCAGCCTGGTCTCGTTATAAACTGCATTAATTAACAGCCTGCTCCAGAAGAAAAACCCTTCACTTCTCTCTCTCTCTCGGGTCCTGGTTTGTGCTGTGAGGAGAGGGCGGGGGGGAATCTGCCCCCAGAGCCCTCTCCCATGTTCTTGCTCCCAGGGGAAACAGCTCAGCCCAGCCCAGCCCCAGAGCTCAAGGAAAGACGGATACAAAGCAGCAACAGTCAGCGCACAGACAGAAAAATGAAAAGAAAGGAAAGTACAGACATGGCATTTAATGGGGCAACACCGACAGGGACAAATGAGAGTGGGGGACATGCCACAGTCATCGGGGCTGGACCCTCACCTCTGCCTGGCTGTGCTTTGGGTCCCCTTCCCATGGCCAGGGATCTACTTTGGACAGGCACCAGGAACCCGAGTACAAACAGAGACCAACCAGGGCTTGCTGGCTGTTTCATCATGAGCAGGTGTAGAACAGAGGCTGGAATTAAAGACTGGCTGATGTAAATTCCACCCCAGCACCGTTCCCGGTGTTCTGCACGTGCCTGATGCTCGGTGGGTCCTGCCAAGCCAGTCCTGAGCCGTATCCAGTGCTCATGCTTGCCAGGGCACAGACACCAAACCGCTTTCCAGAGGGGGATGGCTCACCCCGGCCATTCCACTGATGGGGAAATTGAGGCACGAGGAGGTTAAGGCCAACATTTCCAAGCACAAGATGCTCCAAGCCTTATTTTCAGTGATACCCAGACACTGCAGATCCTGGTGGTGTTCAGGAGGAATCAGGGGCCCTCGGTGCTCCCCAAAAGGGAGATTAGAAGCATCCAAGCCACGGTCCCAAATCCGCAGCCGGGGGGAACACTGGGGCCAAGCCGCTTTGCTCAGGGACACTCAGTGTGCCAAGAGCCCTGGCAGGGCTGACTCCCTGGGGAGACATCTGCGAGCACTGATGGAGCTCAACCCATGACAGGTCCTCCAAAAATTAAAAGCTTTCCAGGGGAAAAGTGTCAGAGCAAATGAGGTTTGCCTTTGCCTGGGAACTATGTCAAACGCGGCGGGGCCCATCATTCATCAGCGGAGACGATTGCAGCAGTGTCACATTCATTGGGAACATCGATTGGCACCGGGAAGGGACCGGTCTGGCAGACGAGCATTCAACAAGTTGGAGGCACTGCAAAAACCTACCCCAGAGAGTTGCATTTTGGCCACAGAGCAACAAGGAAAAGGTTTCCATGGGAGGGAGTTAAGGACACCCTCCAGAAGCACCCCCACAGTGAAACATGGGCACCCTCGGGGACAGAAACTGCAGAAGAGGCAGAAATATTGCACATGGACGTGAGGTCAGTGTCCTTGGGGATGGGGAAAGGTGGCTTTTTATGGGCATCAAGAAGTACCACAAGCACAAAACCCCAAAACTGGGGAGCAGGGCTGCATGGTGAAGATCTGTCCCTGCCATGCCGGGAGGATTCAGGAAATGCTGAGGCACTGCCTTGTCTCCTGCATCGTGAGACACCTGTCAGACTGTCCTCCACATCCAGATGTCACCTCCCACTGCCATGGGGACAGTCCTCTGTCTGGGCTCAGCCACAGGAGCTGCAGACATCCTAGGAGACAGCTGGGTGGAAAGATGCTGCTACCATCAGCTGGACCAGAGATGGAAGGGTGAGCCCCAGGGTGGCTTTAGGGGTCCCAGAGGCTTCTTGCACTTTGCTCCTGAGGGAATGCCCATCTCTCCTTTCCCAGAGCAGGGGCCAAGGCAGCTGAGGCATCACCCACACAAGGCTCATTCTCCAGCAGAGATGCCAGCTGTGTCCCACGGTGTGGGTGCCAGTGGGGCTGAGCTGGGGGCACATCCCAGAGCAGTGGTGGGTGTTGATGGAGTGTGGAGAGGCCATGCAGGCCCCACTCATGACGGGGGGGCTGCAGCCTGGTGTCCCCAGGTGTGTATTCCCAGCCCTTTGCCTCCTCCAAGGTGGGCGCAAGCGGCTCCGCTTGGGGCCGTGCCCTGGGTTCACAGCAAGACCTCCCATGTCCTATGGGAGTGACGGGATAAGGAGACACCCTGAGCTGTGCAGAGCCCAGCCTGGCACTCCCCTGTCACCTTGTCCCAGCTGGGATGGGGGGACGGAGCAAGTCAGAGCAAGGCTCCCCCTCTGTCCCTCCAGCCCCACCGGCACACGGGAAGATTCACAGCCACCACCGAACACCTTCCCACCGTTTGCAAAGCAGAAAATAGCAAAGGAATCTGCTTGAAAGCAAAACCCAACTCTGGGCTCCATTAATACTTTTTCATGCAGTGAGAAAATTAATAAAAGAAAGGAAATGGGGACGTTCTGGTGCCTGGCAGTTTCCTCACCCTGCCCGACTGAGGGATGGAGCTTGGTCTGCTCAGAGTCTGGGCTGAGTGAGCCCGCACTGAGCTCCCAAAGGGAAGGGTGAACAGAAAAATGCAGGGAACACAGGAATGGGAAGAGAAAAAGAAGCTACAGCATCCCCTCCAAAAAGCAGCCAGCCCACGGAGCTTGGGATACAGGGGGTGGGAGGAGAGGGGGGAAGGCAGATTTTTGGCTTCATTGTTATTGCAGGCTCCTGGGTCCCCGCAATAGTGTACGAGCATGTAAACCTTACAAATCCTCACCTGGGTGGGTGGACATGCACACGAGAGACGAAACACAGCAGCAACATTTACAACAAATAAATAAGGATATTGATGGTTGAGATAGGCGTATAAAAAAAAAACCTCACTTTTTTCCACCGAAGGAAAAGAAAAAAAACCAAAACCAAACCAAAAAGCACAATACTGTCTCACCAAAAGAAAAAAAAATAATAATATAATATATATCCCTAGTGAGCCAAGCCGGGCTGCCAGCGGCATCGTGGGTGACGCCAGGACTCTGTTCCCAATCGCCGTCGGTGCCTCAGCTCCCCGACCACCCCACACGGGCAGAGCCCAGGGGCTGCAGCCCCCCGGTACCTTTGGGCTCCGTCTCTGGCCGGCTGGTTCCCAGGAGAGGACCCCGCCGGCGCATCCGCAGTCCCATCCGAAAACGTAGGAAAAGGGGAGCAAAGGGGGCGAGGAGGCCGAGAGGGGGCTCTGCCTGTGGCGATGCTCGACCCGTTCCCCCGGCCCTGAAGTCTTGGGCGTTCGCTGCCGCTCAGACCGGGATCTGGCGCGGGGTTTTTTTTGGAAAAAGCAGAAGTTGGCAAATGGCAGCGGCTGGTTCAGAGTGCAGAGAGGGGGAGCGAGCTCGCGCTTCGAGGGCATCCTTTGCTCGCGGAACAGAAAGGAAGCCGGGAGGGACAGGCAAGCTTCGCGCGGCGGTGGTCGGATGGCACGGAGAGCATCTTCCCCCAGGCATCTGCAGGAGAGGGTGGGGAGAAGGGAAATAGGGTGAGAAGGATGGGCAAAAATCCCTGTGGCCATCTCATGCGACACCAGCGCAGCTGGAACGGCAAAGCTGGAAACGGAATAGAGATATACTGAAAATCTCAAAACTCCAGTGGGGTTAAAAAATACCCCACCCCCCTGGACACTGCCTGGACTGTGATAACCAAAATCACTCCAAGGGACAACTCTGCACAGCTCCACAGGGCATAGCAAGGACCACGGGGTGCTCAGCCCAGCACCTGTATAATGCTGGGAACCAGTGTCCCTGACACTGCCGTGCCAAACCCAGCTCCAGGGCATAATATAATAAGATTTAAGATAAATAAAACATTTAATATAATCTGTCTCTGGAGCGTCCCTGTGCCCCCAGCACGCCAGCTGCCTCCCTGCCTCCTCTGCAGCCACATCTGCTGGTGAGGGTGTGAGCTGTGCCGCAGGCAAACATTTCCATCTCCATGGGATGAGGTCTGAGGGAGCTCTGTGATACGGGGGAGACTGGGAGAAACCTATCAGGACGGGGCAACATTCCCCCTGGCTGGATTTGGGGGGGATATCCATGTTTTGGTGCTTCAGCAGAGGAGAATCAGCTGGCTGTGCCTGGGGGAGGTGGGAATGGCATGAGGCAGGTGGGAGATGGGCACCCGCAGCCCCTGGCACCGCACTCACCGCCGCTCGGCCCCGGGACTATACGAGCCCATCGTAGAGGGAGAGCGCCTGCACAATGGAGGGGTCGGCCTTGGAGCCCTCCTGAAATTCCTGCAGCGTCAGCTTCCCGTCCGCATTCTGCAAAACACTCCTGTTACTGCACAGCTCCACCCAGTGAGCCCCCGACACCCCGGCACATCCACACCATCCCACACAGCCTCCCCACACCGCTGCCTCAGCCTCGGTTTCCCCATCAAGCCACCCATGCCTGCCATGGAGGGGACAATGCCACCTCAGAGACCCTGAAAGGGATCCAGGGATCCCAGAGGGATGCGGGTGTCCTACAGAGACCTTGGCAGCAGCTGAGACCTTGTGTTGGTGGGGAAAGGAGGCACATGCAAGAGCCAAGATGCAGCAAAGGGACCCACAGCACCTCCTAAATCCCTTGGCCACGGGGAAAACACCCTCAAGCATCCTCACCTTGTCCATCATGGCAAAAATCCGATCCACCCTCTTCTCCGGTGTGTTCTCCTCCTCGGGAAGCTCCACCGTGTTTCCCTGCAGCAGCAGGACAGGACCTGGTCACACACCCATCTGTGCCCTGCCTGGAGGGTGTCCCCAGGCGAGGATTGTCCCCCCACACCTCACATCAGGACAGGGTGCAAGGGGACAGTGTTGGCACTACAGTCACCCTCAGCAACCAGATCCAGACCCTGCCCTGGCCATGATGGCCAGGACGGCCACAACCCCACACCAAAAAAAGCCAAAGAAGGAACTGGGGGTGTTTCAGCATTCCCACAGAGCCAAGCTCCAGCCCAGCAGGGACCCCCCCCAGGGGCTGCTCACCCTGTGCCCCCCCTGCCCCTCTTACCACCATCTGGTAAATCGCATCCACAATGTCCAGCATCTCGTTCCGCGTGATGTATCCGTCGTTGTCCAGGTCATACAGCTTAAATGCCCCTGCAAGCCAGAGCAACACCAAGGGGCTGGGACTGTGACCCCTGCCCTGGACACTCACCCCAGCACCCTCATGGGGCTGAGCCCACCAGTATCCCATGGGCAGCACTTACACCTCAGCTTCTCGTCCAGCGTCCCCCGGGAGGTGACCGACAGTGCCTGGATGAACTCCGAAAACTCGATCCTCCCATCCTGGGGGGAGGAAAGGAGGGGTGAGGGTGCTGCTGCCACTCCTGTCCAGCAAAGTCCTCCCTTCCCATGTGTCCCCTCTAAGGGGGCACATCCAGAAAGGCAGCAGGGAGGGAGGAGTGATGCACATTTATCTCCAGCACTGGCATCCAGCTGCCGGTGCCCAGCCCACCAGCAAACATCCCGGCGGGAGCGGCTCTGGAAGGGCACCGCACGGATGGGCTTTTGCCAGCGGCACCAAAACACCGCGCTTCTCCTTTCCTGCTTTGCCACTTCATCGCCCTTCCCCACGTGACTCTCCTCAACTAAAACAAGCGCGGGGGCTCGCTCCAGCTGTGCCGCTTCAATTTCACGCCCCAGGAAGCGCTGGAATATTTTGCTCCACCAGTGCCACGCAAATGCATTCCAAACCCATCCCACCATCGCCACAGGCCCAGCCCTGACCCCCCTGGACTGTGCCCCTGGATCCCAGACTTACTTTGTTCTCATCGAAGACATTGAAAACAAAAGTGGCAAATTTGGTTGGGTCACCGAAGGGGAAGAACTGCTTATAGATCTTCTGGAAGCCGGCGGCATCGAGCTGCCCACTGGGACAGTCCTTGATAAAGCCCTTGTACCTGCGAATGGAGGGCAGGGCATGGGCCCAGGAGGGTCTCCTGCTGAGCCCTGGGGAGCTGGGATGAGGCTCTCCCCAGTGCTGCAGTGGGCTGGGAAGGTGCTGAGGTGCTCCCTGTGTCGCTCCCATCCCCCACCTGCAGCATCCCAGCCCTGTGGATGACGTCTTTGTGGGCACCACAGTGAGGGTGGCAGCGGGGACAAGCAGCGAGTGGCACCAGTGACACTGAGTGGTGCCCACTGCACCGCTCCACCCTGCTGCCAGCCCACAAGGGGCAACAGGGCCTCAACCAGGCTTGTGGTGGACATTGTCTGGGAGATGGGAGGTGACAGGGACACACTGCCCAGCCAGGACTGACAGTAACGCCACGCTGCAGCCATGCCCTGGTGAAAAACAATGGCACAGTGACCACCGAGTTCTGTGAGGGTAGCTGGGCACTGGAAAAGGTTCCCCAGGGAAGTGGTGATGGCACCAAGCCTGCCAGGGGTCAAGAGGTGTTTGGACAACACTTGCAGGCACATGGGATTCTTGGGATGTGCAGGGCCAGGAGTTGGCCTTATGATGATGCTTCTGGGTCCCTTCCAACCCAGGATATTCCATGATAATTTTTGCACGACCCCAAATGAAAGCTGCTCAGAGGAGCTGGGGGGCACAGCAGGGTTCCTGTGTCACCAGGTGGCACAGCTCAGGTCATTTCCAAAACCCACCAATGCTTAAACATCCCAAAAAACCCTCGGTCCCAGCTCCAGGCTGGACCTGGGTGCTGGAAAGTGCAGCTGCACCGGAGGGTGCAGGGAAGGGGCTCACTGGCTCTGTGGGTGAGGGCACCACGCAGGGAGCGTGAAGGGAGCATGTGGGACCACACGGGCATCACGTGGGGTGCGTGAATATTATGCAACACGTCGCCCAGATCTGTCAGGCGCCCGCTGCAGCGGGACGAGGGCTGGAGGAGGAGGGGAAGGGGGTGGCGAGGTGGGAAACCGAAGTGCCGGTGACATCTTTTTCACGCTGCTGCAGCTATGACTCATCGGGTGGGGGGGAAGGATGAGAGAAAGAGATAAAGAAAGCAAACCTTGACTGGTGGGATAGGGAGATGAAAGGGAAGCAGTGGCTTTTCTAGGGCGCTGTGTTCGGTGGGGCGGAGGGGATGGAGTGAGAGCATGGATCCCACCCCTGACAGCCTCTGCAGGCCCTACTGCAAAAGGGGACACGCTGGGACAGCACCAGCCTCCTGCAACGGGTCACCAGCTGGACAGTCCCCATGTCCCCACGCTCTTTGGCTGCTCGTATGGGGAGGGAAGAGCCACTAGAACCCAGCCCTTGCACAGGGTGTGAAGGAAAACCCCTCTATTTTCTGGTCTCCCCTCTACGAGGCAGGTGCACCCCAATATGGGTGCACCTGCCCACCCCTCCTGCATGTCCCTGCTCTGCCTGGCCAGTGGGGTGGCCGAGTGCCACCAGCTCCTGTCCCCTGCCCACAGCCCCATGCCCCAGCCAGCTCACCACCATGCCAGGCACTCACCACTGCTGCACCTCCTTCTCCGTGACTGCAAGAGAAAACAGGAGAAAAGAGAAAAAAAGAGAGAAATTTAGTGCTTTTGCAGTGACAGCTGTTCCCCTGCACTGCCCATCAGCAAATTCCCTGGGGGATGCCATGGGGCTCCCAAAAATTACTTCCCTGGGGGATGCTCTGGGATTCACTCACTCCATGAGCTGTCAGGTGCCCCCCACAAGTTCCCCCTGTGGCAGCAACTGCTTTTGAGGCACTGCCTGGGCCAGCCCAGCTGGTCCATGGGACCAGGGCTGCAGGTGTTGGGGACCCCTGAAACCAAGAAGCCTCCCAAGATGTTTTGTGTTGTGCTCAGGGAGTGCAGAACCATGGCTGCAAGATGCTCTGGACCATGAAGGGGACAAGTTGATCATGCCTGGGGAAAATCTGGGCCTGCTGTCTCATCTTCCCAGAGCTAAAACACCCCTGAAAACATCTGCCAAAACATCTGCCTGGAGGCAGCTCAGGGAAGGAACTTGCCTGGCCCTGACATTACACACTGAACGTGGGCACAGGCACAGCCCCAGGGCTGGCATCCCCCCAGGCACCAGCTGCCTCTGGAGAAACATCATCAAACCCATCCCAGCACCCTGAGGAGCCCCACCAGGCTCTGGCAAAACCCCAAAAATGCAACCAGCTAGAAAACAGAGAGCACTGGCAACCCCGAGTGTCCCCAGCCAAGGGACAGCTGCTGAAATGAAAAATGTCCTCAGCAGAGGAAAGGCTCAGAGGGATGTGGGATGCTGGGCAGCGGGCTGGCACTTGTCCCTGCATGTCCCACTGCAGAAGCTGTGCCTGTGCCTTCCCACAGCAGGGAGCCAGGTGCCAGCAGGTGGGCACAGGGGGAACGGCCTCATTTGTCATTTCCTTTGCGTCGTGCATCTAAATAATGATAAAAAAGCCACAGGTCTGAAAGGCGCGGGGATAATGAGGCGAGTGGAGATGTCAATGTGCAAACGGCTGATAAAAATAGAGACTCAAGACACACCAACAGATACCAATTACCTTGGATGGCAAAAAAAAAAAAAGAAAGCAATTTTCTATCAGGAAGATTTGTAACGTGCCTGGCAGAAGGCCCAGAGCACAGAGGTGAGGGCTGGCAGGTGGGGCGGCCAGGAGGGCACACAACGGCCCACACCTCATCACCAGCTGGATTCTGGCTCCAGCATCCCCGTTAGCAGGAATTGCTGTGCCCAAGATTGCCCCAAGCATTGGGGGATCCCTCCATCCCAGCCCAGGAGTCACTGGAGGGACAGAGCCTTCAATTCCCCCACTTCCCCTGGGATTCAGCAAAAGCAGCACCCACTGTAGCACTGCAGGGTGTCTGGACAGCAGCACCCCAGGAGAGGGGACACAGCCATGGGGATGCTCAGCATCTGGGACGAAGAGCACTGAGGGCTTTGGCAGTCACAGGTGGGATTTGGAGGGTTGTTTGTTGAGCTGGGGTGGGCTAAACATCAGTCATAGCAGTCTCAAGGGATTTCCCCATCCCCAAAAAAAAAGGGTTGCACAGAAGCATCCTTCCAAAAGAGAGATGCTGAGCAACATCTCTAACAGGAACAGGCTTCCCTGCACACAACCTCACTGAGACACCAGCCGTGACCTCCACCCTGAGGGTGCCCAGGGGATGCCCCAGGCACCAGCTCTGCAGGCCCAATCACCCACGAGCACCAAGGAGGGTAGGTGGAAGGAGGAGGAGGATGAGGGTGAGCCCTCGGGGCAGGCAAAAAAGACCTCAGCAACAGCCCGGGCTGCAGTCAGAGCTCAGCTCAGCCCCTCCAGGCAAATCGCCTTCTGCTTCTCTCTTGTTCGACTGCGTTTCCCCCAACGTGCTATTTTGGGCCCGGGAGCTGCCTTTCAACTCCAGCAGGAAACAATTAAGAAATTTGTGCTTTTTTTAGTACAGGAGAAATGCTGGTAATGACACGCTCGGGCTGAGGCAGGAGGGAGGGACGGAGCCAGCTCCCCTCGTGCCGCAGGAGGGATGTGTGATGCTCCCAGGAGAGGCTTTTCTGACGGAGGGAACCATTCAGGTGCCACGCTGGAAATCAGCACAGGGCTCCCAATGAGGGATTTGTTAACGTGCATCCTGGAAAGCCACACGGAGCCCTCCTCCAGCACACTGGCACCAGTGCCTGTCCTCCAGCTTTGGGTGCTGGGGGATCTGTGGGGTTCTCCTGAGGTGGGAGCACGGCCTCATCTCCCAGCCCTTGGAAAACCACCCACCTCTGGGTTCACCCCTCCACTGCCATCACATCTCCCCCTTGCCCAGGGGCAGAGTGTTCCCAGGGCAGGGAACCACCCCAGCCCTGACCCAGCGTGGGGACTGAGTAGTACCTGCCCCCCCGTACCTGCTGTTACAGATCCGGGACAGATGATGACTTCATGGCTGCCACTTCCCGGCCACTCCGACCCTGCTGGCTGTTGACACTCCGAGTGGCACCAATTAGGAATGCTAATGCTCGACTTGCAGCCGCAGAAGCCTTGGGGACACGCTACTGAGCGCGTGGCTGAGCCACCTGTCCTGGGGCTGGCGACAGGGGACACACGCCGGGACAGGGCTGTCCCTCTGCTCTGCATCTCCCCGGCAGGCAGAGCCCAGCCGGGCTCACCGACAGTACCTGTGCAGCGGCAGCTGCTGCATTTCCCTCCCGCGGCACCGATGACGCCGCGATGCTGAGCCGACACACATCAATTTGCAGCGATATAAACCTCGGCCAGGTGCGCCCCCGACGCCCCACAACAAGGGGATGACCCACAGCAGCCCCATAGAGCATCCCAGCGGAGCAGGATCGGCTCCCTGGCCGCGCTCCAGCGAGGAGCCGGGCTCAGCTGCCGTGCCGTGCTCCAGGGACTGCCGCTCCCGCAGCCGCGCTAGGGAGGGCTAAAAATAGTGCACGTAGCAGCTTGTTAGTAGCAGCGTGCCCCGGGATCCTTGGGGATGAAAGGCGCTAAATAAAGGCAGAGTATTATCATTTGTTATGAACCGCAACGCTGGAAGAGGCATTGCCGAGCCGGGAGCCCCAGCGACGCCCCGCCGGCGCCGGCCCGTGCGCGCAGCCCCGCACCGCGGCAGCGACAGCAGCGCCGGGCAAAGAACGGGGAATCGCCGAGCGCGGGGCTCCCAGCGCAGGCAGGGCAGGCAGAGGGACAGGGACAGGCACCCAGAGCAGCTCAGGAGCTGCCCCACACGGGCAAACAGCAGCCAAGGGCCCTCTCTGCCCTTCGCTGGTCGGTCCCTTCCCGCTCCCACCTCAGCTAGGAGGAAGGTTTTGGCCACACATCTCACACAGCACAGAGGGACAGAGCCTCCAAGCAGCCCCCAGCCCCCTCCTCCCAGCTGCCGGCACTTAACCCCCCCTCCCCAGCCCTCTCCCCCCACCTCTCCATCAATCCCAGTGGCACAGGCGAGGACTGACAGCTCCGTCACCACCCGCCCTTCGCGTGCCCCCTCTCCTCCCACCACCCAGCTGCCACTGCAGCAAGAATCAGCTCTGGTTAATCAGTGCTCAAGCCTGTTAATTTGTGTTTTCCAGGCAGAGAGGAGAGGAGGGACTTGGGACTGTAAATCCCCATCCGTCGCCCTGCCACAGGGATCTCGCTGCTCGCTGGACCGCGCCGGGGCCGGGGCAGCAGGAAGGAGGGCAGGAGGTAACTGGATTCGAGTGGTTCAGGGACCCCTGGTCACGGTGGGATACATGAGGTGACGTGATGCTTCAGCCCCACCGGGGCTTGTTTTGTGCTGACATCGCTTCCCCTGTCTGCGCAAGAGTAGGGGCTCGGCCACCGCCGCAGGGCTGGACCCTGAGCACGACCGTGCACACTCAGCTCAGCCCGTGTGCCAAAACCAACGGCACAGCTCTGTCCTTTTGCAGGTTTGAGTTCCCAAACGCTCAGCAAGCATTGTCCCCACGCAGCAGCCATTGAGGAACCCCCACACGTCCCCCCTTGCTCCAGCTGCTACAACAGCACCTTGATCGCGTGGGGCCATGGGCACCGCAGCCTTATCAGGGAAACCAGTTAATTATTTCCAGGCACAGAGTGGCTTCCCTCACCGCCATAGGGCACTCCAACTATGCCAGGTCACGGGCTCTGCCGCTAACCCACGGGCAAGTGGTCCAGCACCACACTCTGAGTCATGGCAGGGGCAGTCCTGCGGCATTTATTTCCCCCAGGCAGCTGCTATGGCTCCTTTACAGGGTCCCCGGGCATCCCAGCCTGGGGGAGCCAGCACATCACCCCAAGATGGGGCTCCCATCGGGTTTGGGGCTGCCTAAACCTGCTGTGGATGCTCAGCGCAGTGCCCAGGCCAGGGGAAATTGGGCACCCACACTGGGTGCTCCTGCGTGAGCGAAGTGGCTGCTCAGGCGTGAAGGAATGGGGCATTTATGCATGCACTAACTGGGCACCCATGCCTGAGCCAGAGGGGCACTCATGCAAAAATACACTGGGAAATCATGCGTGGACTAATTGGGCACTCGTGCATAAATTATGTGGGTGCTTCTAGGAGAACTAATTGGGTGCTCATGCATGAACCGCCCGGGTGCTGCGGCGAGAGTGAAAGGGCCGCTCATGCACGAACCAGCTGGGGGCTCATGCATCCATTTTTTTGGGCATTCATGAATTCACAGGGCGCCCATGCACGGATTAATTGAGCAGTCACGCGTCCATTCGCTGGGCACTCCTGCGTGAGCTAATTGGGCACTCATGTGTAAATTAGTGTAATTAGGAGATAACACACTTGTGCACGTACTAATTGGGCACTCAGGTGTGAATGGATCAGGTGCTCATGCATGAATTAATTGGACACTCAGGCATGAGATAATTGCAGGCACGTGTGCCAATTAATTGGGCACTCATGCATCAACAACCGTGCCTTCATGCACGGAGCAGCAGCGTGCGATCCAGCGGGAATTCACTGGGCAGCCATGCATAAATCCAGCTGGGTGCTCATATGTAAATTAATTGTGCGCTCACGTGTGTGTTAATTGGGCGCTCATGCGTGAACTAATTGGGCGCCGATGATGCGGAGGAGCCGGGGGTGCTCATGCGTGCGCTGAAGGGCCCCTCACGCGTAAAACACCCGGGTGCTGCGGGGCGAGCCCCGCACACGCTGCAATTTGTGCCAAACACACTCCGCCCCCCGTCTAGGCGAAACACGTATTTAAGAATTTTCTGAACGTAAATCTGATACAAACTCCACTCTCAACATCGTCACAATGTTAATATTAACCAAGTACGAGCTCCCCGCTCCCTCCCGCCCGGCTCGGCAGAGGATGTGCTCGCTCCGACTTCCCTCCAGCCCCTGGGATCACAGCGTCAGCATCACAGCCTGAACAAGCCCTGCAGAATTCGTCCCTGGTCCCTCAGAGTGACCACTGGGCCCGGTACAACACGTACTCGGTGCAGAATTCACACCTGCAAACACGGACACAGCAAGGTCCCATCGGTTGGCACAGGGGGACCCAGTGCCAGCCCCTGGCCCTGCGGAGTGAGTTACCTGGGGTAAACACATCACAGCCTGAGTAGTCATTCCCAGTTCCAGGCCTTGCCTCTACAAAACACTCAGCCAAGAGCACGGCAGCAGCTGTTGGAGGTGAGTGGAACCAGGGGACTTAATCCAGCCCTCAAACAGGCACTGGGCAGCACTTGTCTGGTGCAGAATGGGCACCTCCTGCAGAGGGAGGAAGATGCCCTGTGTGCCAGGGCTGGCAGGGGTCACCTCTGGCAGCCTGGGCTGTTGGGTGGCTTCGTGCAATTCGGAGGGGTCGGGGGGAAGCATCCCAGGGACAGTTGGAGCATTGGCACCAGGCTCCATCCCAGTGCACTGCCCCAGCTCCAGCACCAACCCCCCAACAGAGCCCAGTGCCCACGGGAGCTGCCCTGTGGTGGAGGGAAGGGGTGAACTCTTCCAGGCTGCCACGGGCTCAGTCCTCCACTGGGACTGTCCATCAGCCCACTGTGGGGCATTCAGAGCTCACTCAGGTCCCTGTTTGATGATGGTAACTTTTAGGATACTCCACATGTCAGCACTCTGGAAATTTGGGTAGTTTGGCCCTGATGACCTGGTCTCATTAAAATTCAGGTTGAACTCCTTAATGATGTCCTGGTTCCGTGCTCTCTGCCAGCTCCTGGGCCACCAGACCACCCCTGGTTGGGCTTTGCTCCTGCTCCCAGGCAGCACAGGGACAGCTCTGGGCAAGAGGCAGTAAAACACAACTGTGGCACCGGGGTCACCCCCTTGCAAACAACTGTTTCTGGAATCAGACTGATGTCATTCTCTTTTGCTCCTCGAGATGATCACCTGCAGTTTGCCCCAACCACTGTGCCCCAAGCTCAGCCCTGTGCCTATCTCTGCTCCCAGCCACATCGCCCACACACCGGGGTGTCCCTGTGTGGGAACCCATCCCTGCAACATCCCCAAGGGATTTGGGAGCAGCCCCACTGTGCAGGCACCAACACACGTCTCCCTGTCACAGCGGGACACCCCCATCCCAGCTTTCCCAGTTTGGCTTCTCTCCCCATCAGAGACATCACCAGCACCACGGCAGGTCTGGGAGCCTCCGAGATGTTCGGAGCTTGAGTCTGACAGTGTTATTGGTGTCATTTGTTACTCTGAGACACAGAGCAATACACGGAGAAGTGCCGGGGTGTTTGGCACTCTCCTCACTGGCAGTTGCCATTAGCGGTCTGCCTTGCTCCCAGAGTGGATAAACAGGTCCATGAGCAGTTCTGTTCTCATCTCCCCCGGGGCTGGTACCAACAGGAAAGCCAATATGCAGCTGAAATCCTTTTTAGACTTTATTAAATATTTAAGGGCCCGACATTAGGCTTTGGAAATTGGGTTTAGGGAAAAAGCAGCAGTTGCTCTTTGAAGCAAAGGCAAGAGAGGAAGGGCGAGGGACAGTGCCTTCATTTGGAAATTAATGAATCAGGCTGAAGCACCCCCACAGCAGGAGCTGGTGGCTGCAGCAGGTCTATCCCAGGATTGAATCCCAGCTTCCCCACGAGCCAACGCAGCAATGTTCTGGAGGGGCAGAGGATTCCCAGTGCCATCAGGAGCAGGGACAGAGCAGCCCCCCTGCCCAGACATCCATGGCACAGCTGTGTCCTGCCACCTGCTCAAATCCATCCCTTGCCCACAGGGATTTCAGGGTGATCTGGCACTCCAACACGCCATCCCCAACCTGAGGAGCAATTCCTGCCCTGGGCAGAGGAGAAGACTCCCCTCTAGAGCAGCATGGGCAGTAGGAAAGGAAGTCTCTCTGGCTCAGCCATCACTCCCTGGAGCCATGGGAAGGTCAGGAGGATGCTCAAGGAAAAGCCTTGCTGGCAGCAGGGCCACCTCTGCTGCCCCTGCAGTCCCTCCTGCAGGGATCACTGAGCACTGAGGGGTGACACAGAGACCCAGAGCGGCTCTGCCAGGTCCGACCATCGATCACAAGATGCTGGAGAAATAGGTGGATGAAGCACAGGCAGCCCTCCTTCCAGCAGGAGGTGTGGGGAGGGAGCCCTGTGCCCACAGGCAGTGATGGTGATGGAAGCGACACAGACCATGCCCCAGGGCTGAGCACCCCACGGCCACTCTTGCCCAGGGCACGAAGCTTGGCTTGCTTTGGCATCCAGCTCCCTGGAAGACCCAGGAGAACAAAGAGGGGAAGGAGGAACAAAGCGACCCCACAAATGTCACCCCGATAACAGAGTGAGCGTGCCCGCTGGCTCCTCCCTGAAGCAGCCGCTTCCTTTGATGCCTTCAGAGCTTCTTGTTTCACAACCTTAATTATAGCGGCAGCAGCAAAGGTCAGGAGAGTGGTTAAGCAGATCCATTAACATGTCAGGGGATAAATGAAATGTGATTCTTGTGATGCCAGAGCGGCAGCGGCGTGAGCGTGGCTGGCGGGGATGGCTGCTCTGCCCTGCCGCAGAGGGAGCCCTCAGGGCCTCAGTCGTGTCTCCCCCTTCCCACCCTGGCACTGCAAGAACTTCCCAGGGACTGCGGGGACTCCTCGAAACTTGCTTCTGAAACCCCAAAACTTGTTTTGCTTGCATCTACCTATGGAGCCCCAGGTCCATGCGCATGTGGGATGCCGTGGGTCAGATTCACTGGGAGCAGGTTGGGGTCGCCTTGGAGAAGGAACTGGAGATCACTTCAGACCACCACAGCCCTCCGGAGGCAGCACAGCAGGTCCACATTGAGCTTGCAGTGAACCTGCACCACAGCAACCCCCTTCACAGCTCTGGCTTACAGCAAAACCAGGCCCCAAACAAATGCCAGCCCCTGGGCATCCCTCTGGCATCTCCTGCCCATTGTCCTGCCTCAGGGCCCCAAACCAACCTGGCCTTGGACACTTCCAGGGATCCAGGGGCAGCCAGGATCTTCTGGCTTCTCTGGGCAACCTGTGCCAGGGCCTCACCACCCTCACAGGGAAGATTTTCTTCCTGATATCCAACCTAACCCTGCTCTCTGTTGGTTTGAAGCCATTCCCGTTTGTCCTGTCACTCCAAGCCCTGTTAAAGGTCACCCAGGCTGACAATTTCACCCAGTGTTTGCCACTGAGGGATAATGGGTTCGTAGCCACCCGGCCAGCTCACCCCGCTTTCTGCTGGATGAGCAACAGGAGGCATTTCAACACAAACCAACCTGGCAGAGAAACTCAGTGCCTGGGGCCAAACACTTTGGAGGCTAAAAATAAACCAGCAGCAGCAGGGGAGCTACCAAGGTCCCTCCTCTGCTCCTGCCCACTGCCCCAGCCAGCACATTTCCTCTGCACCAGGGTGGCACAGTGGAGCAAAGCCCTAGTCTGGCTCAGCCAGCAAGGAACCAACCCATTTTCCCATTTTCCTGGCTGAAAACTGCTGCAGTCGTAGAATTTCCTTTCCTTTCCCACAGAATTCCACCCGCCACCACGTACCCCCGTAACTACAAATCAATATGTTTATAGTTTGCTCTTAAACTAATGCCCATTAATTCCCTGCATTACTGTCGAGCAACAGAGCCAATTTTGCAGCTTATTGTGAAAGAGTAGAAAATGATGATGCCGGAGCGAGTTGAAAATCCACAAAATAGATCACAGTGGGTGGGATGCGGTTCTTGGGAAAAGAGCATCTTCCTCTCCCTGCACCCACTCTGCAGCCTGGGTGTTGTTTTGGCACCCTTGCCATGGCTCCCACGCCTTCACCTGAGCCCCACTGTGGCCTCAGGAGCACCGGGACCACCATCCCCAACCATCCTGACCCCAACGTGGCCCCAGAGCGATGCTGCTGCACCGACACGGCTCTGAGTGTGCCCGATTGCTCAGCTACTGCAGCCTCAAAAATAACAGTGCTAGTCCTGGACATGGGCAACAGCTGTGCAAAGGGAACCCTGAAAGCCAATCCCCCAAAAAATGACTGAAAACAAAGAGCAAAATGTGCTCTTCTGAAACAAGCTCAAATTTTTAAAACTGCTTCGTGATTTTAAGGGTTACTAGCCTGGGAGTGCTGCTGCGAGTAGGGACACTCAGCACTGTATTTCTCCTCCAGTTTCTCTCCCAGGAGTCCACACCAAGTAATTTCCACCCAGGACACGTATCGTGCACCCACAACTGCACACGTGCATGTTACACACTTCATTCAGGCCACAGCCACACCTCAGGACCTTCACAAATCTCCAGCTGAGCAGAACCCTCTGACCATGGCCCCACAAGGTTCTTAAACAGAATCCGAAATCCCACCGTGGCCCTAAACCGTGAGCAGCTGGTCCAAGTTAAGCTCAGGTTTAAATCCCCATGGAAGAGGATGTGATCCAGGGAGGATGGTGGTTCCTTCAAGTGTCGGGAGTTACCACCTCCTGGAACACAACACAAAACTGCATCTCTGAGCTACCCCAACGAGGCAGCAGGAAGATTAATAAATTAATTATTATAAAGCACTTTGAGGGCTTTTCAATGAAAGGATTTATGAGAGTACAAAGAATTACATAATTTATTATTCAGTATTATTATCACTCAGCATTGACTTCTCCTGCACGCTCCTGTGAGGCACCAGCCTGGTCTCCAAGGAGGGTTAAACAGCCCTGCAGCCTGGCTGTCCCCACAAGCACTATTCCAGCACCTGGCAGATGGGGGAGCCTGGCATTGCCAGGTATTCCTGGGCACTCAGGTGCCCAGAGACACAGAAAGGCACACGGAGATGGGTCCAAACCAACAGGACTTGGGCAGCCGGCACTTCGAAGAAGCCCTTCTGCGCCTTTAGGTGTCCAAGTGCCATTAAAATCTGGCCCCCAGCACTGTAAGTCAGGAGCAGAGTGGGGAGGGGAGCCAAGAGACGAGGTTTCCAGGCTCCTGCCTTTCCATGTCCAGTTCCCAGCAGGGCCTGGGACAACCTGCTCTGAATGCACGCAGGAAAATATTTCTCGCAGCTCACAGAGGCCGCTGACGGCAGCCCTGCAGCATCCTCGGCTCAAGTTCCCTGTCCACAAGTGCCCTGGCACCTGAGCCATCCCATGCTCCTCTCCTCCCATCTCCTGCTTGTCCCAGGATTGCTGCAACTGAGGCACGGCCAGAGAAACACCACAAATAGGAGATGGAGAGCCCAGAGGGGACAAGGGAGACAAGAAGCCACCAGGGACTGAAGAGCACTAAGGGGAAACAGAGGTCATCTGTGTCCCATGGATGAGATAAATTTGCAGAAAAGCCATGTGGGGCAGGGAGAGGGGGTGTCATTTCCCTCTGATCCTGCAGAACTGAGAGGGGCCTTTTTGGTATTTGCTTTGTTTTGCACGGAAATTCACACAAACAGAAAATGATGCAATGGAAGGAAATCCCAGCGTGGGAGAAGCCCTTCACGTACCACAGCCACAGCTCACGCTGCCATGGGAACCTCCATGGGACAAATGCAGGTTCGCATCAGTTTGGGCTGCTGGAGACATCTGCCCAGATGTGCTGTAGCAACAGCACAAACAGCACCACGCACGAGGCAGGGACAGCACTCGCTCAGTGACGTGGCAGCCAGGACATGGGATGGGCAGCACAGGCCAGGGATATTCTTGTGTCTGTCAGAAAGGTGCCAAAGTATCAACATGCTGCGGAATAAAACCTTTCCCAAGCAGGCCCCCAGAAGCTCTTGAGCAGGCTGTGGATGTGTGTGTATGACTGTCCCCTGCTCCAGCTGTTCCAGCAGCCACAGCACTGGGGTCTGGATCAGTTCCTCCCCCTGTACTCAGTGCAGCCCTGCCCTCCTACCTGCCTCTCCTCTGCCCGGCTTCCCCAAAACACAGAGGGAAATGAGCATCTTTCCAATCTCCCAGGGTCTGAAGATAAATCAGAGGCTCTCAGCCGTGCCTGGGAGGGCTCTGTGAAGTGCTTCACCAGACAAGGGAATGCGCACTCGCCTTGACAGCTGCAGAAAAGGGGCAGAAGCGCTCAGCAAAAGTAATTAATCCCAGAGACGAGAGGTGGAATGAGCAGAGCTGAACAAACAAACCCTGGAATTAGCGACAGCTCTCCCTGACAGGCACCACACTGCCAGCCACATGCTGCTGGGGCACGTTGGGATGCTGCACCAGACTCCAGCCACACAAAGGGCCACGTGCTGCTAGGTGCTGCTGCCTTACCTGCACAGGTACAGGGGTCTTTAAAAAGCAGCAATGAGAGGTCCAGAGCAGGCAGGCAAAGCTCCAGACAGGCTGGAAATTCATTGAGAGATAGATCAAAGGACCACAGCCTTTCTTGGAAAGGGTGCAGTGGAAAGGGGAGGGCACCCAAAAGAGAGGAGCAGAAAGTTCGGAATGAAGTATTTCACAAAAGCAATGACCTGCTGGCCTTACCCAGCAAAGAGACATCCCTGTGCCCAGAGACGTTGGTTTCACCAGCGCTGTATTTGGCTGGCTTCAGCTGCAGGTAAGACATGAGCCACCACTGCCTGTGTGCCCTGTGTCGGCCCCTCGGGTGCTGGCACCTTCCTGGCGCAGAGGAGCCACCCCAGGGGTGCAGAAAGCCCAGCACACAGGAGATCACCAGCAGATGAGGCTGTGCTGGGGCTGGCTGTTCCCAGATTCCTCTCCATCAGAGATCAGGTCGTCACAGTGGCTGCAAACGGAGCGGGTGATTGCAGCACAGCATTAATGGTACCTGGCCTGGCGCGGCTGCACTCACCGTGGGCGACAGCTGCAGTGAGGACACCAAAACCCAGCTCAGCTCCAGCCGGGGCTGTGCCCACCTGGCACTGCTACCTTCTCACCATTTCCTCCCCCTGAGCACTTTGAGGAAGCCCAGCCGGGGTACCCCAACCTCTCCTAGCATCACACCCGGTTTGGCTATGCGGACATGCCCCCACCACCTGCCCTCCTCCCGCCTGCTGTGCCACGGCAAAGAGCAACCCCGCGTGTAGGGTTGTGCAATGCACCAGTATTGCCTCTTCTCCATATGGGAGAACTTGCTGCATCCTAATCTATTGCCTTTTTGGGTAAGCGCTGCTGTGGGACTGCAGCAATGACAGAGGGGAGAGCTCGCAGGTCTGCTGCACGTTTGGGGAATATCTGCGACCTGCAAGCAGGGAGGCAAACTTGAGCCACGAAAGCCTTTGTTTCCTTTGTGCATCCTTCAGGAAAAAAAATGATTTTGCTAAAACTGGATGGCTGAGGCACCAGCCACGTTAATTAGATTACGGTGGAGGTCCAGACGGGAAAGCCACTCACTCAGAAAATCAGGTTATTAAACCGATACGGAGATACTTAGAAAAATATCGAACTCGCCGGTGTCGGGCTCTTCTCTCCACTTCAGAGCACAATAACAAAGGGAACCCCTCCAACTAACGCACCCAACTTTGGAAGCCACCCAGATGCTTGGCACCCCGCTGCCGGGCTCCGGGGAGGCAGCGCGGGGAGGACAATCCCCGCGGCGGGCCCTGGGTGCCAGGGACCGGGCAGCCCGGGGAAAGGATGCTCGGGCAGGGGCGGAGGGGCGGCGAGGGAGGGCGCGATGCTCCGGTGGGCGCCGCGGGCGGGCAGGATGCGGCCCTGGCCCCGCCGTTCCCGGAGGCTCAGAAATAGGCCACGGAGGATGGTTTTTGTGAAAAAACAGCGCGTTCCCCTGGCTCGTTGCCCCTCTCCGTGTCTCTGCTGCCTTATGGGTTTTTTCCTCCTCCCAGGCCAATCCCTGAATTCTTCCAACAAAACCCGTCCGAGCCTGCGCCCTCCCCGGGAGCGGCCCCGCAGGAGCCGCGGCACCGACCCGGGGGAGCGGCGGGGCCGGGCGGCAGCGCGGATCCCATCACACCCCCGGCATCCCCCCGGCAACCCCCCGGGCACTCACAGTACGTTTTCCTGGTCAGCTCTTCCACAACTTCAGGCTTCAACTTGCTGTTGGATTTGCCCATGGTGGCGGCAGCGCCTCTGAGCCCGCCGCCTCCCGGCCTCGCTGCGGGGCACGGAGCGGCGGGGCCGCTGCCTCGCTGGGGCTCCCGGCCCGGCTACATCCCGGGGGGGGCGGCGGCGAGGGGGGCGGAGGGGTCTTTGTTGGAGGGGTTTGGCCGCAGAGCCGCGCTGCGGGGCCGCGCTGCGTGTCCGTGTGCGTGTCCCCGGCTCCACGCGCCCTCCCCGCCCTCCGCCGCCGGGCGCGGAGCGGCCGCGGGGGCGCGGAGGGGCGGAGGGGCGGCGCGCCCCGCCCCGCGCTGCGGGAGCGGGATGGGGATGGGGAGGGGGCTCCGGCACGGCCCCGCCGCTCCCAATGGCGGGAGGACTCGGGAGAGAAGGGGATTCCAGAGCGGCCCCCGCCGCCGGGACCCCCTCCTCCCCCCCGAGGCGCTCCGCAGGGATCAGCGGGAAGCCTCGGAGGGAAATGTCGGGAATCGGGGTCCTGCTTGCGGGGGGCTGATGGGCAGCGGGGGGATGAGGAGAGAGGGGCGCTAGCCGTGGGAACACAGAGCCTAGAGGAAGGCTGAGCTCCGAGTTCGGGGGTGACCTTGGTGGCACATCAACACCTCCAGCTGTAGAAGCATTTTCCAACCCCTGGGTTCCTCAGCTAAAGAGGGGTCTGTTCCCGACAAGGAAAAAGTCGGATCCTTGTGGGTCCCTTTCAGCTCAGGCTGTTCAGGCTGAGCGAGCTGGGGAAGAGAAGGCTCTGTGAATACCTTAGAGCCCCTTCCAGCACCTAAAGGGGCTCCAGGAGAGCTGGAGAGGGACTTTGGACAAGGTCATGAAGGGACAGGACAAGGGGGAATGGCTTCACACTGACAGAGGGCAGGGTTTAAATTAGATATCAGGAAGAAATTCTTCCCTGTGAGGGTGGTGAGGCCCTGGCACAGGGTGCCCAGAGAAGCTGTGGCTGTCCCCTCCCTGAAAGTGCCCAAGGCCAGGATGGATGGGGCTCTGAGCAGTCTGGTTTAGTGGAGGGTCTCCCTGCCTGGAAAGAGGGTTGGACTAAATGATCTTTAAGGTCCCTTCCAACCCAAACCCTTCTGTGATTCTACCATTCTCTCACACCAGGGTTCCATGGAGCCTTCACTCACTCTCTGCAATGTGTACATAGAGAGATGAAGTTCAATCACTTCAAAAGCCTCACAGATTCAGCCTACAGCAGGTTTGTGGTGCAGCCAGGAAACCATACAAGTGTTAAAAGCAGCAGCACCTGGCTTTTCCCCACCTCAAACCCATGGAGGGCTTTGTGCCTCCACAGCAGCTCAGTGTCTGTGTGCAGTCATTAGCTGTACCGATGCACACGATAAATACAGTTTTCTTCCCTCCTGTGTTGCAATGAGGGCCCTGCTGAAGCTGCCCGGGCATGCCTGGACTCCTGGGGTAGCAGCCAAAGAGGGGAAAATCTGTGCCTGGATGCAGCAAAACCTGTCTGCGAGGCTGTGGAGAGCCCAGCACAACGCACACGGGGTGTTTGCCGAGGGCACAGAGGAGCACAGCTGACACAGCGCTGCTCTTTGCGCCTTTATTGTTTTTAACCAGCCAAACGTTGCCTGACACTCACTTCTCCAGGGATACATTCCCCAAGTGGATGTTTCTAAAATGCCTCGTCCTCCATTACCCAGCCTCACACAAACGAGCTCACTAAGGCAGAAGAGGATAAAAACACCATCACCATGTCCCAGCAGCGGCACAGCCCGGGGGATGAACTGGAGGGATGGCACTGAGCGACAGGGGATTGGCAGCACGTGGCAGTGAGAGCTCTGTGAGGCTGTGTCTCCCCTCCAGCATCCCTCTCAGTCCCTTCCAACATTTGCAGGGCTTTTAGGGACAAAGGCCTGCCTGCGACTTCAACATAGGCCTCAGCAGATTCCACTCTAGTCCCCAAATGTGCTGCAAAATGTCCTGTGCAGCCCCTTCTTTGCTGCCCATCAGCAAAACACCAATGTTTGCAGTATTTCCCTTCATCTGTGGTCCCTGGGCTGTAACCACATTGCAGCAGGGGTGTCCTTTTGTGTGCAGAGCATGACCTGTCCATGCCCAGCTGGGGGTCCAGCAAGGTCCCAAACCTTCCCTGCACAGCAGAGGCATTCTAGCACAGGCTCTGCTGCTGCAAAACTGATGTTGAATGGATTTAATTCTATTTAAAACTTTGCCCTGCCTCCACCACATGGAACGCTGAGGAGAGAACGCAGATCACACAGACGAAAGGAGAAAAGTAATCGGAAACTATGCAAGCCAGTCACTTTCACTTCCCAATTATTAGCTTTACCCCTATTACTGTTTAAGTAACAACACTAGTGACATTTTCTAGGATGAAGTGACATTTCTACAGGCAGAGAAACACAGCCCAAGCCTGGAAAGACTCCTGGGGCTGATAGGATTGAAATCTGAACAGCGACTGGGGCACAAAACAATCGTGCCCAGCTGAATGTGGTCAGTGCGCCCGGAGAAGGAGCTGGGTTGTTTGCTCAGAGGAAAATTCAATGCAGGCCAGTCCTTGAGAGTAGTTTTGCTTTATAAATCCCCCTGGCTCTCTCTTCCAAGACAGACCTCAGGCATTGCTCACATCTCCCACCATCAGCAACTGCAGCACAAGCTCAGAGCCAGCCCAGCCCTGACCCAGGGTGGCTTTTTGATTAAGCAACGTGTGCCGCTCGCAGGGCTTCTACTGTCTGATCCCCACAGAGCAGCCATGGAAATGATCATTCCCTGGGCGATATTTGCCGTTGCTGCCGCGGTCAGAGCGGGTTCCTGCTCAAAGGGAAGCTGTTACCTCTCCTGCCACACCAGTGCTGGAGGTTGGGATGGATCCAGTGCTCCACGTTCTGACTGTAAAAGCTGGGAGCTGTGTGGGCTGCACAGCCGAGTGTGTGTCTGCAGAAAGCCTTTCCTTCCTCGGGTTAATAAAACCCTGGAGTTCTTTTTCCCCAGGACACAGCAAGTCTGTCAGGCTCAGCCACGCAGCCTTTTGTTCCACGTGGGCTCACCAGGCTGTGCACGTTTAATCAGCATCCTCAGACGCCATCACGGGGGTTTTCCCCAATGCATCCTTCCTGATTTAATTGCCAGGATTGCAGCTGCCTCGTGGGAATAGCCCTGCATGCAAGCAGTGAGGTGCAGTCCGCCCCGATCTCGTGTGCTCATTCTGTGCTTCATCACAAATGGTCTTTTCTGTCCCCCTTCGTCCTCCTCACTGATGTGCTCAGACCTAAAAAATCAGTGGTGTTACACATCCCAAGCACAGCACCCACTGAATCGCACCCTGGGCATGGCTGGAGCTGTTTGTGGGGAAATTTGGGATGGGGTATGGCATACTTGCACTCTCGGATGTGCTTTGACGCAGGAGCTGCCCCAGGAAAAGGAGAAGAGAGGCAGGGGATGGACTCTGGTTAGCCCATCCCATCCCCTTCCTCGCTCCTCCCCTTCCCAGGGCTGGACGAGGCGCCACACGGGATCCGTTCAGGCTCCAGGCTTCTCCAAACCGCTTTTTCCTACTGCATCATGAAACCCACACATCCACCCACCCATCCATCACAGTTGTCTTTGTGGCCAGTGTCACCCGCAGTCCTGTCAGCTCGTGAACATCCCCCTTCCACATCCACCCACCCAAAAGCAGATCGAGAAGATGCTCCAAAACCCAACAGACCACATGAGCGAGGAATCTGTGACTGGAGACATCAGTCTGGCAGTGAACTCACGGAGCAGAGCACACACAGATTGTAGTTTATGCTTTTTTGCGGAAAAGCCAAGTTTTGCTCAGAGTTTTCTTGTGCCAAAGCAGGAGTGGGTCAGCAGGGGAGTGGTGAAGCATCAGAGCCTGGAATGGGGAAGGAACATACACACAGAGGAGATTAATTATATCAACTACAAAAATAGTTGCTATTTTAAGGTTAATGCTTGAGTGATCTGACTCAGTCAGAAAAAGAGCCAAAGGAGTAATTGGCATCAGCGCTGGCTGCTCCCCCAGCCAAGCCATGGTCACCGCTGGCACAGAGAGCCACCAGAATAGCTGCTTTTCCAGATGATTTGAAAAAAAATGCCATTAGAGTGAGTTCAACATCCTGGTGCAACAACCACGAGCACAGGAATGCATCAGCTCGTCCTGGGGACACCCTCGGCTTCCCACACATCGCCCGCATCTCTCAGATTACAACCATTTTACATACGTACGATCGCAGCACTGTGAGCAGCTTTGAACGGGACTCCACAGCTTCCAGCTCACCAAGCAGGGTGTTCCTGAAGCTCTTTTAAGCTTGACAAGATGCGAGTGAGCTGCTCTTGCTTCGCCCCTGGTATCACTGCAGGTCACAGCAAGCACCCAGTGCTGGCATTTACCAACTGCTTTGATAGGTGAGCTGTATATGACTAAACAAGAAAGCCCTTAAAAATCAAGATTTATAACCCAAACCACTCCAAGACTCTGACTCCAGCAGCTCTACTGGCTATCACTGCTATAAATTAATTTCTATCGCACCACATTTTAATGCCAATACATGGCTTCAGAGAAACGAAACAGACACAAAACACACCAGGTTTTTGGGTAAGTGGCAGCAGAAATGGTGCCCTGCAGGCTCTTTCCCCAGGAAATGGAAGTGTAGATATTGAAATGATGGCCAAATGCAGCGGAAGGTCTGGAAATCACAACTGTGCCAAGGCTGCACGTACAGCTGTCGCTCGAGACTGACACGCAGCCGAGGCGCTGAGCGTTACAATTTGCTACGCTATTAATTTCTCTGTTAAATTCTAGTTTATTTTTTAAAGCCTGTATTCTCTTTACAGCCTCTGGGGCTGTAATTGTTATGCTAATGTAGGAAGCCGGGAAGGGTGGCTGTGGTGAACTCATCAGCTGTTCTCCTATTGCCTGCAGTTTGCAGGCAGCCCTGGGCTGAGACAAAGCCAAGCAGGAGGTTTTGTGGATCTTCCTTCGATCTCCCTTCACGGCACATCACAAATCCCAGCTGGCAAGTGGGAAATCATCCTTGTTCTGCTCCTGCCGTCCTCGTCCTGCAGAGCTCAGCCCAGCCACCTTGAGCCTTGAGCCAAGGCTTGATTCCAGACAGGCTGAAAATAAAAGGCTCCTAGTAAGGACGACCAAGGAGTGCAGTGCACTTTGTCTGGGTGAGATAAGATCACAGTCACAGAGGCGGCAGCAGCATTTTGCAGCAAAGACTCCCGGCAGCATCCACCAGCACCCTCAGGGCTGGAAGAGGGGTGGGAGAAGCTGTTCTCCACCTTGTTCTTCACCTTGTTCTCCACACACTGGGCAGGTGACTTGAGCACTGCTCACCAGGTCTGCTGCCAAGCTTCAGCAGGGTTTTTAATAACAAACCCCACATCTGTGAGAGAAGCGTCCTTAAATCTGAAAGACCGAGGTTTGGAGCAGAAAAAAGCTTTGAAAAAAATACACGTATTTGTAAGAACCTTCAAAATAAAGGGCAGCCACGTGGCTTCCAGCTCTTCTGTGATCCTGCCCGGATGTTTGCTCTGAAGGCAGCTCCGTGTCCATTCCGTGCGGAGCTCTGAGCATGCAGAGGGCACAGGGAATGGGTGTGGTGGTGGGTTTCACACCACAAACCAGACAGAAATCAGCCTCTTGATTACTCATGAATCCTACACTGGCTGATCAGCCCCTCGGTGCCTGGGGTCTGTCTGCTGAGGACATGCGGAGGCCGGGGCAGCTACTGGGGCTGGTGCTGCTGACCTGCTCTGGTTTTAAGACAAGACACAAGTCTCTTGAGCAAGCTTTGTAGGCAAACTGTGCAGTCAGCAGTGATGTCTGCCCACCCAAATCCTACCCTGCAATCATTAAAAAAAAAACCAAACAAAAAACCAAACCAAACCATAACAATCCCCAAAACCATTCAAACATACAAAATGGACCTGATTGACCTGTACCTATTCTTCAAATTTTGTTGCTGTTTAAGAGTTTGAATTGTTGCCTCCCCTAAGGCTGCTCTGATTCACGGCAACACTCGGGCATTGTGTGCTTGGTAAATCCCAGCAGATATTTCCGCTCAGATTTTGCGGCAACAGTTAAAACCCTGACTGACTCAGAATACAGATTAGGGCACACACCAACCAGCTTCATTTCAACGTGTTCCTCCTATGGAGCAGCCAGGCTCACTCAAGGCGCCTATGAGGTTTAACAGTAAAACTAAAATGACCCCCCAAACCAGGAATTATGCACGCAATATACTTCCCACTGAGATAAGCAAATGGAAAATGGCTGAGCCAGGCATTTCATCCAGCTCACAGCCAACAAGGGGTCATTCCCTGCAGTGTATTTAGCAATGATTTGTCCAGCCTAGTGTTGATTATCTAAAACAACACAGAACTGCCTCCATTTCTCCAGGGAGATTGTTTGCAGCCAAACTCATTGGCAAAAGGTTTCTCCTAACATCTTGTTTTCCTCTACTTTCGTTACATCTCACCTCTCCACAGCTCAGCCTTCGGCCACACTTATTCCAAACCCGTTTCCGTGGGCTCCCCCATGCAGCCATTTTGTACTGAGCTACATCTTCTTGGCTCTTTTTAATCATCACTTAGTCAGGCTTACAGCTTTAATTCTTGTAATCTTCTGCCATTGCCCAATTCCTTCATCTCAGTCACTGCAGCTGTTCTTTGTAGCCCCTCCAATTTGGCTACCAGCTCCTGGTATGAGATCCATCCCAAAATGAACAAGTTTGGCTTCTCCCAGGAGAGGCAGATCCGTACCTTCACAGCTGTTCTGGGTGGAGGACTCCTTCCAGCTTCACAGAGCTCCTGCAGAACAAAGATCCCGAGCAGTTCAGGGAAGAGGCAGCTGGAGCACTGACAATGACTCTTCCACACCCGCAGTAGGTGGTGGGTGCATTCTCAGGGAGACGCTGGGATACTGTGCCACCTTACCAAAGTGACTCAGGACTGAAGGCACGTAGAAGATCTGCAGCCCCAAATGTCCTCAGGGACTAAACCCCCCCAAACCTATTACTACACTTACAGGTGACCCATGTTTTAACTGCTCCTTTCACTGAGGATGCTCTTGCCAAGATCAGCACAATCATCCCAAGAAGGAGCAGTAAAAGGAATTTCACACCATCCCTTCCATTTTAATCCTCACCTATTCCACCTGCCACCCCTGTAACAACCTCACCTTCCATGCCTGTATTTTTTTTTTTTTCAGGAATACAAGAGCCATCTCATGTATTGTGTCTCAGCCACCCCACAGAAAATATCCCATGGGGAGAAAAGCCACAACAAAGCAGTGTCACCCCAATTATACCATTTTCTATGGATGAGAGAGGAGAAAAGGAATGGATGACATGCATTTTTTACTACTTAAGACAGAAGAAAGCCCTTGCCTCCTAATGGAGGGCCCCAATATCAGGATCAGCTGTGCCAATACAAGCTGTGTTATTACCTCTGCTGTACAAAGCAATTTGGTTTTTATTGACCATTCGCTATATAGGGCACTACAACACTCTCCCCTCATTAGAGCCTGTCACTCAGAAGGCAAAGGAAGGCAAAAACAAGGTTTAAGGAGAAGGCAGCTCTTTGTAGTCATGAGGATAACCTTGCTGGAGCAAAAGCATAGACAGCAGGCAGCCTGGGCTGCAACAAAGAGCTGCAAATGATCAGACAGCTGGGAATTTCAGACACTGGAAGAAAAACCTTAGTGCAGGTTGAACAATTTACCTCCCCTGGGCAGGAAAACACCTACAAAATTGCATCCAAACACAGAACACTGAGGAGAGTTTTGTTAGCTCTGGTTTTGTTTCTTCTTCTCCCTGTGTAAGTCTGCCAGATGACCTCTGCTTGCAATAGACCTCAAATATTGGGAGCTCTTCTTTGTGTCTCCTTGGAGAAAATGGTCAGAAATCAATTTTTCCACTGATAATTTCATTTGGTCTCCTTATCAAGTGAGTGTTCCCGCAATTTAGTCCCACCTTACCCACTCCACCCCTAACATTTCACCTTTCCTTATGGCTGAGGGATGTTTTGGCTCAGTGCAGGCAACTCCAGGAATGAGTCCCAGAGCTGCTGTCAGGGAATGCTAAGGGGGAATGTTTTAAGGCCAAATACACAACAGACAGAATATGCAGATGATGTTCCAGTTTGGAGAAACCTGCATTAAAGAGATTTAGACCACTCTAAGTGCAACAACCAGTGAGCATCTGCATCAGGAAAAGTTTGTTCTAACTTACGGTGGGGTATTAGGAAATCCAGGTTCCAAGTACTTTTTATAGTTTAGCTCCCTGGTAAAACACCACCCACCCAGAGGCTTGAGGCAACACAGAAGCGGCTGCCTGGGAGGTGCAGGGTTGAGAAGACAGGCTATTTCTGGCGTTACCCCTCGGTGGTAGGATGAGAACCATAGGCTGAACTGTAAGAAACATCTTGAAGACTCGAATTTCGTGCTGAAGGACATATGCTTTTGAGGGACGGGGGATTATCAGGAACAACACTTCACAGGAATGCTGTGCCCTCCTCATCCCTGCCAACCCAACCAGTTTGCAGAACTGAAATACAAGGTTAGATCTCAACACCTCAGGAAGAGCACAACTACAGACATCCCAAATTACCATCAGTCTAACCTAAAATAGGTCAAGGACTTGCCCCTCTGAGATAGTGTGGACAGATCCACCAAAGATATTACTTAAACAGTACGTTTCTATCCTTAACTTGTATCTGGACACCGAGGTTCAAAGCATCAGCTCCTTGTCTGCTCTCACCTGGCAAGCTGACCACAGGGCTGGAGAGCAGCACAGATGCTCCTGCATTCCTGCCTGCCCCAGACTGCAGGAGACACAGGGCTGTGAGAAACACTTTTGTTTAAGACTCAGTCCACAAACTATTGCCTAAGTTCAGCTTACAAACTTAAAAGAGCAGCTGGGCACATACAAGCACAGCTCCAGTACCTGGAGCTCAAGAAAAGGCACCTCAGTGAACCTCACTGGGTCACTGACAGGAAAGCTTTTCCCTTCAAAAGAAGTTTTCCACACAAGTTTTGTGATTTGGCCCTGTATCCATGATGCAGATGTTGATGGCTGGAAACAGAAGTTGAGCACAGGGAAATGCAGACTTTGGGATCAATGGGTCAGCTTGGCTGCTGGCAGTTCACAAGGAGAAAATGAGATGCATTAAAAACTTCTTTCTGGTCAGTCTTTATTTTACACATTTGCATCACAGCAGGGAAACCAAGTTACACAGACTGTCCTGACTTATCTCTACCTTGTTTCTCTTCAAATAATGTTTGCTGTTCTTTTAATAAAGTTTAAAAAAATACTGAAAAAAATCCATTTTTACATCTGAACAGGAACTGAGGAATAGGATATTTACAGGTCACCAAAACCCCAGGAACTGGACCTTGCTGTACACAGAAAAGTCTTCTTTAGTTCTTCTGGAGGTCATTTACTAAATGAATTCAAAGCTGCATTGTACAAGGTGCCCTAAAGCTGCTTAATGACACAAGAGGATCTAGAATTAATTATTAATAGTTCCTAAAGGGCAAGGGAAGCTATTTAGACCCATGCTCTGTTTTGATAGAGCAGGTACCAGCTCCACTGGCTACAGGATGAAGTGCTTCTGACGATGTGGAGGTCGGACTCTACTTTAGTACACAGAGAGCAGAACACTTGAGTGAAATCCCACAGGGAAATATTTATTAAGAATTCTCCTTTCTAGAGGATTGCTGCAGTCAAAACATAAATGGGTTCTTGAGCCAGTCAGCCTACAAGAAGTGATTCTTTTCTCAGCCACTTTCTTCCTACACTACTCAACATCTGAGTATCAGTATTTTCCTAAATCCTGTTCCAGCCACTTGGGAGCACAGGTCATGTACAGTTCTCCCTGGATCATTGCTATATCCAGGCAAGAAACTACAAGGGGGAAAATGCACAGCTTCCCAATATTCCTAAGGAAAAGTGATTAATCAGCCCAAAACAGTGTCATATCCAGCAGCTACAAAAAAGAAGCCAAATTAATTCAATTTAGAATAACCTTTTACAGCAAATCAACCCCAGGGAACACAAAGAAACATAGGTCAAGTGTCTCTGAGCAGCACCACCTCAGCTTTGTGAAACATTGAGGCTACTGACAATGTCACAGTTTCAGTGTGAGCCCCACAATGTTCAAACCTCACTGCACCTCCCACTCCTGCGGATCACAGCTCCTCACTCTTTGTACACAGGTGAAAAATGGGGATGTGCTCTATGAGTGAAGTAGGGATCATAACAGGATCTATAAAACATCTGCTTTCAAGTGACAGCAGTCTGTTAGCTGGCGTGACAGGTCAAAATGAAGGAGACTAAAGGTAGGCTAAAGGAAGAAGGATTTCCTTCCCTCTCCTTACTAGGTAGGGAACTGCAGTTCTCAAAAGAGCCTACAATACCCAATATTCGCTTCAAATCGGGAAGTTTTCAAATAAACAACAAAATCCCCTCCCTTCTCATCAATTTGATTGTCAGTGACTTGACTGCTTTTCTCTAGAGGAACACAGAGTAAGGAAAAAAAGACTTTAAAAATCTTCCACGGGACTTCCACCAGATGTGCACACTGGAGTGATCAGGACATGCCCTTTCATGGCCAGAAGGAATGTTACAGTGCTCAAGGATACATGGTGGATGCACGCTCATGCTAGAGAGGGTCCACTTAGCTTAGAAAAAATACATCTTCCACACTATGAGCTCCAGACAAAATGCTGCAATGCAGCAAATTTTTACAACATGCTCTCCCAGGGTATGCCAGCATGGAAATCCAGGAACAGGGCACTCAGCTGGAGGGAAACACTGAACAATGCACTGCACACATCACGACATGCCGAGTTAGATGACAACATGAAAGAGCATCTTAATAGGACAGCATGTGGCTTCTTCAACTCAAACTGCTCCACTCCGAGCAGGCAGCAGCAGTGTTCCAGATGACCCCATTATGTCTTGCTTTCTTTTAGTACGTCTCTTGATGAACCATCAAGGAAAACATTTTCCAGCCTGAAGAATGCAAGAGTCTGGCAGTTGCACTGCAAGGAGGCTTCCTCTGGAAGACAGCCTGCTGAGCAGCTACGGCAGGAAGGAGGAGTGCAGCAGGGGCACGTGCATGTCAGCATCCACAGGGATTTATTGGGGCATAACCTGCATTACAAGTGAAGACTGAACCAATCCCATTTTTATCTGCAGAGGGGACCGAGTGCTCCGCTGCAGCAACATATGGGAAAGCATTCAAACCATTTATTCCCATTGCAC